>NW_026947505.1:18562500-19983750 GCF_034190915.1 Cavia porcellus
ATGTACCAGTCACGGAACCACTTTTGGAAGAGCAGCCAAGTGTTAGACCCAAGAGCCAGATACTCAAATAACTAAAAAAGAGAATAAAAATCTGTAGCCAGCAACCAAATTATCACTGTACCAAGATGAGAAAATTTGGGTCTTGGCAGGATGGCAGGAAAAGATGATGAAAAAGTGAATCTGTTGCACAAACAGATCTCTAGGTCCAAATATTACAAAGAATAAGTTGGTTGATAAAAATCCTTTGCTCCATGGCTATCATTAATAAAATGTAGAGAAACAAAATGACATTGTCAGACTCAAATGTAAAGCAAACATCTCCACTGACCAGAAATGGAATACATATGCAAAACATTGACATTGATGTTTGAGGACTGGTACATACACAAAAAGATAGACAATTTTTTTAAAAGTGGTTGAACCAAACCATGTTTGGATTTGTGAATATCTCACAGACATGATTATAGTTAACTGTTCTGGTTTTGAATTGAGAATATGGAGGGCACTTAGAAGCAAGTACAAAATGCTAGGTATAGAGGACTAACAGAGTGGAAAAAGGGAAAGGAGGGAGATATAGGGATAGTGGTGAAGTGGAAGGAAGGAAGGAAGGAAGGAAGGAAGAGAGAGAGCACAGGAAACCTGTGGCGTAAGCACCAGAGAAATCTGAGGAACCCAGAGCTGGATGACTCAGGTGAAGCAGATGGCCCTAACCCTCAGCATATACGCAAGGTCTCTTGTTTTGAGGGAAGTTATTTTGCATGTGTGCATGGTGCATGGAGTACGCATGAGTGTATGGGTGTGTGTGTGTGTGTGTGTGTGTGTGTGTGTGTGTGTTACTGTATGAGAGACAGACACACAGACACAGAAACAGGGAAATAAGAAACCTGAGAGAGCCAAGTGACAAAACAGGCTCCACAGTGATGCTCAGTATTTTAAACTATTTGCAATGCATCTTACATTACTGATGATAGCTAAGAAATTACATATCAATAGTATAACTTTCAAACCTTTTCTTAAACTTCTATTAAAAAGTTGCTTTACATTTTGCAAAATAAAATCTGAAAAAATTTACACCAAGTGAAATTTCTAGAGATAACTGTTTTAGTTTCAGTTGCATGTACGTAACAAATCAGAAATAACTTTCAATAGATGAGCTCTGAAGAGGGACTAACTATGTTTGGAGAGTCCAATAATCTTGAAGTTCACAATCCAGTAATTAATATTTTTGTCTCTGAGTTTTAGAAGTTTTAGACCAAAAATCATGAGATGTAAAAGTTCTGTATTTTTAATATAAATTTAAGTTGGTACCACTTTTTACATTTTGAGTATGGTTTCATAAATATATATATATAATGTTATAGCTCTTGAATATAACTGAAGATCAATTGATAATTATACCTTGTTAATAAATAACACACAGAGAAATGTTTTTCAATCTCAGTCTCTTGAGAAATTTTACAAAATTAGCGATTTATTCTGTTGAAATTATGTATTTTTTACCTATCGTATAGTAGGCTAATAAATATAAAAAGAATGTGTTTTGCATTTTAGTAAATGCATTCACTTTGTACCTTTTTACAATAATAATAAACCTGACTTGGCTAAACAATACATTTCTTGATGTAGACGAACTATAAAAATTAAAAGTGAAATTGTCTCTATTTTTAAATAGTTAACAATGACATTATATTTTCTCTGATCATAAATGTACAGTGTTTACTGTAATTATGTAGTGGTTTTTGTGCCTTTTGTATTTTCTCATCTTTTCCTTGATTTATTTGTTTACCCAGTGTAAATCTGACAGAAAGCAGAGGTGTTCAGAATGGCTTTCTACTTTGTTTACTTGATGGATGAATTTGAGCAAAGTCTGATTATCTTGGTAAGAAAGCCTATAAAAGAATAAAAATCAACAGGCTTTAAAACCCTTGACCGAGGGAAAGACACTTTTCTTCAAAGACTGATTGAAAAGAAGAGACAAACAGAACACAACTGTGTTTTACCCATATGGATTTCAGTAACAGATTTTATTGCTCTTGTTGTTAAAATTTTTAAAGTTTTTCTAAGACAGGAAATTAGAGTTGTGAAACAGTGGATGTACTGCTTCCCAGTACCTATCCGGCCAGCTGGGGGTAGACTGATACGTCTCTGTCAAGCGTGCATGACCAGTGCTAAACAAGGAGAGCAAAAGAAGAAACAATATATTTAACACTGGTTAGGATGGTGACAATCGTGATAATAAACAATGAATGCAGACTATTTCTGAGCAAGACTCCATCAGAATTTTTACATGAATTTATTAGTTTATACAATAATGTTATTAGCTCTGTTACAGAGGATACTAACAATGTACACATCCCACTGTCTTCAGGTTTAAAAAGTTAAAGCTACATAAGAAGAAAAATTTGAATTATATCCATGATTCAAAGCATTGATATTAGTAAATCACATTAAAATTTTCTAGTCATAAAATTCATATGTGTTTATTATAAAGTATTCCAGTACTGTAGCATAGTACCAAAAGGAAGTATCACTGATAAGAAATTCCCATCTATCCAGAATAACCCGTTAATATTTGGTATGTATATATCCTTTCAACTATGTTAATATATACTTTTAGTATTTTTAAAAAATGAGTATGTTAATTCAAAGTCTCATTTTTCACTTGAAATATTTTGTCAGTTTTCCCTGGCAGAAAGTATCTCTAAGAATGCTCCTAAGACCCCACCCATAACCAGTAACAAAATAATGTCATAAGTACATCTCAGCAATTCCTTATTATGGGACTTTAGACTATTCCTACACTTCATAATATTCATTCTTGTTCATAAATATGTGATCGTGCCATGTATTTTTCTTAAAGGTAAATTCTGAGTAAGCGTTTTGGCCCTGGTCCCTGCATCTTTATCTCTGGCCATCTGCAGCAAACACAATGAAAGTGTGGTGTGATAACTACATGAGCCACTTTGAAATCTTCAAGTTTTACTCTCTTATTTATTCCTCCTGTTCTTACTGGGCTTCTGCAGTACAGGCAGGAGTCAGCATTTCCAAGGGTGCCTCCTGAATCCAGGCTTCCTGCTCCTTGATACAGGCCTTCTTTACCTTCCCACAGAACTTGTCCCCGCCCTTATTGGAATTTTGAATCCAGGTGACTTTTTTCATTTGTGTCACCTGAAAAAGCTTTGTCTCCTGAAGACCTTGCTATTTTGCCAGCGTTGGGAATCCCACGATAGTCTTTTCCTTTCATACCCCTGCAGAGTGGACAGCTTGCTTGTTTGCTGATGGTCAAGCAATGCCTGCATGCATGGACTCCCAGGCTCCGGCAGCTGGGTGTCAATTCTAAGTCTGACAGTTTGGGTAAGAGAGAATGATGCTACACTCCAGGGAGCAGAGCAGTGTTGCCCAGAGCCATGGGCTGCCTGATGGTCTCAGCTCTCCCTGAGGAGTTACCTTCCTGCACAAACCGTAGTGCGCTGGACTCCTGTTACTGTGTATTTCTCCTCCATATCTGCCCATGTTCTGTTGGTTTCTTCCTTGATTGTTAAACCAATTTGAAAGACAATAATCATACCTCATATTTTAATTTAAATTTCTTTATAAATAATTATACATTTTTATATCTCATTTAAAAATTATATTTAGAAAAACAATACATGTTCCTTGACAGGGGAAATCCTCTTTAAACCACTCAGAAATACACAAGGCTATGAAAAGCCTTTCATTTCACCTATAAAGCAAACTTTTTTAATGTATTACCAAAATTTCTTATACAAATATAACCTATACATGGACAAATCTTTAATGCCTGGACATATCCATGTGTGATCTATCTCACTGTGCTTAATAGCTACAAAAGGCTTTGCACAATGAACACCACACCATAGTTTATTTTGCCAGTCCTATATTGATGACTTTAACTTGTTTGCATTTGTTTGCTTGACTAACAGCCGTACAACAGGTAGCATTTTGGGCACTTTTTGCAAGTTTCTCTGAAAGATAAATTTCTAGAAGTGCAGCTATTGTGTAAAAATGTTTGCATGATAAACATCGGTACAATGAAATTCTTTCAGTTCAGAAAATTTTGTCACATTCTTGACTTTCATCCTATTGCCTAAAACATTACTTAGAGTGGCAATGAATATTAATAAATGGTTGAGGAAAATATTTGAACCTGTCTTTCAGAAATTTTGCATCCATTTTTGTTCTTACCTGCAATGTATTGGAAAGTCTTGGTTTTGGTTTCATACTTGTCTTAAAAGATTATCTGGTCATAAACGGCACCTCATTTTTTATATCTGCTTATTATGAAAATTAGGCTGTGTATATTTTGCCATTAGTATTATCCTAGAAATTGTTTAATTTTTTCGTATTTTATAATCATGTTTTTAAATAGTTTATAAAATATTTATCTCATTTGGTTATCAATAATCATATTTAAATTTGCACATAGTCAATAGCAACATTTTTGTACATGGCCAATGCTATTTTCCTTGTGATTCCTATGATTTTTCATTAAGAAAGAACTTTACTATACAAAAATTAGGGAAAGATATACTTCTATATTTCCTTTCTGATCACCATTCTCACATTTAAATCATTACTATACCTCAGTATTGTGATTTTGGTGTCAAATATGAAATAGAAATCCATTGCTTTTCGTAAATTGTTTTGAACATTTTAATTTCCTCTACTTCTTTATTTTGTCTACTTCTTTTAGGTTGTATATATTTTTCTTATGTGGCAAAAGGAATATCTGTATGTTACAGCATTATTTGTCAGGACTCTTCATGTTGTAAATAAAAGAAAAATAACTAAAAGTTTCATAAAAAGAAATGCTTCTAAGGTCATTGAAAAGACTTATTTCGATGACTGAATTCTAGCACCCAAACACAATGTGATCAAACCCGAGCAAGTTTTTTGTTTTGGAATCACTCTTGTGTTTTGTTTTGATAGTTTTTATAGGTCTAGTGATGGAACCCAGGCCTTGTACATGGTCAGCAGGTATTGTACCAGCTGTGACACTCCATCCTCTGAGAGCCCATGTAGACTGACAAGATGGACAGAAAGATGCGTGTATCGCATTATCCTAATTTAACAAGCTCACAGAGATGAGAGAAAGTCTGTGCTCCTCACCTTGACTCTACCCCAGGCAGCCACAGCCAGGGTCCTGCGAGAAGAGAGAACCTCCCACACTGCCTCACCTTGGTTTATGTAACCACACTCTAGTAGCCAGGAGGACATGAGAGTTTGTTCCTGCTCAGAAGACCCTCATCTGTGTGCCAGAGAAACTCAGACACTGAGAGCACCCAGAGGCACACAAGGAGAACAAATAAACAAAAAGTGAACAAACAAAAATACCAAGTATCAAAAAACAAATCCTTAGCCTTTTATGAATTAGGGAAGGTGCAATCACTCAGAACAAGTAATAGTCCTGTAAAATCACTATTGTAATTAATTATAAAACAAAGATATGGTTACACTTTCAGTAGGAAAGGGTCTGGAGACTGGAGTTAATAAATCCATATTAATTAAGTTCACCATTACAGATAGTTCAAAACAGTATTTTGGCTTTTGTTTTTGCTTTTATCTGACAAAATGAAAGGAACATGAAGAAAAGCCCTAGGAGGAATGGGTGAAGACTGGGTAGAGAGGAACAATTGGAATTTGAGGACCATAAAGCATTATTAGTTTTTAATAGAAATCAAAAGTGGAACACTTTATACGAAATCCTATTAACCACAGAAGAGACACTTAGAGAAGGATTGGAGAAAGTAGAGGGAATTTGAAGAGCCTGATGTGCCTCTCTTAAAACCAAGAACATCACAAAAGACAGCGTAAAAATCGCTAGACTAACACAATGTGCACACAGCCTAGAAAAAAGAAAGGCTTTGATTTAAGTCCAGTCACCGTACAGTGACATGAATGTGCTGGACACCAATGAGTTGGATCCTTGCAGTGGTTAATGCAGAACATTTATGTTCCAAATGTTATGAGACTGTTTTTTGAAAAATAGATTCTGCTGTTTACCGGATGTGGAATATTAGACAAGTATTTTACGTATGTTAAGTTTAGTTCTCTTTTCAGCATATTGGTACAAATCAAAACTTAATTAGCAAAACTTTACCCTTTCTTTTAAAAGCTTTAAGACTACTGTCAAAGTTGAGTGCAAGAATACCAATGAAATTTGCAGGAAATGGTGAGAGGAACTATTTTTCCCCTCCCTAAATACTGAGTGCATAAAAGCTTCACGCACACTGAGTGTGTGAAAGTGGAGCAGGGATTTACTAGAAAATCTGGGGGTAGATCATGTGCTGTGCTTCTTCCCTGCAAAGAGAAAGGCAATTAGTTCCTTTTCTTTCACAGGAAGACAACATGCTGTAAATAAATCATTTGTTGCATTTGTAAGTCTAAATACAAAAGCAGGCAAAGAAAAGGACAGGGAGAGGCCATCCACTTGAGATGGAAGTGGGGATCAGAGAAGACCCCACAAAAGCTCCTCATAAGGAAGAGCAGCGGGAAACCACATCAAATCCCGAAGAGTGTGCCTGGGCTGCTTGGGGTGGAGAGCTCGGCTCTGTGAGGAGCAGCCAGAAGGCCGGGTTAAAAGGACAGAGTGAAACCAACATAAATGCAGGCATGTGGCGGCCTCAGAGTGTGCAAGAGAGTTTCTGAACTTCAAAAATTCTGGCTGTTTGTGGGCAAACATGGGAAATTGTCAAATTTCATAAGTACATGAATGCAGCGTAAACAGAAGCAGCAGGTGCGGACCTGGAGTGGCAGATGCCTCTGTAGGCATCTGGATTGCAAGAGAATAATTCCTCACCGCCAGACCGAGTGTCTGAGCGGAGAAATTCACAGAAGAAAGAGTTACGGTTCTGAAAGGAAGGTTCATCACTTCTCTTCCTTTACCCGAATTCACGGGGGCCATCTCTGACTCCCCTTCTGTCTCTAATCACGGGTGTTTGCTGTAGCCACCTCACATAGCGTGCCATGCAACCCAATTCCAATTCCTGCCCTACTAGTGCTGGGCACTAAGATTTCAATGTCTTATCACAAAATATTGCAGAGTTCCTCAAAGCCTAGAAAGCATTTTTCTATAACTGCTTTTCCCATTTCTCATCTATCTGACACTGTGGAACGTTTGCAAGATGACTCAAGGAATAAAATGTAGATCTAGCTTCAGTGTCCAGTGTAATCATGAGACTATTACACTAATAATATGTGTACATAAGTCACTACAGTACAGAGGAAATTTATTGTTCTTCAAGATTAAGGAAAAGTTGAATGTCATTAAATCCCCATTTGACTAGGGCTTGTTTTTTCAAAACACAAGAAAGTCATCATTCCCAAGGCATAGGATTCCACCCCCGAGGTTTTACGATGGAACATGCTGGTTAACCACCTTATTGAATTAACTACCTTAATTTTGGTTAACCACTTCATTAAGGTTTTTTTCCCCACTAAGGTTATGTGATTAGCATGTTTTCAGACAGCCCCCTTACTGATCCCACTAATATGTCCCAAAGGCCATGATTAGAGTCAGTTCTCTGAGATCATCTTCCCATTTCAGAAGCTCTTCCAGGAACTGCGTATTTGTATCTTATGTCTGAATACGTGTTTGTGGGATATCTATGCATGTGTGCTACACAACTGATACATAATTTTGCAGTCAGCTAGCAAACTCAGCCTTAGCTGGAACTCAGAAACAAGTATTCAAGCTGAGGTCCACTGGCTTTCACTAGGATCCTGCCTTACCCAGGATCATTAAAACATCATGTGGTTTCCTCATCTATAAAATGAAGGTGTTGTGAAGATAAGTGTTTCTTACATAACAAGAATTTAAGGGTGCCCACTTTCTGGGCTCCCTTAAGGCCCTCTCAGGCAGAAGCTTTTTTTCTTTCAATAAATTCTTATTGCTCTTATATTTCATAGTTCCTGGAATTCATCCCTTGGTTTTAGAGAACACTAACTGGACATTTTGGACATCTAGCAGGTTGGGAGTTTCATTCCCCTGTATCACCACTCTTGACTTTTACTTTCTCAATATACTTTGTCTCTGATTCTGATACAAAACAAAACAAAAAAAGCATTTAGTAAGAGAGATTAGTACTCATTTCATAAGGATGAATGAAAGATCAGTGGAAACATAATCAAAATGAGGAAGAAGTGTAAAGACGAGGTCAATGATATGAATTTTTAAGAGAAAATAAAGAGTAAGGCATTTGGGCTGAATTATGACCTTCTTTGGAGTCACACTGTATTTAAATTCGAGGAGAAATGGGACAGAGTTTTACTTTCTAATAAAACTATAAAATTTATCTTCAAAACTGAACTCAGAGCAAATCTAAGTATATTGATTGACACACACCCTGAACAAAGCATAAAAACATTATGTGATTTAGCATATATTTTGTCTATAATTTCATTAGAAAGATAATTTTTATAAGCCATAATTAAGATATGAGTAATCATTAGTTACCTAACTCCTCTCACTTTATTTAATGATGAGATTCATATGACTTTATTAAGAAAATTCATTATCATATCCACACGTACATCATCGAGAAACTATCTTTTACATTGTATTTCCAGCAACGTGCTATATACTAAACTCTAATATACTTATTAAAAGCCTTGCTTCAGACTGAGTTAACTTTTATTCCTGAAATATATTTTGCTCAAAACAACAAATCAGAACAAAAACAACACCGAAACAAAATAAAACAACAACAAAAATACCTTCAACAACATTCCCAAAATTCTGTTATGAGTTTTTGCTTCGTAAAAATACAAGAACAGAAAACAGAATTACTCACACTCTTGAAGCCAACAGACTTTTGTCTTTCTTTATATTTTATAAAGTTTCCTCTGAGGTTAATGGACTGTCATCAGGAGCTGGGCATTAACTAAAGCTTAAAAATATAGAAGGGTGACCCCTAGCGTTAGCCTTCAGAAACCAAATTTATGTAAAGTTCCCAAAATGGAAAATTCTTCACATGCTATAAAGCAAGTCAAAATGCCAAATTTATTTGCCTTAGTTGTCTTTATAAACATAAATATTATTTAATATATTATTTTAAATGCTTAAAAGGACTCTTCCAAATAACAGTTCCTCCCCAGGAAAGTCTCTTTCACTCAGAACAAGTGTGTAAATCAGAAAGAATAAAACAAAAGGAAAAAACATAACAACTTGCTTGAATGAACAAAAAGAAAGTCAGCTAAGCAGAAAAATAAAGCCTAACTATTAACTTCACATTACACTGAATAAAAAATTGTACTCAAGCCACAGCAGTGGCCTTCCATGAAGTAAATCTTGAGAAAATCATTTACTTAGTAGGTTTTTGCATTGAAAACTTTACCATCACAAGCTGAAGGTCACCTATCCTGCAGAGAAAGAAAGACAGTTCAGCTTAAACACCTGTCACTTGTGACAAAATGAAACGAAATGAGAGGTCAGAAGTGACCTACTGCATCATTTGAACTGATTGTCACTCAACAAGAGGAGACTTCGGCAAACAGAGGACATGCTGAGACAGAGAAATCTTGTATTTGAAGCGAAATTCTTCCTGGAGAAAAAAACAGAGTGTGTAAGAAATCCCTGGAGTTTTCCCCACAGTTTAGTTTCATTCCCGTTATTCCCTAAGGCCCTTGACCAGAGCTGGTGTGGCCTTAGCACAGAGCTCAGCAAAACCGTGACACTTAGTGCTCTCTTGGAGACCTTCCAGGGCCACAGAGACCTAACAGTTGCTTAGGAAAAGTTACTTCCTATCATCCAAAGGGACAGCACCAGGAAAAGGTCTGAATCATGAGGAAATTGAGAATGGGGAGGACATCTGTGTGTTGGCCTGGAGAGTAGAACTTCAAGAAGGGAATGGTTGTCACTGGTTAATGACTAGTATCAACTGTTGTCAAGCAATGCATTCAGTTCATAGATCTGGAGTAATTTTGTTTTGTTAGGTGAGACACTCACTGTTGGCAGCACGAGCTTTCATGCCAGCTGCACAGCAAACAACATTTCATTTCAATCCTCAACTCTTCCCGGAGTCCCTAAATTTGTACCAAAATAGATGTTTCTTTTTGTTTTACACCTACAGTCTCAGATTTTTACCTGGTAGGCACCTCCGCACCTTTGTTAAACAAAGCATTCCTTCTTAGTTTCACATAAATGGTTTAAGAGGGTAAACATCTGTGAACTAACTTGTAATTATAAATTATGTAGTTTACACATGCTAAATTATTCAAAATAAAACTTTGAAAAAAATTGCAATTATATGAGTAGGAACCAAGAATTTGCTCTTTAAGGTTATTTAGCACCAAAGCATTTATTTTACCTTGTTGATGTTTTTTATTTCAACTACTTGGAGAAAAAATATCAATTTAAAACCTACATTTCCATGTATTTGTAAAAATAATTTATTCAAACTGGTTTCCTTGAATTCCTGCTGTCATTATACCCCTTGCAATCAAGCATTTCCAATTATAAACAACATGTCCATCATAAAAATTTTCATTTATTTAGCAGGAAGGTAATTTTTAATAGGTGCATACATAATTTCATTTCATATGACTGATTTACCTGCCTACTGATGTTCATTCTAGCAGAGCATTACCTCTCTCTCGGAACTTCTGTTTCTTTTAAAAGCTTCATCAATTCCTTCCAGTGACTAATTTCATGAGGCTCTGAAATGGCCTCTTTGAAATACAGCTTTCACAGGCCACAGAAATCCCAAGAAACAGCTTTTGAACACATTGTGCTTTTTTCTCACATGTAACTCTTGCAGATGCACATGAGAGTTAACCAGTCAGCATAGTGTTTTAGGGAGAAGGTTTGCAAGGAAACCTGAAAGGTAATATTATTGACACAACACATCTGGAAGAATCAATTTGTTAAAGATTTGGTTGAGTGAACAATTCACTTTTTCATACTTGAAACAATAATTTTATATTAAACACATCAGAGTGGAATTCTTCAAGGATCCATTATATAATTAAAACAAGGACTTCAAAAATGATTAGGATTTAACCTAGGTAGACCTTTCATGTTTGTTGAGGTGTTTCAAACTACTTTCCCAAGTCCTTTGACTTTATGTAGGTTTTGTTCTTCTGTTTTAAGTAAGTCTATGGAAAGTGTTGAGGTTATATTCAAATATTTCAAGGAAAGAGACTCTGGTAACTTCCGTTACGTCCAGTTAACTTGGGATGAAACACTATGTTGCTTAAATTGTTCTGTTCTAACCTGTGCTGTTATGTTCCTCTTTTATCTCGATCTCCTTTTTTTATTTATTTTTTTAATTAAGGGAAAAAATAAAAAATAGCAAGATGTATTATAGTAACCATTTTGATTTCCTATTAACTTGATTTGAAGCCCTGTATTGCTCTCACCATCTTGTTCTGACTGATTTTACTCTATTCTGTTTTGTTTGATAGTGTCAAGTTTGAAGGTATAGGCAACTACTTTGAAGATAATAATATTCACTATAATGCCGATTCTGGCTTGACTATTATCTTCTTTTGAAGTCCTTTAATGTCTCCAATGTTTCAGTTTTATTAGTTTTGTTCTGTATTGTTTTGTTCAATTTTATTATACCTGATGGTATAGGCAATTCTTTTTAAGGTAACAAGAGGCATTATGGTAACCACTGTTGATCACCTTGTAATCTGTTTTTACGTCATGTACTATGTCCATCCTTTGTTTTGACTGACTCTGTTTTGTTTTGTCACATTTGGTTTTATTCTCTTCTAAACAAAAATGTAGTAAGAACTGTGGGAGTAATAAAACCCAAAATGTGTAATTGTTATTGTAAAAAAGAGAGGAAAAGAAAGTGCTCTAAAGGATATAACTGCATGTATATTTAAGTGTGTAAGACAGATAACCATATTACTAAGTTTTTGTTGGATCATTGAACACAACTGTTTGCAGTCTCACTGTTTGAATATCCACTTTGTATGCTTTAATTTTGTAACTTGAACAACTACTTCTAAGATGACAATATGTAATCTATTAACTAGTGATTTCTTACTGTTTACTTTTTTGAAATTCTGTATTACTTATACCCTTTTATGTTTTGTTTTTTCTCTTTAAATAAAATAAAATTTTAAAAAAAAGATTTGAGGTTAAATTCTATTTCTGAGTTTGGAATCTTTTGAAAAATAACAAAGATATTAAAATAAAAGTACCAGTGTGTTTACATCTATGTGAAAGTCAAGAGCAGTTCTCTGGACAGAAAAAATAACAGATCGATAGAAGGTAGGTAAGTAGACAGGTAGATGAGATGAAAACAATCAGAGAGAGCACTCGATGGAGGGTGGGGAACCCTTTAAGGGTCACGCAGGGAAATGAGGAAACAGGGGAAGAATCACAGCTCACAGCAGAAGCTCCCGCATGGGGTCACATTGGAAGCCTGGCAGAAGTGACTGTAGGTGGGACAATTTTATTTTGTTTTTACAAAACTAGAAACCGAAAACCACCGTGGATAAATGGCTGACATCACGGTCATGTGGAAATCTCATTTCTTTTCATATTTTTCTTAGTCACCTTCTTAGTTGCTGGCACAAAATACCCGATACCCACACTTTAAAGGATAGGTTTATTTTGGCTCACATTTTAGATGTTTCCTGCCTTGTTTGGCACACTCAAACACAGAAGCTGCAGGGCAGAAGGGTCTGGGGGAAAAGCTGCTTATATCATAGTGGTCAGGGAATGGAAACAAATGCTTCCAGTCCAACCTCTAGTGACCTCCTTCTTCATCTAGATCCCACCTTCTCATGTCAAGAGAGGTATAGAGCCCCATCATCCAATAACCTTTCAGGGACCCTGCTTCTCAGTGTAGGAGCCTATGAAGGGACATTCAGATATAAACCATAAAGGCTTTAACGTTGGGTTTTTTTTTTTTTTTGTTTTTCTATTTTTAGACAGGGTTTCACTATACAGTTCAGGCTGGCCATGAACTCACTGTATAGTCCAGGCTGTCTTTAAATTTGCAATAATTCTCCTGCCTCAATCTCCAAGAGCTGGGATTACAGGAATACCTCACCATGCCCAGCTCACCATTAACCTGTGAAATGGGAGACTTGATACTAAACTCAGACTTTTATCTATTGATCTATACAATGAAAAAGTTCTGAGCAATAACAAATATTTAAGGTGACATAAAATTAGAAAAAAACTTTGTTATTTCAGATGAGATGAATGTGGGAATTTATATTTAACTCTAGGAATTTAACTGAAACATAGCTGTAGGCCTGGGGTGAACTTCAATTTTTAAATTTTACTTTACTTAACATTTACCTTGTATGAACATATATGTGTAAATGATTCCCATCCGTGACAGTTTAAACTGCTGTTAAGCTAGAGTTGATACAGAAATAAGGTTCTTACTGAGTCATCTTTTCAGAAGCAATTCCAAAACCTTAACCCGTTCCCTTGTTTGAAGGTTTCAAACAAATTGACCATAAAATCATCTAATCTTGGTAACTTTCCTAGGTACTGGTATTATCTACAATTGTTGTTGAATTTAGGTTTTCTTTTTAACTTTTTGAAGTAGGTGCCACATTTCCCCCATGTTTTCAAATTAGGAAACTGAAGCATAAATCAGTACCTTACTTGTCCAGTGTTACCCTGAGAACATGTGGGCTCAAACACAGAGCTTGTTTTGTTAGCCTACATGCCATTTATAGAGCTCTTCTGGCTGAAAATGCACCTGTTTTTGAAAGGAAGTCCACCTTCCTGATGAGATCTCTGCCCAACTAGTTTCACAAGACAGCTTCTTTAGAAGTCTTCAAGCTTTATTTTATCTAAGTATATAAGAATTTCCAAGGGGACATCTAGAATTTCACATCATAAATTTAAGTGGTTGCTAACAGATAACTTTCTGCTCATCTTCCATAAATATGTTATCTTAAAATAAAACATGCTCCCCACTCTATCGTGGAACAGGTAACTAGCAACCAACCTGACAGGAAGAATCCAGGTGACAGGTTGGTTTCCCCCTATGTCAGTGGGGCCAGGTGACTTGGGGAATGCCAGCCACACAGTAAGACCCCAACAAGGATGCACACGATGGATAGATGAGACTAGTGGGATGGAAGGGTCTAAAGCAACAGCAAACAATACAAGCTAACTGGTGGTAAGGTAGGTGAGCCAGCATTGTGCTTGGGGACAAAGACACAAGGAACAGAAGCAGACATGTAGAGCTGCACCTATTCTTTTATTTTCTTTTTTAAGAATTTAATTTTTGGGGTGGGTATCAGGGATTGAACTCACAACCTTGGGCTTGCCAGGCAGGCACTTGTGCCACTGACCTAAATCCCTGGCTAAAATTTTATTTTTCTCTTTCTTTTTTTATTTTATATTTTCTTGTTTCTTAGCTCCTCTCTCTCTCTCTCTCTCTCTCTCTCTCTCTCTCTCTCTCTCTCTCTTTTCTAAACAGCTGGGGAAAACTCCAGTCACAGGAAACTAATCCCATCCCCCAAACCCAGAAACCAAGGTGAGACAACCCCTAGCTTACAACTTCATTCTTTCTTTTCTACTCTCTTCTCTAGTTTTTCAGTCTTTGTGATCAACCTTTGTCCACCAGCCCTGCTTCCACTTTCTTTTAAGTTATCTTTCTTGTATCTGGTATCATTTGTAAATTTTCTCACCATGGAATAAAACCACTGTACTACAAGGAAACATTATTCATACACTCTTCTAATTTAGAATCCATTCTGTTATGTAACTGTAGATTTTCTTCCTATGGTTTAAGATACAAAATCAATGGTTACCATAATTTGTCAGTTACTAAACTACACTTGATGCTACTGTTATTGCTAATTGTACTACTTTATGCAGCATGTCATATCTGTTGTAATACATTCTTCTTCCTTCTGTAACATTACCAGGAAGATCTGGGGCAGTAACCTCACCCCAGCCCAGCACTGTAGGACTTTGAGCCAGAAACTAACATCTCACTCATATCTAATTGGGAAGGTAGGATCTTGGGACAGACATAAACCAAGAACCTCCTTCACACAAAAGACATTCCTGAAGAACAGACATTTCCTAGAAAGGCCTTAATGTTAGTAATAAACCTACCTACTACAAAAATTTACAAGAATCAACACAGAAAACAAAATTAAAAATTTTAAGTTACAAAATTACAAGACCTACAGCTCACACAGAAAAAGTCCAGGAGACAAAAAGATATAGGAAAATGGAAGATACACACCTGAATTTCCTGAAATGATAGCTATTAAAGTAAAAAATCCACCAGGCTATAGAGGAAATCAAATCAGAAATAATGTCTTACATAAAAAATGATGACAATAATTACGGAATTATTGTCATCTAGAGTAGACAGATAAAAAACTAAAGAAGAGCACAGAAAATGGTGGAAACCTTGAATGAACAGGATCAGAAAGAAATAGAATTCATGAAATGGATTCAAATAGCTATTCAGGAAATTAAAAATCCATTGAAAGCTGGAAATACTGCTTGAATGAAATTGAAGATAGACTTTCAAACACTGAAGACAGGATCATGGCTAGTGATCATGGAAGGAAAGATCACTTAAAAATAACAAAGATCCAGAAAATAACAATTTAAAAGCTGCAAGACAATGCAAAATAAAACAATTTAAGTATGATAAGTGTCAATGAAAAAGCAGGCATCAACATAAATGACAAAAAAACATTATTTGCAGAAGTAATAGTAGAAAATTTCTGAATCATAGGAATGAAGTCTGACAGAGATAAGTGAGTCAGATAAAAATCAAATAGATAGGACCACAATAAATCTACACAGTCATATAACACTCAAGATCCCAGAAATTCACAAGAAGAGAATATTAAAATTATTAGAGGAAAGAAACAAATTACCTATAAAGTGAAGCTCATCAGAATCATGGCAGGATTCTCAACAAAAATCTTTAAGGCAAGAAGAGCTTGAAGTGAAGCAATTCAAGTCCTGAAAGCAAGCAACTTCCAACCCAGATCCATGCACTCTGCAAGACGATCTTTCAAATTTAATGGAGAAATAAGATACTTACATGACAAAGAAAGACTTAAGAAATTCACGATGACCAAACCAACCCTAAAAAGGATATTGAAAGATATTCTGGACAGAGGTAAAAATGACCACAATCCCAAGAACAGCAACAGAAAGACTCCACCAGCCAGGGCAAGCAATTAAACAGAAGGGAAAAGTAGGGACTCAATAGCAGGAAAATAACATTAAAAGGATAAGCCAATACATATCAGTTATAGCCATCAGTGTAAATGGCTTCAATTCACCAATCAAAAGAAAGACTAGCAGAATGGATCAAGAAACAACATCCAACAAAATGCTGTATTCAAGAAACACATTTAACTCAAAAGAAGCATTCATAGACCGAAAGTTGCAGACAATGTGAACCCCAACCAAGACTGATCAAAAGAGGTAAAGAAAGCCACCATATACTTGTTAGGGGAAAATTTCAAGATGAAGAGATAACAATCATAAATATGTATGCAGCAAATATCAGAGCACTTAGTTATATAAAATAAATATTAGTAGACATGAACAATCAAGTAAGCAGTAAAACACTTGTAATGAGGGAACTTAATATCCCATTGTCACAAATAGATAGATTAAGCAGACAAAAAATCAACAAAGAAATATTAGAACTGAACAAAACTTGAGAAGAAATGGACTCAGTAGATGTTTATAGAGTGTTCCATCCAACATCATCATAATACACATTCTTCTCAGCTTTTCATGGGGAATTCTCTAAAATAGACCATATACTGGCCCACAGAACATGCATACATAAATGCAGAGGAGTTAGTTAAAGTTATACCATGCATATCATCTGCCCATAGTGAAATAAAACTGGAAAATAGTGGTAAGGTAAACTGCAAAACCTCCATAAATACAGTAATTAAGTAACACCCTCCTGAGAAACCAGTGGGTCACATAAGAAATTAAAGAAATTAAAACGTATCAACAATTAAATGAAAATACAGATACAATATACCTGAACCTGTGGGACACAATGAAAACAGTCCTAAGAGGAAAATTTATAGTGGCTAATTCTTAAATCAGGAAAAGAGAATGAGTACATAGAACTCAGTGTTGCAACTCAAGCTTCTGGAAAAAGAATAAATCAAACTCAAAGGCCATAGAAGGGAGGAAACTATAAAGATCAGAGCAGAAATTCACATAATTGAGTCTACGATAACAATACAAAGACTCAATGAATCAAAGAGTTGGTTATTTGAGAGAATAAATAAAACTGATAAACCTCTAGAAAATCTTATTCAAAAAAAACCCTGAAATTCATGTGATGAGGAAAGAAAAGATCCTCTGAAAATTCAGAAAGTCATCAATACCTATTTTGAAAATATTTATTGGCATAGGATGGAAATACAGAAGAAAAGAACATATTCCTAGATATGTATGAATTATCAAAGCTGAATCAAAAAGATATAAATATTCAGAATAATACAATATCAATTAATGAATTTGCAAATATAATTAAAAACTTGCCAACAAAGGAAAGTCCACATCCTGACAGATTCACTGATGAATTCCATGGGAAATTTAGAGAAGATTTAATGCCAAAACCCTCAAACACTTTAATAAAATTTAAAGGAAATCACTACTCCTTAACTCATTCCTGGAGACAATTATTACACTGATACCAAGCCAGAGAAAGACCCAACCAAAAAAGAGAACTACTGGTGAGTCTCCCTGATGAGCATAGATGCAAAAATCCTCAATAAAATACTGGCAAACAGAATGCAGTACATCATTAAGAAGATTATACACCATGACCAAGTGGGATTCAACCCAGGAATGCAGTGATGACTCAACATACACAAATCAATAAATGTAATATACCATATAAACAGAAACAAAGACAAAAATCATGTGAACCTCTCAATAGATACAGAAAAAGATTTTAATAAGGTCTAACAATTATGATAAGAAACCTTCAGAAAATAGCAATAAATTGTCTTTCCCTCAATTGAAAAGGACATCTAATGCAAACCAACAGTCAATATCATACTAAATGGACAAAAACTGAGTGTTTTCTCTCTAAAACTGGTAGCAAGACAAGGATGTCCACTGTCATCACTCCTATTCAATAGAGTTCTGGAAAAATTAGTCAGAGCAATTAGACAAAAGAGACAAATACAGGGAATAAGGATGGGAAAGGAAGAAGTTAAATTATCATTATTCACAGATGGCATGATATTCAACATTGAAGACACCAAAAACTCCACTGAAAGACTACTAGAGTTAATAAGCAAATTCAGTAGCTTTGCTAGATACAAAGTCAACACTCAGAAATCAATACTATTCCTATACACTAAAAACAAATTCACTGAAAGAGTACTTAGGAGAACCACATTCTTGCTATAACATCCAAAAAAAATACATAGAAATCAATCTAATGAAGGTAATAAAAGTTCTATACATTAAAATTTACAGTATTCTGAAAAAGGAGATTTAAAACGATATCAGAAAACAAAAAATTATCTCTTGCTCATGGATAGGAAGAACCAACATTGTGAAAAGGGCCATATTCTCAAAAATTTTATATCTCAAAGATTTAATGCTATCCCAATCAACATACCATTAATGTATCTCACAGAACTAGAGAAAATATTACTTAAATTCATTGAGAAATGGAAGAAATGTAGAACAACAAAGGCACTCTTAGGCAACAAAGACAAGGCAGGAGGCATCACAATCCCTGACTTGAAATTCTACTACAAAACCATGGTGAGGTGACATAATCAGCGTACTACTAGGAAAAAAAAAGACCTGAGGATCAATGGAACAGACTAGGAGAAGCAGACACAACTAAAAACACACTTTGTCACCTTATCTTTGACAAAGGGGCCAAATATGTTCACTGGAAGTAAGATAGTCTCTTTAATAAATGATGCTGGAAAAATAGGCTCACTACATATCAAAGACTAAAACTAGACCCATGTCTATCACTATGCCTTAAAGTCAAAATGGATCAGAGATCTAAACATTAAACAGAAACACTACATCCACTGGAAGAGAAAGTAGATAGAAATCTTGAAGACATAGATGTAAGCAGGGAGTTCATGAACAAATCCCAAACTGCATGGGAAATAGTTCAAAAAATCAACAACTGGGATCTCATCTTATTAAAAGCTTTCACACTGGGAGACAATATGACTGTTACTACAAACCTCTGTTAGCTTATAAAAAAAAAACTTTGCTTTCATTGACTGATCATTTTTTATGCCTAAATCTTGTAATCTGAGCAACTATTTTGAATATAACAATATGCAATATATTAATCATTATTAATCTCTTATTATGTTGTTTTGAGATCCTGTATCATCTTTTTTGTTCTTTTTTGGTTTTAAAATTAGAAAAAAAAAACTTTGTACATCAAAAGAAATCACCAGCAGAATGAAACATCAGTCCATAAACAGTGAGAAAAAATTTTAGCCAATTGTCCCTTAGACAAAGGACTTCTATCTAGAACATAAAAAGAAAAATCTCAGACTTCCAAAATTCAAAGACCCAATCGAAAATGGGCATCTGAGGTGAATGTGTACTTCTCAGATAAAGAAATAAAATGGCAAACAAATATATGAAAAAATGTTCAAAGTCATTGATCATATGAGATGCAAATTAAAACAACACTGAGATTTGATTTCACCCCAGAAAGAATGGCTATCATCAAGAAATCAATCAATAACAAATGCTAGAGCGATGTGTGGAAAAGGAACCCTTCACTGTTGGTGGGAGTGTAGATTGGTATAAGCTCTGTGGAAATTAATGTGGAGAGTTCTTAAAAAGGTAAGATTAGAGTACTTATTCAACCAATTCCCTTCTTGATATCTTCCCAAAAGAATTAAAAGCATCACACCATACTGAAATATGTTCACCCATGTATACAGCAACTTAATTTTTAATAGCTAAATCTTGGAAACAACCTAAATGTCCATCAACCAAGGAATGGATGAAAAAAAGATGTGAGATATATATCTCTATATAGATACATATCACACATGTATATATCACATATGATATATATCACATATATATCATCTTTATACATATATATGCATATTACTCAGTTATAGAGAAGGATAAACTTGAAAACTTTATTGGTAAATGGATGCAACTTGAGACCATACTGTCAGGGAAGTGTAAACATCATATTGTCCCCCTGGTGTGAGAAACTGAAAGAGTACACAAGACATAAAATATACAATAGATAATGTGAAATGGGAAGAAATTATTTAAAAGGAAAAAGGAATTAGGATGGGGGAAAAAGGAAAAGAGGAAAGGGAAATGGCAGAAAAGTGCAAGTTAACTATCCTATTAGAGACTCTTAGTTCACTGAAAAGGAAGGTTTTGTTAGTATTGATTTGAGAATTTTTATGCCTATCTCTCGTACCCTGAGTAACAACTCTGAAGATGATGATACGTGATGTATTAAATGTTGTTATTCTCATATTTGTTATGAAATTGTTTTACCTTTTTTCCATAAAATAAAGGAAAAGTAAAATAAAACTCATATGTCACTTTAAACTGTATCTAACTGTATCAATCTGTCAATGATTTAGCACCTCATTTTATTTTTTAAAGTTTTCTTTGTAAATAAACATTATATGCCATTCCTTTTTTCTTATTTATCTTTCATTTTCCATCAAAAATCTCTTTTTTGGTAGTAAATATTTTTGTTTGTTATCCTTTAAGGTATTTTTGCCAGAAAACTGTGTATATAAATTTAATGTTTGAGTCTGTTTGAAAATAAATTTCTAAGTATTAAATTAATTCTTTCTTGAATAAAATTATCATTGTGATATTTGAATTCATATGATTTAAAATTGTTTAAATTAACACATTTTGACAATTTTTAATCTCGAAATGCAAACTTCATTGAAAATTAATGTCTTCCTGTATTCTTCCCCCCCCCCCAAAGAAAGTAATAAGCACTAAGGAGTAATAAAATCCAAGATGTGTAAATTTTGTTGTAAAAAAGAGAGGGAAAAAAAAAAAGAAAAAGAGCTCTAACGGATATAACAGCAAGTGTGTTTGGGGGTGTTAAATAGCTGACTTTATCAATGTTTTTGGAACATTGAACACAGCTGTTTGCAGTCTCCCTGTTTGAATGTCCACCTTGTGTTCTTTGATACTGTGATTTGAGGAACTATTTTCAAGAAGATAGTGTGTAATCTACTAGCAGGTAATTTCTTACTGTTATGTTTTTTTGTTTTGTTTTGTTTTGTAGTTCTGTATTGCGTGTACCCTTACGCCGCTTTGGTTTGTTTTGTGTTTTTCTCTTTTTCCTCTTAAATAAAAAAAAAAAAAAAAAAAAAAAAGAAAATTAATGTCTTCATGAAATGGGTAGGAAAATGTGATAGCTCGGACCCTGGAATAAAACCCAAGGAAGCAAGAAATTAAAATTTGGGGAGCAAAGGCTTTATTTTAGGCCAGGCCTGGTGGCACAATTTCCAGGAGCCAATTTGGAGACTGTACGCCTTACAGCTAGAAAGGTTGGGTTTTAAAGCCGAAAACCACAGGAATGTTGTAATCGCTGACATAGTTAGGTAGCATCTGGGCTTTATAGAACTTCCTGTAATTTCCTTGAAGTTAAGCATTACTTAAAGAACAGCACATTTTATTACAGATAGCCGGATGAGGGGTAGGGGAGGGGGTCACAGGAAACTGATACCTGAGGCTTTTACAGCTTTCTCAGGAAACTGAAAATTAACCTAGATAGATAGGAAGGGAAGAGGGGAGGGGCAGGCAGTAAGACACATACAGAACGGAAAATGAGACGCAATGGTTAAAACTAGGTTACAACAGAAAAAAACTTTCCTGATTTTTCAGATTTTTACATTCATTCACATTCACTGATGAAATGCTATTATTTTTTAAGACTATAATGTTCAATAACTGGAATAGCTATTACCCCTGTTTTCATTTTTAATTACATAAGAGTCCAGAAAGCTTATTTGCATAAGCTAATGACAGATCCGACAGGAAGTTCTGAGGCACCAATGCTAGTCAGTTCCTTGCAATCATTACTGCGTTCATTATTTTGACATCCTATGACATGCATCGTATCATTACCTGACAAAAATTATTATATTCTTTCAAATACTATTTTTAAAGATTCATCAAAGGGAACTCTCTTAGTTTCTTCACAATTTATATTTAATTAATGAAAAAGAAAACCCCTGATTTGCAAGAGGCTCTCTTACCCAATTGTCAGGCATTCACTTTGTCAATGCCAATACCAGTATTTCCAGTTGAGAAGCTAGTGGTGTCAGGTTTCACACTCTGGGGTGAAACACAGTGTAATACTCAAGAAGACCTAGCAAGGCTTACCTCTTTCTTTGTAAAGGTTACTGTGAAAATAAAGATGAAAGCAAAGCACAATTATTTGCTTTATTCCTTTTAGACAGACCAATTTTAAGAATGAATATTTGTAGAGGGCAAAGCTATGGAAATTGATTCCCTTGCACTGAGAATTCAAGGATCCCTTGGTGGATCTATGCATGTCCTGAGTTGCATGACCCCAGACTGAAAGCAACTTCTCTATGAACTCTCTGACCACTGTATTTCCTAGCATCTTAAAGGCCATATTTCCAGGAAAAAGTAGAATTGCTCTGGCTTGAACAAGTTGACTTGTCCATGTACAGTGATTCCAGGCTGCTTGGAAGGAAGGGCTGATACCCCAGACAGGGGCGAACAAGTACCAATCTGTGTATGTGGAAGACCAATCTTCAGAAAAGACAAGATGGTGAACTGGACCATCCCTCATAGAATTATCTGCAATTACCTCTCTCTTTTACTTCTTCAAACTTGCCAATTTTAATTGTTTTGTTTATTTACATTTAGTTTCCATCGATAGCCCACTTTGTCTGTCCTATATGTACTATTTTATCTTCCTTTGTGAAGCCTACTTGGGGTTTATTTACTTTCAATATGTTAAATGCATGCTTCCACTGTTAATGAATTTTACTCAGAACCACTCAATTTCTATTCTATGGGCTTTAATATATAGTAATCTCTTTTTTAATAGTTTGGAAGCACAATTTATACAGTAGATACACATCTACCTTCTGTTACAATGCAAAACTATAAAGAAGCAATGAAAGGAAAGATCTGTAATGATTACTTACTTTGCAAAGGAGAAGTCTGATAATCCAGCTTAATAAGACTACTATTTCTCAACAAACTAACTAAGAAGGCAATTCAATTTCTGAGCACAAATGCTTAACCTATGTCGGGTAACTCGATCTTTCAATAAAAATGATGAAATATTTGAAATCATTCACAAATATGGAATGCTTTGCAAATTTGCATGTCATTCTTCCACACAGGAAGGTTAATTTTTCCTACACCATTCCAATTTTAGTATATATGCTGCTGAAGTGAGGAAAATAATCTTAATGTTAATAATCTTAATGTTAATTCTGAATAACCTGCAATAGAAGGGTCATTTTAGAGAATTTTTTTTTTTTTGGTCTCTTCCTCTTTCTCTCTCTGTCTCTCTGTGTCTGTCTGTCTCTCTCTGTGTCTGTCTGTGTCTGTCTCTGTCTGTATCTGTCTGTCTGTCTGTGTCTGTCTGTGTCTATCTGTGTCTGTCTGTGTCTGTCTGTCTGTCTGTCTGTCTCTCTCTCTCTCTCTCTCTCTCTCTCTCCCTCTCCCTCCCATACTAGGGGTTGAACCCAAAACTTTCACAGTGACATACATCTATAGCCCTTTTTCTGTTTGTCTGTCTGTCTGTTTGTTTGTTTGTTTCAGAAAGGATCTCATTCAGGACTTGAATTTGTAACCCTCCTACCTCAGCCTCCCAGACTGCTGTGGTCACAGGCAAGCATCACCCCTCCCAGTCTCTAAAAGCTTTCTTGTGAAAACTTTCATCTTTTGCCAAGATTCCTAAACAACTTCCTGCCAGCCCTTGCTTGTCTATTGTCAAATATCAACACAGCACCCATGCGATCCGTTTAAATTATGAATAGTCCACAGCATGTTGTGCTGATACTGAATAGCAGATTTTCATCTTTTAGAATAAATTCCTATTATTCCAAACCCTTTATCACAGCTTACATCGCTCTGCATTGTCCGCTAGATCTCCCCCCTTCTCATTGCCATGGTTCCCTCTTTCGGACACCCTTGGCAGGCTGGCTTTCCTGGAGCAAAAGCATGGAGCTTTCCTGGAGCTTGTTGGCATGAAAAGATGCTGTAGTTACCATGTCCTGAGCTTGGGGTCCTCCTTCTGCCACCATCAGTCACTTCATTCTGGTTCCCGCTCAGATGTGACCTCTTTGTGAGCACTGTCACTTAAAAGTGGGGAGAGAAAAATATGTATAATATTAGATTTATAGAGAATATCTCTGGAAGGAGAAAAACAGGAAGCTTCTGGGAACCAATGTCATATTCTTTGTTACTTTCCAAATCTTATTCTGTAGAACTAAATGATCTATTTGAGATTACTTACAAAGATTATGCAATGACATTAACAGGCCAGGATGATTAATGAGAACTAGAATAGAAATTTCATAGGTAGGGAAAATATTTGTCGGGTTGTGGAGTTCAGGTAAATTTATGTAAGGTAGTGAGAAAGACACAGGCATCCCAGGAAACTTAAGCAGTGTGTGGAAAACATAAAAGGTGAAAGGGAAATAAAGAGCATGCTGCTGAATATTTTATGCAAATTTTTATCTTTGGGGCCTTGTTTACTAGAGGCAAATAATCTACCTGAATCGGTAGGGCCGTGGAAGCTTGTCAAGGAATAATAGAACTTACTTAGGAAAAGCAGAAATGGAAGGTTTTTAATTTCTGGAGAGAAGTTTATCTTTGCGGTTTGTAGGAAAAAGCGAGTCACTGATGGTTCTTGGACTAGGGAACTACATGATTCTATGAGGTGTAAGGAAGACTGTTCTGCGTCCTTGCGATGAGTGGATTTGTAGACTTACCACCCAGAGGCCCAGGGGACATGCGCAAGGCCCTTCCCGCTATTCTCAGGATGGTAGGGCCTGAACAGAAGGACAGTTTTCATTTTGAAAGACAGAGTGGAGACATGAAGATAAGATTTTCTTGTTGCTTGTTTTTTTGTTTGGATCAACAAGATTTATAAGCTGTCTGTAGGTGAGGGTGGAGGGTGGATGTCTGCTACTGTTTTAATGGTAAATGTCCCCAAGATTCCCATGTTACAGGTGTGTTCTCCTGGTGGGACCACTGGGAAGCTGAGCAACGCTGGGAAGTAAGACATTGTGCAATGTCATCAGGTCACTGGAGGTATGCCCTTGAAGAGGATCTGGGACCATGCTCTGTTTCCTGCTTTTGCTGGCTCCTGGCTGAAGCTGGCTCAGCCCACTCACTCAGGTGTGCACCCCATCTAGCATCCAGCACACCCTGCACAAGTCCAGGCTAGGGACCCACACAGGCTCCAGCTGGAGCCTCCAAAACCCAGAGCAGAAGAAATGTTTGCCTGGACAGTAAACTTCAGCTACTTTGTCGCTGGGACAGAACGCTCACCCCAAAGTAAACTCAGTCAACAAATAACCATTTTTATATACAAGCTATGCTTGTATAAAAAGTGGTGGCTTACATGATATACAAAATGTAAAGGTGGGCAGAATCTGATTTCTCTGTTGAAATGCTTGATCTTAATCATTGCTTGCATTTTATAGAGTTTTACAATTTACAAATGCATTCATAGAATTTTTTCTCATTTTATCCCACAAATACTCATTTAAACTGTAACTCATACCACTATATAGTAAAGATGATAAAAGTGCTACAAATTTAGGTATCATGAGTTCTTCACAGCATGATAAATACAAGGGACTCAAATCAGGAACCTTATCTTGAAATTCCAGGTTTTGCATATATTCACAAATCAGTGCTTTAGAAGGTAAAATACCTAACATTTTTTGTGCATTTTTATGTTCCAACTATATGCATTATCAGCTCCTTTCACTTTTGGGGGCCTCAACAAAGCAGGCATTATAATTAGAAATGCTGTTTATGGAAATATAACGCTTCAAAAGGTAATTTGCAATGGATCATCCATCTTGCAGGTGGCAGCAAAGATACCGGAAAATAGTCTGATCCAAGCCCTGAGCTGTGGCAACTGTACTATTTAACAAAATCAGAAAGAGGACAAAAGAATATCACAAAAATACTAACAGTAAGAGGTTTGGTAGGAATATTGGACCAGGTGACAACTTTCTGAAGGAGCTAACATTTAAAGATCTGGAATATGACAATGATACGCATTCTTATGACTTCTACTTAGCAGAGCAAAAGAAGAAATAGAATAGGCAGTGTTTGTGGAGAATATGATATTATATACACAGAGCTTACAGACTCCACTAGAAACCATGTCAGAACAAATAAATGAATACCATAAATATGAGGATTTAAAAGTGACGCACAAAAATCAACATGCATTTTAATACACTAACAATACAGCTTGTGGAAAGAAAACAAAAGAATCCTATTTGCAATGGCTACACAAAAGAATGCTTAGGAATAAGTTTAATCAAGCAAGTAAGACTTTGCATACAGCTGCAAATTTTCATATAGAAATTGAAGAAGACACAAATCCATGGAAAGAGAGTGCCTGTTCGTGGCTTGGAAGAGTTAATGTTGCTCAAATGTTCCTACTGTGTGCTCACTTCAACAACACATACACAAATGTCCCTACTACTCATCTGACTGTCTTTAAAGACTGAGTCAGCAGGTGACAGAGAGGGCTCAGAGAACTAATGATCCGGGTTCATACCCTTGGATATTAAACTTAACTCTAAAGTTTTGAATAACACCCTTGGCTAGAAGGTGTATTCTTAGCTCCAGTAGAAAAATTGAGAAGAGACCCCAGATTGCCCAGAATGGGATTACAGAGTTAATCTGGGATTTGTGACTACACTTTACTGAAGATTTCACTGCAGTAAATATCTAGCTGACTTTTGGAAAGTGTTTAGATAATTGGAAAATGAATACATGAATTTGGGATTCCACAAAATGAGTGTACTATGTACCTCACAAATCATACTGAAGACTACATATAATTTTGTGCAGTCAAAATTATTTTGAAAACAGAAGATGAGTATTGTTTAGTGATTTTTTTTCCTATTGGAAGGAGAATGGCAGTTCTCGGGGGAGGTAAGACATTTCTGGGGTTTATTATTTAGCAAAGAAAACAAAAGAGGCACCTAAAAATATTTTTAAAATATTGGGCGTTCAGGAAATAAACAGAAGAATCTGAGTGTTCTAGAGCAATATAATGTACATTCTCAAAGGTCAAGGAAAGAGTAATTTTTAGGAGTGAGGACTGAATAAATGGCTTCATTGGAGTCCGTGAGAAGTTGTTCTCCAAAAGCTAATGATGCACTGCTCTCAAAGCTGGGTTAATAGGAATGGAAGGGACCTGAAGATGTTTATTAGGAAAGAAGGGTAAGCAAGCTTTGGGACTTAGGAGAACAATGAGGTATGTGAGGACCAGAAAAGAATGTATCAAGCAAAGTGATGTTGCTTTTAGAGTAGAAACAATTGTTTCTGTAAAGTTGAAAAGAAATCGCAATCTAATGAGCTGAAGAAGTGGGACTCCGTCCTAAATCTTTTCAAATAAATAGGGAGAATAATCATTTTTATAAGGCTGTGGATAAACCTTGAGTAAAAAAGGAACATGAAACTGGGTAAAGAAGCTGAGAAGTAACAGTATCTACTGCGGCTTCACTGCAGGGTACTTTGTCAGAAACAATAAATTAAAAGGGAAGAGCTCTGGGAAGAACTCAGTTAAAATAAGCATGAAATCGTGGCGAGGCTGATCTGAAGAATTCCTCATTCTCTCCCTGTGGAGTGAGATAAGAATCTGGTTACACAAGCAGCAGAAAAATTAAGTGCTTCAATCCACCCCTTCCCTGACCTGGAGAAACAACACATTGAAATCAGATTTCAGATTTCCACACTTCAGTTTTACTATGAGAGAAGCCAGTGTGGAAGTCTTCCCTGCATCAAGTTCTACTCTTTTAATATTGTTGTTATGGGAAAATTGTCTTGAATTAAAATTTTTTTATCAATGAAGCTTTAAAACTTCACACATAAGTCAAATTTACCTGATCCAAGGAATTGATCTCCACCTGAAATAAAGTCTTTGTTTAGCAAGTAGTGAAGAAATTCACTGTGATACTTCCATATGTATAGTTCTTGAACTATGACCTTGAGGAAAGTATTTGAGAGCTATATTATAGAGTTATTATGACTATATTGCAGTTGAAATGAGCTAATATAGGCATTTCTACTACAAAATTTTAAGCAAAGAATGTAATTACAGGGATAGTGAACTCTTTTGAAATTTGTTTATAAAACTCCATAAGATTTGCATAAAATACTAGGCAAAGAAAATCACACATTCAAATTTATATTTAGATATTTGCTAAAGTAAAATTCCCGTACTAGGTACACATGCTACATACATGCGTGCGCACACACACATGTATCTTGATCTTGCTATACTGTATAGAAAAACAGGAACTTTTAAGTTTGTCTTTGAGTGGAATCATACCGTATTTGCACCTGAAGACAATTTCAGTAGAAAGAAAACGTGAAAAGGAACAACCAAAGGACTGAGAAAGAAAAGGGGGAAGAATAAAAAAGACAAGAAAGGAAAACTATATTTAAAAATTTCCAGTCTAATAGCTTGCTAACACTTGCCAAATATGCATTTAAGTTCAGGGTTGGAAATAATATTCTCTTACTTTTAATTTCTTTATTTTTCATTTTCATTTTGTTCCCGTGCAGTTTATCAATACGCTTACATAAATCTTCCCATTACCATCAAAGGGAAAATTATTTTCTTATAACTAATTCTCCTTCAGTTACAGGCTTTCCAGAAGTTATGAAAACTAGTGAAATCATACAGCACAAATATTAACCATGAAATTATTTCAACCATGCATAGCTCTAAAGTTTGAAGGCTTGTTAAAAAAAAGGCTCACTGTACCTCCATATCACTTTTATTTTATATGTGACATGTGCAGAAATATTTCCTAAACCAAAAAAGCTACTGCATTAGATTTTTAAAACTTTATAGAATATAATGAAAATTTTCTGCACAAAATATCAACTATGAGTTCAATGTTTCTTCGTAGTCGCAGCAAAATCAAATATTCTAATTTAATGGCTTCCAAATAACTAGCTTTTAGCAAATGGTATAAAAGGAAAAGGCTGTAGGCATTCTCTCAAGCCTTCTTAAATGAAACTTTCCTTCTGGATGGCCATTAACTCTGGATCTGATATAGTTTTCAATCTAAATAAATGAATCACCTCCTACTATTTTCAGCTTTAAGAAAATAATAATACAGTAAATCTGCGCCAGAAATGGCAATAAAACTTCTTTTTATTAGAACCAACCTAGTGATTGCCTTTTAGCTGTTGATATATGTTTTTAATCACATGAACATTAAATTTTAAATAGGAAATTTTCTTTATTGTTTTATGTTGTTTTTACATCTTTTCATGCATCTAAGTTTTGGGAAATGGCTGTTAATAACTTTATAGCTTTAAACACACGGCACAGCAGCTGGAATTTACCAGACCCCAAAATGCCATCTCCCACTTGGAGGAACTGATGCTAAGGGAAAGCAAGTCTGTAAACAGAAAAGCCCTACTTCTTGGGTTGTATTTCATTACTTTCTTCTTTTTCTTTTCCTTTCTTTTTTTTTATTTTTGCCTTTAGATAGATGATTTTCTTCTTTCCTTTCTTAACATACTCTTTTATGTACATTTAGATTATATACATTAGAAGTCCTACTAACCTGCCATGAGACCTGGCCTAAATAGTGAAGTTGCAGTCACTTGGCTGAGAGTTAAAGAAAAGAAGGGCAGGCAAAAGAGGCAGAAGCCAAAGGCTGACATTCCTGAAGATGAAAGAAGCTAATACTCAGACACCAGCTTCTATCTGTGTCCAAACTCCAGATCTTGACATGTATTTTGCACCTTCTTTGTAGTAGAAATTTGCTGATACTTAGTAATTCCTTGGATTTGTGACCAAGTGTTACATCTGCTTACAAAACACACATAGACAGACAGACAGATAGATAGAATTTTTTGGTTTAAGAACACTTCTGTTTGCAAACAATTCTGTTCACAAACAGAAGCATTTGGTAAGATTTTGCATCCGTTCATGAACTCTGCATTGGGTGACTAACAATCTTCTCTGCATGAATATAAATGCAGCCAGCTTTCCCAGAATCATAAAATGAAGTTCATTAATCAAGGTCCTTTCTTTCTCTCTCTCTCTCTTTCTTTTTTTACTTTCTTTCTTTCTTTCTTTCTTTCTTTCTTCTTTCTTCTTTCTTCTTTCTCTCTGTTCATATGATTATATTCATAAATGTGAATATTCATAAATATATTTTATATATGAGCATTTTTATTTTTAATTTTTGTTTTAAGCTATGTAATAGATACCATACATTACTTCAGATAGTTCTTTAAGTCCAATACTATTTTAATTGCTATTTTTCTAAGCATAGCAAAACTTTTACATTTATAACTGAGCCCAGCCGTTCATTTTTTAATTTCATTGTGCTTTCATTTTGATTTTAAAAATAAATTTGATCTCCTAAGACAAATTCCTATTGTCTAGCAGGTTTGTGATTAAGGTGATAATTTTCAGTTATTTACCTCCCACGAATTTTTTCCTTTCATAAAAGGGAGGTCATGTTTGTGCTGAGCTGCAGGCCTCCTTCCTTGCCAGGGTATTTCAGGTGACTTTCCTGCCACCTCCCTGACGCAATGGAGGGAACTCAATGAAGAGGCCGGCAGCTCCTGTCACCCTGCTTTCCAATGCCTGCTCCCAGCAGTGTGCTGCCTTCCCGTCTCCTCCAGACACACGTGCAGAAACGCTCAGCACTTGGACATCTGCGGGCCATCTGATTTCCTCTAAGCTTTGGTTGTGCTTAAGTGATCTTTCATGCAAACCTGGCTTTTATCTCTGTTGGTGTTCTTGAATAATGGGCCAGAAAATCAACCATTATTTTTACATTTTTCTTAATTGTTCAATTGAAAATAAGAGTGGGAAGTACAGACAATTCATTTGGTTGAAGTGAAAACAAAAACATTTGTGTCTGTAAGGTTTAATTTGCATTCAAAAATTAAAATCTATAAAGACTAAGGAGAAAGATGTGAAAGGAGGCAAGGTAGCTGCTGGTGCTAAAATTTCTAAATCTTTCCTTTAGAAAATAACTTGAATGCAAGTTTCCAAACACAAAGAAATGACAAATGTTCAATGAGGGAAAATGCTAATTTCCCTATTTAATCAATATAAACTATGTATATGTACTGAATTATCACACTATACTCCACAAATATGTACAATTATCATGTTAACGTTAAATAAAAATTTAAGTACATTTTTAAAATTTCAAATCTAACTATGTAATGATTTTGGAGAGTATAACTCCGAAAGCACAGAAAACTAAAGGAAAACTAGAAAGTGGGATTACATCAAATTAAAAAGCTTCTACACGGCCAATAAAAGAAGAGAGTCAAAGGGCAGATTAGGGAATGGGAGAAAATATTTGACAACTATTCGCTGTATAAATGATTAATATTCAGAATATATAAAGAACTAAAAAAAGTTAACAAAAATAAGCAAATAATCTGAGCACACAATTTTTACAAAAATAAATGAAATGGCCATTGAATGTATGAAAAAGATTCTCAACATTTTAGTCACAGGGAAATGCAAACCAAACTACAAATACTGCCTCACCTCTGTTAGAATGCCTATTAGTGAAAAGACAAAAACAAGAACACTGTTGATGAAGAGATGGAAAAAAGAGCTTTCATAAATTTGGTGAAAATGTAAATTACTACAGCCATCATCTGTGCAAATCAGATCTGCCATACACTCCAGCTATTCCACTTTCGTGTATTCTAGCAGGAAATTAGATCAGAACAGCAAAGGGATATCTGTATGTCCACGTCTATTACAACTAAGATATGGAGTTAAAGTAGATGCCATCAGTGCATTGTGTATGCATGTGACAAAATATCACACCACATCCATCAATATACACAATACATGCAAATAAAAATAAAATTTAAAATATGAAAGTCCATAAAAATTAGTTTATTTATGTCTTATCTTCCCAAAAGAAGGACTCTTTCAAATGAGTCATGACAAAATTTTATTTTCCTGTTAGTAATCTCAAGTTGACACCTGCTAATGTAAGTTGGACCAAGGCTAACTTTCTCAGAAAAGTGGTTTGGTAGTCACCCAGATTCCCAAAACCACTGAAACAAACATGTCAAATTATGCCTGACTAATAACAATTTTTTCAAATAATTAAATTTATTATCACATGTACTTAAGTGTTCCATCTTAGTAAATCATACAAAGCAAAAATAGTAAACTGTTACATAAAAATGTCTCATAGTAATAATGATAGAGGAAAAATGTAATAGAAAAAATTAATGCTATTCTAGTTACGCATTTCAGTTACAGATCATTCAAGTAAGCAACTGAAAGACATCAATATCAGCAGGGCAGTGAAAATCAAATTTATCATAAAATACTATTTCATCTCCACTAGGATGACTGTCTTCACAAAGGGATATATCTATGTCACTGTGGCACATATCTGGAACCCTAGCATTCTGGGGGCACTGAGACAGATGGTTTGCAAATTTGAGGCCAATCTGGCCTACACAGAAAGTTTGAATCCTGTGCAGAACATAACAAGATCCTGTCTTAAACCACCAACATGAAACCAAATAGTATGTGTGTGTGTATGTGTGTGTGAGAGAGAGAGAGAGACAGAGACAGAGAGAGAGAGAGAGAGAGGATATATAGAAAATTGAACTCTATATATCTCTGTTGGAAATTTTAAATGATATAACTCATCAGAAAATAGTTAGCTCTCCACAATTACTTAATTATAATTAACACTGATCTATCAATTCTATTCCTAGGCATGTGCCCAAAAGAATTGGAACTATATATCCAAAACTTAAAAAAAAAAATAAACAACTTTGTAAATGAGTGTTTACAGCAGCGTCATTCATAAACAGCAAATAATAGAAACATTGTAAAATATTGGACTGTGAATAACTTGTTCTTCAAGATGAGCAAACATTTCTAATAAACTTTAATTTGAAAAATGAGTACTATTTTGCAGTTGTAGTAGTTCATTATGCTGATGTCACATGATCCCAGCTAAGCCAGTGGTCCACCCCTCTTTCTCTTTCTCTCTCTGTGGGATTGTGGGTAACCATTTCCCAACAGCAAGAGGTTATGGAGGAGATTTCATCTACAGAGGAGGGGACGAAGGGGCAAGGAGTCCCTCACTTCAAATAAGATGAGGGAGATGTGTAAAATGTAGGAAATCACCACCCAAATACAGCTGTAGAGATTGAACAATGACTCTGTTTATTGGTGATACAATGTCTCGTTTCCACAAAATCCTCAAAAAGAGGCAAAATCAAGTGTCACGGATACATTCCTTGTTAAGGTTGCATGAAAGGAAGGATTCAAGCCAATAAATAGCAGTGAGCTCATCACTGATAGTGAAAATCATCCTACACAATAACCCTCCATGCTCTTATCTCCCTCACATCCGCCATGAAGGTTTTCAAAGGTAAGTACAGGTTAACTTTAGTTTTGTTTATTATTGTGGATTGTGTTACAGTATTATAATCATTTTATGTGAATATTTTTGTGTCATGGAATGAATCACCTGAGTTTTCAACATTTCTTAAGGGGAAATTTGCTTCAATATACAAGTGCTTCAGATTATAAGCATGTTTCCAAAAAGAGTTATACACAAACCAAGGTTTTACTGTAGTTCCCCTCACCTGTAAGATGCTTAAATAAGATGTTAAATATGCATACAGTGGAGTATTATTTGCCAGTAGAATGTGAAGATACACTAATGCTATAGCATCCATGTTATAGCAAGATATATCCATGCTATAACAGGGATGGGCCCCACGGATATTATGCTAAAGGAAAGAAAACAATCACAAAAGACCATAAATTGTATGATTCCAATTATAAAAAGTTTCTGGGAAGGGTGAACATGCAGACAGAAAGTACCTTCGCAGCTGCCTTAGAAAGATAACAGGAATGACTATTAAAGGGTATAAGATTTTCTTTAGGGGTGACAAAATTGTTCTAAATGAGATTGTGGCAAAACTCGCATAAATCTCAGAATATGTTAAAAAAAATCTTGGATTTCACTCTTTAAAAGGGAGAATTTTATGAGACATGAATTATATATTAATGAAGCTGTTATCAAAAATAATTAGAACAATTTCAGCAGAGAATAGCACATCACATTTAATCCTGACCAAAAAGGACCTCACATGTTAATGCACAACTAAATAACCAAGTCTTCCCATCATTTATCAGCAAGTTTTTGAATAATCCTTCTTTTTCTAATAATAAAACAAAAAGATAACTTTCAAAATAACTAACACTAAGACTTAGAGGGTTTTTTGGTCGCCCTGAATAAATACATTATATTGAAAAAAATCTTTTAAATAGCATTCACTTCTTCCAATAAAATTCACAGACCTCTTGGGTTTCTAGAGATCATTTGTAGTAGGTGGGTTCCAGAAATGAAGAAACGTTTCTGCCCTCTGTTTACAAATATGCCTTCAAACTAACATTATTACACTCAGATCAATCTCTAGGGGGCATGAAACAAAACTAGAAATAGACACATTTGGTAAACATTTTCTTAAAGCATGTCAAAATGTGTAATTAGGTGCTAGTAAAATTCCTCTATTTACTGGAACTCATGGCATATGATGAGACTACCAAATTAGTTTATTAAGATCAGTTCTTTATATCGAACATTCAATATATGATTAACTCTTCTTGCCTTGTAGAGTAACACTGATCACTTAGCACAAATCATGTCATTATTATTTATGATGAAGTAAATTAAACTGAAGCTGAAAAGATTTGTATTTGTTAACATTAGGAGATACTAAGATCAAAATCACTACTTATTTTGCAGTGGATTGAATTATTATGATAAAAGGTACTTCTGAAGTACTTAATATTAAGCACTTATCAATGTTTTACTTCAAAACTGTGAGTTTAATTATATTTGAATTCTGAGACAAAATAGGTAAATTCTCACCATGACTAATGACAACATTCTTTGAATTATATTAAGTTCTCTCACCAACATAATCCTGAACATGACATTCATCCTTTACTAACAAACATTTTATTTACTAGTACTATTTTATATAAAGTAGACTTTGAAACCTAGCCTGAGAACTATTTGACAAAAAAAATTCTAGTTTTTTATAATTGTGGTATACACAGTTGCAACTGGGTTAAGTCATGTTTTTGAGATATAAAGTGGCAGAGATTTGTAGTTAACCACCATGTGACAACAGAAGGAATGTTAAAATTAAATTTTCATATAAAGCTACAAGTGTCTATAGAAATTTTAGCAGACATTAATAAGGCACTGTGCTTTTCTGATGTCTGTGAGTTTATTTTAAATAGCAGCCTTATACCTTAAGAAATAATATAGCCTTTTTATTTTTATGCATTATGTACAATAAAAAAGAAGCTCTGCTCAGTGATGTGGTTGAAAGGTTATTATTACTCCAGTGACAGAAACAAGAGTATATTATCAGTTGGATGATGTCAATGAAAGGGTATCATTACTCTTTTCTGAAGAGAACATTCTGGAAAGTAAACACACAAGTACAGTATTTATTACATTTTATACCCATGTGTCTCCAAGGAAATCAGAAAGAAATGTAATTAGTTTGTGATGTTGGGGGAAAAAAATCGTTGGTTTCATTTGTTCAACAAAAATCTCCCAATCAATTATATTTTCCTTCACATCACAGGATTCTACTTTACCACCTGCTTTATATTTCTCAGACTTTACATCAAAGTTATCTTGCTCCAGAAAGTGAATATCAAAATCTATGTCTAAACGTAAGGGCTTAAAGTTTTCAGTGTTAAACTATCCTGTTACACACATTAGAGAGCGCGATGGTTGTTTCCTCACTGTGAACTTCCGAAAATAGATATTAATCTAAGAAATATCCAGTGAAATAATGTATTTTTCTATGTACATAAATCTTTCCAAAATTTTAGATTATGGTAAACTAAAATTAAACTTATTGGCTGTATAAACTTCTTATTAACTTCTTAGAAATCAATGCTTGTTCTCTGCATTTGTCTAAGTGATCTGCCAGGCTCAGAAACCTTCAAGTGTTACTAATTAAACTACAGGAACAGTACCAAATATAGGACAGAACAACAAGGGAATATATTACAAAAGTAGAATTCTTTCTGCACATAGAAAATAGCAGTTAAATCTTCATCTGTGTGATGCTATTATTTTCCTCACCAAACTTTTTCTCTGAAAATCCACCAAGTCCCAAGCAAATAAATTTAGAGAAGAAACAACAAACTGCCAAACATAATTCATGTCTTATCCCTACTGTCAATCTGGTACCTAGGATAAAATCTTTATCTCTATAGAGATAAGCTTTCTCTAGGACCCCTTAGGAAGATCAAGCTAAGCACGCTGGCTAACTGACATGTTCCAACTGCCTATCATGGTTGTCATTAAGGAGAGAAGGCGTCTAGTTTGCAAATGGTGAGGAAAAATACAAACTTCCACCATACACCCTTACAGATACTGCTTGGTTAGCCCGCTAATGAATGGATCAATTCTTAGTAATCTCCTCTATATTTCATTAGTCCATTTTTGGCAATTTCTCTTTTCAAGTCTCTTTTCCCTCTATAATACTGCATCATTTCTTCTATGGCTTTTTGTTTCCATCTCTCAGAATTTTCTAGTTGTCTGTGTTTTCTTACTTTACTGGAGTACAGTTCTCATTTGTGTTCAGTTCTCTAGCACAATGATGGCAAACCTGTTAGAGACCAAGTCCCCGGACTCTAACCCAAGACCCACTTATTTATTGCAAAGTGCCAACACTGCAATTAAAACTGAGCTTTTAGTCCAGAAATAACTGCTCTCTGATGTCCCAATGCTGCATTAATTTGGCTTTCGTGCCACCAGAGAGGGCTCTGCACGCCCACAGTGGCACATATGCTGTGGGCTCCTCACCGGTCCTCTAGGATACAGAGCCTGGTCACTGCTTCTCACTTATTTCAGGAGCCATCAGTCACCACCTTTCTTCAGTTTCTGCCAATGAAACCTCATTCTTTGAGGTCAGGATAAGGATGAATGTCCAGCCTTTCAGCCTAGCTCAGCTTACTTATCAACCAAGAAAACATATTAAGAGCTGAGCCCTTGAGCATTATACAGTGGCCACCATAGTACAATAATCATTGTAAATGTCTTAGCTTATTTGATCTATGAGATGCATATATTGCTATCACTGCTTTACATGAAAGAAAACTGAAGCACAAAGAGACCAAGTTATTTTAACCTGTTCACCTGGCTAATACAAGGCAGAGATGAAATGAATCTCTTTGCCCCAATGAAAGCTCTGCTACCTCCTTATCAAAAGGCTTCCCTGGAGCATTCATGAAGCTTCAAGACAATGCCAGAGTATATGACTGTTAAAGTAAATGATGACATATTTCATTATTTGAGAATTTAAAGCATGATAGGAAAAAAAGAAAACAGTTCCTTGAAAAGTAATTTAAATTAGTATGAGACCAAAGGGCCTGAAAGAACAATTCAGGAGCCAAATTAAAATGCAAATACACAGCACCATTCTCTGCTCCCTTTGGCCATTATTACCACACATACAAAAAATACATAATATTTCTGTTCATTGAACAAGGGAGTCTTTGGATAGACTCTGAACTAAGCCATCTCCTCCTTGAGTTCTAGAGATTTTAAATGAGGAGTAGTTAGCAAAGAGATAAATTTCAAGAAATCAGCACTGTTGCTATATGGACTTGCCGGTACTTTTGGTAAGTCTAGACCTTGAGACCTCCCACTGAGAAGAGTTCAGGTCATTTGGAACTGACCACCTCACTCAGCTGGAAGCAGACTTCTGGCCTTCTCCAATCAATGTGCAATGGTAGAGGTCACATATGGTGAGAGTTTGAATCTGCAAAAATATGGAACATGGTGGGTAGTGTTATGCACAAACCACTTGCCACCTGTTAAGCTTTCTCCCAAGGAAGGGATCGAGTAAGAAGGGGAGGGGAAGGCTCACTTCAGACATTTGCATGAATTGTGTGCCCTTAAAATTCTTGTGATACAAATTGACAAGGAATATTTTAATAAAGTCAAGAAAAACTAGTTTTACAGATCTTCTTTTATAATAATGCAATAATCTATATATTAATGATAGGTAATATCTATGACATGTCACTTCTGTGTTGTCTCTGTAAAATAAGAACATGAAGAGATACATATATGTCTATGCATCCATGCACACGTGCATGTACAAAACTTACAAGAAATAGTTTATTCTTGTATACTACCAAACAAATATTTATTTAATTCACTGTAAACTTAAGGCATCTAAATAGAGGGAAATAACAATACCAATGTCCCTACCAAACTATATCTACAGGAAGAAACCCTGCAATTAAAAGAATATATACCATGGAGGCATAAAATTAATGCGACAGTGTAAGGATATTCATTTTTTGTAAATGTCTCTCTTTTATGTATACATTTTATAGTAATTATTTTGTTAATAAAAAGAAAAATTTTCATGAGGATATGAACTCACACTTTTAGCTCTAGTTGACAAACTAAGAAATAATAAGGTACAACTTTTGGAAAATATATGAAGAAGACCTTTACAGCAATGAAAACCTCCATTTCGGCATGTCACCAAAAGGAGATACTTCTCTATACAACTGGTAAAAAATGATAAAAAATTTATGTCTTCCAATCCAAATTTTCCCAATTGTCATCAAACTGTTAATACATAAAGACATTAAAATGTACTGTATTTGGGGTACCATTGTATGTTTTTGACACATATATACACTACAACTTTGATATATGTTCACAGTGTTAGATACGCTACAACAACGTGTGCAAATAAGCATTTATTCCTAATCTTTTATTTAGAATAATTTGGAAGAGGCAAAAACTAGAAGCAGTCTAAGCATCTATCATCTGACAAGTGGATAAACAAAATATAATGTAGCCAAACTTGGAGAATTATTCTGACAAAAAGAACAAAGTGCTTATCCATGTAGCAGCTGAACAGCTCAAAAATTATGCATTATGAAGGGATTAGACACAAAAGATTACAAATTACAGGATTCCATTTACACAAAATTCCTACAAAAGGTAAAATCATAGAGTTGGAAAGATCGGCAATTGTCTGGGCTGGAACAGCGAAGGAGTTAAATACAAAGGGGCAAAAGAGAAACTTCTTGATAATTGAGATCTTATATTGTGCAATGACAGCTGTGCAATTAAACAGATTTACTGAAACCCATTGCATGCACACTTAAAAAGGTGAATTTAATAATGTGCAAATTATACCTTCATAAAGTTATTAAAATTTGATGGAGTACATAAGTTAGTAGAAAATGATGCTGTCTGGTGAATTCAGAGAGAGGACTGGAACACAAATTTAAAAAATAAAACCTGAGTAGGTAACTTGGGGAATTATTTGAACTCTCTCTATTTATTTATTAAACCTGTCTGTCTTAGTTCATTGAAAAGAAGGCTTTGTGCTATTATCTGTTTGTTTCTTTCTTGTAAAGGTCTTTATTTGTGTGTATGTCATATATTGACCACTTTTAAGAATATGATACATGGTGTATTATTAATCTCATATTGTTTTGTGATGAAATCTTATTTTTTCATAAAACAAAAAGAGCAAGTACTTGGAGATTGTGAAGGCATTGGCCAGAAGTATGTGTGAGAAAAATAGCAAGAGGTAAGGGACTTTTGCAGTCACATGTCCAAAATCTCCCAGAATGCATGGTGAGAAACAGAGTCAAAGTCCATGCAGGAAGAAAGCACACTGCCCTAAAGAGTGATGTGCTGGCCCTCTCTTGCCCATACTCCAATTTACTACCCAGATTGGTCATAACATCGGTCGTGTAACAGAGCACATGCCCTTTCCTTGTCCTTCCCCTAACCCTGTCCTCTACATGAATTCCTGTACCTTTTCTCCAGGGAACTGAGGGCGGAAATCACCTGCATCTCCATTTACCTAGAGCTGCTGTACTCTTGCTGCTAACCTAATCCCCATGTAAACCCTAACTTTGCAGTTCATCCACAAGACGCCACAAATGTGGCCCGTAGCTCTGAATTGGGAGTAAAGAGGTTACTTCCAGCCTTCCTTATCTTCTCCCTTGTTTTTCTCACACTGTCATTCTAAAATGTGCTCCCTGATCGTTACCCAATGAGCTCTCAGCTTTGTTAATTATACTAGTCTAACTCCTTTTTCCATTTTTGTTTTCCCTGCCAATACTACTCTTTGCAAGTCATTATCTTGACTTTAAATGTATTGCCTAAGTTTCTTTAGAGTTGGAAAGCCTGAGGAATAAAATATTAATTATTCAGTATTGAATGCTCATCACAGTGGGTCTTTTTGCCTCATTGCCTCCTTTCCTCGGCTGCAATCCATCTGCCAGAATAGAACACAGCTCTTTGAGCCATTTTACTTTTGTGAAAACCTGAAATTTGCTTCGAAGTCAAAAGTGTTAAAAGCAGGATTACATAGAGAACATCAGAATGGCTCAATAAACACCTAAAGCTTTGCAGAGTGCTACACTTAAAAATGACAATGATGAATAAACTAACATAAATTATGCAGTGGAGTCTCATGATTCATAATATGATATTTCATTTCCTGGACTCTTTCCCTTGCAAAACTCTTTTCACAAGCAGCAACCATATGAGCAATTCTCAAGTCATGTGAGAATCTTGGATGGGCAACTTGAGGAGAAATGAATGCAAGATTACTGCAAATGTGCGGGCAGTTATGTGAAGTGAGATAGTGCTGCTGCATAAGGCATGCTCCAGGCAAAGGGCACTGCCAGCTCTAGGTCAGAAAGGGTAAGAAAAGGGCGCCAGCTTAACAATCCAGACAGGGCAGTCCCATGACAGAGGCCATCTGAAAGGAGCCCCGGTATTTGGTAGAGGAATGAAGCAAATGTGTGGTGACTGGACACTTGGAAGAGGAAGCTGAGGAAATAAACACCCCAGCATCATTTTCTTTTCACGTTTTTATCTCCAGAAACTATTCCATTGGGACAGATACTTAGAGACACTCAAGCATGACAGTCATACAGATCAGCCTCCCAAGGCACAGATCAGCATGGAGAGTGGTGGGGAGGAAATCTGAAAGATTCCCTCATTGGCTGTTAGTCATTGTTACATAAAAAGAAAACCTACATTGGCAAAAGAAATGCTGGGTGAAATAAAGCTCTAGATAGATTATAGATAGATAGATAGATAGATAGATAGATAGATAGATAGATAGAGGAAGGAAGATAGATTCAACAGTCTCAAGGAAACAACAGAACAAGTGTTTTAAAGGAATTACTTTTATCAAAGACACACTGACAAATAGTGCCTAGTTTATCTGACTCTTGTATCTCTATCCCCATCTGTGGAAACATAAATGCTTATTTAATAAGCCAATAAGTTGATGAATGATAGAATGAAAAAGTAAAAAGAATAAATTAAAGCAGTAGTATGTTGTACAAGTCTCACTTAAAGACCGTCCAATGCTATTTACACTTTTCCCCGTCTCCTGCCAAAACTATTCCTGATGTGTATCCTGTAGGTTCTTCATCTGGCACTTTGATGGTCCTATATGCCCCAGCAAGACCAGAATTTTCCAGGACCAGAATTGGTCTTCTTGTCATTTGGGTCTAGATAATTGCTTATTGTAAGAAGTCATCTCGTGTACTGCAGGATGCTTAGTATTATATTTCTAGATGTTAATAGCACTTTCCCAGACATGCCAATGAGCTATTTCTCCAGAGAATACAATGTGTCTCAGGGTAGTATGGGATAACTGCCCTCAGTTGAAAACCACTGCTCCAGGATACCAGTTTTCTATTTTTTATGTTTATTATAAAGGTACATTAGTATCAGGATATTACCTTCACAAAAATTGTGTGGCTTCTAGAAAGTGTATGTGCTGTATCGCTTTGCTCAGCCTTTGTAATACTGACCGTCAACCTTTCACCTTGAATTTAATGTCTTAAATTCTGCTATTAGATAGAAACTCTATGAGAACAAAAAGTTTGCCATGTACCCCGGGAAATACATTTACAGCCTTTGGAACATGCTCAGTAAGAATTGTTTAAATGAATTTGTCTTCATACTCAGAACTGCCATCACAGAGTGACTTTCTCTTTGCATTACAGCTTTAGTGGAAAACCAGCTCTTAGAGGCTTTAACGTGACAAATGCCTTTTTGTTACCGCTGAGCTGAGAGCAGTATTGGCTCACTTATGGGATCTGCTTATGACATCATAAAACCAAAGTTCAGGAAAGAGAGTTTCCCATGATTTCACAGTCAAAAGCTTCAAGGTGTAATGCAGGATTTCACATCTTTTTCATAGATGCTACTTTTAAAATTCCTAATTGATGAAGCACCCAAATTGTGCGTTTAAAAATAAAGTTGAGAGCAAATGCATGACTTGCCTGGTTAATATTTACCATAAAAATAAATGAAGCTTATAAAATTTTGTTGTCATCGTCAAAGTGCTTTAAAGTATTAATTAATTACTGCAAGACTCCCGTGCAATGAATAATTACTATTATCACTCAGTTTATTGATGGGAAAATGAAGCAAAATTGTTCAAGAACTTTCTGCAACTTACTTAGGTCAGCTACAATGTCAAAGATCTAGTGTCTTTCAGCATATCTTTCTTCCCATTGTGAAACCTGATTTAAGATCCATTTTTATGAAATACATTTTATGAAGTTGGTTGCGGAAACCTCAAATAATTTCTAATATCAGAGCTATAAATAATAAACTCTTCTATTTCCACCAAATATTAAATCAAACTTCAATCTTCACTACTCCAGTTTGTGAACTATAAAACTTTAAAAATTGGTAAGCAATTTCTAGAATTACATTTCCATTCCTTCAGCATCATTCTTAGTAACTGGGTGAACAATTTCTTCAAGAGAATATGTAAGCTTTTCAAATTCTAGCTCAAAAAAGTGAAGTTCGAAGCAGTTGATATCCTAGAATTTAAAACCTTGCACTTCCCTTGGGAAATAAGATGATGGAATTTACTGTTCTGTCATGTTCTGTAATATATTCAGAAGTAAACTGTTGGGAAAGTTTTACATATTCTATCAACTTCGCGTTTGTAAGTGTTCTGCTTGTGATGAATTATAGGGTATGTTCACAGATTTAGGAAAACAAATTTCCAGTTCTCTTAACTCATAGGATTTGGATTGATCTTTAGATTTGTACCATGTACTGGTAACATGGGTATTAAAAACACCACCCACATCTGCACCTTACAAATGTCAGCCACTTTCATTCCTCCTTCTCAAAGTGATCACTTTAGCAATATTTCACTAAACACCCGATTTCTTCAATCACAATTTGCCTTCTTTCAAGTACTGAGTACTTCTGTGTCCTAGGTCAACCTACAGCACTTTGTAAGAAAGGCCAGGGTTGGGGTGTAGCTCAGTGGCTAGCGTGCGGAGGTACCTTCCTTCTCCACTACACACACACACATGCACACACGCACGTACACACACAAAACAAAAAATAAGCAAACCCATCACTCATTATAAATAACATGGCTCACCCAGTGTAAGGAGCCGTGCTGAAGAAGGGGAAATGGCACGAGGGAAGCACAGGTGAGGAGAGTGCTTCTCAGTTACTCTCTCACCAGAGATGCTGCCCTTCACTAGGAACTGTGTGTGCCACGGTCATGAGCTCGCGCAGGACCGAGACTGGGCTCACACAGCAGCTGCTCCCACGCTCTGCCTGAAGCAGCCTGTCTTACTACCTCCACACCTGTTCAGACTCCTTCACTGCTGCTGCCATGAAGACGCCATCAAAATAAGGAGGTGAGTGAACTCCAGTGGACAACAAGAAAATATCCTTGAGATGTTGCAGAGAACAGCCAACACGCATTTTCCCTACGCTCACATTGGCTACGCCAATTTAAAAATGCTTGGTCAAAAATATTTTGTTCACATTTTTGTGGGTAGTTCTTTCTGAGTTGGTGTAAGTCTCCAGTGACAGTATCAAAATTTTGCAAAATATTACTAAAGAGGTCTTACAGTTAAACCATACATCTGATTTGTGTTGGTTTTTTTAAACTAAAAATATGATAGTCTATAGGGAGAAGCAGAAGGATAAAAGGATGGATAGATAAAACAAAAACCAAGGGAGAACAAAAAATCAATTTCACTGATCACTTATTTTCTAATCAAGATGCACCCTGTAGCCATTTTTATATGAGATTTATCATTTACTTTTCACAGCATGTTGATAAGGCTTGATAAGCCTTGTGTTTACATACCAATTATATAAATTAAAACAATCATACTCAATACTGTTAAACTGCCCATGATTGCTCAATTAATATGAGTAATTGTGAAGTAAACCTAACCCTGCAGATGAAACTTTCTCTAGTTTATAATCTTCATAGCTGATTACCCATTGTATACTAATGTGTACAAAACACTTGAAACGCAATATCTTGGTGAAACTGTTGGAACTGAAGAAAAAAGTTGGGGCAAAGGAAAGAGTCCACCCAAGTAAAAAAGCACAACCAAGTCAAGTTTTATTAGAAATTTGTGCTCTTTCCAAACACCTGACAACTACAGCTAGGAAACGCAGCTTTTTGAAAGGCAAAGACATACAACTGAAATAAAAAAAAACTAACAAGACCAATTAACCATAATCAAAATCAAATTTATTAGTCATCCTAAGAGTCCAAAATCCAATACAGATGTATCATAGTTACTAACTGGTTAGACTACTATACGATACTATCTGTTCAGAAGACCAACAAAAACATGCTGAAAAAGAAAGTGGGAGGAAGAAAGGAAGGAAGAAAAGAAAACAGGAAGGTAAGGAAGGAGGGAGGAGGGACGTGAGAGATAGTAGAGACAAACGAGGGAGGTGGAGAATCAAGAAAAGACTGAAAGGGAGAGAAGAGAGAGAGGAAGAGAGAACTTCATTGTATTGTCTCATTGCCGAACAGCTCTGCCAAAATTCAGCGCAGTTCCATTAATCTGACCGTGCATTTATCACTCATCGGACAGTTTTCAGTTCACTCAGTGCCATCTATCTCTCAGCCAAAGTGACAGTGCCAATTCAAATTAACTTTCCATCTACTCCCTCATCTACTTTTAATGGTTTATTAAATTCTGCAAATTGCGTAATGCATGCACCACATTTCATTATTCTCAAAGTTTGTAATTCTATACAAACCATCAGTTTAAACACAATTCACCACTTAGGAGACTGTTACTTATTGATTCTGTTGCTTTTTAAAATTGTTAAGACTATGTATATAATAAATATAGTATGTATGAAGAGCTGGTTTATCAGAATAATTAGGTTTTTGCAGCCACGTACTCATCTCACCTTACTTGTGATTGATACATTTCATCTAACAGAAAAGGTCTAAAAGGAGTTCCTTTATGTTTTTATGAATAGTGATTTTCCCCCCAAGGATATTAGTTCTTTAAAAGCCTAGAAATGAGAAACTCGGAATGTTTCTCTTCTTATAAAAAAGGAAGATAATGGGGAAGTCTGGGTTTCGCTGTTACTGGTGTTTGTTTCTCAAAATACTTTATAATTTTGAGTGGATCAGGAAAGCAAAAAGTCAGAGGTTATACAGTCTATTGATTTTTGGTACTTTCGCAATTATGAAACTCTCTGATGTCTATCAGGAAGGAATCAGATTTATGAAGTACAAGTCTAGGTTCAGTGTGACATGGAGTTATTTGAATTGAATTTTGGTGTTCCCTGGAGAGCCACTTAGGAATTGGATCAGCTGCTTGAGTCGGGAATGCAAAATCAGCAGCGGCCTGGGCAAAACCATGGCGGCATTTTCTCTTGCAAGAAGGCTGCAGGAAGGGAGGCCTAGCTCTCAGAGACTCAGATTCCCTCTCCCTGGGGTATGTTCCAGAGTGCCCTCCCCAAGGTCAGGGTCAGCGCGCGGTTCCAAAAAAGGAAAGAGGCTGAGCGCACAGGCGCTCTTTTCAAGGAGATTTTTCAGAATTCATGCAAACCATTCCCAGTTAATTGCATGGTTTTCTCAATTAAAAGGAAGGGCAAAAAATTAACCTTTCGTGAGGCAATGATCAAATGTTGATGGAAGGGAGCAAGGAAAATGGACCTCAGTGGAGATGGAAAGTCTGCATCCCACAGGAGCTCCTCTTTGTCCTCCGGGCTTTGATGAGCATGTGTCAGAGTTAGAATCACCCTGGGGAGGGGGGACATAGATGGCAGCTGGCTTCTTTTCTATAATTTTCCCCGCTTCTCCTCAACTTCCCTCTCTCCACCTGCAAGTCCCCTTTCCTCATTTTCAGTCTTACTGGTATTATCTCAGCTCACGTTTATGACGGGCAAAGCTCATGTTCATCGGGACTTTTACGTTCCTGTGTATGCGTCCCTGTATCGTACTTATTTCTCCTTCCCCTCCACCTCCCCCTCACCCTTGTTCTCCTGCACCCTTTCCCATTTGCGAGAGTTCCCTTCCCTGTCTCCTTCCACACATCTTGCATTAAGCCCTTTGTTTGTACTTTGCCTCAGAGACACCATATAATGTTTATCTGCATTTATCAGGTGCATGCATTCTTCTACAAATGCTCCAATCTGTCCTTTTTTATAGCTGAATAGTATTCACATATATAATGTTTTCTTTATGCAGTTGTCTGTTGATGGGTGCGAGGGCTTTTTCCAGGATTTGGATATTATGACTCGTGCTTCTATAACTGCCATACGCCTTGGTATGCACCAATCATGGGCGAATGAAACCCTAAGGTTCTGGAGATGATAATCTAGAAAAGGGGCAAATAGGTCACATGGAATTTCTAACTTTTGTTCTGGCGATGACCCTCATGTTAAAAAATCATTCCTTAAATTCTCTTTTTAAGGACTTGCTTTGCTCTTTATTTCAGTGATGGCTTTTATTATCCAGTATCCACATAATCAGCCCATGTCATTGTCTTCCAAGGTGACACTTATCCTATAGTCCTCTCATAAGCCCTAACTCCCATTTTCATCCCACGTGGACATTCTACACTGTGATAAAGGCAGTGATATTTACCAACCAATCTTAGTATGTTAGTGTGTTTGTTTTGGTTTGGTTTGGTTTGGGTTGGGTTTTTGGGTTTGTTTATTGGCTTGTTTGTTTTGGTTAAAACATATAGGAAGACTTTTTTTCTCAGTCAGTCTTGCATCTTTAAACCAGATGACTAAACTGGGGCCAAACAGCATCTACAGAAGTGGCATAGTTTTTTAATTTTTTTTATTTTAAAGAGATTAAGACAAAAGAGGACATAACAAAACAGATCAGAACAATATAAGCAACACAGTACTTCACCATAAGACAACCCGTAATCAACAGTAGCTACAACAATATCTCTTTGAAATAGTTGAGCACACCTTTATATACAATAGTATCAAACATAACACAATAGTATAAAACCACTCAAGAGAATGAAAGTATTACAGGGCATTCAGAACCAAATAACAGAAAATGAACAATGGCTACTGTATTATCTTATTTTCCATAACAAAATTTGTTTATACTATCACACATATTAAAATCCGATAAGACACAACATGATAGAACCAATGGAAACAGAAGAACAAAAGCATGGTAGCACTTCAAAGCAAGATGACATTAAATCAGCACTGGCTATTACAATGTCTTCTTTTCTTCAAAAGTGGCGTATTTCTTAAGATCCCATTCCATAGCTCACGCTTATGTTCCTCTACATCTGAGGCAAAAACTATCAACCCCAAGAGGGCAGAAGCAGCGAATTGAAGCAGCCAGTCTTGGACATTCTGGAAGAGACGGGGATGAGGTGGAGGGCTTCAGATCACTGGTGATGTGTAGTCAAGAGGGAGCTTAGGACCCTAGCCTCTTCTCCCCATTTTTCTGCTCCCAGGTATTAGTTGAGGGTTTGGTTCTGTCACATTTCCTGCCATGGCATCCTATCACAGAAAGGAAGAGAACTCAACTTTCTGAAATCCTGAGCCAAAAATGAAGTTCTTCTCTTTACAAGCTGATTATCTCAGTTAATTAACATGATGATGGAAAACTAACGCACACCTTTTATACACAGTCTGAAAGTAATTTTAGAGAGTACTGTTAATAATTTTATACCAGCAGTGCAGTTTGGTGGCATGTAATTTCTACTTGTGACACCACACTAGTGGTCCAAAGGTTTCAGATTCTGGAGCACTTGAAATCTTTCATTTTCTAATTATGGTCGCTCAACCTGTAGTTACAGCACACTTGCAATCAGAGTTATTGTCTAGACTGTTTACAGAGAAAGCACACTGCATGCTGCTTCGTAAAGAAGGAGTGTGGAACGAAAGTGAGGAGATTGTTGATGAAGACTGATGACAGGGTTGGAAGAGATGAGGTTAATGTATGGCTGCTGTAATTTCTCCAAGATTAGCAGATACGCGGTAGGCAGCCCTTTCAAATAGATTTAGAGTTGACTGAAGCTACTATGTCTCCAATGTATTATCCTATTTGCTTGCATAGTTTTCATAGTAATGTTAAATTCCACCACCTCTTTTTCCTTTTTCAATATCTCTGCCTGTCCCATTTCTTGCATAACAACCCATTTTTGTTGGCTGATCACTTTCACAAATACTCATTTTTGAGCTTCCTCTCACTCTGTGAAACTGAAGCAACAGGTGTAAAATCCTACTAGGAGCTGCCATTCGTTGATAAAACACATGTCAACGGCTATCTCCTCGCTTTTCACAGCTAGGATGGAATCATTGGTCTTCCCAGGTGTTCATAGCCTGCAAGAAGCTACAAGAAATTTAATATATTCAAATAACAAAAAGTTCAAATATGCAAGTGATAGTGCTAGAATACGGCTGCAATTCAGTCTGGGTAGTTAAACGTGAATTGCATGTAAAGGTCTTTAAATGAAAAGTTCAGAGACAGACTTATATGTACTATGTGATCTGCACAGAAATAGTGCTGGCACTTAGTACTTCAGGCAGAGAATATACGAAGACACCAAACCTGAGAGGATTGAAGGAACAAAGAGAAACTTTACACACACACAACAAACATCCGTTTAAAAATAGCTTTAGAAAAACTAAGGAAATTTGTAATGTTGGCTAAGACCAAAGAGAAAAAGTAAAAGTAGAAAAGGCACAGAAGAAAAGGAAAACAATGAAAATAGGTTTGGTTTTCTGTTTTAAAAGAAGTAGATAAAAGAGACAGAGAAATACTGATAAGATATGGCAAAAAACACAAAGTACACAGGCTTATCGTATTTTACTTTTTTCCAAATATTTTTCAATAGTTTATGAAAAGAAAAATGATCATAGAAACAGGAAAATCAGGGTTCTCACTGAAGGATGATCCTGAGAAAACAAATATTTGGGTGCAAAAATAATATAAGGCACAGAAACACTGACTTCACATACATAGGAGAGAATAATCTCCTTTATTTAGCAAGAGAAAAGTCTTAATTTTTGAGTATCCATGTTTGCATAGAGATTCTATTAGGATGACACAAAAATCAAGATCATCTGTGTGCACGTGTGCATTAGTGTTCATATTCACACACCCAAAAAAACCACACTTCCTAATGGGCTAAGTTCACATCATACGGAGAGAACCAAGTACAAAGTATCATGAAATTTCTGAAGATATGCTAACAAATTTGAAGTATTCTTCTATTAAAAGGTTCTGTAAAGCTTTTTGTATGCCAGTGATATTCTAGAATTTGGAAACAAACATTACTGATGTTATCTTAACAGATTGGTTTTCATATTTTGGGTAGAAACTCTTGGAAGGGATCTTTCACTGGTCCAAGAGACTTGATAAAGGAAACAAATGGACCAGTAGAGAAGACAAGGGACAACCAGGGAGCGAATGAACTCATCCAAATCTTTCTTAATGATTCATGGACCGACAGATAGCAATGTCAGGTTACCCTAGGTCCGCAGAGTCTGTTTTACAGTTGGTTTTGAGGAGATGTGCTGCTGCTCACATAAATATATTAAAGAACCAATTTTGATGTTCACAATACAGTGATTTTTGACCTGCTGAGAGTGGTATGAAATCATGAAATAAACATCACAGTGGGCAATTCTGCCAGAAGAACTGATCAGCTCTGTGTCTCATGTTCTTAAGATGGGAGAAAGGGTAGAGGGGTGAGGGGCACCCTACCCCTCTTGAAGGTAGAGAGCTCTAGTATTGTTTTCCTCCTCCCCAAGCTGTTTCAGAATGACAAGAAACCATGGACTAGCCCTTCTGTCAGTTGGATGTCAGTTTGCTATTAGGTTTCCTAGATGACTTTCCATGAGTTAAAACTATACAATATCAAATTTGGTGTTAGCGTGCAGTAGTGTTAAACAGAAGAATGCAGAAGAATTTAATCCTTAAAAGCTTACTTTTAGAAGATCAAATGCTCAATATAAGCTAGGAAATTATCCAGAAAAATATGAGAGAAACAGGTTGTAACAGTGCACTGTTTTCAAGAGGAAAAGGAGCAGCCTCTTAACATATGAACTAACCTCTACGGACCTCAGGCATCGTTTATTAGCAGAATTTATACCTATTTAGCTTATAGAGAAGTCACAATTACCAATGGTTAAAGAAGACATTTTCGACCAAAAATGGGGGGGGAGGGGCTGGTGGGAAAGATTGAGGGGGAAAAGTTCAACTTCAGGGAACAGAGGAGGACTTTAAAAGGACCAATTTCCAATTTCCAATAGCATATGTCTACACTAAGAAAGTGAATCCAGATTTCCACTTGTGGTCCTGGCGGTTCCTTTTCTCTCCCTATAATTTTCTTCTGCATGTGCAGTGATACATTTTCCACCTCTAACTTTCTACGGGCTCTGTTCCCTAACATCAACAACTGTTACAAAATGTTTTGGTGAAATACTTGCAACAAAAATCACATAGATTGGGAATGACCATAATTATCTTGGAAAACCACCTGTTCTACAAAGGTATTTCTTGTTCCAGTTAATCCAGTTGTCATTTTGTAACACCATTCAACTTCCATTTTTCTAATGCGTTTTATTTTCCTTGATTCTCTTATTTCTGTTACTTTGCTCTGTAAGACAAGATAAATATGGCTTTTCCTGGTTTTGATGATGAAGAGAACCAAACTTTCAAAAATCACATAGCTAAATCTAAGTATGGATCATACTCCTGATTCCAAATTCATTTAAAAAATGAAAGATTCAATTCTTTGTCCTAGGTATATGCCACTGCCCCAAGCTATTCATTTCAATTATCCTACTTAATGTGACTCATAATTAAACATTAGATTTTTTAATTAGCTTAGGATGGTTAAAGAATAAGCTCCAAAATCTATTTCATTTGCCATCATAATAAAGCCCTGACATAGGTGATGTTTGATGGACTATTGTGTGAGTGATGGACGATTTTCTTCTCATCAAACAGTAACTAATCTTTGTTTTTCACAATTTAGCTATAATTGTACCTCAACTATAACCTATGGCTAAGTGTGCCTACCCATATCACTGGCCACTCATTAACTTAGGTATCTTTGCATATACATATTTGTTGCCCACAGCAGAGTGTTTATTCATAGCTACTCATGGGGATCAAGAACTTACTATAGACCCACATCCTATGGTGATACCCAATAAATATTTGAGAAAGTGAAATTTTTCCCCCTGCAGGGTAAGAAATTGTTTAAATAATTCTTAAATTTCTACAAGTGTTACCTAAAGAAGCACTCCAAGCCACACGACATGACAGGCCTGTCATCCCAGCACTCCAAGAGGCTGAGGCAGGAGGATTCCAACTTTGCTGTCAGCCTGGGAAACTAGTAAATTAATGTCTCAAAACAAAAATGAAAAAAATCTGGGGTATTGAGCAGTGTGAAGGACCTGGGTTTAAATCTCAGGTACTACTAGAAGGGGAAGGAGATAAGAAAGGAGGGAGAGAAAGAGAATGAGAGAGAGGAAAGAAGAGACAATCTATCAACACTGTAAACTCTTAATGAATTTCAGATTGTCAAATCCCATACATTTTCCATATTTTCTAGTGAGTAAATAATTTTCACTTGATCAGTAACCATATGAATCATTATCTCATCGCATTTCAATCAAACTGAGGTCAAAAGTTTCCCTAAAATTAGAAACGTATTAAGCCTGGAAGACAAAAGGTAAAGGTAAAAGCGAACACTCAGATGCCCTTCAGGACTTTGGCATTTCTTGTTAATATGCTAACATTTCCTATAATTGCACTCACCTGGCCACTTCTGGATTTCCTGATGCCGACAGAGATTTTGTGTGGCTTCAGCTTCTTGTGTTTACAGAGACATCAAGGCCTTATAAGTGAATATGAGAAATGCCCCCTGGTAAAAGTTTTGAACTAACATTCTATATAAGTTACACATCATGAAATTAGAAGACTGAACATTTTTCAAAGATTTCCTCCACACCTCAAAGGGAGAAGTGACATTTTCAATTCTTGCTTCTCAATCAAGAATAAAGTTCTCCCAGTTTAAGAAGGAAACACGGCAATAATTCAGAGACATTGTAAAGGTCAGTAATATATGACATAGAACCAAAGTCGGTGAAGAGAATCACTACTAAAAAACAGATCAAGCTATGCCTTCAACCTTCAAATACACTAATTAAAAAGACATCTTCCTAAGGAAAAATACAGTCCATTACTTCACAAAATAACAGGTGAGTTTCACTGAAATTCAATTTTATACAACCAAGTGGTTCTTAAATGTCATTCAAGCCATTGCACAAATGATATTGATAGTGATATAAAAAGAGACATTTCACTGGCCATGTGGTTCAAACATCTGAATTTTCTGACTCCTCGTCTTCATTTACTAATTATACTTTGCTCCCTTCTCTGTGGATTAAGGCAAAGCTGAGAGTCTTCGTGGCCCTTTAAATTCCAGAAGGAACCACATTTACTTTAATACCTAAAGCATAGCTGTCTGTCCATTCCATTGTAAGTTTTTGATCACTTGTTTTTGGTCTTTGTGTTTTTACTCACAGAAGTCACCAACGTGTGAAATGCATCTTAATGCAAATCTATTTAAATGTAGTTTTAAAGTCCTACATGTGGATTTCTAGTTTTAAAAATTTCTCAACTCATATGTCAACTTCAGTTTTATTATTGTTAGTTTAGTGTTAGTGCCAGTGATTGAACCCAGTGTCTTGTGCATGCTAAATGTCCTTGCTACCACTGAGCTATGGCTCCAACCCTTAAATTCAGCTTTGCTACTATAGTAACACTTAAAATTTGGTTCTCCGAGAGACAAAAAAATTTTAATTCATAAATATGTCTAACATAGAGGACTCTGTCTGCCATAGAATCCAAACTTTAGCATCAATCCTGGCAAAAACCTGAAGCCTAATCCCTTAGAAGATAAAGGTGGGCGACCTGCAGTATCCAGCAGGAAGCAAAAAGAATCAGAGTTGGCCAAGTAGAAATCATCTACTTGGGCCTAAGGGTTATTTGGAGCTGATAGCAACTTAAAAGCAACAGGAGGAAATCTCTCCTCTCTCTCCTTCAGCTAAAATCAGGGCATAAAGTTCTCTTTATACAACTGCCATATATCTCCATTTGTCACGGTGCTTCCTCTTCCATACCAGAGAGAAGAAAGTAACTCTTATCTGCAGAGCAAACCACACTAAACAGCGCTGGTGTGCTGTACATTTCTTAGTTGCATTGCTGTCATTTATTTTTTCTAGGAATCCAAAGGCCTTCTTTCATCACTTAATTCTTCACAATGTATTTCTCCTTGATGCCCACAGGTCTTAAGTGTCTCTTGGGGTTTCTGCTTTTTCTTGATGAGGCTTCATATACATAAAGATACCAACATCAGTTCAGCAACACACAGGGATAGACCATGAGCAGCACGGTGTAATAGGGGAGTCCCCACGCAGAAATGCCGATTTTAAATGCCTATCTCCTGCCACGGGGAAAATGTCGCTGTAAGAGCTCCAAGATCCACGTGACCACTAATGGCACACAGAGAGGAGGAAGAAACAGCGTGCGGAGTAGAAAGGAACATTTCACCGTGTATCATCACTGTTTCCCCAAGGCTCATTTTCTGAACCAGTGGGAGGAATTCTTGGGGCCCACATCTTCCTTTGGAAAAAAGAGAAAGCAAAGTGAATGTTTGACTCTATCATGAACTAAGGAGGCACAGTTACTGGGTGAAAACCACCTAGAACCTGCTCCCAGAAACCCAGGTTTCAACCCTACCTGCCTAGACCTTCAAGAAACCTCCTGTTTCCATCCTTCAGGAAACCTTCCCAGCATCACTGCCTGCACTGGGTGAGGAAGGGCTTTCCCTGTCACTGCCAGGGAGTAAGGAGTAGAAGTGACTTCTTCAAATGCATGCACATGCATATGAGGATGCAGAATCACATAGAAGTAGGCAAGAGTAACACCACCAAAGGAGACAACATAAAGTTCCAGTAACTTGTCCTAGGAAAAAAAAAAAAATAGAGGTATGTGGATTGCTTGACAACAAATTCAACATAATCGCTTCAAAGAAGCCAAATGACAATTAAACAGATCAGATAAATAATGCATGAATAATTAAAAGTTTCATAAAACATACAAACCATTTAAATTCAAATTTTTGAACAAGCCAATAAGTGAACTGACTATTTTAGTAACTAAACACCATGACTTCATCAAGGAGAATCCATGGGGTTAAAGGCAGGTCGCTTGAAATGAGGAACAAAAAGAATACTATTAAACAAATCAATAGTTACAAGAATCTAAGAAATAGAAGAAAAAGTGAAAAGAGTAGAGACGTTCTTAAGTAATAGCTGAAATTTTCCCAAATCTACAGATCGAAATGATCATCAGCTTCATGAAGCCCAAAAGACTCAGATTAAGTGAAACCTAAAGAGTTGTACAGTGAGATGTGTTATAATAAAATTCTCAAAATTCAGAAAAAGAACTTTTAAACCAGCAGACAATTTGGACCACATAGAAAGAACCTCCATTAGAACTATCAGCAGAGTTTGCATAAGAAATAATGCAAACTCTGAAAAGGGATGATATAGTCAAAGCACAGAAAGGCAAAACAAACAAACAAACAAACAAACAAAAAACCTACCAACCCAAAATACTATACATAAAAATCTGTCCCTTAAAAATGAAGGTGAGATAAAGACTCTTCCAGGCAACAAAAACTAAGGGAATTCATCACCAGAAAATCAAACAATAAATAATAAATAAATAATAAAAGGTATTATTTAATTGGAATTGAAAAACACAAAAAGAGAACATAAACTCATACAAAAGCAAATTCTAAAATGTAAAAAATACACAAATACAGAAAAATATAATATGCTAATTGTGCTACACAAATCATTCTTTACTCTTGCATGGAATGTAGAAAACAAAAATTAACAATAAACACAGGCACAAAAATTAGCTTATGGATAATAGAAAATGAAGTAAATTAATTTGTTTTGTTTGTCTTGTTTTTTATTTGAAATATGGTCTCAGTATGCAGTCCAGGTTGGTTTTGAACTCACTATGTAGCCCAAGCTAGCCTGAATCTCGCAGCAATCATCCTGTCTCAGCCTCCTGAGTCTAAGATTACAAGCAGCCACGCATACCCAGCTCTGAAGTAAATTTTGACATGAATAAATAGTACATGATGGAAAGTGTAGTTTTTGTATAAAATCAAAGTTTTCATCAACTAAAAAGATAGGTATTTTAACTATGAGAAGTTTTATGAAAACTTCATGAAAAGAACAAAGAAAAACTAAATTATAAAACAGAAAAGAAGACAAAGCATATTACAAAAATCATAGAAAACAAATAAGGACAAACAGAAAGGAAGACAAGAAAAAAGAACTGCAAATGATACAGAAAACAACAAATTGGTAATAGTAAGTCCTTATAAAAGTTTATTTAAAATGCAACTACACTAAATTTACCAATTAAAAAGCATGCTGGTTAGATTTTTAAAAAACAGAATGCAACTTAATGAATAGTTTCCAAAACAGAATAATTTATTTTTAAGTGCAAGCATTTACTAAAGTTAAAGGAACAAGAAAAGATATTACCTGGAAATAGTAACCAAAAAGAATGTGGATCACTTAATATAATGAATAGACTTTTAACTCAACAATTGCCATAAGACAGGTCATTAGGTAACATAAATGAGTGAATTCAGTAGAAATGTGTTTCATAAGTATATATGCAACCAACATCAAAGCATCAACATGCACAAAACAAACATGAATAGATTAAAGAAATAGTAGCAATATAATAATTTTATGTGATTTCAATAACACACATAGAATATTACACAGATCTTCCAGAAAGAAACAATGAGGGAATGGCACACTAAAACAACAATATAAGCTAAGAGGATCTAAAGACAAATTCAGAATGTACAACCCACAGCAGTGGAGCATTGTATTTGCAATTACACAGGGAATATTCTCTGAAATAGATTACATGCTGTGTCACAAAATAAGTCTTAACACATTTAAGAGTATTTACATCATTTGAATATCTTTTCTGATGGCAATGGAAAGAAACTAGCAATCCATAGGTAATGAAAAAAGGAAAATTTTACAAATACATAACAATTAAGCAATAAATGCACAACCATGGAGTTAAAGGAGAAATTAAAAAAACAAATCAAAAGGACAATTAAAAATATTTTGGAAATGTTGAAAATGGAAACACAATGTAGGCCAATTTATGAAATACAAAGAAAAGCTAATCATTATAAATCATTACAATAATTGCCTGGATTACAGCAAAAGATCTCAAATAAACAACCTAACAACACATCCTTTTCAAGAAACTGAAAAGAGACTTAGAAATTAAGTGTAAAGTAAGCAAAAGGAAGATAATTTGAGGAGCAAGAAACAAACTAGCGATATAAAAATATAATGAAGCTGAGTTTTGGTTCTTTGAAAACACAATTATTTTGCTACACTAAGAAATAGAGGGCCTTGCTGACCGCCTTTTCTCACCTGGAGGGCACACCACAGCTGCCCCACCTGGAGGAGGGAGCTGAGCCAAGCCTCAGGAACATGCTCCGGTCTTGCCTACGACCTTCTTTCAGCCTGGAGAGCACCAGCACTACTGCCACCTCCTGGAGGAGGCTGCTGAGGAGGTTTGAGGCTTACCTAAGTCATAGGGGTTACCATCCAAGAAGGTGGATGGTTACACAACATCCAATCCTGAGGAGAGTATGAAATCCTTGCTATAGGAAGATGGGGGCCCGCTGGACTTGTGGCTACACTACATTGGGCTTAGTGGAATTTGGGTCTGCCTGGACAACTCTGGGTGGCCTTCTTTCCATCAGGGTAGCTTTGCTGCCAGAAAGGGGGGCTTTGCAGCTTGAGGAGGCTTTAGACCTACCTGAGAGGAGCCTGGCTATCTTCCTTAATCTAGGGGACATTGATACCCAAGAAGGGAGCTACGCTACCAGAGGAGTCCCAGGACCCAAGGACATAGGAGACAAATTTCCAACACACCCAAGGGGAAGCTTTGGAACAACACTTGAAACACAGAAATACAGGAAAATGACAAAGCGAAAGACCAAAATGCAATCTCAAACATCCAGCCCATCCCAAAGAAACCTAGGAGACATGTACATAGAAGAAAATACATGCCATATGCCTGAAATACCTGAAATATTAGTAACTGAAATAAAGATGCAACTCCATGAAACTTTAAAGGAATTCAAACAAGAAATTATCTCCCTGGTAAAAGAAGAAATGATAAAAGAAATGAAGGAGATGCTGAACATATCTAAAGAAGACACAGTTAAAAAATTAGAGGAACTAAACAAAAACATAGAATCCCTGGATGAACAATATAAGAAACAAACAGAATGCATACAACAGATGCAAAGAGATACACAGGAAATCAAAAATTCCATTGAAAGTTGTAAAAACTGCCTCAATAAAAGTGAAGATAGAATTTCAGACCTAGAAGACAAGATTGCAGCCAGTAAAGTGGAAAGGAAAGACCTTTAAAAATAACAAGAAATCAGGAATTAACAATGCAACAACTGCAAGATGATGCAAAGAAAAACAACGTAAGATTGACAGTGATAAATGAAAAGATGGGGACAACATAAAGGATTTAGAGAAGTAATAGCTGGAAATTTCCCAAACGTGAGATTGGAAACCGACATCAGAATCAGTGAAGCTTATAGAACTTCAGATAGTCATAATCAAAATAAAACTACACCCAGACATATAATAATCACCATCCCAGGAATCCAACAAAAGAATAGAAAATTAAAAGCTGTCTGAGAGAAAAGACAGATTACATATAAAGGAAAACCTATCAGAATCACAGCAGACTTCTCAACACAAACAAGTCAAAAAGAGCATGGAGTGAAGTATTTCAGATCCTAAAGAAAAATGATTTCCAACCTAGGCTGATGTACCCTGCAAAACTGTCCTTCAAAATTGATGGAGAAATGAGATGCTTCCATGACAAAGAATAGCTGAAGAACTTCATGATTACCAAGCCAACCCTGCAAAGAATACTGAAAGACAAGTTAGATACACTTAGGAAAAACCACTAAACAAAGCAGTCAACTAAACAGAACAGAAAGATAAAGATGCAACAGCACAAAGATAACATGTCAACAATAAACCAACATATAACAGTTATCACTATTAATATAAATGGTCTCAATGCACCAATTAAAAGAAACAGATTGGCAAAATAGATCAAGAAACAAAATCCAACCATTTGCTGTCTACAAGAAACCCACCTAACCCAAAAGGATACTCACAGACTGAAAATCAAAGGATGGAAAATAATACTTCATTCAACAGAAACCCCCCCCAAAAAAAAAGTGGGGGTAGCTATTCTGTTTTCAGACAATGTGAACTTCAAACCAATAATGATCAGAAGAGATAAAGAAGGTCACTATATACTGGTTAGGGGAAAACTTCAAGAAGAAGAGATAACTATCTTAAATATATATGCACCAAATTTTAGAGCACCCAGCTATATAAAACAAGTATTAACAGAAATGAAAAACCAAATTATCAGTAACACAATTCTAACAGGAGATCTTAACACACCATTGATATAAAGGGACAGATCAACCAGACAGAAAATCAACAAAGAAATAATAGAACTGAATCACACCTGTGAACAAATGGACTTGATAGATATTTACAGAGTGTTCCATCCAACAACAACAGAATACACATTCTTCTCAGCAGTACATGGGTCATTCTCTAAAACAGACCATATATTAGCTCACAGAACATATTTAAATAAATGCAAAAGAGTTGAAATTATCCCTTGCATGTTGTCGGATCATAGCACTATAAAATTAGAAATTAATGATAAAAGATACTGTAAAAATCCCACAAATACATGGAAACTGAATAACATAATCTTGAGTAATCAGTGGGTCAAAGGGGAAATTAAAGAAGAAATTAAACAATACCTACAAGCAAACGAAAACACAAATACAACTTACCGGAATCTGTGGGATGCAATGAAAGCCATCATCAGAGAAAAATTTATTGCACTGAGTTCCCACATCAGGAAAACAGAACTAGTACAAATAAATAACCTGATGTTACACCTCAAATATCTAGAAAAAGAAGAGCAAGTCAAGCCGAAAGCCAAAAGAAGAGAGGAAATATAAAGGTCAAAGCAGAAATCAATGCAATAGAGACTAAGAAAACAATCCAAATAATCAATGAATCAAAGAGTTGGCTCTTTGAAAGAATAAATAAAATCGATAAACCCCTGGCAAAACTTTTTTAACAAGGAAAGAAAAAGCTCAAATTCATTCAATAAGGAATGAAAAAGGCAAAATCACTACAGACTCAATAAAATACAGAAGATCATCAACAGCTATTTTGAAAACCTCTACTCTCAAAGGTTTGATAACACAGAAGAAATAGACAGATTCATAGAAGCATATGAAGTACCAAAGCTAGATCAATAAGATATAAAACTGTATAATAACCCAATTTCTATTAATGAAATTGAAAATGTAATTAAGTCCTTACCTACAAAGAAGAGCCCAGGCCCAGACGGATTCACTGCAGAATTCTACAAGAAATAATACAAGATCTAATCCCAACACTCCTTAAACACTTCAATAAAATTGAAAGAGAATCAATCCTTCCTAAGTCATTCCTGGAAGCAAATATTACTCTAATACCAAAACCTGAGAAAGACCCAACTAAAAAAGAGAACTACAGAACAATCTCCCTAATGAACACAGATGCAAAAATTCTCAATAAAATATTGGCAAATAGGATGCAGCAAATCATCAAAAATATTATACACTATGACCAAGTGGGATTCATCCCAGGCATGCAGGGTTCAACATATGCAAATCAATAAATGTAATCCACCACATCAATAAAGCCAAAAGTAAGAATCACATGATCATCTCTATAGATGCAGAAAAAGCTTTTGATAAGGTCCAACAGTCATTTATGATAAGAACTTTGCAGAAAATTGGAATAGATGGTCTTTATCTCAATATAACAAAGGCCATCTATGACAAACCAACAGCCAGTATTATACTAAATAGCCAAAAATTGAAGGCCTTTACTTTAAAATCAGGCACAAGACAAGGACGTCCCTTATCATTTCTCCTATTTAATATAGTACTGGAAATACTAGCCAGAGCTATTAGACAAGAGCGAAAAATAAAAGTGTTAAAGATAGGAAAAGAAGAAGTTAAATTATTATTATTTGCAGATGACAAGATGCTCTACATAGAAGACCCCCAAAACTCCATTGAAAGACTCTTAGATAAATAAATTCAGCAATATAGCTGGATACAAAACCAATACTCAAAAATCAATAGCATCCCTATATACTAACAAGAAAATCACAGAGAGAGAAATAAGAGGAGACACACCCTTCATATTAGCAACCAAAAAAATGAAATATTTAGGAATTAATCTTACAAAAGAAGTAAAAGACCTATACAGGGAAAATTGTAATACACTGAAAAAAGAAATTGAAGATGATCTCAGAAAACGGAAAGACATCCCTGCTCGTGGACAGAAAGAATAAATATTGTGAAAATGGCCATTCTCCCAAAACTGTTATACAGATTCAATGAAATCCCAATAAAAATACCATCAACATACCTCATAAATATAGAGAATTCATTCCTCAAATTCATCTGGAGCAAAAAGAGACCCAGAATAGCAAAGACAGTTGCAAGCAGCTAAGACAAGGCAGGAGGCATCACAATGCCTGACTTGAAGTTATACTACAAAGCAACTGTAGTAAAATCAACATGGTACTGGAACCAAAACAGAGCCGAAGATCAGTGGAATAGATTAGAAGATACAACCACAACTACAAACAACTCAACCACCTTATCTTTGATAAAGGGGCCAAATAGGTTCACTGGAAGAACAACAGTCTCTTTAATAAATGGTGCTGGAAAAACTGGCTCTTCATATCCTGAAAACTAAAACTAGACCCATGTCTATCACCATGTACTAAATTAAAATCTAAATGGATCAAAGATCTGAATAGTGAAACAGAAACACTAAATCTATTGGAAGACAAATTGGGTAAAAACCTTGAAGACATAGGGGTAGGTAGAAAATTCTTGAGAAATACTTCCCAGAATCAATAACTGGGACCAACTCTTATTAAAAAGTTTCTGCACATCAAAAGAAATTTCCAGCATAGTGAAAAGAAAACCCAAAAACTGAGAAAAACCTTAGTGAACTCTCAGTCAGACCAAGAACTTCTGTCTAAAACATACAAAGAATTTTTAAAAATCAAACCCCTAAAATTCAAAGATCCAATCCAAAAATGGGCATCTGAGATGAATACACACATCTCAGAAATACAAATGGCAAATAGATACATGAAAAAATGCTCATCATCGTTAGTCATTAGAGAAATGCAAATTAAAACCACACTGAGATTTCATCTCATTTCTGAAAGAATGGCCAGGATCAAGAAAACCACCAAAATCAAATGCTGGAGAGGCTGTGGGGAAAAAGGAACTCTCCTGCACTGTTGGTGGGAGTGTAGACTGATGCAATCATGATTATTTTTTTATTATTTTTAATTAAGGGAAAAATAAATTTAAAAATAGCAAGATATAGTTACTTTTTGTTTTCCTATTAACCTGATTTGAACTCCTGTATTGCTCTCACCATCTTGTGTTGACTGATTTTATTCTATTCTATTTTGTTTGATAGTATCAAGTTTAAGGGTATAGGCAACTACTTTGAAGGCAATAAGATTCACTATGATGCCCACCTGGTTTAACTATTATCTTCTTTTGAAGTCCTGCAAGGTGTCCAATGTTTAGGTTTTATTGGTGTTGTTCTGTACTGTTTTGTTCAATTTTATTATATCTGATGATATAGACAACTCTTTTTAAGGTAGCAAGAGGCATTATGGTAACCATTGTTGATCACCTGGTATTGTGTTTTCACATCATATACTCTGTCTATCCTTTTGTTTTGACTGACTCCATTTTGTTTTGATCCATTTGGTTTTATTCTCTTCAAAAAAAAGTAGTAAGAACTGTGGGAGTAATAAAACCCCAAATCTGTAATTGTTATTGTAAAAAAGATAGAAAAAGAAAGTGCTCTAAAGGATATAACTGCATGTATATTTAAGTGTGTAAGATAGAAAACCATATTACTAAGTTTTTGTTGGATTACTGAACACAACTTTGCAATCTCACTGTTTGAATGTCCACTTTGTATGCTTTAATTTTGTAACTTGAACAACTATTTTGTTTGATAGTATCAAGTTTAAGGGTATAGGCAACTACTTTGAAGGCAATAAGATTCACTATGATGCCCACCTGGTTTAACTATTATCTTCTTTTGAAGTCCTGCAAGGTCTCCAATGTTTAGGTTTTATTGGTGTTGTTCTGTACTGTTTTGTTCAATTTTATTATATCTGATGATATAGACAACTCTTTTTAAGGGTTGTCTCTTAAAAATATAGACAACTCTTTTTAAGGGTTTAAATGACAATATGTAATCTGTTAAATAGTGACTTCTGTTTATTTTTTTTTGAAATTTTGTATTACTTGTACCCTTTTATTGTTTCGTTTTGTTTTTTTCTCTTTAAGTAAAAAAAATTTTTTTTTAAGGAATAGGGGTTTCCAATAAAATCAGAACTTCTTTCAGTCTACCTGACATTGTAGTCAATACTGTTTAAAGAAAAAGAGTTCTAAGTGATAATTATGAATAACTTCACACCAACAAATGGGGTCACCTAGAACAAAGAGGTGAATTTTTAGAAAGCTGACTAACAGAAAGGAATAGAAAGTCTAAGTGTATCAGGAATAAATAAGGATATTAAACATTAACAAGGGTCTTCGGAGTCCACCACAAACTGGTTTCATAGCTAATGTACCAACCAATTAAAGAAGAATTAGTATCAATTCTGCTTAAACTAAAAATAGAAGCAGGAATACTTATAAACTAATTTAGCTGCCATCACACTGATCCCAAACCAGACAAAAACATCACAGAGAAAGACATATGCCCACTCATATCCCTGATTAATATATAACAAAGTTGCAAAAACACTTACTAAATTATTAGTAAACTCAATTCTATCGCTTATTAACCGGATCACACAATAGGATTAAGTAGGATTTATCTCAGGATATGAGGATGTTTCTCCAGATATAAATCAGCCACTGTGATGGTGGCACGTTACCATAAAGGACAAGGTTACAGAAGCATCTAAATAGATGTGGAGAAATAATTTAATAAAATTCAACACCCTTCCATGACCAAAAGTCTCAATATATTGTGTCTAGAAGAAAGTTACCTGAACATAACAAAGTCTAGATGTGAAAATTCCACCCTTAAACACACACTCTGGAGTGAGGCAGTGGTGCCTATTCTTCATATCTCTTGCTCAGCAGAGCTCTACAAGTCCTTATGGGGTCCTGACCTAGATCCCTGATCTCCCAAACAAGTGTACAGCAGACATTTAAATAAAAAGAGACAAATTGTATGGTTTTAGAGCTCCAGGAGGGTCAAAACCTTCAGCTGAGCTTGAGACCTCGAGGGCTAAGACAAAGAGTTTTGTGGACCACCCACTTTATTAGGTCCAACAACATGGGACAGGGAAACTGAGGTAAGCATAGGCAATGAGCAGGACCTTGGTAGTCACTTCAAGGATGTCTCCAAGTAATGAATCAAGTCAATTTAGTAGCACTGTCTTATCATGAAGACACGGTAGAAGTGAGATTGTAGGAGTCATTTCTGCAGCTGCAGTCTCTATCTTGTTAATTGGTGTTTGAGCCAAGTGTCCGCAGCTGTGGTCTTATCTTGCCCTTTGAGGTATCTCTGACCTCACAGGCCACTACAGGCCTCAGCCAGGACCAGGGATTCACAGAGTTTCACTGACTATGAATCAGCTTCGGTCTCCAGCTAAGGGACTGAAGCATAGGACAGACTCACAAATAAACACAGCCAATTAATAAAATTTAAATCCTGCTCAGAGCCCCTGGGTATGGTCTCCAACAAGTCCTCATCAGAGAAGTGAGACAAGAAAACAAAATAAAATGCACCTAAGCTGCAAAATCACAGACAAAATTATCTTCTTCAGATGACATGATATTATATGAAGAGGAAACTAAAGACTACACAAACAATCAGAAATGATAAGTAACTTTTAAATAAAAAGTAATAGAAATAAGTGAATTCAACACAGTTGTAAAATACAAAGTTAGTGTTAAAAATTATTTGCACTTCTATGTTTATAGCAGATTATCTGAAAAGAAAATTAAAACAACACCACCTATAATATTAAAAGTAACAAAATAGAGGGGCCTGATCCAGTCCCAGGAGCCAGACATGCCCAAGTTGAATCCCAGCACATAGGGAAGATTTGCAATATGACTCCAAGGTGGTAAGACCATGCCCAGCACACCAAATCACTGGAGGACGCATGGGAGGTCCCCAAGGGCCTAACTGGGCCATGCCTAGCAACCTCTAACTGGCTAGCAGGGGCCTAAATACAGTCCCAGGAGCCCAACCTGAGTGGGCTGATTCCCAGGGCATAATAAATAAATCAATAAATAAAAATAATATAACCAAGGAAATAAAAAATGTGTATACTAAAAACTATAAAACAATAAAGAATGAAATCAGACAAATAGATGATAAAATATTTGATACATTGAAAATTTTTAGAATTCCATGTTCACAGATTTTATTAATGTTGCTGAAATATCCTTATAACTCTAACTGATCTATAGGCTTTGTGCAATCTGTATCAAAACCCCAATGTCATTCTGTAGTGAAAATTCATATAAACCCACAAAAGTACCCAAATAGCCAAAGAAATTTTCAGGAAGAATGAAGCCAGAGGCATCAACCTCCTGATTTGAAAATATATTAGAAATTTAACTAATAAAAACACTATGGTATTGTCATAAAAATGAACAAAAGCCCAGTGAAACAGAAAGGGGGCATATAAATCCACACATACACAGTAAACTGATCTTTGGCAAAGGGGAAAGAATAGCTTCTTCAACAAATAATGGTAGGAAAATTCAATACCCATATAGAAAACAATGAAATTGGGCCATTATTTTACAAAATAAGCAAAACATCACCTCAAAATTTATTAGAGATGTAAACCTATGACTTGAAACTCTAGCTCTCCTAAGAGAAAATGATAGGGAATAAATTCCTTACTGGCAGTCTTGGCAATGATTTCTTAGATAGGACACCAAAAGCACAGACAACAAAAACAAAAATAAAGAGATACTATGTCAAGGTAATATGCTTCTGCACAGCAAAGGAAACAACAGAATGAAATTCAACCTACAGAAAGCAACAAAATATCTGCGAGCTATATATTTCTAAAGAGTTAGTACTGATCTAAAATATGTGAAGAACCCTACAATTCAATCCAGAACACACACATGAAAAAATGAGAAAGGGAGAAATGGAAAACCCCAAGAAATGAGGGAAAAAATGATTTTTTAAAAAGCCTGTTTCTGCATGTCTGGACACGTTGAAAATGGTATATGTTCTTGTCAGTACCAAAGGGAGTAAGACAAAGAAAGACTCAAAAAGAGATACCGGGACCCTCTCGGGGTTCTTCCCCGATTATCTCACAGCTTTGGAAGTGTGATTATGATTTTGGCATCACTGTTTCACTGCTGGAAGGAAATGAAAGTCAAAATCATGAAGCAGCTGGATGAATGTGGATAGCCAGACACTCAGGGCTGAAGTGGAGCAGTATGTTTTGAGATCATTTGCCATCACATGTTGGTTGTTTTATTAACCTGCAGCCCAACAGGACCACGGTGGATACACAAATGCAAAACAAAACAATAAAAGAGTGGAGGGCAACAAAAGTAACTCTTAAATATGGTTGAAAAGACCCAAATAGACATTTCTTCATGAAAATGTCAGGTATCAACAAGTATATGCAAAAGTACTCAGTGCCATTAATCGTTAGCAAAATGCAAATCAAAACCACTGTAAGATATCAACTCTTACCTCTTAAGGAGCCTGTATTTCAAAAAATCACACAGTAGGACGTGGAAAAAAAGGTTTATTGTTGGTAAGAATGTCAACTGGTGATGCCATGACAGAAAATAGTATAGTAGTTCCTCAAAATATTAAAACTACATTGACCATGTAGTAATCAGATTTTTGGATGCACAGCAAAAGAACTGAAATCAGAACTTGAAGAGACCCCTGAGCTTCCACAATAACTGCAGTGCTATTCAGAGTGGCCGAAGCACAGAAGTAACATAAATGTTCTGAGTAGGTAAATAAGTAAAATATATTGTATTCATACAATGAGATATTATTCAACTGTACAAGAGAAAGAGCTCCTACCACTTGTCACAGCATGGATAAACCTGAGGCCATTATTCTGGTAAAGTAAGCCAGATACAGAAAGGTAAATATCGCATGATACCCCTTACAGGATAAAGCTAAAATAGCCAAACTTGCATCAGAGTGAAATGGTGGTTGCCAAACGAGAAAATAGGAAAGTATTTGTCAAAGAGCAAGCTTTTGTTATACAAGATAATGTTATAGCCTAGTTTTAACCCTTGCGCCTCATTTCTGTTCTGTAAGCGCCGTTCAGCTCCCCCGCTTCCCTTCCTATCTTTCTAGGTAAAGTTTCAACTTCCTGAGAAGGCTGTAAAAGCCTCAGGTGTCAGTTCCCTGTAACCGCCTCCCCTACCCCTCATCCGGCTATCTGTAATAAAATGTGCTGTTCTTTAAGAAATGCTTAACATCAAGGAAATTACAGGAAGTTCTATAAAGCCCAGATGCTACCTAACTGTGTCAGCAATTACAACATTCCTGTGGTTTTCGGCTTTAAAACCCAACCTTTCTAGCTGTAAGGTGTGCAGTCTCCAAATTGGCTCCGGGGATTGCATCGCCAAAGCCTGGCCTAAAATAAAGCCTTTGCTCCTCAAATTTTAATTTCTTGCTTCCTTGGATTTTATTCTGGGGTCTGAGCTATCACAGATAAAACGTCCTGTAGGTCAACTGCACAGTCCTATAGTTAACAAGAAGAGTTTCAAATATATGCTGTACCAACAGAGTTGATCCTATGATCAGTGTTATCATAAAATAATCACCATAATGAAGAAGTCAGAAGGAAATTTTTATAGGTTATGGGCAGGTTTATGTTAGACAATAACAGTGTATCAGGGGTATATTTTTTTCCACACTCAACAAGTTGTAATATATTGAATAGGTACAGTTCTTTTAAACGTCAATCATATCTCAATAAAGTAGTTTTACAAAGAAACCAAATAAACACCAAGTTCATTTTGTGATGAGTAACTTGGGTCCTTTCCATCTCTTCCTCACTACCAACATCAGAATGTGGATGTGTGTCCACAGGTTCACCCTTCTGTGGCAGCAAGATAGCTTTAGCTATTTACACATTTATAAAGTAATATGCAAAAGCCGTAATGGAGGAAGGGCATATCCTCTTCCTTGTATCTCTAAACAAGCACTGCTAAAACTGTCCCAGAAGTTATCCAACTGATTTTCCTTCATACTCACTTGCCAAAATTCTGTCACAGTCCCATGCCAAATGAGTCCCTTGGCAAGAGAATGGAATTACCATAATTGGCTTGGACAAATCAAGCTTCACCCTTGGAGCTAGGGAGGAAGCCAATTTCTCCCGATGTTCAAAGTCCCTGAGCAAAGCTCGAACAAAATCAGTGACTGTTTATCCGCTGCCACACAGCCGTGTCTCTCTTGGTTGCTGAAGCTGTCTATTTGGCCTTCTGGCCCATTTTACTCCCCATCTCTCCTACTTTCATTATAGTATACTAAAAATACTGACTTATTTGTTTTATTTTCCACAACTCTAAGTTTGCAGAACGGGCTTAGAGTTCCCACTAGACCACTTTGTGGCATGTCTTATAAATAGGCCAGCATTCAGTTCACAAAAGAAGCACTTAGGACCACATTAAGAAGTGCAATTGTCTATTAACCTTTTCACTCTTTGAAAAGCAGCAGTATAATTCACTCAAGATACCTGAGGGACAGGAAATAGTTACAAGTCCAGCTGATTCTATTGCTTTGGTTTTGCAGCCTGAAAGATGGTGGTGTTTATAGTACCTCTGAACTCCAGAGCAAGACTCACGTTTCTCACAGTGATACATTGTGAACAGTTAGTAAATATTTATTGGACAAATTAATCACTGTGTGTGTTCTTTTTGCTTCCCTCCTCTGCATGTTGGCTATGTAAAGTTTGGCTTTTGGAAACTTATTAGATCTTGGAATCTCTCTGTGGTCTGAGTCTCCTTTACCCTAATCTAGATTGCTCTTGTAAAAACCACTGCTCTATGTTGAGACGAACCATCCTGTTTCACATGCTTCCCAGATGAGCACTGTCACTTACAGTATTCATCTGGGGAATACAATTACAGTAGTATTTCTTCTAACATTCCAGAGTTCAAAGGCTCTACTGACAAATCTTCTAACAGGGGCTGTTGGGCTCCTCTCCTTGGCCCCCATGGTCTTGTCTTTTGACAACCCCTCCACCACTGTTCCATTCATTTAGCAACTGGACTGGCTCTTTTTCCTGTAGGCCTCTTCAGTGTTTTACCTCTGCCCTACCTACTCTACCTTCTGAAATTATTCCGAGATCTGCCATTCCAGGGAGCTTGGCAGAGACCCCCCAACCAGTCTTAGCTACCCTTTTTCCAAGTTCTTTCAATTATTTTAATGATAGCTTTGGTTTCTTTTGGAATTTTTATATCCCTGTTTCCCCATTTGGGTGGTGAATCTTACTTTTTTTCCAAAGAATTATGACCATTGCCTTTTCTAACCCATGTACCATAGAAAGTGTTTAAGAAAGATGTGTTGGGGCTGGGGATTTAGCTCAGCGGCATAAGCGCCTGCCTTGCAAGCAGGCAGTCATGAGTTCGATCCCTGGTACCAATAAAAATGAAAAAGACAAAAAAAAAAAAGAAGAAAGATGTGTTAATTAAAATTTTGAATTGCACAAACATAGACTCCCATCAAGGAAAATTACTAACACATTGTAAGACTGGTACCTTATGTCAGTTGTGGTATCTCATCTTCAATTCTTTTTCAAGGTCTCATCAATTTCAATGACAGAAACACTCCAGATAATAAAGTGTTCTGAGAGTTAAAACTGGACATAAAAATCTAATTGGAAACTATCATTTATTGAAGATTTCTGTTTATTTAGAGCAATCAATATATTACATAAATTTTTGGGACCTAATCAATTGAATTCTGTTATCCAACACTTGCCATCTTTTTTTCTATGTCTTTTTTCTTTGCCATTTCTATCAGGCCACTGGAGGACTTCCAGACTGATAAAGTGTGGCACTAGTCTGAGACAAGTATCAGTACTTTCTTGATGCCTTAGTTCAAGTGGAATATTGATGACAAATCATACTGGCTCCTCCAAACTTGAACAAACAAATTTCTGCCCACTGTTGGGTTACAAATATTTAGAAACGGCCTCCCTGCTTTGGGAGCGTTTCTCCCTTCCAGGCTAATGCACCGTGCCTGTGACTGTCCCGTTCTCGGGGATGCCTGCTCCATCCTCTAGGATGCCAACCTTGGGAAACGTATGTTTGCTTTGCTCCTTGAGGATTTCTGTAAAAGAAGGTCTTGCTCATGATATAGGTGCTGGCTCATTGTTTTGTTTGAGTGAACAAAAAATTTTATAGCTTTCATAATTATACAAAAATTTGAAAATATTTTTTCAATTTTTCTTATAATTTGTTCCCATTCTCATTTTTCCTTTTACTTCTCCATCTTAAACCCAAACAGGCACTTTGTATGTGCTGAGTTAAAATAAAAATAACAAATAATTCCAATTTCATCTCCCTTTATCCCCCTCCCAATCCATTTTATGTGCTATAATTTTGACTTTCCATGGCATTTTAAAACCTGATAGTACTGATAATGTCCTCATTAGTACCCCAAGCCTGCCATAGTTCACCTCAAAGAAATCAGCTCTGTAGACGATGTTTGCCAAATAAATTGCTTTATATCTCTCTGCCTTGTCTCACCCATGCATGCCTTTATCCTCTCTCAGAATCCTCTCCCTTTTTTTCTGTTTGGGTCTCCACACATCTTACACAACTTTTGGTTTCAGGGTTATCTGCCTTCCTCCAAGAGATCATCACTTATGTCAACAGCTCCCTAAACAACCAGGACAAAAGTGGAAACTACACCTGGTTTCTCCAGAGAACTATGCATAGAACTATGCACATTTATGTGGTAAGGTTAGAATAACCGCAAAATGGGTTTGATGTCCACAATAAAAACCGTGCACTTGTTAATAGAGTGTGCCTTCATGATGTTGATTGAATCACTCTTCAATTAAATCAGAAGTCTTTGGAGAGCAAGGGTGGCCCCATTCCAATTTGAGAAATTTTAGAAATATAAATACAACTTTTGACAATATTTTGAACATATAAGAATACAAGGGAAACACTTTGGTGGACACTCTTGTGATTTAGGCTGCACTGTATCTCGACTCTGCCTTCGTCTTTCTTCTCCCATCCAAGTAGTAACCAGGCCCCACCCTGCTTAACTTCCGAAATCAGACGAGTCTTTCTTCTCCAAAATCATCTTTATGTATGTGATTAGATTAGCTCTTGTTCTGGATATTACTGTATAGAAACAAATGGATGCATCTTTTAGGTCAAAATTTTTGTCACTAATCGGGAATAGAAAAGGCAGCAGGAGAGAGAGAATGCGAGAGAGAGAAGAAATAACTCCATGTCTTTCAAAGTTTCATAGTAATATGTTGAGGAAGCATTTTTTAAATCCCTAAATGGATTTATTTTATGTTAGGAAATACTTCTTTCCAGGAGAAAGTAAAATCCCTTTTCTATTTCAAATTGTTTCTATAATTTTATCTCTGTTATTAAAACCATGAAATATTGTAGCTTTTTAATATACAGCATTCAATTTGTAGAGCATTCTTAGAATCAAAGACAAAGCCGATTCCAAAAGAACAGGTAACCACATTACGATTCTTCTGCAAGAATATACTTGCTTCGCTCTAATTCTCCGGAGGAAATAAACACATTTAGAATATACAAAGAACCATTCATCATTTCATTAAAAGTATGAATAATCCACTGGGAGGAAATGTAGGGAGAAAAACCCAAGGGCAACATGTGACACTAGAATACAAAATTAGTTTGGACAAATCATTAGAAAATGCACTATAAAAAATAATCCCTTGTTACTTCCACAGACTGAGCAAAGTGACAAGGAGAGAAATTTACATTTTTCTCACCAATAGAACTCTCCCTCTAGAACAACGGAGAATATAAATCAACCTTTGAACAGGACAATTAACTGTTTCCTAACATACAACATTTTCTAATTTCTATAAAACATCAATACATTTTTGGGCATCTCCAAATGGATCTTGTAGTCCCAAAGATCAAATGTGATTTCAAATCTCCAAAGTTCCAGGCACTAACGATAGAAGTCATCCTAGTCACCTAGTAGACTGATCAATCAGCTATTTTTTTTTTCAGAAGCCCCAAGATTTTCAGACCTGAATATTTTCAAGATCCCTGGGAAGGGAAGTCTGGTCTGGTTTTGCTATTTGGGATCTCAAGAGACTTTCAAATAGGAAGTTAGAATCGTGGATTCTTTTAATTGCTTATTTAATTATAGCATGTCATATCCTGGGTAATTTGACATGGCTGGGCTAGAACTGTAAGGAAACAAGCTCTAGATCTGCTCTCTGTCCATACCGCAAACCATACTTCCAGTCCAAACCTGAAAATCCTTACATTTGCCTAAGTTTTCCCCTAAGGTGATAGCACTTATCATCTCCATCATGAATGATTCACACAACAACCTTCAACCACTTCCTTATGATCAGTTCTTATTCTAAGCATGGTATAAATATTATTTCAATTTATTCTTTATGCCACTCTAAGGATGTGTAGCTATTATTTTCCTCATTGTAAAGCTAAGAAGACTGAGGCAAAAAGTGACTAAATATATTCAAAGTCACACCATTTGTAAATAGTAAAGTTTGGATTCCATTCCAGGCAGTCTGACTATACAGTGTATGTTCCTAGCTGCTATATGCTCTGAAATGATCCACCTTAGACAGCATTTTGATTGTACGATGGTTGTACTTTTGTCTTCAAAAAAGATCAGCAACTCATCTACCTCTCTAAATCCACATTTTTGACATGGGCTTTCTCTTTTCTATTTGTCCCACCAAGGTACAAAAATGCCCACCATTGAAGCCAACATGATTTGTTGACTTTCATCACGGATCCATTCTCTTTGATAACTGGTGTTACAGTTCCTTATTGTCCGTGACTCTTTTGCATAAAGCACTTTTGTCCTTTTAAGAACCTGCCAAGAAATCATGTAGTACTGCAGCGTGTTTAGTATTTCCCTACTTGAGTCACTGCCTGAGAGAACCTCCTTTTCTGCTAGCTGGAACATGATCTCCTGCCTGCCAGTCTTATCTGTGTCTGTAGGATTCCTTCTGCCTAACTGGACTTTTGGACTCAATCCTACATAGCTGATTTTTTCCTGGTGTGTCACTGCCCATTTATGTGCCTTCCTTCTAATTGGGTGGTTTCTGCTGTCTTCATTGTTCAAGAAGAATCTTACTGTATTTTAATCTAAGAAGTCATTATACTTTAAATGTGGAAACGTACTTGTCACAGGGTCAGCACGATGGACAGACACTCAGTAATCTGCCAATAAATGTATTTGGAGGAAATAGAAGCAAGGAGTATTAAAGAAGGTAGGAGACTCCAGAGGGCAGGAAAATGGAACAACAGGGTTACTGTATAAAAGGGTAGCTTTAAAGTGAATTTCTACTCTGCTTACATTTTGAAGCACACAAAACTGTAATTGCTTAGTTAATCTAAACTTGAACTTCCAGAAGACAATATAAGCAGCTTAATTAGGTCTGTGGCCAAATGAACAAGATAATATATGAACTAGAGTAATGCAAGCTTTGCCCCCCACCCCCTGAATACGTTTATGTAATAACTTTAAACTCCATTTTTAAAGCCAAATCTTTTAAGTAATGATTTATTTTTTATCATTTCTAGAAATGTTACTACAGGGGGAAAATGAGACCCAAAAAGATAAATGTTAGCAATTAAACTGGTATCTTCTATCTGATGCTAGATTGTGCTTTTAGAAAGCCACACAGAAAAATATGAATCATCTTTATGACAATTGCTACAAGAATCATTAGTACTAGTCTTGCATTAAGTAAGGAAATAAATGGCTTTGCGCAAAATTTAATCCAGCTATTCCTTTACATAGTCACCAAACTGAAGAGCATTTTACATGTTAGAAGGGCAGCTAAGGACCCCAAACTCCTTGCAGAAAACAATTAATATGCTTTATCCTTACAAAACATCAAAGTTTTGACAGTATAATTAGACTAGATATGGGAGGCAGGCTTATTTGATTGTTTTGATTGACCTGACCTGTCAAATCAAGTCAAAATCATCAAATAATATTTGACATGGACAAAAATCCCATGCATGAGAATACCCTCTTTCATAACTCACTGCAGTAGGAATTCTGCACCGCATTAGCAAGACAATAGGGTAAACTGCTATTAATAACAGACTCACAATAACAATCTTCATAAAAAGATCTACTTTTTGAAGCTCATGATATTATTTTTAACTTCCAATTTTATGAAAACTAAATTATTCTGGTGCATTTTTATGTATTTATTTTCTTTTTCCCCACTCTTCACATAGCTGCATTTTGGATATTGCTCTAATAATTTACATTTTGTCTGCTTGAGGAAGAGTCACTAAAGGCAGCAAAGCACAAAGGTATTGTTTCTCTTTTGGATATTTGTGAAATACTGCTGGAGGTGTCATATGCTTTTAGAAACAGTTTTTTTGGGTTATAATGAAATTAACTTATAACTGTCTCAACAACATGAATGGTTGAGCCCATAAAAAATTCATAATACTTGTAAAAGTACAAAGATTTGCTAAAATCATAGGATGACAAACATTTTGCTAAAAATTAAAAATTTTAAAATTTAGATGTGTGTAATATTTTAAAATATTGTATTATCATCTAAAAGGACACCTACCAAGTGAAAAGTATTAGAGAGTTCTAAATATTCTTAGGAAAACCCATGGTTTTATTTTCCACTAGAAAAATAAAAAGGAAATTTAGAGCAGTACGATTCTGTGTAAATGGCTCCTATCTGGCATGAACCCCATAATGCCACGTTGTGATGTAGTTAAGGAAGCCCATAAATTCCTCTCAGCCCCCCACTTCCAAACATTGCTCAGCTCTGCACACCTACAGAACAATCTGCTATCATGTCAATAAGAACCTCATAAATGGGCCTCAGAGTGAGGTCCAGTCTCCTTGCTGCATTTCTCTGTTGTCTGTTTCCTGTATCATCTCAATCGTATGCAGTTCACCTTGGGCCGTTTTCTTCTTTGGCTGTGTTCTTTCATTCTACTTGCCCTATTGGAATACTCTTCACCTCTAATCTCTGTCTACTAAATCCTTGTGTATCTTGAATAGATTTAAAACCTCTGGCTCTCTGTCTCTCTCTGTCTCTCTCTGTCTCTCTCTGTCTCTCTCTCTCTCTCTCTCTCTCTCTCTCTCTCTCTCTCCATATATATATATATATATATATATATATATATATATATATATTCTCTATTAATAAATAACCACAGGAAGTCCTTTCCTTGTTCAGGATTTTCATACCAGAAATAAATAAGATGAATTACTGATCAACAGTTGATTGATGTCCTGTGATATTCTCATCAACTAATGCAATATATTGTGTTTTGCATAACCTTCTCTCTTCTCCTCCTTGTCATCCTCCATCCTCCTTCTTTTTCCTCTTCTTCTTCCTCTACTTCCTCCTCCTTTTGTTTCTCTACCTACTCCTCCTTTTTCTTTCTTCTGCACTTCTCCTCCACCTCTTCCTCCTTCTTCTCCTTTTCCTTCTTCTGCTTCTCCTCCTCTTTCCTCCTCGAAAACTCCCATACACTCACATAGCACTCGAGGAGCATAAACTCTAGGTGTCTAGAAGTTCACCCTCCTGGTGGTCTTCCTCGAAATGGCTGAACATTCTCATTGTCATAGTTTTTGTCATTGTGCTTTTTAGATGGAAACATCCCTCAAGGCCTATGTGAAGATTAATTTCAGTTATCAACTTTACTGGATCAAAAAATTTTCAGAAATTGATCGTGCTTGCTTCTGAGCGCATCCAGGAAGCTGCACTCAGAGGAAACAAATGTGACTTAGGGAGCTGAGGGTGAAAGGAGCACCACAGCGTCTAGTCAGCGGGTGGTAGATGGACACTAATGTCCACACTTGCGTTGTCAGTTCTCCTTCAGTGGGTGTGTGTTTTGAGGCTGCTGTCACCTGGGGTTATCATATCCTCCAGTCTTTGGATGCAAATTTACCTCTGTAGCTTTCAGAGGTACCTGTGACTCAGGCCTTGTTGATCCTTCCTCTAACACTTCCAGCTTTTTGCACTGAGCAGCTAGCTACTGGTTTTCCCAGGTTTCCAGTCTACAAAAGGGCCCTGGGGACCATGCAGCCCTAGATCATGTAAAGCAATCCAACCAATCCTCTTTTACATTTATGTTACACTACATTGTATTATATGTTGTGTTACTCCACAGAACCCTGACAGATTCTGCTCTGTACCATTACATCGTCAAGGAGGAGTGAGTTATATCGTCCTCTGTTTTCCAGGTAGACATTTATGCATAATTATACCAAGCACAAACTCATCTTATGAATACTGCTTATTCGAAGGACCATGGTACATTGGTGACAGCTGGCCAGCTAGGATCAGCCTCAGTTCTGTCTTGGGCTTTCACACCACTGTATGTGATCTGTTACATGCATGCCTAAGGACCTCTCCAGCTCTATGTATGGCAGTAACCTAAGGATATTCTTCAAATACACAAATTCTTAAAATTCCAAATGAAATAAAGCATGTACAAGATGAAAAATACGTAGTTTGATTTATTTATGCTCTCAAAACTGATCTCCATAGCATAAAGAGCGCATGTTCTATTTTGTCCTATTGTCACAGAAGTACAAAATGTAACATTTTTAATGGCCTCAAATTGTTTATGTATGATGTCTTTCAGTACTCTTTTCCTAAGCATATTTTTGTACTTTTTTGCTTTTCCAGTTTTAATTTTGTATTCAGTATATTTCAAAATCTGTGATATTGCATAAAAGACAGGGATAAGCCATAAAACTAATAAAATATGTTCCTTGCTGGAGGAATACTAGTAATATCAAAGAGAAACCCCCACAGGTGGCATGTTAAAATGAGCTATAAAAGAAGTATAAAAAGAAGGATAAAACAGAGGAGATAAAAAACTAGCCCCATATTCTCTGCAAGTAGTAATGAATAAATCAATAAATCTAAAATAAGCTGGAGAGAATAAAACCTGAAATAAGCCATGTCTCTCTGAAATAAGGACGTTGAGTGGGTTACGTGGAAAAATTACTACTAATTTCTATATTCAAGATATTTGCTTTCACAACTCCAGATTGTAATACAAATTTTGTGCAAATTCTTTGAGTTTGTCTTTCTCAAATAATTTGGGTTTCATTATTCAAATAAGGGGGGGTAATATAGCTTGTATATGCAGGGTAAATATGTTAAGTTTTTGTTAAAATAATCTTTGGATTAGCAGCACATTATTAAAGCAATACCAATCAAAATAAACACCAAAAAGCAGATTTTGTTTTTGCTGCAATTTTACATGAACTAAAGGGCTATGAGATTGGATCCTGATCACTAAGAGGCCCCGCGTAGAGCAGCTGGATTCATTACCGAGACACATGGGTTGAAGCCAGTGGAAACCAAATACTTCTCACTGCTGATTACAGTCATGGTTAAGAAGGCAAATTTTCTGTATTATTAATAAAATATCCTCACACACAGTGTTGTAAGTAGAGGCAAAATGGATAACTATTTATGCTGTGTATCATCTATATAGTGTTTTAAATTTATGATTTGCAAATGATTTAGAAAACAAACCATATTATATTCCAGATGGCTGCTTAATTTTATCATTAAATTTATTTCAAAAACCTTCAAACATTTACCACTGATAAATTATATTGGCAAAGATATATGTGATTGATTAAAATTGATGTTTCTAGCAGGTGGCCAAATTATACAAAGCTGATTTGCTGTGAGCTGTGTTAAAAATACCACTCGTAAAACTAATCTGCCATTTTAAGGAAATAGTTCAAGCCAATCCAGTAGCTGTTGCTTTTTAAAATTTGGCCGTTTAGCTGATCATGCCCTACCAATATGGTAATATCTGTCTGGGACCCAGTCCATAGAAATAATCCAAAATGCCAAATGGAACGGCCACCAAACTCTTTCATGGGCTCTGCCAGTGTATTAGGCTGAAAGTACTCCTTAATCTTCCTCTCTCCGTCTCTTCTGTGTTGGAAACTGGTGGGCAACATCTCACATGCATCACAAGACACATCCAGCTTGTGTCCTGACTACATTCAGATGTGTTACGTCCTCAGGTACAATTGTGACTATTTCCCCATATACCATCTGTCCATTCTAGTCTTCAGAACCAATACTATTTATAGAAGTTTGTATCAAGCCATATCCAAATGATGCAGCCTGTAAGAATCAGAAAATAATTCTCTTCCATTGCACATGTTTGGTAGCAATATTGATGGTGACCCAGAAGTGACAGGACCAGAGACTGAAAATCTGGTATCAACATGCAACTAGGAATATTTGGGCATAGCCATGCACATGAGCATAATCACATGGTCAATACTTTTAGAACTAGTGACTAAAAATAAAATCAAAATAAAATAAGTCAAAGCAAACAAAGTAAAATAATTACCATGTGTTTTAAAAGTTAGACACCTGTAATGTTGATACTTTGTGTCAACTTGAGGAATTTGGAAGTTTAAGTGATTCCACAGCGAGCAGTGTCCTCATTTTGTAAACATCCTCAATCTGTGCAAGAGGAGGGCAGGGAGATGGTTTGAGCACTGCACCCACCCTGGGAACGGGTAGCCTGCTTACAACATTAAGGAGGAAATCAGGCTTTGTTTCATACCTTTTGCTCTTCCTGCCTTTGCTTTCCTCTGCTCCTTTAAACTATTGCTCTTGTGCCATGGCAACTTGCTTTGCAGCCAGCTGAGTATGGACTGAAACATCCACAAACTGTGAACTAAATAAACCTTTCTATCTTTAACTCTGGGTGTTGGGTATTTTCTCCCCACAATGAGAGAAAAAGTAATCAAGACATCTTACCTCAAGGAAAGATTTCCAAAATTTGTATCGCCACCAGCAGTTCTAGTGAAATATTATTATATAAGGATTTCACAGTCTTGTCACATGTAATTATTTAAAGCCCAGTTTGAAGTGTCTTGTGTACATATATGTGTACAGCGTTTGTGCAGTGAATGTGTACACATATATGTGCATCCATAGATAGACAGCATTTTTGTTTTACCACTCTAACATTTCACAGTTATCACTAGCATTTTATATTGTCACAAATCTAGCTGGTATCATTTAAAGCCTCTTAATATCCCAGAAATTAAAAGTGATGTTATGTATTGGTACACACAGCTTGGTCATAGTTCATAGGGTCCTCCGTCATCAAATTTGTACACAAGTACAAGATGTTCTGCAGTTTGTTTGACTAACTTGTCCCACTGCCTGTGGGCGATTTCACACAAACCTTCACATGTAATGTATCACGTAGGAGTTTCTCTGAAAAGCTGAAAAGCTTTTCTGAGACCCATCTGAAAGCTTGAAACTTTGCTCTTCCTGTCAAAAAATTTATACCATATCATCTTGTTTCTTATAAGATGATAACCCTAATCATCTATTACCTTTTTAAGAGTTTTGTTGCTTTATTCATTCCTTCTAGATTTACTGAGTGTAGCTGTGTTTGTCATTATGTAAGACTATCAAGTCCAACTTTTAGATCTTACACCTGGTGTCTTAGCACAAGCATCACAAACAGATGCACATATATGCAGTGCTGATGTGGGCTAACCTGCTCTGTTCCCTCTCAGAAACACTGCTCATTCCCATCATTGTGGCTCTACGTATGCTATTAAAAGCATATGTAATAGACACTGAGCACGAATTCAGAATGGCTTGTACACAAGAACACAGCAAGCTTTTAAGAGTAGAGCACATTTCTGTTAATCTTTTAAAATTGCCCTTGCCATGCTTCCCAATAATTACTCATTGTAAAATATATATATATATAATATATATATAATATTATAATATAAAGGATTATAAAAACCTATTATAAAAGATTGTGTATGTGTTTTTAAACGTATTCTGTCTAGTAAATCATGATACTGGTATAGGAAAATATTTTCACTTATATCAGATATCACTGCCCTCTTAGATCCAATTAAAATGACTACTCTGGAAATTGCTAAAGCAGTAGACTCTCGCTGTCGGTGTTATTGAGATTATCGTTCAAAGGAAAGAACAAAGATTCCAGGCATATTCTTTTAAATTGGGTTGGCTTAATGCTATAAGTGGCAGTGCCATACTGAGTTTCTAGTTTTAAACCAAGGCATTTCACTGTGCTTGTGGAAGTCAAATTCCCCATTTCCCAGCACAGTGAGTCATATCTATCAGCCTGGGTAGAGTCCATCTGTATTTTTACTTAGCCCTGGTAAGCATTCATGATTTTCTGAGATGCATGGTCTTAGGAATATTTCATACTCCAGATCTCCCAACAGCTAGGAGGACCCTGGACTGACCACTTTCTTCCCCTGAGTGCCTCCTTCTCACCCCCAAGCACCCCGTCTCTCCGCTCCAAACTGGCCTCTGCACCTGCATGGCCTTTTAACCTGTTAGCTCATGTTCGATTTTGATTTTTCAGGAGAAAAGTGGAGCACGACAAAAGGGATTTGTACTTCTTAAGATAGAAATCATGCAAGATTAAGTAGGGTTTAAAAATGAAGCAAGCGACTTAAAATGAAGCCCTTTAAATGCCACTTTTACTTCTTTCTCTTTTTCTTTAAAGAGTAAACTGTGGCAGTTATGGAGCAGAAGGAAAAGGGGAGGAAAAGATGGGGTGCTTTCTCCTTGGTCTTTTCTTTTGATGACCATTACAGACACCCACTTGGACTGGGTGAGACCATGGCATCTTTATTCTTTGTCATGGAATAACCTCTTTATATCAAGACCTTGTGTCATTCTGCTGTAAGGCATAAAACTCCATATAAATATCCTCCATACACCACACAGCATAGTCCTGAGTACATTCTTATGGGCTAGGAAAAAGAGAATCTTATTTCTATCTCTTAGGCTTAAAGCCATTAATGAAATTTCCCTCACGTGTGAGTAGGAGCTTCTGCCTTCAGAAATCTTTGCAATAACTAAACTACAGATCTATCAGTCAGGCTGGCGTTACTCTTAGTGGAGGAATAATAGACTGTAACTGAGAGGAGGATGTTGAGAACCTGATTGTGTTCTGTCTCTTACCTTGGATATCCCCGTACACCAGCATATTCACTTTGTAAGAATTTATCCAACTGCCCACTTGTAACTGATGCTATTTCAATTTTAAATTATATATATTTCTTCCTGTAAAGTTTTAAAGTTCCTTACATAACAAAAAAACAAACTTTGCTGCCTAAAGAAAACCTAACACTTCTAGTGTCAAATGAAATAGCTTTCTCCGCTTGACATTCATCCACCAGCCCATGAAAGGCTTTGGTGTTGAGGGCTGAAGAGTATAAAAAATGACTGGGATAAAATCTTTTTTTTTTAAATTACTCCCATAAAATATTTTTCTTATCATACTACTATGAATGATTATATCACCTAACTCAATTAATGTCTGGTGCTGTGACTTTACTTAATGTTGATGAAACCACCAAAATGGTATTATGATGTCTTCAGGGTCTTCAGGAAATAACACGGTACTCCAGAGAAAGGGTCAGCTTCACAGCAGATCTTGCTCTTTCAGGGTGCTTCTTCCTCCCCAAAGGTTCCCGAAAACAAGGCACTGGTATGTGTGAGTCTCTGATTCCTGCTGGATAGAAATAAGTTTATAACGTAACAGTTTCTACATTAACATTCCATTAGGCCTGTTTATAGGATCCAAGTCTCATTTTGTTCCTTTCTCCTTGCAGCCTGTGGGACTGTACCCCAAGGTGCTGGTGCTAATCACCCTTTAAAATACGTCAGCTTCTCACTATTAATCACTAACAAAAATCGCATTTATGATATGTCCCCTTTGTCTGTAACAACAAAAGTATCTGTTACTGTTTCAAGGACATAAAAGAAATGACCCCAGCATCCAGTTCTTCTACCTCCTGGCTGCCTCCCCTCACGCCTGCCCCCGGGGTCCCCTCTGCAGATAGTAAGGTGAGGCAGAGGAAGGTAATCCAGGGCTACTTCTTAGATTTTGGAATGTGGGTGCTCCCAAGTTCCTCTACACATAAAGAAGCAAAACAAACATATTTTATTAAATAGGGCCATTTGGGCTGAAAAGAAAGAAGCAAAACAAACATTTTATTAAATAGGGCCATTTGGGCTGAAAAGAAAAATAAATGTAATTCACCGTGTCTTTGGGAAATATTAATCTATAAACTCAAGAAAATAAACATCAGAGGTAGGAAAACAAGTGGCTTAGATTACACCGGTAACAACTTGTCTCTGTCCTTCTCTTGGGTCTGCTTCTTTCCCTGTGCATTTTAGTCTTCATCCAGGACATGTAAACAGCTCCTGGCTATCTTTCTCTGTCTTCAGAAAGCATGGTGGGTAGAGCTCGTTCTTTGCAAAAGTGCAGCCCTGCCTTGGTGACATGGTGGGACAGTGGGATGTGCCTGGAACTCGGGTTTCTGGGAGGTTGGATGCAGCAGGATTGAAAGTTCAAACTAGGTTGAACAATTTGGCTATTTAGTGACACACAGTCTCAAAATAAAAATATTTTAAATGGTTGAGGAAGTAACTCAGTGTTAAGGGCCTAGATTCAGTTTTTCTACTGGAGAAAAAGAAAAACTTCAATGCTAGGATTGCCTCTGGAAATTGTGATTCCCTCGCCTCTGCCATGCTTTTTAGGCACAGGAATTTAATACACTCATAAGCTAAACCTGAGTCATGGCTACCTGTAGACCTACAGTGGTAGCCTGACTTCCAAAGCACAAGTTTTAAAAGTGGGGCCAGAACAATGTTCCAAAGAATGGGATAAGGGAACAGGATTGTACCACAGAAAAGACAATAGCTCCCAAGATGGCAGAAGTAACAGACAGCCAGTAGGACATTTATTCCAATGAATATTTTAACAACATTGCTAACTTCCTAAGCAGAGTAGAAAAGACCACCAATTTAGCAACTAGGGAGTACAGCTACATCCTGAACCTGTGGAGATTTTTATTCCAGGTTTACCTGGTCCATTTGTCTGACAAAGGCACCATTCCATCACCCCGAAAAGCATCCCTGAAGACAAAGTGGGAATTTTCTCTCTCAAGTCCATCACACCATCCCAAATGCCAAATTCAATTTTAATGCTGCTGTCTTTTCAACAATCCCTCTTTTGAAGCTGGTACAAAGGCAAAGAGGATGCTATGTAGAAAAAAAACATTTAAAAATACAATCTGGGTATAAGTTTACAATAGATAAAATTTAGAAATCTGCTCTCTTCTCCTCCTCCTAGGGTCTATTAGTTCAAATACAAGAATGACACGGTAATAATATGGCTGTTGGCATTCTGAGTTAGCACCTTGCTGTGAAGACACTTGGGAAAAGCCTGATTTTTGATAATATATAAAAGTAGATGAATCTAAATGTAAACCAGTTAGATGTTTCCCATGGAGCCTCTAGATGGAAGATGGTGACCTCTCCCTCACAAAAGATTGTTAGAAAACAAAAGAGTGGTGTGTTGAGGTTCTTTGAATGTCATTGGGCTGGAGTTGAGGAAAGAGACACTTCTGCAAAAAGGACACATCTCCTGGCCTGTGATGCAGACAGCCAAGCTATTTGATGATGGGATAATAATCAACAACCCAATTGTTATGTGAGGCAGTCAGGGATAGGCTAAGTAAAAAAAATAAAAGACAAATTACAGGGTAAACTCCTGTACTGCTGGAAGATGGAGTCTTTTATCCAATTTTGCCTGTTGTTCTTGCTATTTTACTAGTTGTTATATGGTAGATTCTCTTTGAAAAGAAAGTAACTTGCAGTATCAACTATTGTGAAAATAAAATGACCTGTAAAATCTGTATGATAGTAACTTTATCTCTTCAGGGATCTGAAAATTCTAAGCTTTTAGACTTTTGGGTAGCTTTATAACATTAGCTTTTCTTTTTAAAGCTTTGTTTTATGAAGTTCTAGGTATTCTTTTTTCTTTTGAGGGTCAAAATTTTTATACCTGTTCTTTCTGCCAAACTTCCGTAAACTTCCACATTTCCTACTTTTACTTTTCAAAGTTACAAGGTGATGTTCAGCCTCATTCTTGAAATTCAGATTCTTAAACTCAGATTGTTATTGGATTTTGCCTTTCCTTGAGGAAGGTGAAAAAATATTATATGTTATTCCTTATCTTTTCACTTGAAAAGAGCAAAATTCATAGGACAGCAGGTATTATCTGATTATTTTTTGATTAGCTAGTATTCTAGTTTCCAACTTCACCTCTTTGGTACATATTATTTTATTCACATTGTGTTGTCACTAATTTTACAACATAAAAGCCAATACACCTTTGTATCACACTCATAAAACCCTATTACTTCTTCTCCATTATCTCTTATTAGCATTGATATGATTTGCAATTTGATTCACCAACTTCCCTGTAAATCACTTCTTTATCCAATGAATGTACAATGGTATATTGAACACATATTCAATTATCAGTATACGATATAAATGCTGTAGGGAGTATATTTGAATCATAGCAATATGTTCCATCAAGATTTCAAAAATCAGAGAAAAAAAACTCAACTAACAAAATACGATAGGCCAAAATAAAACTGATTCAAGTAAAACCATGAGAGTTACTAAAAAAGGAGTAATTTTGGTTGCCTAGTTTTGATCATCAGAATATCAATATATCAAAAGTTTGTCTGCCAGTGATTAAGAAGACTAAAAATGTGACACTAGAAAAGCAAGTGTCTCAGAGACAATAATGCAGAATATTCATCTAGATCCCACTTAGACAGCAGGCAGTGGAAAAGATGTGCCCTGCCCAGCTGTAGTAACAAGTTTATCCCTGTGCTACAGATGAGGATGCCAACTTCTCCTTGCCTGATGCCAGGAAATGTTGCTTTATATAACCTTTACTCCTGCCTAGTCTGGTAAATTCCTGAATCTCAGATCCAGTGCTAGATCATGGGAACAGACTGAGCTGCAGAGCTGTGTTTGGGATGGTCACTGAACTGCAGCTTTTGAAACACAATGAATCCTTTGGAAGACAATATCCAAGGGTAGAGGGGAAAGGGATGCCCGACCAGATATGAAATTTAACTACACAAAATAATAGGCATTAAAGCAGGGCAGTGGGAATTAAAGAAGAGGCCCTAGACCGGCAGAGTAGAACCAGGCAGGAAGAGCCAAGCTCAGTGAGGAATTCAGGTGGAGATGTGCAGGCATAGTATCACCAGCTGGCAAGTGTGGCCACTTCTCAAATGGGGCTGCACCCGCAGATGGGCAGGAAGGAGCATCAATGGATGGCCATTTCATGCTTTCCAAATTCCTGATAATTAATGATGAGTACTCCGCCTATCTGAAGCTATGAGGGCTCGCATGTGTAGATCAACGCTGGGGCCCACTTCTATTGCATGATGGCATCTGTGCCTGAAAGGATGCAAGTTAGATCCCAACAGTGATCCAAGCGCTCAGAGAAGTGCTCCCTTCTGGTGGACCCTGTAAGACAGCTTTCTGCAAACACAAGCCTCTGCGCGGTCATCTTTCTGCCATGAAAACACAGAATCTGACCTGGGGGCTACTCCTGAAAATCCTGCCATTCACATTCCAGATATTTCCTGACTGTGACGTTGTAATTCATTTTCTCAACAGTATGTCACCAACTCTGCTTCTTTCTTTCTTCTTCTATCTAGAATGATCAGTAGTCTGCCTGACATAGAAAATGTGTTGTCTCTAGCCAGCGTAAACACACACTGAGGACTGAAGGCCGCGGATCGCAGGGCTCTGTGTAGGCTCTCTCACAGTAGTGCCTCGCTCTGCTCACTTCTGCTCTGTGCTGCGTACTCTGCCGAGTTACTGCAACAGAGGAGACACCAAAGAAAGACTGCATGTGCTGCCGTGTTCCCACGCCTGTCTCAAACCTCTAACTCAGAGTGCTGACATTATCAGCGCACTAGAAGAGCCAAGTTTTAGTTCACCAGGAAGGCAAGAATATGCTGGAAATTGATTGGAACCCATTGGTTACCTATCTGTTTTCCCAGTCTGGAGCTAATGAGTTGGGAATAACCCCCACAGTGGAAGGGTAGCACGAGGGATATTTTCTGCCAGCGTAGGGACTATTTCTTCCACTCTGCTTAAACTGATCCAACTTGGAAGTTTCAGTTGATAAATGAGTCAGGCTGCAATTGGGAATTCTCCTTTATGGGTTTTCTCACCTTGAAAAATAAGCTAAAATCAGCAGATTGCTGTGTTCAGAGAGTAAACCACATTTTGGTGATGAACTGGAATGATTTAAGAAATAACTTTGGTAAATGGAACTCAACAGATTGTTCTGATTTGATGTTTTTGGAGTTAAATATCTGATTTCCTAATCTTGTTCCTCCCTAAAATAAGGTCAATTAGATGAATAATGAAACAATTAAATCATATATATTCGTTTACCTAAAGTTTGAAGAAATAAACCAGTTAAGAATCACCTAGCACTGTTTACACACACACACACTCACACACACACACACACACACACACACACACACACACCCCTCTTTGATGTAAAAGTTGAGAATATAAAACATCTGCAAGAGAAACCACACTGAGATAACAGCCTTGGGAGACAGCTTCTTTTAAACATCTAAAACCCGATCACGTAACAGAACTATTACAAGTAGTGGCATTTATATTCTCTTCCAAGGTATCTGAAAACCTTTCTCTTCCCTAGACTGGAAAAAAAAAAAAACAAAAAAAACCAAACGGCAACCTGCATTTCAGGACCGCGGTCCCGAAGGAGTTTTTCCACACTGTAGTGGAATCAGGTTCCCCACCACAGTGATTCTTGTCCCAACAGGAAGTATTCCTGAGAAGGGTCAAAAAGAAAAATAAACACTCAATCATCTTTCAAACAATGGGTATAAAGAATACCTAGTTTTGTTCCATTTTTCAGTTGGGTTAGAGAAAAATTAAGTGTTTTACAAATTAGTTCACAGTCCAAGAGGCTAACGTGGAAGAAAATAATCATTGTGTCAATCATAGTCCAGCAACTCAATCACCCCAAATTAGCTAGGCTAAAAGGAAAAAGTTCAAAATGCCACTTCCTGTATTTGGAGCACTTGTAAAAGCTTCTTGTTGGAAAGAAAAGAAACAAGATCAATATAAGATAGATTCTTGCTGTAGCTTTAGGATTCTTCTTGCTTTAGGATCAAAATATAGGAAAAAATCAAAATGGTATTGTAGCTAATTCATAGAAGATAAATAGAAAGGTTGTGTTTGAACAAATAATCTGTAAGAGAGAAGGCAGAAAGCAGAAACATCACAGGCAGCTTTTCTTTTCTCCAAAAATATTCTCCTTCATTCTCTTGCTCTAGGGAAAACAATGCTTCACTAGTGATATTCATCATATAGATCAACACAGGTTAAAGCTTCATGCAACACTGAGCTTTTACATAAATATCTTTAATAATGTGATAACATGTTATTGTATTGATAACAGCTTTATTTCTAGAAAATATTAGATAAGAGTATTCCTAAAATTTAAAAAGTACTTTATTGATTTGACATAAAAAACAAAGCAACTCTTAATATTAGTTTCATCTCAATGCAATCATTTATTCACAACCTTTGGCAATATGAGTCTATAAAATAAAGAATCTTATTGCAGTTTCCCTTCTCCTCCTCCTCTTATTCTTCCTATTCCTATTCCTTTTCCTCCACCTCCAACTCCACCTCCTCTCTCTCTCTCTCTCTCTCTCTCTCTCTCTCTCTCTCTCTCTCTCGTTTTGCTCCTGTTTTTGTTGTTGATGATGATGGTATTCAGTGTGGTGCAGTTCAGACCCGAGGCTTTAATGCTCTCCCAGCACCCCTGGGATGCATCCCAGGTGAGATTTACAATCTCACTCCCTGCAATATTTTAAGTTACAGTTGTTTTTACAAACATCAGTTTAATTTGGTCCTACTTCTGTCATCGGTCCCCTTAGCTTATCTGAACTATAAATGTCTATCGGTGGTAAACTATGTTTTATTAGCAAGGTGGGCTTCAGTCAAAAGCTATAGAGAAAGTGGAAGAAATTAAAACAAGTTTTGTTTGATTATGCTAAATGATTTTATTTATTGTTAACTTGATTATTATAATTTACCATTTCCATTTCAATCAGCTTAAATACAAATATGAAAAATAATTTTTCTATTATTTCTAAAAATCTAAAAGGCCCTCAGCCACCTTATAAACCCTTGTATATATACTTAAGCCATTTTAATAGCTCTCTGTGTTAAATTTATTACCTCTATCTGACATGACTGAGATTCGTGAAATTAAATATTTTTGCTCAGGATATATCAAGTTTCTCTGGTTTCAAATTGTTACTACTGCATTTAAGATTCAAAAGCTAAGCAAAAAAAAAGAAGGTGAATGTTTTGAAATGTGAAAGTCAGTTGTAATCATATTAATTTGAAATAACTTTATATTTCACTGTTTAAAGAACTGTATGTGTGTGCTGTATCAACTGGCACTGCTCTCTTTCCTCACCACTGTTCTCCACTTCTTTCCTTTTTTGATACCTCTCTCTTCACAGTGATTAATACTTTGTTTCACCTTCCATAATGCCATATTTTCAAAAGCTCATCTCCATCCATTCCAACCTGTCCGCTGGACTTGAACACCCTTCATTCCCAATGCCAAACACCTTTCCACTATAATTTATACAGCTCATCACTCACAGAGACGTGACCCCACTTGTCACAACTGCCTTTAAATACATTTTTTTAAAGAGGCCACAGATAGTATTCACGTCACAGGACTCTGTCACCGAGATAAAACAATTCTAGTTCACAGCTATGGTGTTCACAGTTTATGCTCCTGCAGTACTGTGTGCACATAACTGAAAATCAATAAGAAGTTAATAGAAAGCAAATACTGCGGGGAGAATCAGATGCTGCACACAACCAACATACAGAGCAAGAGAGAAAACATTTCAAGAAAATAGGAAATAAAAAAAAGCAGTTTGGGAAGTCAGAGAAAAAATGGATTGGTTGTTTTATATGATGCTTACCTTTAGGGAATCCACAACTTGCCTTTGGGTTCAATATACTTCCACTGTTTCATACTACAAAAAAATGTCTATTTGGGAAACCTTGCAGGGAAACACCTTGATTAAGGTGAGTCACCAGAGTGTTCTCAGAGGTTCATATATCTTCTTATCCTCAAATTATATATAAAAGTGAATTCTCAAAGGCTTGAGCATCTCTAAAATGACGAATGAAATAGATAAAATATAAATGGCTAAGCTCCAAGTTGCTTCTGCCATTGATACTTGCAAACAGGAAAGTAGAATAACTCTGGCTTTGTGAATATTGCTCTTGACCAAAATACTGGTCTTTAGAGATTGTGAGTTGAACTCTAACAGCAAATTCAATTTATGCTGCAAAATGAATAGTTTGCAAACATTTGCTGCATACTTCATATATGCTTTATATGTGTACTGGGTTGGTGTTACATATTTCAATCTTTCATTCAAGGACTGATAAAGATGAGGTCCTATACACACTAGTTAAGACCACCAATTCTAAAATCAAACAGAACTGAAACACAGGCAGGCAAAGTACATGGCCCACAGTATACGGACATTAAAAATGTTCTTACTTGACAGCATATGTGTTTCTTGTTGTTACTGTAGCAAATTATTCTAAATCCAGAGAGTTAAAATAACACAAGTTTCAAATGGGTCTCCTCACGTAGAATCACGGTGAGTACAGCAGTGTACATTTTCCTGGAGGAGTCAGGGGAGAATCTGTTTTCTTACCTGTCCCAGCTGCTCAAGGCCACCTGCTTGTGGTCAACTAACATCTTTACACCCCGTGATAGACTAGCAAATCCCTCACTTTGAATCACACTGACCGTTCTGCTGTCCACTTCCTGTTCAAGAGACCAGCATTACACTGCAGCCATTTCAACAAGCTAGGGTAATTTCCTAATTTTAAGGCCGATTGATTAGCAACCTTAATTTTAACTGCAAACTTCCCCCCTCTTGCCATGAAGTTATGAACATAACTTATTTACAAATTTTGCAATTAGAAAATAGTGATCTGTGGGAGGGTATTATTCATATTTGGTCTATTAAATACTAAGTATTTAAATAATATTATTTCATTTACTAACCTGACCATATTTTAACTATGCATCATTGGAAAATATAGTGACATTTACAAAGCCTCCAAAATAATACAATGATATTATGGGTAACAAAAAATGAAATACAAAAAAATTAAAAAAATGAAATACATGTACTGTTCATTAAACTAAATGTTTTCATCTTTGCTTTTATACATAAAAAATCTTTCATGAAGAATTATTACCTCTACTTATAAATTATAAAATGTAGAAATTTATGATGGCACATGAATTTTAGTCCCCAAATTCAAGTTGTAATGATCTTACAGAGCAATGTGTGTGTTAGGTTTGTTATCAGGTTTACATTATTTATTTAAAACAGTTACTTAATTATCTTTTCAGCAGAGCCCCAGTACTAAAAACAGGAGCAAAGGCAGCAGCCAGCCAGCCTCCAGGAGCTTTTTCACCTGCACAGTAAGGGAAGACATTTGGCTTTCAGACTAGTAAGTGGCAATTTGAACCAGTTTATATCTAAGTGCCCTAAGCTCCTCAGAACTGCTTCCAGCTTGAGATCAATATGGGCTGGATATTTCAGGCAAGGCAGCAATTTTGAACAGACTACCTAACAATTTTTACTTACTGTTTTCTCTTAAAGCTACTAAATGCTGTGAATTCACTTTCCCCCGAACCACCCCCCACAAAGAAAAACACAGATACACAGTTATGCATGGTGTTGGGGTTCTCATTGACTCCCTGAAACCTGTGCAATAATCTCAAAATCATGACCTTGATTCAAAGAAAAACCCTCTTCTGGTGAAGAATAAGATATAAACACATAGTAGACTGATGCTGTGTGAGACACAGACTCGGTGCTAAGGAAAAGGATGCAGCTGAAGGTGGTGAGCATCTCCAGTTGGACAAGGTGCTTAGCTCATGCTTGGAATCCCATCAAGTCTTCCACCTTCATTTTCGCCCTTGTATCTAAAGTTTGGGTAAAAAGTCTGAGCTACAGAAGAGAAGCCGAACTGACATGTTCTAAGGAAATGTGTATAACCAGCGTCATTTATTTGATATTTAAAACTGTTTCCCTTAGAATGGTAGATTTCTTAGGCATGATAATTCTTTCCATTCACTGTGTCCTTCCCACAAAGCTAGACAATCGTACTATTCTCTGAATTTTAGTCACAAGACTAACAGTTATTTCAAGAAGAAAATTAATTTGAAGGAAAAGAATTCAGAAATGGAAATTCATACACTTTTGTATGTCTGTAGCTTATTGTTACAGATAATTATAATGCAGCTTTAAAAAATGCTTGCATGCTGAACAAGTCTGCCATTTGAATCATCCAACTTTTAAAATATCCACAAAAGTACTTTATTGCTCTTTCGCAAAAACTCATTCCTTATCAGCCAGAGCTGGTCAGTGTCTTTCAGTTTACAATAAGCCATAATGATTTCTGGTAGCACACATCACAGTACCAATGAAATAAACAAACTTGTACAATACTTAATATCGCACATGGTGCTAGGTATCTTAGTTACCTTTTATTGGTCACTGAGACAAAATACCTGATGCCCAAAGTTGGGAAAGGAAAGGTTTATTTCTTACTGTTTTGGGAGGTTTCAGGCAATACTAGTTGGCTCCAAGGCAGAGTGGCATGGCTGGGCCGCAGTTCATGGTGGCTGCAAACAGGCAGAAACTGGCAAGAGAGAGTGAGGCACACCTTCTTCTTGACATTACATCACATCCTGGCTCCACCCCTAGGCCAGTGTAGCATTCACCGAGTGCAAGACAATGAACCAATCACAAATGCACAATGCAAATGCATGAGGCCTGGCGGCCACCAACACAAACCATGACACTAGGTATCAACCAAGTGATTGCTTCTTCTCTTTTGTTCTTTTTAATTTTAGGCTTAAGGGTTACTCAGTACTTCCCAATTTGTCTCTCTTTCTTTTATCTTAATGCTTATTTTAACTGATACATAAAGTCATTTACAAATTACACATTTACACAGTAAGAGGACGTACACAGTAACGCTTCAACATGACTTGAAGTTGGCCATGAGCTGTTTGGCTTAATGTAATTGTTGGGCTCAGCCCAGGACTACCGGCCAGGAGCAGGGCTTTGCACTGCGCTGAGTTTTGCCATTGTGGGTCTGGGTTTCCAGCTCCAACCCTGAGTGTCGCTATCATTCTGTCACCCAACCAGAATGTGTGGGTCTTGGTACTGGGCTGCTTCAAGCTGGGTGGGGAGCAATGCTGGCATCTCCTTCCTTCCTGTCTTCTTCAGTAAGCTTTTCATTTGTTATACTAAAAAAAACAAATCTCAAGGACTCACCTGATTTCCTCCACCCATGTGAAAGTAAACCCATGCCTGAGTAGCGGTTCAGTGTGATACATCTATGCCAAGATGAGACCCAGGGGCTTAAGGCCACTTCCTCTCCTGGGAATGAAAGAAAATAGGAGAAATGAAGATACAAAATAAATGGCTAGAAATCCAACACAAAGTAGAGTTTCCTGTTTAATGTCTCTCGGGTCTCTGATAAAGATTAACTTGTTCATATGCACTGAAGTGAGAGAAGGAACAGTAGGTGTAAAGATCATCGTTTTGTGATAGAAGAATTTAAATGTTATAGACAATGAAATATAACAACGATTGAAAAGTCGAGAACAAATTAGAACATATGAACTGATTAAATGATACTTTTAAAATTGAGATAATAAAGGAGTTACTACAAATATAATACAAGACACCAGTAAAAATATTTTTAAACAGGAAAAAGTGAAAGTTCCTAATGAAGAGTAAAGGCTCATAACTCATAATGAAATCGATCTCTGAAAGTGAAAGTGGCGAAAATTCCACATGTAGTTACTGAGTTACTCATTAGTGAGAATGACAGGAGTAGTTTGGGAAAGTCCAAACTGATTAGCCTCATCAGTACCGTGACTGCGGTTAAGAAATCCACAAAGTTCCATGGAAGAAAGAAGGTGGATCACACAAAGGCAAGCAGCACCCAGCACAAAGGAGACACAAAGGCCACAGGCATAGGAGCCTCTGGCACTGTGGAGGATAGAGGATGCTCACTTATGTGGGAGACGCTTCTAAAAATGGGGAAATCATGCCCACAGCTTGGCTGCTGTCATCACATGTCACTTCCTCATTCGCGAGCATCATTTCAGACGGAGGGTGCTCAATGGATTCCTCCTCCCTCCAGTTTCCGTGCTTTTCTGTGAGGAATCCTTTGAGAATGAGAGGAGAACACAGAAGGACCAGCGAAGAAGGTTTACAAAATTCCCCCAGCACCAAGCTCATCTCCTGTCCTCTCTGGTCAGAGTGGATAATAGGACATTGGGTAGAATATTGATAATGGTTTTTCTTAGTACTGTGACAAAATTGGCTGCCGGTAAAAAATAAAATGTTAAATGCAAAACATAAGACCTAAAAAACCAATCTGTTTCCAGGTAATTTAACTATGTCTCTAAGCAAAGCTCAAAAACATTCCCAGCAGTATGAAAATATCCAGCGCCCAACAAGGTGAATTTCACAAAGTCTGTTCACAAAGATAAAAACAGAACAGGAACATAAGACTCATAATGAATAGAAAAGCAAATCAGTCAAACTGACCCAACACTCATGGAGATGACACAATGTATAAACAAAGATAATAAAAGTCAATGCAGTGATATCCAGGTGTTTAAGAGTTAAACAAAAAACACTTTAAACAGGGGTGCAGAGGATATTTTTTTAAAAACTAAGTCATTCTAGAGATAAAGTAAACTGTAAAAATAAGTCACAGCATCTACCTTAAATTACCCATAAATTAATTTCTCATAAATAATAGCCTAAGTATAAAAATTAAAAATGGAACATTTATAGAATAAAATATAGAAGTCTTTGTGAACTTAGTGTATTATTTATATTGTTTTTCTGCATTATTTTACTTAGTACATAGAAAGAATGATAATAAAAGAAAAAAACTGGTGTATCATTTATTAAAATTAAAAATGACCAACCTGTCAAAGACACATTTATAGAAACAAAATAATATACCAGTCATACTCTGGGAGTAAGCATTCACAATATCCAAATCTGACCCAGATCTAGACTATATAAAGGCATTTTATAACAACAAGAAAACCAAGAGATGGAGGGAGGGGAAGGGAGATGGGGGGCAAGAGGTGAGAAAAGAAGGGAATATGTTGTGCACATGTATCATCACCCCACAATGAGAGCAGCCACTGTGTACTACCAACGTGAGCTAATAAAAATAAAAATTAAAAGTTAAAAGATTTAAATAAGCAAAAATTGGAGTTGTTGCTTCACCAAAAATAAATGACCAATAAGCACAGGAGACAAAATTAATCAGCAGCAAATTCAAATTAAAGACAACAAATAAGCAGTAGAAACTCCTGAAGTTACAGATCTGACAATAAAAAATGTTGGCAAAAATTAGAAGTAATGAGAACTCATATATAGTTTAAAGGATGGAATAGTCTGCCAGCAGTTGGATAATGTTTGGGATCTACTTATAAAGTGAAACCATGTAATTAGTGAAGCATGCATTCCATTCCCAAATATTTGGAAATAATTAATTACATGTGTTAACAGGAAGACTTTTACAATTACATACAACATTTTGCTGACTAAATAAACTGCCATGTGTCCATGCACTGGAATATTACTCAGCAGAGAAACAGAACCAACTACTGATATTTGCAATGGCGTGACTGAATAGCAGAAACACTATAAAGTTAAATTAAGCCAAATACAAAACGCTGCATGATTCCATTTACATTAGATCTGAAACAAGGAGAACCTATCCATGGGGGTGGCAGGCAGCTAAGGGGTGCCCTGGAGTCAGGGATAAAGTGGGGTATAAAATGCACGGAGACACAGAAAACTTTCTAAATGAAGCTGATGTTGTCCATAGTGGTATTTGTGGATCACTGTGTTGTACATGCATTTTTCAAAACTCAATAAATTACATACTTGGAAGCATATCTCAGTATAAATTAAATATGGATTCGATTGGTTTGCTTTTATTGCAGGAGTACTTTGTGGCTCTCTATTAGCAAACTTAATTGGCTTATATGAAACTGAGCTCAATTAGTTGTGAAAACACAGGTAAGTTGCATAAGGGGAAAAGCCCTTATAGATTTTAAGAAAGCCCACATAGATTTTCCATCAGGAATCTCCTGGAGCTACCAGTACTCCTACCATGAAGTCTCCTTGACCTGCCCCTGTTTATGTCTCTGTTTCTGTCTCTCTGTCTCTCTGTCTCTCTGTCTCTCTCTCTGTCTCTCTGTCTCTCTCTCTCTGTCTCTCTCTCTCTGTCTCTCTCTCTCTCTCTCTCTCTCTCTCTCTCTCTCTCTCTCTCTCTCATCCTTAAAAGCTCAGTCACAAAATGTTTGCTTCCTGTTTTTTTACCTTTTGGGTCTGCACGTTTTGGGGATTTAAGTTCTGCAGAGTAAATGATACCACTAGTAGAACTAACCATGATTCCTCAGAACTTGAAGTTTGTGCCTGGTCACCACGAATTTGTCATTCCACTAAGTTTCTAGGCATAAAAGGGTTTATTTTACTAACTGGAGAGAATAATACTGATTATTAAGGAGGAAAAGATTTGCTGCTGCACAAAAAGGGAGGAGAGTTTCAAGGAGTACTGTGAGCTGCCTCTAATATTTCTGTGTCCAGTGGAAGATACTCATAAATGAGCAGAGAAACCCAATCAAGGCAAGGATATTAGTAACTTCACTCCTTTAAAAAAAATGTACATTATTTCATCAGGTAAGGAATCATGATTAGACAAGGTGCCTCCTGTAGACAAAAAACGATAGATAGAGGAGGAAATGTAAAATTGTACTTGTGGTCTCTTATTAGTTTGCAGAAACGCATGCAAAATATAAGCCTATTTCTTTTCCTGCTTTATGACATATATTTGCAAGTAATAATCAATTTTTGCCAATTTTTCTCTTCTGTGTAATATAAAGTGTATTTGTAGAGATTAAGTTTCTAGTTCAATCTATAAAGTATAGGCTATTAAGAAAAATTGAATCAGAACCAGAAAATAAACATCACACCACCTAGGTATAGCCACAGTGATTCACAGAACTTGGTACCCACCACTCTGGGGAGAGTGTGGACTGTTTATGGTGTAGTTACATCATATCATTTGAAAGTGTGAAGTCTGTATCAAAGTGAAAATGAAGACAGAAGGGTATGTATTGATGCTGAGTTGACCAAGTTTGGCCTATGCCAGATTCGGGATTGCACTGACATATTTGTTTGTCATCTTTCCCATCTCTGTAACCAAATACCTGAAATATATAACTTTAAAATAAAGGTTATTTGGCTCATAGATTAAGCAGGTTCACTCCATGGTCAGTGGGCTCTGGGAAGAAATGGCAAGGCATGGACGTGGAAGAGGAGAGCTGCTCAATTCACATTGTCTCTGAGCTCAGATCAGGGACAGCACAAGAGGAAGGAAGCAGGTACTAGACATAGCACCCTAAGTGACACTCCCCGCCACCCAGATACACCCAGATATGCTACAGGAATCCCCTACACAACTCCAAAGTCCATCAAATTGACAAAACTCAGATTAACGGTCACATTGTGGAATGTGACTCATGGTCAGTTTCCATCCAACCACATCCCCTATCTCCAAATAAACAAGGTCAAAATTCCACCTAATGGGATATAACTATTCTACATGTGAACAAAGATTTAATAATCCCTTCCTCCAAAGTCTGTTAGCTGTGAGCCCCTGGAGCATTGAAAAACAAGTTATATGACTCCCACATACCTTGGCATGGGGTAAATATTTTCATTCCAGAAGGAAGAATAAAATGATAGAAACAAATAGGATCAAAGCAAGACCAAAACCTAGCAGGGTCAACACTAAGTCATGCAGCTCTGTGGGTAGTATCGAGGCCTGACTTCTGGAAGCCTTGGGTGGTCCCACCCTATCCACTGGTTGGTTACAAACCATGTGATCTCTCTGCTGGGCTGACTTCATGGCCTGTAAGTTTCTTCAACAAATATTCCAAAGTCCTGAGGTCTCTGATTTAGGGGGTTCCCCACTAAACTTTTGCTTTTATTATCATAGCTTCACATATTTCCCTCTCAAGGGCTCCTTGCTTGGCCTTCCATGTCTTTCTTTGAAATCCGGGTGAAAGCCACCCTGATCCCACAACTCTTGCATTCTGTATGAAGTTAGAACTAGCATCAAGTAAACAGTATCAAGGTCTACTGTTCATTAAAGCAGAAGCCAGGCCCCTTTGAGCCATGGCTGCAGTAACCTCTGAGCACTGGGAGGACTATACAAAGTGAAATGAATCCAGGTTACCCATTTTGCTATGCAATCCTCCTTGAGCCCAAGAGATTTCCTGTTAAATGAAAGGTTTGCACTTCTGCACTATTGAGCACTCAATGAGTAGAGTATTTCTGATTCCTAAAATACCCTTAAGGCATCTTCTTGTTGTAGTTCAAAAGTAATTGGTATCTTTTTAATGATGCTAATCCCTTCAGCAAACACATCTCTTTTGGACCTAAATTTTTATGTGCTTCTTTTTTGAGTCAAAAGTTAAGTTTTGAAACCTTCTTGTTCTCTTTTTCACTCCTGATTTTTTACTTTATATGTGTCTATTAACAGCCAGCAATACCAAAGGCATAGTCTGAACGCAGACTATCTTGAAATTTTCTCTACCTGATCAGTTAATGCGTAACCTTGATGGAGACCTCTATGAAGTAGCTCTGAGCAGGACTTAAAGTTAACTAATTGACTTTCTGTGTTTATCTGTGAGTCTGTCCTAGGTCTAGTACCCTTGAAGCTGATTCATAGTAAGTGAACCTCTATGAATCCTGGTCTTGGCTGAGGGCTGCAGTGGCCTGTAAGTCTAAAGGCACCTCAAAGGACAAGAAAAGGACACAGCTGAGGTCACTTGGCTCCAACCCTAATTAACCAAAAAAAGACTACAGCTGCAGGCTTCTCACTCCTGCTGTCTCATTGCCATCATATACAGATAGAGTCAAAGAAACAACACTATCTCTGGTACCACTTTTCTGTGTTAGATTTCCTGCCACTTGAACCAAATGCTCAGTACACGCAAACCCAAGGAAATTTTGTCAATCTGAGTTTCACAGAGCTTGGTTCATAGTCAGCTGGACCATTGGCATAAAGACATGGCAGAGGACAGCTGCGTATGTCACTTTTTTTTGTAAACATAGCTCAGAAAAACCACTGGAGAAAAAGGGGCCACAACCCACGCATAATACTTTGGGTCACATCTCCATGACCCACCCAAGTTCACCCTAAATGTGGTTTACCAGTCCCCTAGGGTTCTCTGAAGCCAATCGAAGTGACAATTCAGCTTCAATGTTACAAAATCATTATTATCCTTATTTCCTTTTTTTTTTTTAATCTTCTGCTTCACAGTAGAGAAACACTAAATTCCTTGGTCCTGACCCCTTTAACTAGCTGGTTACAGATTACTTTTCCAATGACAAGCAAGCATTAACAAGAAGATAGTAGCAAACTAACAAAAAATTATTTCCTGACAGCAGTTCAAGAAATGCACAGGTAGATATGACATTCTGTGTGAGTGCTTCCAAATCAGTCCAAGTGAGTGTTTCAGGCAGCCGAAACAATCACAGTTACTTCTTGAGGGGTCTTGAGAGGCACAGGAGCTTCCAGATGAATTCTAGAGAAGATTTTCTATGTCTACTGGCAACTGACATCAGCAGGGAGGCTTGTTGGACATTCACTCCTGGACTCTATCATGGTCACACTCAAAATGTCTGCATCAAGATCTACCTCTCTGAGTAGTATCACTAGTGGCTTTCAATTTGTTGAATGAAATCTACCAATAAAGTGAAAATGTTGTGAATTCAAAATGGCCTGAAAAGGGATGGATAAATAGTCCTTGAAAAACTTAAAAAGAAACACCAAGAGCATGAGCCAAGTCAATGTTAGCTCTGGTCAAGTCCTCAGTTGGTGCTTTACACTGTGTGGTAATCTTCCTTAAACCTTGTGATTATGAAAAGTAGAAGAGTCATTACCTTTATTTACTGAAAGACCTTATTTGAAGGCACTTATTGTTCCTGTTTACACATTTCCTGATGGAAAATGGAGGAGAAACAGACATTACACAGTCCTAACCTCAACACTTCAGTTAAATGAATGAACCTTTCTGAATTTTTTTCTTTCAAACCAGGATACTCTTCCATAGCCACCCCTCTGACTTGGATCCCACAGCTAATCTTTGAAAAGTCTGGATTGGTGAATTTTCTTTACTGTAGTTCACCTATCATATTTAATATCTTAACAAAATTGAAATACTTATAAATTATCACATTGGATTATTAAAAACATGTCACTTGTTATCAGATAGCATTATATGATGGTGAACAAATTCTACTTTTCTGCCAGGGAAAACATTTCTTGCCAGTGACTATAATTTAAGTTTCTATTTCAAAATTTTTCACAAAATTAATGCTAATTTAGTAAAAATTCCTATTCATGGAATGAGTAAGGAAAATATTTCCATGCACAATCTAAATAAAGGCTTACACCTAAGTGTCAAAGTTCAGAATGAAAACTCTTTATGTTTGTGATTTTATCTCTTTTTAAAGAGACTGCTCCAACTTATTAGAATATACTTGCAAGTGTCAAGAAGAAATATTATGTTGATTAATGTTCCTGGTAAGAGCACTTAAATATTTCATTGTTACATAGAACCCATCATTCAAATCACTGAATATTTATCCCCTTTTCATGTGTTCAAAACAAGAGCAAATTAAAGGAGTTATTCATTAAAGAGCTACTTAATCTATAAGAAATAAATGAAGCTTTTCAAACTAAAAATAATCCTAGCCTCTTGCTACATTTTTAGCATGCTAGCAAATGACACACCGATCTGTGAAGAGCCAGACAGCTAAAGTGAACTCAGTGGATCCCCTGGCACTGAGTCAAACAGTGCTCTATCGAGCAACACTACTGTCTACTACATGACGTGACACCTAAGTCTATCAGTTACATCATATTCAGCTTCCAGATAAGTTTCCCTGTTGACATGCTCTTCTTAGTGTCAAGTGACAAGAGAAAGTGTCCAGCAAAAAGTTCTGAACTACAAGCAATCTAGAGGCATGACAGTCTAATCTATACCCAACCAAGCATTGTGGCCAACTGATGAAAATGTAATCAGTGACAAGCAATTGTGGGAGAAGTTGATTCTAAGGCAACAGAAGAGAGCACAGAACACCAGAGGTGCTTTCAATGTGTTACATTCATTCTTGAAACTGCACGAACAAGGAGTGGAGCTAGAAAGTGATAACAGCAGAGCCACAGTAGCTGTCAGCAAAGGAGCCCAGAAGAAAATGGAAATTTGAGAAAGCGTGACTAAAGCTTGTTGGGAGCCGCCGACACCGGTCGCCTTACTTGGCGGACGTAGGGCCTGTGGGTGGGAGCGGAGCCTGAGCTAGATTGCCCCTCCCATCGAGTGAGTCAAGTTGGCGCCTGCTTCCTGCCCCCTGATTGCGCTGGCGACTTAAACAACCCGCTCTGTAAGATAGTCTGCCTAGCAACAACTGATGTTAGCCAATCAGCCCGCATCGCGCGCTTTGAACTGATTGGCCACTGTTACCCTATAAAAGTAAATGCCTCTCCCGCCACGAGAGAGAAGCACAGAGGAAGCAGAGAGAGAGATAGAGAAAGTCCACCGGCGAGAAAGGGCTGGTGGCAGAGAGGAGGCCTCGCGGGGAGGAGATAGAGAGCCATCCGCTCCGCCCTGGAGCTCTTCTCCAAAAGCGGCTCCCCGCCGAGAGGCCGCTACAGGGAACCCTCCCTTCTCTCAGCCGGCACAGGAAGTGACGCCCCGTTCCACTCTGTCGCGACCGCCGTCCTATGACGTTGCGCTGCGGGGCGGACGGTATTTTCATGGGCGGCTACTCTGCCGAGCAGGCTGAGAAAAACGCCGGTTGAGGAAACGGGGGCTGGGGATTTAGCTTAGCGGCATAAGCGCCTGCCTTGTAAGCAGGCAATCGCGAGTTCGATCCCTGGCACCGATAAAAAAAAAAAAAAAAAAAAAAAAAAAAACGAAAAAGACCAAAAATAAAAAAAAAAATAAAATAAAAAAAACAAAAAGGGGGAGTAAGCCAAGGCCTGCCTCCAAAGGCGCGGTTATCTATGGCATGACAATGGATGGGCCCGGATCCGGTGGTTAGCTGGAACCGAGGCGCGGTTTGTGTTTTTCTGCAGGAATCGGGACGAGAACCACTGTGGGTCCCAGAGAGGTTGCGACAAGTCCCTCGACTGAAGATCAGGCCTGTTCCACCAGAGGCCAACCGCAGACCCAACAACAAGATGAGCCCTAAAAGAACTGCAGGACAATCCCTTTTTGGGGAGCCTGGAATGGCTTGCTCCCCTATGTTTTACCATTGTTAGGTCCCCTGTGCTCCTTGCTTCTGCTCTTACTTATAGGACCATGCTTGCTCCGATGGGTCACATCATTTATTAATGGGCGCCTTGCGGCGGCCCGGCGTCAAGTACGCCTGGTTGCCCATGCAGCCCTGGCAGCAGCCCGTGATGGGCACAATGACCCCCAGGCTTACGCATGGCTCGCTCGACTGGCCTACGACCGGGTCTAGATGTGGCGGGTCTTCCGCACTCCTTCCCTATTGACACTACACAGCAGGGTAGGTGAGTCAATGACGGGTAAGAGCGTGCCTCCCCAGCACGACTCGACCTAAGCCAGGCCCTACCCCATACTGCACGAAAGCCGCTGGATTACTAGAATCTGCCCAGATCTAGATGTCTCTCCGAGGGGATCACACGGAGGGGCATGAGTGCATGCCTATGTGCATCCAGGTTCCGTCCAGTTCACTCCTGGCCCTGGAAAAAGGACGAGGGTCTCAAGGCCTTGGCGGACCCAGGGGCGGCCGACCAGGGTCCAAGCCAAGGGCCTACGGTGGGCCTCAACACAGGGCATAAGCCTCTGCACTCGATCCAGGGCGGGCTGCGATGCATACATTCATTCAAAGTAAATAAAATAGGGGGAGATGTTGGGAGCCGCCGACACCGGTCGCCTTACTTGGCGGACGTAGGGCCTGTGGGTGGGAGCGGAGCCTGAGCTAGATTGCCCCTCCCATCGAGTGAGTCAAGTTGGCGCCTGCTTCCTGCCCCCTGATTGCGCTGGCGACTTAAACAACCCGCTCTGTAAGATAGTCTGCCTAGCAACAACTGATGTTAGCCAATCAGCCCGCATCGCGCGCTTTGAACTGATTGGCCACTGTTACCCTATAAAAGTAAATGCCTCTCCCGCCACGAGAGAGAAGCACAGAGGAAGCAGAGAGAGAGATAGAGAAAGTCCACCGGCGAGAAAGGGCTGGTGGCAGAGAGGAGGCCTCGCGGGGCCCACGCGGAGACAAAGACAAGGTTGCACACCGCCAGACTTTGTCGTGTGTCTTTCCTGCCGGCCGGGAGCGACCCCGACAAAAGCTATAATCAGCAAGTGATCTAATGAACTGGACCACTGACTCCAAATGCCTGAGATAGGTATCCCTTGCAGCTGCAAAGAAAGAGAGGTAAATAAAAGTGTTTGTATTTATAGGTGAGATGAGTGCCAACCCCTTGTCTGGCCAGCAACCCGGCAGCCTCGTTTGCTCCTTATTTCCATCCACTGTCAGTAAGGAATTGGATTAAGAAACACCTGCCAACCTACCAGCCTTTACTTGGGGGATTTTGCACCTCAAGCTACTAACTTTGGCTGACTCCAGGAAGTGGATCTCTACGAAAATGTGGCCTTTATTACAGCTCCTGTTTATTTTGTTTTGATAATGAACTGTATAACATTTGTGATAGGAAACTTCAACATTTATTTGTGTAGTCTGTTCTCTGGTGATAACTGACATCACAGAGCACTGTCCCCTTTGGTTCCTCTTATGGCAACTACTCACTTGGTGTCTTCTAGACAAAAATCCCTGCTCTGCACAGTTAAACCCCTGGCAGAGTCCTCCCTTCCTTGTTTTACAGAAAGGATCGGTTTCCTTGGTCCACAGTAAATAAATACCTCATTCTTTTCCATCTTTTCTTTTCTTTCTCAGCTTGATTTTATGCACACCAACAAGCAGCTTATCTGGACCTCTCACACTATCTGACCATGGCTGAAAAGCAGGCCCCTGCATTTCCCTTTTGATGGTTCTAAGAATATGTCGATCTCTTTCTTGTTCTAGTAAGAATAAGTCTGGCTGGCACTGCCAGGTGGTTATCACATTTCTCTTACTTTGGTGATAAGCGTTTGGGGTTTCAGCGAGCGGAGGGAGGGCTCCCCGAGACTGCAGCTGTGGCTGGTTCCCTGAATTATCTCCTGGCCCACATCTCTGCACATCGTGGCGCTAAGGCCTGACAGCCCCATAATGTTGCCTTTGTGTGATGTGAAAAAGTCTCCCCTTTGTCTGTCTAATGTAAATTTACTGAGGCTGGGATCCACAAGATAGTTTTGAGGGAAATAGTGCTTTCGGGGTGCTTTCTTTTGAATTTTCAAGTAGTAATTTGTTCTTCAGAAATGATTTAAAACTCTTCTTTAAAAAGCAATTATTCTTCAGGTTCAAAAACTTAGTCGGAAAATTTGTTTTCTAAAGATTTCCGTGGGAACAAAGTATAAAATAAATACTATATATTCATCATGTGACTCTGAAGAACAATTTAGAATTTGGGTAGAAACACTACAAAGTATCTGACTCTCCAGATCGCGCAAGGTGTTGTAGCCAGAAAATTTCATTTCAGCTAGATGCCTAGCTCTGATATTTCAACTAAAAGATTAGGGTGCTCAGGAAGGGGACATCCCCCCACTCCAAGCACCCCTCTTCTTCCCCCAATGTCCTTAAAATAACAAATGTGCCTGTAACCACGCTGCTCCTCAGCACCCACCACCCTCCCAACCTGCTCTTCCAAACTGAGGTGACTTCTCCTCACCACACAGGCAGGTGGTGGTGCAGGAAAACTTCCGCCCAACCAAGCAGAACAAAGGCGTTCTCCAATGGCAGAGCTGTTTTAATGAGCTGTACTCATTTCCTAGGATGGCGATACCAAAGTACCACAAATATAGTAGTATAAAATAATAGTAATGCATTCCATCACAGCTCTGAAAGCCAGAAGTCCACAGACAAGGTGACATGGAGCTGCACTCCCTCAAAGGCTCTGGGCTCTGCCTGGAAGCTTCCACCTGCTGGGACTCCAAGCTGTGACCACATCCCTGAAGTCCTTGCCCTTGTGTCGTGATGCTTCCCCCATGTTTGCCTGCTCCAGGTGTCTGCAGGTCATCCTCTCTATTTCTACTTTAGAGGATGCCTGTGATGGTAGAGGCCACTCAAGTTATGTAAGGTAATCGTTTCATTACAAAATATTTTAAATTAATCGCATTTAAGACCTTTTGTTTTTCCAGATAAAATGACACATATAAGGTCCAACTACTATGGTCAGAAAAAGAAGAGCTGGGTCTTTACATACAGACCTCTTTGGACTCAGTAGAAATAATTTATTGTCTCTTTTGCTGAAACATTGATATTAAGTACTGGCATATCCATTTATACCACAGTGCACTAGATTTATCTTCCTTTTATTTATTAATCTTGAATATCTACTTGAAGTCAAGCCCTTATGCTTCAATTTTTCCCAGCTCAGAATTATTTCTCGGCTCCCTTCACGTGCTTTTCCTCATCTTCTACCTATTCCCTGAAAAACTGTATCTGTCCTTCTGATTAATAAAAATATTACAGCAAAAGCTATCTTTGCATATCCTCCCCCGGCGTGCTTATCTTTATCAAATATTTTGTGAACCTTGAAGATCTCTGACAGAAATGCACCCTTAATTCCCAAATCACTTCTTTCATTTACCCAGGAATTCTATGGACTTTTTGGAGAACATTACTACATTCTTCCTGGCCTGTGATGATCTCACTGGAAGCAGACAGTGGTGTCACAAGATGCAGCAACCTTCTAAGAGCTGAATACTGGCAGATATACCCTCTTACCAGCCCTAAACATCACCACCTCTGGGACATTCACTACATCAGTGGAGGTTCCACTAGAAAAGCATGAACCAGTCAAAGTGTCTGATCAGCTAAAAGCCTAGGGGAACAATTTATCACCTCACCCTAAGGACATCTTCACCAAAGGGAGGGCTGTGGCAGAGGGCTGGTTTCCTGAGAAGAAAGTAAACTAAATGCTTCAAAGGCTAGGAGAAAGTCACTCTACCTGAATACCAAGCATCAGCACAGAAAAATGTCCACATGAGCAAAGTATCCCATTGATAAGGTAGTTGGGCAGGGAGCCATGTGAAAGATCTCTTCCTGTAGAAAAACTGTGGTTACATTGAGCCAAGAAAAAATATTTCAAGTTCACTTTTCTAAATATAATCTTAGTACCCACATAGTGTAGAAGACTTAGGAAGTACATGTTTAAAGCTTAAAATTATTCAGATTTTCCATCACTGAGATATTACCACCTAAGTCTTTTTTAAAAAAATAGTGTATCATCTGTTGTGACATTGAAGTTACTTTCTTCATGTTGTTTTGCATCTTATTTCATGTTCTGCTTAATACTGTAAACACTTAGTTACTCAAAATCTTGCAAATCATTTTCCCATCTTATTAGGCATTCTTCCCAAACACAGTTTCAATGTGTGTATGACACCCTGTCATGTAACTTTACCTAAACATCCTTTACTACCAGATAGGTTTTAAAATTTGTACTATATATATAAATAATGCTGGGTCGAACATGTTCCTTTACCATTATTTATGTAGTTGTTGATGTCAGTATAACTTCCCAATATAGAAATATTAAGTGAAAAATTAATACTCCTAAGATTTCTGTTATACAGTAAATAATGTAAATGACTTAGTGTAGTTCCTGGTATACAGAAAGTAGTACGTTAGGGCTGGTTGATTTGGAACAGAAATTTGCTATTCAAAGGATTGCACCAATTAATATTTTACTGTCATTACCATCTTACCAGGAGCACTTGTAAATCCCCATCGAACTTCTACTTCAGACTTAAAGATGGGACCCAAGATCTGAGAGGCCACCAACACCAGGTACCAACATTTCAAATTCTGTGCTGGATTTAGGATTATACTTGCTTTGTTTCAATCTCTCTAGACTAAACTTTCAGAAATGCCCCACCTTTCTACCCTTGACCCTTCAGGTTCAACACATACATAATTCACATTTTCCAAAATATGAGAATACGACAGAAAGACCAACAGCCAATAATGGACGCTTGTATCTACATCAACATGGGGATTAGTCAACATGGTTTGGTATTCTTTAAGAAATAACTTCCTATTTTATCCAAGCTTTATCCACAAAAAAAAACACCTCACATTAGTTTTCTCTTTTGTAAAGCATCCAGGATATTCTGTGAATATTTGATTCTCTCATATTTTGAAAGACATTTTTTATTGAATGCCTTTGCCTTGTACTTTAACATAAGGATGATTCATAAGGGTTTCCTACAGATCCACTCTGTGCCACCCACCAGGGTTGACCTCTGGTCACTATTAAAATTGGGGGGAAAATTAGCTCATTAAAAGGTAATAAAAAATCCCTTATTCAGCTGTCATGAAGTTTAACTTAAACTACAATGTATTTTAAGCCTGGTCTTGCATTCCTTCCAAATGGCTTTAATATCATTGTTCACATTATTACAACAGTAGCTTAGTATATTTTGTATAATCTGAAAAATTTCACCCTAACGTTACTTATGATAACAATGATTCATTTATCCTGCAAGAAAAATTATTCTTTTTACTTGAAGTTTCATTCCAGATGTCTCTGTTTTATCCGTCAGTCTATGTGCGGCCATCATCCGAGTTGCTTGGCACCATGATTACAAGTAACCTCTGCTGAGTGGCACACATTACATGGGTCAGGACAGCTATTCCAGCTTGGAGGGCAGGGCTAGTGTTCTGCCTGAAAGCTCATAACTTTCAACAGCACAGGCCATGTGCTCGGCATTTGATTCACATTTTAGGTTGTAAACAACTAATGCCCTGCAGATGAGTATGCAGGATAGAGTAAATAAAAACAAACACTAACCTAGGTCCTCGGCACACAGTCTGAGAACTCTGCTTGGGAACACATGTTACTCATCAATGTAATAAATGCTTCAAAGGGTGCATGCGATAGAGATTGTTCTTATAAAAAGAAAAAGGAGTTAAGGGAATGGAAAGAAGCAGGGAGGGTAGAGAAAAAGGAGGAGAGGAAGCAAAAAAAAAAGGAAACAAGAAGGAAGGAGATGAAAAAGAGAGAGGGAAAGAGGGCCCCGCAGTAATGCACCTGCATGCATGCTTGGCTATAGGACTTTGAACCTGTGAATATTCATGTTGATTCAGGACCAATGTCATATCTGACCTTGATTTAGTCAGTTGGCTTTATTTTCTTTTATTGCTGACTCTGGCTCTGTGATACAATCTTACTGGATGTTTGGCAGGCCTGGTACCACCAGAGCCAATTGCTTCCCTTGGTCTGTATTCAGACAGAATTCGTCCACCCTCTCTCCCTCCTTTCATTCCTTCCTCCATTCCTCCCTTCCTCCAGATTTTTTGCTGTGCACCACTTAGGAAGATTAGAGTGCTCTAAACTAGACCTTGGTTAACTTTGTCATTAAATGGGAAGAGTCAACCCCCCACTCCGAGCTATTCCCTTGTCCCTATTAACCTCACAGTAATTTCCACTGCCTCAGCTATTCCAAAAGAATCTATACCTAGATTTCCCTGGAGCTCTAAACTTTTAACTATTCTGAAGATAATCATAAATATCTTTATGACTTTTCAGTACAGCCAATAGAACCCAAAATATATTCTCAGGTGCAATTTGGGAAAGAAATATTTTATCTGCGCAAAGAATAATTACCATGACATTGGTCTACATGAAGGGCAGTTAAAGGTAAGCTTGAGTTGGCTAACGCTCTCTCTCTCTCTCTCTCTCTCTCTCACACACACACACACACACACACACACACACACACACACAGAGCCCTCAAATATTTTGGTATTCTCTCAGATTTAGTCTCTTTGATTGTGGCATAAAAAATACAACTATATATTTCAAATCTAATTTCCAAGTTGTATGACACTGTATGCATATTTTGAAGTAAACATGTCCTTCTCTGGCCAATTGGGACATGACCTATTTTTAAATGTTTATTTTATTTTATTAGTACATGCTTGCATTTCAGGCAGTGGCTTGCATTTCAGGGCAATCATCTTGGGGAATGGATACATGGAAATATTACAGATGTTGTCTAACCCCTTCCCCTTTCCTCCTCCTACTCCCTCACCCTCTGGTTCCCCTACCACCATTTTTGTTCTCATTATTTGTCTTAGCACTTCATAAGGCTATAATGTTTAGGTTGATTGGAGTTAGTACCGTGTATATAGTACACCTTTACTCCTCTCATTTCTCCTTCCCCTCCTCCTCAACCCTCTCCAAGTTCCACTGGGCCCTTTCCCTACTGAAGGAGATCTGTTCCCATGTCCCTTTCTATCTGTCCTATATCATTCGCTTTGTTTTATTTTGCCTCACTCAAATGAGAGATACCACATAGTATTGAAACTTTTGTGTCTGATTTATTTCACTTATCATTATATTTTCCAGTTGATGATGTTTCCTACAAATGTCTCATGTTTGTCTTTCTTTACAGTTGAGTAGTATTCCATTGTATATAGATACCATAGTTTGTTTATCCCAGCCTCTGTGGATGGGTATTCAGGCTGCTCCCAGGATTTAGTTGTTCCAAATTGTGCTGCTATAAACACTGGTATCCAAGGATTGCTGTACTATGATGATCTAAGTTCTTTGAAGAAGATATTTGGCAGGGGGATAGCTGGGTTGGAAGGAATTTCTAATCTGTTCTTTGAGAAATCTCCATACTGATTTCCATAATGTTTGCAACTAGGCTGCATTCCCATCAGCAATGCAGGAAGATCCCTTATTTGCTACAATCATGCTAGCATTTGTTACTGCTTGATTTCCTAATGATGGCCACTCTTTCTGGACCGAGGTAGAATCTTGGTATTGTTTTCATTTGCATTTCTCTAGTAGCCAGAGATGTTGAACATTTTTCATGTATCATTGACCATCTGTATTGACCATTGACCATCTTCCTCTGTGAAGTGTCTGTTCATGTCTCTTGCCCATTTCTGGCTGGGTCATTAATGTTTTTTAAGTTCTGGGTATTCTGGATATTAATCTTCTGGGGATACCTGGTAAAATATTTTCCCATTCTGTAGGTTGTCTCTTCACTCTACTGATGGATTGCTATGCTCTGCAGAAGCTTTTTAGTCTGATACAATCACAGTCTTAGTCTGATACATCCATTCGTGTGTGATTCTGTTCTGTTTAGGAAATCCTTCTCTACACTGAAGGCTTCAAGTGTTTTATCTATTTTGTCTTCCCGGAGGTTTAATATTTCTGTTTTAATGATTAGGTCTTTGATCCATTTGAGTTTTGATCCATTTGAGTGAGAGATAAGGGCCTGGTTTCAATCTCCTACAAAAAGACAATCCATTTTCCCAGCACCACTTGTTTAACAGGCTGTTTTTCCTCCATAATAAGCTTTTAGCCCCTTTATCAAAGATCAAATTGTTGAATACAGGACATGTCTTACTCTTGGAAGACAAGAGTAAGCAAATGAGTTAGATAAAAAATATAGCGCTAACCTGGAGAAACACATGTTTCTCCTTCCTTCTTGTTTCCTTTTATGCAGTGTGGCATCTAGGGGGACCTCCTTCTGAAGGTGTTAGCCATTGTTAATTCCCTGTTATCTTGTTCTGAAGTCCTGTATCATTTTTATTATTTTTTTGGGTTGAATTTTATTGTGTTTTTTATTTTGTTATATCTGATGGCAAAGGCAGTTATTTCAAAGATAACAAGATATATCATGGTAACCATTTTGAATTTACTATTGACTTGTTTGAAGTCTTTTATTGCATTCATTGTTTTGTTTTTATTGGTTCTATTCTGTCCTATATTGTTTGATTTTTACTATGTCTGAAAGTATCTGCAGCTGTTTTGATGACATCAAAAGTCATTATGGTGACCATTACTGATTTCCTATTGTTTTAGAGTCCTGTGTCACTTACATTGCTTTGTTTTGGTTGGCTTTGTTCTGTTTTGTTCTGCTTGGTTTTATTCTCCTTAAAATTAAAAATATATATACAACATTGTCTTTGTTTTGTTCTGTAATGTTAGGAGAAAGCCCAGGATCATGCACAGTGCTAAGCGTTGCAAGCCGAGCTACTGACCTAGCCCAGCCCGGCAGCAAGCCATTGAGACAAGAGTGGCAGTTAACAAACCTCCGATTTTAATCTACATTTTTTTTTTTTTTTTTTTTTTTTTTTTTTTTTTTTAGGATCAGAATCGCCCAGATAATCAGCAACCCGGAGGCAGGCCCGGCCTGGTCTATCTGATGGAGTCACAGTACTTTTGACCACTGGGCCAACAGGACCTGCTCAGCAACCCAGAGCTCAGCCTACCCCCACTCAGTCTAGCCACACAAAGCCCTGAGGATATCGGGGCTCTCAGGAGGGGAGCTTTTCATTTCAGAGCAACAAAGCAGGGCAAGGGTTAGCCTTGATCAAATAGAACGCAGGTATAGCCAGGAGCCTCGCAGACCTGGGAGCCTCAAGGGCTGCTCGCAAGTTGATTCATATAATCGACCCACATGCATCGGTCCACCGTGCGCTCTGCTCGCTGGCGTCCTGTGCTCGGCTGCTCTCCCCTCAAAATATTTTCTGTCTTAAAAACCTTTTCTTCCTGGCTGCTTGTGGTCTCTGCAATTTAATGCAGGTAAAAATAAAATATTAGGGTGTCGAATATCTATTTGCTTATCAATCTATTCGCTGAAACAAAACACAAACTAGAAAAAGAAAACTATGCCTTCAAGGAAGCTACAAAAGAGTTTGCCCCATAGAATAAATTAAACACATAAACTTCACAGGGTAAATTGCAAGACACTGTGAGAGGTCGGAGAAAAAGGACATTACATTCTGTTGAAAAGATTTAGAAAAGGTTTCGTGAAGGAGGTGACCTTAAGGGGGGGGGGGGGCTGAGAGTAAGATTTTTGGGTCATGCAGAAGTAGGGGGAAGGTTAATTGCTAGAAAATATGCAGTGCATGGATAGTGTTAAAAATAGTAGTAGGAACAGGAATCAGAAAGGTGTCACTGTGGCCCGAGCTTTCAGAGCAAGAGTTCAGTAATCTCCAGTTGTCAACTTTATTCATTGAAAAGAAAGACTGTGATACACGGTCTAATTCGTATCAGCAACCCTCGGGGCTGAAAGCTGGAAATGTACTTCATGTGGTTAGTGTCCGTTCCAGGGATGGTTTCAAGATCACAGAACTGGAGCCCTCGTGTCTTCTACGTGGTAACCTTTGGCTATCATTGGTTGATAACAGTCCCTTACAAGTATCTCTGTTTTCCAAGGCCTCTTTGTACAGGTCCAATGAAAGAATGTACTCACACCAAGCAAATGGAGGTCACAGGATGGGCATAACTGTGAGGACTTGAAAATTTGAGACAGTAGAGTTTAATCTCGTAGTTCTAAATCACATCCTGAGTCAAATCCTGAGTCAAATGCATGTCATTGGACACATTGAATATACATAGTGATTTTAAAAATGTGATAAGTCAGATGCACAGCACTAGATTATCAAAATATTTTGGTGACAAACGTAATTGGTTTCCCAATTGAGAAAATATGAGGTTGGTTAGAAAATACATTCTGTTAACAAATACAGGAGCAGCATGAGATGGGGAAATGTTCTGGGAGGCCTCATGTCTCTACCTTCTAAGACATTTAGAGTATCTCGGACTGGACTGAGGAACTCCTCTGTCCCCTATAGCATCGTTGCTCTGCTGCTGTCCTGAAGACTAGGGTTGTGACCAATTGGATAAGAGTGTTGAGGGAGCAGAAACCCCATTTTGTCAGTCTTGTCTCTGACTTTAGGTGAGCAGCAGATCAGTGAAATACGAACACATCTACTCATTCACCTAGGGTACCCTGAGTTAGGAAATGCTACATTTTCTGGAATTTTCTTTTGTTAATTAGAGAGAGATTCTATTGACAAATTAACATTTGCACTGACCCAGAATGAAGTAAATAATCCTAGTCATGACTACTGTTACACATCTAAGAAACCTAATTCATGCACTCCTGTTTCAGGAAGTGGTAACTCCCAGGACTCATCTCATTCTTTACTAAACCAGAATGGTACTTGCTATGCCATGATTTCCACCTCTCCTTTCTCTTTGGATTTTCTGTATCTGGGAAAGGATCACTCTGGGTAAATCCAGGCTGGTCTGTAACTCATGGTGTAGCTAAGAATGGCTTCAAAGTCACAGTGATCTTCCTGACTTAACATCCCATACTCTGGTCTTCCAGGGGTGCACTGCCACACCGAATTTGATTTTATCTTTGAATTTGTTCAGTGCTTTCTCTGCTCCTGGTATTGCCCTGAGCTATTTTGAGCTTTGTTTTATCACTTTATTTTGACATGGAAATTACCTCCTGTAATGATCCTATTAAATAGCAAAGTCTCTGTTTCCCTCCTGTTTCCTGTCTCCATTGTCACCAGATTAGAACTTCATTTTCTGTGTGTTCCACATTTTAAAATTAAGCCAGGAAGTCTGAATTAGGCACAAAACACCTTGCTATGGGATAAATTTTTCCTGGATGCTTTTAATTTTTCCATTAACTGGAAGAAACCCAGTCTCTCTTCATAAGAAATGCGATGGAAAAAAATTTGAAGTTAAATTCTTCTAAAATTGATGTGCAGTGAGTGTCACACTATAATCCCTACATTATAAATCTAACATTCTTAATGTTATTTTGAAAGATAATAGGGAGCTATTATTTACTGTAATAAAGGAAATAAAAGTATTTCCCTGAAAAACATAGAGAAATTGACTTGAGGAACCAACTTCATCACTTTGAGAATATGGAATTTGAAAATCCGAAACGGATTAAAATACCAAGGACAGCAGTTCAGCAAACACTACCTTCCCCAGTCCTGTTTTTTCGTTTTTGGGCAGTTGACCAAAATTTCTTATAGCATTTAGAAAAATAAGTAAAGGAGATATTTTTATGGCATCAGTGTATTTTTGACTTGGCTTGGTTGTATTTTTCCATGAGAAATATTTTTCCTAACACAAATGCTTAGAATGTGACCTGATTCCAGCTGTCTATGACTCCTAAAAGCCAACATTAAATGGACACTTGCAGGTCATCAGCTTGCTTCACCTCTCTGCCCCTTTCGACAGGGTTTGTTCTACTCTTAAAGTTATTTCCTCCATCATCTCCCAAGGTTTTTCTATTTTGCCTTAATTCCTGTGTCTGTAGTTCTTCTTCAGTGTCTTCCTGGCTTCATCTTCCTCCCCCTCCCCCTCCCCCTCCTCCCCCTCCCCCTCCTCCTCCGCCTCCAGTGATGGGAATTTTCTCAAGTTTTCTTCAGGTGTGTCCTTCTCACTTCAGTTAACACTCTATCCCAGGACGTCATACCTAAACCTGTGACTCCAACTACTGTTGATTCAGCAGTGAGTGTAAAATTTACATTTGCTCTCAGCTGAGCTCCAAACAATATGTCTATATGCCAGTTTAATAACATTCATCTCCAAATCAAAAGGTTCCCAAATGAATTCACCTTCTTTTTAAATTGTTAACATTTCCCCTTATCCAGCCTTTCCAAACACCATCTTCCCAGAAGAATGGACGAGAAACAAAATGGTTAAAACTTCTCATTCTCTTTTTCCAACCACCAATCTACTAGCTCAATCCTCTCAATATACTTTAAACTAATTCCATTCATTTCCCACTGTTAGTTCAGTACAGGCATTTATCATTCAGTACTCAGTAGCTTCCTAAGAGATCTCCCAGGTTCACTCTGAAATTATATATATATATATATATATATATATATATATATATATATTCAAAGTTACCAAATCTATTTATTTTCAATTAGCTGACTACAAGCAAATCATGTAATAATGTAACCTCAGTGCTGGGGGCAGAGTAGGGTTATTAAAGGATGAACATTTCCCCAGTCAAACCATACTCACCTGCAGTAACCAAGCAAATCTTTTTTTTTTTTTTTTTTTTTTTTTTTTATTTAAGAGGAAAAAGAGAAAAACACAAAACAAACCAAAGCGGCGTAAGGGTACACGCAATACAGAACTACAAAACAAAACAAAACAAAACAAAAAAACATAACAGTAAGAAATCACCTGCTAGTAGATTACACACTATCTTCTTGAAAATAGTTCCTCAAATCACGGTATCAAAGAACACAAGGTGGACATTCAAACAGGGAGACTGCAAACAGCTGTGTTCAATGTTCCAAAAACATTGATAAAGTCAGCTATTTAACACCCCCAAACACACTTGCTGTTATATCCGTTAGAGCTCTTTTTCTTTTTTTTTTTCCCTCTCTTTTTTACAACAAAATTTACACATCTTGGATTTTATTACTCCTTAGTGCTTATTACTTTCTTTGGGGGGGGGGGAATACAGTCAAATATGGCAAAACAAAGCTGTCAGTCAATACCAAGGATAGACATAGCACATGGTGTAGAACAGAGTACAAGTTTATCAACAATGGTTATCAACGTTGTCCCTTGTTTCCTTAAAAAGAATTGTCTATCTTATTAGATATTATAAAGTTGGACAAAACAGTAGAGAACAAGACCAATAAAACTTAGGCATTGTAAACATTACAGGACTTCCAAAGAAGACAATAGTCAAACCAGAATGGGTATCTTAGTGAATCTTATTGTCTTCAAAGTAGTTGCCTATGTCTTCAAACTTGATACTATCATATAGAATGGAACAGAGTCTAATCAGTCAAAACGAGATCGTGGGAGTACTACAGGACTTCAAAACAAGTTAATAGGAAATCGAAAAGAGTTACTATTTATATATCCTAATTTTTTTGAATTTTTTCTTTAATTAAGACAAACATAAGAAATGACTAAATAATTTTTTTTTGAAACAATAAGGGGGAGATTGAGATAAAACAGGACTTAACAATATAACAATAGAGGTCACAGCATGACTGTTTCAACAACCTAGTACTTCACCACCTTATAACCTGACTTAATAGTAGTTACCATAGTGTCTTTTTCCTTGAAATATTTGGATAAAACTTCATATACTCTAGCTTCAAATATTTCCATATCAAGAAGCCCAGAATAAAGCCTTTCTAATTAGTGAGTGAAAACTTTATAAGGCTTCAAGGCCACCTAATGGGGAATCATGATTACCACATATTTTTATATATTTGAATCATTATTTACATTAGGGAAACTATTCGGTATTCACACATGCGAGATTGATTTATTTCACTAATGAGTATGGTCTCAAGCTGCGCCCATTTATTGATAAATATCTCAATGTGATCCTTCTTTATAGCTGAATAATACTCCATTGTATAGAAATACCACAACTTTTTTATCCATTCCTCAGTTGATGGGCACTTGGGTTGTTTCCAAGATCTGGCGATTACAAATTGTGCTGCTATAAACATAGGTGCACATATATCACTGTGGTATGATGCTTTCAGTTCTTCTGGGAATATGCCTAGAAGTGAAATAGCTGGAATAAATGGGATTTCCAGTCCCAACTTTTTGAGAAATCTCCAGACAGATCTCCACAAAGGCTGTACCAGTCTACACTCCCACCAGCAGTGCAGGAGAGTTCCTTTTTCCCCACAGCCTCTCCAGCATTTGTTGTCGGTTTTCTTGATCCTGGCCATTCTTTCAGGAGTGAGATGGTATCTCAGTGTGGTTTTAATTTGCATTTCTCTAATGACCAATGATGATGAGCATTTTTTCATGTATTTATTTGCCATTTGCATTTCTTCATCTGAGAATTGCATATTCATCTCAGATGCCCATTTAACCAAGCAAATCTTATGGGAGAGTATAATTGCTTTATCCTTGGAAATAATATTTATTTTAAACGCTAATGTCTTTTATATTCCTTTTATGTATTTTAAAAGAGAGCCAAAACAAAACAAGAAATAAACAAAACTGTTTATGTAAAATTCTTCAGAGGGTCTGCGTTATCCTTAGAAGGGTCATCTATTAGTATATTTGAGATGCTTCTGCATTATAGGGAACCTCTTCCTTCCCCATGGTTCTGAAATGATTACTAAACATTAACACTACAGAGAACTACAAGTGAGAAAGTGCTGTCTTATATGCTGGTGTTTTTCAAATACTTTGCACACATAGGAAACACCCACACCATATCCCTCCATGGTCATGCTACAAGCACCCCCCGACACACACATACACACATGCACACACATAATACACTACTTTCTGGATGATATCTTCTTATCCTCCACAAAACTCATCAAGTGCAATTGCTTTAAGTCTTTCTTGAGAACACAGTAAATTTTGATGTTAAATAATGTCTCTGTTCTTTATATCTTTATATATTGTATGAGTTCTTCTATTCTGTTATGTGTCACACTGTGTTAAAGTGTCTGGCCTCAGCATCTATATTCCTAATATACTGTGAACTTCCTAAGAATAAAAAAATCACTTTTTAAATCTCTATACCCCAATATCTAGCCTGGTATTTGAATAAATGTTTTCTAAGAATATGGAAACTATATTTTTGGATATTTTAGTAAGTAGGAGTTAAAATTCTTTGATTTAGGTTTGTTTTGAATGTTTGCAATATGATATTCTCACAGGAGCGCTGATAATCTAAACATCCACACATCACAGAATAACCAAACCCTCACAGTTCTAATTCTAAAGATTATGTGACAGGGACTTGGAGTCCAAGGTACTACTGTGAAAGTCTTTGAAGACAAAATAAGCCATAAAATTCTTATGACATATATTTGTATTCCATGAAAGCAGTTAAATAAACTAGGCTGAGTTCACTTGATGGCTTTATTCTTTAATTGGCTTTAAAACTCCAATTTATAAGCCTATTAAGAAAAGAAGAAAAATTGCTTTTGTAGACAGTATGTTAAGAAATTTGGTGAGTGTAAACTATCTTGAATAAATCATATGGCAAATTGTTTTGGAAAAAAACAGCCACTTAAGGAAGATAAACTTGTTATTATTAGCTAAGAGGTTCTTTTATTGTCTTTATTACACATACTAATTTTTACACAACCAACTAGTTGGACAGGTAAGCTTGGATTTGTTCCTACTGAGCATACAATCAAAAGATACCATGCACTTTGAGGAATTAAAATAATGATATCTTCGTGACCCTGCAAATGTGTTTAAAATGTTTGATGGTCTGCCAACACTATTGATCATCTCTTAAAACAACCTTTGTTTAATGCTCACCTGGTCTGTTACCCAATCATACTATATGCATTGTGTAATTAGAATCCACAGTAAAAAAACAGCTGGCAGCAAACAATGCAATCAAAAAAAAAGTGTCACCATGAATTCTCTGAAGGTTTCCTGTCTTTGACTCACACCTGGCCACTCAAGATCTCTTGGTATTCAATAGAGTTCATGGAACAGAACCTTTGTTCAAAGTCAACTGCTGACTGTATAGCATTCTTGGGCTTAATTTCCTGACTGTATAAGCCTATAGTGTTATCTGCTAGTATCGCTAACATTTATTTTTTTCTTTCATATATTTGCTCTTTCAAAATCCACAATGAATATTTTCCAGAAAGTTCTATGGGTCCCACACAGCATATGGGGACCCATAGAACTTTCTGGAAAATATTCTTTCTGTTGTGAAATTTTTAGGGGATTTTGGGGGGGGAAACAGACTATTCCACTCATTTAATGCGTAATTCCAAACTTTACATGTTATAAAGGAAAATATATAGAACAACGAAGTCTGATAGAGAAGTGAGAGAAAATTTCTTCCTTTTTTTTTTTTTTTTTTTTTTTTTTTTTTACCGTCTCTTTCTTGGCACCTGGTTCTTTTTATTTTCCTGCACAGAATTTGTCCAGTAGTTCCCAATCTAGCAAAGCTTTCCTCCACCATCTTCACGGGCTGCAGATATGGAAGTGCTGACTATGTAACTACCCCGAGCCCCTTAGGAGAATAATTACCTCCCGGCTATTTAGATACACTGGTATGATGTCTCTAAATGTTTTAAAATATACATATTTTAAAATTATGCATATACTTTCAGCATGTGCATTTACTTGTAGCAATACTAATACCATAAACCTACTGTTTGTTTTGTAGATGTGGAAAAGAGAAACATCTGGTCATCAAAAGGCCTTAAATGGAGTTTTTGGGTCTGGTCCAAACACTGCAGCTCTATGGGAATCAGGCTAAGGCTATGGGGAAATGAAACTTTAGTCAGGACTCCCTACTGTCAGAATTTTTCCACTGGATCTAAAAAAGAAAGGTAAGGAAGAATTGTTCTCAAAAGTCTTACGGTTTTTCGGAAAGATAATAACAAGGTTGTTGAGTGAGAGATGTTTTCTTAATTCACTGTGCTGGAAACGAGGCCAAGACTTTCCTCCTCCTCCTCCCGCGTCCCCATGCTGAGGTTGAGAGTGGGTTTTACCATGATGGTAGTGAAACGTCAGAAACTGCAGAGCCAGTATCCATGACTTAAAATGGAAGCCTGAGTGATTTAGCATATGGAACAAATTCTGTTTAAATATTAATTTGACAACTGTCAGCCCCACGCATCCGGAGTTCGTGTTGCACAAACTGTCAGGCTGGAGAGGGGAGCATATCCTCCGGGGAGCCCATCTGATCGCTACCACGCAGGTTTCACCAGGAAAGCAGCTGCCCCAGCCATGGGCAGGGCAAGGAGAGCTGCAGGCTGCACAGGCCCTCGCAGGTCAGCACGGATGCTTGGGGACAGATGGGTCGCTGGCTTTTAGCTTTGCCTTTCTCCGGGCCCAAAGTGAGTAGCCTTACCTGTAAGAACAAAGATCCGTAACTGGTTTAATTCAGAACCCGTGTCCCTTTGCCTAGGGAACCAAGGGGACCATATTATTTCCAGGTGACAGGAAATGCTTGGAACCTTTCACAGCTGCAAATTCCAACCTCACAAGGCAAAGCGCAGTGAAGCCCTTGGCCAGCAGGTCTGAACTGGACAGCCGCTCTCGAGCCAGGAGAAGAGAAGCTCATCCCCTGCCTGCCTCTCCTCCTAGCTCTGTCTTGCTTCACTTCCTGCCAGTTCTGATCTTCAGGTCATACCACCTGCTTTTCCCACCCTGGACTTGATCAGGCTGCCTGCAGCTTCTCAGCCCCAGGCAGGAGGCCAGGTCGGCTGGCCTCAGCGGGGCCTGGCTGCTTCTGGCTCCATGGAGCCTGCAGCTTCCCTGTCCCTAGAGGCCTTAAAGGCCGTGGGCTCAAGGAGTGTGCTCAAGCTTTGAAACAGGATGAACACACAGAGGCCATGCTGCCTGTGGAATCCTAGCCGGAGCGCGTAGCTGCACTTTACACCCTGGTGGGTTACCCCAAACTTTTCTTGAAAAGAGATCCAAAAATATACTTCTACCTAGTCTGCTTTCTGCCAGACTTATTTATCAGCACCACCTTACAATCCTGCATTCATTTTTATTTTATTTTTCATTATTTTTTGCCAATTCCTGGTGAAGATTTTTTTTTAACCTTACTCTGACAGAAGAGCAATTAAAAGATCTTCAAGTTTTTAATCATGCATGTACATCCGGTCTCACACAGTTTGGATCCACTATCATCATATTTTTTGCCAAAAATGTTTGGAGACTGTTGATCACTACCTGTCAGTTAACATTCACTGAGGTTTAGCGATGACAATGATAAAACCACATATTTAGCAAGTGGAGCTTACTAAGTCGATGTAGGGGCTGGAAAAAACCACACTCTCCATCTGCTGCATCCTTTCCCTGTGCGGGCTGCTAAGTGCAGAGCTGATGTACCCTGTGGGGAGTAAGAAAACAGGTGATGTGCCACAGTGAGGTTGCTGGAAGAAGTGCCTGGAGCCCGAGTGCCACAAGCCCTCACGAGATAACGTGCATACTGGAGAGCAGCAAGCCGTTTCCTTTTATTCCTCCCATTCTTCCAGAATCCTCTAAGAAGGAACAGGAGCCACTTCTGGGAGACAGGAGTGGTCACCCCTGGAACAGAATGCAGCCCTCTGACTGGCTCTAAGGTCCCGAAAGCCTCGTGTGTGTGTGTGTGTGTGTGTGTGTGTGTGTGTGTAAGCCTCGTGTGTGTGTGTGTGTGTGTGTGTGTGACCTTGACCAAGGCTGAGTCTCAGTATCCCCTTGTGCTTTGTCTTTTATTAAGGAACAACCAATATCTCTGGAGATGTGAAGATGTGGTGAAATAAAATATGACGGCCACATGTTGCTAAAAATATCTGCACCTACATAAACCTGTGCATGTGATAAAATTATGACTGAATGTAATGGATAAATAATTGATAGGAGGTAACTTCATGAATGAAATAACATGCATCAGAATGTAAGCTATGCACAGACAGGTGGAAACTTCCATAGTTCCTGATGCAGTAAGCATCCCTATTATGAGCAGTCTAATAATTCTGATAGGTGAAGAAATGTGTTGCTATTTTCATTAGTTTGTATTTTCCAGTAAATACATATTTTTCTTTTATCAATACATATTTGCAATGTTTAATGATTACATAATGATCTCATTGATCATGGGAAGGTGGTAATACATGTAACACATCTCAGCTCTTTTTTTATCCCTTTTCTTCCCCTTCCCCCTCCCATTTTCATTTACTTCAAAGAAGGGAAATAATTAAGTTATATTTTCAACTGGAAATTCTGAGAGGGATTTTTAAAAATCAACCCTTTAAAAATAGGCCTGAAGCCAGCACAAGCATGCCAGACAAGGGAACGACACAGCAACCTGCTGTCGTGTGTTGTGTACCTGAGATGTCCATGCGACTGCCCCAAAATGATGACAGAAGGAACCAGCAAAGGGTTCCTTCCATATTTTTCAACGGATGCTGGCTTAGAAGCCTCTAATACTGAAGGTGACAGAACAATAAAGTAAAAACTATAAAGGGTGAAATGTTTCTTTTATTATTAATCAGTAACAGAGAAGGGTGAGGTTTGCTTTGGGACGTTGGTGCATGCATTTAACATACTTTAATCTTTTCCTATTCCTTCACACCCCCTCCACCTGTCTTCTCCCCTCCTGAAGATACCCGTCTCCATCTCGGAAAGGACCCACCTCCTCATTTCCTGTCTGAGTCTGGCTTATTTCCAATCGGTAAGATTTTAAATTACTTCAGGCTTTCTTCAAGGTCAGTGAAGCTTGAAATGTGAAAAGAGTATTCTAGAAATAAATTATTTGGGAGAGTTCCACACTGTAATCATTTGACAAATACTAACCGCCTAGACAGACTGGGCAGAACGTTAGATGTGAGAGATTAAAGAATGGAAAAGTCTAACCACATCCCTACCTTCCCGAGCTTATTCCAATAGGAAAAGTGCAAATTACATGCGGAATAAAATAAAAATTTAAAAAATCATTTCTAAGACACAGGAAAAAATTTCGGAGAAGCTGCATACCCAAATCCACAGGTACATAAACAGTTTCCAGGGGACATCGCTTGCACCTGCTCTGACAGTCCAGAAACTGTAACCAAATTCTCTTGGCAGGTTATATCTCACTTTTGCTACAAAATGGCCCTTGAGCATTCAAGAATTAACTTGCTCTTTTTGAATCTATTTCCATTTATAAAATAGAGTTAATAATGCGTCATTCACAAATACGTCATATTCCACCAGTGAAAACCATTTTCTGTCCATATGATTGAATCTCTCAGAATAGGTAATCTTTAGGGAGCAAATGGGGGTTTAGGATTGTTTTCTTGTTTGTTCTTTTTTTTTTTTTTTTTTTTTTGAGGCAGGTTTTTGCTATGTGGTACAGGTTGGCTTTGAATTCAAGATCCTCCTGTCTCAGCATTTCAGGTCCTAGGAAGGCAGGTGTGCACCACCGTGTCCCAGTGAGTGGAAGCTTATTTAGCTCAGGGTTCAGGATCCTTGGAAGACTAACTGCAGGGCAGTGCAGTCATGCTGCATTGTAGCAGGGGCCTCATGGGGCAAGGCTGGCTCAGGGCTCTTCCTGTTTTAATAAAGTCACTAACACCAAGCTAAGGGGTCCAGCCTCCTGTCTTCATCACATCCTAATGACTTTCCAAAGGCTCTGTCTGTAAATGTCATCAGCACATCCCACAAAAGTCAAGTTTCTAACAACTAAATGGTGGGGGGGGTGCATTCAAACTACAGTGCTTACCTCACAGAGAAGGAGCTAATTATCAGACTCTCCCCGGACCCCATTCTTCCTACTTTCTGGAAATAAACACAAAAATTAAAAATAGAGGAAAAAAATTTAAAAAGTATCACTCTCTCTATCAAAGCCTGAGTCCAAATGTTAAAAACAAGAGATGACTTCCGGTGACAACAAATCCGTATTTCAGCTATCAAGTGATGAGGGTAGGGATCATATACAGAATCTCTGCCTCTTGTTTAGTGACAAATACAAAATGAATTCTTAGTAAATAGTGAATTAATTGAACATGATAAAAACAATGACTAAATGGGAAAACTCAGAGGATGAATATAAATGTGCATAAACATCACCTATTGTGAAAGATCTTCAGACCTCTAAGCAAACCAACTTTTGGTGCTAGTTATGCTACTGTCAGTGGCTTTCAACCCTGGCTACACAAGAGAATTATATGCGAACTTTCAAAATTCATTTTGAATTCATTTTGCAGGGAAATAATTTGGGGCTGGAATTAGGGAAGTTCATTTGCCCATTTCTGAGAACAGAGACCTCACAACCTAGTCATCTCTTTTAAACATTCACCTAGCAACACTCTTGAGTGGGAAATTAAGTTTCTACATATGGACATCAGAGGATACATCCAAGCCAGAGTATTGGGTGATTCCAGTGGGCTCTCAGAGTTGACTACAGTTCTAGGCTCACCTGTTTTAAACAAGTCCAGGTCCCACACATACATTTACAGTATCTCAGATGTCATCTCTCATTTTATACCATCTCTTCGTGCAAAAGCTTCGCTCTGATCATTAGTTTATCACTCCTTTTAATCTAAGTTTACTTACTAGAACTAAATACCACAGCTGTCTTTAGATTTTCTTCCATCTGGTAGGTAACTAGGTCCCATGGTAACCATGAGTAATGGCAAAAATGCTACATAGATTTGAAATGAAATATAATTTTTACTGAGTCATAGAATAATCCAGGAAAGGACATATTTGTATTTTTATTTTTTGTCTCCATAGTTCAGAAACTTCCACCAACTGAATCAGAACCTCTGATGTTGAGGTTGCAGCACCAGAAATCTTGTAAATCTAGGAAAATCTTCTGAAAAGCAGGACTTGCACATTTCCACACACCTGTGGCTGCCGAAGTTTCTGCACAACTGACTCTGGTAGTCAATCAGGCCACACAAGTAAGGAGACCCACACTTAATACAATCCTGCCGCTTCCTTTTGAAGTATGCAACATGAAGACCACGGTTACTATTCCTGAGGTAAGATGAAAACAAAACCTCACCTGTGTCTTTGGTTTGCAATGCACAAAGGAAGCCAGGACATAATGCATTCTTTTTAAAATCAAAATTTCCATGTAACTGCACAATTTCACAGACTGATACTCCGATTGAGTGAAGCTGAAAATGATTGAGATTTATATTACCTTACTCTTAAGTCTATCAGTTGTTAGATAGCAGTCTTTTTCTTCTCAAAAACATAAGCCCAGCAAAATACTACTTTCCATAAAAGAATACCATTGTGGTGGTGCACACCTGTAATCCAAACACTCAGGAGGCTGAAGCAGGAGGATGGCAAGTTCAAGACCAACCTAGGTGACAGATCTTGTCTTTAAAAAAAGAAAAGTTGATAAAATATTAAACATCATGTTATATTCTTTTGTAGTCTGTTACAATTTCTTTTTCTTTATTTTTGATATCATCTTTCCCCTTCCTATTTCACGGCATTCATCCTATTTTTTTCTTCCCAGGAAAATCATGTTTAAAAAGTAGAAAATGTTGGGCTGGGGATTTAGCTCAGAGGCATAAGCACCTGCCCAGGAAGCGTGAGGTCCTGAGTTTGATTCCCGGTTCAAAAAAAAAAAAAAAAGTAGAAGCATTTTACCATAGACTAATAGATTATATTATACATACATATATATATATATATATATATATATATAGAGAGAGAGAGAGAGAGAGAGAGAGAGAGGAGAGACAGAGAGACAGAGAGAGAGAGACAGAGAGACAGAGACAGAGAATTTCATTATCTATTGCACAAAATAAATCTTACCATATACATTAGTGTGCTTCTTTTTTTTTCCACCCAGCAATACCCAGGAAAATTCCATGAAGTGCCTTTAATTCATTTTTAACACCTGCAAAAATTCATTTTATGCCGATACTGTAATTCAATCATTATAGCTGAGATGCAATTTTCCTATCTCATTCTTTCTTTTTGCTGTTATGAACGGTGCTTAATTAAGCATCCTCATGCAATATATACTTGCATAACAATGCTTTTAATTCTATGGCCTAAATACTCAGTATGTGATTTCTGGGTCAAAAGATGTATTAAGATTTTTTTTAAAAACAAATTTTTTAATAGCTATCATTAGATTTTCTCTCTAAAGAATTGCTGTTACTCATTTGTCCATTAACAGTATTTGACAAAATATCTCTCCTATCACAAGTAGCAGGAAGATATGGGTCTTCTTTGTTTTAATTTTAGTCAGTGTGTAGAGTGAATCTAATTTTTAATTTAACTTGCATTTTCTTGACTCCCATGAACTTGATTATAATTGTGTGTAATTGCTAGTTTTCCCATTCTTACAGCTTAAAGAGGTTTAATTCGCTGAAAGTCTCAAAGCCTGTGGCCCATAGGTGGCTGGCGACAGAACTGAATGGATGTGGCCCAGCAAAAATGCGTAGTTCATGGAATTCAGCAGGCACAACAAGGTGCTGCACCAGAGAGGACAAGAGGAGGGACTCAGGCACAGACCCAGGTCAGGCTCACAGTCCGCCTAGACAAAGCAGAGGCCGCCAGTCCCGCGTGGGCCGTCCCCTCCGTGGCCACGCCCAAAACACTGCCTTGATTGTGAGCCTGAGGTTGCTCTGTGCTTCCTTTGCCCGTGACTTCATTTGCAAATGCATAACCGTACGGTTCTGAAAAAGATTTATTTTTTACTTTAGCATCTAGGAAAGAAAAAAATTCAGCCGTGTTTTCAATAAACAACATTTATTATTTTAAAGTTCTTTTTCCCTTCTTCCGTCATTTTATTGGAACTAATATTTTAAGTGCTACTTTTACCATCTATTGTTATAATCATATGGTTATTCTTATTCATTTTTATATTAAATCTTATATTAAATTATGCTGGCAGGTTTCTAATGATAAATCGTTCATTTCTAAAATGAAATCTTTATCATAGTGTACTATATTAATTCTAAATTATAAGATTCTTATTCTAATATTTATTAAATGCAACGCTGATTTATTTTCTCTACTTAGTGGATAAAAAGTTGTATTTATGGTCGTATACTTATGAATATGGGGTTATATATACAAATTATATATATATATATATATATATATATATATATAATTGTTTTATTCAAAGCAAAAACTTTTACTTTCCATTCTGGACCTTCAAATTGAAAATAGTTACTACAGGTCTAAATTCTGTTAGATTTTAGCTTCTGATAATTTTTCATTTATGTACTTAGTTGCTGTATTTGGTACATAAATTTATAATCGACATGCCTATCTCTTTCATAAGCAGTTGCTTTGTATGATCTAATGTTCCTCCCATCCTGGCAAGCGCTGCTGTTCCTAAGTTATGATGCCACTCTTGCTTAGTTTTGCATTTACCACGTATTTCTGCCCATCCCTGGGTTATTATGTGTCCTGTGAAAGCAAATCTCAAGTTAATTAACAATGCAAATACAGGCATAGCTTCTTATTTCTTTTGCTACTTTTGAATCACGTACACTCAATTCTGCTGAAGAACTGTTTATAAAATACAAATTTGCTGCAACACAAATGATATATTTGGAAATAATTGGAACATAAGACAATTTCTGTTTACTTTGGACTCCTTTCATTCCAAGAAGCACTAGACAAAGACTTAACCAGCTAAATAGAGCATTGTCAGGTCAGCATAGTAACCCCTTTTCTCTGGGAGTCTCGGGCCTCCAGTTGACATCTGACACCCTGAATCATACCAACCCTCCTATACACATGTGTACTCTGCATATCTACATGTGCATGCATATCTACAATAAAGTGTGGTTTATATGGCAGACAGATGAAGATATTAGCAACAATAACTAGTAATTAAATGACAATTAGAAAATTACACTGTAATATGTGGCTTAATGACAGATATGTTCTGAAAGATATATGGGTTAAGCAATTTCCTCCTTATGCAAACATCACAGAGTACACCTATACAAGCCGGGATGGCATCACGCAGTGCACACCTCGCCTCTGCAGAATGCACAGCAAAGCCTGCTCTTCCAAGGGCCATGATGTTGGGAGCATCACAAGATGACATCAGGCATAAGAAAATGGTGCAATCTAAAGACACAGGGATCAGGAGGTGTGGAGGCTGCTACCCGTGAACAAGTGCGTTCTGTTCACAGTGAACATTTTATATGTAGGAGGACAACCTAAAGGGTTGGTAAAAAGCTCAGTATAGCACATACACCAACAACACAGTCACTTATTGCTGAGTATTATGAACTGTACATAATTTTGGGTGCTATGTTTTTAATGTAATATGCATAATTGTATGTGTTATATTTGTATATGAATGGCAGCATAAGAGATTTGTTAACACCACAAGTTATACAATGAATCATATTATGATGCTATAATAACAGTACCATAATGAACCAGTAAAAGATTTTCAGTTTTATTATAATCTTATGGGGCCACCTTTGTACACATGATCATTTTTTGACTAAAATGTTATCCTGTGGCACATACCTGCACTACAATAAAATTACCAGCATTGGTACTTTTGCACTGGGGGTCAATATCAAGGCAACCTGATAATCTAGATGATTACCAAGCAAGTAGTGGTCAGGTAACATATACCATGGGGATACTCTGGACAAAGGGAGGACTCATGTCATCAATCAGCAGGAGAGTAGAAAGTGGATGATTTCACCATGCTGAAAGTGCCGAATTCTTGAACTATCTTTTGTCAGAATATGCCTTTAAAATATTTGGATCACAGTTAACAACAGATGACTGAGACCATGGAAAATGAGATAAGGGACAGGGTTTCCACTCTTCAGAACTAATACATGGTATATGTTAGTGTGTGTTGTTCTGTTTTCCTATTTTTTTTTTTTTTAATTTAAGGACTGTCCTGAAGAAAAAGTTATTTTGGTTAACATTCCAAACAAACCTGAATATCTAGATTCAAGAACAGCAAGCAGTATATATGAAGAAAAATGTTTTAACTATTGAAGAGAACATTACAGAGCTTTGAAAGAAATGGTAGAATAAGTGATTTTTCTATCGGAACAAACAGAGGGATCTACAGTGGACTCCCAGGAACAAATCTGCAGAACTAAGGGTCACTATCTAATGGATTCCAAGTGTGTTGGAGTCCATGCTATAAAAAAGAAATACAAGCAATTAAAATATTATTGAGCATATAAATTGAAGACCAAATAGAACTGCAATAAAGAAAAAGACCAAAGTATGTCTACTTATCAATTTTACTTAATAATAATCTTGAATATAAACATCAAATTCTTCAATTATATAGAGTGACAGAATGAGCTTAACAACAACAACAATAACAACAAAACACCAGTAGTATACTACCTACAACAAACACAGTTCAACACTAAAGACATGCAGAGCAAGATTGAAAAGACTGAAAAAGATTTACATAGCTAGGGACCCAGAGCAAATGAGAATATTTGTCCTTGTCTTAGTCTACTAAAATATTCTTTAAGTCAAAAACTGCAAGAAAATCAAAGAAGCTCACTAAAGATATTAATTCAACAAGAGGAAAGTATAGTTGTAAATATATGCATACTCAATACTGTTAAACTCAACTAATAATTCAATGTTATTGGACTGAAAGGAGAAATAGATACTAGCGTAGTAATCACTTGGAAATCCACTCCTTGTTTCCAGTTCATCAATTTATAGGTCATATGGGCTAAAATATGAAATAATAAACATCAGAGTTAAAAATGCTGTACACCAACAGACATTTATAGGACATGTCATCCATTTTTCTCATTAGCACCTAGAACATTCTACAGAGTAAACCATATGTTAGACCACAAAAGCAAATCCAACACATTTTCATTAAAAATCCATACTGCAGCATGCCTCTTCTCTAACTTCATTGGAACCGAACCACAAATCAGAAAGAAAGAGTTTAAAAATCATGATAGTAAATGGAAACCATAGAATAATTTCTTGAATGACTAATGAATAAAGGAGGAAATCAGGAGAGAAATTTAAAATTTTATTGAAACAAATGAAAGTAAAAGTACAACATACAAAACCTGGGAGATACAATAAGAGCAGTAAGAAGAGGATAGTTTAGCACGTGTTTGTATCAAAAAACAGAAGTATTTCAAATAAATAGCCTAATGATGCAACCAAAGGAATTAGAAAAGCAAGATTAAGCCCAACTTTATAGTAAGAAGTAGTAAATAACAGACAAGAAATTTAAAAAAGAAAACACAGAAAAAGCCCATATGAAGAACAAAAATTGAATGAAACATAGAATAAGGTTTTTCAGAACTAGACAAAATTGACAAACATTTAGCAGACTAATCGAGAAAAAAGGAAAGATGCCCAGAGGAAAGAATGCAGCAAAGAGACAACCTACAGAGCAGGATGAAATGTGTGCAAGTTCCAGACTGTCTGAGGCATTCACACAACCTAACAGGAGAAAGATAAATCCTCTTGCTCAAATGGGGAAATGAGCAGATCAGACATTTCTCTGAAAACACACAAATTGCTGACAAATATGTGAAGACATGCTTAGCATCATTAATAATCAGGTAAGTCAAAAACGTCAGTGAGATATTATCTGGCCTCAGTTATGATGGCTGATACTAAAGAGAGAAGAAACATCAGATACCAGCAAGAATAGAGAGGAGGAGGTGCTCTCATACATGGTTGGGAAGAATGTAAGTTATGACAGTCATTATAGTACATTCTACTGAGCCACTATAAACTAGACATAGAACCACCATGTGACCCAACAATCCCACACTGGACGCATATCCACATATCAAAGGAAATGGAAATCTGTGTCCCAAAGGTACACTTGCCCTACCGTGCTTAATTCAGTACTGACATCAATAGTGAACAGACAGTCTACCAAGGGTACCCACTGATGGATAAATGGATAAAGAAGATTTGGAGGAATGGGATTATTCAGGCACAAAGTGGGGTAAATCTAGTTGTTTGCAGAAATGTGAATTTACGTTAAAGTGGGCAAAGAAAGATAAATGGCACATAGCTCACATATACAAAAGAGCTAAAAAGTTGACCGCAAAGAGGTAAAGAAAAGAAGAGTGGTTATGACAGTCTGGGAAGGGTGCTGGAGCAAAGAAGACAGAAACATTTAACAGGCACAAGAGTGCAGCTGAATATGAGGAATAATTTCCTCCTTTCCACACTTATGAAATGGTTCTATTGCCTTTATTGGTTTTCTGCTTTTAAAATACCACTTTACCATAGCAGAGAAGGAAAAACAAGGTTGGTTGCAATTAAGTGAATCTTTTGAAACAGTTGGTGGATCAGAGTATGAAAGTCCCACACACAAAGAAATGATGAATGTCTTCAGTATTAAACATTCACATTACTCTCATCTGATCAACACAAATTCTGTCATGTAGTAAAATGTCGAGTATTGTGTTAATTAAAAATAAACACATAATTTTTTAAAAATTGCAAATTTTGATAATGTTCATTCCACTGCTTTATGAAGCTCATAAACTAAAATCTTTCCAAGCCATCTTCACAATAGAGCTTCAGATTTTTTAAGGTAAATAGCACATGTTTACTGTATGTATATTTTTAATCATTTAACACATGAAATGGTTCTATTGCTTTTATTGGTTTCTCCTTTTAAAATACATTAATGACAAAGTCTTTGAATGCTGTACTCATAATACCATTTTCCCCATAAACTAACATTTATTCAATGCATGATTTTGTGTTCTGTCCTCTTATATTTTTCTCTTTGTAGAATTCTATGGATTCAAATATTTATGCACAAATGATGAAATTATTGTCATTTTCCTCATAACTCTTCCCAGGTTGCCTTCACAAAAGGACATCCAACCAGCAGAAGACAGACACTAGAAGATACTGCGGAAGTTTACTGGTCAGTTCTAGGACCATGGGAACTATTTCTCCTTACACTTCTCAGTGGCAGACAGAATTTAACCCTAACAATTCATGAACCATAGAGGAAGAGAACAAGAAATCACCAAGAAGCAAGATGCCCCTGTGAGCACCATGTGTGAGCTGCTGGGAGGGGACAGTCAGATCCCAGCCTTTTCCCATGAGTCAGTGCCATTCACAGACTATGGTGGAAGAGAACAAGAAGTCACCAACAAACAAGCCCTCCCTGCAAGTCAGCACCACGCACAGGCCGCCAGTGGGACATCCAGACTACAGTCCCTACTCCCTACCAACGGGGCTGGGAAACAAGAAGAGCCAACCCCCACTCCCCTCACCCTAGCAAGCGACCAGCTGATCTGGAGAAACATAGGCTGCGATCATGGCTATTGAAGTAAAATACAAATTAATATTTGCAGTGTTTAATGTTCCATTGAATTTTTAGGCTTAAAGTCATTAATATGATCATCTATTTAGAGGATGACAATACACAACATAGCATCTATGGGCAATCTCCTTCTGAAGGTAGTAGCCTTTATTAATCCCCTAATATCTTGTTTTGAAGTCCTGTGTTATTTTCATTGTTCTGTTGGGTGGAGTTTTATTCTGTTTTGTTTTGTTTGATTTTGTCATATCCAAAGCATGGGTAGCTATTTCAAAGACAGCAAAATATATTATAGTAGCCATTTTGGATTTACTATGGTTATGCTTTGAAGTACTTTATTGAATTCATTGTTTTGTTTTTATTGGTTCTATTCTGCTGTTTTGTTTGATTTTACTATATCTGAAGGTATCTGGAGCTATTTTTAAGACAACAAGAGGCATTATGGTAACCACTGTTGACTTTGTATTGTTTTGATGTCCTATGTCACATTACTTTGTTTTGGTTGGCTTTATTCTGTTTTATTTTGCTTGGTTTTATTCACTTTAAAATAAAAATTTTAAAAAAGAACTCACTGGCATGGGTATTCATGAATGCAAATAAGGCTGGTGACTGTTCTCAACTTACATGCTCAGGAAATGGAAGAAGGCTTTATGACGCACAGAGCTGTCATTCATTCAATACCACCTTTCCCTCATTATTCCAGTACATTGCTTGGCCACATCTCATTTTTCTTATATTCATTTAAATCTTTTTTTTGGCAAGGTGTAAGGGTGAAAGATTTTATTTGATGCTTGATTGGTTGATTTGAACTCCAGAAAGACTTCCTGAGAAGTACTTAGGTTTCCTTTAGCACCTTCTTTATTTTAAATAATTTTCTGTATCTTCCAAATGGTTCACCAATTTTGATTGGTTTGTTTTGTTTGCTCTGAGTGATCCTTCTCTCCTGACTGGGAAACACTTTTAGACATTCTTAGATTTCCTTCACTCATCAGCTGAGTGAAAACCAGGGCTACTTGTGGAGTACCAAAGTGATCAAAATAACATAAATGCTGGAACACAAATATCTTACTGTGTGTGTCCTTGTTAAAGTACCTCCCATTCTCACATGAGCATGAGTACATAGAGGAAGTCATGGTCACATCCTCCTGTATTAAAAATTGATTTTCTCTCTTTGAAAACTGATAAAACCAATCCCACAAACACATTAGTCTGTACTGAAAGGCCGTGCCCTCTGTAGCATTCAGGGATTCACATCATAGGCCAGGACTTCTGCAGTGGTTTTGAGCATTTGCCTTACCAGAGGCGGAGAAACCATCTTCTCCTTCCTACTCAGCTGTGATGGTTGACTGAGTTAACTTGAGTGACAGCAGTACAGCTAACTGGCTCAGCAGTTCCACAACATAGTGTGGAAGACCCACAACCCATTCTAGGTGGTTTGTCAGCTGGATGATTTAAAAGCTAAAGGAGGAAGGGCGGATCAGCTTTGGTTTCCTTGCAAGAGCTCTGGTCTTGGCATTCACCTTGGATGTCATCTCTGACTCCCTGCAAAGATTCTGGCTTTTGGTGTGGACTCTTCAGTGTACCTGTGCAGACTCTTCAGCTTCCATCACAGACCCATTGGCTTCCTGACATGGACTCACATGGCATACTGCAGTGAGCTCCAGACTTTTGCTGGATCATTCTGTCTCCAGTGTACAGACACCCTCCGCACGCTTCCCATCCTACTCTATGGGAGGCCTCTATGAGCCAACCCTGTAGATTCTTGTATATCTATGTATCTTGCGTTAATATCTGTTTCTCTAGTAAATACTTACTGACACACCAGCCCTTCCTCCCAAAGTCCCGGATGTTCTGTGCTCAAGGCAGACAGTAGGAAGGGAGGAACATGGTACTCAGAGCACTGTTCCCCTATAATCTCTCAGAGTGAGTCTGTGCAGAGTGACTTGAGAAGGCAATTTTTCCCCAACAGAAATCATTAGTGTTCGTCAACAGAAATCGTTAGTGCTCGTCTTTTAAACTCTACCTGGCTATGTCTTATTACTGGATTTTTAAAGAAAAAATCCGTGTACAAAACATAGAAAACTAGTATTCTGTAATATTTTAAAGGAAATGTCACCGCCCTCCAAGTCTACCCACTGATACAAACTTCCATTGTGTTAGCTTCCTGGTAATGGGACAATCACTTGACATAATCAGCTTTTGAATGGAAAAGGTGTGTTTTGTGTCACAGCTTTGCAGGTTTCAGACCGTGGCCGGTTTTCCCCTCGCTTTCGAGTTCCCTTGCTTTCCAGTCCTGCACATTATAACAGGGAGTCAGAGGCAAAAAACAGGGCTCAGCACATGACCAGGTTACAAACAAAAGAGACAGGAAGAGTCTGGGCCCCCTACACTCTTTAAGGGTGCACCCACCCAGTTATCTGAAGCTTTTACCAGGGACCCTACTCTCCTGATACATCCCTAGAAGCACCACCCAGAGGACATTCACAGCCAAACTGCAGCCTTGACAAATCCAGATTCCCTCACATTTACCCTGGAACAACTTCATTATAATTTATGTGAATTCCATGGCCGGGACCTATGTCTTTTTTATTTCTCTAACACCTGTAAATTTAACAGATACATCACAAATTTAATTTTCTGCATCACACTTTAAAACAAATAAATAGAACTTCATACTAAAATGTTTCACTGATAAGTTCTAAATAGTTCTCAATTCAACTTAGAGATTTCACTCTAAAGATAAAATATAAAATAAGGGCCTATATGACAACACCATTCACCAACCTTGCTTTGGATTTTGGCAATCAGTAACTACTTCCACAGTCCGCTGATTGCTTTCTAGTATAATCCTGAATTGCAAGAGTCGTTTTCTGTTCTCTGTGATATTAACAATCATTCATTATTATTAGCATAGCTTAAAAATATCTTGTTTGCCCTACAACAAAGAAAAATGCTTAGAAATAACTGAAAAAGTTATTATTTTGGGCCTCAACAGCAATTACTTTTTCACTTCCTTCTCAAATTACTGTAACTTCCAACCCAGCATTCTATAATTTAAACAAAAGAATCAAATAATGAAAGGAATTCTATGAAACTACTTCTTTTTATCACCAATTTAAAACTTCACATTATAAAGTCAAATGACAAATGCATTTATCATTCAATAAACTTATAATTTCTAACAATGAGTCCAAATTTTATAACAGTCAGACCACTTGATATTCCTAGGAAACTTGCCATAATGGAATTACCTTTCAAATTACATGCTGATATTATTCAATAGTACTAAAACACTTCTACTGTGAGTATTAATTTGTACAAACTATCATTGTACTTGGCACTGTTGAAAATACAAATAATAAATTGTAAATCTGAGTGCTTCGTTTAAGTCTGAAAGTACATTAAACATTACTCTACACTCTAAATAGAAGAAACTGCTTATACTGGATAAATACATGAGTTCTGATTTTAAATATTTTCTCTAAAAAGATGACTTCATGTACAAAAACACAATCTACCTACCTAAAACACAGGAATTATTTTTTGTATATTTCTCCCTTCAAAAACAATTTGAGAACTCTGGGAAAATGGCAGAGTAGGATGAAGGAGGAATCTTATCTCCCTACTTAAACAATGACCACAGAGGCAATATCCATGAATGTACTGTCTTTGGAATCCTAAAGTGTGCTAAAGTCTCTGTTTTGAAATCCTGTATCACTTTCACCATTGTGTTTTGATTGGCTTTATTCTGTTTATTTTGTTTGGTTTTATTTTCTTTAAAATACACTTTCATTCTTTTGATTGGTTTTATTGTTTTGTTGTGCTTGATTTTGTAATGTCTCATGGTATGGACAGCTATTTTGAAGAAAATGAGAGATATGGTAACCATTGTTGATTTCCTGTTATCTTGTTTTGAAGTCCTGTATCATTTTCATTGTTCTGTTCTGATCTGATGTATTCTGTTTTGTTTGGTTTGGTTTTATTCTCAGTAGACTAAAAAATAAAATAAAGTCCTCAAATTCTGGCAGGAAGCCTGCACAATCCATTGCTGTTGGTTTGGGTTCATTTCTGCTTTGAGTAGAGGAGCAGCTACCCATCCCCACCCCAGCTCAGTGCAGATAGCCACACCTGTGTCCCCAGAGCAGTTTGCAGGCAGCTCTGGGGAATTAGTACAAATAATCAAGGTTCTGTCCTCCTCCTCTCCACTGCTTCTGCCCTCAGTGGAACTAAGTGGGACTAAGAGGTGGCTGGTGTCATTGCCCTTCCCCTCACTGCTGCCAAATTGCCCCATTTCCAGGGCAAGCAACTTCTCAAGGACTTAACAGGTACACCTGTCCCCTCCTTTGTTATTTTTCCCTTCTGGAAAGCAGTTGATATTCAAGACTGACCATCCCAGCTGTTTTCCCAGGAGCTCTACCATCTTCAACAGGTGGCTTGTGAGAGCTTGAGCAGGTTTTTAAATTTCTCATCTGTAAGTGTGAAACAGTACAGAGAGTCCTGATGGGGAGGAACTCACCATGCAACCTCACAGTACATGCAGTGTTTCCATGCATGTTTCAAGGCCGTCACACAAGCTGGATGGAGAAATGTTGTGTTGTCATTGTTGATCACCTTGTATTATGTTTTTACATTATCTATTATGTCCACCCTTTTGACTTGACCAATTCTGTTCTGTTATGTCACATTTGGTTTTACTCTCTTCCAAAAAAGTAATAAGAACCGTGGGAGCAATGAAACCCAAAATGTGTAATAGTCATGGTACAAAAGAGAGGAAAAGAAAGTGCTCCAAACTATATAACTGCATGTATATTTAAGTGTAGAAGATAGAAAATGATATCACAGAGTTTTATTGGATCAATGAACAGAACTGTTTGCAGTATCATTGATGGAATGTCCACTTTACAAGCTTTAATTTTGTGACTTGAACAATTATTTCTAAGATGACAATATGTAATCCATTACTAGTGATTTCCTACTGTTCATTTTTTTTCTATAAATCTGTATAACTTGTACCCTTTCCCTGCTTTTTTTTCTTTTCTCCTTAAATAAAATTTAAAAAAAAATCTTAAAAAAAAAGAAAAAAAAAAGAAATGTTGTGTTGTGTGCTAGAAAGAAAAATGAATTTATTTAGGGTTCTGCAGCCCAGTCTGCACAAAAGGAGAGGAGTAAAGGGAAATCTCACAAGGCTGCTAATTCCCTTACTGTCTCTAGAAATGATCCGTTTTCCAAAGGGATGGTGCCCAGCACAGGACATCCCAGGAAGAGGCGACAGCTTATGAAAAGGAGGAAATGTACACGCAAATGTCTGGGATGTTGGGGGAAGAGTGAATTGTTCATCAGAACAGGACCATAAAATACAAAAATAATAGCACGTGAAGATGCAGATATGAAAGAGCCAGTCCTTTAGTTCATCTTCACAAAACTTGTCAAATGCTGTGTTTTGTACACTTTTAGAATATGAAATGAGAAGGAGCATTAATAAGAGTGTGCCTTGCACCAAAAGCTTTGAGTTCAGGAGAGATCCTGCAAAAGAGAACCTCCGTTAAGAAAGAATTTAAACAGTCACGCATATTTAACAGAAGAATCAATAGGAATTTGTGTTTGACTGGATAAGAGGAGGCAGGAAAGACTAAAGGAGCAGACTAGTAGTAAGAAAGAAAAGTATAAAATGAGTCTGGGATTCTCATTTCAGAGAGCGGACGAGGTAGGGAGAAGATTCATGAGTAGAAGTCTGTTTGAGGACAGGTAGATGTGAATTATGGGGCATTCATCTCAAGTCTAATGCCATAAAATTCACATCTACAGGTGTGATTAAAATTTTGCACCATCAGTCTCAAGCTGGAATTGGGTTCCATCAACTATTTCCATCTCTCTTCCCCCTTTTTGCATCATTTCCTACCCAAACTTTTCATGTAATTAGAAAAACACTTTTATACTCAGCAGTAAAACATACAACAACCCTCCCAAACAACCACCCAGCCCTCACTCCACTGGACAGATGTTTAAGTAATAAAAGGATTTCCTTATCTCCTCCCCTTGGTCCACTCTAGCTCTCTGTCCCACCACAAGAATGAAACTATTTCATTACTGTGGCATCCGTGATTTTGTAAGTGACAAATAAAAAGAGTTATTTTCACTCTGTCTCCTAAATTTCTGAGGAAATGTAGCACTATTTGAAAATACTGTTTTAACTATATTTCACTTCGACTTTGTCGAAAGTGGTCTCTCCTGTGACTACTATTTTTTCTCTCCTTCTTTGCAGGACTCCGTTCTTCCACAAGGTCTATTTTGTGACTGCCCCCTCTGTCTTCTTGCTGTCCTAAGGCCTCCTCCCCTGTGCCCCTAAACTTAATTGTGAGTTTCATGAAGGACTCCCTTGCCCTTGACTGGACTTAACACTCAAATCACTCCAGAAGGGCAAAAGGCAGCTAGAGTGAATGGGGAATTGGTGTACACACACACACACACACACACACTGAGTGCAGAGTTGAAACCACAGCCCAAGGGGACAGCACACCTCTGTGTCCTTTGCCGTTTGTCCTGTGAAAAACACCACATGCTCTGTCTGGATCACCTCATTTATTAAGGAAAAAAATCAATTCTTTTATTTTCTTGTGTCATAATATTAAACACCACTTGTTAAAAACTATTTAGAGGAAAAATATACAGTCAATTCTCTTCTTTGCTAGTATGCAATCTCTAACGTTAACCAATTACTTTCCAATTATATTCCCTCTCCTGACCCACATCCTAGGGTACACAGTCAGAATTCTAAGCTGAGTAGCTCATGAGGCCACCTCAAGAGCATTGTGCTCATCATTGGGATGAGTGGAATCTGGCAACTCCTGCCTCTCATCTCTTCCTGAAATCTGCTTATTATAGACATGTGAGCAATCTCTTATAGCCATCACTACTTTAAGGTCAATGATACAGTCTAGAGACAATTGTTTAGCTAAATTCAGCTCTCTCAATGGCTTCTATGCAATCAGGTCATTTCATGCGTGTTGAATAATCCATACCTAACACCAGTCATAAAATTAGTGGATGTAGGAGGAATAATCATAATAGGCAGCATCTATTTCATTTACATTTTTTAGGCTTTGTAGCAAGAATTTAACATAAATTAACTTCCAGAACCCTCACAATAGAAATATCTTTATCACCCCACAGTTACAAAAGAGAAAGGTAATCTTGGTAATAAATAGATAAGTTTGGGATTCAAATTAAGGTGGAACTGACTTAAGAACCCAACAAACTATACCTAAGTGCTATTCCAAACCACCAAATTATAGACTTTGAGCTTCAAAAGGTTTTGAAAAACTTTAAGAAGTAATTTGTCATAAATAATAAACTCCCTTCAGACGGTCCTGTAATCCATGATATTTCAGAGCAGGATAGACCAACTACTTTCCACCTTGTGGGCATGCCTGACAGAAATCTGCAGTTATGGTGTGTGTGTGAGGTCAGCCCCTCCTTCAAGTTATAGAACTGCTCTTTTCCTTGCAGAGGCCAAATGCCTCCCATCTCAGAGTGTGCACTGAGGTGAGCATTCTCAGGACTAAACTATACCAAGACAGAAGAGGTAAATAACCATTGCTCCAGGAGAAGGGATGAGTATTCGTCCACTGCTTTGCAGAAAGTAGAATGGTGAGTTTCAGAGTTGACGTGAGTGCAGGGAGGAGAGGAGTTGAGCCTAGGGCCAAGTGTTTCCTGTAGGCAGGCAAGACAAATTCTTGACATCTATTATACTGTGTGATGACTGTGGTAAATAATGTAAAGTATGTTTCAAAATTGCTAGAAGACTACATTTTAAATATCTGAGCCATAACAATAATAATATGTAAGATCTATTAATTAGTTAGCTTCAATAATACCATTATATATATATACATGTATCACACTGTACTTCATAAATATTGTATATATATAATTTGATTTAATATATAATTTTCATCTAGAAAAGTAAATGTGAAAAAGGTCATATTCAAACCCTTGAGATTCCTAGATATACTAATGACATGTCCTTGATGCTTACCTATACAATGCAAAGAGAAAAAACTCATCAAAGATCAAAATTCATACAGAAGAAAAGAGGCATGAAAGTTGGAGAGAAAGAAAGATATTTCTGCTGATATTATTTGATCTCCCATTTCTAGCAATGGCTGCACCTTGAAAACCCCTATAATTTTTCTTGTGTTTGTATATTTTTGGTTTTTGTTTTTAACTAGGTGCGATTGGAATTCCATCAGTTTCACCTGAGAGAAGCCTAACAATTATACCTTGGTGAAAAGTAGGTATTTGGCAGAATACATCAAGTAGACTGATTTCCTTTACATTGCTGCACAAATGAATCAATAATCAGTCACTAAACATTGTTAGCAGTCAATGTCCCCTACTTTTCAATTTTCATTGTAAGACATGCAATTTGGTTTGCAGCCTGGGTGACCCCCACCCTCAGAATATTTCTCTCCATGGAACTTTCGCGTAGGAAAAAAAAGGGGTGAGACAGGAAAAAGTGGTAGGTAATCCTTGCTGATAACATCAGAACAATTTAAATTGCTCAAGCAATTTTCTTCCAGGTTCCACTGACATGTCCTATTTAATGTACAAAACAAAAAGAGCATGAATAAACAATTCACAAAAAAAGAAATTACTCAACCTTTCATAAATTCAAAACAAGTCAAGTTGTTATTTCCCACCTATGGAAGTTGTTTTTTAAAAATGTGTAGTCATCTTAATGCTGGTCAACAACATTTTCCAGTGCTTCCTTTCTAGACACTTCCTAAGCAGCCAGTGCTTGGTTAAAGTCCTGTGACTACAGGGACTCAGCATGGGGTTCCAGGAATATGAGTCATACTTTTCATTTCTGGGCCAGAACACTTAATACCCGATGCAAAATTCTCCACACTCTCCTGTGCAGGAGTTCAGATGAGGATATTACAAACAGTGTCCAGCCTGGCTCAAAGGTCATGGAGTTTGAGTAAGCTACAAACTGAGGTTTTAATCAATAAAGATTGGGAGTTTCTTGTGTCTATGGCATAAATGGTCCTGATTGAAATAAAATATAAAAATTGATCGCACTTATACCAATATGGAAAATTATAATTGTAAATGGATATATGTATTCTGTTAGTAGCCAAATAAACTAAGAAAACCATTTTGCAGAATATTTTGGTGGTGTGCCGTACTAGTTCATTAAATTATTTAGTTTCCTCCTGGTAATAGATTCTAATATAAAAAAGGAAAAAAGAAAAGAAATGTTAGTATTAATGTCTTAAATTTTCCAGAGATGCCTGAGACAATTTTATTTATCCAAGTTCCACTGTATCGTAAGGAAACCACTCTAAATTACCCTTGGTTATAAATCCAGTCTCCTCCAATTATTGGTTGTCATCAGTTAGCCTTACCATTTTCAGTACCTGTGCCTAAAACAGGGACTGATGATTTTACCAAAATAAACCGAGCAGAACAAACATCCCTTGTTAGCAATTAGTATAATCATCACTATGTATGACCTTGCCCCAGTCTACATGCCCTGTCCTAATTCATATATTCATTATGGATGCTTTATTAATATTAATATAGTCTCAATTCATTTTAATTCTTTTCAATAATTTATGGAATAAAGCAGCAGAATATTGCTGAGAATGTTATAGCATAAAACAGAATAGTATAAAAAATTCTTTTCCTCCTTCTTCAAGTCCGGGACTAAATTGCATGAAAGTGTCACCTTTATTACTAACGAGAGAGATGGGAAATTTTGACTTAGATACTGGGCACGGTGAACTTGTTAACACTCTATCCTTGAGATGAACAAATTTGTGCTCCTGCACTTCTGGTCGTAGTTACAGCCAGGAAGCTGCAGACCTTCACATTGGGACAAGGTCCTTAAATGGTGAAAAAGCAAGCAACAAAATAACCCTTCTCCTGGCAGACAGGTTCGAGAACAAGAGAGTACAGGGGGCTGTGCTAAGAACATCTAACTGGTCGCCAGCACACCAACCATGTGAGTCCTTCCCCAAGAGAAGGTGGACATCCCCAGCTGATGGAGACTGAGGGTGACCCCAGTATGACACAATCACTGTATCTGCCAGCAGAAGCCTTGCACCCAACCCCCAGCAGGAACCTGAGCAACCTGGCATTTTTATTACTGGAATGTATATGGCAGCTCATTCACATTGATAAGTTCAGAGTTAAAAGATTTTAGCCTGTTTCTCAAATTACTCTCTTCTCTGTCTTGCGTGTGGCTCTCACCAATGGTGAGCTTTTAGTAATGAATTTACTTCTCTCTCTCTCTCTCTCTCTCTCTCTCTCTCTCTCTCTCTCTCTCCTCTGTATCTATACCCTACTCTCACTCCAGGTCTAGCCATTTATTCTCAATATGCTCTTTCAATTCCCCATTAAGCACATGAAACCAGTGATGTTGTGTGTTCAAACACATCCATAGATGTTCACATTCAAATTAGATAATCCACCAAATCCCATAACAAAACTAGACTGAATGTAATGTTCTGCCCACCTTTAATGTAATGAATGTAATGTTCTGTTCATCTTTAATCTGCTTCGCTTCTCTTTAAAGTTCCAACTTCCTCATTTTCTGAGCATCTTTCCTCAAGACACAGGCGCTTTCCCTGCTGACTCTCTGCTAATAATAGTTTCATCACCTCTAACTGCCATTCGGTGGTTCTCTAAAGAGTTTAAGCTGCTCTTTTCTCTTGAATCTGTTCAGACTTTTCTGATTATTTTGTGAAGCCGCCCAGCCTTCCAGGGGTGCTCACTGTTTGTTTGTCTTCTGTGATTGGTTGGAGGGAATGGATTCTGAGACCTGTGTTGGGCAGGGTGCTGGGGACTGATACAAATGCCACTAATGACAAAGGCCAGCCCCAAACCTGCAGAAATTTCCTTCCTCATTCTTTCCTCATCGGTCTAATCCAACTCCCGATGGAATCCTCCATCACATGGGAAAGTGAACAATTTGAGAACTTACCAGTGTGAGCCTTGTGCATTTCATTAGATTAACAGATGGTAGGCAACAAGACGAGAAGCAAATTAGATAAAAAGTAGATAGCAATTATGGGAGCTTTGTGTATTCTGTGCATTATTTTTTCCATTTGATTCTCATAAAGGCACTCTTTATTTGTTTGCAAAATCCAGAGTGCTTATATTTCAAGAATAATACAAGATACTCTGTCATTTATGTTAGTTGCTTCAATAAAACCTTTTTAAATAGCAAATATAGCGTATTGACTTGATTTTTTTTTTGAAATGAGGTAGTAAGTATATTATGTTAATCTCTATTTTTGAATGTCTGAAATGTTTTATAATAAAAATAGTAAGCTATTTCTTAAAATTCCAAACTTGGACTCAACCAAGCACCGAGATGGTAAGTTTTAGGAAGGTTCTGTAGTATCTGCTATATTTCAAGTGCATCCTCAAAAAGTCGTTGGATTGGAGCCCTCGTGAGTGGATTAATGCCCTTGCCAAAAAACGGTATTGATTTTCACAGTAGTGAATTCTGGCTCTCAAAAGACTGGATTCATTATTCCAGAGTATGTATTCCAGAGAGGGTGTGAAGTGAGATTGTCCCTCATTGTCTCTCTCTTGGGGTCTCCCCTGCACTCTCCTATCTGCCAGAAGATGAAACAGTAGGAGGTCCCTCATCAGAACCCAGCAAGGTTGAAATGAAGCTCTTGGGGCCCCAGACCCCAGAACCATGAAGTAAATACATTTTTCTCCTTTATTAATGACCCAGTCTTGTTTATCTCAAAACATGGACTCCGACAATGCCCTTTTCCTCTTTCCAGTTTAGAAAGGATTGAGCAACTAACACAGAGGTCAAATGAAGCTTATGTCACTTAGGTCCTCTTGAAAAGGCTTAGAGAAGGTTTCTGACTCCTGAATCAACCTCCTCACCCAGGTCCCGGAACCCAGAAACATCCAGAAACACCCAGAAAACCCTCTCTGCAGTCCAGAAGATCTAAATATTTGGGGACAAGTGCTAAAATGAGTAGAGCGCAGAGAGGGAGCTTCAGGGAAACTTGAAATGTCATATTTCTTGATCTGTGGTGATTTTATGAGTTTTAAAATATGCTAAATTCCATCCAGCCGGACATTTATGATTTGCGTACTTCACCACATGCATTAGTACCCCACGTAGCATGCTGGGTGGCTTACGGCTCATAGAACTAAAACGTACTTCCCCACAGCTCTGGAGGCTGGGAGCCCAAGTCAGGATGTGAGCAGAGGTGGCCTCTCCTCAGTTCCCTGGCTGCCTTTTGCTCTCACTCCCCACAGCCCTCTCTCTATGTATTTACAGCCCTGGAGTCTGTCGCTACTCTTACAAGGACACTAGTCATTAGGGGTTAGGGGCCTCATCCTACAGGCTCATTTAACCCTGCTTACCTGCTTGATGGTCTTTCTCTAAATACAGTAGTATTGGGGGGTAGGGGTCCAACACATACATCAGGGAAGAGGGCACAGCTGTAGCAGCATTACTGTGGTATCACTTACTTGTACTATTTTTATTAGTCCAGGTTTCCAGTGCATAATGTTTACCCTCCTTGCATGGAGTTGGTCCATGTACACAATGCGTCCCGATTCCTTTTTCATCTCCTTTCCTGTCCTTCCCTCTCACTACTACCATCTCTTCATCCTCTTCCCATTTGAGAAAGATCTATCTCCCTATCTCCTATTATTACCTTTTATTTTGGTTTGTATTTATAAGGTGGGTTTCTCATATAAGAGAAACCACATGACCTTTAAGCTTGTGTATCTGATTTATTCACATAATATTATGGTCTTGAGGTATGCCTGTTTTCCAACAATGACTCAAGTTTTTTCTTCTTTATGGCAAAGTGCTACTCTGTGGCACACAAATACCACATTTTTTTGCCCATTCATCTGTTGGTGGACATATAGGCTATTTAGCTATTACAAATTGTGGTGCTATAAATATGGTTATACTTTAATAACAGAGATAAACGACTACAAACTGGGAACATAGTAAAATAAACTTACTATAAGATGTCTGTAAGATCTACTCTTCTTTTTAAGGAAAATCAAATTGACAGAGTAAAGAATGCATGAGAACTGAAATGCTTTGTAAAAGAAAGGAGCCAGGAGAGTACAAAGGAGGGCTTGTGGGAAAGAAAGATCTGGAAGTGAAGATAGCTTTTCCTTCTTCACAGGTGCTTTTAGTGATAGGAGGAGGAGGAGGTTGGGGAGTAGGCACAGGCAGGTGGGGAGAGATGAGGTAGACAGCGAGAGTGGCAGGCAGGAGGTGAGACAGAAGTAAGCCGGGAGGGAAGAATGGGGGGCAGAAGAGAAGATGGACAGCTGAGGGGACGTAATATGACAGAGCAAGAGGCAAGTAGATGGCTAAATGTGGAAGTCAGCAAACTCTGGAGGCCGAACGCTTCTGTTATCCCAGCTCCTCCGCTTAAGAGCTATGGGACCATGGAAAAACCACTTAATCTCTCCATGCCTCATGCCTGATCTATCTGAAGTAAAAGATACTACTTCATCACATGATCATTCTCAGAACCAAACCATCTCATACATGCACAGCTTGGCAAGCGCTATGCAAATGTCTATGCCGTCATCACTCATGTTAACACCTTGCATGTGACATCTGAGTTGTAAACAAGAACTGAAAGGATTTGCATTCCCAGCACTTACACACCTTGGGAAACAGCAGGTTATTGTCTAGGCGGCTCCAGCTGGGTTCTGTGTGTGTAGTTACAGCCAGCCCCAGACAGAGGCCCTTAGAGAGGTGGCTCTGTTTAACGCCACCGAAGTGACAGAGCTGCATGCTGTCATTCCATGTGATTTTACTTAAGCCTGCTAACTCCCCACGTAGACCTAGTTTCCCATTTAGGAAATGCTGAGATCCTGCCTTCGCCTGATAAGGCTAAGCAAAAAGTCCACAATCCTCACACACAATTGTTCTATATGGATTATCTTCCTTGCTTTTTTCACTGAAGGAGGAAAAAAATCCAGGCGAAATTTTTTATTGGATTCCACTTCTTCGTGCTACAGGTAGAGAAGACACTACCTCTAAGGAGGAACGATTATGAAATGAGTTGTAGTCATTTTTGATAACTTTCTCCATGGCCATGTCTTCTGTGCCAGTGCCTAGCTCCAGAGGTGACACTACCCCATGGATAGCAGGACCTGGGGACTCCCAGGGAATGCTGACACTCTGCCTTCATTCCAAGTTGTCAAGCCCGAATTGCATAGCGTCACCCACTTAACATAAACTGTGTTGTTACACTGAGGTCGAGGAGTGCTTTCCTGGCACAAATGTTTCATAGCTTCTCTAAGAGGCTCTGGTCCTGTCGGAGAGGCCAAGTGTGTGGCTTCGTCCACTGTGACTAGGGGGCAGGATGTGGATGGGCAATTACAGGGATCACAGTGAGTTGGTGCTGGAAGCCTATGTTTCCATGGTGACCTCTCCCATTCAGTCAGGGTGCAGCCTCCCATGCCCGCGAGGACCGATGACATGGCACTGAAGCGGATCATCACAGCAAAGAGAGCTGTTTAAGTACAGCAGCCCGGCCCTGATGTTTGGGAGGAAATAGGCTTGAGGAATTCAGCCCATGTGTTGGGGAAGAAGATACTGAACGACATAGAGAGGAAATCCTTTTCTTCTTTCCTTTATAGAGCAGCGTTCCTACCTCTCGCAGGCTTCTGAAATCTTCCCTTTGGGAATTCTCTTCTTATTACGGCAGAGTAAGGATAGGAAAAAAAAAAAAAATAATAGCCCCAAGAAGTGATTCACTGAAGATCTAAATAACCAGCACGAGGAGATACAGAGCCACATGGGCTTAAACTGTCCTCAGTGGTTCTATTTTATTTGTTTATTTAAATATCTTAAAATGTTCCCTAGGAAATCCTACAGACAGTGCTTTAGGGAGACTTACCTCTTTCTATAGCTTTGTGACACTGCTTTGTCCCTTCAGGGAAAATAAAATACATTCTTTTCACATTGTGTTAATAGCAACATTTTATTTTAGTGTATAGAGATGCGGGACATTGTGCATAGTGATAAAGGGAAACATTAGAAGCCTGCAATCTGACTCAGATGCCAGCCTGGGTAAAATTAGACACACAAAGAGAGACTACCGCACTTTCCCAGAGCAGGACACAGGCGCTCTCAGATGCACAGAGAACTGAGCTTATGATTCAGGTAGTTATTTGCATGGTTATCTCCTTTATTAAATTTCAGGATCCCACGGGGCAGAAACTTCATCTTAATCGTCTTTGTCATTGCCAGTTTTGTCCCCCTACACACACACATGCGTGCACACACACACACACACAAATGTGCACAGACACACAAATCTACCGTCAGGAGCACAAATGCTGATCTAGTGTGCTCCTTTGCACACCACACACTACATTGCTGCAGAGCCAGTGAATGAGTACATTTGATCAACAATGTAAAATCTCAAGCCAGGCAATTAAACCCTTGTAGATGATGTTTAGAAATCCATACAGTCAAATTACAATAGTTTTTAAGGCTAGCCAACACTGTGCTGTTTTTTTTTAAAGCATTTAGACAAGTGGATTTGACACAAATACAATAAAGTCTGAGAGGCAGCAAATGAAAAAAATGTGTGAAAAAAATCTAGAGCCTCTCTGAGCAGCTGGACTACTCAGATTGATTAAACGCTGTCTGCAGAATGCTGATGACTGGACTGAGTGTGGCATCTCCTAATCCATCAAATATTTATTGAGTAGCTACCTTAATAGCTATTTGCTCTGTGCCAAGCAATGGCCCGAGTGCTTATGCATATTAACTTATTTAATCTCCTGTAAGAGGTAAACACTATTATTAAAATACCTATTTTTCAGACAAGTAAACTGAAGTAGAGGTAATTTAATAACCTGGCTAAGTTCACAAAGACAGTAAGGAGTGGAATTGTCAGCTGAACCCAGCAATCAGGCTCCAGCTCACAAGCTCCTATATACTGTGCCAACCGCTCTGCTGAGAAGTGGGCATAGCATCTTTGCTTTCATAAAGCTCAGAGTTTCAGGGAGTGATGTGCTGAAAACCACAGACCACGAGCATAAAAGTAAGTACTGTAATTGTCAACAAAGAGCCCTAAAGAGAGACAGGTCCACCTGCACCACTCTCCCTAAAGATCAAGAGTCTGGTCCAAACCACTAGCAGGGTGAGTCCCATTTTGTAGCTGATCTTGTTTCCTAGTGGCCTTTACTAATTAGGTATGAAAGATTGGGACAGAGACATTGAGTCATGTTCATGAGGGAAGCCTCAGAAGGGCTTCTGAAGTCAGTCTGGGGATGCGGAGTGACACATGTGCAAGCAGGGTCTCGAAGTGACAAGTTAGCAACTGACTGGCCAGGGATCATCACACCGAGCAGAAACTGTCACCATAGAGTTTGTGAGAGACAGCCTATGTCCATGAATCCAGAATTGTGGACATGGATATGCTAGAGACCAGGACAGTTACCAGTGGATACTGGTGAGCCGTGTTAGAGTGCCATGGATGTTAGAAACCTTGGGAAGTGACTCACTCACTAAAAATGTCCCTCTAGACAGGTATGGTAACACGAACTTATAATCCCAGCACCCTGGGAAGCTGAGGCAGGAAGATCACAAGTTTAAGCATACTGTAAACAACTTAGTCTCTAAGGATCTCAAAATTAAAAAAAAGAAAGAAAATTAAGAGCTAGAGATGTAGCAAAGGGGGAAGGCCTATTTTCAATCCCCAGTAGTGCTCTTTAAAAGTGGTCCCCCCACAAGTCAACTTGTAACCATTCATTAAATGTGTTTATTTACTAGACTAATAGTAAATGCATACTAAGAACTGGTGGTATACCAAATTGTATGATAAGAGTAGGAGCAGGGCATAGTAATATCATTATGACATGGAGAAGTTTAAACTCTCCCTTTGAAGCTTCAACATTGGATTCTGCTGAAATAAACTGACAATTGATTAACAGGAGAAAAGATATAATAAATGCATTTAATGACAGTCTTATATGATAGGAGCCTTCAGGCTGGAGACCATAGGTCCAATTTTAACTATCTATGTTAAGCTGGGGTTAGTGAAGCATAGAGAGCCATGCAGAAAAACAATTAGACAGAAGTGTTGATTAATAGCATAGACTGAAGGTAAACATCCACCATGCACAAGTCATTCCGGAGTCAGATCTTACAGTAACTATGGTTTATTTCTCGAAGCACGACTGAGACAAAGGTAATACCACTGCAGAGTAGGAGCCCAGGCTCGTTGCATCTCAATGGGGAGCTTGACTCAGGACCATGGAACAACTCAAAATAAACCTGTTGCTTTGTGTCACTGAGAATGCATTTGTGGAAAAGTGTGATAGCCACATCTGAGAGCAAACACTGGGGAAAATGCAAGGTTTCTTTGCCAACTTCAAAATTTTTGTGAATTTCAATTTTTGTGAATTGATGGATGAGTGTCTTTTCGTCAGTGCTCATTACTAGCAGGGTATCTAAGGATAAGGTTAAAGGGTGGTCAGGAGAAGTACGTGGTTTGTTCGGTTTTCATTTTGTTCCAAGAAGCATGGTTTTTACAGCGAAGGAAAACCGGTAAACACAAGACTCAAGATGAAGGACATAAACCGTGCATGTTTAGAGGCCCTGCACACAGCTTACGGGTGAGCCCAGCAGACTAGAGGAAAAGCCAAATGAACCAAGAGGCAGGAGGGCATCACAAAAGGTCCAGCAAGCCAAAAACCTGCAGGAAGCAGAGACAAGGCAAGGCTTGTCCAACCAGGGCTGAGACAGCTCTTCTGCTCTGCTGCCAGCGCTGCCTGAATTTCCTCCCACTCTGCAGACCGGACAGAGTCTGGGCAGGATACCAACTGGCTCTGTGCAAAAGGCAGCAACCACAGATGAATCCCTGGGTGGGGACAGGAGATATCACCAGAGAGCTCCCCGAAATGCTTCATGGTTTACAAACATGGCTGAGGATGTCTTGTACCTCAAGTGGATGAAGTATTTTGGATGAAAACACCATTTGTTTTCAGGGAGTAAATGACGGAAAAATTAATTCTCAAGCATCTTCAGACCAAACAGCAGCCACAAACTTCAAAGATGTCTAGACGTTTCCTCTTCCACTTTAGCAAGCTATTGAGTGTCTTGCTTCTTGGATCCTGTCTTGACTATTACTAGTTTCTTGCGGCTGGAACAGACCAAAAGGTGGAATTACTTGGGCATCACATGAAGTGCATACTGGGCCAGACTTCCAGGTGGAAAGGCTCACTGTGCGTGCCCTGAATTGCACCTTCCTATCTGATTACAGTGACTGTGATTTGCCTGTTAGTTTACCTTGCATCACAGCTGCAATTGTTAAATACTGGCAAAAGGAAAGCTGACGTTCTTCGCAAATATGGCAATGCTTAAATAAATATCTTTTCAATTCCAGACGTGTATCTACTTGGTTTTTCCTTTTCTAGGATGTGGGCTTACCCTAAGATTGTGCCATTCATATCACACACTCAACCCTTTTGAAAATCCACATCTGAATGATTTTCAAGGTGAGTTCCACCAAACTAATCAGATCACTAATAAAGTGGACCAAAAAGGAACTTCCTTCTTTTAATAAAAAGAGGTGTTGGTATTACCTGGAATTACCTGAGTGATATTTGCAACAGTTTATGAAGCATGATTTCCCTTATCTACTTCCAAACTTCTAACTCCAAGTTTTTGCCCTTGGTCTTAGAGCTCATGGCTGAGTGACCAAGGGTTTAAAGTACTATGTTTTATCCTTCTGGCTCCTGTCATAGTGTTCACTGTTTTAGTTTTATTTTTTTCATGGTAGCTACTTGGGTTCTAGAGTAACTTTTTGGTTGCCTTTTCAGTTTGTACAAAATGTTGTCTTGTCTTTTCAACATTTCAGAAGACCTCCCCAGCGACTTGAATTTGAAGAAAGCCACAGGGTCGTAGATCAGTGGAAAGTTAGAATGACAGTGAAATCCCAAGGCAGGGACTCCTTTTTCTGAAGAGGGAAACATAAAAATAAAAGCTGTCTGCAACTGAAGCCTGTGCCAAGACAACTATCACTGAAATGCAGAGGAAATAAAAAACATAAATTAAAAAATCATCCTTGCTAGAAAAGACCCAGCGTTAAATAGGTGCCAACATAAAAACCTGGAAAAGTCCAGCTTCATAGTAGGTGGCTTGTCACCCCAGACACAGGTAGTTTGATGTGGTGGAGATTTGACTCATTGAAGAAATGTCACCCCAAGAATGCAAGGATAGCCCAAGAAGCTCTCAGCCACCTAACCCCCCAAAACAACAGGAGTCTGTGTCCTCAGCACCTCTCTTTTTTCCCCCTTCTTCCCAGTTATTGATTTGTGGTTTTATACCAGTAATTCTTTCAAATAGCCTTAATTCTGCATTTCTCAGTCTCCATCTTCCATTCTCTGTTGAATTACAACTTGGTATCACCTCAACCTTTTACTCCTTTAATCTCACTCCCACGAAGGTTTCAGTGCATTCTTAGCACCAGGTTTTATGCATCATATATGGTGCAAATATGTGCCCACAAGAGGGAAGAATAAATACTATTTCAACTCTCCACCCAGCTTTGCGGTCCTCTTTATTCTGCGTCCTGTTACCTTCCCCAGCATAAGCCTCTGTGCGGGGAAGGAAAACAAGCTAGGCTTTCTGCAGCACAGCGGACTCCACATCTCCTATCTATGTGGCAAATCGCTGCCTTTCTACCAGCCGTGGTCACAAAACACGCCTCCTGGTACCTGTTATTTAACCACCCACTCTATGGCTTTCCTCACTTTATATTATATCATACTTATTTCCCTTAATGGAGCAAATATATATATATATATATCAAGAATATGTCCCTTTCTAATTCCCTTTCGGGCTTTCGGCCTTTGATTTTTAGGATAGTCTTCCACTTACCATTTTTATTTCTTTATCTATTTCCTCCTATTTTAATTGCTTCAAATATAGCTCTTTAAATAATGATGAAAGTATACACTTATTTGAAAAGATCTAAACAGAAGATTAATAGTTTCCACACATGCTGTCCTCCATCCCCCAACTGTGTTACCCTTGGGCCCTCTTTTGACTTTTTAGGTCACCTGCACACTGTCATGCCAATGTTTCTCTCTACCTAAGGGTTTGTTGTTTTCTCGTTTTGATAGAATAGGTCCTCCAGTTCCCAATGCAGAGCACTAGCTTATTCTAGGTGTGCATACCTGAAATGTATTCCACCTTCTGCCTTATTAATCGATGACCTGGGTAAAATCTGTGTCGTGAATCACAGTTCCTACAGAATCCTGAAGCCACTTCTCCACCACTTCTAGCATCTGGTGTTGCTCTGAAATAGTATAGTCAGATTCCAATTAGAGTGCATTGTGGTGTTGAACCTTAAAACTGAATTTAAAAATGTTTTGAATTTGCAGGAAGGTTTCCAGATCGTTTGAAAGTAAGTTCTCAACCTGAAGTCTCAACACCCTTACGATTTTAGTGTGTATTTCTGGCAATGTCATTTAACCTTCTCCTCCATAATAAAATGCAACCATCAAAATCAGAAAGCTAGAAATGATGCAGTACTGTCCTTTACCTCTTTTTGCTTTTTAAGTCATCCCTCTGGATTTTACTCAGGGTTGTCCAACTGTCCTGAGGAAGATTATATTCTTTTTAAAGAATTCTCTTCAGAACCACCCTTGGTGGTGTCTGTTGTCTCCTTTCAGCCATGGAAAAGTCTTCAGGTTTTCTTTGATTTTTATTATCTTGATAGTTGTAAAGCCAGGCCATTTGGTGAGACTTTTGATGGTTCCTCATGATACAAGATAGGCATTTTCGGCAGGACTAGCACAGGAAGGTTCCTCTTCTATGTACCATAATAGCTTTCTAATACATGCTACATCTTTTTCTATTCTTTTACTTTTCAACCTTTCTAGGTAATTGATTTAAAAATATATCTCATGGTGAAAAGATGGATTTGGAAGTGCTGTTTTTCATCCAGTTCAGTCCAACAATCTCTGCCTTTTGCCTGATGTCTCATTTGAATTAATGTAATTGTCAATAGGGTGGCGTTTAAGTCTACAATGTTTTTTTTTTCTAATTGTCCCATTTGTTCTCTGCTCCTTTTTTCTTCTTTTGAATTATACAGATTTTTACCATACTATACCACTGCATTTCTACTGTTGGGTTTACTAACTATAGGCATCTCTTTGTTTTTTATTTTAGAGGATTCTCTATGTTATAATATTCATCTTCAACTTCAACAATATGTTTTTATAAGTTATTAAATTAGTTAATTTCTTCAAGAAATAATAGCATTATCCAATAACACTTTACTTCTTTAGGTAAAAGGAATTATCACTATACATTTTTATCTCCCTCTACACTATATTTGTTATATATTTCACATCTAAGTAACTACAAATCATAAAAAAATGTTACCATTATTGGCTTTCAATAGTGAAATATGTTTGAATAAAAATAAAAATGATAATGTGAAAATAAAAATGAAATAAAGTGATTTAGAGGAGATGGATGGTGATAAAATCAGTGAAAAAGTACTGATTTCCCCTAAACTGTATATGTAAAATGATACAAAAATGCAGTCATTTTTAATGTGTATTTTACCACCAAAAAAAAAAGATTTTCTGTTTACTGCCTCTTTACAATTTCTTCATTCCTTTGCATACATTAAAAGCCATGAATCATATCAGTTTTTCTTCAACCAGAAGAATTTAGTGTAATATTTCTTGGAGTTAAAATCTGGACGCAAACCCTTCAAGTGTTTGTTTATCTAAAAGACAGTTTTTGTTTACCTGCCTTAAAAAGATATTGAAGCTCAACAGGAATTTTTTCCTAAGTTACAAATATTCTGTAATGCACTTCTAACTTTGTCTTTCAAGAATCTGAGATCTTTTCTGTACCTTGTATTCTCTCTGACTGATCAGACTTAACTTACTTGTTAATGAAATAAGTTCTCTTGCTATTTATATGCCAACATCTGAAAATAATATATAATATATAAAATTATATATATACAACATATTTGGTTAAGCTTTCTAATAAAGAGCAGCTCTTGTACTCATTTAGTCTCTCATAGAAAAATGGAACTCACTCTCCCATCTGCTACTCTCCAATGGGGCTTTATTTTCTTTATGATTCAGTGCAAAATATTCCCATGTGACTTTGATTTTATTTGCCCAATATACTATTTAGAGTCAGTTATTTAATTCCAGAGATCTCAGACTCTCTTAGACATCTTATTTATTTCGAATTTGCATGCATTGTGGCCAAGAACACACTCAGTAATATTCAAACTTTTGGAATTTCTTTAGACATGTTTGTAGGAGGCTTCATTGACCTTCTCTGTGAGCACAAAGGAGAAAAACAGTGAACTGCGCTCCTTTGGAAACACACAGGTTCTGTCATATTGGGGGCTCCAGGGAAGTCTATGCAGCTGAGGTCTGGTTGTTTCCCTGGGCGTATACTATAGATAACAGGCGTATACTATAGATAAACGATACTTCTGATACCTTACTGCTTGCTCCTGTTCCAATGTCTAAGTAAATTAAAAGCCAGGTGAGTCAAATGCTCAGTGCTCTTTGTCTACTAGATGCATGAGTCCCCGGCCCCTCTTTCAGTATCATCTCTGTGTCTTGTCTTCTTTCCTCATTTGGCTCTTGGTTGGGGAAATCTTCAGGCTGGATCCTACATACACTGTGGATCCTAGCACATCAGTCATATTGAGGAATGTATGTGCGCTTAATAAAAACCTACAGTTGTATATTCTACAGTTGTATATTGTCAGTGATATTTACCTTAAGATAGCTGATACTGTTCTTCTGATAGTCTGTATTCTTACTGATTTTTTTTGTCTAGTTGTTCTACCTTAATAATAGAAAAGAGATATAATAACTAGAATTGACCATTTTCTTTCTTAAGCTTGTGTTTTGTATTGTCTTGCTTTGCTTTGCTTTAGTTTTTGAGATATAGTCTCATTATGTAGCACATGCTGGTCTTGAATTCACTTGTAGCCTTTGAATTCACAGAGATCTTCCTGCCTCTGACTCCTGAGAGATAGCATTAGGTGTGACTATCATGCCGGGGCTCTATAAGTTTTGAAATTAAATTTAAAGCTTTGTCATTTTCAGGTACACACACACACACACATATATATATAATTAGAGTACTTCTTAATAAGTTAGCAGTTTGTCATTAGATAATATTCTTTCTATATAATATTTTTGTGTAAAGCTTATTTTATCTGATATTAATAGTCATTCCCATTTTCTATGCTTACTGCCTGCAAAGTATATCATTTTCTGTTGTTTTAATTTAATCAATATGCTTTTTAATGGAAAGTCTTTCTTCTATAGGCTGTATCTAATTGAGCCTTATGATTTGAATCAGACTGAAAATACTTGTCTTTTAATAAGATAAGCCTGGACTCACTGATCGTTACACTTGATATGAATGAATTACTTCCACTTATTAAAAGACAGAAGTTATTAGCTTGACTTTAAAAAAAAAAAAAAAAGCAAGGAGAACATGGCAGATAGATAGCAGCAGCTTTGGAGGCTCTCTGAGAAACCACACTTAAAATCCAGGAATGGTGCCAGGTGAGAAGTCCTAAGCAAGGGGAGATACACCCTGCTGACCCAGGAATGGACTAAACTAAGAGAAGCCAATTGGAAACACAATCCTGATGATATAACAGGAACAGATAAGGTGTCAGCGTGGAAGCTGGAGCCTGCACCACTGGCAGCCGTGATTTGAATTTCTTGCAGCCGCTGCTGCGTCCCAATTGGCACAGCAAGGAGAGAGGTGTGAAAGCTCTGAGAGTGGGAAGTGGTGAGTGGAGTTGAGAGCGGGACTGGCTGGGAGCCCTGCATTGACCCTGCAATGAGTGAGCAGATCAGGGACCCTTCCATAGAGTAGGAGGCTTCAGCAAAGAAAATACTGGGACTGGGCAGATTAGCTGGAACAGGAGGCTGCAGGGTCCTTAGGCGTATATTCCCCTCTCAAGCGGGATTGGTAGGGAGTGCCTGACCTGGGTGACGCCGCAGACTAAGACCCAGTAGGCTAGCCCAAACCAGGTACCAGTGCCTGGAGGTGCACCCTAGCAGTGAAGCCTTCGGTAGGTTGACCTGGAGGGGCAGGCCCAGCAGAGGCTGCCCAGGTCTGTGTCTCCCTCGTACACTGCAGTGGGTGGGAACACCTAGCCGGTGCAATTCAAACAAACTCTAACCGACAAAGAAAGAAACTGGGCCTCCTATATATGCTTGTATAGCAGGAACAAAAAATATGGGAAGAGGGAGCAACAAGAAAGGGTCCTTGGCCCCCAATCCTGAGAAATATGCAATAGCAGACACGGCACCAATAGACATAAAGCGAAATCTCCAGAGTCTCATAGATGAGTTTAGGAATGAAGTTATTAATGACCTAAAGCAAGATATAAGTTAGAGAAATGCTAAGCACCACCCAAGAAAAAACAGATGGTAGAATGGAAGAACAGAAAAAAAGGGGAGAATTGTTTGATGGAGAAAATAGAGAAAACGTAGAATAAGTGAAGCAGGTTCAAAGAGATTACCAGGAAACTAAAAACTCTGTCGAAAGCTGGCATAACAGCTTGAAAGAAACTAAGGATAGATTATCTGAACTGGAGGGCAGATTCATAATATGGGAGCATGAAATGAAAAACTTCTTAAAAATAACAAAAAAACAAACAGCAATAATACAAAGGCTAGAAGATGATAAGAAGATCTATAACTTAAAAATTAAGAACATAAAAGAAGAAGTAGGGACACACACAAATGGACTACAAAAGCTATTCACAGAAATAATCCAAGAGAATTTCCCTAATTTAGCAAAAGGTAAAGATACTCAGATGTATGAGGCATACAGGACCCCAGCAACCTACAACCCAAACAGAGCTCAAAATTCCAGAAACCCAATATAAGAACAGAATATTAAAAGCCATCAGAGACAAGAAACAGATCACTTACAAGGGAACACCCATCAGAATTACAGCAGACTTCTCGGCACAAACCATCAAATCACGAAGAGCATGGGGGGAAATAATTCAAGCTTTGAAAGGTAATAACCTCCAGTCAAGATTGATATATCCTACACAACTGTCCCTGGAAATTGATGGAAAAACAAGGTACTTCCAGGATAAAGAGGAACTAGGGGAATTTGCAACCACCAATTCAACTCTACAGAGAATACTGCAGGATATTCTAAAAAAGGAAAATACCAAGATTCCAGAAATAATGGCAGAGAGGCCACAATGAATGGAGCAGAAAGCGAAATGAAGAAGACAAACTGACAACAAACGACAGAAAAAGATCTCAACAGAAATGAGGCAGAGAAGATCAGATGGTAGAAACAGCTATTTTGGAGAAAACAAGACATCATAATAGCTAATGCTGATTTAGTATCATCTTGTTTTGAAGTCCCATCAAGCTTGTATTCTTCTGTCTCCATCAGTCTTAACAGGTTGTATCTTACTGGATTTTATTATATGTGATAATATAAGCAAAACTTTTACAGACAAGGAAATTATACAGAAACCATGGTTCATTTTCTGTTAGCTAGTTCTAAATACCCTGTAATACTGTCATTCTCTTGAGTGGTTTTACAGTGTCTTGATATGCTTGGTGCTACAGTATACGAAGTTATATTCAAAGATTTCAAGGAAAGAGTCACTATGGTAACTACTTCTATGTCAGGATATCTTGAGGTGAAACACTATTTTGCTTAAATGGTTACGTTTTGATCTGCGCTGTTCTGTTGTTATGCCCTCTTTTATCTCAATCCCCTTTTTTCTTTCTTTTTTTGTTTTAGTTATTCACTTCTTTATTTTTATCTTTTTAATTAAGGGAAAAATAAATTTAAAAACAGGATACACTATAGTTACCTACTTTGATTCCGTATTAACTTGATTTGAAACCCTGTATTGCCCTCACTACCTTGCTTTGATTGATTGTCCCCTATTTTGCTTTGTTAGATAGTACCAAGTTCTAAAGTATAGGCAACAACTGTGAAGACAATAAGATTCATTATGAAGCCCATTCTGGTTGACTATTATCTTCTTTTAAAGTCCTGTAAAGTCTCCAATGTTTTGGTTATGTTCTCTACTGTTTTGTTCAATTTTATTATAACTGATGATATAGGCAATTCTTCTTAAGATAGCAAGAGGCAGTATGGTAACCATTGTTGATCACCTTGTATTTTGTTTTTACATTATCTATTATGTTCATCCTTTTGATTTGACTGACTCTGTTCTGACATGTCGCATTTGGTTTTACTCTCTTCCAAAAAAGTTATAAGAACTGTGGAAGTAATAAAACCCAAAATGTGTAATTGTCATTGTACAAAAGAAAAGAAAAGAAGGTGCTCTAAAGGTTATAACTGCATATATGCTTGAGTGTATAAGATAGATAACCATATTACCGAGATTTTTGGATCATTGAAAAAACTATTTGCACTCTCACTGTTTGAAAGTCCACTTTATATGCTTTAATTTTGTAATGAACAACTATTTCTAAGATGAGAATATGTAATCTATTAACTAGTGATTTCTTACTGTTTATTTTTTAAATTTTGTATTACTTGTACCCTTTCTGTTTTTTTTTCTTTTTCTCCTTAAATAAAAAAAAAACAAGATCCAACTGTAACTTTTTATTCATTTTCCATTTGTTCCGCCTGTTTTTTATTCCTTCTTCCTTTCTTATGTGCTTTTTGCTTAATCGTCCTTACATTTCAATGCCTCATTTGCCTCTTTAAATATATATATTTATATTATTTTCCGTACATGTTGTAAGAATCACAAGTATCATTCAGTGCTACGACCTTAAACTCCAAATGACATGCAGGAAGTTTTTGCCAAATATATTTGTCATATATATTATTTTTACAAGTAGTTTCTCAATCATCTAGCTTATAGTTTTGGTTTTCATCCTAAGAAAATTAATTGAGTATAATTTTATGTTTGCCCATTTCATTCAAGCATTAGTGAAAGAGACAGAATTTAAGATGTGCTTAGGTTTCCATGCATACGGTTTCAGGTCTGTTCTCGTCATTGCATGATGAAAAGCCATTCTCTTTCTGTTCCATACTTCATCTTTATCCCATCACTTTATTACAGAGAAGTAAAAGCTAGAGTCTCAAACACTTTATTTTTGTTTCTTTAACTGGCCAGTATTCTGTCTGAAAGAAGAATATACATGGTTTTTTCGGGGGGTTGGGGTTTGGGGGTTGGTTGGTTTGGTTTAGTTTTCTTGCTCAACATTGCTGATTCTTCCTGAAATCAGTTTCTTGCATGAAGTCCCTAGTTTCTGTCTTCGTAACATCCACTCACTGACCCTTGTGTCACCTTTTGGCCTCTCATTCTGATTTAGCCAGAATGCGTTCCTTGTTATTTTCCCAAAATTCACCTCCAGTTTCCTGCACTGTGTTCCCCCCCCCCCCGGTTGTCTTTTGATGGGGGATACCTCCACTGGCCATCTGGCAAAACACTCATTTGAACACTCAGCTCCTACCTCATCCGCACCTACCAGCCTTCTGTTTCATCACCTGCCCTCCAGATGGTAAAACTCCACCCTCCCTTCAGACCGCCCCATGCCCTGCAAAAGCTACTGCCTTTGTTCTAATGAGTCCTCTGTGTACCTGACCTTTACAAGTATGCTTAGGTCAGAACACGTGTGTCTTTCCACTTTATAATTGTTTCTAGTACAGCGACCATACTGGAGGAATTTGAATTAACACATAACTGATTAAATGACCACTTGAAGAAAGGAAGACACATAAAAGTTTATGCATATTAGATACAGTGGGTAACTGATTTAATAAGGAAGCACTATAAAAATTAAATCAGAGAAATAATTTGAGGCAAAATATAAAGAACATATTACGAAGATAGAATAAGAATTGTCAGAAATTCCCCCTTCGAAATTTCTGAGTATAAACTGGACACTGTGTATGTAGTTTTGCTTTTCTTAGGTAGAAATTGGTGTATGATAGCCAATCAGCACAGAAGTCCCACAGATGCTTAACCCAGCAGAAGAGATATGAAGGAGGACATCGGAGGGAAAGAATATCTTCTCTGGAGAGATAAAATGCAAATAAGCTTGACTGCGCCAGGAACTGATAGATAAAAAGAATTTAAAATTCTAAAAAAGATAAGTCTCAGGCAGAGGGAAAAAATAATCTTTTAAAAAAATGAATGTTTTAATGATGAACAAGTTTGACCAATTAAAGTTTATGCTAATTGCTATGGTAATTTTGAAGAAGAATGAAGCTAATGAGTTTCTGAATGTCAACTATAATTTTTGAGCACTTTTAATTTGCAATTTTCTTATTTAATGAAGAAAGCATAAAGATTTATTCTAAATGTATTCAAACTGCATTTTAGTTTTTCCAGTTGTATTTTGTGTAGGAATTATATCTTTCTATGTATTTACTCAGTGTTTTGGAAGTACAGTCTTATAGAGTTTCTTCTTGGAGTATCAAATAATGCACTTTGACAGGTTCCAAAAATAACTTTTTTCAGTATTACACAGGATAACAATCTGACTTGATATACTAATCCTACAATCTAGGGGAAAATAGTACAGAGATTGTTTGACCTAGGAAATCATTCAGACAACTGCTAAGAGCAATGGCCCTACCATTTTTTGAAATACAATTTTTTGATTCATATAAATTTTCACTAAAGGAAACTTTCAGGAAAACCCTTAAGGGTTTTTGAATTGACTATAGTTTAAATGCCGGTTTCAGGTAGGTAGAAAATAGTCCTTCTTTTTCCTACTTTTGGAGAAGCAAATGAGAAAAATAGCAAACGGGACAATTTTTCTTTTTCTAGATAATGACAATAGAGTACAAGGATGTATACATTTAAATCTAATTCAGCCTAGATATTCATATAAAGATGGATAGTTAGAAAACCCAGGCAAATTATGTACATATATAAATAATTGGCGCTTATCTTCACACCTGAGGGTTTGGCTTTTCATTTGTTAGTACCGATGTTTATGGAGAAAATAACGCTGGAAAGTCAAATGCACGCATCACAGGAGTCCGTCCTACATGGAGAGCAGTAATGAGCTGGTCTTCCTCATTTTGCTCCTTGCATTTCCTTTCTTTATTTCTCCATATTTGTTATACGGTTATATTGGATATTGGGGGTAGATAAAATAAAAACATGGAAAGACCAAAAAACAAAAACAAAGCAACAAAATTCAAGGCATCAAAATAAGGATATCACTTTGTCTGCATTTCAGATTCATGCTGCCAATTATTTCAGGCCCAGAACCAGACATACAGGACCGCCCACCCCTACAGGTATGTTATTTTTGCCATCACTGTCAGGGTAGCAGACAACTTGAAAACAAACCCACACAAAAATACATATTTGCAATGTTACATTCAGTTAATGGTTGGTACAACATTTGCCAGATCGAGCTATTGTATAAAAATACCTGCTTATGATACTGCTCCTTCTCTATCTTGCAATTCAAGCATCTAACATGAAACGCCATGAGATTCAAAGCTTTTAGTTGATGTGCATTGCCATGATGGAAGAGTTGTGACCTTTCCTGTCTAATTCAGGGGCACTGTATTGTAACATAAAGTTTTCTCAAGGTAAACACACACAAGTTAGGAGTTTAACACAATTAATTCTGAACAAGAGGTCACTAAACAAGTATGCAGAGATAATGACACATGGCATCTATGGAACTATTGCTATAAATTATGTCTGATTTTCTGTGTTTTACGATAGACAATCATGTACATTTTCCTCTGTCAGTATCTAAGCCAAAACTTGAGTTTTAAGAGAGAAATTATACCCTTCTTAGTAGTCACAGAGGGTACTCCAATGATTCCTCTGGAATTTCTCAACATTGTGGATTAGTACACAGTGGATATTCAAAGTAGTTTTCTCTATGTATTTAAATAATTTTTTAAAAAAACTTACCATGATATCTGGACAACAATCTAACAATTCTTACTAAAAGAAGGACTATAAGTATTTTAGAGACAAATCTTTCTCCTCCACGTAAGAGAAACAAGTCCCTCAGATTAGATGACCAGTCCAAGGTGAAGCCTTCAGGTCATAAAGGAGAGAGCAGAAAAACAAAAGCTTCTGTTACAAAGTATATAAATCAGTGCTAAATCCCATGTCATGTGAAAATACTTTGATTGTGCTTTAAAGTTCTTATTTTTCCAAGCAGTTTGTGTTTATAAAAGAGGTCTTTAATGGATTATTTGTTCACCAACTCTGAAATATAAGCTTTTATTTTTAAAATTCAGGTTCTTTTTTAGTTTAAAAAACTCCTTTTGAAAATTTCAGTGTTTTGCTCATTATGAAAAAATAATTTTGACTTTGGACATTTACTTTAGAAATTTAGAAATTTTTGTCAGATTATATATAACCTGAAAATCTATTTGGCATTCAAGATGTTCATTAAGTTTAAAGATTTAGGGTACATCATTATACAATGTCAAAGTTGGCATGCGTGGAAAATACAGCACTTGTTTCTAGTTTTTCTCTTTCTTTTTTCTTTATTTTAAGTGCACAGCTGAGCAAAAGCTGTCAGTTTGGTCTTGAAAAAGTACTTTTCCACTGATGAATAAGATACTAACCAATTAGTAATGGAAGTTATTTGAGGCTACTGTACAGGACTTTTTCATTGCTACACAGTTAAAGTTTAATATTTTAAATACATTTATACGTGTAAATGCCTTACCATTTGTGAAGCATTCCCGGTGAGGCTAATAAAGGCTGTAGTTTTAAGATATCAAACCATGGGAGGTCAACAAAGCCATCAAATGATCCTCAATTAACAAACATTAATTGAGCTTCCTGTGTCCCCGAATGTAATTGATATTCTCTTAATTAAGATAAAGCAATAAATTTTATCCAACCCCTCCCCCCCTCCCAGGTATGTGCGTGTAGCTAACCTGGAGTTCTATATCCAAAGCTATGCACAGCTGACTGTTTTAAGCCAAATGAAGTGTCTCCTTTATCTAGAGCATGCCCAGCCCTTGCTGTGCCAGTCACAGCCCTCCACAGGACACAGCTTTGTCGGAGACCTCTCCTCTAACAGTTGTAATGCTGCTTTTTATCATGCTCACAAAGCATTTAACTGCACAAAGCAATCTGGAAAACAGGAGTCTAGGCCAAGACAGATCATAATCTAAGACAGATAACACTGCCGTGGAGGCGTGTAAGGTATGCAAACAAGAAAATAATGAACGAAGAATAATTGCAGAGGTAAAACGTCACACATTCACTGTGTATCAGTCCAAGGTAAATGCATTTGGGACAAGTCACCTTTGATGGCTCATGCCTTGGAAAGCCATCAGGTGCTACTATTTCTTCACTGAGCTTCCATTACCCCAGAGAGCATGATCCCTTAGCACTGCACCATGAGACACAGTGCTGGGGGGAAGGGAGGACTGTAATGACAAAGAGATCCTAAGAGTCATTGCTATACAATGTCACCCAACCAGTGACTGCAAGCCTTTTAGAATCTTCAGCGACAACAGCCAGCCAGCTGCAGCATGTACACCATAGATTCACCAAGACTGAAAGCCAAATGCTGTTTTTAACTACAAAACTATTCATTTATGCTCTTTTCACACATCTTGCTCTTCAGGAAGCAGGCTTTCATCACATGTATATTCTGAAGTAACTTTCTGTAACAAACACAGTTTAAAGGAAAGCACCAGAGGTCAAACTGGGCAAGCCAACTAGAGTCCTCGGACTATGGGATCTTGCTTTCTGATTTCACATTAATTTCTCAAAATCTGGAATGTTCTCTCCATGTGTTAAAGCAATTGCAAAAAATGATAATTGTATTGAACTTAGAGTCATAGCAATGGAGTATATTTTCTAAATCCTGAAAAGAAAATGCCATTTATCATTGTTAGTATGTCAGTATTGGTAGGCAGGAAAAAACAAATACTGTGATAAACATCTGTTTGCTCTCAAGAAGAAATTCTAGTCCAAACATTAATATACTTCCTGAAACCTTACTTAGTGCTTCTTTTATAACTGCTTTTCGTTCTTTTCAACATTTCATATTAAAGGACTGGTATAGCCTTTAAACTTTAAAACTTCATTAACAAGAAAAAATCTTATATTCATTGATTTCTTTCCTAAATGTACCCAACCATCTGATATCCCGGTAATTTCTTTCTTACACATTTTCAAGCCATGAAAACTCAATAGGAGATAAATAATTCAATGAATAGAAAGAGAATTGTATTGAGTCTTAGAATATTTAGTGCATGGGAAGGATTCAGAATATGAAACCAAATCTTTACACTGTAAACAGGAAGCTGGTGCATGCAGGTCTTTCCGTAACGTTTTTCCCATTTATTGCGTAGGCTGGAAAATCTGGCCTCTGAAGACGACCATGTTTATTGGTCCTGGAGGCCACACTTGGAAGTTCAGCAGTGACATTGAGAAATATCACTTTGGTGCTGAGAAGGTCAGACACCAACACCAGGGTATATATTGTAAGAGTCAACAGAATGTTCACCAGATGCCTTTAAGCTTCAGGGTGGGACATTCACCTACCACAAATGGGGCCTGACACAGTCTTCATGTTGGTGGTTGGAACAAGCCCCACACTCCAGCCAGCAGCACCCTTGACCCCTTACCAAGCCAATGCTTGGAGATGCACAGATGCCCCACTGAATATCAAAGGACTTTTCCTTTCCACACTGTGTAGATGACTCACATTGACAAGCTTTTCTGGGCATCTTTAAAGAGATTACTTAAAATACAAAGACAAAAATCTTTTGTGAAACATAAGCCAAAACATCTACACTGAAGGAATAAAAATAAGAGCAATAACGATGATGATAATAAAACAACACTTGCCTTTAAATCCTCCTACGGTGATGTCAAATTTCTCATGTTTTTTAAAGACAATCTGTTGGCTCATATCAATAAATCTTCCTCCTAAACAGAGAAGGATGATTTGGGCAATTTTCAAAATTTTGTATACTACTGTGATAACTGGTTATCAAAGAGAGAGGAGATCAAAAAGAAATGCAATTATTGTCATGGAATGCTTTTGGATACAGACTAATACATTTTAGTAGCTAAATCCTGGAATATTAGGTTTAACCAGCATATGTCATATGAACATTGATAAATACTTTAAAGACTGGCCATTTCCCTTTTTTATGCTACTAATGACACAAAATAGTTGTGAGTATAAAATAAAAACTTTGACATCAATATGATTCATTTTAATAAAGGCCTCTACCTAGAGAAGACAACTCTGATTCACACGCATGGTTCCTATACAAGGGTGAAAGACAAACATTTTTGTGAGATCCCCAAATCCCTCCATATTGCAGTGTCTGTCAGAACTAAATCTGTCTTTAAATAGGGGTAGCAATAGTCACGTGTTGATAAGTTTTGTTCAAATCACCTTTAATTCTGCTAAACTGTAACATAGGATTTCTAAAAATCTCCATGTTGGGCAGAAGGATATAATAAAAAGCGTAGATTCTGGGACGCAGTACTCAAAGAATTTGTCACCAGAACATAAAAATACAAGAAGCAGCTAATAAAATCGCTTCAGTTTTAGACTTACTAAATGATTAAGAGGTACATAAATACTACAGCAATTTGGTTCCTAATCTTGAACAGGAAGTGAAGTTTGGGAAGAGATTTAATTTATTATTCATGGTGAAGTGGAAGGAACATTTTCTGAAATCGACAGGAAGTTAGAAAACCACACGCAGACCACGTGACCCAGCAAGGAATAAGTTTAAGGTTTGTGTCTTCCCACAAGACCCAGCTCACACACAAGTTTTTGCATTCATCTAGTTTGTCAAAAGATGAAATAATGCACAAGTGAGTGGAAATTCTCTGTATGCTAAACTTGCTTCCTGATAAATCAAATGCTTTGGGGAAAAAAAATCACATGTTAAAAATAAATAACCATTTAGCAAAATTGGCCTTGTAATGTCAGTTAATTCAAATTTTACTGAAATGTAAGAGAATATAACCGAAAAGAAATTTACCTGCCAGAGGGTTCACGTCTTTGGCCACCCAATCTCAAATATTAATTAAATACAAGTGAAAGAACCAGTCAAGTCCCCAGATCCTGACAGTGGTCATAGTTGTCAGAATGGTGACTCCCTGATGTTAGTATGTTTAGAAACACCTGCAGTATTTTTTAAAACTGAGATTGCTCCACTCCAAGTTTCTATTTGGTTATTTACCTTTTTAACATTCTCGATAGATGCTGATGCTAGTGGCCTGGGAGACAGGGCCACTGATGGGAACCACTTGGTTAGGTCATCCAAACCATTGCAACGAGAGTTTCCAGCACTGTGTTCCAGTACTGTACAAAGTAGAACATCTTTCACAGTTATATGCACACAAACACGAAACGTGATTCTCTCGTGAAAAAGACCCCAATACCATTACTGTGAGTTTCTTGCTCCAGTGCTAGGTAGAAGAATTTAAAGATTTAGTGCTTAGAGTCACTGCATCGTGGTGAGGATATAGAGGCTCTCACAAAGGTTTTTGCCACTCTCTACTGTGTAGGATCCACACATGTGAATCACAGTTGATCTCCTCCAGGTAGGTGCCTTGATTAGAATGAATCACGCTGATCTCCTTTACCCTGGCCACTCATGAACGGTGTGTGGGGAAAAAGTTTTAGAACTTCAGCTCAGTGATGTAAGCAGTTGCATCCTCTTTCTCCTTTATAAGCCAGAATTAGAGAAACAAGTCACTCCAGAAGTTATCAGTCACTTTATAACCCTAGGGCATCAGACTCATGGCAAAATTACATATTCAAAGACCAGAGTCAAAGTCAAGAGAACAGCGGAGAAATAAGAGTCAGATTCTTCATGGATCAGACTCAAAGTCCACACTGCCAAGAAATGCTCAGTTACACAGTGTGAAGACCAGGGTTCAATGTCTAATATAAAAGTGAGTAAATAAATAAATCAAACACAGCAACAACAAAAAAGAATCTTCTAATTTACAATAGAATACTGATTCCAGAAGTTATTGCAATGCAGATTTGGGGAAAATGTAGATGAAATCAGTCAGGTAAGCCCATTCCCCTTTGAGAATGCTGCTGTAACCAGACTCACTTTTAAACAGATGCATTCCTTTTTCACCACAGAAAACAAACAGAAATCAGAGCCACGGAAAATAAAAGACTTTTTAAGAAAAATAAATTTGACTGGCAAGTTTGCCTATCAGGAAAGAAATTCTTTCATTGCTGTTTGATGCAAGGGCTAAGTAAACTCATTAAACCCAATGGCAAATAGACACAGCATAATCTTGGGAGAAAAACAAATCTGAGTTCGAAATCTCTGTTCTGTTACTTGACCTTAGACAAGCTATTTAATTTTCCTGAGTAACTTTCTCAACTTTCTTCACTGTCACTTGTGGAAGGCTGTGTGTGTGTGTGTGTGTGTGTGTGTGTGTGTGTGTGACAGTTAAATAAGATAGTACATGGAAAGCATCTCACAGGGCCTGATAGTTACTAGGTACACGGTATATGATCATTTCCTATCTTTCTCTTTCTCTTTCCTAAATACCGCAATAATTTATAAGAACAAAAATACAATAGACGTATTTAGACTACAATTAGCTTTTACTTTTCACAGGGTTAGGTTTAAATTTAGATCAATGCAAATGAAAAGAAAAAAGTACAACAAAAAATAATCTTTCTAACCTATTACCAAATACTGATACCAAGACTGGGTGGAACCCACACGTTACAATAGACATGGGGCAAAAAGTAAATGAAACCAGTCGAGTGAGTCCAGTCCTACGGTAGTTTGAAAATGTAGATCACAGGAGCTTCCAGAGCATTGCTGAAGTGGAGTGGTGGTCCCCAGGGTACCCCAAGAGCACTGGCAAAGGACACTTCCCTGAGGGATCTGTTGGCAAAGGAAATCACAAAATGCCCAAAGGACACAAAATGCCCCTGGACAGTCCAGGGGTGCATGAGAAATACGAGCAGGTTCCATACTCTGTGAACTGTGCTTCCTATTAGCAAGCAGTCAGTAGCTCTTGCAGATTTTTATTTTGGGTTTTTTGTTGTTTTGTTGTTTGTTGTTGTTGTTGTTGTTTGGTGTGTGTTGGTTTGTTGTGTATATGTCGGTGCTTTTTGTCTCGTCTGTTTTTTGTGCTAACCCTTGGTCCCCAGGCCTCAGCACACTGGCAGTGCTTCACCCCCTCCCCCAGTCAATGCTCTGTCTGCACTCCTTAAACCTGCTGGTTTCTGCCAAGCAAGGCTCAAGCTTGCCAGCAGGGCGTGGGACCTAAGCACTGACTGCATCGTTAAAACGAAAGCCACCAAACAATGACTCTGTGAGAGAAATATACAGCATCTTAAGCCTGGTTTATCAACACTGCTCCTGGAATACTTCTACAAAAACATTGAAATTGCAGGCCAATTTAATCCTGCTTGCTAAACAGTACTAATCTCAAACTGCTGAGTTTAAGAAAGAAAAGGAGATCTTAACAGCTTTTACCTATACTATTCCTGCTGTCTTTTATATAATAAAACTCTCACTACTGGAAATTCCATCTATCAAAAAATAATGCACATTTGTAGCTCTGCATTTACAAGGTACATATTAATAGAGTGGTGGCTGGAGTTCTGTTTTGTTTTGTTTTTGGTTTTATTTTTTTTTTCTCCTGTTGCTTTAACCTTATTTTGCCACCTGCAAGGAACTTCCTAAAAGCTTGCTTGAATGATAGGCTCACTTAAGAAAACTGTAAAATAAACTCTAAAGAGGAGAATATGTTGTGAAATAGTTCTGTGGTTTTGCTGCCTACTGCACTGTTCAAACTGTACCTTGGGGTTTGTTCAGAACTCAGGGTGTTACAAGAAAAACTGAGTTCAAGGGAAATTAATTTATAATGCGATACATTTCTTATTACATTCACAATGAATTAAAAAAAACTTTATCTGCTTATATGAAGGCAGAGACACAAAAGAAAATATTGGTAGAGTACATGGTATGGAGTTGATTCCCAGAATGAGCATAAGTGGAGTTCCAGTTACATCCTTACTAACCTGGGCACAATTCTACCACTGATCACCAGCTAAAAGGGGACAGCATGTATCATGTAGATCACTGTAAAGGATAAGTTAAATAATGAATGTGAAAATTTTTTCTCAGTCAAATAGTGCTGAGGCAGTTTTAGAATACTTAAATAGTCTGGATTCAAGAATCAGCTCCATGACTTGCACCTATGTGATCTTTACGAGACATTTAATCTACGCCCAAATTCTACCTTTGTCTCCTATGCAAAACAGAAATACCTACACCACACACCTCACAAGTTACTGTGAAATTCCATGAAATTGTATTCTCTAAAGAACATTCTCAACTGTGAAATATTATAAGACTTTAACAAAATGTATGCTTTTCATTGTAAAATATTCTTTGAAAAAGTCCTCCCAACAGGAATTTGTAACACAGATATTCCACTTATACACACTATATTAAAATCTCTGTGAAGGCAGGGATACGCACTGTTTTGTTCAGTGACCCGCATTGAATTCCTACAGCAATGCCTTATTTATAGCAAGATTTGCTAAATAGCTGTTCAGGAAACGTTAGCTTAAATACATAGGACATATTTTCTAGTTGCTGTATTAATAGTAACATGATCTGAATGTTGCTGAAAAATCAACTGGGTAATTAGAGGAATTTTCTGGAAGGAAAGGAAATCATTTCAGAAAAATCCATCTATTATTATTCCATGGTTGACATTAAGGAAGAATAGCCACATTACATTTTCTTCCAGAGCCAAGCAATAAATGGTTTTGATCATGTATGTGACCAAAAAAAAAAAAAAAAAAAAGAAAGAAAGAAAGACAGAAAGAAAAAAAAGAAAAGTGTAACAACCAATGAAAGTAATCTAGAAACAACTGTTCAGCAGTCTGGGGAATCTTTTCAAGAAGATATTTACACACATTTGGTGCTATAATCTACATTTTTACCTGCATATGTATGTGAATTTCATTAAACAGTTATATCTCATATCAATGATGGAATTTCAAAAGACATAGTAAGTTATATTCCATGTTGTCTATACCACCATAGAAAGGCATATAATATGTTTTTAAAGGTAAGATAAATCAGAAACAAAACTTAAATATCTCCTAGATCATATATTTCCCTTATATCAGGATCCTAAAATAGAAATAATTTAAAGAGCAAAATAAAAGACAGACAGACGAGAGGAAACAGGGAAGCAGAGTGTTTGCAAAAGGGAAGGGAACAAGAGGTGGAGAAAGGAGGGAGCAGGGGAGGGGCAGGGAATGCAAACACCTTGAAGACTGTCATTCCTGAGCCAACTCCCCGCGAGGAAGTAGTCACTGTGCACTGCAAACAGGTGCCCGTAAAATTAAAAATTAAACAAGAGAGGTGTATAGTATGTTTTGTAAATACTGCCTATACAAGAAAAATCATTACTTTTTAAAATTTTAGGGTTTACCTCTCTTTTCCAAGTATCTTTATTAAGCCTTTTCTATATCAGGAAAAGTGGATTGACAGGAAAACAAAATCAAAAATAAATATGTCCCATAAGGTAATGGAATTTATGATTCAAAGAGAAGGAAAAATTAAACCTCTCTTTTTAAAAAAATCTTTCATTTAATCTATCTGTATTCTTTGACCAGCAATAATTATATATAAGGTATATTTTCTGTGAAACTAAAAACAACTAAATTGTGTTAATATGGATCCATGTTGATACTCTGAATTTTCCTTGCTGGTAATTTTGCCACTTATTGTTAGTTTTTTGTTCATCTGGTTTAATTTTTTTTTTTGCATATTTTCTGCTTAGGGGTGTTAGAATACTCCAATATTCTCATGTGTTATTCCATAACAACTTCCGAACGAAAACACTGTAATTATTTATTTACCTTTATTTTGCCCCAACACTTATATTGTGGATTTATAGAATACGGGACAGTGCTTTGTTAGACTTTTGAAATGTGTACCATAGAACCTGGAATATGAGAGACCCTAAGAAAAGGAGGAAAAGAGGAAGAGAGGGATGTCTTCAGATTAAAAACGATGGGGACAGACATCACAATCTAACCAAAGTGAATGTATGATGTAAACCTGAAGGCTTAAACAAAAGAAAGAAACAAAACAAGGCGACACAGGGGACATCTGCAACCAGGAAGTGGAATGTGTGTACCTCAGTGCCCAAGTTAAACTTCCCATGTCATAAACAGAGCGGTCACAGCTTACTGACCTGGACAGAGTCTACTCTAACCTCATGAGTCACAGCCAGGAGGAGTTCAGGTTTCCATAGCCAGACAAAGAAGAAACCGTGCAGTTGTCACCACGGCAGCCTATGTACGGAATGTGGGAGAAACACTCTCTCATTCTCTTTGTTTCTGCTTTTTGTCTGAACCATTTGGAAAATTGGCTAAGCCCTCTGTTTGGTAAAGAACATGAAGATCTGGCAGGCTGCATGTGGAAGTTTGCCTCAGTTTACCCTACAGGACCACCTTCTTCATTATTACATTATTATTTCACCTGTGCACTCTAAATCAACAACTCACTGGGAAATTTTCTGCCAAAATTACACGCCTGCTGCTTCCAGACTTGAGAAACAGAAACTCTGCAGTGAGTTACAGGAAAACAAAAGCACAAATAAAATCTCCACCTGTGCAGTCCTACCGAGCAGGTTTTACTGGCGTGGCTGCGGTCTTGTTCGCACTCCATTTGTGTGCCTTGGGACTCCCCACCCAGGCCATGGCCCTGGGGGAACAGAGCTGGCTCCTCAACACCATCTTGTCCCGAGAGGGGATTTCTCCTTGGTGTCCGTGAGGCCGGTAGAAAGGTATTATTTTACCAAAGTAATCTTTTTATTAGAAGTTACAGTCTCACCTTCAGCACAGCCCAGTATGTGGTGCGTCAACTTGCATGTGTATTATTTTCCTATTACTATACCAGGACAGATCTCTCTCAGTGACTGCTTCTGGGGCATGGGGGAAGTCCCCAGAATGGAGCATTACAATTTATAGCCCAGATCATAGGAAACACAAAGACTCCAACCTAGGATCCCATATCCCCTTGGCCCTTAGGAACAGGAAAGATACTCCTGATCTCATGCAGCTTAGCTAACAAGACATTTTTAAAACTACAAGAAATCACAATGTCTTTAAGATTTGGATGGGCACTCCAGTGACACTCCAAAGTCATATTCCTGTGCATCTCCCCCAGTGTTATCTACATGCAGGTGACCCATCCTCCTCCATACTGGCCTGCGTCAAGGCCCGGAACCCTCTTGCTGCCTCCTGTACCTCCCGATGCCCCGTTCCTTGCCTCTCTAGGGATTTAGCTTCTGTGGTCCCTATGCAGAGAAACTTTCTTGAAACCTCCTTGAAATAGTTTTCTTTCCTCTTCGGCCTCTTTATGTGATCAAAGTTATCACATTTCACAACTGTTTAATCTAGTTCCTGGCTTTCTTTGATTTCCTTCAGTAAAACTGAATCTCCCAGGACACATTTAAAATACTAAATACTGAGTTATTTTCAAATGAATTAAAGAATGTTACAAATTGGCACCAGATTATAATACAATCATGATCCTTGTCCACATTGTATGAGTTTAAGAGCATCACTTACCTCCCTGAATGTCTTTTGCGTTTCTCCATTTGGAGAATAATGATAACTCTAATGCTACAGAGGTGTCGTGAGCATTGAGTGAAATAAGTAAAGTGCATCATATCCAACAAAGAAAAACTGACCACAGCTTCATGTTGTCCTTCCTATCGCCCACACCAGGAAGGAGAATGGGGAGGTAAGGAGAATGGGGAGGTAAGGAGAACAGGGAACCCACCCAGGGACTACTCCCTGGGATATGCAAAGCGGAGGCAAGCTGAGTTACTGCTTGCAGCTCTGGGAGGCAGAGGACCATGGTCCATTGGCCACAGTGCGAGCTAAAGTTGCACACATGCCAGCAGAGGCAGGAAATCACCTGAGACATTCAAGTCAGAAGATTTCCACGTTTCTATTTTTCTCAATCCTAAATTACTTCTTTCTGTATCACATCCCTGGAAGGAACTAACTCTGACCTAGCTCTGAGGGAAGCAGGATCTTTAGGACATGAAGTGCAATCTGATCCTACCACCACACCACCCACCAGTACCTAGCAACTGAAAGGAAGGGGCCAGAGAAAATTTCTAAAGCAGAATATTGAGTTCCTCTGTTGTCTCCTGGAAGGGAGCTGTTAAAATCTAATGGGAGTTTGCATTTGACTTGGAACATTAAGGGACCAGATTCGCTCCATTGAAAAATGTAAAGAATTATTTAAAGCATGTATTTTTCTAATTTAATATATACTTATACACAAGCTACCATAAACTTAATGAATCTTTGGGGGAGAAATTCTATTATAAATCATATAAACAGAAATCAAAAGTCACAATAAAGAATGGAATTGTAATTTTGACAATGTGTGTATGCTATCATTTAGTAGTAGAGATAAAATGAAGATTTTAAATTTTTATTTACAAAATTGTTTTAAAGGCTGGGGGTTTAGCTCAGTGGCCTAAGTGCCTGCTTGACAAACATGAGGTTGTGAGTTCAATCACTGATACCAAAACAAAACAAAAAAAAAAAAAATACAAAATTTTTTTAATTAGTCTATTTTTTCTCAATAGTTTACTTACTTTTACCTCAGGATGGACTATCGCTAATTTATTCTTTCATCAAAGTCTATAATCAAAGATTTTTGATAAAGTAAAACAACTACTAAAGTCACTGTTTTCTCTGACTGTAGTTCCAAATCTTCCTGAATATCCAAAGTATTTGGAGATGGGAGTGCATAGTGCTTGTTTAGTTTGTTTTTTGTTTTCTGGTGATGGTAGTTGTGGTGGTGGTGGTGGTGGTGTGTGTGTGTGTCTTTGAAAGAGCACTTTTATTAACCTTGAGGAGGTCACTTTTTATAGTCCTAGGAGTTAATTTTCTGCTACTAATATAATGAGTAGCTCACAGTCTTAATATATCTAACATTCCCTGTGTAACTCCAAAATAAAACTTATCCATAATGTAATTCATCAACACAGATAACTTTGAGGAAGGGAACAAAGAAGAAAGAAAAGAATGGGAAGAAGGAGGAAAGAGTATTCTAACTATAAAGTTGTAAAGCTGAAATAAGAAAAAATATTTTTTAAAGAATTTATATTACAACATGTAAGGACTTGAGCACAAACACACAGGAAGATACATGAAATTGCCAGATGCATTCGCCTACGGGAAATGATTGAGATAGGATTTGTGACAAGTAGGGTGATATGAACTTATTTTGTCTAGAGAAATGAATGCACAAAAGCATGGATGAATGAGAGAACAAAACTAAGATGAGAAAACCAAAACATTAGGCATAATCATCCCCTGGGTAGGTATCTGGGGGGTGGCTGGGTCCAGAGCCCTGCAATGTGGGAAAACTTTACTGAGAAATTAAGGTTTCACAGAAGACATTAAGACAGCAAAATTCATGAACCAAAAATCAGGAATATTGTTCTGGATTGTGTCGGTGACCATAGAGGTCTGCTAAAGTGGAAGAGAAAAAAAGCGAAGACAGAAGCCAGACAGTGAGTTATGGCTGTGAGAGTCACACAGCTCCCCTTTGCCGGCTTTGGGATGGGGTACACAGCCAGAATCCGAGAAATGTCCGAAGTCTCCAGAAGCCAAGGAGGGGAGAGACTCACCCCAAGTGTCTCCAGAAAGGAATGCTGGTCTGCAAAAGCCATGACACTGGCCCTGTAAGAATGTACAAGACTGTCACAGAACTGTAAGAGCACAAATCTTTGCTATTTTATGCACTGAGTTTGTGATGATTTGTGACAGCAGTTAGAAGTTAATAAGTAAACAGACCCATCTTAATTATATGATAAAAGGAGAGGACATAAACCTAATTAAAGAAAAAATGAAATGACAAGTCAAGACAAATTATGGACTTCCAGAGGAGGAAAAAGAGGCAATGTGATCCCCTCAGGAATGAGTTGAGCTTCTACAGACAGACGTCACATTGCAGCATGGAACAAGTTAGTGATGCCGCATCAGGAAAGTCATGTCTTATTTCTGGAAAACCAAAGATCCTGTCAAGACACACATTGGAGTTTTGGTACATAGGACTTGATCTATCTCTACTGATGATGGGCAATAAAAGTTGGGCTGAGAGGAAATGTATGAGCAAACTCACTACAGAATAAAACAAATCCTATAGAGAAATGGAGTCCTCTGGGCGTATTATCTGAGTAATTTTGAAAATAAATTTACCAACTCAAAATTATAGAAATGATTTCCTTAGGCGCTTTTCAACACTAGGTTATTTACCAGTGGGTTAGAGAATATATTTAAAACATATGTTGGTAAATATGAAAGTTTTTAAAATTATCTTAACCAATGAGATATGATGGTATCTTTGAGGTTGCTGTTTCACTGTTGATTTAGTGATGCTCTAAAATGGTAAAAAAGGTCACAGGGGACTGAAGGTATAGCTCGGTAGTGCATTTGATCCTGGTTCAACTCCCCATACTGAAGTGAACAAAAGCAGAACATAGATCCTCTTTACACATTTACATACAGCAGTTAAAAATGTAGACCAATGCAGGTGAATTATTCAGACAGCTTAAAAACCAGGGCCAGGGCTGGAGTGAGACACAGGAGGCTTCTTGGGCAAAATACTGAAAAGACAATGGCATGACTCCAAGTGTGAGCCCTGCTTGAGTCTTGTACCCTGGCTACCTCACTCACCTTACCCTGATTTAAATGCATTATCAAAAATGATTGCACAGTTAATGTAATGATATTCTGCAAAGTCATGGCAAGCTCTTCATAAAATTCCAAAGCAAACAGACTTCTGTTTGCCCCAGAGTTCCATTCCAGGAAAATTCTTGAAATGTTCTTCATTTATAGTAATTTGTTATCATTATTCCTATCACTTTGCCCAATTATCTTGTGGTGGGAAATCCCAGCTGTTTGAAGCTCTATTGTGTGTCTCCTGTAGCCTCAGGGGAAGCATGTGTAGTCTGCCATTGTGCCATGCAGAATTCTACATGTTTAAATTCACAGATTAAATGAAATTCATGAATTCAAATTAAAGTCAAGTGTAATCAATTCACTTCTATCTCTTTTATGCATTTGTTTTCATTTGAAAGAACTGGAGTTAAGAGTGTGTTAAACTCCTCATTCTGACGGGACGCATCCTTTTCTGTCTGCTCTTCTCCCACTAGTTTGGGCTGCGCATGGTCTGAAGCTATTGTATCAGGTGAGCGCTTGTTTTTCAAACCTTTCTCATTCTGAGTGATGCTACCCATCTCTAGCTCTGTCAGTGTCATCTAATCTGGTGCACACCCACATTTGCCTTCATTTTTGCCATTTTGTTTCCTACTGTGAGCTGTTACACTTACCTGCGCCTCCTTCCTCCTCTTCTAGCCTTCATCCTGGTGATACTATGGAGTCTTACGTCTGAAAAGGCTCTTGTTTGTAGGTCTCTATTCTTGCCACACCATTTTCAATCATTGGCCAACATTTACTTCCGTGTGTCAGAAACCTCAAAATGCGCAATATAATTATTTTTTAATTTTAAAAAGCGAAACAATAAAGGATAGAAACGATACAGAATTTCTTTTACAAGTAGGAAATTAACACTAGTTAATATGCTGCATATTGCTATCTTAGAAGTAGTTCAGGTTACAGGATTTAGGCATGAAAAGTGCTCAAAATAAACTGAAAAAGTAATAAGATCCACAGGATCATTTTTAAGCCATCAATTACCCTTTTAAAGAGATTTAAATGAAAGGAAAAATACTTATGTATGTATCTACATTTTAGTATTTTTCACTTTATTCTGGTTCACAGACTGAAAAAAATCTGTATTTTACTGTTACTTTTGAAACACGTTTTTGCCAGTCATGGGACTGTAAAGTGCCTGTGTGTGAGTTTTGGTTTTTTCCCTGTCATTCTCTGAAGATGCTCCCATCTATCCTCTTGCTTGCGTTGTTCCCAGTGAGAAACCTGCTTTCATTGCTGGCTTTATTCTTCATTTGTGATGTCTTTTTCTCTAACTTCATATCATATTTTCTCTTTACGATGTATTTTGAAAATTTTTCTTACTGTGAGCTTTGGCGTAAGTTTCTAACTACTTCTTATAATTAAAGTCAATTTCTTGTTTTATTTTATGTTTAATATGAAGGTTTATTAAAGTTTTCAATGACTTTAGAAAAATTGTAGTCATTATTTCTGAAAATATTCCCTTTCTATCCTGTTTCCTTTGGAAACTACAATTGCCTGGACAGTGGATAATTAAATATTGTTCTAGAGGTGACTGAGGCTGGTCATTTACTTTTTATGCCTTATCTGTACCTGCTTCACGTTGGGTAATTCCTATTGCTTTATCTATAAATTCACTGGTATTTTTCCCTATTATTTGTCTGCTATACATTCCATTTGGAGCATTTTGCATCTTGGTGATTCTCTGAATGTGATTTTTAATCTTCTCATTGGTTATTTTAATGCACAGCATAGGATGGTCAGGGTTCTGATGTCCTTGCCTTCTGACAATGGTATCTCTCAGTTCTGACTCATTGACTGATTGATAGATTGGTTTTGATCAAATGATTTTTTCCTCCTCATAATAAGTTGTTTTGCCATTTTTTATGCTTAATAATTTTTATTGCATTCCAAGCATTGTAAATACTACTTTCTTGTCTACTGACAACCTTGTATTCTAAAAAATATTTTTAACTTTTTCTGAGACGCAATAAAATTAACTGGAAAGGCTCAATGTCCTAAATTCAATATGTATTTGCTATATCAGGTAGCAGGAGAAGTAACCTGGGATTAATTATTTCCCACTGCCACCACAGGATCCTTCCATCCAAAGCATGTGAATTGGGCAGTTTCTCCTGCAAGAGTCCTGTGGTCTTCAATCATTTTGCTTGGTTCCTTTGCTCTCTGCTGCTAGTCACGTAGTGTCCTCAAATGCATGTTCTTGTCACTTCTTTCTTGGATACTAGAGGCTAACTTCCTAGAGTTTTCCTTCCTGGTGCTCCTGCTGCCACGTGAAGCTTGGCTGCATCCTCCTTCCTGGTTTCTTAGTCTTTCCCCCTTGGGTAGTGCACTGGTATCCACCTGGGCTTCCCCTCCAAGTCCCCTTGGAATTCTACAAGGCTAAGAAACCACGGAGTTCATCACTTATTTCTCATCCACTAACAGTTACTGTATCTCAGCTATCTGTGACTTGAAAATTGTTCTATCTTGTTGTTTTCCATAAAAAGGTACATGTGGTTCTTGTTGTCCATCTTGGATGCCAGTGAAGACTGTATATTTGGAATAATATATAAATACGCCATGAGTGGAGAAGAGTCCGCAGGGCCTCACACAGGCTGGATAGGTGCTCTAGCCATGACTTACATCCCCAGCTCCCAATTTCTCAATATTGAACTCCAAATTGGTGAGTCTAGTCATTTTAAACTTGGCTTTATTGCTTGGGCATGTGTGTTTGTTAACTTTCTCATTGCAAGGCATGATACTCCACATCCACAACCTAAAAAGGAAAGCTTTAATTTGATTCCCAGTTTCAGGGGAACACTTTTATGGATGACCCACTGACAGGCAGAAGCATTGTGAGCAAGGGCAAAGCTACTTAGTTTGTGGTGGCTAGAAAGCAAAGCTGGGGAACAGCACCAGAGAAAGGGAGGAGGAAACCCAGAGAAGGCACTGGGTCACAGCATCCAAGAGCCTCCCTGACACACACAACAACGTGCTTTACTAACCTCCCCCCCGCCCCCCGCCACCCCGCATTTCTCAAACCAATCAGGTTGACACAGTTAAGGTTAACAATCACATTCCACCCCTTGGCAACTTGACACCCACTAGATCCTAAGCCAATTCTTAATCTCTGAACAAAACCAGTAACAAATTCATAATTTCCCCTAAGGTGATACAGCTATCCTGTGTACAACTGAAACACTAATCCTTTCTCTAAAATAGAAAGCAAAGTCTTTTCTTCTGGTTGATGCTTCTTCTTTGCCTGACAGTCCACACTTTAAAATGGAGATTTAACATGACAGTACCTAAGTACCAATATTAGGTCAGTAAGCAGTATGGCCAGGGTTCAAGTAGATAGCTAGATTTAATGCCAGTGTTTGCAGAGTCAGCCCCTTTGAAAGCCACAGAGCCCAGCCCTGGCTTCTCACCACAGTGGGCAGGGCAGTTCCCTACCTGAACTTTAACTCAGGGGAGGAGGTGCTGTTTCCAGCCTGTGACATTCCTGCTACATCTCACCGGGTCACTGTGGTAGTGGGACACCAGAAACCCTGAAGTATAGTTGCTTTATAGTTGATCCATAGTTTCACTTTAAACAATAGAGCTTTCTCCGAAATAGCTCCTGATTAAACTTCAGTTATGGCAGATTCTGCACTGGATTGCTTCTCCAACTCTAGTCTATCATGTGGAAGGAGTCACCCTCAGAGGAAAACCTCATATTGTTTTTGCAGGTCACAACCATATTGGGCTTTTCTTCAGAGTTCAATTGCTGGCCCAGTTCCATATTTCTCCCTGTGACTTCCACTTCCGGGTTACCTTAGGTCAATGGAAACCCATCCCCCTGCCTGGCACCCTGGATGAATTTTCCAGATGGTGCCTTTCTTTTCTCTGTGTTGTGCTCTGCTTCTCTAGCTTTTCAGTAGATTCTAGTTTTCTCTTCAGCTTGCTCTTGAGTCCTAGAAATCAACTTCATTTTTTTCTCTTCACCAAAGTATTGCTTTCCATGTATCTCAGTCCCAGATCTCAGAGAGGCTATGCTTTGCTGCTGGTCCCTACTCCACCATTTTTAATCCCCAAATAAGGAAATTTTAAAATTCTATACTGACCCTCAAAAACCCCATCGTTTCTATTTTTCTGTAGCTTTAATTCTGAATTATGAATATATATGTTTTGTTTGGCTTTAAATTAATTGCCAAGATGAGAACAAAATTTAGGAAGTTATTCAATGACAGTATAAATATCTTTTGCAGCAGCTCTTGTGGTTTTCAATCTTCCTACTCTGCCTAAATTACCATCCATGTTAGTCTCTGCATGACAAACCTGATGCCTACTTGGTCTTCAAATATTTCTCTTGGCTTTTATAGAATACCTCTTTATTATCTTCTTGCATTTAGTGCTCATTGTTGAAAAATTATGGTGTCAGTGTGAGTCTAGATGATCTGCTGATGTTCTGGTTGGGAGGTTTGTAAGTGTAGATGTGTGAATTTGACTATCTTCTGCCTCTATTTGGTCTTTTTCATCTTTCAGATATCCTGGCTGTAAACTCACAATCCGTCCTCTCATTTCTCATTTGTGGACATCAAGCACAGGTACTGTGGGAAAGGGTGGTGCTTCCCACTGTACTGCAGTGTTGTTCACGAGCTTTCACTCAGGCTGGGTCCAAGCCTTGCTGCTTCCTTAAGGAAGGGTGTCTGTGTACAGTGAGATTCAAGTGCCAGTGGTTTTTAAAAACTATCCAATGATTCCACTGTGGGACCAGTAGGAATATTGGCGATGTTATCAATGGATATATTTCAGTATATTAGACAGGGAAGGTGGGGAATTGATGACTTCTAAGGCAAAAAAGCGCTAGGAAAATCACTCACATCCCTCAAAAAAAAAAAAAAAAAAAAAAAAACCTCTCCTCAGAACTTTGCCTTCCTGCTTTCATCATCCTAGGCAGAATCAGCACTCATAGGAGACAATAGGAGGTATTTCTTAAGTTATGATTCCTAATTTTGAGCACAGAAAGAATCAGCTCAGGGCCTTCAACCAATACCTTTGTCAATTAAATCAGAAGTTATCAGGATGAGCCCTAGACATCAGTATTTCTTGAAGCCCCATGAATAATTCCATTATGTGATACAATTGCATACCCCTGTCATCTCTGTTTCTCTGAGCTTCTCTGAAGAAGAGGGATGCTTTCCTAACCAGACTGTAGTCCTGAAGGTGCATACTAAGAGGAGAGATGTCAGCAGGGATTTGGAGCTAGCACTATTTGTCTCAAGATACTAGGAGAAATATGGGCAAGAATAGAACTCAGGACTCTAGCTGTCCTCTTTCTATTTTATGGCATCACTGCTGTATTAGGCTGCACCCTAGCCCACCTAAATATCACCTTCACACAAACACAAAACACACATACACACATACACACACCTATCCTAATAGATTTCTCAGGGGGAAATAGAGAAGGGGTGCCCAGAGCTTGGTTGAAATATCTTGGTTGAAATTGAAATTAGTAACAAGGTCAGTGCATATTATAAAAATTCTTAGAACTTTCATAAAATGGAAAAAATATACATAACAAATACAATTAGACTCTGAGTTAAAATGCAAGTTTCATCTCTTGGAACACTTGACTGGGCATTTGGAACTCATGCAAATGTAGGACAACTCTGTTTTTTTAACTGCACTTCACACTACAAACCAGCAGTTATCTGTGATGCTGTCCCTTGCACCAAATAGCAATGTACTAGTCTGAAATGTGAAGGATCATGTAAGATCTAATAAACTTGATCCTCATGCACAAACTGACAGGAGGATGGTAAAGGTTTTCAGAGTAGGCAGACACAAGGATCGAACAGTCATGAAACGGATGAGGCTGTCAGTATCTTAAAGAAGACAATGTCCTGGTAACAGCACAGAATTACTGAGCTTAGAATATGATAGATATTAGATAACAGAGAGATGGATAGATGGGTCGGTGAGAAGAAAGAGAAAGAGAGAGAGCATAGGAGCAGAAAAAGACCAGTTTGGAGAGCTAACATATTTATTTAGTTTAGTATTAAGGAAGACACAACCAAAAGTAGTATTAATGGAGTAGTGAGAACAGGACAGATGAGGGATGTTTAGGAGAAAAGACTCAGTAGGTTCTGTGAAATAGTCATTGAAGCTAGAACTTTAATTCTAAAGCCCAGATAATCACTTATTGAAGCAGTTAGACACTTTACACCAAAGAAATCTTACTAGTATGAGACATCTGAAGACAAAGCTACTAAATTGTTTTTCTTACAAAGCACACATAGCTCCTCACATGTATCTCTGCTTTTCACATTTAATTATGTAACAAAACTTGAATAAAGATCTGATCAGTTTGTGTAAATCAGTGATGCTTTATTCCACTCTCTAATCCAGCCTCTCTAATCTTTAGCACTGTTGCAGCTTCACCAATGAGCTTTTTTCTGGGATTAGCAGCTATTAAATAACAGTGTTTAGCATAATTTTGCACCATCCTGAATTCTTTTACCAATGTTACACTTTATGGCTGTGAGTTTTGCCAATTCTTTTCAGACTAACCAGATTAAAAACAGGTATTTCCACACATCATTCCTCATTAAAACCAACATTTTAATTTCAAGAAAACTATCAGATTTGACAAAGGAATTTGGGTGATTTTAGCAATAAAGGATATTTATTTAGATATTTACTTAGAACCAAATTGAACAAATGAAGTAGCTTATAAGGAACAAAGTCCCTTGGTGAGTAGAAATTAAGTCAATTAGAAAAAAAGGGAAAAATAAGAAAATGAAGATAAGGAGGCCTATACAGTGCAGAAGGAAAGAAACTGTTAAAAATCAAAAGAGAACAAAGCACTGAGTCTGAATGCAGTATAGGAAGAAAATCAGAAGGGGTTACAGGGAGCTTGAAAAGAGACAGATAATCAAGAATAAGCATAGGCCTGTCACTTGGGTGACACCTAACATCCTACAGAAGTACAAAACAGGGCTTCACTGAGAAAAAGTAATAGGCACACAAGGTTGTTCAAAGGAAACAGGTGACCAAAGACATCTTATTAAAATTAAAGTTCTTGTGTAAAAGTTATGCAACAAAAAAATGGAGGATTCTCCCATGGAGATGATAATCAAACTCAGAAAAAGATAGCAAACCTTTGGGAGAAGTCAGGCTGTAATGAAAACCAAAAGAAGGACACCCATTTTTAGAACAGGTTTTCCACTCAGTATTTCTAATCAGTGCGCTGACTTCATACATGGAGTCCAGGACAAATAAATATTCTTGCAATGGTGATCTGGGAGAACAGGGAACATGCCAGTGCTCTTACATGGAATGGACACAAACTACAAGGAGATGAGAATTCGATGTTGAACATTAAAGACAAAGATTTGGACCAAGACACATCTGTTACTCAGGTAACACCTACTCTCCAGACTCTTGGAGTCTTCTGGCTCTATCTTCTCCTCTCAGCACAAGCATTTGGAAAGCAGTGAGCTTCAGGGATGATGCCCACTAAGACATTAGTTGAGAATAGGCTGTTTTGCATTTAAACAGAAAACATTTGTTTAAATCCTTTTTGAGAAAAGATAAAAGTACCTAGTAGTAGGCATTCAAAGAAGCAGCTAGAAAGAATAAAAAATGTCAAAGATGCAGGTCTCCACTAGGATCTTAGGTTCATACATTATAAAATTCTAAGTTTCTGTAAGTATTCTGACTCTCAAAGGAATATTTTATACCCCTATACTCTTGGGAAATTTTGGGGAGATTTTATTAAAACTTAATATTTATCATTTCTCATAACTCCTCACTCCTCACACTCACTATTAAAGTAAAAGACTTAATATTGCCTTAATGGAATTATTAATAGTAGCTAGAATTGTGACATGATGAACAATTCTCCAGGCAATTACCAAATTTGTTTAATACATCTGAGTTCAGAACAAAAACAATATGCTTTTGAATGGTCTCAAAACAATACCTGGGAGCACAGGCAATAGAGAGAGAGAAACATGCCTGGAAGTGAGAGATAAGGTAGTACAGACTGATGTGGTGAGAGTATACATATTCTAGGTTAGAGCATGTTTGAAATTAAGTAAGTTCAAGGACTAACAATCAAAATACACAAAATAGAAAATAATTGGAACAAAGAAGAAAGTAGTATAGATAGCAGAAAAATAAAAAGAAACAGGCTTATAGTAATAATATTTGTGATTTTTTTCATACCTCAATGACAATAGATTTTGATAAATTGCAGAATGTTTCTTTCAGTGAATTTTCTTCCTCAGCAGTCTGAGACTTATTTGAGCACAGCGGCAGAGGGCCTTGATTCCACCATTTGAGTGAGTCTGAATATTATTTGAGCATATATGCTTTTCTGCAAAGAAAAATGTATTGGAAAATGATGGACATTATCACACATGCACATAAAATATTCTTAAGTCATCTACAGTGTTTTATATCACATTTTATGAAAATGATTACAATATTTTATAGACAGTAATGAACTAAATATCACAGAGGCTCCTATTAACAATATCTAAAGGAAAAGAATTTAACCCTGGGTTTATTCCACAAGCATGCAGAATGCTGATTTAATTACTTTGACCTCTAAATATCTTTTGTTCTTTCCAGTTCTGAGAAACTTACTATATGCCTTTTCAATAATATATTTGACTTAAACATGAGCTGCCTGGATGAGCCATCAAATTGTTTTGAAATAAATCATCACTTTGTAAAACTATTTGTGAAGTTATAATCCTATATATTGTTCTGAACTATTGCTCTTAAATTCAATTTAGATTTTTTTTCTGTTCTGCCTCTAATATTATTTCAATCTTCCCTATTTTTTCAGGATACTAATTCTTTTCTCCTGCATTCTTTTTACCATTTATTTCTTCTTCATGTACTGTGCCATCTCAATTATTTTGTATCCAGTCTTTCTATCGGTTCTGTCTTCTTCCTTTCTGAGTTATCTACATCTCTTTTTCTTAATGGATTCCTAGTATTTGCAAGTGTTTGTATTGCAAATTGACTATGCATTGCATAACACCAGAGCCAAAACACAGAAGAACAGGGGCCAAGAACCAAAGGCCAAAGAGTAAAATGCTTGCCTGATAGCAACTAAGACTTCTAGCACTAAAATTATTTGAAACTTGAAACAAAGAATCTCTTCAGATGTGACCAGTACCTTGGCTCTCCCAGGATTCTGGTGGTGGTTAACAATTCTTAGGTTCTCTTGGTTTGTGGCAAACTAGTTCCATCTTCATAGTTTTCCTCAATGTATCTGTATCTCTGTTCTTCCTCTCATCCAGTATGGTCTCACTTTAAATTGATCACATTTTTCAAATTAAGTCACATCCATAGGTGTCCTGGTGTACATACTCAACATTCTCTTTTGGCAATACAATTCAATTCACAAAAGATACTTCCCATTTTCTCCTGTTGAAATCACAGTAGTGAATTATTTAATGTGATGTTGTACACGCTGTTTAATTCTCACTGTTTGGTTTTAATTTTTATGTTTAGGATGCCTTTTCATATTAATTATTTGATAATGACATTATGATAACTATCAGATAGAATTTTCTTCTTTCATCTGCAAAACACAAATTGAAATAAAAGTTTTAGTAACGAAGTCTTCAATTTTGCTCATATAATTTTACTTTCCTTTTAAACATATTTTTAGAAACACAAAAAACCCATTACAAGAATGTTACTTTAAAGAGGTAATGTTGAACTCCACAAAAATACCCAGAGTAAGTTGTTATTGCCTTCATATGAAATAAAACGAAGATTGCTTTGAAATACAGCCATAAACTCAGCTTTCACTTGAAAGCAGAACAGATGTAAAATCTGAATATTCAATAACAAGTGAGCAGAAAGAGTAACCCTTTGCTTCATTTTTGGTTTCAGTAAATTATACTAATTAAAATTAGAACTTCCCCCATTAAAATCACCGGCAGCTGTCTGGATCTTCTTGCACATGTTGGTGTACAAGGAAAACATTCCGACAGAGGGCACCAGCAGTTGTTTGTGACTGACACACTCACGCAGCCTTGCCACTTCACAAGACTACAGACAGCATCACTAATAAAGTTACTGTGCTCGTGTGAAAGAATAATAGCGTGTTTGAAGACAGTGTATTAACCCTGTTGTAAAGTATTGATTATATTCTGTAGTGAAGGAATGAAAGAACAAAGTGTGTTTAATTCTTATTCTGTTCGCTCTCGCTTGTTTTATTCCATCTCAATTTACACCTATTTTCAAGAACACTAAAAATGTATCACCCAGCCTCAAAGGCAGTTTTACTTTTCTTCCACACTTTGTAATAATTTGATACTTTGAATAACAGATGCATAATGTTAGAAAGTGATGAATAAGATATATCATCCAAACTCAAATAGCTGTGAACTCAATTTGCTGTGTTTACTATTATGAAAAAAAGAAGAGAAAAGAAGTAGGGGAGTGCAGAGAGGAGAGAGAGGAAAAAAGAGAGAGGAGCGAGAGAGAAAAAAATAAGTATAGCATCGCTGTGTTACTTACTTCTATGCTGTCAACTCTGACGATTTCTATTATAACTATACCAAGTTATAATCCTGACCATAAGCCCCTACAGGAGATGGCAAAAAGCAAACAAATATTTTTAAAGTCCAAAGTTTGAAGCTGAAATTTTCTAATGATGTGCTGACCACTCATCAAAAAGTATTAACATCAGTAGTATACTCACAGGGATGAATATCGGTCCAAACCAGCACATTTATACAAGAAGCAAGTTATTTGGAAGATAAATAATGTGAAAAAAAAGAAGTAGTGGAAAGTGGATACTGTTAAAAATACACCTCACAACTTTTTACTTCACAGTGTAGTCTGTATTTACAACACAAATGCTACTCCTTTGTTACGTTACAAGCACTCTAACATGATACTCGTTAATGCGAGTAAAATTCATACAGTGTCTGTGTATTTGTGTTATATGACATGCTGCAGATTATAGCCTACAAGTATTGATGCGCAGAAATAAATTGGATTATAGGCAAATGAAAGGCATATACAAAGTATACAATTTAAAGATTTTTAAATGTAATTCAAAGAACGTATAATAGGACAGAGCCTCACAGCTTTGAGTGACAGCAGAGGTCATTTCTCAGACCATTTAGAAATCACATAGAATTCTCCTTACTGTTAATGAGCAGCATTTGAAGTCATCCTTGTGTGGTGAGCTAGTAAGTATAAAATCATTCCTCTTTTCAGAGCCACATCTTCAAGAGCAGAGCGCCTGTAATTGCATTCCCATCTCCCAACCCCCTTCACTCTATTTTTTTTTTTTTTTGAGATGTATCTGTAAAGACATTTGGCATCTCATCAGCAAAAACAGCAGCTGGAGAGAAAGGCCTTCCTACGTGCCCTGTCAAGGGAATTGCAAGTTTAGGTGGGGTTTTAATAGACATCAAGGATTGGGTGACATAACATAGATTGCATGCTTTCATTCCATTATTTGTGTCTTTGTCTTTTAATGGAAATGAAAACCATTACAGAGCTGAAGCTACAGAGCCTCTCGCAGAGAGTACAATATCACCCTCCATGAGCAGATATAAGCTGAGAAACGCGCATACAAGGGAGATGTTTACACAACAAGGGACATTAATTAAGCTTAATTTCTGTTTTTGAATATTGTAAGAAACAGCTGTGAAAGTGAACCCACACTCACAAATTTATAATGTCCCACCCAGGTCAAGGAACTTCAAAAAAAAAGGTATTAGTATTCTAATTAACTTGTTCCTAGAACTGCTAGACGTTATCTGGCACTTTTACATGTCTAGTGTCATTAATAAGTTGTTTCTTTCATAAATTTCCACAATTTGGGCTTCAAATCTATGCAACTCTTTCCAGAATGTCACGCGGAGAGTCCTCCTAGAAGTAGTGACAGGTCTTCAGAAGCAGGCCCTGTTAGTTCTCCAGTGTGTGGCGTCTTCAATTAAATGTAAACAACAGGGTCAGAGCCCAGCACAGTAAGAGTCTAACCTCTAGGTAAACCAGAAAAGGCATCTAAAGGTTCTGTGCTTGCTAGAGCTCACTTGCGAATATGAGATGTGGGCATTACAAAGCAGTTAGTTTACACTGTTTGATTCATGCTTAAATCATGCATGTTATGATTCATGGATCACAGAAATAAAGACATTGAGCTGGTCTCACCTGTCAATTTGAGCATTCATTTTAATGTAACTTTTACAATTTTTAAATTAAATCATATCCTCGTGATGATGCTTAGCACGGTAGATTGGACTCTACCGTTTACTCCACTCCCTCAAGAAATGAAAGTAATGAAAAGTATTGCTCATAAAAAAATTAACCTGCAAGGACAGAAAGAACTGGGGAGAAAACAAAAGCGGGTGAGAGTTGTGGATGCATTTTTGGAAGACGCAAAGATGGAGGCGCAGTAATGGAATTGGCAGAACACGATGAAATTAAAGACGTGGAGGCAAGAATATTAAAGAACGGTGAGCTAACTCTCCCGCGTGCAGGAAAACTTGGGGTCCCGCGGGCTTTCAGAGGGGCCCGCTTGAGATCCACCAATCCTCAGATTTCTTCCCTCACTGTGGGAAAAGGCACAGGGGGGTTGATCACGGATAAGGAAGCACTGGGCAGAAACACACAATCTCCGGGGTGAAGGGCTAAATGCTGAACAGGCAGCTCCCGCCCCACCAACCGCGGATTCTTCTGAAATACCAGCACCAGGCTGAGAAGCCAGGCACCTGTGAGGACAAAAGTCCCATTTCTAACACAGAAAAGAAAGCTGATTATGTGACGAAGTGCCTCTTGCTTTCACTGTAATGCTTTTTCTCCATGCCTTCCTAAGTCTTGGCTATTTGTAATAGTTTTTAACTGGAGGAAGAGAAAAGATTTAAAAGGCAATGTGTGCCTGCACCAACCACTCAAAATGAGTGTATTCACTGCGTATTACAAATATCTACTAACAAAAATAAAATTAAAATGCTCTTTTCATGTTAAAATCCTAATTCACAAATGCTCACCGCTTTGATTATACATGATATGAATTCTGTTGTTTTTATGATTTCTATTTCTTTCACTTTAATATACTCTTCACTGATCTTCACCTTTTTTTAAATTTATTTAAGGAGAAAAAGAAAAAAATAGAAAAAGGGTACAAGTTATACAGAATTTCAGAAAACATAAACAGTAGGAAATCACTAGTTAATAGATTACATATTGTCATCTTAGAAATAGTTGTTCAAGTTACAAAATTAAAGCAAATAAAGTGGACTTTCAAACAGTGGGACTGGAAACAGTTTTGTTCAATGATCCAACAAAACTCAGTAATATGGTTATCTATCTTATACACAAATACATATGCAGTTATATTCTTTAGAGCACTTTCTTTTCCTTTCTTTTGTACAATGACAATTACACATTTTGGGTTTTATTACTCCCACAGTTCTTATTACTTTTTTTGAAGACACTAAAACCAAATGTGCATTCTTTTAAAGTGGGTTGCCCATCTTTCCAAATGTTTTCTCAAAATGTCAGGAGTCTTTTTAATATAGTGAGTACTAACAAGTATTTAAAAAGTTATTATACATACAAACAAAATATAATGGGGACTAACAGGACACGTTTGAGAAAGAAAAACAAAGTTGAGAGAGTTGTATTCTTAGTTTCTAGACAATATAGAAGTACAGTAATCTAGAAAGTGTGGTAAGACTGTAAAGACTGAAAAGCGGCCAAGGGAAGAGAGCATAGGCATCAGAGAAAGGCACACACAGACACTGCCCACTCTGTTTTAGTAAAAGTACAAAGGGAAGGCACTCTAACAGCACAATCTCTTCACTGAGTTGTACTGGAACAATCAGAAGCAAATATGCTAAGTAAACAAGAGCTGGGAGTGCGTCACAGTGGTGCAGTGTGTGCCTAGCATATACAGGACCCTGGGTTCAGTTCCAGCCAATGAATAAAATAGATAGCTAGGTGAGCCTCAGACTCAGACCTCACTCCACATGCACACAGAAGAAGCAAATGAGTCACATGGGTGGGAGATGTAGCCTTGGTAGAGTATCTGCTTAAAAAGCATGAGGCCCCACATTCAATCCCTATGACCAAAGGGTGAAATGAATCACAAACCTAAGGGTTAAATCAATAACATTTCTAGGTACATGATGTAATATCTATGACAAAGGATTGGGCAAAGATTTCTTACATTCAATACTGAAAAGTATTGAATCCTGAGTGGGAGTTCAATAAATTAAACACCTGTGGGCTTCAAATGGCATTTTTAGGAAAATAAAAAGATGAGCCACAGACTTCTACAAAATATATGTGCTGTATTTTATAATGGACCTATATCAAGGATGTATGAAGAACCCAGAAATCACAGGAATGAGAAAACAATCTAATTCAATGTGGATATAATGAAGGTAAAACAGAGAATTTTTAAACCAGAAAGTAAGGAGGTGCTGAAAAAAACAAAACAAACAAAAACCTAACAAACTAAAGGCCTCCATTAGAAAGGTGTAGTCAAAAGGATCAAAAAACCAACCAAAAGACCTCCCAGTAGCTAAACTTGGAAGAAATGAGCACTAACAACAATAATAAAATCATCATTAGATTTTTTAAAGAACTATAACTCAGAATAAAAATAATTTTTCACCAATCAACTCAGATTAACATAAAATAAGTCATGCGGGGGGAGGGGGGGAGAGAACTCTTCTGATAGAATTACCAGTAATGTAGGCAAATATTTTGTGTTAAATGGGAGAGATGTCTTTGCAAAGAGGACTGTGTGGAAAGATTGTAACCTGGTAACTTCACAGTGGAAAAATCCTACCAACAGTGTGTTAGCCAGGTGAGCAGGTTAACATAACAATGATAAAAATTGGTAGCAACGACTTTTGCTGAGATAAAATGGAAATGGAACTTTGTTTACCATTGTGGACTTCCTCCCCTAAAATTATAGTCCCAGCATAATCATTAGAAAAACACCAGACAAATTCAGTTAGAGGAGCAATCTACAAAACACCGGATATGTACAGTTCACACCTGTCTGAATTATCAAATACAAGGACAGTTTAAAAATCTCTTATGGTCAGGAAGAGCTTGAAAAGTACAGACAATAAAGTTTAATATACTATTCTGTAGGGAGTGCTAGGAAAACTATCGACTATTAGGTAAAAAGTTAAGAAATATGAATAGAATTTATATTTGGTTAAACAATATATTGGTATTGTTTCATTTTTGTACAAAAAAATCTTCAAATATAAGATGTTGTGGAATAGGAGAGAATATTTTGTTCATTTTTTCTGTAAATTTAAAATGGTTCTAAAAGTCTATTTTTAAGAAATAAGTATAAAATTTGAATAGACTATCAAAAGAATATATACAGATGAAAAATACCTCATAGGCATTATTCATGAACCTAGTTAAAATCATAATTAGCTGGGTATGTTGGTGCACACCTGTATGTGAGAAGCTGAGGTAGGAGGATCACAAGTTCAAGGCCAGCCTAGGCAACATGGCAAGACCCTGTCTCAAACCAAAAAATTAAAAGAGGTGGAGATGTAACTCAGCAGTAGAGTGGCCTTGAGTTCCATCCTCTGTAGTGGCAGGGAGGGCATAATGAGATACCACCATATACTTACTCAAAATGCTCAAATTCAAAGCCTGATCAAGCCAAATATTGATGAGGGGGGATGGTAATGGGGAGACTCATATGGGAATGAAAATGCAAACTGTTCTGATAAACAATGTAGGAGGTTCCAGAGAACTCAAACACACACCATATCATGGTCCATCTAGTCCATTCCTAAATGTCCCCCCCCAAAAAAAATGAAAGCATATGTCTTGATACAAAAATATTTATGACAGCCTTATTTGTAATATGAAATACTGGAATGTGCCCAAACTGATTCATGAACAAGAATATGAATAACAGAATTATGGCATACCCAGGCAGTGCAATACTACACAGCTTTGATAAGGAATAAATATTAATAACAGCATGGTAGGATCTCAAAATAAGAACGCTGAGTGGAGGAAGTCTGTTTAAAAAATTCAACTTGTGTCAAATTCTAGCAAGTGCAAATTATTCTGTAGTGCCTGAAAGCAAATTGTTGGTTTTCTGTAGCCAAAATGAGAGCGGCTGGCTGGGCTAGTGGGAAAGGGGGATGGAGCCTGGAAGACATTTTTGGGGGTGATGGAAATGCTTACACTATCATTTGTGCTCTTTTCACAGGTTTGCACATATGTCAAAATTGACCAAATTGTGCACTTCACATTTGTGCAGTTTAGTGGGTGCTATGTTTAATTTGATTTGACTTGAAAATTTTATGATTAAAGATTTCTCACTTTCAAAGTTCTATTTTTTAATTCATATCTAATGTCACTTACATGATACATGTTTGCTCATTTGATACAGTGACACCATTTAGTCAAGTGTTGCTCAATGTTCAAAATTAAAAAACAAAAGTTCATTGAAACTTACATGGAGCTGTGTTTACCTAAACATAACTTCAAGGTAAAGAGTACAATTAATTTTTCTTCTGCATGTTTTTTTTTTAATTATTGGAAATTAAGCCTCGGACTTTCATATTAAACTACATTTGCAGCCCATTTTTTATTTTAAGACAGAGTCTTGCTAAGTTTTCCAGCCTCACACTTGTGATCCTTCTGCGATAGCAAAATACATATGCACGTAAGTAAATGATTTAGAGAGTATATTGTTTTAAGGAAGCCAGCAGCAACAAGAGAGGAAAGGAAGGGCTAAACAAAGACGGGAGAACAGGAGGAAAGAAGGAAGGAAGAAAGGAAGGGAAGAAAGCAGGAAGGGAGTAATCTTAAGGTAACCCCAAAATTTTACCCTACTGCAATAACTTTAACTTCTAGAATACCATATACAGAAAACACAAAATGTTTCTTTTATGGCCAAAGAAAGGAAACACAAACATTGCGAATATGTATGAGATATGGTCCTAAGTCGGCGTTAAATGGACCAGCGCAGTAAACAATTACATGACTCACAGAGCAGAGTGGCAGAGCAGGAAACTCTATCCATCAAACCCCTGGAACAGCTGGATTGGGTAGAAGAGCACAGAACGCTTAGCAGCCAGTCTGCAGTGCTTGGAGCTGATGCTTAGGATGCGCTGATAAAATAAAACTACATTTTATTAAATTTACCTAAATTTTAGTGGTGTATTTTCCTGCCTGCTAAGGAACAAGATTCTATTCTTTGTTTTCAAAGGGACACTTCTCTTTGGCGTCTACTGTTTTCTCTGTCTCTCTAGCTGAAGGCACTTCATTTCCACCTTTAGTGGTTCATAGCCTGAATGTTTAACCCCTGCTCAATTTCTACACACAGCTCAACTTCTGACAGTGATTCAAGTTCTCGGAAGTTTTAAAAACAGAAATAAAAGAGTGAATAAAGTACAATCGTGAAGGAGGTGGGTATGGCTTCAAACTTGGTGCTCCTTGGCATGTGCGCATAACTGGACCTTTGGGAGGTGACTGGATTATAGGGGCCCTAGAGCTGAATGGCTTTGAGGAAGAGCGGTCTGTTCAGAAGAGGGAGTCACCAGGGCTGGAGCCCAGAAGCTTCTATTACCCTTCCCATCCCTGTTGACTCTGCAGCTTCTTTCCACCATGTCCCTGTGCCAGGCAGCCTTGCCTTGGGGCCAGAGGATGAGGAACTGAAAGTTCTAAAACCGTGAACCCCAGAAGACCTCTCCTCCTTTCAGGTGGTTGTGTCTTAGTGAGAGAGAAGTGACCAAACAGACATGGAGGAGCTCGCAGTCCTTTTTTCTGCATTTGCTTGGCTAGCTGGATCTCAGGGTTAAGAGCACTGCAGCTGGCTATGATTGGACACCCCTGGAAGCCCAGCATTCTGAGAGGCTGAGACAGAGGGTCCTCAAATTCTAGCCCCTCCTGTCCAACTCTTGTTCCCAAGAGACAACAAATACAATAAAATAGTCAAATAAGTCAACCAGTAGAGAGATTGCTCAAGAAAAAACAAAACCCAAAACAGAAATTTCATTTAACCCAGCTGTTCCCCTTCTAAGTACTTTCCCAAAGCATTAAAGACATCATGGTACAGTGATCCATGCAAAGCCATGTTTATAGCAACACAGCTTACTGTAGCTAAATCACAATAGTGGCCTATTCATCAGCAGATGAATGGATTAAAATGTGGTATATTTACATAATGGAGTATCCACTGGCCATAAATTTGGGTGATTCATAGGAAAATGGTGGACCACTGAAACCATACTACTAAGTAAAATAAGTTGTGAAGGGTTACATATTGCATGGTTTCTCTAATATGAGAGAGCCAAAATATAAATAAGTGAAAGAGTGAAATAAAAGACCCATGTTAAGGAAGAGGGAGATAGACTCTGAAGAGATGGAGTTTGGAGAATGAGGGAAAGGGGAGGCCAAGAGGAAAGAGGAGTAAACACAATCAAAATATCATATGTATGTGGAACAATCCCCTAAGGTAAATGTCATTGCTATATATCTCAAGCACATGCTAATGAAAATTGTTTGAAATAAAGCTGGATGTGGTGGCACATGCCTTTAATTCCAGTATTTAGGGAGGCTGAGGCAGGAGGATCATAAGTAGACCAGCCTGAGCAACTTAGTGACTTAGAGAGATCCTGTTTGGAAAAAACAAAGCAGAGAAGGGGATTCAGCTCAGTGAGAAGGCCCAGGGCCACGTCGGGAGAGAGGGGGGGATGCAGCTAGATACAAAGAAAAATAAAGAACTTTTAAGGTTTTAGACTAGTAATGTGGAGCACACACCAAAGACTGCATATTCCAATGTTATCAAAGACACACTCATTCACAGGGAAATCCACAAAGGTCCAAATGCATGCTAAACAGAGGTTAAGGATAACCATGTTCTTGGCAGGTTGGTCATCAAATGAATTGTGGAAAATCTCTCTGGATTCAGATAGCTTTGGCTTTCAGATGTGCAGATTATGAGGCTTTGTGAAAGTGTGATTTCAGTACCTTCAAGAGAAAAGAAAGTTGAGGCATAAAACAGGACAAGCTTAAAAATAAAAAACGTGCGCACACATTGTGACAGGTTTCTGTGAGTTTATAAGTGCTAATGATGTAGAATCGTGGCTGGTAAGACTTCAACTATTACATTTCGATTTTTGATTTTCCAGACTTTTTGTAAAATGGCCATGTAATTTCCGAAAAGTGTGGCTGGGATTCATGCAAACAATTTTTATACTTTTTTCATTTTAGGTTAACAATTTTAATCAATTAATAACTGACCAGGGTTGTGATCTGAAGGAGAATTAGACTAAAAGATTATAGATGGGTTAGGGTCTATTGATGTTAGTATTTTAAAAGAAAATGAAGAGTGGTAGGTGGGTGGAATGTACGAATTGTATCACAAAGTATTTCAGATATTTAAAGTATATCACTAAAAATACTTTCTATAGGCTAGTTAGTTAGGATAGTACATTGCTATTATAATGGAAGTTATTCATAGTGCTGCACTGAGGTTCTGTGTGTGGCAATCATATAGAAAAGAATATTATGGTGAAACCTTTAAGTCCAAAGCAATACTTTATGATCAAGTCCCAATTGACTCTTATTTCATAAAACACTTGTTAATAAAATAATCAAAGCGTATTTCATTCTGGTAAGGGTTAGACATTTCTGTGTACGATGGTTGAAATCATTAGCCCAAGCATACTGCTTAAAATATGCACTTTACTTTCTCACTATGGCTTTGGTTTGACTTAATTTCATCATGGTTTTGCTATATAACATTACTTCTCTAACAATTTGATTTTTGATCGGAGTATATTTGGCTTTTTGAGAAAGGAAAAGAACTGAGTACACAAAGTGATTTGCATATGTCTGCAGGTAAAATATTTTTAGTATGCTATACTCCTAATATTGCCCTCTTCTCAGCAATTATGAACTTAATTGTTTTTCTGTGAATCACCTAGTGAGGCTTTATCTTCATTTAGTTGACACTGTTTCCCTCAGCTTTCAAAGTGTTAAGCCACATGCAGAAACAAAGTGATTGATGTCAATACGGAAACAGCACCAGCAACAACAAATCCACTGTTTCAAGACCACTTAGCATTGTTTCAACTGCATTGATATTATTATTATTATTTTGTCTTTTTTCGTTTTTATCGGTACCAGGGATCAAACTCACGACTGCCTGCTTGCAAGGCAGGTGCTTATGCCGCTGAGCTAAATCCCCAGCCCCCGCATTGATATTATTTAATCTTCATCACAACTCTACCCATGTGTAACATTGTGTATTTTACAGAAAAGATTAAGAAACCTGACCAAGTGGTAGGAAAATGGATGCACCTTGGAAACAAAATGTTCAGTGATATAAATCAGACCCATAAACTGAAAATTTCACAGCTTCTCTTACATGAGAAACACAAAGTGTAAATAAAAGGCAGAAAAATGGTAGACAACAGGAAATAGGAATTGGGAAAAGGACCAAGAGAAGGTGGAAGGAGAGGGAAAGAGATGTAAAAAGAATTAAGACATGTTATGCAAATTCCCATTATGAAGGTAATCATTGTGTATTATGAACAAATACTGATAAAAATTAAAATTTAAAAAAGAAAACTGACCTGGTCCCAGTTTTCTACTTTTTTTCTGTCCTTCCTCCAATGCTAGCCTTTTCCTTTTTGCTTAGTGTTGGTGCACGCTTGCAGTATGTCACATTTATACTTCTCGTGTGGAATTGGTTCCTGGGCGTGACACAGGTCAGTGCCTTTTCCAGCCCCTGTCCAGCCCCTCGCTGCCCGTCCCTGCTTCTCTTCACCTTGTTCCCATTTGAAAAAGATCCATCTCCCTTTTCCTTATTATCTTTCACTTGGCTGTTTACTTATAATCTGGATTTCTCATATAAGATGAGAAACAATACAATATTTAATCACCTTTTCCCCTTATTCCGCCAAGATTAAGTCTGTAGAGCCATCTTGATGTTTCCCTTAACAGCCAGTGATTGGTAAGATTCTCAACTCAATTCTGCAAGGAAAAGGTCAATGTATTCAGATACTCCCTGAAAGTCTCCGACAGCATCTGATGACTTGAGAGCTATGCAGCGTAGCCTATTAGAAGTTGAATCAGGAGCTCAGAAAGGCTTCATTTGCACTATTGGCCCCATGCACCCAGCCTGCTAATTGTTTTCTAGCTTCCAATATTCCCTAATCTGCAGTTGAGGGCCCCTGATACCCATCATTCTTTGGGTCTCCCTATTAGAGTGGGGCATTCTGAGACAGAATGAAATTAGAAATGCTCCAAAAGGAGCATCTCTAAAATATTCACAAGCCCGATGCAGCCCACACTTCCGCCTCTTTGGTCAGGAAGTTGAGGCAACTCCAAGCAATGCCCAGATGTCTGGAGACATTTGATTAGCAGGAGTTAGCCCTCGGAAAGTGCGAGGGATTTATTTTTGAGATGTGTGCTGTTACTCTGGCTGCTGCTATAAAGCTGTGGGTTGTTCTTTCCTTTTTGCCGTAGGAGTACTTTATAATTTCAGTAAGATTCTCTCCACATGAAATAACGTACTTTAATGTAGATTTCCTGCAGCAATCTGCAAATACTTCTCTGTGGGATTTTATGTTTCAACCAATTCGATGTACTCATATCACTTTTAAACTCATTTTTACTTACATTTTTATAATGTTCACCCTGCCTAGTAATTTTAACCTGACATAGATTTTTTTTGGTCATGTTCTAAATCTTAAAATCCTAGAAGTCTCAAGCATAAGGCAAAAAAAATTATTTTTTTGGACTCTCATTTCAGTATGGAATGATAGCCTTGGATCATAAAATATTAAATAGAAAGGAAATTTTTCTTAAATGTTACTATGATTAATTTAGCTAAAAAATAAAATCAAATAGATTACTTTTTGCTAACTTGGATGAAAGTTTGGCTATAAGTAGAACAATATTATTTGGAATACATACATATATATATATATGCTTTTCCAAGCCTGGGACTAAATCTTTTGGTGTGAGCTTTTTAATTCTAGTTCCAATTTCAATAAACTTTATTGGCATAGCAAGAGATGTAGCCATGGCCAGAATCCATAAATTATATTTGTGACTTTAGGGCAGCAGGTTTCACAGAGGTAATAGGATTTTTTTCCTTGCATCTTCATTTTCTATTAAGTAAGGGAAATGGAAAGGAATATTTTAGTTTCAGAAAGACAGTGCAGAAGGAGAAGAATAAAATAGACTTCTCAATGTGGCTGTTTTCTGAAATGAGCCATGAGGAAGAAGCAAACATTATCTTTCAGGGAATAGAAGAAATAAAAATTCAACATGCTTTTCAAAATACAATGTGCGTCAAGGGGAGCATCCAAGTTTTGTGGGGTTCGTACCACTTTGTGGTGCTTCTTGAGAAAAAAGAAATGAAACTTCATATTGAAAATTACGTTCAAAATTCCATACTTAACATAGTCAAAGAAACCATAATAGATTACACATTTGTGAAAGCTAACAAATAAGCATCATAAAGTTAAGGGGAAATGTAGCATTTTACTTAATCAGTCAATTCCTTCCTAGACCTCTGTAGCTCTTCTTCAGCATTTTTTGTGGCATATTTATATGGAGCACCAATACAAATATTTTTATGGATTCATGCCAGGGCTTTCTCACTGAGCTGCATTCCTAACTTTCTAATTTAATTTAATTTAATTGTTTTTTGCACAAGTCTTGCTAAGTCACTAAATTGCCCACACCAGGGCCAACCATACAGCTCTCCTGCCTCAGCCTTGTAGAGTGCTGGAATTACAAGGCCTGCACCATCATGGGTGGCTTTGGTTGCATACCTTTGACCACCTCGTCACAGGACAATTTCCACAGTATTTTCTATAGCTGGAATGGGAAGGTGATCGTTTGTTCTCTACCATAGCAGATCAGAATATCCTTTACATTAATTAGAACTTAGGAAGATTTCTTTCAGATTCATAATGGTTGTCAACATAAAGCCAAGATTTTCCTCTACCCTGGGGATATAAACCACACGACTGTAAAAGCAGGCAGAGGAGTCTCATAGCACAGCTGCAGGTTTGTTTCCTTTTACCGTGTGAATTCTATAAATTCAACTTTGCACAATTCTCATCCAAAGAAGGAAATTTATGAGGTGTTTACAATCCACTTGTTATATTCTTATGTTTCTGACATAACAGGGCTCGTTTGGAGCAGTCCCCAGTCCCTTAACAGCACACCATATTTATGTTTGGAAGAATAATGTCAAACACGCTTCACCTGCATTTCCGGTCTTCTCCCTTCATTGTCCGCCTGTGTCCAGTGCCAGCTATTGTCCAGCAGATTCTCACAAGGAACACTCCCCACCCCCGTGTACTCAGAGCTTGACTGATGAGTCATCTCGGGGAGTCCACACCCAGCAGCCAGGAGTAGAGTAACTCTACCAGAAAGTACCTGTAAACCACAAAAACGCCTTCCACAGAGCCAGGCCTTCTCAATCTGGGGCTTATAGACAGGTGGGGCTGGGAGAGGAATTTGTGAGTTCTAAGATGCTTGGCAGCCTTCACCTCTACCCATTAGCTACCAGTAGGAAGCTCAAACTGTTTCAGGGTTCTACCCAAAAATATGGGGGCGGGTAGCATCACCCTCCGCTGAGAGGCATTGTGCTAGATTAATCTCATCATATTCTCTGCTCATTAATTACTTGCTGTAAAGTCAGCCACTACTCTCATAACAAAATACGACATAGGGTAGATGGAAGAAAATAATACATCTTAACCGGTACAATATATTTGCTAACTTCACAAAAAGCTGAAAGTCCATAAAAGGATATTAGTAAGGGCTACCCAAAGATTTAAAAGGAGATGTTCAAGGGCATAGGGGTTCCATGAATCTGATTCCACAATAAGTCAGTGATTGTCCTCAAGGCTATAAAGAAAAGATTCAGATTAGCTTAGGTATTTTTTCTTTTACTATTGAAAGGTGCTTTGAACTTTGATGTAATGTTTCTAGTGGGCAGTGGCTATTTAAATTGGAGGGAACAGGAAAGGGCATATCTCAGCGGATGGTCCTCTTTGTCATTAGAGTGCTCTCAGTGGCACCATTTGTGCAGTGTCGATGGGCAAAACCGGTATGCTTTCTCCTCAGCACTGCTAAGTCCAGGTAGCACCGAAGTTACTCATGTCAAGTTTCTTGGTCTCGGCTACTCCATCTTTCTCCTTATGAAGCAGTCAAAAGTGTGACATTGTACTTTGTCGAAATCCAAGTCCCCTGCTACAAGCCAGAGACAGTGGAAGATGTACGCTCTGAGTGAATGCACTCCCTCTTGGAGCTATATAATTGTGAGTCCTGATGTAAGAAGTGATGGGCTTTTGGTCAGTAGCTGTGGACCGCCCTAGAGTGAAGGAAGGCATTTCTGTGAAGTGTTAGATGGTACCCTCCATGGTATTCAAAGAACATAGAATCCACTTTCAACCCTGATATACACTGCCAATGCACAAGTTTTCTTTAAACTATCTTGCTAGTTAAAAAGAAAAGAAAGAAGGGCTTGATGACTGTTGTGTAAAAGCCAAGAGTATATTTCCTGTGCTGTAGCCTTATATTTTAAGACAATTAAGCTCCCCCGCAACCTGGTATATTTCTCCTCTTATTAACATGAATTGTATATTGGATTCATCATCCCCGGTTTACAAATGAGGAAACTGAGACTCACTCAATAAAAAAAAAATAAACTCCTGTGAAATAGTTTTACAGATTTATTTTCAGCTCAGAAACCTATGATCAACATTGAATTAAAATGTAGACACTGGTCTTCAGATAATACAAATTCCCTTCAATCTACAATAACTGCAGATTTTGGAGATAAATCTGAAAAAAGCATAAAAACTTAAGTGATCATTTCCCATTATTGCATTATCTCTATACTTTTGGTCGGAATAAGAGAAGATTTTGAAATCAATCCTAATGTGCTTCATACTTAAAAATTATATATATACACAAATTATATATGTGCACAAATATATATATATATATATGCACAAATTAATACATGTTGCTCAAAATAGAATTTGTTTTATAGAGGAGATTGTCTCTCTGAAATAAGATTAGGAAAGTAATCATTAAATTCTGTTAATCATGTTTCTTTCCTGCAAGATGGTGTTCCTCAAACGTAATTGACAATGATTTTTTTTCCTCATGGAACATATTTTACTGAATACTAGCATTAGTTAGGGAGCACTTCATAGAATGCTAGTGTAGCTGTGAGAATATAAGGTTTAATGCCAGGAGATTTTATGTTCAAATTTTGACTCTGATACTAGCAAAGTGAATGAAATAAGTCATTTAACTTCTTCAACCCTCGGAAATCTTATCTTTAGATCTGGGATCAAATTACCTACTACAGAATATTATCACTATTGGGAGGCTTAAAGTTGACACAAGATTACCTTGAAAAGTGCCAAGTTCATGCTTTTACTAATATTTGGCTCCTTTGAAAGAAGCAAGCATTCATTTGAGGTTACAGGATGAAATTGATATCAACATAATTCTATGAGCTTTTGTTTATGTCGATTTATTTTTTATTTTAAAGAGAAAAAAGATAAAATGACAATGAAATAGAGTTTCAAAACATGTTAGTAAAACAGTTACAATAATTAATTGCATATTGTTATCTCCGTAAGAGTTACTTGAAGTGCAAGGTATACGCATCACATCATTTCCAAACAATATTAGCACAAAACTTTCTTTTCAATGAACTAAGAGAACCTAGCTGGATGGCTATCTTAACTATCTTGTGTATGCATATACTTGCCCCATTCTTTCTTTCCTTTTCCTCCATCACAGTTTATCTTTGCATTTGAATGATTTCTTCCCAGTTCTCAATACCTATTGTACATTTTAGATCTTATTTATTGTTCAGTTTGTCACACTAGTGAGATGAGATAATGTTTACATGGATGGGTTTGTTTTACTTCACTTGAGTATAGTCTATAATTGCATGCATTTATATTTACATTTGAATGTCTCCAGTTTATCTTTCTTTATCGCTTAGTAATACTCCATTATAATAAAAACCATATATTTTTATCATTCCTCCACTGATGGGCATTTGAGTTGTCTCCAAGATATGATTATTATATATTGTTCCCCTATAAACATGGATACACATGTACTGCTGTGCTATGTTTTTAATTCTTCTGGGAAGATACCCAGAAGGGGGATAACTGGGTCACATGGGATGTCTAGATGTTTAAGGAATCTTCACATTAATTTCTGCACCAGTCTCCACTCCCACCAACACTGGAAAAGGGTTTCTTTTTACCTACAGCCCCGCTACAATTTGTTATTGGTTAATTTATTGATGATGGTCATTTTTCCTGGAATTAGATGGAATCTCAGTGTTCTTTTAACTTATATTTTGCAAATGACCAGTGATCTCAAACATTTTTTTCATGTATTTATTTGTCATTTGTATTTGGTCATCTGATAAGAGTATATCTCAGATATCCATTTTTGGATTGGGTCTTCAAATTTGGAGGTTCTGATATTTTTCAGTTCTTTGTATGTAATTTATTTGTTTGAGGGATACTTGAATATAATTTTTTCCACTCTGGACTGTCTTTTTTTATTTAAAGGAAAAAGAAAAAAAAACAGTATAAGGGTACAAATAATACAGAATTTCAGAAAAGCAGGAAGAAATCACTAGTTAATAGATTACATATTGTCATCTTAGAAATAGTTATTCAAGTTACAGGATTTAAGCATACAAAGTGGACAAACAGTGATACTGCAAACAGTTGTGTTCAGTGATCCACCAAAAACCCAGCAATATGCTCATCTATCTTAACACACCTAAACACACTTGCAGTTGTATCCTTTAGAGAACTTTTTTTCCCTCTCTTTTTTACAACAACATTTACACATTTTGGGTTTTATTACTCCCGTAGTTCTTACTACTTTTTTTTGGAAGAGAATAAAACCAAATATGACAAAACAAAGCAGTCAGTCAAAACAAAGGATAGACATAGCACATGATGTAAAAAAGAATACAAGGTAATCAACAATGGTTATCATAAAGCCTCTTGCTACCTTAAAAAGAATTGCCTATATCATTAGGTATAATAAAATTGAACAAAACAGTACAGAACAAGACCAATAAAATCTAAACACTGGAAACATTACAGGACTTCAAAAGAAGATAACAGTCAAACCAGAATGGGCATCATAGTGAATCTTACTGCCTTCAAAGTAGTTGCCTATATCCTCAAACTTGTTACTATCAAACTGAACAGAACAGAGTCTAATCAGTCAAAACAAAATGGTAGGAGCAATACAAGGCTTCAAATCAAGCTAATAGGAAATCAAAAAAGTTACTATAATATATCCTGCTATTTTTTTATTTTTACCTTAGTTAAAAAATAATTAAATAAATAAATACTTTTTTTAAAAAAAGGGGGAGATTGAGATAAAAGGGGACATAACAATATAACAATACTGGTCAAAGCATAACAATTTCAGCAACATAGTGCTTCACCACAAGATAACCCAACTTAATACTAGTTACCATAGTGTCTCTTTCCTTGAAATATTTGAGTATAACTTCGTATACCATGGCTTCAAATACATCAAGGCAGTGTAAAACCATTCAAGGTGATGAAAGTATTACAGAGTATTTAGAACCAGCTAACAAAAAACGAACAATGGTTTCTATATTATCTCTTTGCCTATAAAAATTTTTGTTTATACTATCATGTATAATAAAATCCAGTAAGAAACAACATGGTAAAACCAGTGGGGACAGAAGAACAACAGTTTGGTGGGACTTCAAAACAAGATGATATTAAATCAGCACTAGCTATTATGATGTATTGTTTTCTTCAAAATAGCTGTTCATATCATCACAGGCAATAATATCAAACAGCCTAGAATAAAGCCATTCTAATTAATGAGTTGAAAACATTATAAGGCTTCAAAGCCACATAATGAGGAATCATGATTACCACATATTTTTAAATATTTGAATCATTTATTACAATAGGGAAACTATTTGGTAGTCATACATGTGAGTTTGATTTATTTCACTTATGAGCATGGTCTCAAGCTGCATACATTTATTTATAAATATCTCAATGTGATCCTTATTTAGAGCTGAGTAGTACTCCATTGTATAAAAGCACCACAACTTTTTTATCCATTCCTCAGTTGATGTACATTTAGGTTGTTTCCAAGAACTGGCAATTGCAAATTGTGCTGCTATAAACATGGGTACACAAATATCACTGTAGTATAATGCTTTCAGTTCTTCTGAGAATATGCCTAGAAGTGGGATAGCTGGAACAAATGGGACTTCCAATCCCAGCTTTTTGAGAAATCTCCAGACTGACCTCCTCAATGGCTGCACCAGTCTACACTCCCACCAACAGTGCAGGAGAGTTCCTTTTTCCCCACAGCCTCTCCAGCATTTGTTGTTGATGGTTTTCTTGATCCTGGCCATTCTTTCAGGAGTGAGATGGAATCTCAGTGTGGTTTTAATTTGCATTTCTCTAATGACTGATGATGATGAACATTTTTTCATTTATTTATTTGCCATTTGTATTTCTTCATCTGAGAATTCATCTCAGATGCCCATTTTTGGATTGGATGTTTGAATTTTGGGGGTCTGATTTTTTTTAATTCTTTATATATTTTAAACAAAAGTCCTTTGTCTGAGGGAGAGTTCACTAAGTTTTTTTTCCCAGTTTGTGGGTTTTCTTTTCACTGTGCTAGAAATTGCTCTTTACATGCAGAAACTTTTTTAATAAGAGGTAGTCCCATTTATTGATTCTGGGAAATACTTCGAGTATTTGAGTTCTGTTCAGGAATTTTCTACCTACTCCTATGTCTTCAAGGTTTCTTCCTAATTTGTCTTCCAAAGATTTACTCTTTATGTTTTAATATTCAGATCTTTGATCCATTTAGATTTTAATTTAGTACATGGTGATAGGCATGGGTCTAGATTTAGTTTCGGCATATGGAGAGCCAGTTTTTCCAACACTATTTATTAAAGAGACTGTTGTTCTTCCAATGAATCTGTTTGGCTCCTTTATTAAAGGTAAGGTGGTTGAGTGTGTTTGTAGTTGTGGTTGTATCTTCTAATCTATTCAATTGATCTTTGGCTCTGTTTTGATTTCAGTATCATGTTGATTTTACTACGGTTGCTTTGTAGTATAACTTCAAGTCAGGGATTGTGATGCCTCCTACCTTACCTTTGTTGCTTAGAACTGTCTTTGCTATTCTATGTCTCTTCTCACTCCAGATGAATTTTAGGAGTGATTTCCCTACATCTATGAGGTATGTTGATGGTATTTTCTTTGGGATTGCATTGAATCTGTATAAAAGTTTTGGGAGAATGGCCATTTTCACAATATTTATTCTTCCTATCCATAAGCAAGGGATGTCTTTCCATTTTCTGAGATCATCTTCAATTTTTTTCAGTGTATTATGATATTCCCTGTATAGGTCTTTCACTTCTTTCATAAGAGTAATTCCTAAATATTCCATTTTATTAGTTGCTAGTGTGAAGAGTGTGGCTTCTCTTATTTCTCTCTCTGTGATTTTTTTTGTTAGTGTATAGGAATGCTATTGGTTTTTGAGTATTGATTTTGTATCCAGCTACATTACTGAATTTGTTTATTATATCTAAGAGTCTTTCAAAGGAGTTTTGGGGTCTTCTATGTAGAGTATCATGTCATCTGCAAACAATGATAATTTAACTTCTTCTTTTCCTATTTTTACCCCTTTTATTTCTCTCTCCTGTCTAACTGCTCTGGCTCGTATTTCCAGTAATATATTAAATAGGAGTGGTGATAAAGGACATCCTTGTCTTGTGCCTGATTTTAAAGTAAAGGCCTTCAATTTTGGGCCATTTAGTATGATATTGGATGTTGGTTTGTCATAGATGGCCTTTATTATATTGAGGTAAAGACCATCTATGCCAATTTTCTGTAAAGTTCTTATCATGAATGAATGTTGGACCTTATCAAAAGCTTTTTCTGCATCTATAGAAATGATCATGTGATTCTTACTTTTGGCTTTATTGATGTGGTGGATTACATTTATTGATTTACATATGTTGAACCATCCTTGCATTCCTGGGATGAATCCCACTTGGTCATGGTGTATAATATTCTTGATGATTTGCTGCATCTTATTTGCCAATATTTTATTGAGGATTTTTGCATCTGTATTTATTAGGGAGATTGGTCTACAGTTCTCTTTTTTAGTTGGGTCTTTTTCAGGCTTTGGTACTAGAGTAATATTTGCTTCCAAGAATGACTTAGGAAGGATTGCTTCCCTTTCAATTTCATTCAATAGTTTGAGGAGTGTCGGCATTAGGTCTTCTTTGTATTTCTTGTAGAATTCTGCAGTGAATCCATCTGGGCCTGGGCTCTTCTTTGTAGGTAAGGACTTAATTACATTATCAATTTCATTAATAGAAATTGGGTTATTCAGCAGTTTTACCTCCTCTTGACCTAGCTTTGGTACTTCATACATTTCTAGGAATCTGTCTATTTCTTCTGTGTTATCAAACCTTTGAGAGTAGAGGTTTTCGAAACAGGTGTTAATGATCTTTTGTATTTCTATAGAGTCTGAAGTGATTTCACCCTTTTCATTTCTTATTGCATGAATTTGAGCTTTTTCTTCCCTTTTTTTAATAAGGTTGGCTAGGGGCTTATCAATTTTATTTATTCTTCCAAAGAACCAACTCTTTGATTCATTGATTCTTTGAATTGTTTTCTTAGTCTCTATTGCATTGATTTCTGCTCTGATTTTATAATTTCCTCTCTTCTTTTGGCTTTGAGCTTGACTTGCTCTTCTTTTTCTAGATGTTTGAGGTGTAGCATCAGGTTATTTATTTGTATTTATTCTATTTTCCTGATGTGAGAACTCAGTGCAATAAATTTTCCTCTGAGGTTGGCTTTCATTGCATCCCACAGATTCCAGTAAGTTGTATTTTTATTTTTGTTTTCTTGTAGATATTGTTTAATTTCTTCTTTAATTTCCCCTGTGACCCACTGATTACTCAAGCATGTGTTACTCAGTTTCCATGTTTTTGTGGGATTTTTGCAGTATCTTTTATCATTAATTGCTGATTTCAAAGCACTATGATCCAATAACATGCAAGGGGTAATTTCAACTTTTTTTGCATTTATTTAAATATATTCTGTGAGCTAATATATGGTCTATTTTAGAGAATGACCCATGTACTGCTGAGAAGAATGTGTATTCTGATGTTGTTGGTGGAACATTCTGTATATGTCTATCAAGTCCATTTGTTCACATGTGTGATTCAGTTCTGTTATTTCTTTGCTGATTTTCTGTGTGATTGATCTGTCCCTCGGTGTTAATGGTGTGTTAAGGTCTCCTGTTACAATTGTGTTACTGATAATTTGATTTTTCATTTCTGTTAATAGTTGTTTTATATAGCTGGGTGCTCTGGAATTTGGTGCATATGTATTTAAGATAGTATCTCTTCCTCTTGAAGTCTTCCCCTAACGAGTATGTAGTGACCTTCTTTATCTCTTCTGATCATTATTGGTTTAAAGTTCACACTGTCTGCAAACAGAATGGCTACTTCTGCTTTTTTGGGGGCTCCTGTTGCATGAAGTATTGTTTTCCATCCTTTGACTTTCAGTCTGTGAGTATCCTTTTGGGTTAAATGGGTTTCTTACAGACAGCATATGGTTGGATTTTGTTTCTTGATCCATTTTGCCAGTCTGTTTCTTTTAATTGGTGCATTGAGACCATTTATATTGATGGATATAAATGTTATATGTTGGTTTTATTGTTGACATGTTATCTTTCTGCTTTTGCATCTTTATCTTCCTGTTCTGTTTAATTATCTGCTTTGCTTAGTGTTTTTTTGCTAAGTGTATCTAAACTGTCTTTCAATATTTTTTGCAGGGTTGGCTTGGTGATCATGAAGTTCTTCAGCTGTTCTTTGTTATGGAAGTATCTTATTTCACTATCGATTTTGAGGGACAGTTTTGCAGGGTACATCAGTCTAGGTTGGAAATCATTTTGCTTTAGGATCTGGAATACTTCACTCCATGCTCTTCTTGACTTTATTTTTTGTACTGAGAAGTCTGCTGTGATTCTGATAGGTTTTCCTTTATAAGTGACCTGTCTTTTCTCTCTGACAGCTTTAAATATTCTATTCTTATGTTGGATTTCTGGGATTGTGATTATTATATGTCTGGGTGTAGTTTTATTTTGGTTATGACTATTTGGAGTTCTATATGCTTCAGTGATCCTGATGTTGGTTTCCGATCTCATGTTTGGGAAATTTTCAGCTATTACTTCTCTAAATATCCTCTTGACATCCTTTATGTTGTCCTCTTCTTTTTCATTAATCCCTATTGGGTTGTCTTTTCACTCTAGTAGTGATTGCTTTTGTTGTTTAAAAGATTTTTAATAAGGTGAGATCTCATTTGTTGATTCTTTGTAATATTTTCCTTGTAGTCTGTGTTTCATTCATGAAGTCTCTGTCTACATCTACATAATCTTTCTGAATTCTACTTTTTTCTCTTCTAGTAAATTTAGGGTTTCTATTTTAATATTTAGATCTCTGACCTATTTTGACTTTTGTTTAGTGCATGGTGACAGACATAGGTCTAGTTTTGGTCTTTGACATATGAAAAAACTAGTTTTTCCAGTACTATTTATTAATCAAACTATGTTTCTGCTAGTGAACACATTTAGCTCCTTTGTCAAAGATAAAAAGTGATGTGTGTTTCAGGTTCTGTCTGCCTCTTGTGTTCTGTTTCATTGATCCTCAGGCCTGTTTTTTGTTTGTTTTGTTTTATTTTTCTGCCACTATGATGCTGATTTTTTAATAGTAACTTTGTAGTATAGTTTCAGATCTGGGATTGTGATGCCCTCAATTTGCCTTTGTTGCCCAGAATTACTTTTGCTGCTCTAGGCCAATGAATCTTAGGAGTGTTTTCTCTGGATCTGTGAGGTATGCTAATAGTGTTTTGATTGGCATTGCATTAAATCTGCATAGTAGTTTTGAAACCAGGGCCACTTTCACTATATTGGTTTTTCCTATCCAAGAACAAGAGATATCTTTCCATTTTCTGATATCCTCTTTTATCTCCTTTTTTAGAGTACTGTAATTTTCACTCTACAGATATTTTGCATCCTTTGTTAGATAGATTCCTAGGCATTTCATTTTTTAAGATAGTGTTGTGAAGGGTTTGCTTTCCCTAATTTTCTTTCTGAGTGTTTTGCTTGTGTACAGGAATACTACTGACTTTTGAGTGTTGACTTTGTATCCTGCTACACTACTGAATTCAGATACTAAGTCTATAGGTTTCTTGGAATTTTGGGGTCTTCTTTGTAGAGTAGCTGTCATCTGCAAATAATGACAATTTAACTTTTTTCTTTCTTGTCTTTATTCCATTTATTTTTTTCTTATTTAATCACTCTGGCTAATTTCCAGAACTATATCAAATAGAAGTGGTGATAATGAACATCCTGATTTGTTTCTGGTTTTACAGAAAAAGCCTTCAGTTTCTTATCATCTAATATGATGTTTGCTGTTGGTTTGTCCTAGCTGACTTTTATCAGATTAATATAAAGACCACAAATTCCAATTTTCTATAGGGTTTTTATGATGAATGGGTGCTGGACTTGGTCAAATGCTTTTTCCATATCTATTAGATGATCTGTGATTTTTGTCTTGGGTTCTGTTAATATGATGTGCTACATTTGTTTATTTGCTTATGTTGAGTCATCTTTGCATCCTTGGATAAATCCTAGCTTTCATGATGTATAATCTTCTTGATGATTTTCTGCATCCCATTTGACAGTATCTTATTAACAATTTTTTGCATCTATGTTCATTAGGGAGATTGGCCTATAGTTTTCTTTTTTGGTTATATTCTTCTCTGGTTTGGAATCAGGGAAATACTTGCTTTTAAGAATAATCTTGAGAATACTCCTTCCTTTTCAATTTCTTTTAAAGAGTCTCAGCATTAATCACATTAGTTCTTCAAATTTCTTGTAGAACTCAACAGTGAATCTATCTGGACCTGGTCTTTCCTTTGTTGGTAAATTTTTATTACATTTTCAATTTCACTGGTTGATTTTGGGTTAATGAGAATTTCTTATACCTTCTTGATTTAGTTTTGGCAATTTGATTGTGCCTGGGAATCTATCTATTTCTTCTGTGTTTTCTGTCTTATTAGAATATAGTTTCTCACTGTAGGTATTGATGATCTCCTGGATTTCTGTGAGATCTGTTGTGATTTCCATCTTTTCATTCCTTGCTGCTTTGATTTTGTGCTTTTCTTTCCTCTCTTTGATGAGGTTGGCTAATATTTTAATCAATTTTAGCTATTCTTTCAAACAATCAAGTTTTCAATTGATTGATTCGTTGTATTATTTTCTTCAATTCTATTGCATTGATTTCTGATCTTATATTTTTCTCCTTCATATTAGACTTGGGTTTGATTTATTCTTCTTTTCCTAGAAGTTTGAGGCTTAACATTAGGTTAGTTATTTGAGTTTGCTCTGTTTTCCTAATGTGTGAGTTATCAATATAATTTGCCCTCATAGTGATATAGGGAAATGAAACTCCCAACATATGGTATGTCTGGAATGTGTTCATGATCTCTAAAATCAAAGAATGAATTATAGGAACAATGTTAAAAGCAGAAATATTTATTGAGAGAAAGAAAGCTTTGTCTGAGAGAGACAGAAGGGGTCCTCAGTGGGTTGCCAAAGATTCTGTATTTTCTTGGGATTTTTATAGAGTAAAGTCATGAGGTGAGGCAGGTCTAAAATTGGGGATAACTGGGAACTCACAAGGCAGATGAGCATGAGGTGGGACAGAGCTATAAGCTTAATTGCTCAGGTAAAATTGACCAAATGGGGGACAAATGAGGAAACCAGTCATGTAGCAAGTGAGCATTCTTTATGGATCAGCGACATATGGATCAGGATGGTTCTCCTGGCTTCTCAAGGTGATCCAGATTTAATCCCTAGGATTATACTTAAGGGTGTGGTTGCATTTGTTTTGCCTTCTGTCCCAAAATCTGGCCTACAACAAGAGATGTGTGTCTCCTCCAAGGTCACCAGACATCTGATCCTCTGTGCTAGCTTCTTCCAGGGCCTAGCCCTGTCTGACTGCCTATAATATTTCTAACTAGCTCATCTGCCTGTAACAATAGCACTGTTTTCAATGCATCCCATAAGATTCAGTATATCAAGATTATGAATTAAGTGTGTATACTTTTTAATTTTGTTTTTAATTACTTCTGTGATGCATTGGTTGTTTAGCAGGGTGTTGTGTAATGTCTATGTGTTTATGTAGTTTTGTGATTTCCTTTGTTGCTGATTTTGTTTCATTGAACTTTGGTCAAATAATATGCTCATGTTAATTTCAGTTCCTCTACATTTACTTACACCTGTTTTATCAGCTAATAGATGGTCTGTTTTGGAGGGGTCTCATGTGCAGCTGAAAAGAATGTGTATTCCAATGTTTTGGGGTGGGACACCCAATAGATATCTACTAAGTCCATTTGTTCACAGACTTGGCTTAATTCTAATATTTGTGTGTTGCTTTTTTTTTTTTGTCTAGTTGATCTATCTATTTATGAGATCTGAGTATTAAGGGCCCCCATTACTATCGTATTAGTGCTTATTAGATTTTTTCATGTCTGCTAATCTTTGTTTTGTGTAGTTGGGTTATATTTATGATTATTATCTCTTCCTCTTGGGTTTTCTCTTACCATGTATGTAGTGACTTTCTTTATCTCTTTTAATCAGTAGTGGCTTAAAGTTTGCCTTGTTTGCAAATAGAACCTCTGCATTTTTCTGGGTTCCTATGACATGGAGAATTATTTTCCATCTTTTGACTTTTTAGTCTAGGAATTTCTTTTTAAAATAAATATGTTTCCTGAATGCAGCATATTGTTGGATCTTGCTTCTTGATGCACTATACCGGTCTGTTTCTTTTGATTGGTGAGTTGAGATCATCTATATTGATTATAACCAATATGCATTGGCTTTTGTTTTTCATGTTGTTTGCCTCTTGTTTGTTCCCTATTTTTCTTCTCTGTTTATTTGCTTCTTTCTATTGGTGTTCTTGTGTTTGTTGTCTTTGTTATCTCTTTCTAGTATGCTCTTCAGAGCCTTGTATAGGACTGATTTGGCCATCATTAAATTTGTCAGTTGCTCTTTGTAATGCAAGTATCTTATTTCTCTAATTCTGAAAGAGAGTTTTTGCAGGATTATCAATCTAGGTTGAAGATTATTTTCCTCTAGGGCTTGAAATATCTCACTCCAAGCTCACCTTGATTTGAGCGTTTATCTTGAGAAGTCTGTTGGTTCTCATGGAATTTCCTTTATAAGTTATATTTCTTTTTTATAAATTCTTTTAATAGTATGTTCTTGTGCTGAATATCTGATTTTATATGTGTTGGTGTAGACTTATTTTGCTTGTAGATATTTGGAGTTCTGTATGTTTCACTTATTTGGATGTCTGATTCTTTATCCATGTTTGGGAAGTTTTTTGCTACTATTTCTGTGAAGAGGATTTTAAGGACTTTTGTGCTGTCTCCAGCTCCCCCTCTTTAATTGCAATCAATTTTATGCTGTTCTTTTCTTCATCCTATAGCTACTGAATTGATTTTTGGTGGTCTCTTGCAATTTTTAAGATATCTTTGTTTGAGAATTCATGAACAGGAATCAAACCACATGGGAAATATTTCCCAGAATCAATAATTGGGATCTCATCTTATTAAAAAGTTTCTGCACATCAAAAGAAATCTTCAGCATAGTGAAAAGAAAACCCACAAACTGGGAAAAAATCTTGGTGAACTGTCCTTCAGAAGAAGGACTTCTGTCTAAAACATATATAGAGAATTTTAAAAAATCAGACCTGCAAAATTCAAAGATTCAATCCAAAAATGGACATCTGAGATGAATACTTCTCAGATGAAGAAATACAAATGGCAAACAAATACATGAAAAAATGTTCATCATCATTAGTCACTAGAGAAATGCAAATTAAAATCACACTGAGATTCTATCTCACTCCAGAAAGAATGGTCAGGATCAAGAAAACTACCAACAACAAATGTTGGAGAGGCTGTAGGGAAAAAGGAACTCTCCTGCACTATTCGTGGGAGTGCAAACTGGTGCAACCACTGTGGACATCAGTCTGCAAATATCTCAAAAATATGGGATTGGAAGTCCCATTCAACCCAGCTATTCCACTTCTGGGACTATTCCCAGAAGAACTGAAAACATCATACCACAGTGATATTTGTGCACCCATGTTTATAGCAGCACAATTTGTAATAGCCAGATCCTGGAAACAACCTAAGTGTCTATCTACTGAGGAATGGATAAAAAAGTTGTGGTATTTTTACACAATGGAGTACTGCTCAGCTACAAAGAATGATCACATTGAGATATTTATAAATAAATGGATGCAGCTTGAGACCATACTCATAAGTGAAATAAATCAAACTCACATGTATAAATACCGAATAATCTCCCTAGTTTAAGACATGGTAAGAATACATAAAAGTATGTGGTAATCATGATTCCCCATTATATTCCTTTGAAGCCTTATAAAGTTCTAATTCATTAGTTGGAATGGTTTTATTCTGGGTTGTTTGATTTTATTGTCTGTGATGGTATGAACAGCTATTCTGAAGAAAACAAGACATTATAATAGCTAGTGCTGATATAATATCATCTTGTTTTGAAGTTCTACCAAGCTTTTGTTCTTCTGTCTCCATTGGTTTTATCATGTTGCATCTTATTGGATTTTATTATATGTGGTAATATAAACAAGATTTTTTCATGGACAAGGAGATAGTATAATAACCATTGTTCATTTTCTGTTAGTTGGTTCTGAATATCCTGTGATACTTTCATTCTCTTGAATGGTTTTACACTGTCTTGCTATCTTTGATACTATGATATAAAGTTATATTCAAATATTTCAAGGAAAGAGACACTATGGTAGCTACTGTTATGCCAGGTTGTCTTGTGGTGAAACACTATGTTGTTTAAATTGTTCTGTTCTGATATGTTTTGTTATATCCTCCTTTATTTTAATCTTTTTTTTAAATAAAAAAAATTTTAAAAAATATCTTTGTTTTCCTGGTTGCTAGTTGAGTTTTGTCTTCTATAATCTGACATTTGATCCTCACTTTCATTCAATCTGTTGTGTATACTTTCAGTGGAATTTCTAGTCTGCATTTTTGTTTGGATCTCTTTCATTGATTCCATTTCTAATCTATGTATGGCATTAATGGTTTCCTTTGTTTTCCCCAGATCCACTATTTGTTCATCTGTTTGTGCTTTAATGTCTTTTATTTTGGTAGTCATTTATTTTTGCACCTTTGAGGTTATTTTTTCTATTGCCTCTTCCAATTGTTTTCTCACTTCTGCTGGTGTCATTTCAGAGAGTTCCATTTGTTGGCTTCCAATTTTCTCTATCTCTTTGTGCACTGGACTTGTCCTGGGTGAGCTGGGAATTTGGAATTGCATTTTACTTCTTTGTCTTGTCATGTTCTATTTTCTGCTTTATTTTGTTTTCTGTGTCACTGCTTGTAGGTTTCTTGTGTTATCTAGCCTTATCATTGGTGTTGAGGCTTTCCTAGGAGGTATCTGTTCCTCTGGATGTCTTCTAGATGTAGGTGGTTCTTGGTCTCTATGTCTATCCCTAGAAACTACCTTCCCAATGTATTTAGACTGAGGCATTGTTCTTTTGACTTAAGGCCCATTCCTTTGGCACTGGACTATGGTGTTGGTTATGCCCTCTTACAATCAGTGTTGTCACTCCTGTTGCTCCTGTTTGCAGTCACACTGCCCCCATCGATGGAAGAAGGGAGGAGCTGACTCCTCGCTCCTCTCACCAGCCATGCTGTCCTGGGTTGGACGCACATTCCTCTTGCTGGCCCCAATGTCTCTGGGGAATCTGTTGGTTGATTTTCTGGAAACAATGAGATCTGTCTACATTTGTTGAGCCTGGTAAAGCATTCAGAAGTTATTTGTATGGAAATCTCTTGGCTCTAGAAGAAGCAAACAAACAAGCTTTTTAGAATTAGAAATAAAATGTCACTAATTTAGTATAGTCTTACTAAAACAATTGACTTCTTAGTAAAGCTTTAGACCAACTATTAACCATATTAATGTCTTAGTGGGTAGATATTATGACATTTTACAATTTTGTCCTTTCAAATTTTGCTATAATATATATGTATTATTTGTATAATAACAGAAAATGTTATTTTTAAAATTAAAGCAATGAAATCATCAGATTTTAATGTCCAGGCCTAGAAAGGCTTATGTGCTTAGAGGAGGAGATTGTGTCAGCCTAGTGCTATAAACAGCACAATTATTTTAAAATATAGGACTAACTATAGACTTTGAACTAAAGGAAGTCTTAAAGATCATCTTTTTCTTACTGTGAAATATGAAGAATTTGGACCCTGGGTGTGTAAGGTAATGGAAAGCAGTATTTTAGCCAGAACCAGAACTCTCGTGCTTCTTAATGTCTATGTACAACAGACTACACAGACTTGAGTGATCAGAAAAAAGAGTGAATTAAAAGAAATGTTGAGTGTTGAATCGCCTATACTGGGTTCGATTATTCTAATTTTTTGTGTATTCTACTGATCTGATTTCAACTGACTCGTTCCTTTGCCTCTTCACAAACTTCTCAAAGGCAAAAGTTTGAAGTAAAATAGTGGCAGGCTGTCTTGAAATCTTCCTGTTCTCTTTTGCCCTTTCGGCATTTTCTCCCTAACACTGCCTCTCCCTTCTCTCCTCTACCCACCGTCTCTCCCGCCATTCTGGGCCAGTTGGTATTCTCATCTCAACTTTTGCTGAAACCCTTCCCACTACAGAGCGTTCATAATCCATTTTTTCTCTCCTTCCCTGCTTTTGCCCAATTCAAACTTGAACTTTAAGATTTATCTCAGATTCCTGGCCTTTGCTAAAGCCTTTATGCAGGCAACGCCCACGGCACTGCTGCTGGTTTCTCCATACAATTATCACTTATTAAAATTATGATTTTTTTTCTCTCCAACTGCAAAATGAGCCAGACAAGTCTTATTCTTTTTGTAACAACATAAAGTAGGAGGCTGTGTAAATAGTGGCTAAATGAGTACATTAGCCCTCCCTGGCTTGCTCCTCTCAGCCAAATATTTAGAGAGCCACGATATGATGAGATAATTTTAGCTGAGAGGTGACTGTGTGACAGACCTTCTCTCTGCCTTCACAAGGACATGAAATAAGATGTGTAGAATGGTGGCATTTTAGACAAAGTGTCTCTTGAGAGTGCCTCTAAATTTGAAACACAGAGGCAACCAGGTCATCTTGGCACACAGCTTGGTCTATACCTGAAACATAAGGCAGTTAGAACAACCTGGTACAAAGCACTAGTGAGACAACAAGAGCCAAGTGTTGAGAAATCTTGAAAAGGACGGCAATGTTGGAGGAGAGAGGAGAAAATGAACCAGTTCTGGGTGTCCACACAGCAACAGGCAACAGGGAACTAGCGTGATTGTTCTTTACAAAGCTTTGCTTGCTACGCTGCCCATTCCTTCATGAAATACAGCACCTTCTGTGGTTGACATCAGAATAAATTTCATGCTTGAGCTTCACATTTTGAATGCAGAAACTGACAACACAGATCCCAAATTGTCTCCATTAGAAGTGAGAGAAACAGATGGGAGGAGAACAAGCAGAGTGAAGATATTTGTCACCTACCCTTGCTAGAAAATGACAGAAATTAATTGCCTCTTCATCTGTGCTTTCACAGCAGGTTATTTGTACCACATCATGCCTATCTTTTTTGCAATGGCTCCTAATTATTTTTTCTCACGTATCATTCTCTTGGCTCCTCTATACTCACTGTTCCAAGGTAGTTTTAGGCTCCAGGAACTGAGATTCTCTGTTGTATTGCTGTACCTCCTACTGCCTCCCCAGAACATTCCACTCAGGAGACAGGAGACAGGAGCTGCTATGTTACAGTAGGAGAAGATCGGTGAGCAGGAAGTGTAGCCATGGAGGCCCATAATTGGATGAGCTACAGTGGGGAGAATGAAAGCTGAGGTTTAAAGACAGCAAAAGGAGACTTTGTGTTCGACCCAATTGCAACCCCTGGTTTCAAATTCACCCATATTTTTTGTAATAATCACTACAAATTTTTTCAGAATCTGGTGCTTCAATTGTTATTGAAGTAGTTAGGACCAACTTGTCAATTTATTCCACTGCTAAATAATTAATCTGTCCCCAGGGCTCTTTAGTAAACTGATCAGCTGCCACACTGCTACTGGATGAAACAGCTCTGTGCTGGGTCTTGTCACCAACTTGGGTATTGTTTTTCTTTGAGAAATCATACCTTTCAATCTGAAGCAATAATTGCTTTTTAATAAAGAGGAAGGTTGCAATTTGGAAGCATTACAAATATCTTACCAAGTCTATTTAAACATATCCATTAGCTATGATTTATAGATTCGGTACCGAAATTTTCTTCAGAATTTTCTTAAGAATTTTAAGGACTCTGTGTGTCAGCTTAACTTCTTCGTCTCACAAAAACTCAAAAATAGCTTGGAGAAAATCACATGCAGCAGATAGAACATTTCAAGCTAGTTGAATTTTTTGATTTAAAGATGACTTACTTTAGATTACATTTTAACCAAGAGTTTTCATAATGTAGAAGCTACTAACCCTCCCGTGTTACTCAGACATAGTTAGCCCCCCTCACCCAGGTAGCTGAAAAGCCAGGATGAGGAGCTACTAATTTCTGATAACCACTCTTCCTTCTTCTCAGCTGGCCTTTTTCTTTAATACAAAAAAACTTAAACAGGAAATCGGACTTCCAGATTTATTGTATGCATCTATAAAACTAAAAGACCCATCCTCCTGGGGGGAGGTGTTGCTGCTTGGTTGGTAGACTTGCTTCTTGGCACTAGGGCATTAAAATACAAATTAAAAACCAAAATGAAAGCCAACTTAGGGTGGAATAATAAGACCGCTGAAAATTTACTGTATAACCATACAAACCAGTAAGATGTACACAACTACTATTACTGCAAATTTAGCTCTGAGTTTCCTAGCAGCCAAAGTAGAAAAGGAAACCCAGATGTTGCACAGTTACTCATTATATATATATATATATATATATATGGTTCAGGGGAAAAATGAATTTATTCATTATACATTCTCTTCTCTTGCTGAATCAAAAATTTCCTTTTGGTTACATCATTGTACCAAGTCTAGTCTTGTAGGAAACAAAATGCAATTAAAGTATCTTTTCTATATTTTTCTCATAGCAAAATACTAATTATAACAGGAGTGATTGCTTCTGGGCCATCTATATATTTTACTTTCTTGTTTGTCATCCATCTTCCATCACAATAGTGGAAACACAGGGCATGGGAAGGAGTTTGGTTCTTGGAACCTGGCTGTATAAGCTGTATCCAGAACAGTACCCAGTACCTGCTAGGTGCACAGAAGCTACATATCAAGGAACTAAGGGAAGAAGTCAGGTTGGGGCAGGTTGGCAGGAGAGATATGTTAATGAAACCACCATGAATTTAAAAGGTCAGATAAGCACTAATTGGAACCTAGGGTCAGCAACCTAATCAGGATTTTTCACATCACTGTTATGGTTTGTGTCTGGATCTCCCCCCAAAGCCTCATGCAGTCATGTTGGAGTGGGCTTTTCAGAGACAGCAGAATCTGTGATTGGTTTGTTGTCTAGTGCAGGGACAGTTAGTGTGAGTGCTGCACCCACCCAGGGTTGGGAGCCTGCATAAAATATAAGGGAGAGAAGGAGGCGTGCTCCTCCCTTTATGAACCTTTTGTTCTTGCTGTCTTTGCTGTATTCTGAGGCCATGAATTATTGCCCCTCTGCCACGCCACCCTGCCGTGCTGATTATGTGAAACCTCCACAAACTGTGAGCTGAATAAACTTTATCTCTTGGTTATTTTGTCTCAACAATGAGAGAAAAATAACTGAGATACTCAAGCATTTTACCATTGGAAGCAACACTTTCATGAAGAGGTGGGAAGGTAGCTTTCCCTCCTGACAGCTGTGGTACCTGGAGAAGGGAAAACCTCACACACTGAGATCTGAGGTGACTTGAATTGTCCTAAATTGTCTCTGTATGTGATCTCCCTTTCCCCAAGATGTCTTGGATTTAGACTCAGTATTCCCAAGACTCCAGTAAGAAGTGAATCCTGAGTATTGCAGAATGGGAGACAAGCCATCCATGACTCAGGATGACAGTGATGGTCTCAGGGTAACAGCTATGTATGTGCGCAGAGAGAAACATTTCATCAGATATAAGAGAAAATAAACTCATTTTTTTTAGCAATGTTAGAGCTATGAAGCAAGAAAAATATTTGAAATAAAATAAAGGAAAAAATAGACTTCAATATGTTGCATGAGAATGTTTGTGAAGTATTCCAATGGCCCCAGGATTTTTCTTAAATCCTCTCTCTCTCTCTCTCTCTCTCTGTCTCTCTGTTTTTCTTTTTTCTTAAATGAGATCTCACTATGTTGCCTGGATTAGTCTCAAACTCCTTGGTTCAAGTAACCTTCTTGTCTTGGCCTCTTTATTAGCTGCGACAACGGTTTCGTGTGTGTGTGTGTGTGTGTGTGTGTGTGTGTGTGTGTGTGTGGTACTGGGGATCAGACCCACAGGTGTTCTGCCACTGAGCTATGACCCCAGCATTTTTTATTTTATTTTTTTGAGAGAGGTTCTGTTTAATTTGCTCAGCTGGGACCTGAACTTGTGATCTTCCTGCTTCTGGCTCCTGAAATACTGGGATTAAAGGTGTTGGAGGTGATGACCATCAGCACTGAGGCCAGCAGACTTTCATGATGGCCTCTAGGTGTAAACAAGTAGACAGGATGGCATGGGCTGTAGGCCTTGCAGATCACAGAGCATATAGTCTTAGTTTACCAATTATTTATATCTATAGGAGACAATATAATGATAGTTATGACAAAATATACAAGCTTCACATCTGTGTACTCTTCAAGTTAACTGTTGACAAAATTTTTCTCCTACTTTATATGTTCCTCTGAATAATGTAATCTTCCCGATTAGTGTATGATCGTAGCATTTACAGCAAAGCAGCTGTAACAGCATGTTAAGATTGTATTATCTGTGATTACAGAGAAAATTGTAAGTATAATCAGTGACATTTTATACATTTGCTATTATGATTTACCTTCATGTGGTAATTCTATAATTCTATATATTGTTGCTATTCTAAGTTTTTGCAGGTAGGGAATGTAGAATCAAAATGAATGGGTTTGCATTTAGCTCTACCCCTTAAGTAAATATATAAACCTATCTCAGCATCAGTTTTCTTGTCTATAAAATGGGTATATTTAAAGGCACCCAACTGGTCTTGACCAGACGCACTTGTGATCCAGGCACCACTGTGCTCATTTCCTTTGCTGTGGCAACCAATTACTACAAACTTTGTGGCTTACAGTTAAACAAAAATTTACCTTTCACTTTGGGAAATCAGAAATATAAAGTAGGTTTCCTGGAGTCCAGTCAAGGGGAAGACAGGGCTGTTCTGCTTGTGGGTTCTGGGAGAGAATCTCTTCTCTTCTACAGCTTCTGGAGTTCCCTGGGCTTGTAGCCCACTCCACGTCCAAAGTCAGCAATGTAGCATTTTCTTTTCTTCTTAACTTCTGTTTCTGTCCTCATACCTTCTCTAGTCCTCTCTCTCTCTCTCTCTCTCTCTGTCTCTCTGTCTCTCTGTCTCTCTCTCTGTCTCTGAAAACCTTATGGACTGTAGCAGTCCACCTAGACAGTCCAGTGAGGTAACATATTCATATGGAATTGGCCCATAGACATCTTCTGGATTCTCCACCATCCCAGCAACTTTTAAATAAGCCAGTATTATTACTTCCTCTGTACACTCAAGTTGTCCACCAAACTTCTCTGACATTTATAGTAAAACGGTTATCATGTAGAAACTGAAATAAACTAGCCTTTACTAACTCAGTCTCTGATTCTTTTCCCAGGCTGTTTTAACATCTTATCCTCTCATTTTCTGATAAGGTCACTGGACCATTAGTTTCTATCATCCATAGTTGTCAACAAGAAAGCTAATTGACTATGTCACTCTGGCCCCAAAGAAACTGCTTGTGCTTTTAATTCTCTAGCTGTGTCAGTGAGTCTATTTCTTGATGAAGTCTTCTCTGAGTTTATTTCGTTTTGGACACTTGTTGCACTTTACAAACATATAATCTGATGCTCTGAGAAATCTGTTATATATTGTAGTGTTCAGCCAACAAAGGCTCTCAGGTGATTTAAGAAACTGCTCAATAAGCGGAGTACTGACTTCCAGGATAGACGAGTTGGTAATCAGTGAGAGGCATGCACTGGTCAGCTAGCAAGAGCAGCTGCTTTGCAGGGAGCCTGCTCACGGACGACGTTCCAAAACATGACTTCATCCTCAGACTTCTTTTTTCTGCCTGCCACAATTAGCACTTGCTTCAAGATTCAGCTCAAAGGCAGCTAAGCCCTAGAATTGTCCCTCACCGATACTTCACCACGGCTTGGTAGTTGGCCTTTATCAATTCCTTTGTACTTAGGACATAGAAACACACACACAAGCATATAGATATTCATTTGTTGTCCTTTTCCCGAAAGCAATTTGTTGTGTCTTATTTTTTCTTTCTGTTAAACTCAGATGTAAACTACTAATTCTCCTCTATCCCCTGTAGGGTAACTAGCGCTGTGCTGTGCACTTAATAAATGCTTGAAAATGACAAAATGAATTCTCTGCTTTGGGTAAAGAGGAGCTCAGCTCCGAAATGAGCCCCTGCATTTCGGTGTAATTTTCAACGGCTCATTTTCTCCTCAGACCCCCGCCCCTCCCATGAATGGGGCGCCCCCACTGATGGTGTGATGGGAGGATTTCATTTGGAGGATCAAAAAATTCTCCAGAGCTTTGGTAGTCTCTCGTCTCAGGTCCAGACTTCTATTTCCTTCTGTCTCTAAACAGAATAAACAGAGAAGAAAGATGGCAGATCTACAGGGCTCCATGTGTGAAGACAGCCAGTCGCCTCCTCCAGGAGTGAGCTGGGGGAAGCGAGCAGGAGCTCGCCTATTACAGTTCTCTCAGTGTGTTAGTTCTCACACTCTTGCACTTGGCCTATGAGTTCTTAACTCCACAAACCTAATTTTAAATTATCCTCCTTCCTTGATTTTCTAAAATAAAAGATTGGGCTGGGGATGTGGCTCAGTGGCAGAGTTTTGCTTCACATGCACAAGGCCCTGGGTTCAATTCCCAGCACCACAAATAAATACATAAATAATATAAAATAAAAGTTAAAAAATTCCTCGGAATAATGCAAACATTCAAACCAAAACAAGGCAGACAGGGTTCAGTAGACTGCTGTATAACTGCCCCCGTTATACAATTTTTATACTGAATCTGCAAAAACAAAATATATTTGGACCATGGAATGTACATAGTGATATAAAGAGAGAATAAGACATGATACAGGGTTCTAGGAAAGGTAATTTATCCAACATATACTGGATTACAAGGCCAAGATTTTTTTTCCTTCAAAATTTCATCTTTTATCAACTTCCCTGGTCTAGGCTTTCTGCAAACGGAGGATGACTGTCAAGTGAGGCTGTACCAGCTCCACAGTGAACTTACTGTCCCAGGCCTCCTGTTCATCCAATTCACACTTTTATGATTGGCTTCCTTTTTGACCCGGGCTTGTTAATTAAATCCAGCTGTAGGCAAATTGCTCTTCCAAATTGGCAACACTGAGTTCTCAAGCTGTTTGCATTTTTTTTTCCTTTCCCTCAATAAAAAAACCTTTGGAGCATTCAATTTCTTGACTCTTGTTTCTGAACTAATCTCAAGCTATCGATATTTTAAAGAGTTCAAGGGACTCACAAAAGAACTCTACTTCTGAGTACTGGGTATTGCTTTCCATCTGACCCCACACTGCCCAAGAACAGAGGACGGTTTCCTCGGAGACTTAGGCATACTGACAATGCTGTTCCTTGATACTGTGGAGTCAAAATCTAAGTAGCAGCTGGCTGGTCACAGTGCTGTTCCAGGGAGCAACTGGGCTTTCCTTTGCAGCTGAAGTTCCAATGTCCATGCAGAACACAGCTTTGATGGGTAACAATTACATTTCCCTCAGGAACTTCCTGTTCTAGCCAAGCTCCCATCCCCAGGGATTCTGTTGACAACACATAGACACTTGCAAGAATTTTACTGTACAGAAATGTTTTTACTCTTTTTTCCCCCTCTTTCACCTTTCAGAGAGAAAATAGAAGCACATCTCCACCTACCAGCCCCAGAAATTCTGCCTGATAAATTGGCATTAAAGATGAGAAATAGGTCCATTGGAGTTGGAATGGGAATTGAGGTATAGAAGCAGAAGATCCAAGCCAGAGTTAAAGCCCTGCTACTAACCAGCTATTTAACCTTGGGCAAGTACATTTCTTAAGCACTCTTCATCAGTTAAGTGGAATTAATAATTCTATCTACCTTGGCCACTCCTCAGAGCTGGTGTGAGGCTAGATTTAGATCACATGGTTAAATATACTTTCTCAACTAAAAAGCATAATGTAAGCAATTAGTTACTACTAATAGGCTGAGAATATTAGCTAATTAATTGGTTATAAATGCATGCTGTGTGTAGACTCAATGTCTGTCGCTGGATAAGCAAGACCTTGCTTCTGCTGGGTACAAGTTTGTGCACATAATCCTTGAGTGAACAAGAGAAGGAAAAGAACACTTACTGGATAACTCGTATCACTCAGGAACTTTCATATCTATACCTGGAACGACATCTACATCTCTAAAAAAAAAGGAAAAAGACATATTTTCTTGAAACCTCTGCAAAAGCTGATTTATTGATAGTACTTTCTTATGAAGGAACTTGAGATATAGAGATATTAAATGTTGTTCAAGGCAATGTTTCCCAAATTATTGCCCTGTCACCTCAGCCCTGAGGGATTCCTCTTGCTACAGTTTGGATCTTGAAAGTCACCCAAAGGTGTGCCTGTTGCAGGTTTGGTCCCACAGCTGGAGAAGCAGTGGAACCTTCAGAGAGACCTAGGAAGTGTGACCCCTGGGGACCTCCTCTGCTATATACTGCTTCTCTACAGTAACAAAGTCTGTGGGGCTCAGTGTGCATGAACTGAATCTTCTGAATCCGTGGACCTGATTAAACCTTTTATCCATGTGAGTTCATGACCTCAGCTATTTTGTCACAGTGGCAGGAAGCTTATTAACACACCCCTCTCATAAAAGTTGTACTATCCCAAATGTTGAGAAACACTGCCTTGCTCCCCAAAAGCCCCCCGAAAGATTCACAGTGTACAATACCATATTGGTAATCCTGGAATACCTTATTGCTCAATTCCCAGTTCTCTAAACTTATTTGATCCTGAGACCTTACTTTTCAATTAAAAATATTACAACCTTATATAGACAAGAATCTACAGAAAACATTTTGCCAAATTTGGATCTCAGTCCATGATTGAAGAGTTAGAATGCAGGAATTCTTCAAGAATGCAAATCTTTGGTCTTTATGTTTTTCCAATAAAAGGTTGGACATGTAGGTCAGCGATGGACCGACTAGCTAACATGCAGGAGCCTTTGGTTCTAACAGCCAGTATTACCAAAAAAAGGTAACAACAGCCCCACCAAACCCTATGCAATAGTACCCTGGCTCTCACACTTAATTCTTTCCATGATTCTGGTTGCACACTGAATCAGATGAGAACTGGATCAAACTTTTTATAAGGTCAACATCGAACTTAAACATTGAATTTGATTTGGTTCTTATTCAATTGAATTTGTGACCAGAATCATGGAGAGAATCATTTGTGAACCAAGGATCCACTATATACATATAGATATTTGTATTACATGTAATTGGTACTACAGTTCATGTTTTTCTTTTAATCTTTCTCCTTGCTTGTTTTCAAAATATATGTGGCCTGGGATATAGCTCAGTGGCACGATACCTTGCCATGGCAAGCAAGAGGTCATGGGTTTGATCGCTGGCGCATACACACACAAAAAAGTGCTATTTTTTATTATTAGCATGATAATCTGTAATCTTTACAACTCTGTCCACTTTTAGGTGTGCAGTTTGATGACATTAAGTATGCTCACATTTTGGGGCCACTGTCATGGTAATTCCTCCCTGGAACTTTTTCACCCTAATAAACTCTCTGTTGTCTCTAGGAATTTTTCACTGAACAGTCTATGATAAACCTTCTCCCATTTTGCAATTTATTTTTCTCATAATTTTCATTTCTCATGATTGTGAGATATTTTACCATATAATGCTCATGAATCTACTTAGTATAGGATATAGGACATTGTATTAACTCCATTTCTCTTTCATAAATGATATCTCCATGTGTATAAAACACACAATATTTTGGAGTTTCTTTGGAATACCTGCTAGATCAAACAGATGAACATTTTAGTGATTTTTAATGTAAATAGGTAAATCTTTTCTATAAGTTATAGTAAGTTAATACCTCATCTACTCATTGATTTGATATATTAATTCACTCTTTGAAACAAAACCTTCACAAGTTTCTAGTATTTACCAGATGCTTAGCTATATGGAAGAAACATCTAATGTTGGATAATTTTATTCCCTGGGGGTCAAGGTCAGTTATGGGCCTCAGGGGCAGAGGGTTGACTGACGTCTAAGACTTGTAGGAAGAAGGAATCTTCGTAGGTGTGTTTCCCTATTAAGAATATCAATTTAAACTCACTCTCTTTTCTCCTCTCCTTAGTCATTTATGTGCTGGAGAGCAAAGGACTGAGCTCTGATCTCGTTTTCTCACGTTTGTCAAGAAAGTCACTGAACACCTTAAAGCCTCAAGGGGATACTGTGTACCCTGAGATCTCTTGGCCTTCCTTGTCCCAGGGGATGGGCAAAGGAAGACCTGCCACACGCTGTGTCTGAGGAGGAGTTTTGTGCTTTTAATCAAATGCATCACCATAGCATAAGCATCACCGTTCTTTCCAGAACAGAAGAACACGTGAAATGACACTGACAGTGCGCTTGGTTTGTTCTTTCTTTGGCAAATTGCAACCAAATCTTAGAAAGGTCTTGTACATCTTTCAGTTTTTGTTTAGCTGTGGTCTAGGAAAGTTTCTTAATTTGAAAAATAGGAATGGGGATAGTGTGCTCAAAGTTATACGCTAATGAGTTTTAAAAATCTGCCTCGCACCTCGAGGAAAGATGAACTACGCTGTCCTGAAATGACAAGTGTTAGGTTGGTAGGTGTACTAACGAGCACGCCGTGACACTCAAGATTCTGCTTAATCAAGGTGGTCTTATCGACCTTAAAAAGAGCCTTTCCTGCCATGCATCTAATATCTCTCTCTATATTGTGGCTATTACTAGATATTTCATGTTTATCTTCACTTGCATTTATATCTTCAGGCTCTGCCCAAAGCCTTCTCCATGTCATTTAAGGACTATGTGGGTTGCTCAATCATGCAAATATTACATTAAATTGAATCTCATATCGCCTTGATTTATGTAGGCTAAAGATGAAATCTGAGTGACAGATGTCAGTCAACAACTGCGAGAAACGTGGCTCCCACATTCTGCACTCACGTTCCGTTTGTTCAGTTGCGATCCCATTTCTTTCTATGGTATTTTACGAAGATGACTAAAATACGTGCTACCCAGTCTCCCCACAGAAGCCCGCCAAGGGGGCAGATGGCGAAGAAGCCGCGCTGTCATGTACCTCGCTGCCGTCACGCAGCGTTATGTTCCTTATGGACTGCTGTTTTCAGCTTCGGGTAAAGTGTCTTCGTTAAATGCGATTTTTTTCCTAAGCAGTTACAAGCTTTTAAAAACCAAAGCCCGGTGTGCACCACCATCCCGCGCCAAAGGCAGAGAGGCTGAGAAGCCCCGATGCGGTTCTCCGGTGGCGGAGGGGAAGTGGAGAGGGCCGGAGGGCTCAGAAACATGCAAAGTGGGTGTCGCGGGAAGTAAATTCCAACACAAACGACACTTAAACCAGAAAGGAGACCGCGCCAGCCGTTCACGCTGCAAAGTTTCTTATTTACTGGGGTGCAAGTTTTATTTATGTTTTGCATGAGGAGTGTAAGTTTCCTGTGGGGGTGGAGGTCTCATTCCTCACGGCAGGAAAAAGGCACAGTGACATTTCTAGGCCAACCGGCCCTGCCTGGGGTTGCGTCCACGCTCGCGCGGCTGCTGCCCAAACACCGGCAGCCTCTCCGCGAGCTCTCAGCCCGGAGACGCCACCCGGGCCGCCTCCTGTCCCCGGGCTGGGCGGTGCTTCCCGCGAGCCGCCTCTCCGGTGCAGCCCCACGGCTTACCCAGCTCCGATTCCGCAGCAGCAGGGCGGCGAGCGCGCCGCGTCCCCTTCCCGGGTCGCCGTCCCCGAGCGGGGAACAAAGGCGCGGGGCCGGGGCCGGGGCCGGGGCCGGGGCCGGGCGGGCGGGCGGGCGCGCACTCTCCGGCCGGAGGCGGGAGGCGGGAGGCGGCGGCGCCGATCCCGAGCCCGAGCCCGCATTCCTGCGAAGCGCCGGCCCGCGGCGACGTCACCCAGGCCCCGCCCCGTCCCTCCCCGGCGAAGTAACTCTTGAGTAACAGGAGCGGCGCGGCGGAGCATGGAGAGCCGCGGCCGCGGGCGGCTGGCGACGCGCGACCCGCTCTCGCCCCCGAGGTAGCCGGGCTCCGCGCCGCGGGACGGAGTGGGGGCGGCGGTCGCCCCACGCGCGCCCCGGGAGCCCGGGCCCTGCGCCCCGCCGCGGATTTCGCCGCGATCCCGCGGGCAGCGCTTCGCAAAGCTGCGTGAAACTTCTCCCAAAGTCGGCATGGATCCGGCGGCGCTGCCTGCTTTGGCGGCGCTCCTGCTCCTGTCCCCGTGGCCCCTGCTCGGCTCGGCCCAAGGCCAGTTCTCCGCAGGTGAGTGGCTGGATCGCGTAGGAGCCCGGACCGCCGTCCCCAGCCCCGGGCTTGGAAGAAGTGGCGCTGGCTTTGCGCCTGGGCCGGGGAGAGACGGGGCAGCGCTGGCGTCGCGGGGAGAGGAAGCGACGTCCCCAGGGTCGGCGCCAGGTGGGACGCGGGGCGCAGGTAACTTTCACCTCGGGGACCCATTGTTCCTGCGGGGGCTCGCTCGGGGAGCAGATGGACGCGGTCGTGAGGGGCGCGTGGACTCTGCGCGGTGATTAGGGGACCTGGTGGCCTCGGCGTCCACGCAGCCTGCACTGGGCTGGTGGGGAAGAAAGAAGGGAAAAGTAGTTAGGACATCGGGGTCGGCCGCTGCAGGACCCTCGATGGGAGCTCGTTGCTGGTCGCCGCCAGATTGTTCAAAAATTCCCCGGGAAGCCATTGCCGGGAACGTGGAGGCGCCTAGGGAGCGAGCGCGGCGCGCTCTGCCAGGTGCTTTTTGTCCCGGCAGTCACCTCCCGGACTATTGTCCAACTACTTCCCGGTCTCCCTCGGAGTCCCCTTCCTCCTCCCCCAGCGCCGGCTTCCTCCTGGATTCGCGCCTTGGATCGGAGCTCTGCTTGGAGCACGCTGCGTGTGTGCGTTTGCTGCGTGCTCCAAGTTGTTTGGAAATGTGATTCCTGGGATCCGTGCAGAGCCGAACTGGGCAGCGAGATCCTGGAACCCGCTCGTGCTGCAGAGCCACCGAGCCAGCTCCACGTAGCCCCGGCTGGGGACGCGGGCTGTGCCCGATCGCGGTTCCCCGGAGGACCCCAGAGAGGGGCGCGTGGCAGCCTGGCGCGTGAGCGCGCGGGGGCCTGGGGAAGCCACCCCGAGAGGTCCGCGATCCTGGGCGGGCTCTCCGGGATCGGTCCTCGGTTCCCTTGCAGTCTTGCTGCCCTTCCTGGAGGCCGGTTGGTGCGCTCTGCGCGCTCCGGAGTTTCTCCAGATGGACACTGGGGAGCGGGCTTCGGGGGTTTGCGTGCCACCCCTGTCCCCACAACTTTTCTGGCCGAGCTACCCGCGCAGCCCGTCTCCTTCGCGGTGCAGACACGGAGAGGTGGCCTAGAAGGGCTGGAGGAGACCGGCGAAGCTGCAGCCGCTCGCCTCGCGGAGCCCACAGGAGGCAGGCAGAGAACTTACTTTGTACTTGACAGTTGGTCTGCTGTTGAGACTGCCTGATTTCCTGGAAATAAACTCACACTTGTTTTCCGGAGCAGCCACGGGTTTGCTTTCCGTGCCCGTCTCCTGTCTCCTCCTCTCTTTGTAAATTAGCAAAGCAGTCAGAGCTCAGACAGAGCCGGTGGCCTGTGGGCCCCTCAGAGGTCGGGGGCAGCCTGCCAAGGACAAGGGGTGTCTGTGGGCCAGGTGTGCCTAGTTCCAGGCTGGGAGCGTCAATGGCTTCCTTGGCATTGCTGCTTGCCTCTTTGACAAACAATGCCGGTGGTGTTGGAGCCCTACCTGATGTAACTCATTACAGGCAGTATTGGCTCAGGCTCGGTGTTTGACCCCGCACCCAGCCTGCGCTGGAGAAGACCTGGAGTTTGTTAATTGAAAGTTTGAACAGGAAGTTGCGTGATTAAACTGACTTGTAGTCAAGAGTTGCACAGATGCCCCAGTCAACTGCTGATGCCTATATTTTCTGGAGTAAAGAAACTGTTGCATCTTCTCTTCTTAAATGTGATTTACTCTTTACTAAACTGGTAAATATTAAACTTCCCCCGGCATGTCTAAGCGCACTTTTCAGCTGCTACTTCAAATGAACAATTGTGTTGTTAGATATCCGGTTCTAGGTGACTGAGCTAAATAAATACATCTGGCTCTTTTTTTTTCTAATGGCAAATCATAACATTTCACTTCGTTATATTTAGTTAATAGAGTGGGAACTTCTAAGAGATGTAGTTCTCACAGGATTGTATCTATTAACTGCGCGGTTCGGAATCAACATACATGTCCAGAAGGGAATGTTTTATGCACAATTTAAAGTGAGATTGTGGACCCACCTTTCTCCACAGAGTAAAAGTTTGTTTTGTAAATATTTCCTTTGGTTTTTGGCTATTATAAATCGTGGTGACAGTCAAAAATTTTGGTGGCAGTCAGATTTTTTTCAAAGACATAAATTACTGAAGCATGAGAGATTGGAGGGTATTCTGTCACTGTTTTTTCTTCTGCTCCACCTTAAATGATGGACTTTTCAAGAAACTTCAATAAATACACTTTAGAAATCTGAAACAAATTGATATTCCGAATTTAAAAAGAACTTACTCCGTTAAATATGTGTTAATCATACTCATTAACACTAATTCACTACATTCCAACATTATCCTAATGTAGTAAGCTTAGAAAACAAATTTCAAATGACTAGGGATTGTTGTGTTTTTGATTTATTATATACCCATTCATTCTGCATGATTTAAATCACAAATTTCAGAGTGGTTTCATTTTTCTGCCTTTCCCCTGACTTTTGGAGTTAAGGTGTAAAATTGCTTCATGATAAGCCTCCTTTTAGCCGGAATTTCCTATAAATCTCAGTTTGGTTTGTCATTTGAATGACATGTGTCCTGTTAGTATTACATCTCATGAAACAGGCGTAGGAATGCAGAGGGGTACTGAACTGTATGCACTGGGTTGTGTAGCTCTGTCTCTTGATGTTGTCATGTAAGAGAGTTTTCTGTAGACAGACTCAGATGACTGACAAGACCGGTAACAGATGGGGTGCTTGGAAACTCGGCTTTCTCTTCTATAAAATGGGGATAATAATACGTGTCCTGACCTTTCTACATAGTTTTTATGAGGATCAAGTGACGTGATTTATGTGCCCTGGAACCGTCCATCGTAAAGTATTATGGAGCTTTCTGGGGTGTAATCATACATTAAGGTCACCGAACTGCTTACTTTCAGCTGTTTTTACTGGGCCTCCAATTCTCAGAACTCTTCCTAGTACATGTAGGAGTGTGTGTGTGTGTGTGTGTGTGTGCGCGTGCACGCCACGTGTTTGTGTTTCAGTAGATCAGTCATTCATTTTAAACACGGTTAAACATAAACATCCTAGATGGGTCCAGACCATAATTTTATCAGCCCAAGCACAGAAATTCTCCATCTATTTTTTTTAAACCTTACCTTGCAAAAATCCTTACATGAGTTAAATGCAAGTTACTGTTACCGTCTAACTACAGGAAACAATAACAGTCAGTCTGTATTTTTAGCCATCTGTCTGCTCTCGGCTCAGCTCTTTCATCTCACAGTGTGCAGCTTCTGGGTGCAGTCTTACCAGTGACCTAGAGAGGGACTATTGTCTCTCTAGGACACCAGCCTGGATGTGTGGCTTGAGATCCCGCCTGGGAGGCCTTTCCTGGTTTGTCACCTTGCTGATCCCTTCCAACTCATTTGAGCAGCCACTTTTCCTCCTGTCTGAATCCTGCTGTCTCTGGTACAAAGTTAATTTCTGCTTTGCTTACGATCTGCCAGGAAGATACAGGGGAACAGCTTGCTTCAGGGTTTGCTTTTTTTGTTTTCTGGTTTTGCTGGACCAGTGCTTCTGGGTGTCTCAGTGCATTAAAATTCCGACTCCTCAGACAACGGAGTGACATACAGGGGGACATTTCTGTGACTGGCTTTTCCTTCTGTATTCCTCTCGTATTTGTCAATTTTCCTAGATTGCAAGACCTCATCTGTGTCTCGCCTGCCCAGACGGAACAAGGCCGGTTTGGCTGTTAGTTGAGCTTTGGCATGTGTGGCACTGACAGCGCTTCTCTTTATCTTCATAAATGCGAATTTGAAAAATAAACCATCCCCTCTTTCCCTCGACACCCTCCTGCGCTCCCTCCCACTCTGCCCTGCAGTCACTAACCCTGTCCAGACGCAGAAAGTTCATGGCCTGGTTTTTACCAAGTGTCCTTTAGTGCTGGACATGTTCTTCAACACGAGAAGTGTGACCCTTGGTCCACTTTCCAAAGCTGATGTCAGTTCTTCCCCCAGATCTCTTGATGATCTACAGCTTGTGTTTACAGTTTTAAATATTAAGCTCCTGTCATACAGTTCCGCATAGAGGAAGTACACCGGTTCCTGCCAATATTTTTGAAGTGTGTCTTACTGGTTCACTCAAGCTGGTGTTAATGTCAGTGTATCAGGCTAAATACAGGTCCAGGCCATGCCATTTCCTCTTCATGATCACCCATGGTGAGCAGGAAAAGGAAGGTGACAGGCTAACAGCAGGAAGCATCAGGAAAACTGAGCAGACAAAGAATATGTGTGTGTGTGTGTGTGTGTGTGTGTGTGTATGTGTGTGATCTTTTACTTCATTTTCAAAAGAGGGGAAAATGGGTTATTTTTAATTTGTGTATTAGAATCTACCTCTGTCTTTGTTAAACTGATGCATTTCTTACTTTGTCAATGTAGAAATTCCCACTGTGTCTTCCTCTCCAACTTTGTTCTTTGATCATATGTACCTGGCCTGTGTTCCTTTATGAAATGATATTTCTCTGCTTAAAAAGGTTGTAATTGCTTTTGAACATGACTTGTTTTTTATCAGACTCCATGCTGTTTGTCATAGTTCCTGAAAAATAACACAAGACATACGGCTTCATGGAATAACTTGAAATGGTATTTCATTACTAAGTGGGTGAATAATACATCAGTTGGGCCAATTTTTCTTTCAATGGAAGCCAAAAGCAAACTTGCACATCCACGAAATACTTTTTTTACTGTCACAGAAAGTTTGTTGGGCTTATCTATCTCTGAATGAGAGACCTGATGTTTCTTTTTGTATGTAGGGATAGAAAATTTGAGTTCCCTATAGCCTGATACTTTGAGGTATGCAAAGATAAGTTGCATCCAACTATGCTTTGTAAAGCTTTTTAAAAATTACGTTTCAGTGTTTATAGTGTGAACTCTGAGGTAGATAGTTTACAAACAAACTATCTTGGTGCAATTTTTTTGTTTGTTTTAGGAAAAGGTTTTAATGACTCAGTTTTACATCAGTTATACGTTTCAGAAAGATTCTCTGGGGAGAGGTGTTTATTTTTCTTTTTCATTCTTGTGAGAATTCTTCTGACTTGTAGTTAATATTTTTAAATAAAGACTAAATTTCCGTAATTCCAAGACCTTGCTCTCTGTGGCTTTTCAGATTGTTTCGGTTCTGGGGTAAACCAGGCTGGGATGCACGGATTGGATCGCTGCTGTCACGGAACATTACCTGTTCCTCACTTAACCCTGGTGGAATTTTTTGGTATTCGCATGTTGATCGTTTGTAAAAATTGTGTGGCTTCTCTTGTCCTTTACAGTTGTTTTCCGAGCAAATGAAATAGTCCTCACGAAGTAGCTGGCAGCTCCTGTTGATTTCACTGGGGAGCTCTGCTAATAAAAATGTGAGCAGGGAGGTGCTGACTGGGATCCTGGTGCCCATGGCATTCTCAGAAGTCTTTTAATAGGAGCAATTCAGAAATAAAACCAAGTGGAGTAGCATATAGTTGGGTTGTTGACCGTTTTAATTATAGGTTTTTAAAGTTTCAGGTTAGGAAGAGGCAAAAGACATCTAGGACAGGATCAGAGCATCACACTTATATTCTTGGAAACACTATGGAAAATCGGTATTTATTTTCTCGGTTACATCCATGGAGAAAGTAAAGTAGAAACTATGCAAACACCGTGGTCTACTAGGTAGTGCGTCCCACACTTAAAACAAACCTCCTTCCTGATTGGTGTCTATTTATGGGACTCCGCAGTTCTTCTCTTTTCCAACTCAGCTGCTCTCACTCCTTTTCCCAGCCCTGCTCATCACGGCAGCTGGGCAGCCACAGAAATTTTCCTCCTCCTGCTCGGGCAGTGGGTGACCTAGCAGCTGCTCCAGTGGCCCACTGGTCACACAGCGGCTTGATGTGATTTTGCTTTGATCACTGAGCAGATTTAAGAGTGGAGAAGAAGACTTCCCAGGGTGTTCGCTGGCCACAAGGACCTGATGGCAACTGCTTCATGGTGGTTGGATTCCTGTGCCCCAGGATTTGCTGCTTGAATTGTGGTCCTGGACCAGCAGCACCAATGTGTCCCAGAGCCCATGTGTGAGCAGAGCTGACCTCAGATTTACTGAACCAGATTCTGCATTTTAATAAAATCTCAGGTGATTTACTTACTCCCAAGACAAAGACAGCCTGCTTCAAAACAATGCCACAAACACTTCATTGTAGAATTATAAGACTATTGAGTGGATTAATTAGAACTTGAAACAGATTTCCCTGGGTTTATAATTTCTATCAATATTTACTTGATTACAATATAATGTCCCCAAAGCATGAAAACAATGCCACATAGATCTTTTCTAAACACTGCTCAATTTTGAAATAAATATTTTCATAAGAAAATAACAATAAGGCTGAATAATTTTGGTTATGAATATTTTGTATATGAATACCTGGAAGTAAACATACCATCAGAGGAGACAGATAGGCTACATGCAAATCATTTTTCCCAGCATAATGTTATGTTGGCACAGGAAATAGCATTTCTTCTGACATTCTCAGTAGCAGTCTCCTGTTTAATAATTCTTTTTTTCTTCAAAGTACAATACATTCTAAGATCTTTGTAATAAGGAGTTTAGTCATAGGACAGTCAGATTTAATGAATGGGAGCCAGCAGGTAGAATGCATTAAATATCCCTAGTATTCTTTTTATTATCTTTTGTACTCGTATTTAAGAACAGAGATTCTTGTCATTTTTCTCAAGAGAAAAATTATGATGCAATAGACAGTGTGCACTATTCATGTCAAAACACAATTTTGCTTGCATTTTATAGCATGTTTTAACATTCTTTCAGAAAATGAATGTTCCCAGAAGGCCTAATTGCCTTCTTATTAATGAGCCTGTAGGTGTTTTTTTTTTTTTTTGTTATCCATTTACTATTCTAAATGTGTCTACTTGTGCTAGCTGTTTCAACAGTGAAGTCTCTGATTAAATCACAACTGGTATGTTTGTTTTTGCCATTCACTAGTGATTCAGAAAACACGGGCATAATGACATGGTTACAGCAGACACTAATGGAAGGAAAGAAGCAAATTAATCTTAATTCCTGATAATTGGTCATGTTGTGATTGGAGATATCAGAAAACAAATTCTCTATTTTTGATGTTACAAATAAAAATTATGTCACCTATAGCTGGTAGATTAAAAAGTAGATTGCAAACCAGTATAATATTTCTACTTATTTTAGACGTATGTCTAAAGACAAATGTCTAATTGGAAATAGATCGCTAGAAAGGAGAATTGGTCCTAGAAAAACTCTGAAAGTTTCCTATGCCTTCAAGGGCCTTACAGTTGGAATATTCTGACTCATTCTTTTTTATTTTTTCCTCCCAACTATAGAACTTAATTTTATTTTATTTTATTTTTGCAAGCTCTCCTGTTTTTGTGGTCACAACAAGTAGGATCACACATGTTGGAGGGAGCGATCTTTGCAAAATCAAGAATAAAGGCTGCCACTTACTCAGCGCCTGTGACCTGCGAGGCCCCATGATCAGTGTTTTACATCTTCTAAATCCTCACAGTAATCTTTTAAGTTGAAATCATCTCCATTTTAAAAATAAGCTTAGAAAAAGTTAGTAATAAATTGCCCCAAGTAGCTTTATAGGGTACGGGGTGGGCCAAGACTCAGTACTGAATGTGTACAGATATACATAGTAATGAGACAGGTTTTTTTGATGCAGATTAGCAAGAACAATGCAACCCATTCTGGTGGCAGTGGAAAAAACAAAAACAAAAACATGTTGTCTGGCTTAACTGACAACTCAAGTGAAGCTGTTTTAGAAGTTCACCTAATTTGAGCAGGAAAGGTCTCTTCGCCTGCTCAGCCTAGCTGTTCGGTACTCTGAGAGCTTTTTGGGCTCACACACAGGGGAGGTAGCTTCTGCAGGGCAGCTTTCTCTCAGCCCAGGTTCAAGTTCACACCTGCTGGTTGTATCTGAAGGGTCCCTGAGGTTCACTCTGATTGGCTCCAGTAGGTCACACAACCAGGTGCTCAGTCTGAGACTCACAGAGAGGAAGCCAGGGAGCAGACTGGCTTGGTGTGTGGTTCCAGAGGGCAGATCTCCAAGCTATCACTTGCCCTCAGATGAGAACTGGGTTCCTGAAAGGTTCTAAGGTGTGTGCTTGGGTTGGATGAGCAGGAGGAGAAACAGTGGATGTGGTATTCGCCTTTGTAATTGTTGTTCGCCTTTGTAATTCTTGTGATGTGGAGAAAGGTGGTAAATGGATCTGTTGGCTACACTAGAATAAGAGGGTGGTTGAAGCCTTGAAGCTTAGAAGAAAGCACAGGGAAGGGACAGAGGATGAAGAGAGCAAAGACACAGTTTGGGCCCCACAGGTTTGTGGGTCCACTTAACATTAAAGTGGGAACAGTATGTCTTCCCTTGGACATAATTTTGTTGAGTCATGTGGCCTGGAAGAACTTGAGCTCAAACTCAAGATTTTATGAGATGGGTCAGTGTACTTACAACATAAATATCATTTTACTTAATGATAATTTACATAGATAATTATTATTTAACTTCTTTAATTATTTTGCTTTGAACGTAGAATTTTGTAAGCAGTGTTTCCAAATATACACCTGACTTAATGTTTGGTTTTGATTAGAAAAAAATCCACATATAAGGTGCCAAGAATATGTATGTGGATGCAAAAGACCATCTTAGGTAACTGAGAGCTTTTCATGTATGCATGTATGCGTACCTTTGCTTTCAACAGAAGGACAAAGGGTACACTAAGCTATGGTTAGTGAAGCTTATAGGTTCAGAGACATAAAGGCAGGTAACTCATTACCATTTGGAAACTAGTATTGAAAAAGAAGTAAAGATGACTTTGTTTGTAATTTTGATCTTGTTACCTTTGCTATAATGTATAATGTAACTATAATGTATGTATCCATCCAAGCCATGTAAGTTACCAGAAATAGTTTAGTCTAAGAAATACTTGAGGTATTAGGCAGTAAAGGTAGAGAATCCGCAGTGTGGGAGGGTTCCTCAGCCTGTCTTTGGCACAGGTTTGCCTGACATTGGTATTGCCCATGGCTGTGCCAATTTAGGCCAAGGAATGGTTCCAGTGTTTGTTAGCTTTTCTGTTGGAGCAAACTGTGTGATTACCTGTAACTTAAAGAAGAGATTTATTATGGCTTATGGTTTCAGAGCTTCAGTCCCTGGTCAGCTGGTCCCAAGGCAGGAACATCATGGTTGAAGGCCACTAAAGGTAGGGGAGGCAGAACTCGGGAGAAGGCCACCTGAGAAAAAGCAGACCGATGCAGTCCAGGTGTGGTTCCCAAGGTCACACCTGGATGACCCACCAAACATGCCGTATGTGTGCATCACCAGCTCTCAAGCCTATCAGGTTGACAATCACACTTAAGGCATTTTTTATGGTCCTTCTGTGGCCTCTACTGGGCTTTCTGTGGCTGAACCAGTTGGCTTGGGATAGAGAAAGAAGGCAGTGGTGACGGAGGAAGGATATTGACGTCTCCTCACTTCCCCCTTTCACTGCAGGCTTATTTTAGCATATCTATGTTTATTGTTTTAAAGGACTTGTTAAAGAATCAGTTTCTCCTGTGTGTTACCTGCTCTGGTGCGACTCTTTTTTCTTCCTTGTTTATATCTTTATCAATTGTGACTATTGTGAGTTCTAAATGATAAAACTGGTCCGAATTTATTCCAACAGCCTGGTTGGATGGAGCAGATTGCTGTGCAGTGTGTCACGATTGCCCTATAGTTCAACGAATGAATATGTGAGGAGAAGAGGCCAGTGTCAGAGAGAGCAGGTGGCTTTTGAGACGTATGTTGGGGTCTCTTTTAGGGGACATAGCCCTGGGGGGTACCTAGGAGGCCCTGGGCGCCAGACATTTCCTTTCCCTTTGCACCTTTGTTTCCTTACCATGAAAGTGGGCATATTGCAGTGAAGAACAGTTTTAATGTCTTTTCCGGTTACTCAATCCAATGTTTAAGATAAAAAGAATACTACATGTGAAAGTTCTGTAATTGTAGCTACTATAAAACAGAAATTAGTTTGTTAAGACTATAAACTTTGGTGAGGAATAAATTGTTGTTGAAAGTATAAAAAGTGAAGATACTAAGCCGAGATAGGAGAATCAAGGTTAGCCCAGGCAGCTCTGTGAGACCTGTGTCGAAATAAAATTTTTAGAAAGGGTGGGGATGCAGCCTGGTGTACAGTCTGCATAGCTTGTGCTAGGTGCTGAATTCAGTCCCCAGCACCAGTGAAGGAAGGGAGAAGAAAAGTATATGGTGAGTGAGGGACTAAGGACCACAGCTGTCTGTTGTTTAAGTTACCCGTGGCCTGTCCATGTTCCACAGTGCCATGGCCTGTACACGTTACACAGAGTAGTGGCCTGTCCACATTGCAGAGTGCTTGTAAGAGAGTTCATGTGGTTGTTAGGAGCAAAGTGGGCATTTTGATCACAATCTCTAGCCTGCCTCTATTTATTTTCATGGGTACATGTAAGTGAAGTTTAGTTCTACCAAATAATATTTGTGTTTTCTTCAGATATGTCAAGGTTTCAGGACTGTGAACTATGTATTCTGAAGAAATTTAAACACCTGGTTTAAGACTGTGATCATGTACAGCGAGTCCTGTGTGTGGTTGTTTTTCTTTGATTTTTCTGTGCTGAGAGGGAGCACGCTCTTGCTCTCTGAGCTGGTTTTTCTAGTTTATGAAAGTATAATTTTGATGAGGTTTATACTGTGTTTACTCTTCCTTTCCACATATCACAAGCACTGAGTGTGTGTCAGCGTGTGCCTGGGCCTGGGCCTGCTGCCAGGTTGCAGGGGCTCCTGGCTGTCCCTGGGGAGCAAGTGTGGCTTGCACAAGGGAAGGAGTGGTAATCACTGCCCAGCTTCACCAGCGTGGTTCCCAGTGAAGCCCCAGGCTGCTTTGTAACTGACCTCTTCCTCATGGCTTTGCAAGTCTCAGAGCCCAGTGTGTCTCTCTCAATTTGCTGGTCTACTTCAAACTCGCCTAGAATGATTCCTGTCTACTCAGTGTCTTCCTGTATCCTTGAAACTACACACACACACACACACACACACACACACACACACACACACACACACAGAGAAACCCAAAGGCTACTCAAGAAATCTTAGGCAGAAAAACTGCTACCAAGATTAGAAAATTCCACTTTGGAATTTCCCAAAGTTGAGTCATCCAAAATGTAAACAGTGTTGGGGAGGAGAGAACACATTTGTTTGCTGGAGGTTTGGTCAGTAACTTCCTGCAGGAGCAGGAGCAGGAGGGAGGCTGGTGGGCAGCCTGATGGGAGCCCACATTCCAACTTGAACATTTGTATGCAGAACTGCCGGTTATTTGACCTTAGCGTCGCATTCGCTGTGACCCGCAGTTGCTGATGGACAGCCTGTGTGCTGGCTGTCTGTGTGGAGCCCATTGTCCAGTGGGGTGGACAGGGAGTCCCGAGGGAGGCCCGGAATGGCAGAGAGGCCAGGCAACCCCCGATCAGGTTAGCCTGAGTTTTCCCAAACTGTCCCCCAGCACCTGCATCTGGGAAGCAGAATAAATGAATTGTGTGGCACTTTGTCCTGCACCAATAAAGGGACAACAGTCTTCACCTCAGGGCACCCCTGTCGGATAGGAAATGGACATTGTGAATTTCCGGCTCCAGGGGGCCCACATGATAGGCGGTGTGAGAATTCCAAAGAAGAGTCTGATTTTAGGAGCTATGTACAAGTTTTAATTAAAGTTGCCAAGTTACATAGCTGTATACTTCAAAAATAAAAGCTAGCAGGCTGCAGAAGAGCTCGGATGCTGGAGCCCGAGTACTGTGGGTGGATGGATTGCTCTGAGCTGATCCCTTTCTCTAGTTTCCACATCTGCAAAATGGGATTTGTGTGCTTATTCTAGGTCTGTGTTTTGCAAAATGCTGAGATTACTTTCTTAAGAGAATGCCTGGCCACATTAATAAAAATCCAATCACTCAAGCTATGATTTTGGTCATCTTTATTGGACCAAATTAACTAATGTTTGCAAAATACCTCTTCTCATGATGTTATCTTTAAGACCTCTACCTGCATTATCTTCTGCTTTACAGTAACACCAGCAGAGAGTAGATAACTGGATACCTGAAATAAATCATCTCAATAATGTTGATTAACAAAGACCACAGACAGCCATGAAAAGCATATAATTTAACATTTATGAAAACAAGATGCATGTATATCAGTTCCTAAGCATCAGAATCTTAGGCCTAATGATGTGTGAGGGAGTAGGAGTAGAAGGGAAGCATTCAGGTGCAAAGGAAAAAGCTAAACTTCTCTTGGTTACTTTTCTCATTGCTGGGAGAAAATACCCAACACCCAAAATGCAGGAATAAAAAGTTTATTTCGCTCGCTGTTTGTGGAGGTTTCAGTCCATAATCACCTGGCTCCAAGGCAGAGTGGCTGGTACAGGGGCAACACTGCAAGGCAGCAGCCAGCAAAAGCAGCCAGAGAAAATGGGGGGCAGGTCATAGCACTCAGACCGCCCCCTTGCCCTCCTCTTGCACAGGCTGCAGATGTTTACAAAGTAAGGACCCTGGCCCTGGCACCCTGTTGAGTTAAACTTCCAAACTGCTCAAGTTGACACAATGTATCAACCGTAACACCCCCTCCAAACCTTAATAAAATGCATTCTACATTTCTGAACTGTACTGAAGAAGGTGGATACATGAAGCAGCCTACTCCTGTAGAGATTTAATCATTGATGAGATATGAAGACTGTATTAAAATACAGCCCCCCCCCCACCCCAGGATCTTACCATACACTCAGGCTGGCCTTGAACTCACTATGCAGCCCAGGCTACCCTGAAACTTGTACTTATCCTCCTGCCTCAGTCTCCCACATTGGAACTAAAGTAGAAATAGACCAAAAAATTGAGAAGTGAAACCTCTGCCACTCCAGGCATTGTCTGTCCCAGTGAGATGCATGTTCTGTCTGGGAGTAGCAACCAGATTTAGATATGAAGAAACTGGGAATAAGCAAAAGTACGAGAGGCCTTCATAACTCCTGAAGGATGTTGTTGGGCCAAAACTTAGAGAAGAAGAGGATATCAATATTGCTTCTGTTTGTATTGGACACACACACTAAACAGCTACAGTGGTGTTTACAGTACGAATAATTACAGTATCCATTTACCAATCAATTTCACATAACAACATTATTGCCTTTGGAGTTGAAGGTTGCTTGAAAATTTACTCTTCCTTAGATTAAGAAATATAGTGGAAATTCAAATCTCTTTAAACCCCAGGATTTTTCAAACCATTTTCCCTGGTTGAGCTTATTTTTAGCTCTGGCACTGGGCTGCCAGGCCTGCTGAAACTTTTGACAATGTCATTTAGCTCCTTTGCGGTGTCCCCTTTCTGGCCAGCGAGAGCAGAGGAAATCCTCTCTACCTTTCACAAGGATTTTATGTTATAGTCATGCTGCAGATTTCTGGTGTTCTTATTGCAGTATCTTTTCAGCTAACGTTGAAACCAACTTTCCTGCTCTGAGTGCTATACTTTGAAAATATTTGCTTCCCAGATTTTAAAAATCACTGTTAAATTTCTTTCAAGAAGCTGTTTCACTGCAGGCGGGGCTCTCAAAGACTGGTGAGCTCCATGGCTGGTGAGTTTGTGTTAACAGTCCTACTGGGTCCTGCTGGGTGCTCCAACCTCCATAGATGTTGTAGTTGTGGTGGCTGGGATTTGGAGAGGTCCTCTCTAATGAAAATAGTTGTTTAAATTCTTGTAGGTTTCCTCAGCTACCGTTATTTGGGTGCACTTAAAAGTCTAAATAAAAATGAGCATTAAAAATATCCAAAACTAGCCAGATGTGGTGGTGCCTACCCATAATCCCAGTACTCAGAAACCCGAGGCAGGGGGATTGCCAGCATTGTCTATTAAAAAAAAAGAACACACATGTGTGTGTTTGTGTGTGTGTGTGTGGCATACCTAAATGATATATATGTGTATATATATATATATATATATATGGCATATCTAAATGTTGAACAGTTTTCTAGAAGTACATACATACCTACTTGTTCTGGGCTCTAGAATTGTGACTTACTCATGACTTAATTCTTATTAGAAAAAGAGGCTACTGTATCCGTCTGGCCTAAAAATACCTAAAGGATACTGAATCAGAGAAGGATAAATCGAGAATGAAAGATTTACAAGGCATGCTCAACAAATATGGTAGATGTTCAAATTTTAAAAATTACATTAAACGACAAATTGCATGAATCTCCTTCACCCCCACTTCTGCCCCCCAGATAAGAAAACCGAAGCTTTCCCTCATTTCAAAGGCACTTACCTCTCCTGCAGTTCTGGCCGCTGTCTGAGGCAGTGCTGGAAGCCCTGCTCTCAGGGTATCAGGAGCTTCTGGAAGCTGATGTAGAGAACCTGTCCCAGGTTTGCAGGTCTGCTGACATTTGTTCCAGAAAAAGAATTTGCAGGAGGCAGGAAAAGGCTTTTATTAGGTGGAAATTCAAAAGTATACGCGCGCGCGCGCACACACACACACACACAGAGAGAGAGAGAGAGAGAGAGAGAGAGAGAGAGAGAGAGAGAGAGAAAACGAACTGCATTACTTCATTTGTATTTCACTTCAGGGGTTAGAGACCCCAGGAAAAGGTGGCTCATCTCCCCAAATGGTACCATCCCATTTTAAAATGGGCTCTGGGTACGGGCTTTCTCTGTTTTCTGTTTGTTTTTGGTCTAAGCTGGGTAATTAAATCATTCTTTAGATTTTTCTGAACCTGTTCCTTTATCTCAGGATCCGGTTTGTGCTCTTTACTTTCTCAGCCAAGCCAGTTTCTGGAGTTCCATTTTTCCTGAGGAAATGCTGCCGCTGGAGGGAAAGAGCCCTGTTTACCCTAAAGAGCGCTGATAGGGATCCCTTGCCTGACTCCAGCTCTTTCTGGAAGTTGCAGGCTTTTAAAAGCACGCTTTTGTACTCATACTTTTCTCCTTTCCTTTCTACCTGTTTTATGTGTTCTGTGCCACCTCTGTCTTTTTCCTCTTTGGTTGCATTGTTGCAATTGCTTTGCTGTCCTGGACGGATTCAAAGCGTTTCCTTTCTATTTTGGTTGATCTACTATGTCAAATTGAGCAGTTTAGAAGTTTACCTAAGACACTCACCAGGGCCCAGGGTCCTAAGCCTGTACAAGGGAGGGCAGGGACATAGTGTGAGTGCTACAGGGGCCCTGGCTGGGCATCCGGCTTACAATAAAAGCAGGAAAGAGGCTTGACACCCCCCCCCCCCCCGCCCCTTGCTGTCTTCTACCTCTTTGGTGGCTGTGCCATGCCACCCTGCCTTGAGCCAGCTGCAAACTGTGAGCTAAATGAACTGTTGCTTCCTTCATTTTGGTGTCCAGTATTTTGTCCTAGCAATGAGAGAAAAGTAAACAAGACACCTTCCATCGTCAGTTTGAATTTGGGGAAGACCCAGAAGTCCCTTAGTGTCATGTCCAGTGAATGAGGTAGACGATAACGTTACATAAAGGTAGCAGTTGATAGAAATTCCCGTTCCCAAAGCCATGCGTGGTGCAGAGCATCCTCACGGAGGAGCATGGAGCCACTGGCCTCTTCTCAGGCCCTTACACCAGTAAGACCCTTATGAGAACTCCCGGAACTGCTTCAGAAAGTGGAAAGGGAGCTAAGTGTATTCAAAACAAGGCATGGGAGGGTATTTTGAGGATAATAAATGGCAATGTGTTTTTTACGGTGTAATATTAAAAATAACTTTTAAAAAAGCATCCACCCTGATTCCAGATCGCACCTTGCATGGACAGAATGAAAACATTGTACAACAGTGTACTTTATACCTTAATATGCATGAAGTACTAGACTGGGCTTGGTGTGGTTCAGGCTCTGCCTCCAGCAGTTTTGCAGTAGGGGTTGGGAGAAAGACAGCCACTGCTGCAAGCGGTTAGGGTTAGAGCAGAGCCTCTCAGAGGAGCCCAACTTGTCCTTAGGCACTTGGAGGGAGTTCACCTTCATTTCTGTCTTCCTAGGAATGCAGATGCCCTGGAGGCCTGCAGCTTAGGTCAGGAGTCTGTGGAGGTACTGTAGGTTTCTCAGTTATGCACTGTTCATTTAAAAAACCCTTTGAGAACTTTTCCAGTTTCATGGCAGCTTCCACCCAGCCTGGAGGCAGCACAGGCTTGGATACAAGTACTCTCTCCACCCCTGCATCCATTCCCAGTTACCCCACAGCCTTCTCCAGGTGCCCACACATTGCAGGAAAGCATGAGATTTTGTCAAGAATGCCTCCTGTTTCAACACAGTTAAGCAAGGGTAGGAGAGACATCTACAGCCTTTGCCTTTTCTGGACTACATACTTCGGAATTCTAAGAGGTGGAAGCTTTTCACTGTGGCTGTCAGCCCACCTATTGTTGGAATTAAAGCCACATCAAACATTGTCTTTTACAGAGTAGTGACGAGAAGGATGTAGCTTTTCTGTGCACTGTAGCAATAGACTTGAACTGACGACAGTGTGTGAAATGTAACGTCCTTTAGAGCTGGTTAAAATCGGTGGTTCCTGTTTAGATTATTAACACTTCCTTGTTGCCAGTGTCTTGTTGGGGCAGGCATCATTGATTTGTGCAGTCGGGTGATTTATTAGGATCTTTCTTCCTTAGGCTGGTGAGCTAGAGACCTCTTCATTCAACAAAATGTCTATGGCAGAGCTTGAGTTATTTCTTTCACTTTAGTCTGGTTAAATTCACCCGATATTAATTGCATGGCCCTTTCATGCCAGGCAGCGTGTTTAGCACGGAGGCAAACAGATGACAGAGTTGACCAAGTCCTTACACCGAGTAAAGAATGTCATAGAGTCTTTGGGGTAAATGGTGAGCTGAGGAAGCCCCAAGGACAGAGCAAGGGCAGTCATTGGCTTCTGGGGTGGTTGTCCTTGTGGATCCGAAAGCCACCAACTGGGAAATGTCCCTCAGAATGTATCCCAATGGGAAGGAAGGAGGAGAGTTGATGGTAGTAAATATTTATCAGTCAGCTCTCAAGCAGCTGCCTTTTGCAATTGCCAATTTCCCTTTTGGTCAGTAGCTTCCTTGGTGGCACATTTCAGACTACCTTCGCGTCACCACTGGACACAGAATTGGGGGAGCTGCGGAGTTACTCTTCTGTGTTACCTTCACTCTATAGACACCAGAGCACTAAACAGCTCCCCACCCACGTAAGTAACCAAAGATGACTAGGAAGTAATGCATTTTAGTTACTAGCTCTGTTTTTCCTGTAATCCATTTAGCTGTAAACTTATGGGATTTGATTGTAAGTAATGACTGTAACTAACAACTCTTCCGTGAGTGCCTGAAAATTTGAGTAACTGGTGTGAGGAGATGCTGTATAAGGTGGCTTCACTGCACTGCTCCACGTACTGTGGGTCTGAGTGTGAGCAACCCCGTGATGAGTGCTAAGTATGGGAACTTTCTGTATCATTTTCCCAGTTGACCAAAGAGTAGTGTAGAAAGGGCGGTGCCAATCTCAAACCATTGGCAAGTATTTAGTTTTCAACAAAGTTTAGATTCATTGCTATAAAATGCTGTTATCAGAGGCTTTTGGAGCCCAATCTGAGGACCCTCTCCCCCCAGAAAAGATTGTCTTTTAATTTCAAGCCTCGCTGCTGTCACGGATGACTGTCTTTATGTGGGGTGTTGACATGACTTTCAGGCACTCTGAAGGGCTTTCACTCAGGGTCCTCAAGGAAGCTTTTAGACACCTTTCAATTATGCCCATTTCCCCCTATGAGCATAAACGTCATTGTTTCCGAGAGATGTACAGAGGACCTTTTGTGGGTCTCCAGTAAGCATAGCTTGACAATGATGTGACACATCCCTTGTGGCTCACAAGATCACCTGCAGTCTGTGCAGAAGAATGAAAGACTCAGCCTGCCAGTGACACTGAATGGGCGCCCCCAGTCCTGCTGTGTGTGTCACTTTCATGATTTGGGGTGATACATATGAAATTGTTTGCATCTACTAAATCAGTATTTTTAGGTGTAAGTTTCTCATAAAGCCACCAGTGAACTTGGTTGCGTGATCTCTTTATTATTTCTCACTGGATTAATCATTTATTTTTAATTAGTATAATTTGTTTAGTCATTTATTTTTAATTGGTATAATTTGTTATTACCTAAAATTATTTTTATTTCACTTGATTGAAATATTATTTCATTATGTAGTGTCTACCAATTTTGTGAACACCAGTTAAGTGTTGTACTTTGTGATCTTAGATTTATTTCTGTGAACAGTAGTATCCCTTGTCCCCCCAAACATGTCCAGTGGGATTCGTGCATCACTGAATGATACCTCTTACAATCCACATGCATGGACCAGAATAACGCGAGTATGTTCTATGTGTGTGCATTGTTTCTTTTTGGTAGGAGGAACGTAGATATGTGTTGAGTTTGAGAGTCCTAATTTATGACGTAAGAGATTTTGAATTTACATTGGTGCAAAAACCTGATGCATTTATTGGAAACTCTACTTTGTGGGTTTTGGTTGTTTCCTGGGGTAGCGCTATGCAGTTCTACGCTGCCATAGTTCTGGGCTGTAGGAGCCTTTGATACAGCTTCAGGTCAGTCCTGCGGTTCCCACAGGAAATGACCAGTGCTTCCCAGTGCATTGTTGGTAAGTCTGATTCTGGGTAAGTTAGTTGCATTAAATGATGTTTTGACTTATGATGCTTTCAATGTACCATGGGTTTATTTCATTGTTAAACTGAGGAACATCTGCAGATGACAGAGTGCTGGCTGTCACCAAGTGATTTATTTTGGCAAAATGGGTTTCTCTCTGTGAGATTTATCTTGTGTATTTTGTATAGTCTTGTATCTTTCATCCAGGAAAAAAATCTATTTCCCCTCATATATGTACAGTTTCAAGAATTTGGAAACATTCTGAACTTTATAAGTTAAAACTAGATTTCATCACAAAAATGTCCCAGACTGTAAAACATGTGGATTTTAGCTTTCCTGTGTTTATCCTCTTGCTCCTCCAGGAGACCAAGTGTTAAAAAACATGAAGTGACAAATATTCAGATTAATAAAAGTAAAATGCAAAATTGACTGAGCGTTTTGTTTTCTGTGTTTACATTGTTATAGGAGAGAAGCAGGTATTCATATACACTCACAAGGGCTTATTTTAAAAAATCAGTTTCTACTGTATGACCTGAATCTATTATAGACTTTTAACTCAGTCTCTTACCTTTACAGCTACGATACTATGACACAAGGTAAGTAACCAGCATGATGGCTGGATTAGCTAAGCTTAATCGCAGATGTAATTATGCAAGGTAGATAATTTGTAAGGCTAGAAAATTTGCTTGCTGGTAGTGACCAGTCACTAAAATGAGATTTGCCGTCTTCCAGTGAATCATGTGACTACCTTGATTGATCAGGATGACCCATTTCAGCCCATGTGTTTCTGACAGACAACTTCTAATTTCACTATACTGTATGTCAGCATTCGGTTGATTCATCAGGACCTGAGAAAGCTCTTTAATTCCTTTGTTTACTGAAACCTGGGGACATGATAGTAACTTTGCCCTGGCCATCATGAGTTTACCTTCATTTTTGTCAGAAATGGAGGCTGTTGAGATGCATTTCTCTGAGCTGTTTACATATCTGATCTGGATTATCATTTCAAGGCCAAAGCATCATATTTTAAAAAACCATTTTGAGCGCACTATTTTACAGGAAAATAACTTTAAAAATACTGTTTTTTATTACTGATATATTTGGGTTTCATTTTAGCCTAGCACTGAGCTACGTACTTTATCATCCTCAGCTCAGTATTTTCAGATTGCACGTGACCATACACTTTGTGGTTATTAAATTCAATTCAGTGGGTAAAATAGTGAAGGAAATTATTACAACAATAAGAAAAACAGTCATTCATCTTATAGAGGGGTGCACGGGAGTCCTGTTTCATGAAGCTTTGGTTTTAATTGAACAGATTTATGGATCTTTATGTATCTTTCCGTTATGGGTCCCAAAGTCAAATTCATTTCTAACTGTGGATGTGGCCAAGGTCACACAGCTGTGATCTCCAAGACTATTTTCTTAAGTGTGATGTGGTGGCATTTCTGGTGGACTATAGAGACCAGAAGGTTTTGCTTAATTTAGTGATGCAGTTTTAGCTTTTAAAAGTACTTTATAAGATACTACATCCAGCCTTCCCATGAAACTTGATAGTCAGTGTTATTTGACTATGAGCAACTTGTTGCAATCATAACACCTTACATTTGTACAGCTCCTTACAGAAGAAGGAGGATAAAACCAGGCAGTTTATGTGAATGCGCATTTCCAACTTTGAAGAGCAGTGCACTTGTAAGGTGTTACATTGCAACGGCTCACTCTTTGGTTCTTTCTGCTCACTGAGTGTGAGGTGTTACCAGAGAGGGTGGGGTTAAGTGTCTTTTAAAGTATTTTCAAACTTCAGACTTTACAGTTAGGTGCATCAGGAGCAGAGTCTTTTGTTTCTGAAGGCAAGGTGTCATAGTGACTAAAGAAGCTGTGTTTTTTATTTATGTTTACGCTTTCTATCTTGGTGTTATTCTTAGCAAAACAACAGAAGGCAGATGCACTTTGGATATACTTGTGTCAGCTTATTATGTGTTGATGTCCGCTCCCGGCCGGCAGGAAGGACACACGACAAAGTCTGGTAGTGGACAACCTTTTCTTTTTATTTTCCTTCTCCGTACAGCCTGCCCTGGGTTCTCCCAGCTGAAGCCTCCTCTGGTCCGCTCCCCGCGGCTCCTTTTGTGCTTCAGTCTGCCCCAAAGCCTCTACCGGTCCGCTCTCCGCGGCTCCTTTTGTGCTTTTACTTCTGGGCTTCTACCTGGCTTCTTCTTCCGCCCAGGGGTGGCACCGGTATATATACGGGTACAGTGTCCAATCATGTTAAAGTAAGCAAGGCAAGCTGATTGGCTAACATCATCAGTTGCCAGGCAGACTATATTGTTGAGCGGGTTGTTTACGCGGTAAGCAGGAAACTAACATATTCGATGGGAGGGGTAATCTACCTCAGGCTTTGCTCTTTACCACAGGCCGCACGTCCGCCGCGCAAGGCGAGCTATCACAGACGCGGCTCCCAACAATTATGCACATTTGTCTTCAAATAAACCTGTATCTTGACTTTACAACAAAACACTATGCAAATAAAACTTGATTGGAGAAAAATGGAGACACCCATGGTAATATTCAGTGGAACATATATAAAAAAATTCTGATTCAGTGATATCCAAAACTTTAAAGGAAACAACCACAACTCAAGCTTCTATCAGGACAGGGCTCCCTCTCCCCCAGGCTGGTGGCAGGGTCTTGTTACAAGAATTGTATCATCCCATAGCTCTTGTAGCCCCACAGAACCAGTCCTGAGACCTTGATAAGGATGTGCAGTCTGCCAGGTCTGCAGCCCACAGCACCCGAAATTGCTTTTGTTCGCCTTCTCTGGAAAACCCTAAGGTTTCTGTCAGCCTCCTCAAAGACAAACCTTTAAACTGTTTTACCTGAGCTTCCGGGGCCTGGCCATGCTGACTGAAGGTGCTTTCCTGCTTCCCGCCAAAAGCAAAGGAGCAGGAAGCAAATACAAACCCTCTAGTGAGACAGCTGTTCATCTGCTGTCTGTCTCCCAGCTCTCTGGCTTCCTTTCTGTTGGTACCTCTGCATGTATGTAGGCATCTAGTTCAGCTTTTTGCCACTGTATGTTTTTGTCTATTTATTCTCTCATACAGAATAAATTCCAGAATAGCATGACAAATGGGTTTTGTGTTTGGAATGGTAGTGAGGACTTTCTTCACGGTTCAGTGTGTGTCTTGAAGGTTCAGGGTAATAGTTGTTACCCTATTGCGATGGACAAACTCTTGATCATTTAGATAGGGTGAGGGCGTCCAGACAGAGGACCATTGATGCCTCTTCCCAGCAGCCCCTTAGACTAGTAGAGGCTGAAAGTAGAGGAAGATATTGGGATGCAAATTAGGTAGAGGAAGAGATTCTTGCCAAGTGTTGTTCATTGAATGAATTGTTGCATCCTCCTTGGGTTGAAGGGAGCTGGTTAGTGTAAGTGGGCGGGAAGGCATGACTGTAGGACTGAAGCTTCTCATTCACTCCTGGCGGAGATGACCCTGAGTCCCTCCGGGCTGGACCTCACTAGGCCAGTGAGCTGCAGGAGTCCCTGTTGGGAAGCTTTACCTGTTTCAAAAGCGGAAGCCAGCTGTAGTAGGGAAGTGAGAATACTTAGCCTGTGATTTGTCTTCTAGCATTTTGTATCAAAGCAGTGCTAAGGAAATAGGATCATTGTGGCCAGAGAACTTATTTACAGTTCTTAAGAGTACTGATTTTTCTGTATCATAAACATAAACAGCGCTAATAACAAAACATCCTTACTTGTTCATATGAAAAAATCCTTTATTTGTATTCGTCCACATATTTCAGGAAACATTATTTAAAAAAAGTACTTCAAACTATAAAACTATATTCATTTAAGTATTTTGTAGTTCAGATTTTGAAAGGATTCACAGAATCACCTCTAGTTAATAAGATTTTGTTGTTTGTGTGTTAATTAACATTCAATAGAAAGGGGAAAAAAAACATTCTAGCCCATCTGATAAATGACAGTCATTTAAATTTGGTTCCAAACCAAGAGAACAAGACTCATCAATATATGGATGCGTTAATCCTAAAAGGAAGATGCAAAAACAGGGAGTAAGAAATAAAAGAGGGAAAACAGGGTAAAGTTAGTCAAAACAAGAAAGCCAAAGTTTTAAAAATAGGTGCCTCATTTTGATACTTGTTTGGTTGAAATGTGAAATTTTACCTTTATTCCTTTCAAACCAAGATAAAAATGTGAACTATTTATACTCATTTTTAGTTTAGTCTGTGTGAAAATTGTTGTTTCTTTCAGTTCACATAGTGAGGCATAATTAATTTAATCACGCTTTAAGAGTAGGCTTACACTGTTATTTATTTCTTCTACTGTCTGGAATCAGAAAAATATTAATAGTAAGATTAGTATGCTGCTGTTATCGTGTGCTTACCTTCTCTTTTCTTTCCTCTTTTTTAATATCTCTGAAGTTAAAGCTTACTTAACTGCTGGTGATATATAATACAGTCAAATTTTGGCAATTGATATAAAACTGTGTTATAAATGAGTAATCACAAACTATTGTGTATGTGGAGAGGGAATGGCATAAGTAATTCCATTGTTTTTCTTCACTATACTTCTTTATAAGTTTAAAAATTTAGATTTTGTCAGTAACCTCATGTCTTGTTAGGAAAGATGTGATACCTTTCCTCACTCCTCAAAGGGTCAGCAAGAGACAAATATAACATTTATTTAGTCCAAGTTTTATGTGGTACAGCCTTCAGAGTGAAGACACAGAGACCTAAGGACAGCTGTCCATTTGCATGCTTATTTAATGAAAAAGGGACATTTGGTAGGGATAAGACTGGCCAAAAGGATGAGACTAGAGGGCAGGGGGAGCCCAGCCAGGGTGGTCTGTGGAGTTTCCTCCTTCTCCCTGAGTAGGGTTAGGAAGATCGGTTATCAGATAAGGCAGTATCTTCTTGGCCAGCTCATAGACCAAAAGGAGGAAATGTTTAAAGTAACATTTTTAGACTTGGTGGGTGGCCTTGGATCTGCACAAGGCTAGCTCTAATGACTTCACTTGGGGAGCATCATTTTCTAAGCTCTGGCACTACCTCTCCGTGTTACTGAGCCTAAAACCTTCTTGGTTTACTGAGCCCTCTTTGGTTTGCTGTGGTGCCAAGTACTCTGCATATACTTTGAGTAAGATTTAATGAGGGAACAAGTGTAATAATTTCAGAGCTGTACCTGAAAATGCTGTTACACCATCCTTAATTAATGTGCCTGTGTAACACTTAATACTTTTTTTTTTTTAAAAAGTAAATCTAGAGGCATTTTGAGTGTGTTTATATGTTTTTTTGTTTAGGAAACAGTAACTTTTTCAACATGGTAACATCAGTCAATGTTCTTACTAAGGGCCAACTGAAGAAATTGCCCTTTTTTTTCCTTTCCCAAAAATGGCTGTCTGATTCTCAAGGATAGGACGATTTAAATATTAAATCTGGATCTTGTTTTAAATACCAAGATCCTAAATTAAATTAAAGTTACTTCACTTTGGCATTCTATATATTGAAAATGATCATTCGCAAATATTTATTAAATACCAACTACATGTGTAACATTCCTACACGAACTATAGGAATCCAAAGTGCATGTGAGAATCAGGAAGATGCTTTAATAATGTAAGTTCCCTGTTCTGAACTAGGTTTTGGTATTGCAGTACTTCCCTCACTATTGGTCCCACTTTCCTACCTCAAGATTTAAGAAAATGAGATTTCCAAAGCTCACTGCTGGAATCTCAGATGAGATGAATTGGCCTTGCTTCTTGTGGGAAGCTTTTGGAGGTCGTGATAAATCAGCTATTATTTGTAGGGACAGGGATGCACCTTGAGACCGTAATATTAAAATATCAAGGTACACGTTTAAATATCATGTAGTTTCTTTTTTGTGAGAAACTCCAAGTATAAATAAAGAGCAAAATAAAAGACAGTGGAAAGTAAGGAGATGAAATGAGAAGGAAATCCAGGGAGAGGGAGGCAGGAAGGGGTGCGGAAGGCTTGAGATGTGATATTGCATGGACCAACTCCACACAAAAAATGAGGCCGCGATGTGCTGCAGACCTGTGCTCATAACAGTAAACTTCAGAAACAAATAGATGTGTGTGCGGTGCGCTACGTGGGGTGTGCTGCAGGGACTGAGCTGTGCCCTTTAGGCTCTTCACAGATACCCAGCAGGCACTTGCAGATAGTTTGCGGTAAATTCATAAAGCACTGTGTGGAAGCTTAGTGGCCAGGCGGATGTCTCTTGGATACATTACCTTAGCATGTGGGCACTGAGGACCAAAGTGTGACAGGGACTCCTGGGTCTGAAGAAAGTGGGGCAGGAGGTTGCAGAAAAGCCTGTGTGGAGAGGACCTGGAGCCTGGAGGAGCAGCCCAGTGACTCCCACCTCTGGGAGGATGCTGGAGAGGGCTTGGCTGTGAGTCCTGAGGTTTTCAGGCAGGAGCCAGACCTCGTGAGTAATGTGGAACTGAGGCGTGAGAGAGACAGGAGCAGAGGGGTAGTGTGTAAGGGTGTCTCGGAGGAGAGTGCAAGGGTGGGATTGGAGGGGTCAGAGGAATTCAGTGAAATCAGGCAGGTGGGTGTTGACATAAGTGAGTGGGAGGGAGACAGGAGAGTGGGAGAGAAGTGGACAAGCCCAGGAGCTGTCTTGTCAGTAAGGCCAAGGCTTGTAGATGGGTTTGTGGGTATGGAGGGGAGAAGGAAGGAGGGAGAAGGACGCCTCCTGAGAACCTGCTTGGGACTCTGATTTTTACTGAGACAGAGAGCATCGGTGTTGGACTTCATGGTTCTTTGCTCCAAGAGGATTGAAAAACAAATTTGCATATGACAATCCCCCTTTTTTTCTTTGCATAATTTTATTTTAGGTAGCATGACTGAATAGTCTTACTTTTTAAAATTCCTTCCATGTTGATTACAGTTCAAGGTGTGTGCATCTGTGGAAAACTCATTTGAAATTACCCATTTCTGTTCCAAGCACCTGGATTTGTAGGTACCCTCAGTGACCCTTCCATATCGATTCTCTGCCCTTTATACCTCAGCTTCCTTGAGTGATAAGCTTTACTATGGAGGTAGTTCTTCCCCTGATAGCTTTCTCTTTAGACTGCTACATATATGAATAAATGTATATAACTTCTTTTAGACTATACTGAGTTGGCATATAACCAAATATGGAGAAAGGAAGGGAATTTGTAAAAGTTGGTGTATATATTTTAAACGGGTTGCCCTAGAAAAGGATACCTACTAGAACATTGGGAATGGAAATTTCTTTTTTTGGTAGCGTAGCAGAGATTGCATGATTTGGTTGCTTAGAAAAGTCAGAAAAATAGAAATTCAATGGTTACTTCTCCCCCACGTACTCTCAGGGCATTATGACGTTTTACTGTGAATTGTGGAGTGCAGGGAGGTATACTGTAATTCCCTTTCATGCACATAAATCAAGTTTCAGGCTCTCTCAGAAATGTTTACTAGAAAAAACATCATGGGTAGATTTTAAAATGCTTTTGGATTGCATGACGGCATGGTGCCACTTCGATTGAAGGCTTGTAATATTTTATTTTCTTTCCCAAAGAGTCAAGATAAATCCTGTAAACATTTTTTCTCATTTTGTTGTTTCTGTTGTACTATTGTGTTTGTCTCTAACCTTTTGCCCCTGGGAAACAGAAGTGTTTTTTTACTCTGGTGATCCTGCCGAGTTCTCCAGCTGTTTCAAAGTTGTTCCTTATTTACACACTGTAATTCAGGCTGATCAGAAAGCTTCCCAAGTCTCCTCAGAAGTACAGCATACTAATTTTGAGGAATAAGTTTTGAAAGAAAACCTTTGTCAAAACTTACCTGATTGCAGCTTTTTAAAATTTTAAAAGACAAAATCCAAGTTAGTGAAATCATTATATTTTATAAAAGTGGTTATGGTGAGTAATTCAGATCATATTTGTCATGGTGTCAGTTCTATGTGCCTCTTTTCATTCTTTAACAGTTGCAATAATAAATATAGTAAAATAACAATTATGGAAAATACAATATCATGTTGGGCTCTGTTTAGGCTTTGCAAAACCCCTGTGGACTGGCCCGTTTTGAGAAATGGAAATGTAAAGATAACCAAGGAGTGATGCTGAGAAGACAGGAGGAGGGATTTGCTTTGTTTGGGGAAATAAATATCAGAGAAGAAGGAACAGTTGTATTAAATCTTACCTTTGTCTTACTTTCTCACCACTAAGACACAATACCTAACACTCACAACTGTAAGAAGGGAAAGTTATTTTTGGCTCAGTTTGTAGAGGTTTCCAGTCCATAGTTGGCTGGATCTAAGGCAGGACAGTGGCAGAGCAGCATCATAGGGGACAAACAGTCCTTGGCAGGGTAGGCAGGAAGCAGAGAGAGATCAAGGTAGGAGGAAGGAGAGACCCTACCAGCTCACACTCCCAGCAACGCACCTCAAACCACACTCCACCTTGCAGCATCACAGTAAGGTTACATTTAGCAGTGGCTGAATACACTGATGGCTATCATGGTGCTGTGACCCCTTCACTTCCGAAAAATCCCACTTGTGAGTGCACGAGGCTTTGAGGAACATCAAGGTACAGACCTTAGCATCCTTGAATTTGCAGATAAGAGATATAGAGGAAAAGTGCTTGAATTTCATCACTACTTTGTTAAAGTAAAGCATTTGAATTTGGTGACATCTAAAGATTTTTTGCTAGTTCTGTAGGACATAGTCTAATATAGTGCTGTGAGTTTGTCTTAAAACTGGGTTTGATAGGTGATATTTAATAAATTTTTAAAAAATTTGATGCCCATTCCTAGTCCTTGAGTTTTATGAAAGAGAATTTCCTTTGGGGACAAACAAAAAGGATAATGTTTGCTTTTCTTTCTTTCTTTGTTTGGCGAGGATGGAATGAATTCATTCATCCAACATGTTGTTGGCTAGCATGTGTCGTATTGTTAAGGAACATTAAAAGTAAACATTGCTGCTGTGTTAGTGAGCTCATTGTGACAGAGTACCTGAGAAGCTAACCTAGGCTGAGAAGAGTTTACTTTGGATCATGGTTTCGGGGTTTCAGCCTGTGGTCATCTTGTTCCTTGGCTGTGCGCCTGCGGTGAGGTACGACATTGTGGTGCAAGGACCTGATGGGGAGAGTAGCTGCTCACCATCAAAGAAGGGAGGAGGGAAGGAGAGAAGGGGAGAAGAAAGGAGGGAAGGAAAGAAGGAGGAAAAGAATGGAGGGGAAAGACAGGGACAGACAGACAGACCAGCTGAGAAGGCGCCAGGCATACCTAAGAAAAAGGACCCAGTCAGGAACGAGACACGCCTTTTACAGTCCTGGCTTCCAGGGGTCTGCTCCATCCTGCTCAGCTCTGCCTCCTGACTGCCCCATCTGCTCTGAACTCAGCTATCAGGACTCCTCTTAGTTAAGCCCTCAACATGAGCCCACCCATGTCATTCCAGTGCTTGCGTTCTGGTGGCACACGGTGCACTGCTTACGTGGCTGGGGACAAACACAGGAGTCTGGTTTGTCACAAAGTTCAACAAACACCACTGTCTCCCACCCTTCCCAGAAAGCCCCTTCCCAGAAAGTCTACTAATAACAGAGAAGGCGTGTCTAGGCGTGAGACAGCCCTGTGGAGAGTGCAGCAGTGGGAGAGGGGTTCTTGAAAGCTAAAGACTGTGAGACAGCATCTCAGAGAAGACAGAAGCCAGAGCGTTTTCAGCCCAAATGGCCTGAAGGGAGCAGGTTATAGTGAACAGAATTGAGGGTGACAAGTTTGATCTCTAGCACGAGAATGACAACAGATAGTCTCTTGTTTCCTGCCAGGTATGGTGGCAAGTATATTTGCTTAATCCTTAAAAACCTTAGAAGATAAGTATTGTTGTGTGTCTGTGTGACAGCTTCTCAAGGGCATGTGAGTGGTAAATGGCAGAGATTAGTTTCCAATCCAGGTTATCTGATGTAGACAAGTATGAACTCAGCCACCTTAATATATAGGAGTTTTGAGTTTTAGGTTGCTGGCCCGCAAGATATTGTTGAAAGTTTTTACTAAGTCTGGGCTTAGGTAACGTTCAGTGGCACAGGACAGTGCTTTCAATAGTAGTGTTTGATTGAGTAGGGCAGAAATTTCTGAGGAGAGAATCTCCTCAGCTGAGAGAAGAGAGAGCTAGGAACTGGTACAATGTTGAGACCTAAAGATGAGGAACCAGATGGAGACAAGATCAAGAGGACTTCTTCAGGCAAAAAGGGCAGGATTTGAAGCACCCAGAAACAGCAGTAGGAACTGTTACTGTTACTGGTGTATGTGTGTGTGTGAGTGTGGTGATGGCACACTGATGGTGATGGCACATTAGATCATGCAACTCTTGAGTCCTGTACCAGGGAGCAGTGACTTTATCTTGGAGGCAATCTGAGGTCATTGAAAGGTTGTAAGTAGAGGAATGATAAGAACAGACTTCAGCAATCGGAAGGTCCTGTAACACCATCTTAAAAACTGGTAACGGTAGAGAATCAATTCCCAGGGACCTGTCATTGCCCGCTGTTCACCTTGCCTCAGATGTTAGGCTGTCCATGGGACCTCACAGCCTTCATGTGCGGTCATTTTTGCTTCCTTTCTCTTCACCCCCATCCACAATTCCATTCACCATCCAGTGTGTTTGTGGGATGCAGGAGCCCAGCCAGGATTATGAAGGGAAACTGAGAAAATAACCAGAGAAAGAAGCCATACACCAGTGTGAGCCTCATGCTTGGTGTAGACTGCGGTGCTTTTAGAAGTCATTGACGCTGTCCTGGTTCATCTCAGGTTCTCACCACAGTTTCCTGCGAGGGAGTAGACCACAGGTAAAATCATTAGAAGCTGCTGGTGTGGGCCAGGTGGAATGCCAGCTGCCAAGGAGACACCAGAATGCCTTTGTCTTGCTGGGAAATTGAGAGAGTCATGCCTCTCCATTGATTTTGCTCGTGGTTGAGAATCCTCAGTGTTGCTGTGTGAGCCCCCCAGGCTTTGACTCCAGTGTTATCCGGCAGAGGTGCCCTACCTTTCTTTGCCCTTTAGATGTTACCATTCCAAGAAGTCATAAGATGGATTATAAATGTCTGTGTTCAGCAACCTGATGTGGTGCTTGTTAGACCTGTCAGTGTGATGGCGCTTAGCCTAACCTATTAGTGCTTGTGCCAGGCACTTTCTGTATATGTGAATGCATTGAATTACCACCATAATTATAGAAGGTAGATGTTATTACATACGGTTGCGGGCTGAACTGGTCCCCTCTCTGCACTTTCATACGTGGAAACCCTGATTCCCAGTGTGGACTGTTTTTGGACATGAAGCCTTCACAGAAGCTACAAAGGTTGAATGAAGTCTTCTGGGTGCGATTCTGTTCTACCGTGCCCATGTCCTTTGAAAAGGAGACCTCAGGAATGAGGGTGTGCAGAAAGAAGGCCAAGTGTGACACAGTGTGAAGGCAGCCACCTGCAAGCCAAGGCGAGGTCTCAGAAGAAACCAGCTTCGATGGCACCTTGATCATGGATTTACAGCTACTGGAACTCTAGGAAAATTAATTTTGTGATTTAAAGACTCCCAATCTATGGCTTATAAATTTTATTTGTTTACTTCTTGACAGTCCTAGGAGTCTAGTATACATTGATGGGGAAATGGAGGAAGAGACAGGGTAAACACTGGCTTAGTGTCGCACAGCTAGGGAATTGGGAAAGCCAGGATCTGAACTTGGGGAGCGTGGTCTTGGAACTTCTGGAAGGCAGCGCCGTTCACCTGCTTCTCATGACGAGAGCTCCCTCGTTCCAGGGCCCATGGCATTTTCCTTTCCATTCCTTCCTCTTGCTTTCTGGGCGCGGTCTCCATGGGTCTCTGCGTGGACATCGCAGGAAAGGGTCCCTTGCCGCAGAGGCCCTGGCTCCTGTCGTGGTTGGAATTTTTCTCTTACTCCAGCAATTTCATGCTACAGAATGAACAGAGTCAGCAAGCACTGTTAAGTCTTTTCTGTAATACGTTACCTTTCCAAAGAAGAGCGTAACTCACCTTAATTTTTCCCAACACTAGTTTCATTGTTTCTGTGAAAGGCTGCCTTTGTAGTAAATTCTCCAGTGCCATCTTTTTTGGAACAGATTTGTTTGTCAGTGGTCAGGAAGAGAGAAAGAGAAAAGAGGAAGAGAGATGATTTGAGTAAATAGGTCATGTTATTACCTGGACTAATCTGACTGATGATTCGAGAACTCCTTGATGCTTTATAGATATGTTTAATATGTTACATGTTTTAAAATATTATGTAAAATATGATATTTTTAAATATGTGAGCTTCCAGTAAATCTAAAGAAATATCATAGTTCTGAAAACGTAGTATGAAGTTAAATTGTAGTATCTTTCTTAAAAATTGAGATAAAGAAAAGATTATGTATATCCTGGCATTGATATTGGTCTGGGAAATACAAAAGCTTATTTCTGAGTGGATTAAACATTCCTGCGTCTGTAGGGTGTACAGGAATCTGAAATTTGAAACAAAAATTTGGGCTCTTCCTGATTGTCATCCTGGTGATGTCATTAAGTGATGAACAATTAGTGTGCCTTGTCATGTGCCATTTTATAATGTGGAATCTGTTAGGCAGATTTGGACACAGATAAAAAGCATGAAATTAGATTGTACTGATTAATATACTTGATTTTCATGTTTTAACTTTGTATGGTTGAGATAATTGTATAAGGAGCATAGATTAACTTCTAAAACCATATCAATATTACTGTACTTAGTATTGTGATAGAAGCCTGAAAACATGCATCCTTTCTAAGTAAGGTTAACTGCCAGTCATGGACCAGCCCGTCTCCTGTGATGTGAGCAGAACTCTTACCAACCTTAGAGGAGACCGTAACAGCAATGAGCTTTGCTCTGAAGTGTGAGGGTCTAACCATAATCTGCCTTGGGAATGACCTAAGAAAAGTTTTGTGTTATGGAACCACTATGTTAACTCTGTTTCTGCAGATTCCTCCAGTACAAAATAGATTCTCTTTTCAATAGAGTCTTTGTTAGCTAGCTTATTTAGTAGCTGAAGGCGAGGTCCTCTGTTTGTGGTACCACAATTGGTTTTTGTGGAAATGTTTTCAAAATGCTAGCCTTAAGATTTGTGCAACATGTACTAGAGAATCACCTGAACTCTTGCTTATTTAGTTTTTAAGTACTTTTCTCATACTTATAGAGAGTAAAACTACAGGAATATAAGTTTTGAGTAAAGGAATTTATTCTAATGTGGAGTGTTTTCTTTCTTATAAAAGATGAATGGCTCCATAGCCTCATGTAAATTTTTGTGAGTAAACTTTTTCTAGTTTTAAACCATTCTTATTTGTCAGTGAAAACTGAAAGAAGATAATTGTATTTTTAATCATGGTCACAATTCACTTACATTTTAAAAATTCACTTTCAGGTTTTTAAAGAATAAATGACATTTAAATTTATTTATTGAAAAATGTATTTATTGAATTTTTTTTATTTTAAAGAGATTAAGACAAAAGAGGACAGAACAGAGCAGATCAGAACAGAACAATGTAAGCAACACAGTATTTTACCACAAGACAACCCGATATTAACAGTAGCTACCATAATGTATCTTTCTTTCAAATAGTTGAGCACACCTTTATATACAATAGGATCAAACATAACAAAATAGTATAAAACCATTCAAGAGAACGAAAGTATTCAGGGCACTCAGAACCAAATAACAGAAAATGAACAATGGCTACTATATTATCTCATTTTCCATAAAAAGTTTGTTTATATTTATTCTTTAAAAATTTTATACCTACATTCCATGGATGTATGTATAATGACTTTCCCCTCAAACTATGTCTCTTCAGCACCTACTCCCTAAAATGCAAAAGCCAAGTTCCCTGTTGGTACAACCAACTGTAAATACCAGGGTTTTTCTTTGAACATTTGAGTCTCTATTTTAGAGGATATTATCCTGCATCCTCCTTATGGAAGTTGAGATGGAGCTACTGTTTTGAGGGTAATTGTATGCATTTGTTCTGTTGCAAATGGAATATTCCATGGGATCTGAGACCCAGCAAGAGGGACTTGTGGGTGGATGCTCAGTATTTCTTCCTTGTCTAATGGATCCAGAGGTTCCCCCAGCAGTGACAGGTCTGCATCCCACACGGTTTCGCAGAGACTTTGCATTTGGTGCTATTTTCCCACGTGAGGTGGGGGAAGCTGAACCCAAGCAGGAGAATACGAATCTCACTAAAACATTTCTTCAACCTGGACCAGAAAGTCAGCCTCTGGCAGGTGGTGAGAAATTGTGTGATTCGAAATCTGAGATCACTCTTCAGTGCTTCTGTCTGAACTGCTTTGTGTTTAGTTTTTTTCTCTGAAAACCAGCTTTGATGGTTTGTTTGTTTCTTTCTTTCTTCTTTGGTACCAGGGACTGAACTCAACCTTGCACTTGCCAGGCAGGCACTTATGCCACTGAGCTAAGTCCCCAGCCCTCTTTTCATTATTTAAAATATATTAAAATAATAAAATTCTTCTGTATTTTTAGTAGTATTCCCGGAGTTCCTTTCTACAAGATGGGTTATTACAAAAAGGATGCTATTATTTAAGTAGACAAACATGGACTATGTAACTGAAATGAAACTGAGCACAAATCCAGACTCGGCAACTTTATCATCTCAGTGGCATTCAGTAATCGTGTCACTTCTTGGTCACAATAGGGATAATGGTATTTGTTTTTGTCGCAAAGGTGATGTGAAAAATGGTATGTAGATTTGTTTAAAGTGTGTCAGTGCTCAAGGAAAATAGCTGGACGTGCTCCATGATAGGTGTTTTCCAGCATTGTTTGTCTGATAGTTGTTATTTTATCCTTTAATCATGTTTTCAGCAGGAACCCAATTCTGCTCTTTTCGTACCCTTCCTGTTTGCTCTACTGTTTCTACATCTTTTCTGGGGTACAGATTGCACCCCCAGCCCAGCCTAGGTCCACTTTCAAGAGCTACTGGTTACTTCTCTGTGGGATCTTTTTATTTTCACTGGGATAGCAACTGTAACACAAATAGTTCTCTTATTTACATTAATCATCTCTTTTCTTTTGTTTTGTTTAACATAGCAACACACGTGCTGGATCAGTGTGTCTTCTCCATGACTGGGAGTGCCCTGTGGGGTAACCAGGGTTGCTGTATACGTAGGCATTAGCCATGGGTGTGTGCACATGCCTTTTCAATTGATGACTTCTACAAAATAGGGTGGATCTTTATGAACTTATATTAAAATTGAATGCCAGAGATGTTTTCCCTTTTCCCCTCTGTTTTTCCTCCAATAAAACCAACTTTTGGAGATCTGATACCAGCAGAACTGAGTGAAGAATAATAACACAATAGCTTATGATGTGCTTAGAACTGGATAAAAAATGTTGTATGTGTTATTTCACAAAACTAGTACAAATTTGAAGCACCATACTTAAATGATTTACAGAATGTGGTTATGGGTTGATAGCAACAAAGCCATATGTTAACATTTTTAGAGACTACTTGGTACTTTGGATAATTTTCATAACCATAGGTGAAGTGTAATTACTTGGCTTATATTTATTTGTGTGTAACACGAAAACTTCATATAATGTATGCCTGTTGTATAGAGAGCATTTCACATTTTATTGTGGGTTCAGAGACCCGTCTTTAATGCTTTTGATCCTGTGAGCACCTTTGTCAGGATTGCCTGCTTGTTAAAATGGAAATCTAATTTTTATGATGTTTGCATATGTTTGGAAGCAAATTAAAATTATAGTACTTAGGGTTATGGATTTGATTTGTAGTTTCTGAAAAAGAAGGAAATAAGTTTTAAAATGTGATTTAATTTGAACAAACTCTCACAATTAAAATTTATTTCTGAGATCACAATTTCAAAAAATATGAATGGAAACAATTTCTGTTGCTTCTTACTGCATCTCAGAAGTATAACTCAATATTTTTTAATACTTTTTTTCTGTACTAAAGATGGAACTGGAGGGAACTCTATCACTGAGCTAGAACCCTTGCCCTTTTTATTTTTCAAGAAAGAAACTTGTTAAATTGCCCAACACAGTCTCCGATTTATAGTCTTTCTGTTTCAGCCTCCAGAATAGCTGGGATACAGGCATTACCCACCAAGCCTGGACAGCACTTTGTTTATAAATAGAGCATTAACAAAATTTACAAGACACTGAGATTTGCTTTTTAAAGTTTACTTTATCAGATAAGTCAGGAAATAGTTTCTTACCCTACTTTACTCCAGACCATGGCAACAAATATCTGTTAGTATTATCACTTGATAACCAACCAACCACGGAGAAATTAGCACTAGCTATGGTATAGCATTTGTCTTTATTAAAGTTGCTGAAGCCAATATTAATTTATTTAATTCATTAAAACTAAGACCAAAGTTCATTGAAGCCTCTTAGTCACTTGAAAATATAACCAAGATTATAAGCGCATTTTAAAATAGCCCAGAAAGCATTTCTTTTCCAAAAATAATTGGATTGTGATTTTACTATTAGGAGTTAAACTGTAGCTAAGAATTTATTTAAGGTTTTTTTAAGGAATTTATTTATTTCTTTAGTTGAAGGGTTCTAGAGAAGGAAGTGGAAAGAAGGGTTAGTGGAATGGAGCTCCATTATTGAGAAAATACAGATTTGCTAAAAGTAATGACTGCTATTAAAACTAACTTGTGGTCATGGTTTAGGACGGAGGGTGAAGCGTGAGCACATTAACACCAAGTCAAAAAGACGATGCCTTTTCCCTGCTTTGTTTTCTTTGGTAACCGTGGTGACTGCAGGGACACTTTGGCCAGTAATTGGGATGTCTCTGAGGTGTCACCGGAAACGGGGGCTACATCACAGAGCCATGACGAGGGGGAAATAAACGGAAAGGGAAGTGACCGAGCCTGGAAATTATTCAAACATCCTTCCCAGGATGGCATTACCAAATCTCAGTTCCATTATATTTAGAGGAAAGATAAAATCTGCGTATACCAGAGAACAATGGAAACCTGGACCATAACTGGCTGGGAGGGCGTGGATCCCACAGGAGCCTTGGACAGGGAGATCCTGAAGTCCTTTGGAGCTGCCCTCTGAGGCCGGGCAGAGGTTTGGCTCAGGCTGCTCTGCCTATCAGACGACAGCTATGACCTGCGTGGTGACGGTACCTCTGCTGGTACTCGAGCTTAGCACCTGGCCCTTTGAGCAATGTGCTGTGCCTGCTGGAGCGTCACATCCTGTTGCTGTGTGCTCCTTTCTGCCCCCTTGTTTATCTGTGTGAATAAACAGTTTCTGTAGTTTTGAAAGAGAGCTATGCTGAGTATCACTGGGCTGAAACTGATGGTTTATAATCCTAGAGGAAAATTTTGAAATTTTTACTAGAAACATGCTGCTTTTTTAACAAACCAGTGGATGTGAATGAGTCAGGTTAAAACAAGGTCGAAAAAAGTACTGCTCTTCTTTCTTTCTGTTTTCTTTTTTAAACTATTGCACTTGTAGAGCATGAAAAACCAAAATTACAATGCTTTTGAGTTCTTTTTATGAAAGCTGTGTGGCTTTTTTTGTTTTTTGTTTTTTGCTTTAAACACTCAGAACAGTAGAAACAAGATGAAAGTGAGTCACTAGATAAAAAACTGGCAGAAAAAGAATCACAGGATTTATAATGTAATAATGGAATGCTCTGCGCAGAATTTGCTCAGTGAACCGCACACGAAGAATTGTCCATCCTGATACTGATAGCTGTGCAGCTCGGTTGGCAGCCCAGGCTCAGCGCCAGCATGGAGAATCCCGGTCCTGGGCCTCGGTTGGTACAGGGAGCGCGCGATGCGAAGCCGGCGAGGCTCAGTGTGCCCGGGGCCACCTGCTCCCTCCGTGTGCTGACTTCACTGGTTGTTGTCCTCTGCGAGAACGGGATCTGTTCCCTGGCTTGGAGCCTGGATTTGCAGGAGACAGATGCTATCTGCTGCCTTCTGTCAGGAGAGTTCCCAGAAGGAAGCATTCAGCCTGGAACAATAGGGTCTTGGTGTCCAGCAGAAGAGGGAATTCTCTGTTCTCTAGCACCTCGCCTCTTCTGTCCCTGTGTGTCCACCACAGCCGTCCGCTGGCCGACTCTGAAGGCACAAGGCTGGCGTTTGAGGACCTTGTTTTCTAATGGGTGGTTGCTTATTCCCCGTGGAAGTGCTCAGCATCTAGAAAGATCTAGATTGCTTGTTAGTTCACAGTTTGCCTGCTGAGCTTGTCTCCGAAAGTGTGTTTCTGTTCCTCTCTTCTGATGTGACACGGTTCACGCTGTCTTTAAACATTATTTCTCCTCCTCCTTTTCTTTCCCCACTTCATTCCCTACTTCATATTCCATCTGCGCACTTCTCTCACAGGTTGGGTTTTCTCAGTCTGTCGCCCTTTCAGAGCCACAGCCCTGGTGCACTGGGCCTTTGCACAGTAGGTGTTGTGGGAAATGGAAGACAGAGATGAAACTCTGGAGTGAGTGTGTTCTCACTTCCGCCTGGGGTGGATGGTACAGCCCTGGCTGTTTCACTCTGTACTTGTCCTCTTTGAGGAGCTCAGGAATGTTTTCCGTAGGGTTCAGTATACACCCAGGTCCTAACAGGGCCTTGCAGTCAGTTGGCTTGTTTGACTTGTTCAAGGACGATGTGGAAAACAAATAACATCCCGCAGAACATGGAAGTCGATGGCTTGAATTACTGCCCGAAGCTCATTCCTTGATTGTCAGTGATTAATTTATTTTTTAGTTTTTTTGCAAAGCATTTGGTTTGCAGAGGAGGTAAGGGAAGGTAAGTGTCCAGTTAGCGACTGAACTTCAGTCATTGGCTGTTTTTTTAATCTGCACAGCAGGACAACATGAAAGCATGTTGTAGAGCAAGAATACGTTTTAGAAAATGATCTCAGTACAGATGGTGCTATTTGGGCTTTCAAGTGATTGTCGTGTCTGAAATCAGGGCAGGTATCCAAGCCTGAGCCTGCCTGCCTGCCTTCCTTCTCGGGCTGCTCTCAGAGGACTATGTCCAGTATGGGGAGCCCTAAGCATAGTGGGGTGAAGCTTCCGTTGCTTGGGGTGTGACAGAGAGCATGACGGGGGGAAGGAGGTGGTAGTGATGGGCATTGAGGGAACCTGCAGAAGCAGTGGCAGTGTGAACAGCCTGGTGGCCTGGCAGGAGATTTGGGGCCTTGTAGAGTTGGACCCGTGGCCGTGGGTGGTTGGTCAGCGTGGTATTGGGTGGCATCCTGATCCCAGTGGGCTGGAAGTTAATCAGTTTAGGGTGTTCAACTCCGCCTCTGTCTTCCACCTTGTATGTCAACCAGGGGAAGTCACTTTGCTCTTTGATAGTTTTCTTCCGGTAATGAAGGTGTTAAGTGAATTGCAAGGTGCCTTTCATATCGTACTAAATGATTCTAATTTAGTATTGAAAATAAAGTGATGACGCGCTTTTGAGCTGGGGAATTATTTTATGTGTAAGTAATAAGGCTTTGGGCTGGAATGACATTTAAAATTGGGGAGGAAAAGAAAGATTAGAGACAGAAGGCAGAGCTAGGCTGGGCCGTGTGTAGAGAGAGCGAGGGTTAAGAGGGAAGAAGAGAGTGGAAAATAACTTTAGTGTGTGAGCCTGAGGCTTTGGGAAGACAGAAGAGACGCTGACAGAGACAAGGCATTTGCGAACACTCTGCCCATTGTTAGGGAGGCAGGTGAGCTCAGGTTTTCCCACGCTGAGTTGTAGCTGCAGTCAGTGATGTCCTACAGGCACGCTGGGGAACAAGCTTGAAAGGGAAAGGCAACCCGGAGAGGTCTGTCCAGCTGGGCTCCTTGAGGAGGGAGTGGTGGGAAGAGGGCCTCTTGGCCTAAGGCTTGGGATGGAGCAGGGGTTGGGACTGAGAGCATCCGAGAGTTAGAGAAAACCACAAGGTTTGCTTATGGGATTGCAGCTATCTGCTGGGTATTTTCCTTAGGAATATTTTTGATTATCAAAGTGCAGGAATTTGGGCGAGGGGATGGAGATTGTAAGAATAAAGTCCTTATTTTAATCAAAAGACAGAACACAGAAGTTCCTGTAAGTAAAATTCCAGACACTTTAATTATGTGCTAAGAAAAAGTGAGGGGCTCTTTTTTCTTTCAATTGGCCTTCTGTGAATAATTAACAAGCCTGTTAGTCATTCTTTCAAATGGTACCTAAACTGTACTCTGCTTTCTACTCAAAGGAAGCAAATCTCTCTCCTGGGAAGCAGACAGAGAAAACCTATATGTGAAGCCTCCCCTTTCTCTTAACAGTTGCTGTCAAAATCACACCCGTCCCCAGCTGTTACTACAAAGGGCTCTGGCTTCTTGGTTTCCTTACTGTGCTCTGGAATAGCTAGATTCTGTTAGAATAGAATTTGGGCACTGATAGGCTTGCATTGAATCAATACAGGAACTTGTTATGGTGTTTGCTTCCTAAATAAGAACCTCAAACACAACTCCTATTGATCTGCTCAAGGGTAGCGAAGATTACTGTTTTAACATCCTGAGTTTCAGTGTTAGGATCATTTCAGAAATAAAATACAGATTTTTAAAAATCTAAGACAGCTAATTAGTTATAATAAGTTGGCATGAGAATTACAATGTTTTAAAATTGAGAGAAATGTCCTAGGATACCTCTGAGCCATGGAATACCAGTAAGCACTGTAGCAAGACCAGACATGCTTTGGATGCTAGAGCATACAGCAGGCAGTTAGTGGTAATGGGTGGCTTCCTTCCTTCCTTCCTTCCTTCCTTCCTTCCTTCCATCCATCCATCCTTCCTTCCTTCCTTCCTTCCCTCCTTTAAACCGGAACAGTGCTAACTGTGCTCATGTAGTCACTTTAGTGTTGGCTGAAGTCTTTCCTTAACCTTGACTCTGCCTGGTACCCTGAGAACACCTGTTTTTCTTTGGGGCCCTCTTTGGAGGGCTGTGACCCTGGTTACATTTGAGGAAGCAGAGCTTGCTTGTGGGTGGCTAAGGCAGGGCGTGGGGCATGGAGATGAGTGTTCAGCTCACCTGTTAGTCTAGAAGAGCAAGAGCTGTGAGAAAGGACAGGTGGATTCTGTATCTTAGGGTTTTATTTCCTAGTAATATATCTTGACCTGTGATAGCAGCCACTTCTTAATTTGCTCGCAAATTAGCATCCCTTTAAAATTGCCTTAGTAAATTTTTTTCTAGCTATAATACTTTTTCTTTAGTGCGAGAAAGGAGCCAAGAAAATATTCTGTTACACAGCACACAAGACATGATTATCTTCTTTTGCTAACAAACCCATATGTATTTAAAATCCTCACATTCCCACAATGCCAAAAGTATATAAAAATGCAAACAAATGACCTGTATTCACACTGTTTTGTAGCATTATGCCATTTGCCATTGTCAGAGTAAAGGAGGTGTTGGCGTTCCATGGTCACCTGTCTTATGATTTTGATCCAGAATGGCTCCCAAGACTCTTGTGTTTGGAGCGTGATGGAGATTATGGGGATTTCCTGTTAGGAGGTGAGGTCTCCTGGGGAGAAAAGGTCACTGGGGGCCTGACTCGGAAGTGTGTGTCTGTCTTCCTGTTCCTCCTTCCTTGCTCTGCCTCCTGGCAACCATGAAGTGAGCCGCTTTCCTCTGCCCAGGTTTTTCTACCATGTGAGACCACGCAAAGAGTGAACTTTGTGAAAGAAAGATGACCTAAAATAGACCTCTCTTTCTTTAAAGTGTGGGTGTCAAGTGTTTTGTCCTAGCTCTGAGGCAAGTGTCAGGCAGGGGTGACCGATGACCAACAAGCAGGTCTCAACACTGCCAGCAGAGGTGCATTAAATAAGTTTCAGGCAGTGCTTCACATGGAGATGGGGAGCTCTGACTGCACCCACCGGTGCCCAGGCAGAGGGACAACTGCAGACCAGTCCAATGGCGAGGCGCAGATGAAGTCCCTGAGTCTTTGCTGGTGAATCAGGGAAGAGAGGCGAGGGGAAGGAAGGAAGGCGTTCATGAACCTTTTGCCAGCTCTGCACCTCTCTGATCTGTGCTCTCTGCTCAATACTCATAGCAGAGCAGAGTTCCTAGACTCCAGGGAGCTAGGAACGCCACGCCACCTGCCCACTCCCTACATGGCTCATGCAGCAGGGCTCTTCCCGTGGCTCCTTCATTTTGGTGGCTGTGCCAACAGTATGTGGAGAAGAATGACCGAAAGAAACACTTTTGTTTTCTCCCCAAATGCCTCAGAATGTTGTGTTGCCTCCTCTCTTAGACTTAGGAACAGTGGCTTTTCTTTTATTAATGTGTATTTTTATTGGTTCATATCAGCTATGCAGAATGATGGGTTGTAATACGGTGTTTTCATCCATGCAGGCAGCACACCTTAATGGTGTCCACCGCCTGTGAACCCCACGCTACCCCTATACACGCATCTCCTTCCTTTCCTTTAATAGATTCCTGGGAAAGTGGGTTTTAAATAGGCACTTTATTTTGATCGATTTTGCTCTATTCTTTTAAAACTGTATTCTTTATTTTATTTTATTTTTTTCATTAAGGCACGTTTTTGATGTCTGTGGATCGCGTTCTCCTGGGGAGTCGTACCTGTGTGTGACACACCCTCCTTCTCCTTCTGTCCTCCCACTGCCCCTCCCTCTCCTGGTCCCCTTCTCATGTGTGAAACATCTGTCTCCCTCTGTCGGATGACCTGTTTTTTATTTTAGTCTTCAGATCATTTCTACTTTCTCATGTAAGAGGAGCCATGCAGGAGTAGAGCTTATGTTTATGATTTATTTCACTGAACATGATTTCCAGATACACTCACTTTCCTGGAAATGACTGCATATATCTGAGTAGCTCTGCATTGTGTATACATACAGTGTTTTGTTTATCCATTCGTCTGCTGGTGGACATACCAGCCACTTCCAAGATTTAGCCATTATGAATTGTGCTGTTACAAATATGCATGGATCACTGCAAAACGTCTTTAACTCAGGAAGATACCTAAAATGAAAATGACAGAATCCAATGGAATTTCTACCTTCACTTTTTTTGAGGATTGCTTTATTCTTAATGTAATTTTTTTGAGTGCCTATATTCCATGTCCCAGTATCTTCTGTCAGATTTATATCACAACCATCAGTGAGTGACTTGTTACATATTTCTTAAATTCTTAATCTTGAAAGAACTAGGTGTATGTAACCCTTTATGTTTTAAGTAATACTAGTTGCTATTTGATGGTTATAGAAATTTATTCATTGTGCCTTCCCAATAACTTATTTTTAAAATACAGCCTCATTAAGTTGCTGAATTCACCAGCTAGGCTCAAACTTGTGATTCTCCTGCCTCAGCCTTCCAGAGTCGTGGAATGCCTGGCCTTTACTCTTTTTAAAGTTTAGCTTTTAGGCAGTAATTTGTAGGTTACAGAAAGCGAGCAACTTTGTGGTGAATGTTGAGTGCAACCAGGAAAATAATGTTACTTTTTCTTCCTCTGAGCTATCATACATCTGCTCCTTCCTAAGGGTAACTCTATCCTTTCTTTAATAGGATTTGTTAGTTTCCTGAAATAAATTGTCTTGATTTATTTGCCATAAGCCTGTTACTTTTTCTGAAATTTCATTCAGGGCACTATCACATCAAAATGGGTAAGCAGTTTTATTTCGCTTGACTCTTTTTGATTACTTTGACTTCATAAAATTTGAAAATCACATTTTAACATTTTATTGCCTGTTTTAAAAAAGTCTTGAGAAACTAAACAATGAAAGGATCCTTATTTTATGTGCTGGTGGTAACAACTTAGTAATATTTTATTTTTTCAATCTCAGGATTGGCTTTCGAAATCAGTTCAGAATCAGACTGGTTGAAATTTACTATCTTCTGGTCTTAATATCACAGATTTAAGGTTCGCGAGGAATTAATCACAGGCTTCCAGGACTTCCACAGTGCTAAATCTGAAAAGTAGGAACACATTTGCCGAATAAAACCAACATAAAATGATATTTTTCTTAATCACAAATGAAACTAAACTGTGGCAAAAAAAAAAAAAAAACTACCTGCTGCAGTAAAAAGTTTGAGATAAAATGAAATCTACATATTTATATGCTTACTGGGCTAAGCCTACTTGATTAAAATGATTTTACAATTCTCCAGTACATTACTGATATATGTTTAATCCAAACATTCGTACCTTGCTCATAATCAGCCACTGTTTACCTAGTTTTGCATTCATGGACCTCAGACAAGTCTGATTTCTGTGCACAGACATTTGGAGCAATTTCCAGACCACGACGTTAGCTAAGATGAGTTTGTTTTCTTAAATGTTTCAGTTGACAAATAAAAGTTGTACATATGTGAATATTCAAAGTATGCAATGTGATCATGATTACCATAATCAAATTAATTAAAACATTCATCACTGTTGCACTTACTGTGTGTGTATGTGTGTGTGTGTGTGTTTTCCTAAGTAGTTTCCAAGACCTGATTATATGACCTCAATATAAACTGGGTAGGTTCTTACAGTGAGAGAAAAAGATGCTGTGGAGTGACCCGAAGGGAGTGGGGTAGTTCTTGGGTGGCAGAATTAGAGCTGCACCATGAATTTCCCCCTCAAGGACTGAATGACTGAAATATGTCTGAACTGTGACGGCAAACATGTCTCAGTAAAATATCATATGTGAAAACACATAGGTAGTTTCTGATGCTGAGGAGGGGACTTGGGTTCCCTAAGTAGTACTCTACTGCTGAACTACATCCTCAGTCCTTACTTTAAATTTTAAGACAGGGTTTTGCTAGGTTGCCCACATTGGCCTCGGTTCTTAGGCTGTTTATTACCTTGGGTGGCTTAGTTTTAGTTGAGACCTTAGAAATTTTTTAATGCATTTGCAACATTCAAACCTGATCATTTTGCTTTTTAGCAGTGTCTTTTTTGACCTTGTGTTGTTGACAGTTTGGGGCATAAATTTTGCTGCAGAGAAAAGTATAATAACTCTGAGCTTTGAAATGAAGTTATTTTCCTTCTTGCCCGAGGCCATTGTGAGTTTTTAGTTGCTGTAAAAGTTAAAATAGACTTTCCTGAATTCTGATGGGCAGAGCTGTCACTGGCCAGGTCTTTGGACAGTCCTGAAACTGTGAAGGACCCAACTCACCCTACTGTAGAGTGGATTCGCAGGTTTGCTGACTCCCTGGGGGAAAGGGAATTTTCAGGACACCCAGGAAGAGAGGGTAAGATAATTAAAATTAAGTGAAAATTAAAAGGTACACCAAGAAATAGAGTACAGGCCCTGAGACAGAAGGGGAGCATTGTTTCCTGGAAAGGGGACATTCATGCTTCCCTTGATGAACCCAGGGAGACACCCCAGAAAAGGTGCCATGTCTTCCGCTCCAAGAATACTAGCCCATTTGACGGCTATGGGCCAGTATTTTCTCCTAAGTTATATAATTTTTTGTTTTTTTACTAGAGGTTGAAGGTGAGGCCTTTCCACTGAGCTACATCCTCCGCCCTATTTTTTATTTTTTAATTTGAGACAGGTTTTCGTTAAGTTGCCCAGGCTTGGCTTGAACTTGTGATCCTCCTCCCTCAGCTTCCCAGAGTGTAAGAACTGCAGACTCAACCTGCCCGGCTCAGTTTCAGATTTCTTTGGATTCTCTCAACCTGTTCCTTCATCTTAGGTCAGGCTCTTGCTTTTCTCAACTAAGCCGATCTGTAGACTGTTAGTATTTTGAGAAATTTTCGGTGTGATGAGTCTGGAAGGAAAGAAGTCTAAAGTCACCAAGGAACTGCTCCTATAGACATGATGGGGCTGGGGGGTCCCTGTTAGTCACAGTCTTCGTGAACATACAAATGTTTACTTACGATTTCCTTGTCTTCTTTCTGCCTTGTATTTCTTCTACCCTACCTCAGAGCCATTTACAGCTTTTGCTGTCTTAAAATTAAAAACTTGGATTTGAGGAAAAGAAATGTAATGTACCTGATTTCCCCAACTTTATTTTTTGAGACATTCTTTCAATTTTCTGTTTATTGTAAGTAAGCATTTATCCTATTTTCTTAGGTCACTGGCTTCCCTCTTAGGCCAGGTGAGTTAGAGTTTTGTTTTTCCATTGGAGGGTGAGGGTGTTCCAGGTGGGTAGATCAAGCTTCTGTGAATGACCTAAGGCACATTTTCCAGTGCTTCCACCTGACAGTTCTTTGCCTATTTGATGACAACTTTTGGGTTCTCCAGTGTCATCTCTGCTTTAAATAAGCATTTAGGATCCTCTTCCAACATGACTTCCATTTTGTTATAATTTAAAAAAAAAATCATCCTGTTCCCACTTTGGATTAGAAGACTCAAGCGTATGATGAAATACGGTTCACTGTTAGTGAGAAAAACACAGGCAATGATCTTCATAGGATTTTGTTTTAATTGCTGTTTATTGTCTGCATGCCAAGAGATGATTACTGAATGATAATCTCTGGACTTGTTAGGTTGAATGGGAAGGGATGGTGCATAGGGTCTGGGAAAGCTCAAAATTCAGAGTATACAAAGTATGCTAGGTTTTATTTTTAATTTCGTTTTTGGATATCTCATACTGCACACATGCATGTTAATTCCAGAGTGAAGAAATGGAGGTTTAAATATAACTTTAACATAGTGCTGGCTTCTGAAGGTAAGTTTTGTATGCTGCCAAGTAAGATTCTGGTCATTGAAGTCTTAAGGATATTCGCTCAGGTGACCTGTAGCCTGAAAAAGTCCAGTAACTTTAAAATAAAGAATTTTTGAACAGTCTTAAGTTCTGTGAGGGATTTTGAAAAATAACAATGCATGAGTTATTTAATGTTTCTGAACATCTGATTTCTGATCATAAATTGACACTTTCTTGGACTGTGTTTTATTGCAAATGAATGAGGAAAATTACCACTCTGCATTCCTAACAGTGGAGATTGAATTGAGAAAGAATCATCTTTGGATGTTACATTGGGGGCAGGCGAAGGTTGATGGGGCATGGAGTAATTGTGTAGTCTTAAAAGATTTCTCTATAGATTTTTAATTAATTGCAAGCACACAAAATAATAACTCACAGTGGAGAAAGTGAACATCAAATTTAATATCACTAAGGAGGGCCAGGGAGATATATCCATATGGGTATTAGTGAACCTCAGAAAATGGTACCTGTAAATAGTTGGTAAGCTTAGAGGGTTAATTAAGCCACTCAGCCTGCGGCCAGGGTTCTCACTTTGTAAACACCCTCATCCTGTGCAAGAGGAGGGTACAGATGGTGTGAGTGCTACCCGACCCTAGGACAGGTTGTCTGCTTGTAAGGGAGGAAGAGAGGCTTGCTGTGCCCCATTTATGCTCCTGTTGCTTTTGCTGCCTGCTCCAGCCTGCCTTGGAGCCAGCTGGTTATGGACTGAAACCTCCACAAACTGTGAGCTAAATAAACCTTTCCTTCCTTCATTTTGGGTGTCTGGTGTTTTGTCCTAGCAATGAAAGTAACCAAGACTGTACCCCAAATTGAAGGATCCTGGAATGACTTCTTTAGGAGCTTTTCTGGTCTCAATCACCACACAGGCTCCCTCAGGGAAGGCACAGAAACTGGATTCCTCTCCTTAAGAAGCACTGTAGAAACCAGAACTCCTTCCCCTCAATGCCAGCCATCCGAGAAACACTGCTCTATATTTTTACTTCCCTTTTGTGCAAGACTTGGCCATGAAGAAATTCTCTTTGCCATTTCATTTCCACTGTAAGTCAGAAGAGCACCCTTTTCCCCAGCTTCTAGAAAAGGTCTTGTCCTGCATGAAGAATACAAGATCGCTTTGGTAGGCATTTTGCATTCTGTCCTCTTGGCATGAGGACACATCAGAGAAACCCAGAAGGAGGAACTGTCTAGAAACTTACAGGATTTTCTTTCTGTAAAGTGGTCATAAAGTCTTGAAGGCCCTAAAAAGACCAAGTAACTATTGGTGATTTGCAGGTATGAGTTGTATTTAAAATATAAAAACATTGAACTGGTTTTGAGTCTTAGTTTGAAGAAAAGGTAGCTAGAAACTTTATTATAGTAAAAATTGACAGTTGGATGTGGACTATGAATTACATAAGGAATAGCAAGTTTTCTTTTCTGTAAAGGACCGAATAGTATTTTTGGAGCTGCAAGTTGCCCTTTACCTCTTGGGACAACAACACACTCAGGTTATTGTTTGTATCCGTGCTGTAGATAATTTAGCAAAGAAGAGCCATATGCACTAGTGAAGCCATGTACAGCTCCAGGAGGTGAGAGGGTTTGGCTATGGTTTGGCAAACCCGGGATTATGCAGTAATACTGTATCAGTGTTAAATTTTCCTATTGGTAATTATGGTTATGTATTAGTTTATCTTTGTGATTTGGAAATAATATGATTGATCTATTGGGGGATGGTAAAAGCATACTGTATGCACTCTACAATTTAATTGTTTTAAAATACAAATTATTCAGGGTTATAAAGAATAAACATTAAGTCTATGCAAAGATAGGAGAATGATACAGTAAAAGTTGGTGAACTTTGTTAAAGGCTATAAGGATTTATTTATCTGAATCTGGCAACTTTTCCATTTGAAAGTATTTGAAGATGAACAGATGAAGGGAGCTCTCCACACTAAGTGGGAGAGGACACACACACAAGAATGAAACTAATAAGCTGCACACGTGTACGCTGTCCCATGCTGCACGGAGCTGGGCCTCGCCATCTGAGAGGTGCTGAGCCGTGTGAGTAACGGAAGATGCAAGGTCCAGCTTCAGGGACCCACGGAGAGAAGGCAGAATTCACTAGGGACAGCAACCATGGAGCAGAGGACAGAACTAGGAGCAAACTGAACAGATGCACCCAGTTTTTCTTGCTTTTATCGTCTTTTTGGGGAAAGAAGCCTGCACAGTCTGTCTGTCTGTCTGTTTCTCTCTCTGCCCCAAACCCCCACGTCTCTCATTCTCTCTCTCTCCTAATTGTCTTCTTTTAATCCTCTTTTCTTCCTTTCTTTTCTCCCCTGTTTCATAGCTGAAGGCCTGACTCACGGCCTTTCGGGCTTCTGATACATTCTTACTGCACATTAGCTCCGGGGCAGTCACCGCAGGGAAACCGTAAGCACATATTCCAATCCCTGAAAACCCAGCCTTAGACTGCAGTGTGCAAAGATCTAGTGTTAACCTCACAGGCACTCACTAGACCTGCTGGCCTCCAGTCTGTGATTAAAAATAGGAAGAGATGCGCTCATCAGTGAGTCCATTTGCCTGGGCCATTTCATAGCGAGACCACTTTCTTATTGATTGGCCTGCTTTTATCTTTTCTTAAGTTTGTTTTGCATCTTGAAATGCAATTATGTTCGTAATTTCTTTCCCTTAAGACCTTTCTGTTGTCCACTGTAATACAGTCTCTCTCAGTCTGTCTCTTTTACTCTGTTTGTACATTTTTCCAAACTCTTCCCGAGAACTTTTCTTATGGAATAGTTTTGTCTCAGCCTTTTCCATATCTAGAATCCCCTGACCCATTCATTTTCCTTTTTTTCCTATTCATTTCCTGGGCTCGTGGGTATTTTCAGGTGTATAAAGAGTCATTTTGTTGAGTAGAATTATAAGCACAAAAGTTACCTCCCAGTGCTCTTATCAGAATCCTGGCTTTCTGGCAAAAGAGCCTCACTCTGTGGCATATTTATGATGGTGGCTGGGACATGTTGCCTATGTATTCTCTAACTGTTTTCTACTATTGACCTGAGTAGGAGTCACTCCCAGGAGTACTAAATTCATTTAAAGCCAAGAGAACATTGTTGCATAAAATTTGCTTTTAAATGATATACTTCAGTGATATTTATTGAAGGCATTATCAGGTATTCTAAGAACATTTTGACTCTCTAAACTATAGCAGATAGTCCAGCCCTAACGGTGATGCAGGTCTACCTTTTCTTGTCTGGCTTCTTGACAGCCCCACTTGCTATTGGTTTGGTTTTGGAGACAAGATTTCCTACTCTTTCAGACTAGCCTTGAACTCAGAGGGATCCCCCTACCTCAGCCTCCCGAGTGCTGGGGTTACATCATGCCCCATCCTGTGGTTTTTGAAGCCATAGCAATTTACTACAGGGTTAAAATTAGTGAAAATGATGAGTTGGTTTTGGGGTGTTGTTTGTTTTTTCTTCTTCAGTTGTAGATTTTCAGACATACTGCCAAGATGTGTCACAGTTTACAGGAAAGGCTTTTAGCCATTCTTGGAGAAGTATTGTTCTTTACCCTGGACAATGCCTTATTGAACCGATGAAGATCTGTATGTCGAGAATTATTTAAATGGAAAATTCTACACAATATCGATTTGCTTTGTTTTGCCTCTTCCCAGGTAGGAAAAAGCTGCCTCTTGCTTGGACTTTGTCTTGTGGAAAGGTAACGGAAGGACGATAAAGCAGAGGAACTATTAGAGGCCTGGTCTGAAAGCCAGTAGGTTATTATGGATAATTCTGTGAACTTACATCAGCTTTATTCTATCACAATTATTTTGTTTAAAAACAAACAAAGAAACAAACAACAGCCTAATTAGAAGTTAACAGAATGACATCATAGGTAAAGTCGCAGCTCAAACAATGCAAGTCCTGAGCATTGAGGAGGTTCCCTGTGGAGCTTCAGAGCTTGTAGGAAAGTTGGAGCATCTCAAAGACTTTGAAGTAGATTGTTAATTTTTTAAAAAAATACGACAAATTATAGCTGGGTGTGATGGTGCACATCTGTACATCAAATGTTCAGGAGGCTGTTGCAAGAGGATTGCCTCAAGCTCAAGGTCAGCCTGGGCTATGAGGTGAGTTCCCAGCCAGTCTGAGTTACATAGTGAGACCCTGTCTCAAAAAACTAAAATCATACAAAGCAACAAACAGACACTCTAGAAGTGAGATCAGACAAGCTGGGCTGTTTATTGTCATGCCTAGGAGTAATGTGATGGATGAGGTTTTGTTTTTATGTGGCTTACTTAGGCAGGGCAAGGTCCTGGGCTGCACCTCAGCAATGCACACCCACACCCACACCCACACCCACAGAGACACAAACATACCCAGCTGTGAAGCATTTCACAATGAAGTTAGCATTTACTAGCTTAGCTTTCCAGGGATTGGCATTCGGAGGGTTTCTCAGAGGCAGTAGAGGTCTGCAGGGCTGGCCCTTCTGGAGCTCCCACAGGACCCCCACCCCTGTGCAAAGCCCTTTTATTTTGAAAGCCCACAGTGTCAGGCTCACCCACCCCACACCGCCAGTGCTGTCCTGTCTGTTTCCCTTTCCTGCTGTTCAGGACACTTCTCTTCCTGGTCTGGTAGCCTAACATATGCCCCGATGCCAGGGATTCTGGGAGGCGTTATTTTACCTGCTACAAGCTCTGAATACTCAGGATAAAAATACAAACCGGAGTGGAAACAGCTGAACATGTATTTGTTCTGAGGCACAGATAGAGGTTTCTGCTGATTTTACTCCTAGTTGCCTTCTGTCCCCAAGCCTTGGTATGGGGACATCAGTTAGAGCTCTTCTGGGGTGTTCATAACTAGCAATCATGTAAGGAAGGGACAGCTTTTGTTTTATTGGATTGAAGGGGCTTTCCAGGCCAGGATATGAGTTATATCAGAGGTAGCTGCAAGTTATTGGAAGCTGAATGAATCAACTCTGCTTGTGCACGATCCTATGTTATTAATTTGTAATTGCAACTTGCCCTGGCGCACATCTAAGCCAAGTACACAGATAACCTTTCGTTTCTTGATAGGAGGCGTAAGATATTCTTTCTAGCGAGATAAAACCAACTGATGCAGGAAAACACTCAGTTACAGTGGACATTTCTATTTTTTCTCATGCAAGATATGGATCTAGTTTGTAAATCTTGCTGTAGATAGGCTATCTTATTTTTTACAAATGAGAAAAGTGTATTTGTCCTTGCTGTTCACCAAATACCACGTTTCAAAGATGTGAGCTTTATTTATGAAATAAATTATTATGAAAGGGGACTTTCATAATTGGTAATGTCCTATGTTTGTGAAACCAGACACATTGAGGCTTTTTACTTTTTATCTTTTGTTTGAGAAAGACTTTATTTAACATGTACATTGTTTTCTCCTAGGTGGGGAGAGTATTTTTGTTTGGTATAGTTTTGGGAAATCATGGCTCTTAGAAATAGTAGAAATTCAACTTTTCAAAGGGTTGGAGATGTGTGGAAAGGGCCAAATATTAGGTAAACAAGATATAATTAAAGAAAAAGAAAAATAATCAGGGGTAATCGGAAGCTGGCACAGGTCTAAGAGGGCATCACCCAGGAGGCATCTGGAATGCAGGTCACAGAAGTCCCAGGGTTGGTGGTGCCCAGCTTGGCCCATCCTTTTCTCTAAACCTCCTTTCCAGACAGTTGTCTGCTCATGAAACTTTAACCAGAGATAACAAATTGGATGGGAATTATAAATATGATCACAGAAGGAAAGGGTCTAAATAGAGACAAATTATATGAAAATAAATATCACATGGTAAGACTTGTCCAGTTAGAGTATTGACAGATATTTGAGGGCCTTGATAAACTCCTCCTGGAAAATATAGTTAAATAGAAACTGAAATTTAAGATCTGTCAGATGCTGCCAAACTGAAGTGTTGTCTAGTCTAAGACAGAGTGTGTATTGTATATATATCTTACTTTTTTTTATAGAGGGGATTTTTTTGTTTTGTTTTGTTTTGTCTTTTTCCTTTTTATCGGTACCGAGGATCGAACTCACGACTGCCTGCTTGTAAGGCAGGCGCTTACGCCGCTGAGCTAAATCCCCAGCCCCAATAGAGGGGATTTGAACTCATGACTTCATGCTTGCCTTGAAGCTAAATCCCCAGCTCTATATATCTTAATACGGTGGACATATCAGCCAGTTAATATGCCTAGAGATTGTGGCTCTCAGATTGGCTTGTTCTGATGACTCTGTAATCCATTGAAGTATGTCTCTTCTCTGTTGCCATCTGATACGTTTAAAATTAGATAGAAACTAAAACGTCTACTAAGTGCCAGGCTTTACCCTAGATGCCAGAGACAGATACTTAAATATAAGAAGTTTGGCCTCTGACCCCATGGAGTTTGTGGGCGAAAGGGAAAGATGCAGATAAATTGGTTCAGTGCACTACTTAAATCTGTATGTGCTGTGAAAGACTGGTACATGGTACTATGGGAATCTGGAAAAATTCACCCAAAAGTGAGTGTGATCTGCACAATAAACATAAAGTAATAAAGGGAAGTGGCATCCATTGAGCTGTGAACGGGAGGCCCTGAAGTTTCCAGAATGTAGAGAAGGAGGAAGGGAAGCCCAGGCTGAGCAGAGGTGATGGCCATCGAAGGGTCCTGACCAAGGGGAACTGCTGAGAACTTGGGTTTTTGTTTCCAAAGACACCCCTGGGGTCCAGCTCTGTGGCACAAGAACCTGCCTGGCAAAGCAAGGTCATGATTTCAATTCCTAGTACTCCCCCCAAAAGAAACGTTACTGTTATCAAAAGATACTTTTGGTTAACTGTAGAGGATAGAAAGGAAGTGGACAAAGGGAGCCACACAAAGGCAAGTGGAGGCATCTGCAGGTTCCCAGCAGGGCAGGTGATAAGCTGGTTAGTGTTTGAGAATATGGAGAGAATGGGCTGGATGTAGAGAGAGTTAGAAGATAAAATCTCCCTCTTCCTCCCCTCCCCTCCCCTCCCCTCCCCCTCCTCCCTTCCCCCTCCCCTCCTCCTCCTCCCCCTCCTCCCCTTCCCTCTCCTCCCCCTCCTCCTCCTCCCCCCTCCCCTCCTCCCCCCCCTCCTCCCCGCCCCCCCTCCTCCTATTCCTCCTCCTCCTCCTCTTATATCTTGAGGCAGGGTCTGGCCTTGGGGTTCAGGCTGGCCTCAAACTCAATGGCAGCCATCCTGAGGTCACAGGCATGAGCCACCACACCTGGCTCCTTTCTTTTCCCTTGTTGCCCATGCTATAATACTGAATACTTCTTTAGTTGTTTTTAGTGTCTTTCTTTTATGGTTCATTCTTAACTTTAGTCTTACTGCTCTTCTTTTAGGGTCCATTAAAATTGTGCATTATTTAAGTTTTATTTAACTTCAGTTACACTAAGCTCAAAGGAAATACTGTATACGTTGCTTTTAAAGGCAGCTTTTCTTTCAGTTCCTTTAAATTGCATGTTCAATTAATTTTTAAGATGAGTCGCATCCTATCCTGTGTATTCATAAATTCACAGTCTTTTTCTTCCTAAGTTAAAAATAGTTCATTTTTTAAATGTCTAAGCATCTGACCATCCTGCTATCTGTCTCTAATTAGTGGGACTCTAATTGTCCCATTTTTGGTCACAGTGACATTTCAAAGGCCTGACGTGTATCTAGTGACAGCTGTTACCCTGCGGCCTTCAAAGGTCCTTGTACATTATGCATAGGAAGTGCTTCAGCTGTAGTTCGTTATTTTCCAGTTAAAAACCCCAAAAAACTATCTCGCTGGCATACTGATCCTTGCCATCCTTACGGGGCTCTGGTTTTCCTCATGTTTCGGGACCAGCCCGCCTGCCCTTGGGAGGCTTTTCCCACACAAGAGCTGATGGGAAGGAAGCCACACTGTCCAGCACGATTCTGTCTCTGCTGAATTCTCCTCTTGGTAACTGCGGCCCTGACGCTCTTGGCAGTTGAGATTATGAAGCTGGATTTAGCCAGGTCCACTACAGTAGGAGCAGCAACAGAGCCGCTCTGTGTGTCTTCAGGGCTTGGGGCGCACCCAGCTGGCCAGTGCTGGGATGCAGGACTCCAACCTCAGATGGGTCCTACACCTAGGGTTCTCACACTGGCTGCTTTGAAAGTCTCCCTGGTGTTATCTCTAGTTTGGACTTTGTCAGCGAGGCCGGGCAGGACAGAGGGTCAGGTGTAGGAGGCATAGCCTGCCACAGGACGGCACAGGGCCACCCTTGTCCAGACCACCCCAGCCAGGTGACTGTCCTGAGTTCTGTGGAAATTAAGAAGCTGGTCTTGAAAATTGTTAATAGCCGACTAGTACCTTCACATAAATCACAGCAGGGCATGGGGTCACACACCTCTAATCCCAGGGCTTGGGAGGCTGAGGCAGGAGGATGCCCCAAGATCCATGAACATAGTGAGTTCAAGGCCAGGCTGAAGTACACAGCAAGGTCTAGGCTCAAAAAACAAAACAGAAAGAAAGAAATTTTAAAAACCACATAAAGTTTACCTTTGCAACTTATGAATTATATTAAAAATAAGGTTAAAAAAGTTTCTCCAAATTTTTAGTCTCTTTGAAACATGATATATGAATACTTCTGTTTTTATTGGCAAGCCTAAGAAAGCCCTGCATGAATAACAAAAGTAAACAAATACCTGTGAGCCGTAAGGCCTGGCAGTTATCTCTCCAAAGATCACCTTGTCAGTTTTGTTTGTTTTGGGAGATGTTTTGGATAGTCTTTTGATTTAATGAATTTTTAAAAAAAAATGTTGGCTATACCCAGTACTAGTACACAGTACCAAAAAAAGTAATTTGAATTTAAAATATGTTTATAAAATTATAAATTCATAGTTATTTTTACTCTAACTTTGCTGTAAAAACGAGCTGCTTGTTTAAAAGAAAATTCTTTGTGATGTTTTACTGGTGAAGATTTTGTTCAGTGGTTTGGTAGAAGCTGGGTGTGTATGTGAGTGTGTGTGTGCATGCACGTGTGTTTGAATGTGTGTATGTGCATGCGTGTGTGAATGTGTGCGTGTGTGTGTTAGTGTGAGTGTGTAAGGCATGGGGGTTTGAACTGAGCGCCTCAGATGCTCCACACTGAGCTACCTCCCCTGGCCCTGAGGTATTGAGGCCCGCTTTGACTCCCTCCCTGACTCGCCAGGCCGCCCTTCACCATTTCTTTATCCTCCGTTGGTTCCCATTGCCTGCCTGTCTGGGTTGGGAATAATGCATTAGGCAAGATTGCTTCAGGAAGGTCTTTGCTGCACACGGGACCCTAACTCTTCCAGTGAGGGGTCGCTGCCAGAGCCCAAAGCTCCAGCCTTCATTCAAGTGGGAGAAAAGAATGTGAAGCTGAGAGAATGAACTGGCTTTCACCCCCCCCCCCAACCTTTGTGGCCTCTGTTATCCCTGCCTCTGGAGGCCTGCCATACTTTTTTTATTTTATTTTTTTAACCAAAATAATCTTATTTTCTTCTAAATTAAAAAAAATGTGTTATATGTCACATGTTGGAAAAGTTGACCTTTGCTGCAGGTGCTCTCTGGGAAGATGGACTGCTTTTGTGGGGCCATTTGTCCTGCTTTAAAAATTAAAGCTTCCAGAGGACTTGCGGTGATACACACACACACACACACACACACACACACACACAGACACGCGCGCGCGCGTGCGCGCACACACTATCTATCTATCTAAAAATTACTATCTTGTTCCCTGTGACTTAGAGTCATACAATTACAACAGATGTCGTGAATTGGCTTCACTGTGTTGATTTTACCTGCTTTAGTGTTCAGGTTAGTTTTTTCTTGGTGTCCTGGTGCATGTCACCCCAGCGCACCTTTACAGATATCAGTACACCATTTTCTTTCCCACAAACTCCAGGCTTTTAAGAAATTTACTTTGGTCCTGTGTCAGCGCTGTTGGAGCTTATAGCCTTCCGTTCTCTCTCTGTCCAGAGGTGAGCCTGTCTCTCTAGCTTGAACACTGAGTTTGTGCAGTTTTGAGTGATTTGCCAGTTGAAGCGATGGTTTAGTAACTGTATGAAGATGAATTAAACCTTCGTGTTTGTTGTACTTTGACTCATTGCCTGAGCTATTTATGCGATAAAGAATATGTGCTTTGCACGCCAAGGGTAATTTCGATTCTTTCAGAGTTTGTAATGGAAGTCATGGCTGGGACCTTTTAAGGAAAAGTGAAACTTGAGCTGAGTATAGTAGCCCATGCCTGTAATCCGAGTATCTGGGGAGGCTGATGCAGGAGGATTGCAATTTCAAACCAAGCTTAGCAACTTTGGGAGACACTCTCTCAAAATAAATAAATAATAAACAAACAAACAAACTTAAAAAGAGATGGTGGTATAGCTCAGTGGAAAATGCTGGGTTCAATTCCCAGTACAATGCCCTCTGCAATGTGAAATTTTGATTTAAACAGAGAAAAATGCACTATTTTGTAGAAACGAAATAAAACTTGAATGACAATGCTTTTACATTTTCACCTTTTAAAGAGCAGCTACCTTACTTTTATTTATTTAAAGCAGGTGTAGTATTTAGAGTATGAGCTTATTTGCTACAAACCAAGGAAGGGGGAGTTCAGTGCGTAGAGTAGTTGTGGTGTAGTGTAGCTTGGTGGTAGAGCACTTGCTTACCATGTGCAGATTTGGGCTCCATCCCTAATACCACAGAAAGGAAAAAGATTAAAGAAAACCATTTCTGGTGTAGAACTAAACGCTAATAAATCTGAGCATGGGCCAGGTTGGCATCCTGATCCATTCCATAGGTGAATTAATATTGTGGGAGTTGGAGCAAGTGGCACGGACATCAGAGACATTGAGTGTGTGTAATTCTGGGTCCCACACAGTTACCCCAGGCTTCAGTGCCAGGGGATCAATTTCCACCACGGGACTTTTCATTTTTAGGGCAGGGCTGGATGCTTCCAGTCCTGAATAAATTCTAACAGCTCTATATCACTTTATTTGCATTTGTCAAATGGGATACATTACTTTCTAATTTATACTTTATTTAAAATTAAACAATTTGAGTAGATATTTGCAGTATGTAACGTTTCATTCCTCGTATGGAGTTGGTGTATATAACTGGAAAAAAATACATCTTCATTTCTTCTTCATGCCCTACTGTCACTCTATCTCTTGATCATCTTCCTATCTGAGAATAACCTATTTTCATAAATCTTACTTATCTTCTATTTTGTGGTTAATTTGTAGTTTGGGTTTCTCACATACGGGAAATCAGGTATCCTGAGTAACAAGAGCAAAGCAGGCCAAATCTCCATTGTAGACATAAAGTTATCTTACAAAACTAGCATGATAAAAACAGCATGGTACTGGCACAGAATCAGAAATGAAGACACGAAACAGAATAAGATGTAGAAAAAACTCTATTTCAACTATTTGACCAAAACACACAGTGGAGGAAAGATAGTCTCAATTAAGATGGTGCGGGGAAAATTGGCTGTCCAATGTGGATGATTAAACTTAGACCCTCATCTCTCACCATACATTGAACTACAGTCATAAAATATGAAAATTAATTTCTTGTTTTTGTTGTCTTTCTAAAATGCAACTATTAGAAATTTTAGAACTACATGTATGTGGATCTATTTGCATTTCTGTTGGAAAGAGCTGTTTTAGTAGTTTTTACCAATTCTGAGGACATCTTCCTGTCCATTTTTGTTTTTCTTTGGAGACAAGAGTGTCTCTGTATGGCTCGGCTTGCCTCACACTCCTGTGCTCCAGTGATCCTCCTGCCTCAGCCTCCTGAGTCACAGGGCTCATGGTTGTGTGCCACCATACCCGGCTCTTCCTGCCCATTCTACTTTCTATTTTTACTGTTCCAAAAATATTTTCATAGGGTCTTGAAGTTAGAAAATTTAAAAAAAAACTCTAAAATTGTCTTTAAAAATAAATATGAGATGGAACATTACAGTATCAGATAGCTAAACACCAATCTGTGTTCTCAGTAGATGAATCTGAAATCATTCTGTTAAGTGGAATAATCCATGTGTAACAGACTGCATGCTATAGAACTGTAGTTACGCATGAAATATAGGGAGTAGATGAAGCCGTGGAGCTTGAAAGAGTCCAGTGGTTACCTAGGGTAGAGGAGCGGGAAAATGAAGATCAGTGTTAATAAATATATCCTTTTTGAAGAAGTGAAATATGAAATCAGATAATGATGATTGTTTCCTAACTGTGAACATGTTTAAATTCCTGAATTACACATTTGAAAAAATGGGAATTTATGAAGCTGGTCATGGTGGTATACCCTGTCTATCATAGTATTTGGGAGGCTGAGACAGGAGTATCATCATGAGTTTGTGGTCTGCTTGGATTGCATTGCAAAAGCCCACCTGAACTACATAGCAAGGCTCTGTTTCAAAAAACAAATGAACAAAAAAGTTAGTTGATAGAATGTAAATTATATGTCAAAAGCTGTTGAAATAATAAATATCACATTATGTATGTGACACTGAAGTTTGTATTGTTTATTTTTTATTTATTTATGGGGCACAGGAATCGAACTCAGGACCTTGTGTTTTCCAGGTCGGCCCTTGTGCCATAGAGCTTTGTCTCTGGTCCTGTATTGTTTGACAATCTCCTTCCCTTTTACTACTCTACAGAAATAATTTAGTTTTCCTATATTAATCAATTTAGCTTTCCTAATTATTAAAATGTACATTCCCATTATAACAAAGGTAGCTGTTTGTTTTTATCTTTTTTTCTCTTATGGTACCAAGAATTGAACTCAGGACCTCACACTTGCCAGGCAGGTACTATACCACGGAGTTATATACCTGGCCCCCTTTATCTTAAAAAATGAAAAGAAATGTGTGAATGTATTGAACCTTTTGTGAGCACTTACAATTTTTATTTTTTAAATTGGTACTTGTGCAAAACTATTATTTTAATGATTGTATCCCCTAAGGGGACTTGTTTGGCAAATGTATTTAAGTGTAATTTTAATGCTTTTTTAAAAATAACTTTTTCTTGTACCTTTATATATCAGTGATGTTCCAGCATCTGAAGAATTGCTGTTTTTCTTTAGAACACTTGGATTTCATATGTATAACGAATATAAGAAGGGAAAAAGCATTTCCATAATGTTGTTACAGGTAACTATTTATACTTCAAGTGTATAAATATGTATTTTCTTCCCTTCTAATGACTCTGGGCAATGCTGGGGAACTGTGTGCTGAAGAGAAACATTTTGGTTAAATTAGCCCATTATAATAAATGTTAAAAGATGAATGTGGACAAGTCATCGTTAAACGATTTCCTTCAGGTTGCATTTTTTTCTGTCATCTTTTTCATTTAAAGATAGCTGTGAAGTGCGATAAAAAAAAGTCAACTTTTTCTGTGTGGTCCTCCTAGTGTTCATTTTTTTCATGTTTGTCCTCTATTTTGACAGGGCTTGCTTTTATAATTTACAATATAAATATGTAACTAAATAGGAATAAAAGTAACGTCAGAAAAAAAAGGAGGAAGTGAAAACTTAATGATTTCCTTACAAGAGCTGGTTGTGTTCACCAAGGAAGCTTTTTTCTTTCTTCTCCTCAGTCCTCAGAGTGCCGGAGGTTTTACCTCACTTAAGTTAGGTGTGCTTTAGCTCTCCGGTGTGAATTGTGCTAGCAACTTAGTGGGTAAGGAACCCCCGCATTTGCAACTGTGTTTGTCTTCAGCGATCCCTTCTTTTGGTTTAATTTCAGAGATGAGCAATGTCTGTCAGGTGGCAGAGTGTCCCTCTGCCTTCCCTTAGCTGATGGTGTTTCATTTTCTCTTTCCCAAAGCCGTTCTGAGTTTTCCAGGGTTCAGGTTGGTAGAGGGAAGGGGACCCATGGTTTCTCTCACTGTTGGAGTTGTTCGCCTTGGTGCTTTGCACTGTGGAAGAGAAGAAGGGTGGGGAGATGGCTGAGTTCTCATCTCTGTGCACCCCGCCAGGTGGGGACCAATTTCCTTCCGTTCCTTGCTATTTGTGCATCTGACAGTAGAGGTGTTGGGGGCAGCGCGTGTGGGAGTTCTAAGGAGTGAACATTAATAGTGCTGTGGCTAAACAGATGGTGTAATTAGCCCACGATAGGGAGGAACAACATTTGCATGTTTGGATAAAAAGGCCTCCCTGTGGGTAGCAGAAGGAGAAGCTCCAGTGAGAGCACTTTATGGTGATTGGAGAGTGACACTTTAATAAACAGCGCAGTTCGGACACTGCTGTATGCATCCGTGCACAGATACACAGATACAATCGCCACACCTGTTTTAGTCCAAGGAAAGTTAAGTCTTGCTATTTTTAAGTAAAACTTCTGTGCAATGGAATACACGAAAGACTGTAATTCATCTCCGTATAGAAGACGTAGCCTAAGCAGTGTGAAATTCAAGTGTACAGTTTTCCGGAATAAATTCATAAGGCAATGGCACATAAAGGACTAGCGACCATTTCTATAGCAAAAATAGTTTGCAGGTCATTAGCTGTCTGCTACTTTGCCAGCTTAATCTTCTTCTCAAGGGAAACACTTCTGACAAGACAGTGTTGAGAAGTGACAGCTGACTTGGTCCCTTCCAGTCCTCAAACATTGCCATCTACTTCCTCACGTGGAATGAAATTTCCTTTGGAAAAAACTGATTTCTTCTGAACTTGGTCCTACAGTGCTCTGCAGTGCAATCAGTAGAAACACAAGCAAGAAAACAATCAGATAAATAAAACACTTTGGTGCTGCTTTCCCTGTGCGTAATTTGATAATGTTTTCCAACAGCAGACTTGCAAGCTGAAATGAGTTGTGTTCTGTGCTGTGTAGATAGGTCTTGCACAAAGTACTAGAGGAATGTAAATTTAGACTCATACCTCACACTTGGGCTAATTATTAGAGAGATATTTGCAAAGATTTCCCCTCGTCAGCCCATCTGTTCCTGCTGTACAGTCAGAATGTGGAAACATTGACAACTCAATTATTTCCATGGCAACAAATTGATGTCAGGATCCCATATTTGACTTCACTGCAGGACCAAATAGGATTTGGATTACAAGGGCAGTTTTGGGAGTTCTTGCTGAAGCACAGGTCTTTAAGGAAGGGAAATTGAAATATCTTTAGGAAATAATTTTTTTTAAGTTAAGGCTTACTTTTGAAGAGAAGACTCTACCCAGTGTATGAAAATAGTGTTCTTCTGTCTTCTACATCTGCGTAGAAAAATGCTGGATGTTTGCTGCCTTTGGCAGTAAAAGTTGGAATTTGATTTAGGTTTTGCTAAAAGCCTGAGTGTGACTGGGCTGGTGTCACAGGTAGGAAATCCTGGCCTTTTGGGAAGCTGAGGCAAGAGGATCCCACAGCCAGGGCAAATTGGCAACTCAGTCTCAGAGTAAAAAGTGGGTTGGGAATGGAGCTCAGTGTGGAGATATTTGGCTCAATCTCCAATTTCATGAGGAAATAAGCAAATAAAAAATCCTGAGGTGGAAAAATCTCTAGCAGTTGTTAGTAGTACAGAATAGAGCGAGTTCTGAGCCACTGTGCTTTTGGTTAAGTAATTAGTTGTATAAATGGGACCCTAACTTGTTATCTATTTATATGCAGGGGGCCCTAACTTTAAGTGATGTCATCTCCATCTACAGTTTATAGGATCACAGTTGAAGTTCATCTTCTGTATCACGTGGACGGCCGAGCCTCAGACTTTTGTGTTCTTTTTTTCCTATTGTGATGATGACTGTTTAATATTCGGTTACTGCTCTAGTTATGATTTGGCTCTATTGCTAATACACAGGAGAAACAATTGGATTTGATGGCTGTGAATGAACTTTGTTGAACACAAAAATATTCCTTACACTTTTTGGCTTCGTAGCCCTCGGCATAGAACTTGCCACAAAGTCAGCCTCCTTACGCTCAGTTTCCTCGGGTTTTCACCTCTCCTGGGGCTTGGCCATGATCCCAGGATCTGGTACCTTCTTTATACTCTCAGGATATTGGGGCGGGGATTGCTGCGTTTTGCTCCTGGGTCTTGAGTTTTGACCTTAGCTGTTCCTGGGAGATCTCTTTGGTCAGCAGACTGAGAAGAGGCGGACTTGACATGATTGGTGACAATTCCCTGATCTGATCTCTGCATGCTTTGATGACCCGGCCCTCACAGGGATCACATTACAGTGTCATGGCTCCTGGTGAATTTGCCCTGGAATTGTGAATTAGGTGTTCTTGTACAAATTGTCTTGAGATCTTTCCGTCCATCTTTCCAGGGTCTGTTTTTCAGTCTTCACTGGAGTTGAGAAATACACCATGGTTATGTTTTTCCTCCCCTGAGATGTCATACAAACCTTCATCCTTCTGGTAATCAATCATAGGTTCAGCCCATGGAGTGCCCTCTCGTGTCATAGTTGGCCTTGGCGCTCAAGCTGCCCTGTCCCTGAGGTTGTACCCTGGGAGGACCCTGCTGAGGTTCTCGACTCTGCCTGACCTTGAGTGCAAGGCTTGGTGTTCAGCATCCCATTGGAGCACCCTTTCTAAAGAAGTGCATCTTGCTTATGCTTTCTTGCTTGTTTTGTCTTCAGTAGTGGAAGCTGAGCACATTTCCGAGTTCTCAGAGTACCTCGCTATGGCCTTCTATCAGAATAACAGTCTTCAGCCTGCAGTAACCCTGCTTTGAAGGCCAGCGAAGCAGAGAGTTGGCGTGAGCCTAAGAAGAAAATGAGTGTATCTAATGAAAGGGACTTATAATGACATTGTGTATCAGCAAATATATTCATTTTAGGCTCATTTAATTTTTTTCCTGTGCAGCTTAATAACATTGAAATAAAGGCTGACTGATTTAGATGAGTTGTATGCGACACCTGTCTGAACGAACTAAAAATCGAAATCACAGAACAATCTTATAGAAATTAAGTTTTATTATTTTTCTGATGCATATAATTAGCCCATCAATTAGTAGCAGCTAAGTTCTGAATTACTTAGAATGGTTTGTTTTATATTAACACACTGTCTTCAGTCTTAGTTCTTATTTATGCTATTTATGATTGACTTTTACAAAGTTTTAATACTTTGTAGCTGGAAATCAGTTTGTGTGTGTGCATGAAAGGCTTGCATGCACAATGCCGTGTTTAACTCTCACACGAATTCTTATTTTTCAGACCAGTCAATTTGGTGGGAAAGGAGAATAGTAAAATAATTTGTTCAACACAAGATAGTGAGCCATATCTAGCTTGTGTCTTTTGAGGTATTATATATTGACATGTCTATGCTGTTTGTAGGACACTAAATTATTCCCAAGTTTGCTGCAACATATGAACTGCAACATCCTGTTAGGGCTGCTGTACTAGATGACTATAAACTGGATACGTTTTAAACAATAGAAATTTACTTCTCACAGTTCTGGAGACTGGGAGGTCCACTGTCTTGGTAGCAACAGATTTGATGTCTGGTGAGGACTCTTCTGGGTTGTGGACCGCCTCTTCTGGCTGTGTTCTCACAGGGCTAAAGGTAACACCCCTTGGGTATCTCTATAAAAGGTATAAAGTATTAATCCATTCAGGAGGGTTATATTCATGGCCTGATTACTTCCCAAGGCACCACATCTAAATCACATGACATTAGAGATTAGGTTTTAACATGTGAATTTTGTAGAGGCATAAACACCCAGTCTCTGGGATGAAAGAGTTACCCTCTCCCTCCGTTTCTCTCCCTCCCAACCCCCCTTTCTTTCCTTCCTTCCCTCCTTCCCTCTCTCCCTCCCTGCCTCCTTCCTTCCTAAATCTCCTGAGATTTCTATTTTCAAAATGTGTAGACAATGTGTTTAGCTTAGCACATTTTCTGCTTGCTAATTTTTTTGGTGGTCATTGAAAATTTTTATTAAGTTCTTGTTATCATTCAAATTTGTACTCATTGAATGAAAGCATTTCAGGGTGGAAATAAATTATGGATTGCATTCATTTTCTAATGCCATGTCAGTGGGAATATGCTGAATAATCAATCAGTCATTGCTAGTCACCATTGTAGTTTTAAGGTTTGAATTAACTAGTTTTCTGCTACTATTATTGGTCAGAATTCTGAAGATTTAATAACAGAACTGACACTGCTGACCTTGAGCATACTGGAAAGGTCATTTTAAGAAGACGAGGTGCCTTGTTACTAAAGGACAAGTACACCCTGAGTTCCTGGTCTAACTATCCTGGGGACTAAACCACATCCAGTCAGATCTCTGACTTTCGAGCTTCCTTTCCTGCATTACCCTTCCTCGTCCCTCCTCCCGCCCAGATCTCCTTCTCTTTGCCTCTCTTTCTGAACCTCTTCCCTCTCCTCTAGACACTCCTGTCTCCAGGAACCTGATCCACTGCCCCTCACTACCACCACATGGTAAGGGAGGCTTCCTTGCAAGATGAGGGCCTGACTGTTTCACTGCAGGATTCCTTGTTAACCTCACACCAATACTTCTATCACCCTTTGTTGTCCTTACTCCATTAAGGGTTGCAAAATGTAGATTCTCTTGTATTTTTTCAATCTATAAATTATCTACAATTATTTTACGTAAACTTTGCTTTGTCTTTCAGAGGTGCTTGGCTGTCTTGAAATACAACTTACAATGGTGGGGTGGGCTAATTATCTTCCTTATGTATCGGTTTTCAGCTGACCTGGTGCCTTGTGTTTTTAAGTCTCTCCAGGTGATTCTTACGTGCATCTAGGATACAGAGGCATCAATCTTGGATGGATACCAAATCCCAAAGTTTTATTACTTATTATAAAAACAAATTTATGAGGTAGTTATTGTCTTTACCACAGGATATATTCTCTTGCCAGACTTTTTTTTATCGCAAGTGTAAGGATTTCATTCAAAGCAATTTCTGTAGGAGTTGCAATGGTGCTCCGGGAGTTGCTTGCTCATATTTGTTCATCTACAAGCTAAAGTAAATGAACCGTAGACAAATCACTCCAGGGGCAACCTGGAAATCATAATGGAATAGCCAGCATTTGTTCACAGCATATTCTGGTCCTGGTTTTAGGCTTAGCTTTTTATAGCCAGTAGCTCATTTGACCCCGAAACACCCCTTGAGGGAGATAACCTGAGTCCTTCATGCCATGGAGGAAAAAATGGAAGCTAAATTCATCCATCTAAAGTGAGACGGCTAGCAAGGGGGGCCGGTGCTGAGAGTCCCAGAGCTCGTGTTGTGGGTCCCGTGTCTCCCAGAGGGGGAGGTTTCTATTCCTTTCCCTCATTTAGATTTCCTTCCTTCCATTCTGGGGTAAATGAATGGAATGTGTCTGTTTTTCATCTTCAGAGTCAACCCTAAGGAACAGCCACCTACACAGTGGTACATGGCTGTCATACTTTGATTAGACTGTGATCACGTCCAGGTAGTCACTACCTTTGTGGTGGACAAAGTGCTGTTTCTTTCCTTTCATGGTTATCAATTAATCATGAAGTGAGTTGTTATTAGCTGATTTTATGTTTGAGAAAATAAGCTTAAGGAAATTGAGAGCTCAGTGTGACAAGGTGAACTGTGAAACAGCTGCACACTTTTTTTTTCTGACACACATTTATCTTCTCTTGGCGAAGGAAGAGTGAATAAGAATTGACAATAGCTTGAATCATGGGCTTCTCTAGAATCCCCGTTTTCCAGCCCGAGCAAGGGATCCAGCCTAGCAATGCACAATGCATACTTCCTAGGTGATGGCCCAATTAACTCTCACGATGTCAGAACGTGGCCGTGTCTCTAAAGTCTGCTCCTTTTCACTTTTTTAGTTATTCCCAGTGTTCGACGGTGAAGGAAGAAGGTGTTGACTTACCATGATTAGCTCAGAGTTTTGCTGTGATTTTTCAGGAGGTGTTGCTCATTATTTGGAAAGGAGCACTCAACGAAAGATCTCACCATTTCTTGTGTGGTTTCCCTCATTATATTTGTTGAATTTGAATTTAAGAAAAAAGTAAGCTTGGGTTATTTTTACCAATGATTTAAGTTGAGTTTTAGGGGTACCTGTTTTATCCTTCTGGAACTTTTTAATATGTGAAAATCTTACCAGAGGAATACAGTGGATCATTACAACCTTCTTTGCTGGTGGATTATCAACAAACAGCAAAAGGTTAACAGGGGTAAAAGGACTCTGAACTTTGGTAGGTGGCAAGTGAAGTGGTGTGGGTAACAAGGACAGAAGACAGAGACAGACAGATGGCCGTGCTTGTTAAGGGTAGGGTGTCTTCATATATAAGAAAGCGTGAGAGGAGACTAAGACAGATTAACAAGAACACAGGAAGTCATAAGCGGAGACTAAGGTGGCACTAGGTGTGCAGGAGGGACTCAGGCTGAGCCGGACAACAGAGCTGCAGGACTTGCTGGGGGCCTTACATTGCCAAGTGGCCTGTCCCTAGTATCTGTCCTTGGTAAACTGTAAGCAGCCTGAGGGAAGAACTAGGCCTTTTCATCTTGTGCTCTGAGGAATTAGCACAGCACTTGGCAGCTGGAGACTCTTTTAGCCTGCACAGGGAAAGCGTTTTGATCAGGGAAGTTCGATCAGGGATCAGTAACTTCTGTTTAAGAATCTTGCTGTTGTGGAGAAAAACCTTTTGTTAGCTTACTGTTCATAAGGCTTTTGTTCTGAGTGCTCATTTGTGATCTTAAAAAAATTGTCGAGGAGACAGAATAACTTCTGTTTATGTGGCTTATGCCTACCACTGTTTTTTATGATATAGGAAATTAAAACTGAAATCAATGCAAAAATTAAAAAAAAACCCTCACTGTATATTAACATAAAATGTTTCTGTAAAAAAGACTCAGTCCCATAACATATAAATAATTTATGTTTTTTAAGCCTCTAATATCTAGGTTATCAGAAGACAGCTGGATTTTCATACTTGTTTCTGCATCCCATCTCAGAATATTTTATTTTGGTAGAAGTAAAAAAAAAAACCTTCACAGTTACAGTTGGAAAATAAGGTGTATTTAGTAGGCTTTTCAAATAATTATAAATGCCTTTCTTTGATAATATAGCAGAACTTTATAAATTCTAATTTCCTATGAGTATGAATAAAGAATCTACAATTTTATAAATGTACATTTTACACTTTGCTGCATGTCTGGACTTATTTGTGTCATGTTAGATGGACTCTAACTACCTTTGTATAATTTTGTCACATCTCACATTATTCAGTTAGGAAATACTGGTTTCCTGAAGTGACTCAGATCTTCCAAACATTGACACACTTCAGTATAAATCAAATGCTCTTACTGATAGCCGAAAATGTTTTCAGTACTGGAACACTGCTCAGCTGGGGTTGGTGTGTCACATTCTTCAAGATACTAACTTTCTGCTTTAAAAGTTCAAATTTTATCATTGACAACAGGTGCAATTTTTTATTTTCTCTTTCTTTTCCTTTGCTTAAGACACGCCTGGATTCATTTTTCCAGAGAATGTTGGTTAGAATCTCTTTTATGTAGCTGGTTATTCAGAAAAAAGTGATGTTTCATGAAGTGAGTGCCGGTTCCTAGTCACATCTCAGTCTCATACGTGCTTTTCCTGAGGTCACCGTCCTGTCCAGCGTGTTAGATATGAGAGATGCTTTACTCCCCCTTCCTTCATCACACAGAATGTGGAAATGACGTATTCTGGACTTGTGATTTTGACTATTTAACTAATTTTACCAGTTTATCCAGGCATTCTCAGGAAAAAACTTATTTACTGTGACTGTGCGTTGGGGAAAGTAAGATATTGCTAGTATCATTTGTGCTATCCAAGCTTTACTCATCAGTATTTTCATTGCACCAGCAGTCGTGCAGGACAGATATCTTCACAGCACCAACAATAAACAGAGACTTAGCGTCATTATAACAGGTGCAACTTCCCAGACTTAGGAAGAGCTCTGGGACACACACTTCGAGTGTCCTTGGTGAAGAGGGTGTGTGTTATGCATAGGATAAATCAGTGATTCTCACGTGTAAAAAAGTTTTGCTGGTATCTGTGTTGAAGAGTCGAATTTCTTTCATGCATTAAAATAAGTGATTTTTAAAATTGGTTCATTAACAGCTTGGAAAAGATTAAATTGTCATTACAGGGAGAAAATAATTGGTTTTTAATTTTCAAACAAATTGAGGACAGTAATGCTTCATGGTGAATTTCTTCACAGTAATCATGCTCATCATTATAGCTACGTATGTATCTTGATCAGCAAATACAATTTGAGCAGGTGACATACTTTTCCATTTTCATGGTGACATACTTTTCCATTTCCAAGTCATTTCTCTGTTTATGAGTCCTTGGTCTGATTTTTATGCTACTGTTGTTCAGCAGCATTACAGTATGTGGGGAGAAATAACGTAAGTGTGAATGTTTGGCTCTTTAGTTACTGAATTCACATATGGCCTGTTCTACATGCAAGTATTACACATTTATTTCTTTGGTTAATAATCAATTGAAGAAAAATTAGACACTGAGAAAAAGTCCTTGTTTTTAGCCAGGCAGCTTAGATTAGATTATGGGAATGATCTGAATAGTTTCTGTATTTCTGCCTTTTTATTCAGGTTTTGCTTCTGGGAAAAAGTAACATTAATAAAGTCCAGGCCATAAGCGAAGTGGTCTTCTAACAATAGTATTAACGTTCTGCTAGTGTGTTCAGAACACTTCTATAGATTGATATCAAATATCATGAATGACCAAAATAATAAGTTATAATACAACATTATGTAAAATACGAAGTGTTAGGAATTTGTTTTGGCTGGACAGGGTGGTACGGGCCTGTAATTCCAGCACTTGATCTGTGTCTTTTTTTTTTTTTTTTTTTTTTTAATCCATACCAGGGATCGAACTTACGACTGCCTGCTTGTAAGGCAGGCTCTGATGCCGCTGAGCTAAATCCCCAGTCCCTTAATTCCAGCACTTGGGAGTCTAAAGTAGGAGTATTATAAATACCAGCCCACCCTAGGCACTTTGGTGAGAGCTTGACTCAACATCTAAATACATAAACAAACATAAATTGGTTTTAAGTATTGCAAAGTGATATAGAAAAAAACATAGTAGAGAGCATTTTGAAGCAGCTTGCTTTTTAACTATTTACAAAAAAGACCTATGGGCCCTTTCTGTATATGTATGTATTTGTGTTTATTGATCACTTCTATAAATATTTAAATGCATTTATGAAACTGGTTGGCATAAGACTGAAACACATAAGCATTTGCTGTGATCATAGCTGATCAAGAAGGCAAGCTATTTTGTTAGGGACTCACCTATCTTAATTCTTTTTGTACTTTGTTAGTGATTGAAGTTTAAATTCTCAATGATATTCGTAATTTCTTATCCCTGACTCATCTTCCACACACAGAGTAGAAAAATCTTTGATTCTGAAGGGTCAGAGTGGGCATCCTAAAGAGCTTCAGCATATATGGTATAGCTTCAATAATTGTTTAGTGCCTAATCTATACTGTGTTCTTTGTAAAAGACAAAAGATGATAACAGCAATAAGATCTTTATGGTTTAGCTGAAGAAAACATAAATGTGGAAATAGTATTATAAGGCCTATAATAAAATACTTACTGTAACCTTTGTAGGAGTTCAGTTCTTTTGGTGTGTGTGTGTGTGTGTGTGTGTGTATGTGCATGTAAACCCTAAAAAAGCTTTTGCAGACATTCGATCAATTGAAATTACATGAATTCAGATGACTGAATGACAGTTATCAAATTTTACTCTAGAGCCAATATTATAAAAATTAATAGCTCATCATGTAGTACAGAAATATTTGTGAAGCATCCACAGCACTTTATAAATGCATAAATGTGTCCTGCTAAGACATACTCTGGTGACATGCAGTTGTGATTTGGTATAAAGTTAGGAATCAGGGGCCTCTCAAATGAGTGGTGACTGACCATATCCACAGGACATTTGTATTTGCCACAGTGTAAAAGATATTTCCAAATCCTGGGAGATTTCCTTGTGTTTACTTGGAACCACTATGTCTAAATAATAAGAGATCTTTGCTTTTGTGCTGTAGTAGATATTTTTTATCTTGAAGGAGTCTGGTCTTGAATTTGTATGTTGGGAAATGGCCAAGGTATTTCCACCACCTTAAGTTCTCATCATAGGCTAATCCTGGTTCAGATCCCACCATTAATTAATGGCTGGGACCTTGGTTCAGCTATGTAACATCTTAACACTTACTTTCTTCCACTGTAAATTGGAGCTAGAAATAGTAGCAGAGTTCTAGGGTTTCTGTGAGTATTTAATGAGAAAATCTATATGCTGTGTTTAGCATGACCCCTGACTTATGGTAGATGCTTGCTATGTATTAGTTGTTATTTTCTCTTAGTGTAGTTTAATAAACTCTATATTTACCCTTCTCATAATAATTCTAAATAATATATTTTTAATTTTCATAGATCAAGTATCACCCCCAGTATACTTGCATAACTCATTTCTACAACTAAGAGAATGGTCTGCTTGTTCAACCCAGAAACTGCCTTTCTTGGTAACGATTTTAACAGAGTGATGCTATCTGTTTTACATTAATTGGGGTAAGAAATATTTTTTTAACATGAGCAAAGCACTGTGCTAAGTATTCTAGAGATAAGAAATGTGAATCAAAAAAAAAAAGAAATGTGAATTTAAAGTTCTTCTTAAGAAGCTTATAATTTACCATAACAAACAACGTAAATATTTAAGTAACTGCAGTAGAATACATAGTTGTTTTTTCAAAAAAGGACAAGTATAACTTAGCTTTGTCTTGCTTAGGTGTTAAATGTTCTGAGGGGTAAAAACAAAAAAACAAAAAACCCCTTAAGATTGTAGTTGGTAGAAAAGCCTTTTGTTAAAAAGCTGTTTTGAGCATTTTTCCCTGCTGTTTTCCTGAGTTTTATTTGCAAGCTGGAGCAGGTATTAAAGATAAAGTGTTCTGGTGGGAGCGGTAGCCCAGGGCGCTTGAAGCATTGCTAATTTCAAACCTTGTAATTTAGTTAAATTGAAACATAACTGCATTTAGATGAATGGGCTGCTGGTTTTCCTTCCCAATGCAAACATGCCAACCTTTCATTACTTGGTGTCTGTGCAGCGGCTCCTGTGCTATTCAGATCTGCTCCTTTACACATAATTGACGTGAAACAGTGCTGCAGATTTTTTTTTAAATTTAAATAAAGGCAGGATGTTGTCTGTAAGGCACTGTATTGGTCACCGTGCATTGTGCAGAGAAGACGGCCTGAGTCCAGGCGAGGCAGATTCCTGTGCAGGGTACTTGGCTTGGCTTTCGAGAGCCCGGGAGTGAAGCAGTGACACAGTAGGTCTGATTACAAATACAGTTTATCTTTATTTGGGATCCATGGCGTCTATTAAATTTAATTACTTCCCCCGTGGCTTCTATTAAATTTAATTAATTTCCCCTGCAGCTGGCATGGTAGAGGTGCTGCTGCTAAATGAGGGTGATTGCTAATTGAAGGAGTCTTCTAGAGAGGTTTCCCCTATCCAGCCAGACAGTGATCCCTGAGCATTGGCGAGAAGTCCCAGGTTGCAAAGTCTTGGTGAGTTTACTCCGAGAACTGGAAGTTTTTCTTTCCTTTTTGTTTCTTGTTCTGTTCTTTTCTGTTCCATTTTCTTGTCCTCTCTCCCTCCCTACTTTCGTTTGTTCTTTTCCTCAGTGAGCATGCCTTTTGGTGAGAAACAAGGTGGAACCTGTTAGGCCAATCTGCTCAGGGTGGTTCCTGGCAACTGCAGAAAGGTTAATTATGGCTCAGCTGCAGGAACACAGGAGAGAGAAAAGAATTCTGCATTGTGAGCTGGGCTCACACTTCTCCATCCAGCAATTATTATTTGAGACTTTTTTTCAGACTAAGCTTAATAGTCATATTGTTAGTAGGGAATGGATAATTTTATTTGGGCCAAACTTCTATATGGCAATAGAAGTGTCAGTATATATGCCTAAGATAAAACTAAAGCTTAAAAAAAATTAAGATATTACAAGCCTGTGGCCATTTCTTTGTTTCTAAAAGATGATGAGGTTTTAGGAACAAAAACTGTATGCTATATAATTAGGTGTAAGTGTATTTATTGCAGATTTTGTTCTCCGCCTTTTAAATTGTAATAGAAATGGATATTTTGAGCATCATTTTGTACCCAAAATTGTGTAGATGTTATATATATATGCACATATATCTTTCCTAAATAGAAATATACATATTGTGTAAAGTATTCTTTAGTATTATTTTTATAAATGTGTAGTATATGAACATTTAATACCTAATAGTCTAATGAGGTACTTTTTGCATATGAGGAATTCAGACTCCAGTGCTTGTCTTTGTTCTCAATAATTTTACACCCTTTTTATAGTAGTAGTTGATAAATTATACATACCTAAATAATATTTGACTTTTAAAGAAGCTTTTTGCTTTTTGGATGGAAAATAAGTATTTGACATTAAGCTCACTAAAAAACTACTTTGTAGTTTTTAATTATCTCTTTTTTCTTCCCTCCGACCATTCTGGAAATTTCCAAAGTTTCAGTTTCACTCACACTCTCTGTTACTTAAACATCAGATTTCAGGTGGATGTACTTGGTGCTTCGTGGTAGCCCTGGTCTCTTTTCCATTCTACACCTCTTCCTCAGTATTTCGTGTAATACCGTAGCCATGACTGCCCTCTAAAACTCATTCATGACTCTTAAAGTTTTGACTCCAGTCCTGCTTTCTCTTTTAAGCTTGTTAAAACCAGCCCTGGACAGCAGTTGAAGTGGAAAACAGAGATTTAATTCAGAGGGAAGGTACCTCGGTGTAGCGGGAGGCCCTGCAGCTCTGACACACTTGGGCCTGGCTGAGAAGAGGGCTTGGAGGAACCGGTGGAGTTTGGTCACAGAAGGTGTCGTTGTCCAGCCCCAGGACTTCTCCCTCCTTCCAAGGTCCAACGTCCCTCATTTCTTTGCTCCCTGTTCCCCAGTCACAGAATAAAGAAAAGAAAATTCCCTTCACTGTGTAATCTGTGGTTTTCCTCTGGTGTCCTTTGCAGACCTTGCTTCAGGGCTTAATATGGAAACCTGTTTTTCATAATTCTGCCTTCTCCTTCAGGCTTCTCCTTCAAGAATTAAGCTCTGTTGAAACAAGTTTCTGGCCTCTTTCATCATATTTCAACCCAACCTTAAGTCTGTGTCACCTGAACTATTGTAATATTTGCCCCCTTATCTACTAAGTGTTCCCTCAAATGTGATAAAAATTCTGATAAACCTAGGCAGTATGTATTTGCTCTCCCCCCATGATAATAGAACCTAAATTCGTTTTTTTAAAAAAAAAATATTTGGATTTTACTCAGTTAGTCCTGAAGTTTCAGATCATTCCTTAACTGATACCCTCTGATGTCCTAGATGCAAGTGGCGATCACATAATGGGCTAAACCCCTTCTCTTACCCTTGAGCCCCTTCTCTTACCCTTGATGTGCTCTTGGCTGTGTCAGTGGTTCTGCTTGGAATGTAGTTGAGATTGCCCTACGTTTTTTGCACGATTTTGAGTTGAAGATAGTTTTGTGCTATACAAAGTTGTACTGTTATCCGATGGAATCTTACCACAGTGTGGGAGAATCAGGTGGGTAATCCGTACCCTACAAGCACACAGTATGAGCAACTCGGGTTGATTTGTGGAATGGGTGGCCAGTTTTCTACCTCAGAGGCGCTGAGCTTGGCTGTGTGGTTGTAGGTGGGAGGACCATGGACTTGTTTTGAAACTGCTTTTGGTAGCATACAAATACATGTATATTTAGTCAATATAAAATGTATTTGGGGTGATTGGGAGCCTGCAGAGGTAGATGGAATATTGAACTCTACATCCTTAGTCCACTCTGATCCCAGCAAAGTTGAAGGAAAAGAAGAGAGTGAAGAGAAGATATGGAAGATGAGGCTACAACAGGAACATGGTGTAAAAACAGATAAGCCGTGAGCAGGTGACCTGGGCAGTCAGGCCAGACGGACTCCACCGAGAGGTTTCAGTGAGGCCAATCCACTTGCATTGACTTATTTAACATTGCATAAACCTGTACATAATGAGACTTTAACAGATCTGCCTCTTCAGAACTGCAGAGAATCCTATAGAATATTTTGAAGACTTGCATGCATTTGTGTCTGTCTTATCTGATACTTATTCAACTGTGGATTCAGTTCCTGCCACCTGCCCTTGATGGGGCCTTTTGTCTCTCTAGGCTTGGAGGTTAGATGCATCTGAAGATTCCGTGATGCTTACTCTTCGAAGTGGAGCTTTCTCTCTTTTGTGGCAGCTGTGTCCTTTTAAAGCTGGTTCTCTGGGCTTTCTTTGCGGGTAGCTTCTCTGTAGGATGCTGGTATAGACTATTTGGTTTTTCCTAATTTTTTTTCTCTTTATTGTGATAGTGAATAAAACTAGCTGTCTAGCTTTCTTGTGTAACTACTCTGTATCTATCAGCCTCAATTACTTACTTTGTCATTGCTTCTTAGGAGATCAGTTGCGGTGAATCTGTCCTTTTAATCTCTTTTGGGGGCACCTGACTGTTATTCCTCTGTTATTTTTATGAAAGATAGAGTTGCCTGGCTCTGAAGCGCCTATGGATTAACCTTTTTTCTAGGCTGTCTAGGGACAGACAGGAACATAGGCTAGAAGATAAGTGACAGGGACTGACCTTTGATAGCGGAACCTTGCAAGTGAGCACTGGTTCTAGCTGACACAAAAACAAATGCTGTTTGTCAGTTGGCTTAATTGTCAAATGTTTGGCCTTTTTCATGAAAGAGCATTTCAGAAACCCAGGCCAGGCTGACCTCACTCTCTGTTAATGACTTTTGCCCACTAATGTGTTCCCTCTACACTGCCTAAAGGTTTCATTTCACATTTTCATGTTGTCAGAAATAGCTTAATGACTCATTTGGGTGATTAAATCACTTTAAAAAAAAATCAAATGCTTTTCACAAGTTTAAGTGGATGCCCACAATTTGCAGGATTGTTATGATAGGAGCAAATTATTTACAGAAAAGCAAATGCGAACTTTTCAAGAGTTACCCTTCTAATAAAGAAGTGTGAATTGAAATTTCAGAGAAACACTCCTTTCCCCCCTTGCCATCAGTTTGGCAGTTACCCAGAAACTTGAGAACACTGCTAGCAAAGGTTTGAGAACTGGCGATCTTACATGCTGCCATTTGGGGTGTAAGTTGGAGCACATGCTAGAGAGTAATTTGGAAATGTCCATCATGTATAGGTGGCTATATCCAATAACACCTCCCCTGAGAACTTATTCAAAATATCTTCACACAAAGTGTTCATTGTATTATAATTTTTAACAGCCCACAATTGAAAGGCAACTAAATACCTGTCTATGGGAAACTACTTAAATCAATTAGACTCTATTCATACAGCGGCCTGCTCTCCAGCTGGAGAATAGCGAGGTAGGTCTTTGGGTACTGATAGAGTAAGGTCAAGACATTTTTAGTGAAGTTTTTCAAGAAAGGTATCTGACAGAGCGGGTATTGTGCTATCACCTGTTCAGTAGGAGGGAAAGTAAAGTCTACTTATTGTTTATATTCCTACATAAGAAAATTTAGGAAGGAAATACAAGGGGCTGATGGCTGCTGTCATCTGCAAAAGGGAAAATTTCCACTATGGTGGCTTTTAATTTAGAAACCCACCAATATATTACCTCTTCAAAAGAAGACTTAAAACTTACGCTGTGATATACAGTGAGCTTGCTTACCTTATTTCCTTCTACACTCCATTCTGCATTGAAGGGAAAAGAGTTTCGATGGGGAGGGGAGAGGAACTGAGCAACGGGATATTATTCAGCCCTTCCGTGAGGCAGGATTTCCTCTGTCACCTGCACTGGACACAGTTTGGAGTGCCCCGGGAGACAGGAAATTAAGTAGTAGGAGCTTTGTGAGAAGACAGATGTGAAAGGATGCCAGTGGCTAATTTAAACTACTTTGAAATTTTGTCTGTTACACTGGTTTGTGTCTAGGTGTCCCCTCAAAGCCACGTGTGGTCATGTGGGGCCTTTTCAGAGGTGGCTGGATCTAGTGTGCGGGCAGTTGGAATTGATGCATGGTGCAGTGGCAGGCTCAAGAGCGCCAGGATTAAGGGTGAATGCTGCCTGCCCTAAGTAGCCTGGGTAAAGTCAAACAGGCAGAAAGATGCTGTTAAGGTCGCTGTACCTTCTGCCTGCCATGAATGTTTCTGCTCTGCTCTGCCACCTTGCCTCGGGGCCAGCCTCTACTAAGAGCCAAATAAACTTTTCCTCCTTGAACTTTGGGCGTTGGGTGTTTTGCCTCAACAACAAGGAAAGTGACCAACACAGCCTACAACCAAACAACTCCAAAGAAAATCAAATATATTTCCCTATCCATTTTCCTGCTTTTTGTGTGGGTCAGAATTTAAATCTGAATTAAAATGAGAATATAATGCATTGACTTCACTTATGATCAAGGTATATTACAAGGGAAATATCCACTCTTGAGATGTAATTGTCCACTCTGAGAAACTTACTCATATTTAGAAATCAGTCCCTGTTTGCAGCTGTGTTTTAATTTTCAGCATACTAATTTTTAAACTTTGGAATTAACAGTGGCATTTAATCATCGGAAGGGTCACGGACCCTGTCATTCATGATACTTGCGGGTGTTACCCTTTGGCGTTTGGCCTGCTTTGTTGATATTTTCTCTTTCTTTACCCTATAGCATAGCAGTAGATTGTAGATTTCTCAAATCAAAGCAGGAATCATGAATAAAATATTCTGAAGGAGGTTCTGTTTCTAAATCTGCTGTAATTCTTCCATGGTTGAATTCCCCTCACATGCAAACCATAATTGTACTACAAACGTATTAATAAAAATACTGATAAAATTATTAAAAATGATAAAAAATTACATTACTGTGAATAGCTTTACATTTTCTTAATTAATTAATTCACATAAAAGTATACAGACATTTTCCTGATTGCTGGTGAATCCAATTTCCTGCTTTCATAACTTTCCTCGCTTCAGATACAAATGTGACCTCCGAGGTCTCTGGAGAGCCACAGTTTCCAATTTCACTGTAAAATATTACGAAGTCAGAGGGCAAGGGGCAAGCACACAATTGTTCAAACACTGTATCCTAAATATTCAGTTTTCACTTACGAAAGAAAGAACAGTGACCGTGTATTGGAATTCTGACCTTCTGGAATTTCTTCCCATTTTTTGGAGTAGCGCTTGGATTACTACAGAGATGTTTGTAAGCACCTCGCTGTGTGCCCTTGGCATATATAGAAAGCTTGGCTCTGTGTGTTGGAAGGAATGTAAGCTTGAAGTTTTGGGCGGAAGAGTGAATCATCCCATATTGAAGTTATTTTGTCTCAGAACTTCAGTGGGAAACCAGAGCCCACCACCCAGTGTCCTGCAGAAGTAGGGGGTATCCCTTGAGTCCCTAGCACACTAAGAGCTTTACAAATGCCAACTCTTAGTTGACGATTAGCTTAGAAGCAGCTGAGCAGTGAGAGTTTAAGTGGTGGTGAACCTTTTAGAGCTTTCAGTGGTAGCCACCCGCTGCAGTGTGCTTGCCACAGGTTCACCCCCACTTTAAGTGGTGTTCCTTGAATTTGGTAATGCGCTCAGGTTTCAGCCTGAGTCAGAACTCTTTCTGCTTTTTGCAGCCTAACGTGGCACCTGGAGCAGTGCTAGTTCACCATCCGTATGTCTTTGTGAGATGCCACTGGCAGAATTTGAGCAGTGGTTCTTGGATTTGATCCCTCAATCAAAGGAAGCGAGATGAAGGCAAACGAAGGGAGCCAGCAGTGATTGGACGGAAGTGCAGAGATGAATGCGGATTGGCTAGACTGTCCTCTACTGTGGCAAACAGCCAGCTGTTTCCTGACTTCCGACTTCTGCGTGCCCTGGCAGTGATAAGCACATTGTTCTTAGAGAAACCCCTGCTGACAGTTGTATTTCAAAGGAGAGACCTTGAGTTGAAGAATCCTTATGATATGGAGGGTTCACCTATGTGTAGGGGTGCAGTAGGTAGCTGAGCAGCCAGGATTGGCATGAGTGCAGAAGCCACAGGGCAAATTTGCATTTCCTCAGTCATGAGCAGAGGGAGAAGTGTGAATGCAAGGTCACCCTGCACAGTAACTTCTCCTTCCGAGCTCTCTGGGATGGTCAGAGGTCTGATCCAGAGACCTACCCGTAACATATACACTTAGTCAAACCCAGCTGCCTGCTAGGAGCAGCCACACTTCTTGGCAAAAGTGGGAGCTGAGCCGTCTATTTCACACTGTCCTTACTTACCACCTCAGTCCCTTCGCTGCACGAAGCCCTGTGCGTACACTCCCCCTCCTTTCCTTCAGAACCACCGAAGTCCACTTCTGGTCCATTTGATGTTATCTCCATTCTTTCTAGCTTCACCTCTGTGCTACTCTTTTTCTGGCACTGGTCAGCTTCATTGTCACCAAAACTGTGACCAAAACAATGGCTGACACTCCAGAGCTGGCCTGTTGTGTGCAATAAATGTGTTTATGTGTTAAGAGCAATAGCTTTTGTAACTTAAGGATCTTAAGTACCTAACATAGGACTGCTAAACACGGACACCACTTTACAAAGCAGACGTCTGGAACTTGCTCATCTCATGTTCAGCAGCTACTTCTGTTTCCCCTCTAGATCCTGGAAACCCCCATGTTGTTTTATGTTGCTTTGGGTTGGGTTGGCCAGACACGGAATCATGCCAGTCATAGAGAGAGAAGCACAAGTTACCCCATAGTCTACACTTTTGTTTTCTGTTAAAGGAGAAGATAAAATATAATAAAAACTGTGAGGCAGAGTTCTCAGCATGTTATTTTATGTGGAAAACATCAATGACTGGTGACTCTTATGATTTTGCTGCCACATACCTTTGCAGTTAAGTGCCATAAATACTTTCAGTTGATGAAATTAGTGTCAGTACCTGCTCAACAAGGAAAACTTGTTTTAGAGAGATAAGTAGGTTCACAGCAATTTTTATAAAGAGGGAAAATGAGGAAAGTTGTCTTTAGAAACTTTGTGTGTCTAAATATTCCTTCTTAAAAAAATTTTGGAATTTGTTTTTTCAGCTCCACCAGGTAAAAGACAAATATTTTACAAGAGTCTTTCAGTGTATTGTTCATTGTTCATTTCAGCATTCGAATTGTTAGTGTTGGTCCTTTACTATTTTATCATTTTCCAGTTTTGCTATAGAACATTTAAACAATATGAAAAAACTGACCTTCAAGCCTGCCCATCTTTGGTAACCATTCTGGGAAATTTATCATTGTTTATAAAGATGCTTTCAAAGTACAACTTACACGTTGTCTCTAAGTTATAAAAAAGGATTTTCCTCCCCATCCTTTGCCACTTTACTATGATTCTTCAAAACTTCAAAGGGGTTTAATTATCATTTTTATTTTTTCTTTATTTTGGCCCATTGACTGGTAGATTTTGCCAGTTAGGGTTCTCTTCTTACAAGGCCTCTGGTCTGGATGCCAGCATGTTTACTTCTGATGTGATTTATGTGAGAGCTCCAATTTTATGAGAATGTTTTGATAACTAGAAAATGCACAGCTTGCTTTCATTGTAATGTTTGAGGATTGTCTTTTCTGAAACTGGTGCATCTGTGCTGAGGAAGTTCTAGGGGGTGTAGCATGTCCTGCTTACTTTTCGGACATTTGTTTCTCTCTGTGCCTTGTCCTGTGAGAGCAGTGCTAATGGTTGTCCCTATTACTCTTTCAAGTGACAGATAAGGAGCTGCTGTAAAATCACCCCCCATCAAGAGAAAGAAACTACCACTTTCTCTCCCTTTCATTAGATGGTTAGGGTTGTTCTGCACAGTTCTTGGTCTCTTTTTAAGTTCAGGTCTAAGCTACAGCCTGTGAGGAGATCAATTCCACCTCAAGACAGAAGGTTGTTTTTAAAGAAAATTAAAATGCATTATTATTAGGAATGCATTATTATTAGGAATGTACCCTATACCTCAAGCTGACATGTTTTATTTTGCAAATACCAACAAGTTTAATTGTGCACAGTGTAAGATCCAATCAAGATGCCTACTATAGGCCAAACTTCGAAGTCACAAAATTGATTAGAATGTTAGAATCTGCTTTGGAGAATCTCTACAATAGGTTTTTTTTTTTTTTTTTTTTTTTGCTAAAATGGGTATTTTCTTGCTAAAAGTTAGCATAGCTAAGGCGACTTCTGTATGAGGCGTATTCAGATTCCTTTCCAGAAGTGAAATAAGCACTGTATTTATTCAAGTTTATTTTGGAATGAATCAACATAAGTGATTCTAATACTTTAAATTTGAATCACGGTGGATTTTAGAAAAAATTCTGGTTATATTTATCGCATTCTTTAAATGCCAGGCATGCGTCCAACAGCATAGGGAGCAAGTTCTAGGGTCTGCTGATGTGGTTAGCAAGTTAATTGAGCTTTCAGAAGGTTAAGCCCTCCACTCTGGTTCATGTGGTGAGACCTGCCCGGCCCTGGCTACACTGTGCTCACACTTCTAAAGGCCAGACAGGAGAGTTTTCAGAGTCCTTCTAGCTGGGCTCCACCAGGAGTCCTTGTAGTAGAGTGAAAGGCTTAGTTAGGAAAGTCCCATGTGCCTTCTTGTCTGTCCACCACTGGTTTGCCCCAAGAATTATGCTTGGGGACTGTGAGATTTGGTACATGCATGCACGATCTCATCACAGAGGTGGGACACTGTCCCAGAGAGGAGATAGTGATCGTGCTTCCATTCACTTGGACTTTAGACACAATGGAGTAACACTTACTAGGATCAAGTGTTAACTACCAGTATCTCTAGGTTGGGGTGATTTTTTTAAATAAAAAATTCAACATAAAGATGTCTCTTTGTCTTCTTCATACAGTTTGCTTTTTCTCATGCTATGCATAAGTACTTTCTTATGTCTCTTCAAAGGGAAGAGAATAAAATTTACACAGAAATTGAAAAAATCTATTTAAACTCTGGTTAAAAAACAGAAGCCAATTACATAAATATACTTAGATTAAAGAAAGAATTTGCTCAGTTGTATTATAACTAATGATATAGGCAATTCTATTAGAGATAGCGGGAGGCATTATGGTAACCATTGTTGATCACCTTGTATTATGTTTTTATATTATCTATTATGTCCACCCTTTTGACTTGACCGATTCTGTTCTGTTATGTCACATTTGGTTTTACTCTCTTCCAAAAAAGTAATAAGAACCGTGGGAGCAATGAAACCCAAAATGTGTAATAGTCATTGTACAAAAGAGAGGAAAAGAAAGTGCTCTAAACTATATAATTGCATGTATATTTAAGTGTATAAGATAGAAAATGATATCACAGAGTTTTATTGGATCATTGAACAGAACTGTTTGCAGTATCATTGTTGGAATGTCCGCTCTACAAGCTTTAATTTTGTGACTTGAACAGTTATTTCTAAGTTGACAATATGTAATCCATTAACTAGTGATTTCCTACTGTTCATTTTTTTTTCTGTAAATCTGTATAACTTGTACCCTTTCTCTGCTTTTTTTTTCTTTTCTCCTTAAATAAAATTTAAAATAAATAAATAAATAAATAAATAAAAGAAGCACAAAAAAAAGAAAGAAAGAATTAATGGAAGCTATGTAGTAAAAAAAAATTCATAATAAAATGTGAAAGTAAAATTGAATAAAGCACACTGAATTAGATGTGAATATATATGGGTTTGTTAATGTTTACAGCCCTGTTTGTGAACACAGCGTACCTTTATGGTAAAAGTGACTTTGGCTTATATTTTCCTCACACTACATGTTTGTGCTCAAAACATATACCCAAACCCTTTATGAAAATATTAACACTTCAATAATCTTGAACTCCTGACTCACCTAGAATAGTTGCATGTTGATTTTAACAGGGACCTGGGCATAGTTTTGTAAGGTGCACAGCAGGGCTGTCAGTGTTAAGGGTTGGTACTGTGTCTGAATGGTTCTAGAATGCTGTGTAAATCATGTTAAACTGTCAACGCCCATTGCTATATAAGTGGAAGTTTTATAATAATAACTTGCACATGTTTAGCCTTCTTATCTCTTAACAACTTCTTTAAATTACATTACTGCATTTGCAGATGCACTGGAGGTACACTTCGAGTTCTACATTACAGTCGTAATTTCTAAAGGGTTTAATTTATATCAGGTTTTTTTCATTAAAAAGACTGAATTCCATTTTAGGTATATCAGAGGGTTCATGTAATAATACATTACATGACCACAGACTACTTATTGTGTAAGTTAGGGACAATGTTTATTTTTTAAGAGACATTTAAAAAATTCTATTTTGAGCATTCACAAGGAGAATTCTTTGAAAATAGTACCTATACAGGTGGTAATCTGCACTGGTGTATGACAGTTTTAACAAAGTAGAGTATAAATCTATGAGAGGCTACATCTTCCACAGATTTCTTTACTTTTTTTTCTTCCCTCCTCTCTTTCCTTCCTTTTTTTTTTTTTTTTTGCATTATGGGTAAGAAAACACAAAATATAATTTTTCACTTTTTATTAAAGATTTGGGGAGTAGAGAACAGTACATTTTCCAAGAAACTTTAGCTTGCCATGACACCTCTGCCATGATTTTACGCCAAGTTTTAATCATCTTTCTCTTCTTGGTTTTACATTTGAAACCATTGCCCATTGTGTTGTTGGGTACCTGGGATTGCAGAGAGCACTCATGTTGTGATCCTTAATCATGGCACATCAGCTTCAGTAGACGAAGCAATGCCTAGCAGGGTGGTCAGGATGATTGACATGAAGGCCAGCGAATGGGGAGAAGGCTCACCCTCAATGCTGGTAGCACCAACCGGTCGACTTGTAGCCTGGGTGGAACCAAAAGGGTAAGAACATGGGTGCGTTTGTTTCCCTTTTGGAAGAGTTCCAGTCTTCTCTGTGACCTCTGGTCATTGGTTTCTTTGTCCTGTCAGTGCAGACTGACACTGGGAACTCTCTAGAGAGCTTCTTGACCCTTGGTCTTGGAGAAGGGCTGCACCCTCAATCTCTCCTGTCCTGCAGCTGTGTCTCCTTGGGAGGAGCTGTGCGTTCCCCAGTGCACACCTGGCTGTTGTGGACTCTGCCATATGCCTCTTTTTTTGGTTCTGTTCCTCCAGGGAAGCCTAAGCAATGCACATGGTAAGGACATAGTGTGCTTCATTCCCTTCAAAGGAAGTTTATAATAGTCCATTGCTTCAATTAAAAAGAAAAACCAAAACAAGCAGTTATACACAGTAAAATGCCTGACTATCAGACATCTTATCTTTTTCTGATTATAACAAGGGAGGATTGATCTACCCAAAAGATCATTTAATTTGAGTTGATAAGCTCCTTAAATCATTTGTGGCATGTGTTACATGCTAAAACGTATTTTCAAAAGGTGATTTTATTTTAACCCCTTGAGTAGGACTACTAGTTCAGGTGCTGAGCTGGGAATGGGCTGTCTCATTTATTAAATAAACCATTTTTTATAAAGTCCCAAAGAAATTTGGTATTCTTTTAAAAATAATTTATATATCATCGGTGCTTGTGTTTAACTACCTCTTCAAAACTGACGGAGAACTCCATCAATTGTATCAATCATATTGTGAAAATAACCACAGTATAATGGGAAGTCTTCACGTTTATATAACATGTTTGCATGACAGGTAAGATACTTTAAGAGTGTAAATATTTGTGCGGGGGTTGTGTGGCATCTGCTTTCTCTTTCTGGAATACTCTAAGTACGTTCTTTCATTGTCTCTGCCTTTACTGACTTAATGTCTCCTTTTATTTGGCCTTTTTGTTTCTTTCTGTCATGACAAAGTCTTGCTTGTGTTCTAGTCAAATCTAAAAGTTTTCTCTTTGCAACTTTTTTTTTTTTTTTTTTTTTTTTTTTTTTACTTTGTTATTTTTCTTTCCCAGAACATTTTTTTTTGTTGGGGGGGGGGGGCGGTCTGTGTTCTGTACTCTGATGAGGTTTTGCCAAGCTACTGGTTTTTTCTAACTTTTCGCTATTGCTATGGACAGGTAACATTTTAGTCATTGTTGCATCATTAACACTTAGAATGCTGTATGAATGCAGCGACCACTCAATAAATGGTTTTTAATCGAATAAAATCCAACAAGATTCAAAGGAGAGTACCTTGGACAGAGAACTACTGGGTATTGATTTCATAATGTATGCTAATCTCTGTTAGTTGCTTTATTTCCATGCTGATATAATCTTTCCAATAATCTTGGGGGTAAACAGGTACCGTTTGTGTTTCTCAGAGAAGGAAGCTTAGAGGTGAAAAGGCTGGAACAAGGCTTTTTCCTAAGCTGTATCCTTAAAATCATATTAAACTACTTTCTGAGAATTTGAATTTTCATACTTTTGCAAGCTTTTCTTTATATTTCTTCAATCATTTATAACAAAAGTTTGCAGGGCTGTGGGGAAAAACGAATGCATCTCCACTGTTGGTAGGAGTGTAGACTGGTACAGCCTCTGTGGAAATCACTGTGGATATTCCTTAGAAAATTAGGATTGGAAGTTCCATTCAGTCTAGCTATTCTCCTTCTGGATATTTTCCCAGAAAAATTGAAAATAAGATGCTACAGAGATTTCTGTGTACTCATGTTTATAGCAGCACAGTTTGTAATGGCTAAATCTTGGAAACAATCCAACTGGCCATCAATGAAGAAATGGATAAAAAAGATGTGGTATTTTAATACAATGGAGTATTACTCAGCTATAAAGAAGGATAAATTCAAGATGTTTATAGGTGAATAAAGGCAACTTGAGACCATACTCACAAGTGAAATAAATCAAGCTCACATTTGCAAATACTACATTGTGTCCCCAGTGTAAAAAGTTAAAAAATGAAAGAGTAGTAAGATAAAAAATGTAATAAGATATGTGATAATGAAAAGGAAAGAAGTGTTAAAAAGGAAAGAACAACTGGGATAGGAGACAGGAAAAGAGGAAGAAGAAGATTATATGCATGTAGGTTTACATATATGTGTGCATATACAGGGTAGATAGTTATACTGCTAACTTGTTAGTTCATCTAAAAGAACAGTTTGTATTTTTATTGCTTGATTGTTTGATCATTTTTGTGCCTAAATCTTGAAACCTGAACAAATGCTTCTAAGATAACAATGTGCAATATATGTTAGTATTAATTTCCTACTATTTTTCTGAAATTCTGTGTTGTTTCTATTTTCTTATTGGTCTGGCTTTTTTAAAATAAAAAAAAAGTAGGTAGTGGCTACCATTTTGAAATCTGTGTTTGAAATCTGCTCCTCCCTGTAAATTGCTCATGTGGTATAAGTAAACCACTTTCAAATGAATTCACATAGGTGGCTTTCACGATTCCTACATGTAATAATTTTATCATCACGATCATGTGTGACATCTCTTACAGCACACCAGAGTTGGAATCGAATGTCTTATGAGTCAAATTTAAAACCTAAGATGTGAATTGAAAATCAAAAACGACACCTATAATTTAAAATAAACATTATTGCATTGAGTTGTACAAACATAACCAATCATGATGAATCCTCTTAGTGAATTTGTTTTCCTTCTTGCTAGTCTATCAAGGCAGAAATTAGCTAATTAATAATGTACATCTAATTGAGGAGAAAAGAATTCACGTTCAGAATTACTAAGACAAACTTGTGGAATCATACCTCTTATGGAAAGGCATATATATATATATATATATATATATATATATATATATATATTTTAAAACACAGATCAGCCTTTACCATACTCTGTTTCATATCACTATATATATATATATATAGTGATTACTTGATTACCCTTATTTCACTGTAGTCTGGCCAGGCTCTTAAAAAATGTAGATTTTTCCACATTATTGTGTTTTCTAAATTAATAGGACAGAGTCAAGGAATATGAACGAATCTTGATTTTTATCAAGTAACTGATAAAACTCACATTGGTTTTAGCTCAGTTGCCTGAAAGGATGTTAGGTAGTTAATCTAACTTAACCTGGTTGACTATAATCTTAATCCTTTATGGGGGAACCTGGTGGGCACAGCTCCTGTAAGTCTGTCTCCAGGGATGTGGGAAGTTCTGTCTCCAGGGATGGCTGCCCTACAGTAGACAGGACAGATGAACTGTCGAGTTTTGACAGACTTTTAGTGGCGGGTCCCGTGGCCACAGAACTGCTGGAATTTCCAGATAGAACTACCTTGGGGCTGCCCTTTTTGTGCTTTATCTCACAGATGACAGGGAACTGCCTGCCCTCTGTCACACCTTCCTGGCAGCACAGACAGAATGAACACATTACATTCTATTAAATAATGCACTCTGATCAAATAGCTGAGATTTATTCTGGGCATCCTGCTGGTTTGTACTTTAATTAACTTTTTGTTGATCTTGAAGTCAAATCATGTTGCCAAATTTTGATAGCAAATATTTTTTTATGAGTGCAAAACTCACTCCTAGCCCTGCAACTCTTTTCTTGTTAGCTGCTGAGGTGTTTTTGCTGCATCTCCTACTTCATCCTTGCTGTTTGCACTGCGGTTTGCTTCCTGGGATGACTGCAAGCATGGGGCATGTCACAATCCTGCAGGATTCCAACTTCTCCTCAGGGAGTCACTCCCTTTCACCCTCTGCTCTGCATCCCAGATCTTTCTGCCATTATTGGGGAATTGTAGGCTCTTCTGCTGTCTCTGTTGAACTCAGTATGCTTAGAACACTGCCTGTATTTACTAAGTAGCCCCTGAACACTCTAAAAAATTGTGGAGTACACAACAGTAGGCTTACAGTGTTAGAACGATTGACGATCAGTCTTAATTTGGTATAATTTTTCTCCCAAGGTTAGGGGTATGTTGCTCAATGATAGGGTAGCCCTGGTCTAGAATTTTAAGCGGTTTATACTTCAGCTGAAGGAGAGACTCAGTCTTATCTCTGCACAAATGACTCCATGAATCCCAAGGAAGGGGCTGTCATTTGAGTATTATCAACAGGTTCATCTATGATTTCCTGGTGCGCTATGTGTGGACAGAACAAGGCCAACGGTTCTGTATTGGTGCCTTGATGGCTGATGGCGTTGCTGGTTTTCCCTCCCCCCACTCCTTCCTTTCTTGTTCCTCAAAACATGGGTTATAAAAATGACAAAATGGGCTATAAAATGACAGGGCGTTCAGTGAGACTTTAAATGTTCCATCTTTCTCCTGGAAATGTTGGATGTTTGTATTCCTATATGATTTCAAAGATGATGGTGAGTTTTGGAAGTGCTGGTGCTTTTTATTCATTTTTCTCAAAGCGAAACGGTTTTGAAGAAGCTTGGTGTGTGATGGGGTCGGAGGGAGTTATGAGAAGGTGTAAGGGTTACTCTACATTTGAATCTTCTACTTCAAAATAATTAAAGACTCTGTTGGGTGCTGAGGAGAATAAAAAATGAATAGGACCCAGCTGTTGCTTTGAAAGGGATTAGGGGAATTGAATATAATACTAGAAAAATAGCTTTAAAAGAAAATAGGAGACATTAAATGAAAAGTAGAATCAGTGTTCTTTAGGAGATATTACTCCTAGCTTAGGACCTCAACAGGAGCTTTGAAAAGGAACTGGTGTTTGAATCCGGCCTTGAACAAAAGGAGAATTGTTGAATACTGATGAATGAGGGTAGAAATTCATCCTTGAAAAAGGGATTAAATTGTATCAAGAATAGAGGCAGAAATTAGAAAAATAATTATTGGAAGCAGTAAGTCACAGTTTGTGTCCCCCGAAATACTAGTCCCGAAGAGATAATATGCACAAAAAATTTCTGTGGTGAAATTAGTTTTAGAAAAATTGACTATTATTATCTGCCTTGGAGATTTTCTGAGAAATATTCTGGGAAAAAATATATTTAACGCCTGTATTAGCTTTGTTGTTACTTGAAGAAAATACTCAACACCCACACTTTAAAGAAAGTAAGGATTAATTTGGCTTGTGGTTTTGAGGGATCAGTCCATGGTTGGCTGACTCAAAGGCAGAAATTGCACACTGGAAAGCACAGACCAGGAAAGCATCCTATCTCCCAGTTGTCTGGAAGCAGAGCAGAGAACAGTGCCAGAGAGAAAGGGGTACCACACAGAGTACCCAGAGTCATACCTCTGTGACTCACTGGGGCATGCCTAGGAGTATGCTTTCCATATTGGCAAGGTATACCTTAATCCAATAGATTTGACATATTAGGATTAATGGTCACAATGATTGTCTTTCTGGTTGGAGCCTGGATAGTTGAATTGTACTAGATTGAAATATGAACTTTCTGTGGCCTTCATTTCAAGATCAAGTTTATGTGTTTGGGTATGAAGTTGAAGAGGGGCAGATTGTGCACATTAATCATGATATGTCAACTTCATAGGATTAAGAATCACCAGGACAATTAGAAGAGCACACTCCAGGGAGTATCTGGCTGGGTGATGGATGTGCGACCTTGGGCGCTCCTGATGGTCCCTCGCTGGTTTCTGTCTGGCACTGACTCTCTGTTCTGCTTCCCAGCCACCAGGAACTGAGCAGCTTTGCTCCTCTACGTTTTTCCCTCATGATACTTCTGCTTGGAGCCAGCCAATCAGAGACTGAAAACAGGAGCGAATTAAATCTTTTCCCCTTTAAATTGTGAATATCATCAATTGTGTCCAATGAGGAAAAGCTACTACAAAGTTATTGATTCCAGCTGTTCAATGATGAAATGCTGTCATGTAGTACAATATTAAAAAAAAATATCATGAAGCAGTTTCTTGCAGGTGCTTCCTGGTTAGCACTGGTCCACAGGTGGCACTGAGGTGAGGTGGTGAAGATCTGAAACCAGAGTAAAGAATTTGTGAGCGCTAACCTGCGAGTTTTCTGATGTGGCTGAGTCATAGCCCACTGTGTCTCTTAGGTGAGTTAATCAGCTTAGTCTGCAGATTGCTCGAGATGGGATGGAGGGAAGCCTGGGAAGAAACTGCTAAAGAGTGATGGTGGTGAATCTGTGGCATGCATGTTATTGTGTTTTTCTTTTAAGGCAGAGAACTATTTAAGAAAAAAGAAAAGAAATGTTAATGTGTGAGTTGTTTTCTCTACACGAAAACCTCAGTGTTCAGGTTTAAGTGCAGTGTTGACACTGTGCGGTGACTAAGTGGCTTTTGTGTTACAGTTGGGACTCTGGATCTCTAAGGGCCTCACCATCACCTGCATTGAACTTGTGGTTCAGGCAGTTTCGCAGAGTACTAGGTTTGCAGTAGCATAAGTCCACTCTGAGGTGGACGTGGTTTCCATAGGAGCAGAGGTTGGAGTGAGAGATCTTACACCAGCAGAGTCCACAGTGCTTGGTGTTGGTTGTTTGAGGTTAATATGTAGATTTTTAAATTCTGAAAGTTAGCTCCTCCCACACACATTTTGACCCCCCCTGCAATCAAGAACAATCACAGCCTTTGGTCACTACTTTGAGGCAGCCATTTTCAATCTTAGCGTGTGTAAAGACAGGTTTGTTGACATACCGCTGTTGCTAAGGATTTTTTTTTTTTTTGTCTTTTCCTTTTTATCGGTACCAGGGATCGAACTCATGACTGCCTGCTTGCAAGGCAAGCGCTTATGCCGCTGAGCTAAACCCCCAGCCCCGCTAAGGATATTTTTGAGGTGAAGAACTGAAGTGGCCTGAGTGTAATTTGGGACTAGGAGGTTTAAATGCTTGACTTTCTCTACTCCTTTGCTGAGATAGAGGGGTCACAGGATCCTATGGGCTTTGGGACTAAAGGAGAGGTTGATCGAATTGAGAGGAAAAAGGGCAGCTCAATCTCAGAATTCCCTGGTATATTTTGGCGCTTATTACAGGCCTTTTGCAAAGGAGGGAATCCTTCCAAACTTCCATGCATCTCACTTATTTTCTCAGCAGTCGGGTTTTATCCAGCTGGGAATAGTGTGACTCTGGCTTATAGACGTTACCTGCTATATTCCAGACACTAACTTGGCGAGAGGAGCAGCCCTCTTGTGTGTCAACAAGTGACATTTCCCTGGATGCTGCGCAGTGGATTTTACCCTCCTCTTGTAAACATCAACATTTTGTATCACAACTTTTGCTATGGTTTTCTTATGTATAATTTAATCTACTACTTTGCTTTTTATGATTCACATAAATTGCAATGCATTCATTATTATAATTCTATAGTTTTGGGCCAAAGAATGCAAACAAATTATTGAGTAAATAGTACCAAAAACAAAAAAGCTCTCCTTCCATGTGGAAATACTGATCCACTAAGTTATTACAAAAAAGCATAGGGTTTATTCAATGTGTCATTCGTAAAATGACCCAAAACATTGATTCCTGTTCTCATGAAATTAGTTGTCCATTTTTTTTTCCTTCCCTGTCACAGAGATTCCTAGAAATTTGTCTGTTATGATTTCACAAGTTGAATCACTTTATAAAATGTTAATCTTTTTGTATTTGTAGATTGATAATGTTTCTAGGTCATATAAGAGTCTGAACACTTTTTTAAAACATTATTAATCACAGTGGTTGCATTCCAAACCAAATGTGGTCGCGTTTCATATAAATAGAGCAAGACACAAGGTCACCAATTATTTCCTCTTTTTTTTAATCAGAAAAATTGGTTCTCTTAAATTTTTTTAGCCATACAGATTAATTCGATTTTAGGTAATCAGTAAAGAACAGACCCAACTCCTCTCTTGAAAACAGATTTTGTTGGAAGGGATATTGAATCTGTTTTAAGATATCTGCATGCTTCCTTTGAGTTTGAATCACATAGGTTAGAAAATAAAGTGGTTTAATTTAACATGTTAGTTTCATCACACTGTTGTTCCACTGATTGAAAAGGTTGTTATGCTGATTGTCAGTCTCATTGATTGATTGATTCATTCATTGATTGACTGGTTGAAGACAGAGCTTTCTACGTAACCTAGGATGACCTCGAAAGAACTTCCAATTATTTTGCCTCAGCCTCTCCAGTGCTGAGAATGTAGCCATGAGCCACCATGTCCAGATTTCAAACTCTTAAATGCTTTTAAAAATATTTCTAGAGAGAAGGAATGTCCATTTGCCTACTTAAAATAATCTATGAAGTATTAAAGATTATTTTGAGTTCTTTGGGAAAAAAGCGTTCTCCCATGCTGCAACAAGTTAGTGAAGGAGGTTTTGGTTACAAAGATCTGACTGTTTGGAAGAGGAAGAGGGTGGGGTGTTTTAGGAGGACACATGGGAAGCAAATGGAGCCTGAAGATGGAGGGCACAGGAGATAAGGAACGGTGGGAGATCAGGGCTAAGGGCTGAGAGCAGGAGCCCCTGCAAGTGTGACACAGAGCCCAGCTCCCAGAGCTCCTGTCTTCCTTCTGTGTGTTGGCTTCCTTTTTATTTCTCCTTTGAGGTTTGCCCTCTTTCTTTACTCAGTAGTAGCATGACCATTGAGAACTTTCTAGTGATTCTGATCTTTCACAGAAGAAGAGTTATACTGGGAGAAGGTGGTACAGAGGAGTTTTACTTCTTGAGTGATTCTGAGGCACCGCACTAGAATCAGACTCACACACACTCACGCTGGTGTTTGCACACACAGGAAATCCTTACCTTGTGTGACAGATTGAATTTCTACATGGGGACAGTAATGCATTGCAATTAAACATAACGGTCTATCAGCAGATCTAGAAAAGTATACAAGGCCACTAAGGGTTGAGGCAGAGGTGGACTTCAAGTGGATACAAAGCCACTCTGTTGGCTCCCATTGCTGGCCAGGGCTCCAAGGTGGGTGAGCCTTTGTTTGTGTGTTGCTTAGCAGTGTGTTCTGTCTGAATGGGCTTTGCCTCCTGAGTCATGAATTGTCTGATGCAGGGGCAAGGTGTTTCCCCAAGCCTGTCTAAAATGGTAACCAAACCCAGACACTTAATACCCAAAAGGATTTTCAGAACAAGACGTTAGCTACACAGATTTATCGCAGGGCTTGAAGAAATAATATTTGATAATTCTGTCATTGTAATCAACCTGTAGCCTGCTGCTTTTTGTGTGCTAGATTTGAGTGATTTCAGGTGAAAGGACGAGAGTCCTAATTTTATTCAGCAGTAAATCTGAGTGTACGGAGAAGCGGAGAAGTGTTCCCTTTAGTTCCTAAGTCTTTCCTTTCGGAAATGGGTTTCGACTCAGGAAAGCTGAAGACTAAGGTTGAGTATTCTTGAGTGTTTTGCAAAACGCCCAGTTCTTACTATTCACCAAGTTTTGAATTGTTGGAAGGTATTTGTATTACATGAAAAAGGAAAAAAGTACCCAAACAATAAGCACTTCTTATATCTCCACTCTTATCTCACTCTTTTGCATAACAGACAACCGTAGATCTGTGCTGTATGCCCCGGTGCTTTTTAAGTGTTTACAAGATAGCTTCTGACAATCAGCTCTTCTCTTTCTTATTACTAACCCTTCTCCCCTTTTACCAAACCATAAAGCTGAAAGCTCTGTTTCCGGCTCTAATCTACGTGATGAAATGACTTCTCTCCTTTGTTTTTTGTTTCATAGTTTTAAATAAAAATTAATAGTTTAATTTGCCAGGTCTTATCTTAAAACTATGGTAAATTTTTATTTATTTAACAAACATTGGAAAAATGAAGCCATAAAATTTAATGAATATTGATTTAAAACATCTGAAATTGGCAGATAGAATACAAGCAGCTAGAAAGTGTTTTTGAAACTCATCCATGAAAATGTTTGAAATTCAAAAGAGGTAGGCAAACAGTGTATTTTTCCCTGAACATAGAAATTCTCTTCCAAATACTCTAGTCAGATTTTATGGTTTTGTTCAAGAGTTCAAGATGATTATACATAGATTAACCATCCCATTTCTATCTTTTTATTTTTATTTTTTGGTCCCAGAAATTGAACTCATGACCTTGTGCTCACCAGGCAGGCACTTACGCTGCTGAGCTAAAATCCTCAACCCCCATTTCTATCTTGACTATTATTGTTAGTTTAAGTTTTGGCTCCGTGGTATATCACCCCTCAACGTAAACCCTGTGGCTTGGATCTGGCTGTCATGACAGTTTGCATGTTCTCTTTCAGTCTGAGCTGGAAAAATGTTCTAAGCTTAGCGTTTGCGCTGTCCTTTCTGTGAGGTCTGCCGCACCGTGTATGGGAAGGGTAAAGGAGCGTTCCTGCTGCTCTGTGAATGCTCACATAGCTTTGCTTGTGCCTCCATCATTAAATGGAGAGGTGGCTCTGAGCTGTGACTATTTGTGCCTGGGGCTCTCTACAGAACTCTAAGTTTTCTGAGGTTAGGGGCAGAAAGTTCCGTTTGGACATGTGTCTCACATAGCTAGCTGAGGCTCTTGGGATTGGTTGGGTGGTAATTAACCATTTACTGCTTGAAAAGAGAGAATGACTCACACAGATCCAAGGAGAAAAGACCTTTTAGCTTTTGGATAGTAAAACTTTCAGGAAAAAAAAACGTACCAAAATTGAGTTTAAAGCCTTGGGGTTTATCTTAATGATTGCTTTCACTGCATGGAAAAGAAAAAAAAATACCTTTCTGGAATTAAACTCATTGAGGCAAGCAATTTTTATATTTTTTTCAATTTCTTGTGGAGAACTGTTTTTCTCTGTAAACAATGTGGCCAGTAACAGTTGAAGAGCAGGCTGCGATACGTGAAGCAGGGTTCAAAGTGAGATGAATTATGTGGTCTAGGAATTCAGTGGCCTAATTCTCGACACAGTGCATCATCCCTATGTTCTGTGTGTGCACGATTATTTATTTGCTCCTCACTGAGCTTTAGTTCTAAGCAGGCCATGCCAAGGATTTCATACTTCACTGAATCACATGTGGATTTTTCACTCTACAAAAGGGTTGACTTGGGATATTTGCAAGCACAGCTTTGGCCCTGGTAACCTTATTTTTTTTTTTTTTTTAAAGGGAAGACTTTGAAGAAGCAAATACTCTTCTCAGTGGTTTAGCCTAACACTGGTTTGGAAGCATTCTGTGCATAATACTTTGCAATCCCAGAATTAGACCTTTCCTGTTCTCAGCGCTCACAGTAAAGTGAGCTTAGTGTAAATCTAAGTTTTCGAAAGCCTCTCCGGTTGGATTGTTATTGAGTAACTATTCTTTTTACTCTCAGTGATTTGAAAGAGGCAGCTAAAGGCCACAATTACTCCTTCTCTTCTCTTCTCCTTTTCTGCCTTCCTCTGTCTGTATCTTCCCACTGAATAGACCTAGTCTTAGGTTTCAGATAAACACCCTCCACCCAAGTGTTTATCTTAAAGCTCCTGGGATATCGTGTGGTAGGATAAGAAAATCAGCAACAACCTCTGGGCTTCCATTTGCATTTTATTTAGAGTAAGTGTTTACTTACTTGTAGATATTTGCGTATTTCTCCATAAACCCGGATTAGACTTTTAGAAGAGAATGTGAACGGAACTCTTAGGGTGCTGCCAGAGAATGTGAGGGCAGTGGTGTGGTTGGGGACATGACAGAGCTAGGGAGGGTCATTACAGTGACGTATTTCTGAGCAGGAAGAGGCGTCAGAATCAGCACTGGCCAAAGAGAATGGGGTAGGCAAGAAGGGAGATTGATAACAAGTCAGAAGCATCCTGTCTGAGATTTCACATTCTGTGAAATGTGGCTTGTTCAGGTCAGTTCTCTTTCTGTCTCCTTTCCTGCCTTTAATTTCTTCTTCCCATGGCCTCCTGTACCTCCCTCCCCATATTTTCTCTTCCCCTCTTTCCTTTCTCTTTGACTTTGCCTGTCTTTTGGAGTCTCTGTCTCTCTGCCTCTATCTGTCTCTGTCTCTGTCTCTCTGTCTCTCTCTCTCTCCTCCCTCTTTCTGTCTCTCCCCCTCTGCTTTTTTGCAGAAGAGGATCTGAACGCAGCAGCTATAGCTTGTCCTACATGCTTTGCGACACACAGAATATATTTTTAACAAGGATTTGTAGTCTCTGGTTCAAACTACATTTTTTTTCCCCCAAAGGAGAAATTTTATTTGGAGCATCTAAAGATTTTAAACATGCCTCACTTTATAATTAATGGAATTTTTAAAATCTAGTGTTGGTAAAATATGCTTTAATTATTTTTTGACATGATACAGTATCTTATGGGATTTAGAACCTGTCTTTGTGTGGAAAAAAAGAATCTTAATTGAAAAACAAACAAATTCCTTTGTACCAAGCCATTTTTCCTTTCCTTTCTGCCTCTCTGGGGATAGTTTGGAGATAATGGGGTACATTCCTCCAGTCTGAAGATGAGCAAAGAAACACATAAATAGAATTTCCTCTTTTCATGAGAAACCTAAACAACAAACAGAGAGCAAAACAAAAGATAGGCACTAGTGATACAGGGAATGAAACTCCTCACCTACTGTATGTCCAGGATGAGTCTGTGTTCTCTAAAATCAAAGAATTAATTTTAGGAACAATGGAGGCTAAGAGTGGAATATATTTATTGAGAGAAAGGAAGCTTCTGTCTGAGACAGAAGGGGTCCTGAGTGGAATGCCAAAGATTCTGTATTTTCTAAGGATATTTATAGAGTACAATCATGAGGTGAGATAGGTCTACAGTTGGAGAAAACTGGGAACTCAGTGCATGGGCATGAGGTGGAACAGAACCATGGTCAACCAATAGATTTAATCGTTTAGGTAAAATTGCCCAAATCAAGGGCAAAAGAGGATGCTGGTCCGTAACAAGTGGGCGTTCTTTATGAATCAGTGACTCTGCCTATGGGGGATTGGGATGGTAACTCTTCACTGCTCAAAGTGACCCAGACTTAATCCCTAAGGATTACACTTAAGGGGTGTGGTGGCATTTGTTTTGCCTTCTGTGATATCTGGCCCACAGCAAGAGATGTGTGTCTCCTCCACGGTCACCAGACACCTGGTCCTGTGTGCTGGCTTCTTCCAGGGCCCAGCCCTGTCCGACTGCCTATAATATTTCTGACTAGCTGTCTGTAACACTAGGAAGTAAGGAGACAGATTTTTCTCAGGGTTAGCTGCGCCGCACAATGAGCGGGAAGATGGTGTACTGCAAGCTTGGCCTGAGGAAGAAAATGATCTAAAAAAAGAAAAAGGAGGTTCCGAGTCTGCCACGTCTTCGAAAATTGGAGAGGAGAAAAGTAGATTTCTTTCATTTCCTTTTTCTTCTACTGGTAAAAGAGATTCCTGTGGGATCCTACTTACTCTTCAGAGAGGAGGATCACTGTCATGAGCTCAGACAGATCTTACTAGAGATAAGTAAGAGAGAAGGATTAAGTGACAAAAATAGTATTTTGGTAAAATGAATTTTCTTGTAGGCAAATTAAGATAGAACGTTCAGTTTTATTGCTTGTTAAATGTTTATAGGTGAAGTCAGATGATCTATAATAGTGACAGAGCCAGAAAAAGCCTTGAATGTTACAGCACCAAAATAGTTTTCTTGCATGACAGTGATCCATACCTGTTAGTGTTCTTAAAAGGCTCCATACTCTCCATTACTGTCTTACTGTACTTTGAATTCACATTATTAGTCATTATAGGTTTTCTGTGTATAAAGATCATATGAACTTATCTTCGGTTAAGATGTAGGGAGAATTGTGATATTCATGGATGAGTTTTGCAGTTACAGTTAATGTTTTCTTGTCTTTCTGCATATGACCTTTCTAATGGCTCATTATTCCTGATATTTTCATTCCAAGGCTACCTCATTCTCAAATGTCCCACATACATTATTGAGCAGCTTTTAAATCTAATTAGATTGTGTTCTTACAACATAAACATTTGCTCAAGAAGAAGAATGGTACTTTGTTTATTGCTATCAAAGTATTATACAAGAAAGGGGAAACTAATAGTTTTATGTAGTTTTCTCTTTTCCTTACTCTACACACAAGTATATATATACATATATATATATTTAAAAATTATTTAGTCTTTAAGTATGACACGTCTTAGTATCTACTGAATGATGTGAACATTCTCATTTGACTTTTTACCAAGTTTTTCCTCTTAGTTTGGAAAGTATAAAGTTTTTATTTTAAGCTAAAAGGATTCATGGCAAGGAATTTGAGAAATGTAAAGAAGCATCTAATCTCATTAGTCTGAAAGCAAAAGTTGCTAACAGATTTTGATGTATCCTTTGAATCTTTTCTATGCATATGTGTACTCACGCATATATTTTTGTGTATTCAAGCATCTTCCTGTAATTTTAGTTAAAAGGAAAACCAAGACGACATACTGAATACATAACCTGCTTTTAAACTTCTAGAAAATGATGTCTATTCATTTATAGGCTTATACTATTTTCCCCAGTGTCTCCCAAAGATGAAACATCTATTCACGGTATCACTGACAGTAGTTTTACCAACCATCAGTCATACTGTTGCCATCCTGTCTTCAAATTTTATTTTTTGCACAATGGAGTACTATATTGCCATCAAGAAAGATAAACTGAGGCTTTTGTAGGTAAATCACAACTTGAAAATATAATGTTAAATGAAGTCAGTCAGACACAACCTTGACTATCACATTTTCTCTTATGAGAAACACAAAATACACACACACACACACACACACACACACACACGGAGAAAAATAGAAGAGAGATCAATAGGAAGTAGGGAGAAGGTCAGACTTTTCCCCAAATTAGATGTTCATTGCTTCAAAAATATTTTAATGTATATGTTAATTAGATTCATTTTTATTACGTTTGTCTTAGTTTGTTTAAAAGAAAGCTTAAGGTTATTAATACCTGCTTTTTTTATAGGTGTCCTTTGGTTTATGTCTTTTACTATGAGTAAACACTGAAGAGAACGAGATACTGTTATTTTCTTATTTTGTTTTGAAATTTTGTTTTTTATTTAAAATACAGTAAAAAAAATCAAATCCTTGTTATATAACAATAATCGTGCGCTTCTCCCAGGACGCGATGCTTGAAGTCACTCTTTAGTTACTGCCTGTGAGGTTTTACTGAAACACGGGTCTCAGTGCCGTTCTCAGGATCCTCAGATTTTCTTTTCTGTGAGGTTCTTCACTGTTCACTCAATGTAGCACCAGTTAATCTCTTATTTTATTGTGACCCAAGCACATGGTGTGTGTTCTCTGGCGGTGGTTATTGAAGTCCTGTGATTCCCAGTATTGATGGCAGTATTAGCACTTTAAATGTTTATTGAATTGCATTTTTACTGTTAACTTGATTCCCTGAGCCCTGATAACACAAAGATGATCAGCCCCAAATATTTATGTCACTTAACTTAGCTCATCCAGGCATTTTCATCACAATGGCAAAAGCAGGAAGCTTCTTTTCTGTGGTTTTGATTATTTTGAAAAGTTATCTAGCCTTCTTCTTGTCCTGTATCTGCTGGAGGCACACAAGTCCCTGTGAAGATGTGAGGGAGGACCGCGAGTCTGTTATCCAGGGGACGCGGGATACCATCATGGCAGCAGCTGTGGGCTGCGGCTGGCTTTTCATGTCACTGTCCTGTGTCCCCTCTTCCGTGGGCTTCAGGTGCTACTCCTGCGTGGTCTCTCAGAGTGGGGCTTGGACAGGGAGCATCACATGTGCCACGGATGAGCACAGTTCCAAGCAGTTTCCTTACTGCCGTGATGCCAGGGTTGGGTGATGACATCTAGATCACGGGCCTAGGAAGCCTTCCTGTTGTGCCTTTATTCTCTGGATGTCATCAGGAACCAGCAGGTTTTGTTTGTAGGTGAATTGAAGATCAAATTCATTGTATCTAATCAAATGGATACAAGGTTCTGTTCACCAGTTATTAGGGATGTGACCTTGGCCAAATCAATAAACTATTCCATATCTCAGTTTTCTGAGCTGTAGAACGAGAACATTTTCACTGGCCTTGATTGTACATATTAAATGCAATTAAATATTTATATCAAATGGAATATTAACATTTCATATTAAGTAAAAAGGAAACGTATTTGTGAATATTAAATTGTCTAGTACAAAATTAAATGCTAGTAAATATTAAATGGAAATGCTACCTACAATATCTTGCCTATAATAGCTGATTTACCCAAAGCGCTCAGCTTTTTTCTTTTTTAAAAACTAACATTTCCCTGAAGTGTTTGGTCTCTTGTTTTCTAGATTACCAGTTAGTAAAGCTTAGAAATGACTTTATCACTTTGGGTCAACTGAACAAAGCAATAAAAGCACTAACCTTTTCTAGAAGATGAGCTCTTAAAAATAAGTAGGGGCAAAGCAACTTCTCCTTGTTTCTGACTCCTCACCTCTTGCATTCATTAATTTTAAAAAATACGCGAATGACATGATACATCTTTTATCTTTACCACACTGAGAAAATTTCATTTCTGCATGCTACCAAAAAAATACTTTATTAGAAAAACAATGATTGACAGGCAAAACGGAGCAATAAGTATTGCAGAGTGGTCTGTGATAAGGGAGAGCATTTCCACACTGGAAAGAGGGTCACAGGATAAAGTCTCTCGTCATTCACTGCGTCCTCGGTAAATCAATTAACCTTACAGGCCCTGGTGTAAGAGGAAGCTGTGGCGCTTTCCTACCTGGAAATAGGGTGCTGATTCAGGTAAAATCCTGGCATCCCGTCCACTTCTAGACTGTAATATTAAAAGGAAAAAAATGTGGCTTTTTTGTTAAACATTTGTTTTAATCACTATTATATATATATATATATATATATATATATTTGTGACATAAGCTTTGTGCTTTTAATTTTGGGGCATTTCACGTAGAATTTCTTAATTCTGTACAGTCCTAAATGCCTGAAAGTACTGCTTTCCCTTTTCTCCCAACTTTGACCCCTGAGTCATTAGATTCTCAGTCCTGGAGTTTCTCTTTTCATGTAGTGAATTTGAACTTTCATCAGTCTTTTTTAAAAAACATAAGATAACGAGGGTCAGTTCACTAGAATGGGAGGAGAAAAATTAAAAGTAGACATTAGTTTGAGTATGGAAAAGTTAACCAGAATGAAACTTTGTTTTGTAAAGTTGGATCCAGTGGAGGGTAATCATTTTAAACTGGCCATTACAGTGAGTTCACACTTCTTCCTTAAGTAGCTCAGGTTGCAGTCCAGTTCAAACAGCCACTAACAGGATCTTCAAAGCCTTTTCTCAAATCCACTGGTTGTATGACAGCGGTAGCTTTTGGAAGATCTAATTCCTCAGAAGTGCCATGCCATTCCATCTGAATAGCCAAGTGGCTTTAGAGCCCTCCTCGAGGATTACCCAGGACAGAGTCTTATGCTGTTCTAAGATGAAGCGGTGAAAAATATCCAAGCAGATGCTGAGGCCATCTGTCCTGACACTGGAGGACATTCCTTTACCAGGAGGGGAGTTGTAACCCCTGAGTCTTGAGAATGCTTAGCAGCTTCTCAGATTTTAAAATTCCTTCGTTTTAAGTAAGTGAGCATTTAGCACTAACAGAGTCCTGAATTGTACTTCCTGGGGGTGGGGGAGAGGGCATGAGAATGCTGGTTTTTGTACTGTGGGGAGCATTACTGCAGAGAGATGCTTGACCCAAGCCTGGGGATTTTGTTGCCTTCTTTGTGGGACTGCTTGAGTTCAGTCTGAAGGTGCCTCTGGATATCGCCTCTGTGTCCTGCTTTGGGACATGTAGATGGGTTTAAATACAGTTCCATCCTCCAGTAGTTGGTTGTAATAAATGAAATGTCCTTTTCTATGAGAAAATACATGGGTGGGAAATGCTGAAATAAACCGAGTTAAAATATTTATTGCACAAAAGAGATGTGAACTGAGAGAGGCATGCAGCCTGGCTCTCCCCACAATTCCTCACTTGTGAATGGCATCCCTGAAGGGTTCTGCACATTCCTGGTGTGGGCATGTGGGGCACACAGCTGAATCACAGCTGCTAAAAGGGAATCTGTGTCTCCATCTTGCCAAGAGAAGACACAGGGAGGAGAGAGTAGGAGAGAGCTAGTGCGAAGAGCTTGCTTCAGATTTCCCTGCCTGAGATGTCTGCATGGTACCTGGGTCATGAGGAACGGTGTTCAGGGTTTGAGGCTCCCTTTTCACAGGCGAATTCTTACCATGGGCCGTAGTTTGTGCAAAAATACACCTGCTTTCTCCAGAGATCTTTCCTGCACCCGTGGGAACGCCAAGTGATCTGTAGCCTAGGATTGGAGAGGCTCCAGTGACAATGCATTTTTGCCTTGGTAGAACTTGGTTCATCCTTGGCCTTCCTCAAGACCCATCTTACTCTTTGCTTTGAAGGGCTTGCTTCCAGGCGTCGGATGAAAGTTTGGGACACCAGCTCCATTTGGCTTTGCACCTGGCTTGTAGCCTTATGAGCAATGGGGCCTTGAGCAAATCAAGTTCCCTTGACCTCAGTTTCTTGGTAGCAGAATGGAAATAATAAGAGCACCTGGTAATAGAGCGTGTCCTCTACTGCCACAGTGCGCCTGACCACTAAGGATGAACTCCGGAAGATCAGCAGAGGAGATTCTAATGTACTAACAGACTAACACTCATAATAACCTCTCTCCAGTGTTGCCTGTGTTTAATATTGCTTGAGAAGTTCTTATGGATTTAATTAATAATACACAAAGGAAAACAAGCAGAGCATTATTTAAATATTATGAATTTATACTTGGAAGTCCCAGTAGCATCAGCTACAAAGTTATGAAGTTTAGATCATTAGCAAAATGGTTGAAAAGTGCATAATTTCCAAGTGGTGGCTTTTCCTGAATATCATCAGCAAACTAGAGGGAACTATCCCATGGGAAAGGTTAGAAAGAAATTGAAACCAAAATATTAGCACTTACGTACCTGATTGGTGGGAAAGTATGTGATCTTTTAAATTAAAAGAACTCTAGTATTCACTTAGAACTTACTCTGTGCTGTGAAGTGCATTAAATATTTTCAGTATTTTAACGATAACTGTTGGTCTTAGACTTCATTTGTATTCTGACAAAATATATTCATTAATCCCCGATGAGATCCATAAAGCCTTTCTGAGTTTTGTTTGGGAATTCTAGTGTATCTAAAGATTGTAATTGTAAAACTGTTTTCCAAATGGCACATATTGTAATTTACTGCTATTTGTATCTGCTTGACGCTGTCAGTGTCTGAAAAGATTTGATCAGAGAAGTGAGGCAAAGCTGCTCTTGATTTGGGATTAAAACTCAAACAACCCTCTTCCTTTCTCTGCATGAAAGATGTTTATATTCTCTGTGCATTTCTCTTTATTTGTAACAGAGAATTTTTATTTTCAGAAAATTTAATTAAACAAAGTATCACATCTTAATTGATTTAATTTTCTAAAGAAGTAAAAGGGTTATATTATGCCTTTAAAACAACTTATATGCACTTATGAGACATGGTGTGATAACTTAATACACATAATCATTATGTAATAAGCAAATCAGGGCAATGAACATCCCATCTCCTTGAATATTTCTTATTTCTTTGTATTGTGAAACTTTGAACTCCTCTGCTAATTTTTATAATAAAATATATAAGTTGCCATGAATTACAGTCATCCTGAATGGGGTGACTGTAGTACTTTGTCCTGTGTGGAAGTATTTCCATGTTGGTAGGCTGACGTTCCTCCGTCTCCTCTCCACTCTGCCATCGATGGTCTTGAAGGACCATTAATTTAGTTTCTGCTTATAGGAAATCAACATTCTTAGTTTCCCCATGTGAATGAAGACAAGGAGTCTTTTTTTCCTGTCCCTCACTTATGTCACTCCATGTCATGTCCACTGTGATCACAGGAGAGGATTTCATATTTTTTCTTGTTTGGCTGAATGATATACAATGCTGACTTATTTAGATCTAACTTTCTGTGAGCTAATGTAAAAACCTAGGTATTTAGAAAAACTACACTATACCTGGCACCCTGGGTCTTTGGAGAGCTTTACTTTCTTAGTGGCCTTCTTTGGAGATAACTGTGAGGCTGCAAAGGACATTTTACAGCTGAGGGCCCTGCTTCCGCCAGGTTAGTGATCGCATAGGAAGTGAGTTCTCTCGTCCTGTTACTTACCCTGCACATCCCTTCTCTGATCACTTCTAGACCGGTGTTTCATAGTACTATAAAATTTGCCTTTTTGACCCACATTATCACTCTTGGAGGCCCACTAGTGCCACTGGGTTAGACTCCATAACCATGCATTCACTGACCTCTTAGGGACTGTGGAGAAATCACAGTTCAGGGCCACATTTTGTCAAGATAGCTGCACCCTGGTGCAGGATCACACAACACATCTCTAATTTTCAAGACGTTCAGGGTTTCAGTAGAAATACTAGTTTTTGAAAACAAGGCTCTGTTAGTGCCACTATCTCCACAGCAAAAAATATTTTTTTTTTCTGTTTGGCAGGATGCTCCGTGTCCCAGCAAAGCAGCACTTCTGTGCAAAGCAGTCTAGATGGATTGCAGTGCTTATGTGTGGGGAATGTTTACCGTCTGATCGGAGCAGGGCTGTGCGTAGGCTCGGGACCTCACGCATTTCCTTCTAGCATTGGTCCTTCCTTCCCTGTTGGAAGTTAAAATCCCCTGCCCAAGAACAGAATGCGTCTTGTTTATTTGCTTTCTACAGACTTCTTTTGTTTGTTCATGTGTGTGTTCATTTTTCAATATCGGGAGTTGAATATAGAGTCTTCACACCGAGCTATATCAGCAGCCTTTATTTTATGTGAGACAGTGAATCACTAAGTAGGCCAGGGGGATTTGAACTCTGGTCTGTCTGGTCTCAGCCTCCCTGAGGGTTGGGAATTCATGCACTTCCAAAAGGAATTCAACTTTATGTGATTACCAGTTCAGCAATCATTCCTGAACAATGGCTTTGCCACCTAGACTGGGGGCTCACGGATTCTTGTCCCAGTCCATTTAGGCCAGTTTCAGCTATTTCCACCCCACATAACTGTTCACTTTCACCTTTTGGGCACTTGGTCTTCTGCTCTATTTTTCTTCACCACTTGGAATCTCTTTGTTTCCTTTTTCATCCTTGGGGAGCTCTCCCTCGGGGGGGACACAGCTGTCACTTTTGTAACATCACAGCTCTTCTTGCTATGGTGACCCCATTCTCTAGAGAAGTTGGAAGACTTAGTCAAATACAGTTGTTTAAAATCCTGGCTAAGTGTGTACTCTATGGTGCTTTCTGTGCTTCAGATCTTCCTGATCCATTTCCTTCATCCTTCACTTTGATCTGAGGCAAATCTGTGGTGACATCAAATGTAAACTACCTTAGTGAAAGCTGAGAAGAGAGACTAGGAAGGGGTCCGCCAAATGAAATACTGTTTAAGGAAATAGATTATATTTTACTATTGTGAAATCACTGTTGAGTTTAATAAGTTATGAGTAATAGTATATAGACCATAATCACAATCATGGTCCGAGCATTTCATTTCATATAGAAGTACACACAGACACACACACGTGCACCCATTCACATGCACACACACCCCAAAGTTATAAATCTCTCCTTTCAGATGAGGCAGCCACAGAAATGCTTTTAATGTGTCTCTCTGTTTTTTCCTTAATCTATTTTGCATTCTAGATTCGCCTTCAGATAAGGCTTGTCATTACAGAAATAAGTGAGAAGTCAGCTAAAATCATGAGGTGTCAGGAAAATGCTAGAAGTTATACACATAGCCATTAAATAATTTTATTTTGGGCTGAATTAAAATGCAGTTGATGTAATCAATCTTGTCTTGAGCAGTTTATCATAAAACGTTATTGTTAGGAGCAGTTTCCTTGTGTTTCTTGACTGCTGCGTACCTAACTAAAGTTTGTTCCTTAAGGAGCACAGCAAGGACACTGGTGGCCAAGGATGCAGGGAGGAAGTGAGGAGGAGGAGTCCTTGGGCTCTCCATGAACCTGCTGCAGGCATCTTTGGCAAGAGCTCATTTATGGCTGAGAAGGGATTCTTTACTGTCACTGATCTTCTATGATTCTGCAGTCATTCGCTGAATTCAACATTTCCTACTGTAATGATTTTAGGTCTTTTTTATTTCCTTGGCATTTGGTCAATTAATTGCTATTCTATGTGGTTTTATAAAATGTGGTTTGCCTTTGTCAGTTAATGATGCTGCAAATTTAGGTTCCCCCCATGAATTAACTACTAATACCTTGCCATTGGTCATTAATCCAAAGCTGGAGGATGTGTTTGCAAGCAGTTTTACTGTCATTGCCCTTCAATCTTGAGGGTAGTCTTGTCTTTGGGTGTCGCTGAATTGATAGTTTGCAGTTTTTCTTGTGGGGGTGGTGTGGTAGCCTAGGTTAACTTTGTAGGATATAGGATTGCATATCTGCCAAGGTCAACATAGGATAAATTCATAGAACTGAAGTTCCTGGGTTAAGGATCAAGTGGATTATACACTTTGGTACACAACACCAGACTGTTCTCAGGAAAAGGAAACACAGGCTGGCTGTAACTTAGAAGTGTACCCATCCTTACTTCGCCTGGGTGCAGTGGACCAAAGAAGGTGAGTTTTCCTAGTGGTTACCCCTCTTCTGTTCAATCTTGCATAGTATCAGTCCTATTGACCTTTGGAAACTGATACGGACACACCCCTCATTTTGGGGACCATTTGCTCTTTTATAAATAGTAAAGATGAGATAATTTCCATATGTTTTTTAGGAGAAATTTTAGAAGCACTTTTTAGAAAGAATAACTTTTTGCTTGAATGGCCCTTACATCAACAAAGTGTGTTTGTGTTTTATCTTGCACTAGAGTTAGGAAAGTTTGGAAGTGCAAGCTGAGGCCTGAAAAAAGACCTTCAGGAGGCAGGAAAGCCACCGTGCCACACGGAGATGCCATTTTCAGCTGCTGTCTCCACACGCTGCTGCTTTAATCTATTATTCAAATCTTATTTGCCTGCTTCTCCTTGATGTAGGGAATTGAAAAAGAAATGCAAGTTTTTAATGTTACATTCTGTAAAAAGGTGTTTGCCTTTCTCAGGAAACCTTAAATTCAATAGATTTAAAGTTGGTCATTAAGTTTTAGAGCAAAAGCTAGACAGATAATTAAAGAATACTGAATAAATGGGTTTTCATGATTGGAAACATGGTGAGAACCAGAGGTTATTTCAATTCTGTGTATATTTTCCTGTACCCATTCTTAGGAACCACAAAACCCTGACCAGCTGGAGTCTGAAATAAAAGAAAATTAAGCTCTTATTTCTCTTAAAATATTCTTCTAATCCCAGATATTTTTTCCCCACTGTATCATTTTGTTTTCCTTTTGTATTTTGTTATTGTGGTTGTCGTTTCCTAGGAAATCCTAATGGAGTTAGAATGACAGTTTTCAGAGTATCATAGTGTAAGAATTGTTGAGTTCTGGTAGTTTACATTTTAGGATTTCTTCAGGGGAAAGAGTCATTGGTGGCATCTATTTCTGACACGTACCTGAATATATTATCACTTCGCTGCTTTATTGGTTACAGAGACCAGGAGTGATGGGTATTACTGTAAGCTTATCTTCTCATTTCTAATCCTTGAAATCATTCGTTGCTTTACATTTAAAATTTCACACAAATATAGAACAAAATCCTAGCTTAACGATCCCTTAAATGTGCAGCTTAGCTTCTTATGTCATGGGATCATATGGAGAGATTTTCAAATTAATTGGCCCAACATCACTAAGAGGCCATTGGAAGTAAAGGTGGGAAGGTGAAGCCACATTATTTCTTCTGTGTTCTAGAAATGAGAAAACGAAGACCAGCAAGCCTGGGTCCTGGTGAGGTTCAATATAAGATGTGTTCACTGCTCTACCGCTGAAGTGCTTCACTAGGTTAGAATGACCGGGGATTTGCATGCATTTCCATGTCTCTGTGGGCTGCTTTTGCTGCTTGAGAAATCATTATTTTACAGAGTATCTCCACTAAATGGTACCCATATGCAATTTTCTCAGCGGGGACTGAGAAGAGAAAGTTACTGTGATTCGGGTTTCTCGTCTAAGTGGCTTGTTTTCTGTGGACAAAGTAGAAAGCTAAAGTGGGCTTTCAGGATGCAGTGTAACCCCAGGAAACGGCAGAGATGGCTCCTCTTTCCTCCGAAGAATGGATTTTAAGAACTGTAAAGAATCTAAATATTGGCCTGTATATTTTTACATTAATTCAATCTTTTTTTTTTTTTTTTGTCTTTTTCTTTTTTATTGGTACCGGGGATCGAACTCACGACTGCCTGCTTGCAAGGCAGGTGCTTATGCCACTGAGCTAAATCCCCAGCCCCACATTAATTCAATCTTAGAGAAGTTTTGATAGCAAAAGACTTTCACACTAATGAACAACAGAAAAAGATATATTTTTTATTTTAAAGAGAAAACAAAGCACAGAAAAATTAAAAAGCAGTCAAACAAACAAACCAAAAACAGCAACAAAGCCAAATGACAAACAACAGCAATAATAATACCCAAAAAGCAGTAGTGATGCAGGATTTCAAAACAAGATGATAGGATTTTAGCAATAGTTGTTTTATTAAATGTTGTTATCTTCAAAATAGTTGCTCAGGTTACCAGATACAGGCATGCAAAATTGACCAAATGATATGAATTCCCTTTGAGCAGTTTCTTTCTATTTTACTATATCTATTGTAACTTTTGGATCTTACTTGTTTTTAGTTTCTTATACTGGCCAGAAAATGTGGTGGCTACACATGTAAGTCGGATTTATTTCACTTATGAGTATGGTCTCTAGTTGTATCCGCTTATCTATAAAAACTTCGAGTTTATCCTTCTTTCTAGCTGAGTAGTACTCCACTGATTAGAAATACCAAATCTTTTTTTTTTTTTTATCCATTCCTCAGTTGATGCGTGTTTGGATTGTTACCCAGATCTGACTATCACAAATTGTGCTGCTATAAACATGGAAGCACATATATTCCTGTGTTATGATGTTTTCAACTCCTCTAGGAAAATACTCAGAAGGGGAATAGCTGGGTCAGTGTAACCACTAATCCTTGTACTTTGAGGAATCTCCATATTGATTTCTCAGGTAGTTTTACCAGTCTGTGTTCCCAGAGCAATGCAGAAGAGTTCCTTTGTCTCCACAGCCCTGCCAACATTTGTTATTCACTGATTTCTTGGTGTTAGCCATTCTTTTTGGAGTGAGATGGGATCTCAGTGTTGTTTTAATTCGCATTTTTCCAATAATCAGTGATGTCGAACATTTTTCCGTGTATTTATTTGCCATATGTATTTCTACATCTGGGAAGTCTGTACTGATTTCAGATGCCCTAGAAGTTTTTCTTTTGAAATAAATTTCCACCATTTACCCAAATTAACTGGTCACCTCATCCCTGGAAGCGTCTTACCTGAATTGTTGACTGTTTACAAATGTAGTCATGCATGTTTTTGAGTCCTTAGCCAAATGGACATCTAACACAAAACTCTACACCTGAATCTTCCCAGCAGGTCTCTGCCCCTGTGGCAGGAGCTTGGCTCCTACGTGTCTGTTTTATGGAGCTCCAGCCTTTCACTGAGCTCTCTCCATGAGTGAAAAGTGATCCATCGCTCACTGTGCTCAGGCTGAGTTAGGAGCAATGACTTAAATAAGCCAGGTTGCATCTGCAGAGGCTGAAGTGGAGCCCACCAGTAATCCCTCCAGGAGAAGCAAGACAAAGAAAGGCTTAAGTGCCAGCTTGGGTGGTTTCCAATTTTACCAAAATGTAAATATAGCTTCACTTGAGAATTTTATTTTTCACTACATTTACTCTCAATTACTTTGTTCACTGGTTCCTTCTATATTGTGTTTCTAACTCCAAGTAAAAAACATGAGATTGTACTGAAATAGAAGAATTAGAAAAAAAAATAGGAAAAGAAACTTGGATCCATGATTCCACTGATGAGCTTTGGAAAACATCTGGTTTCCTCTCCTAGAGCTTGTGTGAGGGCAGCAGCAAAAATGACAAGAAAAAAAGTGATCTTAACTTAAAAAAAATACATTTGTTTAAATGCTTTAAAAAGACAGTCTTTTTTTGGGATGTGTTTTTGAAAGAGATGAGGGGAAAAGCAGTTTGCCAAACTAGAGTGGTAAGACAGTGCTTCCTATAAAGTTTCAGCCTGTGTCACATAGTTGGAATGAAGTTATTTGCTCGTATCAGCAATCAGCAAGGCTTCTGTAACTTTATCCAGTGAAACCCCTCTCTGATTTGTGCCATTAGGGACTCCTCAGAGACTCTGACACGTGGCGTGGTTTGGAGTTTACTGCTTTGTGCCTTGTGAGGCTGCTCAGTCACCAAGAGTATGACACAGGTGGACCAGAAGTGGCCCTTCACTGGATGACACACCGAAGCTGGTGTATTGGTGGCCGCTGTGATGTATAATTCTGAAAATGTCTACTCCTGCTGTACTTTTGGGAGCTGTTTGGGTTTATGGTTCAGAGTAAAGAACTCACAGTGCCTAGGATCAGATCCTGGCTTTGATGCTTTCTTGTTCTGAGGCCATGAGCGATTTTAATTTTTTGTACTTTGAAGTACCTTTTTAAAAAATATATCCCCTTTACATTTTAATAGACCTCTTTTCATCTGTGAAATCATTTCTAAGGCTATTTGGCATGTAATTGCCCATTAGCCCCATAACGAGGTTGATAAAGTCACATACATGCCATCAGGACTGTCCACAACTCAGAGTCTTATTTTCGGGTTTTGACTTGTGCCTAACCCTGAAAATCAGGCACAGTGATTTAGATTGCTCTCCTCTCTCTTCTGTACTCACACATATTTGAGACCCAGAATTGCTGGTGTTTTTTTCTTTTAATATGTGCCTCCTTGATTTTCACTATTCCCTTTTGTTTCATTTCTAGAAAGAAACTTAACTAGTGACCCATAGAGGGAGAGACTTTGCATACATTCATGGATGTATATGTAGGGACCTTGGATAAGCTGTCTTTCTCTCTGTGGTCTTACAACTTTGAAGCCTCAGTAATTGAAGGACCTTGGAAGAGTCCCTCATTATTTCTCATTTATGCTGCTGCTACAGAAACCAGAGACCCCATTTTAAGCTTGAAATTGGAATATTTTCTACCCATAGTTTAAAAAATTCTGAAGATCACAGTAATCTAGACCAGGAGTTGGTGAACTGTGGCCAAAGGTCACCTCCAGCCTGTGCCCTGTTCTACAGTTGTATTCAAATGCAGCCATGCCTGTTGTTACATGGTTTCTGTGGCTGCTTATTGCTACAGGACAAAGGTTGTGAAGCTGTGAAATGGCCTGACCAACACCACCAAGAATGTTTGCTAACTGGCTTTGTGTAGATTACAGTTCGCCAGCTCCTGATCTAAAAGAATGTACTTCCTGTTTGAAAACATGTTATAGTAAGTATCCAGAGAAAGCTAATGTCAGTGTTACATTAGTTAATTTCTCATTGCTGGGACCATAGCTGAGAAAATCAACATAAAGAATAAAAGATTCTGGCTCATGGTTTCAGAGGTTTCAGTTCGTGGTTCAGTGGCCCATTTTGTGGCAGTGCAGAGATGCTCAACTATGGCACACTAGAAGTGGAGGGGGGACAGAGAGAGAGAGAAAGAGAAAGAGACAGACAGAGACAGAGACAGAGACAGAGAAAGAGAAAGAGAAAGAGAAAGAGAAAGAGAAAGAGAAAGAGGGAAAATCCAAAGGTGCCCGTCACCTAGATCTAGCTCTTGCTAATACCATCAAATTTTGAATGAATTCATCTGGTGATGCATTAGGAACTGTTTGGAGCCAAACAGTTTCCAAAAGCCTTACCGCGATACATGAGTCTTTTAGGGAGACATTTTTGATCCAAACCAAAGCAGGTAAAACTCTCTTTAGTCTTCCTGACGAAGAGAGATGAAAACCACCTTTCTCATTCATTTATGATTTGCCTGTGCCGAGCACTGAAGCTGTATGTTGCATACGTGGAATGAATGTGTGGAAAGTATGACATGAGGATGACAAAGGTGCATTGTGAAAGACTCCGTGAGGGTAAGGAGCCTTGCATCCATTATAACCAATCCTCACAGGACCGTACTGTGGTTGTCATTGTCTTGATTTTACTGGGGAGGACACAGAGGCTCAAAGAAACAAAGCTATGTTTGTACTTGGCCATCACCCATGCTGTGTCAGATACATTCTCCTTCAGTCAGCTAAGTGGATAATGTGTGCAAATTCCTTAATACTGCTTTATTCTTATTAATGGGGGTGCAGGAGATTTTAATATTACTTCTCTGGGAAGAAGTGTGAAATTAGACTTTTTATTCCATTCTGGATAATTCAGTCTTATTGGAGCATAGTTATTCAGTCAAAACATGTTTGCTTTGAATCATAGACAATTCGAGAATAATTTTGGGCTATATATATATATATATATAAAATCTATTATTTGCTAGAAGTGGAACTCTAGGAAAGAACAATTAGATTATTAATGAGTATATTCAAAATAATTCTTCTCTCATCATTATGAGCTATTTATATCAATCAATAAATGATGGGTCTGGATTTCCACAAGTGTATCACAAGTTCCTTTTCTTGTATGGAAAAGCTTAGCCGAAGTAACATTTTCATTTTCTAACTCATCACATGCAACATAAAGGATTTTCTTCTGGGTGTGAAATGATAATCTTTTGAAGAAGTCTTAGTGGTAAATTTTCTTTGAGTGTATCTTCTTTGCTTTTTGAACTAGAACAATATACTATGACCACTGATTCGTCCTTGAAGCTAAAATTAATACGTTTTTGTATCTGTGTGGATGATGTTCAGGTTTTAATTTCAGTACTTAAGTTGACAGAAAGTATTGCTTATCCTTAGAGTGGATATAAACTTCCTAAATACTGATCATGTATATTAGTTCATATTTTGTACTTTCAAACTTCCCAGAAATGTAGAGTTAAAACAAAAATGATGTATTACAATGTCTGAGTTTATGTCGTAGGAAATGTAACTTTTACTTAAAAGCATCAATTTCGGTTTTTTTATTCACTTAAACATTGTTCTGGGAATAGATGGTATTTACTCAGATTGTAAGTGGTACTAGATTTAAGATATTCAGTAGCAAGTTCTTGTTTTGTTCGTTTAATTTTTTTGTGTGTGAAACATAATGATATCTTTGTTATGTGTTTTGGAGATAATTTCTAGTAAATTTAACTTAGGATTTCTCATTAGTACAGTTAAAGATGATTCCAAATTTGAATGGGCAATTTTGTATGTTATGGATTAACTAAAAATTGGAGGTTAACTTGCCCATTTTATTTATTTATTTATTTATTTAGATACTGGGGATTAAACTCAAGATATCGCGTTTGCCAAGCAGGCATTTACGCCACTGACCTAAACTCCTGGCCCAACTTGCCCATTTTTAAGAGTTATCGTCAAGCAACTATGATATTGTATTTGTTGACATATTTTCTCCAAAGTCTTCTTTATGTGGTCCTAGAAATGGAACCCACTGAGCTATCTTGTGAGTTCGTTAATTTCTCTTTATTTTGGGATAGGATCTTGCCAAGTTACCCATGCCAGACATGGACTTGTAATCTCCTGCCTCAGCCTCTCACAGTGCTGGAATTACAGGGATATACAGCTATTCTCGGCTTCTTCTTAAACTTTGTATAAAGAAATGAGAAAACTTTCTATTTCCTTAGGAAATGGAACTTGTTTTCAGCAGTAAATAAGCATGAAAGATAATCCATTTCTCACTGTTACAGTAAGTCATAAAATTATGAGTGGGTAAATGCATTAGAGAGGAGAAGGCCGGAGATCCTAGGACAATATACAGAGCTCACTAAAAATACCCCCAAAAACCAAAAACCAAAAACCAAAAGACAAACAAACAGAAGATGTGTACACACTTCAAGAAAAGAAAAAACTTGTATAAAGTATTTTAACACAACATTTATTGAGACACCGTGAAATTCATACAAGTCACTGTGAGTTTCTGCATTAGAAGAGGTGCCCAGAGCAATGGCCGTGAGCTTCTAGATGTTGGTTAGTATGGTGAACGCTGCTTGGGTAACCTTGATCAGAGTGTCCAGTAGGTTTTGATTATCTCCTGGAAGGGCCTGCTGTGTAGTGAGTTTTCTGTGACATCTGACACCATTTAGAGTCTCCCGTAGATAAAAGCCTAGGGGTGTTAAATCAGGAGAATGTGCACCTTATACAAACTTTTCTGTTCCTGAAGTGTGCATACATTGCTTGGGCAGATTCTGTGTTTGAAATGGGAGTCTCATCCAAACGTGTGGACCTCTTCAGGGCCTGGATGACTTCATTTTTTTCTAGTTCAGTGTTGTTTAAATTCACCTGACTCTGGAATTTATTGACAAGTTCATTGACTTCAAAGATTTGAATTTTCATATTCTTCATTTTCTTATGTTATTATAGAAAGTTTATTTGTGTGTTTTCTCCAGAGCTACCACCTTCTGTTTGAGTATCTATTAAATATCTTTCCAAATGTTAGATATTTACACAATGCAGGTTTTGGGCCCCCGGTGACTTTTTTAGCATGCGCGGGTACTGAGTTTTCCTTGTATGGTCCTTTCACTAAGCTGCTTAGGGATGGACAGGGTTTCCAGCAAGTCTCCTTGGCCTGCTGTTTGCTGTCAGTGAACAGCTCGCAAAGGCCCTCAAGTGACTTGGCATGGGGAAGCCCATCATTGTGTGGGAGCTGCGGTCTGCGGCCTGATTGGTGGAGAGGGATTCGCAATCTGTGAACTTGTCTTAGGAATAATTGTCCTCCAGGCTCAGAAACTGTGGTGCCCATTTCTCTGACCCGATTTGCAGCTGCTCATTTGTAGTGGTCTTGCTGGTGGCCAATATAACAACTGAAAATGGAAGTTGTTTGCTCGTGCCTGTTTCCTCCCCTCTGCCTAACTGAATTCGTGCACACCAGGTTGGTTTTGCAGCCTCTGTTCTGTCGCCTGGCTTAATGAACCTTAAAACTCAGGTGAATTACAGTCTTGCCATGACATGTCCCATTTCCCTTTTAGATGTGTTCTCAAGAACACATGCATAGAGGACCCTGTATCACAAAGGATTGTGTTTAAGCTCTCTAGGAAAACATAAATGGTCCACAGGAATAGCGTGTCATCGAATTGCCTCACGATACGTTTTTACCATTTTACTTCTACTGTACATGGCAGCCTGCGGTAACATTATTTAAATGGACTTGAGTTGTCATATTCCTGATTGAAATCGTTTCATGGTTTCAAGACAGTTGAATAAATTTAAGCTCCTTTTTTTATGAAACTTAAAGCAGCTAACAACTGGTTTTGTTTCTGCCTTTCCCGCTCCTCACGTTTCTTGTTCACTGTATGGAATCACTGAGATTCTCTCGCTTGCCATGTTCATTTAGACCTGCGTGACTTCGATTTGGCCTTTCTCCTGATTCAAAACTGTCTTTTTTCTGGATTTTCTTAGTACATTCCTTTCTATCTTTTTTTGGTATGTTTTAAGTTTTGTCTTTTTGATACAAGTCTCACCATGCAGTTTAAGCTGGCCTTAAATTCTTTTTTTTAAAATTTTTTATTTTGTTTGTCTTTTTCCTTTTTATCAGTACCGGAGATCGAACTCACGACTGCCTGCTTGCAAGGCAGGCGCTTATGCTGCTGAGCTAAATCCCCAGCCCCTGCTGGCCTTAAATTCATTTTGTAGCCCAGGCTGGTCTTGAACTTGCAGTGATTTCCTTGCCTCAGCCTCCCTGAGTGCTGGGATTACAGGCATGAGCCACCAGGCTCCGCCCACATTCCTTTTTAGATTTTTGTTTTTTATTAGTACAGGTTTGCAGTCCAGAATATTTCCATCATAGCGAGCTGGCACAGGGACATAAAGCACCTCAGTGCTTCCTATGCCCCCTGTCCCTCTCTTCACCCTTCCCTGTTTCCTGGTTCTCTTCCCTTCTGCAGACAGTCTCTCTCCCCATTTCCTGTTACCAAACCTTTCATTTTGCTCTTTATTTATACTTCGGGTTTCACGTAGAAGAGGAACCGTGAGGTATTTAAGCTTGTATGTCTGATTTATTTCACTTACCCGTATGGTCTCAAGATTGACACTTCCTTAATCATCTTCATTAGGCATAATTCAGTGAAGTCTTTCAAAACCAACCCTGTGCAAGGAGCCAGTTCTTTTGAGTTCTTTGGAATTTTGATCGTATTGTTATCTCTTACAACACACTGTATCTTTCATCAGCCCAGGATTATTAACTTTTCTATTTCTTACCATCTTATCCACTTATACTGTATAAAAGTTTACTGAAACAAAAATCCATTATAAAAATACTCATAACATTCTTTTACCAATGATTTATAAATATGGTATCCATGTTGTAAATAGGTATGTGGCATCTCTTATATATTGGAATATATTATAAACTGACGTTTAAAATTCACCTTTAATAGTTTTATTTTTATCACTCAAATGAGGGAGACCACTATGATTTTTCAAGATGCTTTTGACACAGCGTTTCTGATGTGCCTCTGATGTCACCCTGATCCTATTAATTCTATACAGTTACTCTTTGTTTGTATTGTTAACCAGGATTCTGCAGTCTAAGATTAGCAGTGGGCATGAAGGACAGCAGTTTAAAGCTATTGGCGTCCGAGATGAGTCTGTGTGAGTCCACTGTGAGTTGAATTTGTATACAGAGTACACGTGCCCCAGGATAAACGGTGGCGGGAACCCCCACGGGATGTGTAGTAAGTCATGGTAGGGTTGTGACAGCAAATCGTATTTTTGAGAAAAACTTCCCTTGCTCTGCATTTCCTAGCAACATCTTTTTATTATTTTTAAATTTTAAAAAAATCATCTTTTCCTGAGCACATTTATAAAAAGAATATTTTGAGCACACTTAAAAACAATATGAAGTTTTCCAACTGCTGAAGTTTGGGTTATTTTAAAGGAACTGTGTAGTCGTAATAGGGGTTCAAGGATACATACGTTTGCTTTTGAAAAAGATTTTAGGGTCAGGTTGTCCTCCAGAAGCCTCTGATGCACTGTTTTGGTTTGATACCAGCTTCTCTGTGTCACTGGACCCAATGTGACTCTCGCACATATTCAGACTGACAAACTTTTGATGCTAAGAGTGACAGAAATAGAAAGGCCTGAAGTTTGCCACACTTTTGCTTGTTATTTCAGAGAACTCACAGAGTTTCTCCATGCGGATCCCCATGGAAACTAAACAAATAGCTACTTGAAAGGAAGACAGGTTATTGGTTTTTCTCATTAAAGCCACTGCTGGGTTTTCATTAGTTGTAATCCATTTTCTTTCAAGATCAGACAGACAGGCCAGTTCTAATTTTCATCATTTGAATAAACTAAATACTTTGGCTGAGGTGTGCCTGAACCTGTGGAATAGAAAACAAAGGTATCATTCTGTTTCTATCATATAATTACCTCTGAAAATAAAACCAGAAAGAAAAAATAGTGACTGATAGAAAAAGGAGGCAAGACGATTTCTGTTTTATAAAGCAGATTATTAAATGAAGTAGTAGGTGTGATTAGAGGCTAATTTGATTGATTCTGTGCTTAAATCATATTTGTGTGTGAAAGTAACTTCATTGGTACAAATTCTCGATGGTGAATATGATCATTATGTAAACCTGAAGTGTACCAGTGAACTTAATAAAAACATAGAGTATGGAAGAGCATATCCCAGCCTTGCACCTCTTTACACTCTGTAAAGTTCTATGATTCTTTTGTTACCCTGTGTAACCTTCCTAGGTCCTTTCATGGTAATGGTTTTGTTAAGACTTCAACATTAGTTTCATTTTTTGGGAAGCAGAATTACAAAGCTGTTTTCATTCTTCCTCTTCCTGTCTCTAATAAAATGGTAAAAACTCTTTAGATCCTGGCTGCTTTAAATATTTTTTAGGAAAGCCTCACATCTTGCATATCTTCTACTTCTTTTGTTAATAATTCAGCATCAGTGCTTCAGCCTTCCTTCTGAGGCTCAAACTGGTTTCTTATTCAAACAGAATACGCTGATATGTATTTCTTTTTATGTGAAAATTTAAACAGAATCATGAGAAACAGGAATACCATTGGCTATTAAAATTATATTTCAATACCATATCTACTGCACTAATATTTTCCCTACTCTTCAAAAATGTATCTTGATGGTAAGAATGGTTCTCTTTCTCCTTTTCAGGTGGCTGCACTTTTGAGGATGGGCCTGGGGCCTGTGATTACCACCAGGACCTCTACGATGACTTTGAGTGGGTTCATGTCAGCGCCCAAGAACCTCATTATCTGCCTCCAGAAATGCCCCAAGGTGAGAAGCGTGGCTTTCCTCAGGGTCGAGGAGGGAGCCACAGGACATGTTGCCCTTTCTGGTTTTAGAGATGATAGGATATACTAATATAGAATATAACAAATTTGTTAAAATAAGCTAATGTATTAGAGTGTTCACCCCATCTGTGGGTCTTAAAACTAGGACTCTTTGTCTCTCCCTTGATAACCTTCTAGCTTGTGTTTTTCAAGAATTCTCGTTATACTATAGTTAACTATGACTTAGCAAATTATGATTCTATATTATATATTAGTGGTTTTTTCTACTTAGTAAAAGATGATCATGATGAGCAACTCTCCCCCCATTGAAGAAATAAAATCTATTTTAGACATCCTAATTATGAGATTAGCTCACTTAATACCTACTCAATTAAATAACACATTTGGTCCAAGGACTGAGGGGAAGGACTTTTGTATCATGGTCTCTCCTTCCTCTAGTCATGCGCATGGCCATGCCTAGGAGGAAGGGCGTTCAGGAGATGAGAGTTAGCAGTGGAGCTGAGACCTGTTCATTGCTTAGTTAGAGCCTGTCCTAACCTTTGGCTTTGGAATTCATGAGTAAATATATTTTCTAATTGTTTACCACAGTTTCATTTCTATTTTCTCTTACTTGTGAAAAATAAACTAACATATCAATATATACATACCATTTTCTCTGATACTAGGTTAGTATTTGTGGTATCCTATGTATTAGTTTGGAACTAATTCTGTTTACTGCATTTAGCGATAACTGTTAAATAGTAAAAATTACAATGTAAATAGGAATTTTAAATGCAGTACTAAAAAGAACTATTTTTTGGTTTCAATGCTTAGAATAAAACTAACAAGCAAATAAATATAGAACACAATTGTGTCGTAGTAATTGTGTAGAAGACTTATGTTGTTATCAGAATGTATAATCTTATAATTGATAAGATTTTAAATATTATTTTATTAGAATGTATAATCATAATTGATGTGCTGAATTTATATTACTAATGAATTATGTTTTAAAATGTATTTTAATATTTTATGTTGAAGACATAAGATTATTGATAACTTTTCTATAAATTCAGAAAGTCTTTCCTAAACTGATCATAAATTTAAGATATGACCATTTTAGACCTAACAATTGAAATGAAAGTGTCAGTTCTTGTGATTGATTCAAAATAACTATATCAATAGCATCTTTTAAGTTGACAATTAATATGAATTCAAAAAAGAAAAACATCAATAAACAATAGCATATCACAAACACACAAAGCATTTCAAATCTAAGAGGATCATTTGCAAGTTTTGGGTTGTAAATCAATATAGTTTACATACCCTTTGGAAAGTCTTTTCTTTTTGTCAGTCTACTCTCTGATATGTAAGTGAATTAAATTTTTTTTTCTGAATTGTCATTTTCCTTGGCCCAGTAGAGAAATGGTTGTTTCTGAGGATGGGTTGCACTTTAATTTGCTTCCTGAAGAATAAATTGGCACTTGGTGCTTGAAAAGAAGCGTTTGCTTCTTATGTTTGACCCCTATGTTAATAGTAGATTCATTTCGTTTTGTGTGTTTCTTCCAAAGGTACATAACCTTATTTCCCTCGTGCATCTTAATTAAAGAAACTACTGTAATACTTTACGTGAATTTTCTTAGTGGTATATTTAGACTGAATTTTCATGTGAAATTAAGGAGATTGGGCTGTAATGCACACATTTTGACTGTTTATCATCAGGGAATAATCAGAAAGACATTGATTTATGGAAATGTTACCATTGTTAATTAGCACTGATGGTGAGTGATGAATGCCGAAGAGCTTGTGCTCTGGTGACCTTGTGGGCTCACCTTTGATGCGCAGCTTAATCGCTGTTACAGTAGAAGATGATATGCATAGAAGGTGAAAGTGTTTGAAATTCATCCACACTGTCCAATTAGTATGGCATTAAGTAATTAATCATGCAGAGGAGGGAGAAAGGTCACTGTGCTTTAGTTTTGCTGAATGTAGCTGTGTTTAGTCAGAAGCGAAGTGAAAGAGAGCACTTACGTGTATATTCCTTTTATCTTTTTTTTTACAAATGACAGTTTTCTCCACTTTCCTTATGATCTTTTAAAGTGCTGAGTGAACATTATCTGCCGATAAATTGGCAAAATGAAGTGTTTAGATTTATTGCATTAAAATTTTATGTGTAATGCTTTTTTTTTTAATAAAAAGGAAGATGTGTTTATTTTGTTTTCTTAAAGTACCAGCAAAGATGAAAGAAAAAAAGTCCTATGCTCCATAAGAAGTTAGCTGTACCCTAAGAACTTAGCTTTCTGATGCAGACTTAATGTTGGACTCTGGATGGAACTTGGACATTGTTAACTGACTTATTTCATTGATTATTTTAAGGATTGGTGATCAGAGGTGCCAAAGCAATACTGAGTGAGTAAATAGTTTAGAATAAAAGAGGAATGAAGATGTGTAGAAGCGAAGCACAAAGAATAAAACACTTTTTCTCATGAGACTATACAGTGCTACCAAAAATTGCTGAAAATGCTCTGTGGCAGTTCCTAACCCCACACACTACTGTTTTTACGTGACAGTGATGGTGGCTAAAGAGACCTGCTGTGTTTCAAAAGAATGGGTACTTCCCAATGGTACTTCCCAATTCTTCTAATGGTCAGACATGACTGTATAGCTATGTTTTCAACGCAGTCATCGATGATATGCAGTTTAAGAGCTATTGTGAGAAACTGTTGCACACTTAGTGGAAAGCTGGCACTCATGGTTCCAGGCATGGTGAGAAAGTGGATCAAGTGAAACCTCGTGTGCTACGATCAGAGTGTCAGTCTGTGCCAGCACTTTGCACAATCTAATAACCGGTGAACCCATTCGGTAGCATAAGCCCAGCTGAGCTTAGTACACGTACTCTCCAAAAGACGCAGCAGAGGGGTTTATGTCATCATTTATAATATCACAGCTGAAAACAGCCCCAATTCCTATCACTAGTGCAGTGGACAACTAACTGCAGAATTTACATAGCACAGCATCACAAAAGAGTGTCAGTGAACAGACGTTGCTCTTCTCAAGGAACTGAATGAATTTTGTAATCTCGAGGGAGTGAAACCAGACAGGAGAATACCTATGGTAGCCATTTACATAAATTCCCAAAGTAAGCAAACCTCACGGAGGCAGTAGAGGTCAGGGAGCTGTGACTTGCGGGAGAGACTGGATGTGGGAGAGCGGAGGCTTTGCCATACCGCTGATGGTCTGCATGGTGCTTTCCTAGATAGGCTTAGACCAGGAGGAAATCACTAGCGGTCAGATGCTGAACAGGGCACTTCCCTGTGCTTCCTAGACATTAATACAAAGTGACAAAAAAGCAATAGAACAGCTGCTCACAAGGTCCCTATTGGGAAGCTACAGCAATCATTGAAATGTTATAGATTAAAGTCAAAGTTACCTAACGGGAAACTTCCAGTGTTCCACACTCTTCATACTGGGTCCTCCTCCACAGCCGCATGAGGTTACGTGGTCTTGGCTATTTTTGGCCTTTCTGTGTATTCTTACCTCTGTTTAGACATTTCTCTGTCGGCCTATCCACTCATCAGACTCTCCCCATTCCTGCTAGTTCTACAGAATTTTTATCTGGTTTGGGAAGATTTTGCTAACTGGCTTAGAATTCTTTGTAGTCTTCTATGCTCCCAGCTATGCTTATTTCAATGTATTTCCATTGCTAATGTTACAATATCATTTCTATGGGTCCTTTTAATCTACCAGACTGCAGTGTTCTCCTCTGTATCTGCCATGTTTTTCCATCTTGGATTTCATAAGACAAACTTATGAAATGGAAGCCTTAAAATATTTTGTCGAGTGTTTAAATAATATTATTTTTCTCGTTAAAAAATTGAATAGAAAGTTCTGTTTCATAAGCATCATATTGAGTTCTGATTGTAATCTATTTAGAAGGCCTTTCATAATTTTAGTATTAGGCTTTTATCATTATAAATGATATCACTTCTTTATAAATGATATCACCTATTTATTTTGGATATGTGTCAGTGTTTTGATAAAAGAAAGGATTTTTAAAATTTTGTCTCTGTCTTCCTTTCTATCATTTGTCAAATTAATACCAATTTTCTACTTCTCAAAAATCTGTTATATAATCAAGTAACACAGACTCACAGTGAGTGATGCTGCATGGATCCAGATATTCTTTGATCTCAAATACTTCCGTCTTTGACCTTATTTGTCAAATACTCTTTTATGACGGTATAAAACCAATTCATTTGACCATTTTCCTGCATGTTCTGTTTTAGATCAGAGAGTAGGGTCCAGGATTGACAGCTCAATACATTTCCCTTTCATTGTAATTATAACTGCTTTTCCACTTTTTAACAAGTTTTTATAAAATGACTAATTGAATTTTAGTTTAGAGTCTCTAGAGAACTCGTTCAACAGTATTTAAAATTATGACTACATTATATTCCACCTTCAGTCTGGTACTTTATTGCTAATAATGTAAATCACTGTTCAGAGTTCCCATTTGAAAATGCACACGTTGTATATATTGTAGAATATAAAAGTCCTTGTCATTAAATTAACCTGAAGAATGAGGTGAGAAACCATTTCTCCTCTTATAAAATTTAGCGAGGCGTGATGTACTAGTGTAAGGCCCCATTACATCTCAATTCTGCCATGTGTCAAACTCCAAGCCAAACTTCAGATAGTGTGTTCTTACTTTTCTTGTGTTGAGACAAAATGCCCAGTATTCAAAGCTGAGAGAGGAAAGGTTTAGTTTTAGCTCATGGTTTGTAGGGGTTTTTAGCTCATAGTTTCCTGGCTCCAAGGCAGAGGACCATCAGAGAAAACAGTTCTTGATACCCACAAGATAACAAAAGCAGTAAGGGAGAGAAATAAGGTTCTTTTCTGTCCCTCATATTATATGCAGGCTACCTGCCCTAGGGCATTGTGACGCTTACCGTCTAAGCCAGAACTATGCCAAAAGAATCTTTGGACTGGTTTACTAATCACATACCCTTAACCCCAGCATCACACACTGTAGATTCAGCCACCTCTGAAAAACCCTATGACTGCATGGCATCTAGATGGGGGGACATCTAGCCACAAGACATTACAGGAAGCAGATGAGATTACACATAGGGCAGACAGTGGCATTAAGAAATGGACCTTCCTAGTTAATTTGTTGTTTATAAAAGTGAATATTGTTTCTTTAGATTTTAAGCATAGATTGCGTAGCCAGGTCATTACAGTAAAGGTTGCCTCCTTCAGTTATTTATTTGGTGAGATCCAATGTGCTTTTGTGTTCAGAAGGAAACGTGCAGAGGCCACATGGCTTTCTTCTAAAAGTGCAATGTGGTGCAAATTAGAAACAAACAAAAACATTGATAGCCATCATTTGAAGCATCTAACGCTTACTAGTAGTACAATTTCAGCTAAGGTTTTTACTCCACAGTACTAACCTGTTAGTTTTGTAGAAGACGTTTATTAAAATGAATGTTATGTATGTCAGGCAACATATTTGAATATATCAACGAAGAAATTTCAAGGGAGTACTTGAGGCAACCATCTCTAATCTATATGTTCTTTTTCTTTCGGGGACTCTAAGTCACTCATTAACTTAATATGTCACTTTGTCTACTATTGTCATGCTTTGTACAGAATCCTAACTATCCAAACTGTCGCATAGCTGGATTAATAGAATTATTTCATAGCACATCTGCAGAAAAATTATGACAGAGAGCAACCGAATAAAGGTGTGTACATGTGGTGCGGTGAGGAGAATTCTTAATAATATGGCTAGTTTTATCTTAGAGGATAGAGAAAATCAGGCCAAAAGCTTGGTTAATTATCTTTTTGTCATGTGATTAGCATTATCTATAAATGTATCAAAATTAATATTTGCATTTTTTTGTACTGGATATCGAACTCATGACCTCGGTAGGCAGGCGCTTGTGCCGCTGAGCTAAACCCCCAGCTGTGTATATGTGTGTTTGAAAATATTTAATATATTAAATATTTAAGTAATCAAATAATTTCTTTGAAAATGATTTATAATGTTTGTGTGTGGTTCTCCTGCGGGGTGACAGTGGGAACAGGAAGAGGAGGGGAACAGGACAGAGGAGACCAAGACCAGAGAGTGACTTGTGTCATTCAGTTCATGAACACAGATGGGAAAAGCTCAGCGTGTGGGGCCTGGAATTAGATTCTCAAGAGTCTGAAGATTCAGATTCTGAAGAGACTGAAGCGGCCCAAGATTAAATCGGAAAGCTATGCTTTGTTCAGTGGTTTTCATATTTTTAAAACTAATATAATATTTTTAGAAAAATAGTTCTTCCTAGCGGTCAAAAGTATAAAAATCATCAACATAATCAATGTCCTCAGAACCTGCTTCCTTTACAGCTCTGGTTTCTGCACGCTTAGCTTGGCTGCTCCCTCCACGTGGCTTCTGTGAAAACCACTTCGAGGTCTGAGAGTCCAGAGGACAGTTTGAAAACAGTGATTTTCCAAACTCTTTCAAATATACATCTCTGCTACTGCGCAGGGCTAGATTACTGAGTTCTGCTACTCTGGGACATGGTAGGTGATATTTCTGAGACATTAAGTCGCTTGTGTAGAGCCATCCAGGGACAGAGTTTGAGCTTAGGTCTTGCTACTCGCAAAATGATTCTTCCAGCAAAGCCCCCCCATGTTGCCATTGTAGTTGAGCTGACATATTTTCTTGGCTTTGGCATGGACATGTAATGAACAGTGTCATTTTCTTTCATTTCATCCAAGACACCATTTCTTTCTAAGCACATCTAAATGAGTGTTGCTTAGTCTTCATGGGAAGGAAGATCTAAGATCTGCTCCTCTCAGAAGAATTGCCACCATGCTTCAAGGTTTTTGCCCTGCGTGCCCCTCCTTGGGGAGAGGCTGCCCTGGCCTTTGATTTACCTGTGTGCTATTTTTAGGCAGTTGATGAACACTTGCTGTGTGTGCCTCTAAGCAGAGCCTTAGAAACACATACATTATCCCTGCTGTCTCATTAGAGTGTGCACGTTAGAAGCACAACTCATGCACTAAAGGAATCAGCTTAAGGTCTACGGTTTGAAAATAATTTTAAGGCTGTGTTTGCAGTGGGGTATTTTAGGACAAGAATTATGGGCTTATTCCAGTGTGCTGCACCAAACCATGTTATCAGGGGCCTGTTGTTTTTTTTTTCTGGAGCACAGGGAAGATCGTTTACCGCATTTGAGTTGCTTATTAAAAACAAGGAGGGCTGCAAACAGTGGAAGGGGAAGGAGTGAGAGGCTGTAATGGGCTATTTGAAGGGTGAACCACCAAACGAGAGCTGGTTTTTAATGTAAGGACTATTACCTTTATGGGCATAAATGCAGCATGGAGAATGTCTAAATTACAGGGATGAGAAGTGCATGCTGAGGCACGGTTTTTTCCCCTGATATTTCAGGTACATAATGTCTCCAAGTTGGGTATGTCCCAGTATAACCCATGGAGGAAAAACAGCTTAGTATTTAGTAGAGAAGGAGGGAGAGAGGGAGGGGGAAAGGAAGAGAGAAAGAAAGAAATATTACTGTCATTGCTCCAGACCTTCCTGCCTCCTGACTGAAGAGGAGATAAGAATACAGAATAATTTCAAAGTGCATAGGATCACCTTTAACATACAGAGTAAAATCAATACATAGTCCAAAGAAACAAAATTACTTTCTCCGGGAAGAGTGGGACTGAAAGTTAGTTATGACCTTGTACTTTTCTTCCCAGAAATAAACTTGTCTTCTGATGGCTTGGTCCTGTCTTCATTTCCAATCTTATTCTCTTTCAAACACCAGGATGCCTGGAAAATAAGGATATACAAAAACCCCCCAAAGTACTGTTATTAAGTTGGGGATTGCTTAAAACACATATGATGGTAATGATTGCACATAGTTAATTTTGAGGCAAATGTAGTTATGTTTTCACATTGGGTTTTCTTTACGTGTCCAAAATGCTTTAAAATCTCGGACTCTTCATTTTCAAATCCGGTTAAGGCTTCTCTTTCCCCCGAAAAGGAACTTAATCCCTGAGAAATAGTTTGAGGTGCATCTTTTACATGTTTAAACACATCACACAGCAACTCAGGAAGGCCTTCAATCTCATGAAAGCTGTACCTACCCACTCAGAGAGAAGTTACTGAACTGCTTTTAAAAGGTTGATGAAAATGAAAATGAACCAGGGAAGTTCCCCATGGTTCTGCTTGTGTGTGTGTGTGTGTGTGTGTGTGTGTGTGTGTGTGTTATACTCAAGGCCTTCCACATACTAGGCAGGCACCTCACCATTGAGATACCCCCCGTCCCTCAGTGGGGCCATTTAAATGGGACCATAGAGTGTCAAATTTGGCTATTGAAAAATTCTGTTTGCAACATATGGTTTTTATCTATGTTATTTCTCTCTGTCTCTGTCTCTGTCTCTGTCTCTGTCTCTGTCTCTGTCTGTCTCTCTCTCTCACACACACACACACACACACACACACACACACACACACGGAAACTTTTCAAGGTGCCTTTGAATAGATTTATCATCATGTTTGTTGGCTCAAGGTCATACCCCACACCCATCCTAGCCTGCTGGACAGCTGGGCGAAGGCAGAAGGGGGCTGTGATGATGCCTTTGCTGCGGGCTCTGTGCTCTCCCTGCCAGTGTGGAGCTGAGGCCGGTCCTTTGTCATCGCCCCTGTGTGCACAGCCAGGCAGGTGACCTAGAGAGGGTGCACAGGTGACAGGACTGCTGGAGAAGTATTTGCTGCTGATTTTGTGGGATAAATTTACTTTTAGTAGCTACTCGTATAGCCTCTGTTACGTCAATGTTTTGACAAAAAAAATGTATCCTGTTTTTCTTTTATTCTGAGAAACCAAACTAAGGCTAAGAAACCAAACTCAAAGTTTTCATCACCATCAGGAGTGAGTTATCTGTAGCGTTTGTCAGTGTAGATGAATTTCTTCCACTTTTACATCTCCTGAGCTCACCCGAGCTCCCTGGACTGCCCGGAATTGACCTTTCTTCCTCTTTCTGATGGGGCCGGGACCCTAGAAACCTGGACTTCCTCACAGACACAGTTACTGTGAGGGCTTCATAAATAGTGATTGGCTTCATGTACAGAACATAGTGTGTGTTTTTCTGGTGTTCTTTTTCTCATTTAAGTAAGGTCTTCTTAAATATAATGCTCTATAAAACACAACCAATTTGGTTGCACAATTGATTTCTCAAATTCTGTTCTGGTAAAAAGAAGACCGTTTCTTACTATCATGGTCCTGTTGTCCACAATGCCATGCTATTAAAAGTTAAAATAAAAAACCTAGAAAAAATGTATTCTTGGATTTTTGAAGGCTCAGTAAGGGCAAAATGTCGTTTACGATACTATTGAAGTTAAATGAAGAAGCGTGAAGTGATTTCTCATATATCAGTCAAAAAACAGAACATTAAAATTACGCTTACTGTTAGTCTTCCCAGCAAATGATTTAATGGCATCCAGCTCGACAGTTTGTAACATTAGGCTGTAGTGATTCTTGGTCACTTGACATTTGGTGCGCGGTATCTCCTCTGAAGCCTGGGTCATGAAGGTGGGGCGTGGAGGCCTCTGAGATCCGAAGTGCCTGATCCCTTCTTTCCACACAAGCCATGTTTGAAAGCCTCCCTGTGCAAAATCCAGGGTTGTTACCAGGACCTTCAGACCAGCATGGCAGAAACAAAGAAGCTCTTGTTGACTGTCTGCAGGGTTGCGGTTAATTTATTTTATAATAACATCATCATAGAGAAGACAAGAAATGTAGGTATAGAGCAAATGTAAGATCGGGAATAGAAAGTAGGGAAATGGAGTTTTTTCTCCATGCAAAGGGGATCAAGAGGTGGAGGGGTGGGGAGAGAAAAATTATGGAGAAAAGAATGAAGAAACTTCGTGTCCAGGTACCCCTCTGCACAAGGAGGTACGCGTTATATGTTACGAGCTTATAAATAAAAAATAAGAAAGGAGTCTTTACCGGGACTGACTGCTGTACTGTAGGACTTTGTTACTGTTTTCCCTGGTAGTGAAAATATCTGCACAGTTAGGGCACTCACATGTTTCGAAGTGCTTCAGAAAGTGAATTGTTTGTAAGCCGGGATCCCAGCACTCGGGAGGCTGAGGTGGGAGGATCGTTGGGAGTTCAAGACCAGCCTGGGCTACAAAGTGAGTTCAAGGCCGGCCTGAACTGCATAGTGAGACCCCGTCTCAAAAAAACAAAACAAAACAAAAAAACAACCAACCAAACAAAAAAACTCAAACATTTTTTGTGAATAGCATTTTCTGGAAGAAAATGCACTCATTGAACTTCTGTTCTTATGTAACTCTCCCCATGGTGCTGGGCTTATTAAAATGTGTTGAGCATGCCAAACAAATTTAACTATTTTTAAAAGCCCTGGTCTTAATAAGATAAGGATGTGAATCTTTGTGATTGTCATAAACTCATAAGAAATCTCAAGAGTATCAAAGAAGGATTTGAGGTTTTCATTCTTCTGAATTTATTGTCTTACCATGCAAGGAAGACTCAAAAATTTATTATTGGGTTCTGCCAAGGTACTGCCCAGAGGACCTAAGGATAAGGAATTATGTCCGTATTTTAGTATTCTGAATATTTATACAAATCACATTATTGCCTACAGTAATAGTGATTAATTTTAATATTTAAAATAAAATAGCAGACGCTAATGCAAGTGTAAGGAAAGCTGGCTCTTTTCAGGTGAAATGAAGTATGTTTTCATTAATCACAAATAGCATAATAAAATCAGCAATACACGAAGAAATATTTTGGAAAGATGCAGAATCCCTCCTCACGTTAGAGAGGGAATTAAGAACGATTTTCTCTGAGGTGTTGTGGCTCCATAGTCCTGTAGTTCCATCCAGTTGGAGGCTGAGGCAGGAGAATCATCTGAGCTCACAAGTTTCTGGCCAGCAAGGAAACACAAAGGAATCCCTCCCCTCAAAATAACAAAACTGAGTGAAATTTACAAGCTGTGTTAAGAAGTGACTCATGACAATAAGATCAGTTTGTCTTTCAACAGAGAGAAAACCTGTTTCTGGTCTGTCGTTGCTATAAAATTTGACCGAGAAGGCTTTCAATCAAAAAGCCTGACAGAGTTAATCCAAATTTGTCAGTTTTTAAAAAAAAAAAAAAAGTGTATTGCTTCTTTTGTGAAGTTATGATTTGCAGGTATCCCATGCCCACTTAAATATGTTTCTACAATCTTTTCACAATTTCTTATGTCTAATTTTTTTTGTTTATTTGTTTTACATTTTAAAACACTTTAAAGATACAGTTACTGGATTTTTCCCTGACACTTAATATTTCATCATTTAGTTTATGGAAGACTCCACTTGTCAGAAGTCCGTTTCTGAAAATCAGATGTTCCGTATGAACCTGTTTAGCGGAAGGCAATTTTATGGTGGTAATATTATAATTATCAGCTTGTGGTGCTGGGGTGGAATCCAGAGCCTTACACTTGCCTGGTGTGCCCTTTCTAGAGAACTACATCCCCAGCTGCAATCTTCCTATTTTTTGCTATTTTATTGATTGACTTTTTTTCCCTTAGGCCATATGTGCAGTGCACAGCGATTCCCGAGGACTTGGGGCATGCGCATAGTGCATCTTCCGTCTCCATCGGGGTCTTCTCTGTTCGCCCCACTCTCCACTTTCCTCCTTCAGTGCTGTGTTCCTTGAACCCCCTCCTTCCCCTCACTATTCTCTCCACCTCTCCATCCCCTTCCCATTTGAAAAAGATCTCCCAACTTCCTAGTATGTATCTTATTTTACTTTTCATTTATATTTTGGGTTTCCCATGTAGAAGAAACCATCAAGAGAAAAACATTGCAGAGATACAGATTGTGAGACAAAATGCTGCTGGTTAATTACAGTGTAACTGGAACGTGGTATGCACGGTATCCTTACAAAGTAGAGAGGACAGAATGCTTGAAACATTTTCCTGTTCTCCCAATAATTAATGATTTTTTATTACGTGTTTGGTCTGTATGTATGATACACTATCGGCACTATTTTCTTGTTATTTTGGCTGCTTGGTTGTATTTGGTGCTGGGAATTGAAACCCAGGGCCTCCTGCATGCTGAAACACGCCTTCCACTGATAGAGCTCCGAAACCTCCGAGTTACAGCCTCTGCCTCTACTGTCTGTGTTGGAATTTAATAACTCTTTCTCCCTCTAGTTTTGTTTACCTGGGACTGTAGAATGATAAGCAAAATTCTTCGCGGAAAAAATTAAAAAAGATTTGCCAAAAGTTTGGACCAGAAAGGTGTGTGTGTCGCATCCTCTGTACAGAGATGCGGCTAGGTAAGCGTTTCCTGAGAGATGCTTGTGGCACTGAGGAGCCCACCTGAGGTGACAACCGTAATCTGAAGGGAAATAAAAAGTTATGATTTTCATATAATGAATTTATTGGTGCATTTTACATATCCATAATGATCGTATTCATCATAGGGAATTTGTACCTTTTTATTACCTTGATTCCTTATTTTTTTCTGATCCCCTCCCCTCCGTCCCACCCCTCTTCCTCTCCTTGCTTTGTTTCCATTTTATCATTTTCTTTTTTTTTCCCTTCCTTTCTTCCCTCCACTCCCCCGCCCCTGTCTTCTTTGAAACCATTCCTTTCTGTTTCACAATACCTGTTACACACTTCGGTTCTTATTCACACTTTGTTTCTTACACTAGAGAATCAGTGTGATACTTACATGTGTGAGCACTTAAGAGTATGATCTCAGAGTGCATCTGTTTACCTAAAAATGTCTCTCAAGTTTATCTTTCCTTATGCCTGAGTAGTACTCCATTGTTTACAAAAACACACCACTTTTTAAGCCATTCTTTGCTTGATGGGCATTTGGGCTGTTTCCAAGATTTAGCCATCACAAATTGTGTTGCTTTAAACATGGGTGCACATATACCGCTGTGGTGTGATTTGATTTTTAAAATTCATCTGGGAAGATACCCAGAAGGGGAATAGTTGGGTCAAATAGTACCTCTAATCCTTGTTTTTTGAGGAATCTCCACACTGATTTCCACAGTGGTTGCAAAGTCTGCTATAAACTGGCTTCCTACATGCTAAGGACTAAAACTAGACCCAGGTCTGTTGCCATGCAGTAAACTAAAATCAAAATGAATCAGATTTAAATGTTAAAACAGAAACACTGAATCTAGTGGAAGAGAGATTAGGTATATTTAGTTTATTTATTTATTTTGTCTTTCTGAGATAGGGTTTTACTATGCAGTTCAGGCTGGCTTTGGGCCAGGTTGATCTCAAATTTGCAGTGATCCTCCTGCAGCCTCCTGAGTGCTGGGGTTACAGACGTTGACCACAATCCCTGGCTCAGTATATGCAGTTTAAAAAGTTGAATTGTTGATTAATTTTCCATGTTTTCAGGCCTCCAATCACCAATCTCAGCATGCCATGTAAACCATTTTGGTGGGAAGAACAGAACAATAGTCTTTTAAAAAGTCTCATGAGCCTGTTTGCAGTATATGATGTGATGCTTACACTCCTGTGTGGAGCTGGTATCCTTCCCAGTTCTTTTCTCTGTCCTCTTTCGTTCCCTCCCTTCCCCGTTCCTTCACACCTACTCAGAATGAGTCTCCATTTAGTCCAATGAGACTTTAGGAATTATTGCTGGTCAAGATCTTGTTTTCTGAAGGAGGTAGCATGGAAGTATGTAAAATAACGGAGAAACTTGACTTAAAATACAGATTGGTTGCTTCCGATTTGGTCATGATACTTAACCTTTCTGAGCTTCCATCCCCACCAGTAAATCAGGAATAATGATTTCCTCTTCTCTTTCTCTCTCTTTCCCTGTCTCTCTCCCTACCTCCTTGTCTCCTCCTCATTGTACCAATAAAATCAAGCCCAGTATTTCCACCACGTCTCTGCACCCAGCATGTAGTTTTCGCTTTATAAATATTGTTTGTCTGTTTCCCTTTGGCTCAAGGTGGCGTGGCTGGTTAGTAATATCATTAATCTGTAACGAATTGATTTCAGTTTCTCGCATTTGTTTTAGCACAGAATAAATTGAATTTATAATTTTTCAGGTGCTCGTTAGGAATTATTTTGTGTCCAATTCAGAAAATTACTGTTCTGACATAATTTTCACCACATGTGGTTGCTGTGCAGTAAGGTGCATAATGGTGACTGCAGTGATTTCTGTGCAGCAGATCTATAAGGCAGCCTGGACCCTTCAAACATTATTCCAGAGTAAAATTGGATGTTTGGGGTGTGGAAAGTCTTGAAAAGGCTTATTAATTTTAAGTCTTCAAGACTGTTACTACATTGCTATATGGTTGTGGCATTGTTTTGGAAATAAGTCCACTTTATTTTTCCTTATGAAATACATCCAACAGCATCTTCTGCCTATAGTATTAAAAAGTAGAGAAAATGTTAAGTAGCAGTTAAAACTCTGATAAGGTGGAAACAGGATTAAAATGCCTCATATTACAAAAACTGTCTGTACCCATTAGCAAGCTCCTATAAATATGTAGATTTGAAAGACTGTGTCTGAGTTTGACTGATAGGGCTTATTATGATTATTTTAAATCCAGATGTTGTACGGTAAGAATTTTACTTTTATGGTTTATATTTTACAAGTAAGTATTTATTTGGTTTCTGTATAGATAGTCTGCCATAAAAATGTAGGCACACCAGAAAAAGAGAGACTTGTCTAATATTTTAATAGTTTATTGAGACATCATTAGATTCATGCAAGTTTCTTTGGCCTCTACAATTACAGGAGGTGCTCAGAGTTGTGACCGCAAGCTCCCCGACATTTATTAGTACAATGATCTGCTGCGTGGGTAACCTTGGTCACTGAGGTTGCGACACATACGTTTTCAATTTCTTCTCTAAGAGCCAGCAGTGTGGTGTGTTTGGTGCAACATCCTCTAAGTTTTTCCATACATAGTTAACCCCACTTGCTTTTGTTTTCTGTGTGTACACATTTTTGTTCTTGGTGGTCTCTGTATTTAAATAATTTTTAAACTATTTTGTACCTCCTAAGGACATGTCCTTATTAGAAGCTATGAGTTCTTGTTCTAGTGAGAAATTATATCTTGGCTTTTCTACCTGTGCCATGGTTATCTATTTTGAATCATGAAGGAATAAGTCAAATTCTCTTTGTTCTCTATGTATCTTGTCTGCACAGTATGATTAGTTAATGAATTATAAGCCACTTTGAGCACTGAATGCAGGTTTTTAAACTATACATATCCATAGTATGTCTTCAAAAGTTTATTGATCATTTAAACTTCTTGCACATGTGCGTGTTTATGTCTGTGTGTAGTTGTGCATGTGATTCTCCACTCCCCCCACTTCCCCACGCCCCACCCCCCAAAATTGTAGGCACTGAATATCAGCAAAACACCCAGAACAGCAACAGAATTCTGTGGAGTGCAAAATTGGACAGTGCTTGTGGGGAGCATTAGTCTGTAGTGGGAAACAAAGCCTCCCCTTTCCTCTGGTCTCAGTGCAGTATCTTGGATGGTTCCGATGGAAGATGATGCCTGTCTACAAATTCTCCCGTTCCCTGTAATTTGATTTTCACTACTTCCATGTCTGTTAGAGTTTAATTAGATCAGCAGTTAAAGGATTTAATGTATTTTATTCCCAAAGATTATTTTGTGAGTTTTTCCACTCCACACGGTATTTGTGGCATTTTCTGTTGGTAGATAAAGCACCTCTCTGATGTTCTAGCTGTTGGTATGGAAGCTACAGTTGCTGAAGCAGTGGCCGTAAATCCCCTTTTTCCTTTTTTCCCGTGTACCTGCCTGTTGTCCATGAGAGAAGTAGGAAAATTACTTTAGATTTTTTTCTTCATTTGTCATAACTTATTCAACATTTCAAGTTAAGTCCATAAGTAAAAGCAAATCAATAAGCAAAAAACAAGATTTAAATTGCTAGCACTGTGTTAAGAGACAGAAGGGTGGAAGAGTTGTCCACAATGGAATGAATACTCTGAAAGGAGAGAGAGAGAGAGAGAGAGAGAGAGAGAGAGAGAGAGAGAGAGAGAGAGAGAGAAGAGAGAGAGAGAGAATAATAATAATATCAGGCTACCATTTTTTGAGTACAAGAATGTCTATAACCTATAAAAGATTTCATAGTGTTGAGTTGCAAAAATTCCTTTTCTTTAGTAACTTACAAAGCTGAGGAAGAACATGAGGCATTTTTATCAAAGCCACATTTATAGCACTTGACATGAACAAATAGTCCACTTTTTTAAGGTAAAACCAGGACATTAATTTTTGGGCTTCATTTCACAAAAGGTGATTTTTAAGGACAATGATAATGCTTGGTCCTGAATGTATTTTGAGAACAATGAAAGTAGGTTTTAATAATTCCAAGGTGTAGCAAATGTGTTCTGCTTTGAATGCAGACACTGAGTCTTTCTTCTGTGCTATTTTACTAGCCAGTACTTCAGAGAACAAGAGTGAATTGTGTGGCCCACAGTGATGCATTACGTAACATTAGGATGGTTCACGGTGTTTTATCCTGTGACCTCAGGGAGCAGTGACAGGGCTTAGAGAATAGAAAACAGAAACCAGGAAGATGGGAGTGTGTGGGAATAAAGTGGCTGGGAGAGAAACTGTGATGTTCTAAAAAGAACAGAGGGAGGCCTTGAGCTGGACACTGGTCGGAGAATATCCAGGAAGTGTAAGGGCTAAGGCAAGTGGCCGAAGTAGATATGGTGAACTTTTGCTTTTCAAAGAGTTCATTATGGTGAGACCCTCAAAAATGTTACATTCATGTCTTAAAGTTTAATCTTTGAAGTCACTTTAACCAGAATAAATAAGTTATGATTTGTATCTCTTTAAGTCTAATTTGAAGTTGGCATAGTATAATAATTACACTGGAGTGGGAAAGAAAAAAGAAAATTGTGTGTAAGTAAAAGTAACATTTAATAAAAGAAGCTAGATGACACCCAAAAGTGACAGTATCTATAAAAAGGTCCAATATCCATGAAGATATTCAGCTTTATAGAACATTTTATACAAAAATCTCCAAACGCCCTTGAAATATAAACTCCTGAAATCAAAGTTCAGCATATATATTACTAGTGACAAGATTGGTTTCTGATCTTTGCATGAGATTTCTTTTTCAGTATTTCTTCATTTGCATTTCCAGTAGAGTTTTGATGCTTATTTTTTCTTTATTATATTTTGTATATACAATACAAAAATGAAAATAAAATTCATGAAAATCACCCAAATGTCTTCTAGTCAAGAGAAACTCAGGATTTTGATGTCAGCTTTTATTTTTTCCAATAAGAATGAATCTGTGTTGGTATCTATACATGTATATATATATATGTGTATGTGGAGTGTTTGTGTATACGTCCCTCTGTGTATAGCATATATCTTTTATATATAAACTTATAACAGTATAGCAAATTGTTTTTGCTGCTGTAATCAGCACTAAAACAAATGCCCAGAACTTCCATAGTTTATCCTAATGATCTTTGGTATAGTTGGTTCAATACAAACTACCCTGTCTTGGTCTACAGCAGACCTAAGTTATATCTTGTCAACTTACTTTACAATATTTCCTCCCTAATGCAAAAATATAATAACTTCTCAGTATATAGACAAATCACCTCGTGGTTCCCATTTACAGTGCTCCCATTGGTATGTGTGGATGATTGGTATTTCTGTCATGGCCTGAGAAGCTGTTGGAGTATAAAACCCAAACTGCATTCACAGATTACACCAGCAGCATAATTTTTGACCAGATTGGAGCAGAGCAAAGGAACAAGTGTTCTTTTCAACATAAAGAAAGAAAGAGTTTTAATGTGTTTAAAATACAGCCTAATTTATATGCTTGTAAGAGTGCTGAAGTTGATTAAAGTGTGGAGAGTAAATGAAAATTGCTTGTAGTTCTCATTTTGGTTGACCTTCTATGTTAATTAGGACATTTTTTCACTTATTTTGTAGCTAAGTACATTTTCTTTGTCTAGTAAACTTTGATTCCAGCTTTTTTTCCTTACTTTTATGAAGTTGATCATTTTCTTTTCACTTTTAACTTTCTTCAAGATTTTGAATAACAAAAATACTGTGATAGAGAAAATTTAGGCAGTTATGGTAATCTATCATGTCCCAAGTCATTCACTCATTAATTCATTTAACAAATACTTTAGGTATGGATTTACATCTGTGACAAAATATTTCTTGCTTTTAAGAAGCAAGGAGAAAATAACTAAATTACTCACAGTATGCATTGTTTCTAAGTGCCATGAAGGAAACTAAAGACTTGAAAGATGTGAAGGAATGGCCAGGAAGACATCAGAGTAGAGCATTCCAGAAGGCTCAGCCAGTGGACAGCTACTGAAGGAAATAAATGGCTGGCATTGGAGGGAGAGTGAGATGACCAGGTTGGCTTAGGGGGGGAATTGGGAGGCGTTGTACTAGGAGATGAAGTCTGGTAGTTATGGCAGATTGGCTGTAGTGGACACCGTCTGAAGGACTTGTAGAGGGTCCAGCAGACTGGCATGATTTAGCTTTCACCTGGGCAGAGCACTACTCACTCACTGGAGGGCGTGAAAACTAGACACTGGGATGGACCAAGGCTAGGAAGAAGCAGGCCGAGTGGGTGGAACTGTTGTGATGATCTACACAAGAAGATTTTAATGTGAGACCGAGTATAAACTGAGACGATCACTAAACATTAGAGTTCACAAAATTTGATAAGAGAGGGCATTTATTTTAATTTTTAATTTTTTTTTTTTTTGGAGAGGGCATTTATGTTTCAAGAGTAAGACTGGAGTCATGGAGGCACAGAAATTCTATTAGTTAACCTAATTCAGTAGCCAGGAGCTGAAATGGGGGTGAGTGAGGGGGTGAAGAATAATTTGAAGTATCTATTTGACAAGCAAGGCTGATAGGAAGAGGACGCTGTCCTTGGCGAGTTTTCTGTACATACAGAGCGTCAGAAAGCGTTAGACTTGAAGAAATCACTACGGTAGGATTAGAGGGCAGATTTCCAGGGACTCAAGTAGCCATTACTCTGGTGTTTTGAGAAAAAAAAAAGATGCAGGGAAACCTAGAAAACATTAAATAGAAATGGCCCATTCCATTAGAGAAAGATGGAGTTTATCTAAAATATATCAACAACTTGAGAAAGATTGTTACAAATAGAATTACTAGCAACCTGTCTCTTTTTCTATCTTTATCAGTAAAAGGAAGAAAATACTGTAAAAGGTGTGAAGTTAATGTTAAAGTGTATGCTGGAAAAGTCATGGAAAACTGGAGGGTGTGGGCTCCATATTTATTTTATTTGTGAGGACTACTTTCTCTCTCTCTCTCTGGCTCTCTCTCTCTTTCTCTCTCTGTTTATAATATGGCAAATTAAAAAATGGAGTGAAGTTAATTGCAACATAACACAAAAGACTTGTGGAATAGAAATCAGTGTGTTGGAACAGCTATTTTGGAGAAAACAAGACATCATAATAGCTAGTGCTGATTTAGTATCATCTTGCTTTGAAGTCCCATCAAGCTTTTATTCTTCTGTCTCCATCGGTCTTAACAGGTTGTATCTTATGGATTTTATTATATGTGATAATATAAGCAAAAACTTTTATAGACAAGGAGATTATACAGAAACCATTGTTCATTTTCTGATAGTTGGTTCTAAATACCCTGTAATACTGTCATTCTCTTGAATGATTTTACATTGTCTCGATATGTTTGGTGCTACAGTATATGAAGTTACACTCAAAGATTTCACGGAAAGAGACACTATGGTAACTACTTTTATGTCAGGATATCTTGTAGTGAAACACTATTTTGCTTAAATGGTTATGCTTTGACTTGGTGCTGTTTTGTTATTATGCCCTCTTTTATCTCAATCTCTTTTTTTAAAAAAATTATTTACTTTTTTATTTTTATCTTTTTAATTAAGGGAAAAATAAAATAGCGTGATACATTCTAGTAACCCACTTTGATTTCCTATTAACTTGATTTGAAACCCTGTATAGCCCTCACCATCTTGCTTTGACTGATTTTCCTCTATTCTGCTTTGCTTGATAGTACCAAGTTCGACAGTATAGGCAAAACTGTGAAGACAATAAAATTCACTATGATGCCCATTCTGGTTGACTATTATCTTCTTTTAAAGTCCTGTAATGTCTCCAATGTTTTGGTTTTATTCTTTACTGTTTTGTTCAATTTTATTATAACTGACAATATAGGCAATTCTTTTTAGGATGGCAAGGGCCAGTGTGGTAACCTTTGTTGATCACCTAGTATTTTGTTTTTACATTATCTATTGTGTCCATCCTTTTGTTTTGACTGACTCTGTTCTGTTATGGCACATTTGGTTTTGCTCTCTTCAAAAAAAAGTAATAAGAACTGTGGGAGTAAGAGAACCCAAAATGTGTAATTGTCATTGTACAGAAGAAAGGAAAAGAAAGTGCTCTAAAGAATATAACTGTATATATATTTAAGTGTATAGGATAGATAACCATATTACTGAGTTCTGTTGGATCACTGAACAAAAACTGTTCCTAGTCTCACTGTTTGAAAGTCCACTTTATATGCTTTAATTTTGTAACTTGAACAACGATTTCTAAGAAGACATAGGTAATCTATTAACTAGTGATTTCCTACTGTTTATGTTTTCTGAAATTCTGTATAACATGTAGCCTTTTCCTATATTTTTTTCTTTTTCTCCTTAAATAAAAAAGAAAAAGAAAAAGAAATCAGTGTGTTGTTGAAGAGAATAACTGCTTCTAGTACTGAGAACAAGGGGGTACCCAGGGGCAGCCAGGGTTTGTCTCTCATGCAGATGTGTGGAGTGAGCACTGACACGACAGAAATTAACACTGGAAAAGCTCACGTTGGAGACCACCATATGTGGTTCCATGTTGGTCGTATGATTGTCCTTGGCCCTTTGTGATGTTATCTCTTGTTATCAGCCTAATGGAAAACCAGGATACCAGACCCAGAGAGAAAAATAATCTCAAGCAACTTTTGGACAATGCTGTGAAGTGACTGTGGAACACTGGTTCTTGGAACTGGCTGTTTTTTTAGGGTAAAGGAAGGTTTTTGTAAAAGACTGATGTTATATTCATAGAATTTTGTTTAATTGACTTGAGTTAGGAAGCATATCCAAATTCTAGGGGATAACTAATGATAAGCATCAAGGTCATGGCAGCAAAGGCGGTGCGCACGTATGTGCTGCGTAAATTATCTCCAGCATTTTCTGTGGCAATAGGCAGTCCTGGTTTTCTTTGGGGATGAGTTAATTAGCCACCAGTGTCTGATATTAAAGTGCTGCTCATCGAATGTGGATTAACATAGCTTTTTCAAGGCAGAGGGTCCAACATCTGACCTTTGCAGTTGTAATTTTCACATAAATGCTAGCAATACATATCTCACTTTTATTTGGAAATAGCAACTAAAGATGCATGGGAATATTTCCACTTTAATTTCACCATTTGTGCCTTGAATTTATCTCCCATTTTGTCTTCCAATCTCTGTAGTGTGTGCGTGCATATAGGGTAATGTACACACTCAAACTCTTGTTTATCAGAACCTTTCATTGTATTCTTAATTTCTTCATTTCGTGTTTCTGTTCAAAATTTCGCAAGAAGTGGGGTGGATAAATTCTGGACAATGACTTACCAAGCATGTCTTTAAGAGGTATCATTGGTTCACAAAGACTACATAGTATTTTACTAGTCTACATGGAGTAGTCAATTGTAACAGTAAGTCATATAAAAACTCATGTGTGAGCACTTAAAATATGGACTAAAATTATTCATTCTAATTAATATTTTTTATTTATCTTAAATAATTTAACTTCAGTAAAAAGGACCGACTGTGAATAATCCTATACTTTTAGAGATGTGGCATATTTTTCAGACCTTTGAAATTGATTTTATGATTAAATGAAAGTACATTCAGGGCTTTTGATATATTTCTATCATCTTTTCTTTGTTTTCCCCAGGCTTGTTGACTGTAGGAATTTACTGAATTCTAAAGTTTCACTCAGTTGTTTTATTCTTGCTCAGTCTTGTAGACAAATAGCAGAGTATTAAAAGATACCATAACACAAGCACTCAAAGATCCTTTTTCTTCTCTCGATTCTCCCTCAACTTTTTCATTTCTACTTTATTTTCATCTCCATTTCCCAGTATCCCTTGGCCAGACCGCTAAAGTCCCTGGCTTTGTTTTATTGTAAGAAACTGCAAGCAGAGCCCTTTGTAGAAAACCTTATCTGGCAATTTAAAATAAAAGTTCCATCATCACAATTTGGATGTAAAGCAAAGCGACTTGGGCTTAAGGCCAGCACAGACCAAGTGATTTATCAGTGAGAAGGGGTGAGCCAGGAGGAAAGCCGCGGACCACAGCGAGGATGCTTGGCCTGGGTTCACTCATGTGGTTTACACCCGGTGCCCTAATCTCTAGCCTCTTTCCTGGAACCCAAAAGCCTCTGTCCTCATAATTTAAAGGGAGATCCGTTCAAAAAGCTGAGAAAGTGGAACTGACGGGTGAAGGAAATCTCATATGGCCTTCCTTTCTTGAGGTCAGCACCTAATTTTGCTCTTTTGGTAAGAGATGGATGGTGGCAAAGGTGTTCTCAGTATCTCATTTTTACTGCAGCACTTTAGTGCTTAAATCACCTATTCAATAAAGGAAGGACCTAAGTTTGAACTATGCTAATTTGTGAGAAGGACTGTAACAGGTTGTGATGAAGTTTGAAAGGTTCCAGGTTGTAATAGTAACTACCAGAGCAAGGCTGTAGGAATGACAGTATTTTCAACTCTAGTCAGAATTTGAATCTATCACATTAAAAGGATTTTAAGTGAGATCAATCTATTAGCTTGGGGCAGTAATGCTTTGTTATAGGTGTTGTTTCATAGCATTGATATTTAAGCAGCAACTTTGCTTTCACTAATGCTAAACTACAGTGCTGAAGGAGTCCCAATAAGTTAAGTAGGTACAGCTAATAAAAGAAATTGACCCAGTGATAATTGTTAGGGGGAAAGAATCAAATACAAAGCACATGTTTTCCTGGGCTTTGTGTTGAGGTGGGTGGCAGGGATGAGATGTGGGAAAACACAACACTATTTAATTCAGAACCAAACCCCAGTAATTCTGCTTATTCGGTTTCAATTTACTGACTTGTCTGATTGTAATTGAGTTGTTCATATTGTTGTCTTGAAATGTTTGGAGGCCAGTGAAATCTTCTAAGAATTCAATTATACTGAAACAATAGCCACGAGACCTGGGAAAGTTATTGCTGACACTAAGGAAGAACTGAAAGGGATCATGATTTGTGCTTAGTAATCTTGGTACTGTTGCTTGTGAACAGATATTTACAATTACACCAAAGCATGTGGGCTTCAGTTCTATCACGATTTTTGGTAATAAGTCATGAAGATGATCTTTTTATCCTTAAAATAATGAGCCCAAAGTGCTTTTTAGTGAGCTGCATTGACTTTTTTAAAAAAGTAGTAGCAACAAAACCCTGAAACTAATTTGTAGCATGAAGGTTTGTGGATGTGACTTTTGTATGAGATTGTGGCATGATAATTTTGAATTTAAAATTTAAGAATTTTATAGTCGAATAAGGTGTTACGCACCTGTAATTTCAGATACTCTGGCAATTGAGACAGGAGGATCAAAAGTTAAAGGACAATCTGGGCAACTTAGTGGAAACTTGTTTCAGAATAAAATAATAATAATTTAAAAAAAGGAGGCCGAGGCTGTATCTTAGCACTTGCAGGGTTCAATCTCCAGTACTACAAAAGAAAGCAGAAAAAAAAAAGAAAGCCTTCAGTGTTGCCCTGAGTGGCCTAATGCCCACTGAAGTAGATTTTAAAATAGAAAAGCACAAACTTGGTATGATTAATTATCTTGGTGTTAAAGACACACTAGTTCATGAATAATATTGCTATCAAAAATACTTAGGTCCCTTATGGGTTTTAATGGGAAAATATTTTATTTAGGAAATGAAACAAACAAAAAAAAAAAAAGACAAAGAAGACGAAGAAGGAAAAGAAAAAATCTGGAGCAATAGCTTAGGGAACTCTGAGTTCTATTCCCTATTTTATTGTTAATTCTGCAGCTGTGAGCAACTAAATTAACCTTCCACAGGCTTTTCCTCTATTGGATAAGGGATGAGTAATACTTCCCATCTACATCAATAAGGGGATGCCCTGGTGGCTGGTGGTGTTTTATTTAGTACATTAAGCTCTGTGGGTGGGAAGGGAAGAACTATAATATGAACACAAGCTGTTATCATTGAACTGTGGTTTTTAATGCTCATTTGAAAATATTTATTTTGGGTCTGCTGTGTACAAGAAACTAGATGACATGTAGTTTCTGGCAAATTCTAAGCCCCTGAAATGCAGCTTCTGTTTCTTACACATGATTGTATTCTGTTCTTGCAAGAGTTTGCTTTAAATCATCTACAGAGTGAGTGGTCAACAAGTGTTTAATTAGACCATAAATATTCCAAGTGGATTCATATTTGAATGGCTTATTCCTTTATGAAGCTATCAGTTTAAATGGAAGGGACTGGTGTTCTCTTTTCTTTTTGTGTCTTTGGAATAAAGCGTTCACTTCTAGAATAGATACAAGGGTATTCATAGACTATGTTTCAGAAACATGGCATGGAAGTCTTTGGGTGGCATATTCCATAGTAGATGTTTACTGCAATGTAAGAGAAAGGGTAGAAACTAACTTTTTATACAAATGTGGATGCACCTTGAGACCGTGATCTCAAATGAAATAAATCAAACACAACCAGATAAATACCACATTTGCTCTTATATGAGGATCTCAAATTATAAATAAAGATCAAAAGAAAAATTCACAGTAGGAACTAGAGAGACAGCTCCTTGTCAAAGAAGATCAAGAGATGGAGGAGGGAGAGGAGAAGGAGATGGTAAAAGGAATTAGAATGTGTTACATGCATGGGCCAGCTCCCTACAAAGAATGGAAACACTTCCTGAAAAGCTCTAAAACTATTTGCTGAATTTTCATTATCAGTCTGTCGATAAATGTACATTGACTTTGTATATTTTGTTAAAATATATCTGCTAAATTTAATTCCTCGGACATGGAATACAACTAAAGATTTTTGCTCTTTTTTTTTTTTTTGTGGACTTCTCTATGTCAAGCAGTTCTGACATGCAGTGAAAAGAAAAATTAAACTCAGATTTATCCAATCGGGGCCTGATGTACTTTGAAATGTCTTATAAGACGTTCACCTTGCACTGTCTTGGAAGATTTACCAAGAATATTCAGGCTTTTTGAGCCTTATTTACATAGGGAGCATTTTCATTTTCTCTTCAGAGCTCTTAGAAAATAAACTGCACTTTGGAAAAAAGCCTACTCTGTCAAATTATGGCACTTTGCAAACTGCCTCTTTTTTTCAGGAATATAGAAGTAGGAAATGATTCCATAAAAGTTCTGGGAAAATTCAGTATATAAATGGGCTTTCTGGCTAATGGTTTTCCATTGGTGACATTTTTTCTACTACATGTGAAGGCGGGAAGTTTGACTTATATAGTGGTGGTGGAATGTAAATTGCATGCAAAGCCATGGTTTGAAAAAACAGTGAGTTAATTTGTACAGTTTGGTTCTCTGATGCTTTTTCTTCTTTTGGGAAGAGGTGTAAAGTTTTTACTCTTATGTAGTCTCTAAATAATGGGATAGGATTTTCTAGTACCTGAATTTTAAAGGCTACCATTGGAGTCTGTAATCTTGTAGCATTTAGGAGCTAGAGAGTACCATGGAAACCTAGCACAATTCTATTTAGTTTCCAGATACAAAAACTTGTATTCAGAGAAGTAATGGTACTTGTTTGATGAAGAGCACAGAGCCACTTAAAGGCATAATCAGGCGACAGAGCCCTTGCTCTGGCTTTGTGACCTCAGGGCTAAAGGAGTCACTTCTGACTGAGCATCCTCATTCCAGGCAGCAGCAGTCTCAGTCAGTAACACTTACACTGTGTTTAACATAAACGGGAAGTGACTTGCAAAGCATGATGCAGCTTCCTGTGGAAAAATTAGGGTTCCTCAGAGGAAACCCTGACCTGTCAGAGAAAGCTAGCAGGACCAGCGGGACCTTGCTCATTGGCCTTGTCTCAGATTTGTCTGTATTTTGATGATTTTTCTTTTCTTTTTCTAAATACAGAGCAGCTCATTGTTAAAGGTAGTAGCGCTTTGTTTTCTAATTGCCTTGCTCCTGCAATTACTGATTTTGTTTTATTTGTACAGATCCTGATCCGGACCCTTTCTTTCTGCCTCGGGTCCTCTTCACTTCATTGTCCCTGATCTTGCACCTCCTAACTTTATCTCCACTGCATTCTCTGCTTCTTGTTGTCTCTGCCGGCTCCAAGCACCTGCCCTTCTCTCCTTATCTGCCTTTCAGAAAAGTTAGAACTGATTTTTTTCCTAATCTCTGTTGATATAACCTGGTGACTTTATAACAAACTCTGCAATCTTGTAATGAGACGATATTTGTGTGTTTGATGTCATTTTTGATGGTGAATGTGTGAAGGCAATGATTGAATGCTAGAGCGTCAACTCTCAAAACCAAACCAAAACCAAACCAAACAAAAAAACAATTAGGTTCTGGATTGGCTTCTTTTAATTGCTTTATAAAATTGCACTAATGTGGTGTAAGTCATTACAGTGAGAATGTTTTTTCCCAAAGGCTCTCTCCACCTCTTAAGGAGAGCATTAGTTTGTGGTTTTTATAGCAGCTAATGGTTTCCGTGTCGGTATTGCTATTATGCGCTGAGAGACCTGTGTTTGGTGTAGGGATGTAGTATTAATAAGGCCTGAGTTAGGGGTTTGATTTATATGTAAATCCACATAGGAGAGATCCTATCACCATAAACACAGTCTTTTATTTGATTTTAATACAGGGTTCCTGTCAACTCAGCTCAGATCAGAGACTGCAGAGGTAGTGATGATTCCATTGGCTGCTTTGATACTTCTGGAATCTTTAAAAAAAAAGCTGTGTGCCAAAGCCCTTCTGAGAGCGCTTAAGTTTAAATACCTTAGTGATAAGGCGGGATGCTGAAGTTCTTAGACGCACTTGAGGGTAGGTGAGGTTGGAGGACCCTGGGTGGGCAAGGGGCCTGCTGAACTTGGCAAGATTGGAGGTGAAGACTGCAATTTGAGGCCTTTGGGTTCTGTTGTGTGATTTTACATTTTTCTTCAAATCTAGATACAAATAATCTCTCTTTAAAAAACACCATCAAAGTGGGAAGAGTGCAAAGGGAACAAATTGGGTAAAGTAGGTAATTCAGCATCACCTATTGATTGCGGTAGAACTGCGTTCACTTCAGCTATGCGTCAGATGGTGCTTATAAGGGACTGTTGCGTGGCAGACGCCGGAGTTAGACAAGTGAAAGCAACACCGAGAGCTTCTTCTTGATAGAATTTGCATCTTGGAAGAAGTTGCTGCATGCTGCCCACCCATGGCCCATCATGGCGAGCTGAGTGGTCCAGCATTGGGGGGCGGGGGGATCCTCAGGTCACAGGCTGCTCTGTCACAAGCCTGCTTCTGTGAAGCATCTTTGGACACTGCAGTCACACTGCCTCTAAAGACGCGGTTGGAAGGGATGGAAGGAAAGGCCAAGGTGCAGCGAACAGCGGATCTGTTTGCTCTGTGCCGTGCACAGTTAGCAAGTGTGAAAGCTGGGAAAATGCTGCTGTCTCTCTAATTCTTTCACTTTTCTTTTTTATGAGCCCACATATGTGGGGGACTTTGGTATGTTAAATGCACACATGAGATGCGTCTCTATGCTTACTGTGTAATATTGTTGCTGCAAAGCTGCAAGGCATTGTGGGTACAAATTCTCTGGACTGAGACTTGATTTCATTTTTCACGTCTGCCCTATAGTCCGTGTTGCCTTAAATTCCATTGGCATTGTGTACCTGCCTATAAATTGGGTATTTACTATTCACCTTATAAAGCTCTTGTGTTTTTGGGTTGCAGAGAGCCAGCTCTTATTCAAGTACTTGGTTCCTACAGACGCTTAGACAACAGGGATTTTGTGTTATTACAGAGAGAGTGACAGTTTTTTTATTAAGTACCTAAAATTGCAAAATATGCAAATTATAAGAACTTTAATTTACCACAGCAGAAGAGGTGTGAAATATAATCCTGTTTGTGCTTTTCATCAGGGCTTAAGAGCTTTATTTAAATCAGTTGTATTAGTTGAAACTTTCTCGGATACAATGCTTTTGTGTATGTAATCCAAGTTTTGTTTTTGCAGCCTTTTCCGGAAGTGTGATCTAATCTCTGCAATGGAGAGCTTAAAGCACTGCCCAGTGCTAGGTCGCTTGTAGAAACCTATGGGGCAGTGATGGCGAACCTTTTTGAGCTTTTAGTGATACACACAGTCCACTGAGGCACACCTGTTGTAGGTTCACCACCTCTGATCTACATCTGTTTTACTTTTACGTTTATCTGAGGTTCTCCGTAGGACCCTAATAGTGACTGATTTTTCCAGTGGTGAGTACTATAGGAAGCCCTGCCTGTCTTCTGCTCAGATAACCCCTCTGCTCTGACTCATTTGAAGATAGAGTAACGCTGGCTCAGTTCATACCCAATGTCTCCAAAAAACATTCAAAGCCTTGTAAAAATACTATCCAGGGTTGTTAGAAATTTGAAAGACCAATTATTACATGAACAACTCTGCGTTTCTCCTGAAAGCAGTGAAGAATAGCTTAGTGTTTGTGTATCAAACCTGGTCAGGTTTTAAATCAGTGTTATCAGGCCTTTCTTGGTTTTAATATAACTTAAACATTGCATAAGATCATTGGCTTGGAAAACACTGGGCTCTCAGGAGAGGTTCACAGAGGCTGCTGGTATTGACAGTGTGTTGCATAACAAACTCAAATACATAGCACTGCTGTGTCAGGTGCTAAAGCAAAGCCCCCATGGCTGGTGGCAGGCAAGACTCCTTAGAGCACTTGAGTGTGAAGGGTCACTGGCTGGAAAGAGTGACATTTCCACTTCAAACAAGCTGTCAAAAACTTTGAAAAGCGTTTTATAATTTCAGCTTGATCTGAATGTTGTTTAGTTTGCCAACGCATTTCTTTTTATTTAAACATGACCTCATTTCATTTTACCTTCACATCTACTCTAAACAAATCAGATGTCATTTTAGTCACATTTTAACCCAGCAGTGACTTCTAAACTGACAAAACATATTTGATTATTAGTGGTTGTAGACATACAGGTAAGATTGTTAGGTAAAAGAGTTCAAAACAAAACCGAGCATGTAGCTTATCCCTCTGATGAGACTTTGTCCTGGGATTACAAGTTTTTATTCATGTCTGTGTCTACTTTGTGTAAAAGTGAGATTCTTTAGCACACTTTGAAGAAATTGAATGATAAGTTTAAATCGCAGTGTCCTTTAGACATTCTTTTCCATTTTCAAAACATACCTAATGTAGATTTATGCATACATTATTTTATACTAAATTGTTTTCCTATGTATCACTAACAGTGCAGACATACAGTACATCAAGTATCACACAATGACTGGGAAAAAAAGCAAAATCTTTGGTTGTATCACAGTACTATACCAGTACTATTAAGAAACTCGGACTTTGATGTATCATATGGTAGATTTAGATGTTTCTAATGAACATTTTTTAGTTTATTAGTTTTAGTTTTTTAGTTTATTATTAAAGACTTTCAAGGTCAGTGAGTTGTCCTAATCAAAATCAGTATGTAGCAGAACAGATGCGAATTCAGTGCCACTTTAAGACTGAAACATGTACAAGGAGACAGAGTTTACGTGCAGGGGATCAGTGGGGGCACTGAGTCATGCTTATCCATGTACTTTAAAATATCCTGCTTAGGAAAATGGTATTGATTTGTGTGTTTGTTTTAAGAGGAAGAAAGAAGTCAATGATGGTTATTGATTAGATAAAAATTGCTTCATAATGTCGGTTTTTCTTTATAAGTGTTCCCACTACTTTACCTGGGGACGCATTTATGCCATGAGTTGAGTCTTTTGCATTTGGATGAAGAATCAATGATGTATTTCTATTTATATCTTGTGAATATGTTTTTAAAAGTCTCAGTAAGTGGGATGCAAGCTTCTGTAACTAACAGTGAGTTTGTGTGTAGATTCTTTGCTGTCCTGAACAGATCAAGATAAAAGCCATGTGTCCAGCGGGAGACATGGAGCAGCAGATGGAATGCTTCCTGCCTGTCGCTGTGCCTTAGAAACATTGCACAGGGGATCCCAAACTCCTCCGCTAAGTCTAGAGGGCCACGGTAACCACGGCAGATTTGACTGGGCACTGTATGGACAGTGACCCTCGTTCTTCCTCCTTCGGCTTCCCCTGTTTTGATGCCGGTTGTCTTGGGGTATGAAGACACATTCCTCAAGACTCCAACCTGGATTGGATTTGAATTCCTACTGCCCTTGGCATAGTGACATCTGTGTGAGGGAAACTTAAATTCACAGCTGAAATATTCCTTTAAGTGTCCAGTCTCCATTTAAGTTCAGAGCTTTTGATTTTGAAAAATACCCACACATGCTTATATGAATACTCTGCAACTTTCTCTGCAGTCTCAGTACTAATGTGGCCTTTGTTTCCATTTGGCAGTGCTATTTTCTTTGATCTGAGCCTTTTCTAAATTGTCTTCTGTGTTGCAGTTTCTAGTTGGAAAAGCCGGAAATTTGGAGGTTCTTGGTCTGCCTTTTTAAATGTGAAAAGCGAGGATCTTTATTATTGCTTTGGTAAAAAAATTGCACACATCTTCCTCATTTGTTGATCAATGAGGAATTAAGATTTGTCTTTGTAAAATCACTTTGAGAGTAGTTTTCAGAACTTTGTTTGTAAATCCTTGCTGGCAGTTCTATGTACTTAGCGTGACCTGATTATGTTTGTGCATTCATCTTTGAGTTGGAGATAAATTAAATACACAGGAACATCTTTTTCCTGGAAGATCAAAAGTAAATGGACATCAGTGGGAACACAGCTTGTATCATGTTCTTGGGATATTATGTAAATGACTAAACCATGATGTATGAAGCGTTATTTTTAAGTCATTCGTTGAACTGACAAAAGGATCTTGATTTAAACAACTTCTCTATTTAAATTATTTAAATATTACTTTTAACTTTCATAATTATTTAAAATATTAAAAATTCCATATGTGCTGAAATTTGCATGTTGCATAAGTTAAGGAATACCTTACTGGTTTAATGGCTTGCATAAAGCCATATTTGTACAATAAAATAATACAAATTGGGCAAAATACTGAGTCACTGACTAGCAAGTTTAACTGGAGCAACTGAGGCTTATTTTCACAAAAAAAGTTATTCTTCCTTATGAAATGGAACTAAGGAGAGCAAATTCTGTCATAGGTAAGCATTTTTCTTTCTTTTTTATGCTTTTGTTTGCATTTTAAAATTTTAAATAGCAAAGCAAAAGGATAGAAATGATACAGAATTTCAAAAAAAAAGTAGGGAATTAATATTAGTTAATATATTGCATGTTGTTATCTTAGAAGTAGTTGTTCAGGTCATAAAATCTAGCTGCAAAAGTGATCAATGAGGCAAAAATGGAAGAAAGGAAAAGATTGGTATTTGGTAACCATACATAAATGTGTATATGTGTATATATGCATTTTTCTTTCTTAAGAAAGCAATTTTATGTGCATGGTTTCATCCAGGTACAGTCTATATGTACAGTTTGTAATATGAATAGTTGAAATGACTTCCTGAATATCCAAAGCTGCTAATTATGAAGCATTCTCAAGGACCAAAAATCTGGTCTTTATAGATTTAGATATTTGACACTAAGCCATCTTAAATTCAAGTAGTGATTCTTAACTTGCTCTGAATTCTTAAGTATATGAAAACAGTAATAACAGCACTGTTCATCCTATACCCCATTCTCAGTATTTTCTAGTGTATTTAATATTGTAAATGGTTTAGTCTATGTAAAGTATCAACATTCTGATCTTCATTGAAATATTTTTCAGAATTTTAACAAATTACTTTGTATTTTTCAGCAGCTTTGATTATGCTAGTATTTACATATCAGAAAGGAGTGTGCTGTTAGTGCTGTGAGAGAAAGGCCAGTGATGTTAATTAGGCTCTGTAGGGCATAGGAACAGTGCTCCCCCACCCTGCTTAGTTTCCTAGGTAGTAACTTTTTAATTGTTTACTTAGAAACATATTAACATTTACTGATGTTGATACATCCATGAAAACAATTACACAAAGCAGCTGTTGCACATCTGAGGCATCTAAGTGTTCTGGGACCACCTGTTTGGCTCTGAGTGATGAAATTTCAAGATGGCATTGCCCATGCAAAGACTGAATTCTTCTCTGTGACACTTACCCCTACTTTAAGAACACTGTATCCTCTTCCAAGTGCAAACTTTAAGCCAGGAGGAGACAAAAAAAATGTCTGTTGAGGTTTTGTCCTTTGACCTTATGATAATTAGCTATCCAATTGTAAAATGAATTGGTATTACATTCCTTAAACTTCCTACAGTTTAGATTTAAATGTTATAGTTTATGAAACACTTTCTAAAGCTCTGTCAAACACGGTGGTTGTCCTAGATGGTGTTTTACTACTGTAAAAGCATGGTGAAATCTTAGCCTGAGCCACATGAATTTGAAAAATGCTTATACATAAAGAGAAAGATGAAGTTCTCAAGTGTGTGTGTTTATAAAGAAGGACTTAGGGAAGCTACAGTCAAGAGTGTCTGTGACAGAGACCAGCTTCCCTTTAATTCTACACCAAAAGATAAAGACACTGGAACCCTCTAAGAAACTGTTGTGTGGTGGCCCATGGCTAATTTGCACTTATTTACTAGGCAGGAACCCTCACACAGATGTTTTTGTTGAACTGCAAACACAAAAGAAAAATACTCATTTTTGGATAGCTGTTAAATGTGATCAAAATTTGTCCTTTAGCAAAAATTGAAGCACTGTATCATTACACAGAGAATGAGATTACACAGAGAATGAAATTTTACTGAGAGAAGAAACACTGTCTTTTAAATTGAATAAAATGAAAATACTAGGAATTTGTGTAGAGTGTAACTACTATCTCGAATTTAAAGCAGGAATTTGCAAACAGTTGGCATCTCATGATTCGTACATACTTTGTAGTTATCCATGAGGCAAAGAATGTAAACCTGAACTAGATAATGTGACATGCTACGAAACTGAGGAAAGAAAACGTTCTAAAATTAACGTTTCTTGATAAAATTATCTGTAGCTCACTAAAGTAGTAACTTTTCTTTTTTTTATTTTTAAATTTTATTTTAAAAACAAAACAACAAAAAAGAATAAAAATAATATAGAATTTCAAAATAAAATAATAGTAAATTAACACTACTTAATACATTTTATATTGTTATCGTCAAAGTAGTTGTTCTAAATACAAGATCAAGGCATGAAAAAATGATCATACAAATCAAACAATGAAAGCACAAACGGTTCTTTTTGATGAACTAACGGATTAGTAGTATAGTTACCTACCATATGCTGTACAAATATACATATATAAAGTTTATTCTTCTTTATAGCTATATAAGATTTCACTGTATAAAAATACCACTTTTTTATCCATCCCACAGCTGATGGGCATTTGGATTGTTTCCAGGATTTCACTACTACAAATTGTGCTGCAATAAACATGGCTTCACATGTGTCACTGTGGCATGAGGTTTTCAATTCTTCTAGAAAATATCCGTAAGAGGAATAGCTGGATTGAATAGGACCTCCAATCCTAGTTTTTGAGAAACCTCCACACTGATTTCCATTATGGGTGAGCCAGCCTACACTCCCACCATCAGTGGGGAAAGGTTCTTTTTCCCATACAACCCCACTAGCTTTTATCAGTTGATTTCTTGATGGCAGCCATTCTTTCTGGAGTGAAACAGAATCTCAATGTTGTTTTAATTTGCATTTCATGAACAAACAGTGATGTGGAATATTTCTTCATGTATTCATTTGCAATTTGTATTTCTTCATCTGAGAAGAGCAAGTTCATCTCACATACCCATGTTTGAACACTCAGATTCAGATTCAAACTTTTCTAGTGTTACCTAGAAAACCTTTAGAAATCTTTCTTGAATTTTACCTTCTTTATTAAAAAGAGGGGGCAGGATGAGGAGAAGATAAGGGAATCAAGGTGTGGTCCAAGAACTCCAAGGTCAGGATTCACTGGGTTACTAAGGTTGCAAGTGAGACTCTAGTGTCCAGGAGCAGAATATCCGGATATGGAGCCTGAAAATTGTCCTTCACAGTAGGAAAATAGTGGGCCACATGGTCGCCCTCCTGTGGAATGTCATGGCACAGTACCATGGCCATGCACAGGAAGATGGTGTGTCTTTGGGGTCACAAAGGCAAGTCAAACATTGCTTGTGCCACACAGTCCTGCTCACTAGCTGGCGTGGTTCAAACTGTGAGTGTAGGTATTGCATAAATAACACTGGTCATCTGTATCTATCAGTCTTCGCACTTCAAGTTTGAAGTCTGCTACAATTTCAGAACCTCCTCTTCCTAAGGGAAGTAGATTGCTGCTTTTCAGCTGCTGCCTGCAGGTAGATACTTAAAAATTGAAACAAACTTCTCGTGCCATATCATTTTTTGCCTACCATGTGCTGAGATCACACACACACGGACTGTGTTTGCCCTCACCTGAACAAGAGTTCTATGTGCATGATGCATCAGAGCGATTATTTGCTTTATAACAGCGGACTTAGAAAGACATCTCCCTTCGGGAGGTCTGCGGGGAAGGCAGCACCAGAACCCTGAGCCGTTGCACTGCTCAGTGAGAATTTTTGGTAGACTCAGCCTTTGAAAAATACCTCATGGCTCGGCTCCAGGTTCTTAAACCTTTTCCTAGCTCGGTGGCTTTACCTCAGGCATGTGTGACCCTCTCTATTAGGGTTTCGCTGTGGTCAGAGCAGTGATTTATCTCAGCAGTAGCCTGGCGCACTGCTCTGAACGGGTAGCAGGTGTTGAGCTTCTGCCCCAGGTGCTAGGGGCTGTGGAGAAGGAACAGGCAGGTGTCACTTGCACTCCGAGGTGCTGAATGAACTCTGTGCCACCGTGATGGTGTCTCAATGAGAGGGGAGGCTCACGCCGGATAAGTATTTACTATGATGATGATGATTATGTTAAAGTGGAATTTGGCCTCTGCTTTCGGTCACCTTCCTAAATTTTATGCAACTGCTCTTACCCCTCTGGTTTTCAAAGGAGGTGACCAATGTTGATGTATTTTGGTGAAAGAGTGATAAGCATATAAATTAACTTCAGGATGACTTCCTGAGCCTGAAATAAAAAATGTAGTTGAAAGGGACACGTGGAGGGAACCTGTCTTCTGTATTTATTCATGTTTCTCATGGAGACCTGCCCAGTGACTGAAGGGGGTGGTGTGGGGGTGACTTCACCACCGGTTATTGTTAGCATGAAGCACCCTTTCATCTATCCACAGGGGAGAGGTTGCATGTGAAGTTTCCAGAGAAGGATGCACTGATAAAATAATAGTTACAGTCATGTGGGCCAGAGGTGTAAACAGTAGTTAATTATCAGCATAATAAGATCAGCATCAAGCTAACGGTAGCAGTAGCGGGATCCTAAAAATGGAAACGTTTTATTTTTTTTGTTTGGAAATCTGGAGACCTTTGTTGCTCTTGAACATACGAATATTTATCATTGTTTGGGTGGAGCTGATCTCCTCTCCTGGTTACAGAGGCAAACTAGTGTATGAATATAAACAGATGGAAGCCAAGGACACTGAGACCAGTGACAGTGACCAGAACCCTGGGCTCGTGAACACTCACACAGTGCTGGACCTCTGGGAGACTCAGTTGTCCGCCTCTCTCCTGTGACATTGCTCTCCGTCTACTGGTCTCCTGCTCCTGGCTGTGGCCCCCAAAGGGGAGTGATAACATCCTGGATCCTGTTATCCACCTTGTAAAAGGCAGCTCATAATCAAAGGTCTCCAATCTCTATCTTTGCTTTCTTCCTGCTGCTTAATATTGTGATATCATACGCGACTATTAAAAAGTGAACTCTGAGCAGTATCTCATTAAGTAGGTCTTAAGTTATACCTACACCATGAGCGTGCTTGCATCTCAGATTTAATAGCGTGACAGTGCCTGGCTTTCGTTGTTTCATTAGGTAATTAAAAACACAGGGACAAGAAAATAGGAACAGTAAAAACCGTCTTTGATTCTTGGTTTAAAATGATGGATCCCTGGGCCTTCTGTCTCCTTCCCACTCTGCCAGGCTCTGCCTTTATTCTTAAATTGTGTCTCGAAATTCTCCCCTGTACTTATGTCTTCCTAGTACCTAACCCCTGGTCAGCCCTGAAGCATGACCTCCTGTGATGTGCTGGAGTTCATATTTCTTCCACTATTTCTTTGGGACTTCATTTCCTCCTTTGCAGCATCAGAGAAGCTGTGTGCTATGTTAGAAAGAGTGTGCGTTAAGAATGGTGTCCAGAGGCATGGCTTATGGTTTCACCTCTGACCTTGATTGTGTGAGGGGCACTGGATCACACACTTGATCCCACAATTCCGTGGTTTGTGCCAGCTTGGAGGGTATTCTAAAGTAAAAATGCAACTTATGCATCATCAGTCCAAGCGTGACTGAAGTCAGACTTCCTTCAGAGTGTCCATGACATACTGCCACTTAGAATGTGACGAAAGAAGAAAGAAAGCAAGAAGAATCCGCTCAGAGGCTGGATAGGGAAGCCAGTGTTCATAGAAAACTGAAGAAAGGGTCATCCAGGAGACTGCAGGAAATACAGCACCCTGTGTCATGAAATGCATGTGGTATGAACTATTCTTGTTTTGGAAAAACATAGGAAGAGGAGCAATGGAAATGTCTCATAGATCATTAAGAACTCTTGGTGGCCATTGGCAGAGCACTTTTTCACCTACAGAAGGGCAAGATCTCTGTGCAGTGAAGTGAGCTTGCTGAGCAGGTGAGGACTTCAACTGAGCTTGGGTGGAGGAAAGGAAAGAGCGACGTGGAGAGGAATCCGGAGCTCAGTGAGTGGATTGGCCGCTGCTGATGTTTCATTGGAGGAGATGAAGGGAGGTGCTGGATCACTCACAAGGGACAGACTGAGAGACGGAAGGAACGCAGCAGCTGGTGGAGTAGAGGGCTGCAGAGACGGAAGGGGACGAGTGAGACCCTGCACTCCCAGAGCAGGCTGAGCGTTACGGTGAAGAATTTTTGGGCATACCAATTTCTCTAAGTTAAACACATCATACATAGGCTCGTTTTCCCATTTCTTTACTTTCCTCAAAAGCTAAAATTTGGGTTGCTGATTTTGTGTTATTTTATTTGTACTGAACTCATGATTTTGTGCTTGCCAGCAGGCATGGTACCACTGAACTATATTCTTGGCCCTGGATTACTGACGTTTGATGACTTTAGAGAATAGTTTGAGTGGCTAGGGGAAAAGTACAATCAGTTGCATTCTTAAATTATGAAATTCTAGTAGAAACAAATGTTTATGTGTAGAAAAATTGGGAACTTAGATAAAAATATTGTTAAAATGTATGAGAATCTTCACTGTCCAGTTGAAGTATTTTTAAAACTCTGCAGTGCGTATACACACACATACTCACATACATGTGTGCACATGAGTTTAGGATATGGAAACAATTGCTCGGTTTCTTCCACCCTACAGTCATTCTTTGTTACCTTCAAGGGACACTATTATCCCAAGACACCCAGTGGAGACTTGAACCCAAGGACAGAGTGGAATTCCACGTTAAGTCTGTCATACTACACAGTCCGTTTAGAGCTGGTCACCGGGTGGCTCCTAAGTGCCAAATGAATGGTGGGAGTGTTCAGAATGTGCCTGTGCTGGCCGTTAGGGTGAGTCACATCCAGGGCAGGAGAGCATCAGATTTCATTACCTTACCCAGAAAGACATTGCTATTTCTTGAACTATCCATTTAATAGTTTTGGATTATAGTTGGCCACAGATAAACAAAACTGCAGTGAGGAAAATGCAAGCACAGGGCACTAAGATAATCTCACAAGGCAAGCTGCTTCTGTGTAGGAGTTTCCCCTCCATGCCAAGCAAGCCAGTGATTCTGCCTCAAACTCCAGCTGGATGTCTTATAAATTGTGACACTGGTTAACTGGCAGTGGTCACAGATCCAGCAGGTTGAGAGCTCAGTGCTACAAAATTCTAGACACTAGAGATCCACAGGAAGGTTACCTCTGCTTCTGACCTTTCAGCTGCTGGTCAGTTGTTCCACTGGCCCGTCCATGTGTATGACCATGTGATTTGCTAGTGTTGCTTACAAAACTCAGAAAAGCACTCTTATTTATGTTAACTGGTTTGTTGAAAAGGATACTACAAAGGACACAGATAAAACACAAGTAGGTTAGGAAGATGGTGAGGGACGTGCCATCCTTCCGCAGACTTCACACGTTCAGTTATCTGGAAGATGCCACACTCTGTCCTTTTAGGATGAATGGAAGCTTCATTCATTCAATCGTTCATGGGCCTGACTGACTAAATTGTTGGCTACCAACACCCCCACCCCCTAGAGAGGCTGGAGAGTGTGGTGTGAGCCTGTAGAAGGCAGAGTTTGCAAGGGAATAGATTTAATACAGGACACATAATTTATAGGAACATTTTATAATATTCACTCAAAAAGTCAAATGCAGAAGAGTGTAGGAGATTCGTCCACCCACTAGTGACTCAGAGAATCCAGCGGAGGGCCTGGGTCCTATGGCAATGTCCTGCACAAGTCCATATGAAGGCCCAGAGCCCACAACATGGCAGTGTGCCCCCAGTCCAGCTGGAGACCTGGAGTCCAGGAAATGTCTCATGCAAATCTATTCCGTGGATCTGCACTGGTAAAGCCCAAAGGTCAGTGGTGGAAGGTAAAAAGTCTGTGCCAGTGGGATGAAGGATCAGTGCCAGCAGGCTGAGGGTTCTGCACTGGAGCCAGGAAACAACACCGATGGTGAGGACCAGAGCTCCCCTGAAGAGAGCCGCAGAGACTGCTAGGTTCTGAGCTCCTCTGACAATGAGAACAGTTGAGTTCATATCAGGAAGCCAGCATAACGAGGTTCTCCAGGAGAATCAACAGGGCTGTCTTCTCCATCTCTTTTTTATGCTGTTGGCAGCAATCCTCAGGTGGGCTTTCCACACCCAGCACCACGCTGATTCCGTTCAGCTGGGTGTTACAAACTGACTATTAGTTAATCCACCACAGAGCCCCAGTTCTCTAATACTACCCTGGTCTGACCTGTTAGTATCATAAACTCCCTACAGGCTGCCCGCCAATGATCATATCTTTTTTTTTTTTTTTTTTTTTTTTTTGTCTTCTTTTTTATCGGTACCGGGGATCAAACTCACGACTGCCTGCTTGCAAGGCAGGCGCTTTAAATCCCCAGGCCACAATGATCATATCTTTACCATGTTAGAGTCACTGATGCAAATTCCAAGGGTTATGGGAGATTTATGTTAGGAAAAAGGTGGAAAATTATTTTGTGTTTTTGTTTATGTGTGTTTACATTTGTGTGCATATATTATATACCTTATTATGAAACAACTAAAACATTTACATCACTATTACTTGGGAAGAAATATGTCTTGTTGTGCCTTTTTGAGTATACTGAAATAGTGTGAATAAGAAAGGAAACTAAAGACCGACAATAGCAAATCTTGAGTATTTTAAAGCTTAAGTATTTTATTTCTAGTAATTGTAAATGTCATATAATTTGCACATCATGAGTGAAAGGTAATTTTTCTGTAGAAGTGATTTGCTAAGCAGCCTCCGCCTTGCCTTTCCCAATTTGGGACACAGAGTAGTTACTGAACTTAATTGTTCTGCATTTTGGAGTAGGAAACCCTTTAGACTTCATATGGGAGTTTTCCGACTACAACTAATATTAAAGAGAGAATGTTCAAATAGTGTAAAATAATGAAGTCAGTATGCCCAGTAGAGTTAACGATTACCAAGGGTAAAATGGCTTTTGATTTCTGTAAAAATAATTTTAATTCCCCAATAAGGCATTAAATTTATTAAAAGTTTATTGTGTTGTACTTGGTTATTTGATTTTTGTAAAATAGTTTGCCCCAAATGACTAAATGTACCTTAAAGTGTATTGTAATATGCACCTAATTATTCCTGACTGACCTTGAGTTAGTAAAGGACTGACTATTAAATGCTGAAGGTGAGTCAGGAAAGGAAAGGCAGTTCTAGATCAAAGTGGCAGGGTCTGGAATTTGAGCTCCATCCTGAACTACTTGGGTGCAAAAGATAGTTTAAATTCCAAGGCAGAAACAATAATAGTATCCTTCCTGTCATACAAATTGGACAAGGTAGCCCTTAGAAAAAGCTCAGCATGTTGTCCTAATCTTCCAAATGACCTCAGTTAATCTTATTACCATTTATATGGGTTCTTGTTTTGGTGGTAAATGAAAAAATACAGCATGTTGAGAACATTTTATGTAAAATGATTATATAAAAATAATAGCAATACAATTTTGTGTGGAGGTAAAAGGTTTTTTCATGCATAGAAAACATAAATATGCTAAAGCATGGTAATTATTTTTGGTATGATTGCCTTTAAAGTTATCTTTTGACATTTTTGTATGTTTCCTGTTTTCCATAGGAAATACAGGTATATCCCGCATGTGATCTACAATTATGTAGATCATTGCAAATATAAAATGTTTGGGTATTAAAAATAAAGTTTATAAGAATATAAGATGAATCTTTTTTTATATTTGGGATGTAGTTGCCTTCTAAGAAATTGGAACAGTCTCTGGATTTAATCAAAGAGCATAGTAATTAAGAGGGTGCTTTTGGCAGATTTTACATCCTTGGATGAGACATTTTACCACACTGCAGTATGCTTTTGAGATAGTTCAAACTAATGTCAGTGGGTGTCTCTTCAAGGATGGAAAACCTGCATTTTAGCATGGAAATTGCTGGGTGGAGGGAAGTTAAATAGAGAACAAAATCCAAATTCTCCAGATCTACCAAATCATGTGTAAGTTATTTCTGGAGAGTTTTGTTTTGTGTTTCTTCATTAACAGAAGATAACTAATGCAGTGATTTTATCTGGGATGCCATTTCAAGTTTAATGTGTTACTCAATGCCAACGTAATTGTATACAGTTTCCTTCCAAAATCACATTTTCATATCCCTGGAGCCTACCACTGGAAGTGAGGGGCACTGCCTATTTTGTGTAAATCTCATGTGTGATTTCATTTTTATATAGATTTTCCATGAACAAAATGTTGGAATGTCCTTGCCCTTAGGGTTTGGGGCAAATTTTAAAATCTTGGGTAGATTTTTTTTTTGTAAGAACTAGGAGAGAAAATGCACTACCAAGAACTTGATTTAAACAATTTGACTTGTGAAAATTATGTGAGAAGCTGACGATCTATCCTTTGAGACGGTTCTTCTTTATTTTTGAAGTTGAAGTTCCCTTGTCCTTCGCAGTTATCAATTGCCTTGTTCCTCCATATTTTAGGGAACTAGACTGATGATTTTCCCTCTCTGCTGTCTGAACTTGTCCTGTTTAAATTCCCAGTTCACTTTCTGGCCAATAAAACCCAACTTCACAGCCCACGTAACATATGATTGCCAATCTTTTGAACTTGGAAACGTCTCATGTTTATATAAAGTCACCACTTCCTTTGACACAAGATGCTTTCTTTTGTTTATTGAAGTGCTAAGGTTGAGGACCTTGGAGTTAGAGTACCATGTGGTAAGAATTCCAACTTCAAGATAGAAAAGGTTAATTTTTAACTCAAAATCCAGTGGCTTCTCTTTTAGATTCCTGGCTCATTTCCGGATTTGTTTCAGTGGTATGATTTAGCACCAAGCAAAGCATCACTGATATTTATTTGTAATTCTGGCTCCAAATTCTGGTTTGCAGATTCAAGGCTCTCCTAGCTAGGAGGGAGCAAGGAACCCTTTCCATTTTAAATGACTATTAGTGCTCCAGTGCAGCCTAACTACCCATAAGGATAGGCTCAGTGTTTGTGGGACTTTTGATGATCCTGGAGAAATTAGAAATCCCAATTTTATGTTGTACTTTCCTTTTTAAACTACTGATTGAAATGTTCATAAAGACCTGTCAAACCCAGACACATTGCTGTGGACTGATCCATCTTTCCTCAGTGCAGTGTGAACCTGGCTGTGCACTCTCTCTCCCTGTTGCAACAGGATCTGCCCAGTGAGATGGTGGCTCCTTGTTAACCGCAGCAGTGAAACAGCCTAAGGTCTTCCTGTAAATCCCCAGGGAAGCCTCTCACTCTCCTTTCACGTCTGTTTATTTTTACTTACTACAGTAAACACAGGATGAGGAGGCCAAAATCATCTAAGTCTAAAACCAGAATGAATTTCTAATTTTTCCTGTTAATATCATCTCATTCATCTCCAGTTCCATGTTTAATTATATGAAACTAACAGGGAGATTTAGACTGCAAAACAAAGACAAAACAACAACAACAACAAAAAACTACCTAAGAATGTTTGTGGAAACATATTTCAGTATTTTGTTTCCTGTTCCCTTTTACTCAGTGCAGGAGAAGTGTGGAGAGAAGTAACGTCTTATCATTTAGGTTTCCTGTACTACACATCGCAGGGTTCCTGGTGGCTGTGAATTTTGTTGCTTTTCCTGGAGTTCACACTCGAGCTTTTTGGGACTCTCATGAGAATTTGCTCTGATGTCTTCTTCATTCCTCTTGTGCTCTGTCATTTACCCTGCTTTCCTTCTTTACATCTAATTGCCTTCTCCTGGAGGGTAAAGGAGGCTGGGTAGAGTAGGCAAATCTCTGTTTGCAAAAGCTCCCCGCTGTCCCTAGCCTCCTGAGATAGATGATCTTTATTGGGTTCTTTTCTAAAAAGATTCAGTCCTGTGCTGTGGTGCCCACGTATTTGAATTCATCGGTAGCCAAATTAGTGATTATTTTTCTTATCAGTGTTCAACAGGAAGTTTGACTTGCTTCTTCTCTAATTTATAAGTTAAACAAATTGTTATAGAGCTTCCAAGTTTTCATACATGACTTATCAAAGACATAGCTAAAAACCACTTAATAACTGAAAAGTAATTTGTTTCAGTTTAACTGTTAGGATTATGTATCCAGTAAAACTTCTCCTGTAACAGAAATAGAACAAATAAGAGTTGATTGTATATTTATTAATATAATAAATTGAAATATTTCAATTTACAAATGGATGCTTGTACTCAAAATTTGAGATTGTTATAGCTGTGGTATTCATTATCCATAAAATACTCTAACCAGAGGTATTAATTGCGATCATTTGAAGGATTTGGGGAGTAGTTTCATTATGCTAGTGATAAGATATCCTTTTTTTCCTCCTACTATTGGGGATGAAAAATGAAGAGTGCTCCACCACTGAGCTGTATCTTAAGCTCATTTTATTCTTATTTTGAAACAGAGTCTCAGTAAGTTGGCCAGGAGGGACTTGAAATTTTGACCCTCCTGCTTCAGCCTCCTTCAGTGATGAAATTACAGATACCTGTAACCACTCCGCATTTAAGAGAAATCATATTGATCTCTCCAGCAGCCATTTATTTGCAAGTAGAAGGTGCTTTTCCTTTGGCCCATGGATGGTGGATATTAAATTCAAAACTTGGCCTAAAAGTCTTCATCAAGATTTGACTAACATAGGTTATTTTAGTGGAATTTTACATGTTAGAGTTTGTTTTAATCAGGCTGATTAGTTAACATTCCCTTCTCTTTAGTATGCTGAGTGATTTAATTGAAAATTTAACTTGATGTCATCACACATGGCTGTAATCCCATCTTCTTGGAAAGTTGAGGCAAGAGAATCGAAAGTTCAATGTAAACCTGAGAAACTGAGCACAACTGTGTCTCAAAATACAGTCTAAAAAGGGGTGTAGGGTGTAGCCCAGTAGTGGGGGTGTTTCTATCATGAGTGAGAACCTGCATTGAATTCTCAGTAAAGAGAATTTATTAGCAAATTATATAAATAGATATATAATTGAAAGTAATGTTTCTACAATACTAATGTAGCAATTTCTGAGTTTTGTGACAGTTCTACAGATGCTTTATTGTTGAGAACGATGTCTTAACATTTTAAATTTTTTTTTTTTTTTTTGAGTCACGGACAGGAGTAACTCCCAAGGATACTGTATTTCTGACAGAACATAATAGAGAATTTATGCTTATTGAGCAAAAATGAAAGCAACCTTTAATGTTGCTAGTTTATGGAATATTTATTTAATGTTGGGTTTCACTTTTAAATTTTAATTATAATGTAGAGATTAAAATGTTACAAATAAATAAAATGTAAGAAACTCAGATTTTTTTTTTCTTTTTATCGGTATCGGGGATCAAACTCACAACCACCTGCTTGCAAGGCGGGTGCTTATGCCACTGAGCTAAATCCCCAGGCCCCGAAACTCAGATCTTTTAATAAGCTTATTTCCAGGTAGTGTGGTTTCTGACCTAAATTTGTAATAGTTAAATTTTAATATTTGTCTTCCGTGTGGCTGCTCTTGCCTCCTCACATACCTACACATGATCTTTCTCAAATTTAGTGAAAAGTGGAATACAGTCAGTTACTGGCCTGAGCTTCTGCTTCGCAAAAACAAGTGGAAAACAGAAGACTCAGAATTTGCTAATAACTCTTTTTAGTTATAATTACCTCCGCATCTTTAAGTATAGAATCCTCCCAACAGTAGATTCTAGCTTGGCAATGGTTTCAGTCAGTTCCTTCAGTTGGCTGAATTAGCAATTTTGATAACGGAGAAACAGAGAAAGTATTTGAAACAGCTCCATAATGAGATATATATCTCATTTTATATATATATATATATATATATATATATATACACACACACACACATAATTATTTAATTTTTTTAATTTTTTCATTTTATGGAAAAAGATAAAACAAAATAATAGGAGAATAATAATAGTAAATACATTACACATTGTTACTTTTAAAGTAGTAGCTTAAAGTAGTAGCTCAGGAACAAGATATGGGCATAAACATTTTTCTAATCCATATTAGCACAAGCCCCCATTCTTAATGAACCAAGAGACACTAATACCATAACTGACTTGCATTTTTTCCGTTTTCCCTTCCATCCTTTCCCCCTTCACCCATCCTGGTTCCTTTTTCCTTTAAACAATTTCTTCCCATTTCACAGTATCTGTTGTCCATTTTAGAGGTCCATCTTGATACTGTGTCAAAGTCCCCACCCCAGACTTGCCGCCATCAGTAGATGCTGGAGTCCTAATTTCCACGGTCTCTTTTCTTCATCGCTTTGCTATTGCTTCCACTTGTCCTGCTAGGATTCCTTTTGCAGTAAGACATTAACAATGAAAACGACAGTTAAAATATTCTCATTGTTTCTGGTGAGATAGCATTATAGTAATCTTTTGTGGGAGTCTCAGTTATGTTTTATCATATTTGACATTCAATTTTATAAGTTAAATTCAGATTTTGAGGAAGGTAAATTAATATCTTTTCATTGTGTTACTGTTTTATAGGATTGCAGGCTTGGAGTTACCATTAGTTATAGATTACTGTGTGCCCGCCCTAGAGCTGGACACTTTGCTAATGACCATGAGTTCTGCCTGTCTATTCTGTGGGCAGGCTGTGTCTTCCCAGTTGGACAGATGAATAACTTGTTTTATATAATAGGAAACAATTTGCTAAAGATCATACACCTGACAGGGAAGGTACCTAGATGTAATCTAGGTTTTTTTGTATTTCATTTGTATTGTAGAGGAACAATTACAAGCTTTACAGTTCTTTCCTTAAAATCTGCCTGTTTACTGACAGAAATAGAATCTGCCTTGGATTAGCTATTCAGGCGACTGAAAAAGAGCACAGTTGTATTTTATATAATTTATAAAATATTTCAGGGTGCTATTGTGATGAAGCCAGTTCAGAAATTGTTGGAAGTTTTATTATTCTACAGGATGTATCAGAAAGCTTCAACTGTTTAACATGGCCTGTTTACTCTTAACCAGGAAAAATAAAAGACTGCTTCTCTATATTTGTCTTGGTTTTTCCTTGCTTGCTTGAATATTTAACATAGTTGCCATATGCCACTTAAATATAATGCTTCTCAAAATTGTAATCTATAAAATGTACATGTGGTAAAAATCAAATGATCTTCTGGGGTTCAATAAACCACAGGATTCTGTGACATTGTGACCCCACTCAGGACATGGAGGAAGACATCAGCGTTGCATACAGCCTTCTCTTCCCTAACTAGGAGTGATTATCATTAGAATGGGTTTTCAACAAGCAGATACTTACTAAAGTGCTTTTTTTTTCCCTGCAAGATAAGTAAAACATTTACTGACTGAAATCTACATTCTTTTAAAGTAAAACAAAAAAAATTCCAGCAGGTCTTAAATTTCTGCCACTTACCCCTGTGGTTAAAGAAAATTGAATGTTTCTATTTTGAGGAATATATATATATATATATATATATATATATATATATATATATATGAAAATAAGGCTTACATATTAAGATTAATTTTCTTAGAACCTAGGGTTTTACAATGATACGGTTTTGAACACTGTCATGGTCATAAGACACACTGATCAGAAAAGAAATATAAGTGCATGTCGCATTTCTTCCCCTTGCATGGTCGTCATACATTATTATCTCTCCAGCCTGAATTATGTTCTGTAAAAGAGTCCTTTATATTGTTGGAAGACAACTGAATTGGAAAACATTCCTCTGAAGCTGAGCTTCTATCGTAACTTAATTATTTGTGTCTCAGAAGTTGGGATTTTCTCAAATGCCAGTGATTTAATTAGCCGAGTCTTACTGATTCCTGGCCCTGTCTTCAGGACAGTGGTAGATGCTGCAGTGTGCAGTTGTTAGGCTGTTGCTATCAGCAGGATGACTTGTGTCGCTGAGGAGGTGGCTGACACCCAGAATGAGTAATAGATGTCAGGACCAAAGCCACTATCTTTTCCTCAATACTTACTATTACACAGAGTTCAATGTTTTGTGTACAGAGTGAAAACAGAATTTTATTTCCTTACTGGTACGTAAAGACCGAATTCTATTTAATGCCATGTTAAGAAGAGGCATAGTTTTCAAAGTGATACCATGTGCATTCAAAGTGCTACATACAGTGTGCATTCAGTGAAGAGTCAGAAGTTCGTACTGCATGTGGGTGTCCATGGATTCATGTGTGATGTGCATCATAATGAGTAGAAAAATAAGCCTTACAAACCTTTGATTTCTGGTTTTTTGGCTGGTCACATCACATAGTATTTGCTCCAATTTCATGTCTTTGCAAAGAAAATAAAGACAACATAAAGTGTATATATATATATATATATAATATATATACATACATATATATATATATATATATATATGTACATATTTGTACACACACTTTATATGTATATGTATATATTCCTGACATATTTAGAGGCCTACTCTGCCCCTTTCCCCCAATCCTAAAATCAGGATATAATTTTTTGGTTGTTTTAATTCCCCAGGTAATATTTTTTTCTTTATTATCAAAATAAATTTTTTTTTCCAGTTTATCTTTAAAAAAATACTTCCTTCTGTTCTGACAGGCATAAAAGGCTGACATCCTCCTTGGTAATGAGAAGAGGTGGGGTAGAATGGGTGAAGGGATGAATAATCCTCGCTTTGTTGCACGTAGCTGACGCATCTCCACTGTGGGCACTGACGTATGCTTGACATCATTTGAGTAAACAAAATTCCGTGACTGTGCTGCAATTCAGCCTAAGAATTCTGATGGGGCTGGAGCAGGAAGAGGTGTGTGATTTCCTTGACTTGGTGGGTGGTAGCGGAGATTTCTGAGGGAGAGGAGAATCCCTGGGAGCCCACAGAGTGACAGGAGAAGCATCTGACCTGCTGTTGTCCATTAGGATAGAGGCACTCACTGGTTTAGCATTGAGACCTTCTGGGAGAGATTTGAATATTGTCCAGACCTTAGAACCCAAAACAGAAATATATGTGTTATTGTTTTTAATACAGTACTTGAAACATTTAGAAGAATAACCCATTTCCATGTTTGCCTCCCCGCATTCCTATACAGTGGGTAGTATTAACTCTGTTTTTACAAATGACATCCAAGTCTTTGTAGAAGGACCGTGATTTGTGAAAATCACTGAACATTTAAGCATTGGCACTGTGACTTAGCCAAGGTTAATCTGACTGCAGGCGTCATTCTTGTTGCTAAATGCTTACAAAAATATACAAAATTACAGATGCAGTTTAAGCTCTGTCTTTTTCATTCCAAGTGGACTTGGAAGAAATGAGCACTTTGCTTTTGTGTATTTTGTTAAGCAGTTAAAAATGCAAGCAACACCACTTCACATTATTTATAAAATGTTTTTGGCTAAAGTATTTGACAGCTGAATTTCTACTTAAAATTTTTTAAATGCTAAAAAAAAAAAAAAACCCAATTGCATTACTCTTATAGGAACCCATCTATTCATTCTTTTTTATTTTTATGAAGAAACCTGTCACCCAGATATCTACCATATTAAATAGAAAGATAGGTGACTCCTTATTTTTAAGAGGAATATTTTTTGTGAATTTCCACCAGTGTAAATAATGCTTGATGTAGGTTTTTGGTAGGTGTCATATTTCGGAATAAGAAAGACTTCTTTTTTCAAAAAGATTCTTTGAAACTTTCCCAGGATGAACCTTTATTTTACTTATTTATTTTCTTATTTATTTATTTATTGCTGCGTGCACTGGGCTTTACTGATGGAGCACAATAAACCAGGGCTCACTTGGCCCCTCCAGGGCACCTGCGATGGAAGCTGGGAGGAGGGGAGATTCTCAGGGTTGGGGCTCAGTGGGGTCGTGGACCATGAGACCCATCACCTGGTTCCTGTAGCTGAACTCATTATCCAACCAGGAAACGAGCTTGACAGAATGGTCATTGATGATGTCAGTCCCAGCCTTGAAGGTGCAAGAGTGGGTCACTGTTGAAGTCACAGGACACAACCTGGTCCTCCGTATAGCCCAGGACACCTTCAAGGGGGCCCTCTATGCCTGATTCACCACCTTCTTGATGTCATCAGGTTTGGATGTTTTCTCCAGGCAGCAGGTCAGATCCACCAGCAACACGCTGGGCGTGGGCATGGGGAAGGCCATGCCTGTGAGCTTCCTGTTGAGCAATGTGATGCCCTAGACCACAGTCTTGGCAGTGCCAGTGAATCTGGGGGTAATGCTTCTGGTGGCCTTAGCACCACTTCTTTGCAGAGGGATGATCCATGGCCTTCTGGGTGCCAGCGATGGTATGGACTGCAGTCATGACCTCCACAATGCTGAAGTTGGCGTGGATGTTTTTGGCCAACAGGGCTAAGCAGTTGGTAGTTCAGAAAGCATTGCTGACAACCGTGGAGAAGTCGTCTTACTTCTTGTGATTAACATGCAATGCAAACATGGGCATGTCAGCAGAAGGAGCAGAGGTGGTGACCCTTTTGACACCACCTTTCAGGTGAGCCCTGGCCTTCTCCATGGTGGTGAAGACACTGGTGGACTCCACCACACATTCATCGCCAGCATCGCTTCACTGGATGTGGCCGATCTCGTTCCTGGGAGATGGAGATGACCTTTCCTTTGGTGACAAGCTTCCTATTCTCAGCCTTGATGGTGCTGTGGAATTGGGTGGAATCGTACTGGAACACATAGACCATGTAGTTGAGGTCATTGACGGCTACAACATCCACTTTGCTAGAGTTGACAGCAAACCCTGGTAACCAGGCACCTGATGTGACCAAATCCGTTCACTCTGACCTTCACCATCCTGTTTTGGATCGTGGCTGGCACTGCATGGGTAGACTGGTTCCAGCTCAGCCGCTTGGGACCAGAGAGCCTAGGCTGAACCTTTTTCTTAATATGTGTTTATTTCTTATTTTAAAGAGAATAAAACCAAGCAAAATAAAACAATAAAGCCAATCGAAACAAAACAGTGTAAGTGACACAGGACTTCAAAACAAGATAATAGGAAATCAATAGTTATTACCATGATGCCTCTTGCTGTCTTCAAAATAGCTGCCCATACCTTCAGATCTAGTAAAAATCAAACAAAACTGAACAGAATAGAACCAATAGAAACAAAACAATGACTGCAATATAGGACTTCAAAACAAAATAATAGTAAATCCAAATGGCTATCATAATATAGCTTGTTATCTTTGAAAGAGTTGCTCATAGCATCAGATATAATAAAATCAAACAAAACAGAACAGAATTTTTTTTTTTTTTTTTTTTTTTTTTGGTACTGAGGATTAAATTTATGACCTCATGCTTTCCAAGCAGACACCTGTGTCACCGGGCTATCCCCCATGCCCCAGGACAGAATTTTTCAAAGAACTTATTCAGAGGTCATCTTTGAAAGTTGTATATTTTGATGTGATTTATGATAATAAGTTAAAGAAGCAAAGGCTCAGATCTCCTGGAGGAAAACAAGGTGATGTCGGACAGAAGCAGGATCACACAAGGAGTATTTACTATCCCTGGACGTAACCGGGCTAAGTTTCAACATTGAGATAAATGCCCAGGAGCTGATTCTAATGACTCTTGGACATGGCTTAGTAAATGACTGCAAGTGACCATCTCTGTTCACCATTTCATGTAGAATTGGTTTTTGTGCTGTTTGGAATGCAAGTAGATTTGAAAATTTGGTCTTTTTATCAATTAGAGATGATCTTCATTTACTGAATACTCATTAGCTAGTTTGCATGTGGACCTACACCTTCTGAGGTTTCATAGCTAGTGTGAGGGAACTGATCTCCGAGATCGTTACAGAGAAAACAGAAGTAATGGAAAGACTTGTGAGCTATAAAAATGACAATGTGATGATAAGATTTGGTTCCTGACAAATAAACCTAAATTTTCCAGCTAATAAAACTTACATCTTCAAAATAGATGCTAAGCTTCCTTGTGACCAACTTGAAAAGGAAGCACAGGTACTTAATTTGTACTTAGGAATTCTTTCCTGGTATATTGTGCTAAGGCTGTAGACAGAGACCACATAGAAAACAGTGGTGGCTCTTTACTTATTTGAAGAGGATGAGACATAGTTTTTCCTCAAAAAAAAAAAAAAAAAAATTCATGTATTTTCTCCCCCAAAATTGAATTCAAGCTTACAGAGATCAGATTTTGTTCCATGTGATTTGTAATACGTATTTCTTCTCTTTTTACTCCCAGTTATCTCTTTCCTTCTTTCTTTCCTTCTTTCTTTCTTTTCTTTCTTTCTTTCTTTCTTTCTTTCTTTCTTTCTTTCTTTCTTTCATTTTCTTTCTCTCTCTCTCTTCCTTCCTTCCTTTTCTTCCTTCCTCCCTCCCTCCCTTCCTTCCTTCCTTCCTTCCTTTCTTCCTTCCTTCCTTCCTTCCTTCTTTTCTTCCTTTCTTCCTTTCTTCCTTTCTTCCTTCCTTCCTTCCTTCCTTCCTTCCTTCCTTCCTTCCTTCCTTCCTTCAGGAGGAAAGGTTTATTTTGACTCACACTTCGTAGAGGTTTCAGTTCGCTGTTGGCTGGCTCCCAGGCAGGGTGCTTGGCAGGGAGGACTGCAGAGGAGAAACAGTCTATGGCAAAGCAGGGCAGGCAGAAGGCACCGAAGCAGTAAAGCAGCACTCTGCAGCAGCAGCGGCCCTCTTTCTGTCCCATATATTCCATCAGGGCTCCCCGCCTTTAGGGCAGGCAGTAGGCACACCCAGGGTGGGGCGCCCTTAATCCCACCAATGGCACACTCAATCCCAGTTTCACACGTTCTAGATCCAGCCACCTCTGGAAACTCCACCTGTGACTGCATGAGGTTTTACAAGGACATCTAGGTGCAAGCTATAACATATAATCTTCAAAATTTTAGTCTGCATAATATTCTGTTTTTCTTTTCATGAGAAAAAATATTGTTTGCATCTTTTTCCCTGGTTCTGTTTTTGTTTTTAATTTTATGGGAAAATAAAACAATTTCATAACAGTATAATAGAGTAACAATAATGTTTTCTTGAGGCTGAGTTTATTAATTTAGGGCAGTGATTCTCAAACTACAGTTTCAATTTACAGTTCTCAAAGTTCTATAAAGGTTTTTAAAAAATTATGCTTGTTTATGACTCTTACATTGATAGTATATGTTTATTTAAATAATCTGATTGAGAAATAATTCAGACACATTATTAACCTTTGTGTTTAATTTTGAATTTGTGCTCATTTGTGAAAGTGTAACATTGACTCGTGTTTTCATTTTGGTTAAAATCAAAGGAATCAAACCTGAAAGTAAAATGTAGAATATAAACCAGATATGTCACATTTTTCAAAGTCATACGTAACTTTTGCAATTTTGATTGTGTAAAACATGTCATGTTAAATAAACCTTAATGCGACTTTTATTGATTTTGTATGTTGCAGGAGGACGCCATTCAGGATAGTAAGTTAATACTTAGATATTTCTCTGCACAGAGTTTAAGTTAGTAATGGCGTCTGCTGTTGCATCAGAGATACAGGAGAAACATGGGCCTCCGAGCCAGGGGTAGAGGAGGGGCAGGCGGAAAGACTGAAGAACAAGTCTTCCAAGTTTGTATTGCCAGATAAATTGAGTTTTCACCGACTTCCTGGATGGCACCTGTGGCACCCAAGCCACCACCTCTTCTTCGGTGCTGGGCTCCTGGGTTTACAGGACACTGGTGAAGGCAGCAGAGGCCGATCGGGTCTGGAGCCAGAAGTGTCTGTGGGGAGGATGTGTGTATCCACTCGGAGCCCATTGCTACAGACCCTCAAGGCTCAGTAAACACTGACCAATGACTGTGCAGTGCTGCAGGCTGGAGCAGGGTCCCAGCACCTCCCTGGTGGGTGCTGAGGGGAGCACTGCAGGATGCCAATTCTTTGGCAAGGATGGGGATCAGAGCTCTCTCTAATGATTAGTATTTCACTCATGCTTGAGAAACAGAGGGTCAGGTGTTTACTCTTAAACTGCTCCATACCCACAGAAATCAAGCAGAACTTGTTTTGCTTCACATTTGCAGGGTTTTAGGTAAAAGGAATAATGACTAGCCACTCCTCCCCTTTGCTCCAATGAAGGGATTCCCCAAGGAAATCAGGATACCGAGACCTGCTGTATCCCAGAGAAAGCCTGCTAACCCTGTGTACTTGCATTGTTGATGTTGAGCTGTGTGGCTTGTGTCTGAGGGTTCCCGTCCAGTGACCTCTTAGCTCAGTTTGCAAATTTGATAGAGGAGCAAGGAATCGTTTGTACTCAGATGAGATCACTTATTTTTAATTCTTCTTGAAGGTCACCTGAGTGCATCTATTAAGTTTGTCTAACAGTTAGATTTCTCAAGCTTCTGTAGCTTCCTTTTCCCCAGCTTCTTGAGAGCTTGCACTGCTCCTGGGGCCTCTCTTTCCCTCTGATACTGTTTTGGAGAGGAGCTATGGTAGTCATTTTGACCTTTGGATTTTAGTTCAAATATTTATCCTGGGCAACTGGAAATATGGGTGAGCAGCACCAGTCTTTCCCTTGCATGTTTTTTATAAAACACCCAACTTATTCCTGGGACTATTTCTAAAAGTGGTAGAGGTCCTGTGGTTTCATTGGGGACTCTCATGAGACCTTTCCTAAAGCTTAGTTCCTTCTTCAATGGCCTGCAGGACTCATGTCTGCGGCAATTTACCAACAAGAAAGACCCTATGTGTCACTTTCATTTATTTACTTATTTTCAGTTTTCAGGTGTAAAAGGATTGTTTTGTATGTATGTATTTTTGTATTAAAGGAAACAATTTCAGATCAAAACTACCGTGGCGAGGATAATCACTGTTGTGTTTCGGTCACAATTAGATTCAATTTTGCTTCTCCAGATATATATGTCTGTGTTGCATCTTGTCAATTGTTTCTTACCCAGAATACATTGTCTTTAAATTGAATGTTGATCAGGATAAACGTACAACATGCTTGGTAGGGAATTCTGGTTTTGTATTTGAAAGAAATAAATCAGTAGATGGCTGCTTAGATTCAAGATGTGATTTCGCGAATGTCAAGAGGTCAGTGTGCTTGAGCTCCCCACCCTGGCGCTGTATGCTGCTGTGTGTCTGATTAAATGGCATTTCCCCAGCTGTAGGCAGGCTCTCGTAGGTCTTCGAAGTCACCCACACTGTTAATCAACTTTGGAATAACATTTTAGAAAGAAATAGTAAGAAAATTATTAGTTATAAAATCTGATGGTGTGCATCAGTTTAAGAATGAATGTATCCCTCGTTCTCTGTCCCATTTCTGTCACTTGCAGTGATGAAAAATTTTTTTCCAACTGGGTTGCTTCATTTCCCCTCCCTTGGCATATGAGGCATTAACTTATAAAGGGCATTTAGCGTTACATTATATTGTGGAATATTTGAGATGATTTTGGAATGTTTTTAAAAGCCAAAAAATATAATAGCATTATGGAGTTTATGTATGTGTGTAAATATATATTGAGAAGATGACTCACAAATGTGTGTACAGCCAAGATCTTTCCTGTGAGAAACAGATTCCTGTATCCAACTCTAATTTAACACGGTTTCTTAGATGTTTCAAAGAAATGAAGGCCCCTCTTTCCTTAGATAGCACTTATTCTTTTTGTTTGCCTTGCTTTTAATTGGTGAATTTCTTACCTTACCAATTCTTGTGACCCCAGGAAGAAGTAAAAAATTGACCTAGAGAAAAACATCGGTGTCTGTTTGAACACAGAAATAATATACATACACAGTTGAGCCTTCTGGGAAACTGTCTCTAGCATTATTCAGTGCTTTGCTCACTTCGCTGGGTTTGCCTGTTGTTCAGTTTGTTGGCTGTCACATTATCTTCATAATCTATTCTCATAATTAAATGTAGGTTTGCAAAATAATTACTGTGTGCTGTGTACGATACATAACGAACTCCCCATGATGATGTGATCATTATGTACCTGAAACATGTACTAATAATATTAAAAATAAAAAATATAAATACACTTTGCTTTACCTGAGTGTGACAGCTGTTTTTCACTTTGCTGACCACACTCAATTATAGACCTATCCCCACTACATTGTAGCCAGAGTAATTGTCCAAAATATTGGTCTCCCCAGCTTCTATCTCCCCAGCTTAAATGTTTCCTACATCTTCCATAATTGGTAAAATAAAGGCAAAGTTTTTCTTTGCGGATGAGGCCTGCTGTTTGGTCTGTGCTTTTCTTCTTTCCCATCTTCATCTCCTGTTCTAGACACTGTGTTTGTTATCCTTAGCCCTGTGCTGGGTCCATTGCTGAAGTGGTTTCTTGGCCTGAAGTGATCTTGTCTTTGGCTAATAATGCTCTTTCTTCAGAACATAACTCAAGCCTCACTTTCAGAGAGAGCTCTCAGGACTTCCTGATGGGGTCACACTTCCCTGCTGTCTGATCTCATGGCTGGTGCTGTCCTTTTGCCAGGTTTCTACAAGTCATGTATCTGTTTGAGGTGTCATTCCCCATGCGATCTGTTATGCTTGTGGGAGAAGCCTATGTAGGAACAATACTGGAATGACACTTGCTAGAGTACTTTAAATTCATATTTACTACACTTTCCATGCAATAAAAATGTTTTTGTTACATTGTTCTTTCTTAGCTTAAACTTCTTATCCATGATGATGAGCAGTATAATGTAGGTGCTAGACAAGATTGTATTAGCATTGAATTTGGATTGAGTTCTGAGAATGTACTTTGCCTTTGTAGAACTCTTTTTTTTGGTACAGTCTTTTAGATTTTGATACTTTATATTTTTAATACTTTCCTCACTGGAAGGTTTGATGCATTAAATAGGATATTTTTTGGTGTTTTACCTGTATCACATCAGTTGATGGAGTATCTTCCTTGTCTAGGTTGCCTTGCCAAAAGTCATAACTGGGATCAATAACCCTTAAGTGACTACTGAGTTTGGAAAATTCTACACATCATAATATGAAGAAGTAGGAAGTATGTAGTTTGTTAGTTACCTAAAAAGTTGAGTAATCAACCATAAACATTCATAGTGAAGGTAATATCAGAGCAACATTGGGGAGAAAAAGATAATATAAGTCTGCCAAGCAAAAAATAGGGGTTGTAGGTCAAGGCGTAAGTGTGTGTTGTATCATTGGAAGCAGAGACTTTAGGTTCCTGATGATGGCTTGAGGAGCATAAGCATGGCAAGGTTTATATGGACCAGGTTTGGAAGGATTTTGAATTTCAAATGTGTAGTTGCTTTCTGCCACCAGGCATGAAGGTAACTTTTTCCCACTGAATGTATGTCACCCTTGAATGGATTAAGCACTGTCAGTTTGTGGTGTTTGTGAAGTTTAGTTGCTGCTGCTTATAGGGTCATGTCAAAGTAATCGTTCCTTTTTCTCTTCTTTCAGTTATAAACAATTCTAAGGGTGATACTTGATTTACTAATATTATAATTAAAAGAAGAAAATATTGAAGACATAGCCTTGCTTGTGGTTGTTCTTGAGAAAGAGAAATCTGCTCATATTTCTGTGCTTGGGTTATTTTCATGTAGCCAATGAATACTGATGGATCCTGAAAATGTATCTCAATAGAAGATTGAAAAATATGAAAGTCAAATTTTTGAAATCAATGAAAATTCCTTCTTCCTTTCCACTAAATGAAGACTGCATTCTGCCTTGGGAGAAAGGTGAAGGGGTCACCTCTACTTGATTGTTGGTCAGAGACCCAGCTGTTACTTGTTTTGGCTGAAGCTGTTTTCTATTTTCATTTCTGCAGTACATCCCAGAGAGAAGCTTTACAAAGTTAGTGTGGGAACCAGAAGTCTACAATTTATCCATGCTTGTGTTCACCCATTGAACCTGAAGTTAGCATTATGAAAACATTAAAGTACAGACCTTACTCGTTCTCTGAGTGAAAAAACATCACTGTTGGAAAGGCGATCACTTACATTGTGCAGCTTTTCTGGTTATATTTAAAAGGAATGTTTTGTTGCAGAAATCCTCGGGTGACTGCATTTGCTATGAGGAAGTTGAATTAATTGTCTGCTAACAGGAGCAAAAAGATTGAAGGCTGTTCATTTCTTCACCTTTGGGCCAGTATGGCCTTTCATACTCAACCAAGTGTGTTAGGCTGAGTTTTTTTCTTATTTCTTTTTGAAATAGTAACTGTGCACACACTCCTGGATGTAGAAAACCTTACCCCAGAAAAGCAGTGATAGGTAGGATTTGCTATTATATTTAGTTTGAGTCCTGGAAGCTACTAATTCCACGAGAGCTGCCTTAGCTTAATGTAGACCTTGGGAGTTTTAAAGCAGTATCAGAATTTAAAATTTTTTATACATTTATTTTTATTTTTATGACTAAACCTTGACATACAAAACATTAATTTTCTGGTGGTGAAAACCAATAATCTCAACATGTAATGATACCGTTTTCTTTTGCTTCTGTGTATCCTGGGACTGCAGTGCCTTGTGTTGTGTTTGAATGACATATGAAGCTCCTAAGAGACACAGAAAATTATTGCGTCCTCTGGCTTCCGTCTTCCTCTCCTCTTAGCAGACTGTGCATGTTAGTGTCCACATTTATTTCGTCTTTTCCTCTTCTCCCTTATGGACTGTCATCTACCTTCCTTGTACTCAGTCTCTCCTCCCCTCTCATCTCTCTCCCACTTGTCTCCCTGTTGTTTACTCTTGTGCTTATCTTTAGCCATTAAGACAAGACTCTTCATCCAAACAGACCAATTCTTGATTTTGGTACTAGTTTGGAAATGAAACCAAAATGGTTTTTACTCTCACAGCTCCTACTTTATCTCATACAATCCTCGTCTTGTTTCTTCAAACACTTTTCCAGTCTCAGATTTTGATCAGTGAAATGATAGAAAAAGTGGCAGAGTTGCTTTGGATGTCTGGTCAGTAAGAACCAGAATTCCTAACTTCTTGGTAAAGAGAGATTTGCCTTCATTTACCTAAGAGTGGCATATGTGTTATTTTTATCTTCTGGATTTTAAAGACGTGTCTTCTATAGTAATACACAACTTTAGTGATTGTCTGAGTTGCTTTTCTCGTGGCTGTGATGAAATGCCTGACACCCAAAATGAAAGGAGTCGAAAGGTTTATTTAGCTCACAGTTTGTAGAGGTCTCAGTCCCATAGTGAGGTGGCTCCAAGGCAGGGTGACACATGGCAGAGAGGCAGTTCTTCATGGTGGCAGAAGACCTCAAAAGCAACAAGGGAGAGAGGTGAGATGAGGCTCTTTCTTCTGTCCCTTATATTGATCTGGGATTAGGGTGGTGCCAATCCAGTCAATGGATTCATCTACCAGTCACTTACCTTTAATCACCCTTAATACCAGCATTGAACGATGAACCAATTACACCCTCTAGATTCAGCCACCTCTGAAAAAGCGCCATCTAAACCTACATGAAGCTTTGTGCGGACATCTAGACCCAAACCATATTAGAGTTTCAAAAAGGAAGAACTTCCTTGGTTGGCAATTTGGCTGCTTTTGTGACCTGCTGCCCTTGAGAATCAGCTGAACAGCTCTGAGTCTGAGTTCTTCTCTGGTTGCTTGCCTGGGCATAGCTGACATTATTACCATAGTAACAATTACACAGTTAACAATTATTATAAAACTTTAGTAAAAATTAAGGCTCAGATTGCTAGTATGTAAAAGTAGCATTTGGTGCCATCAGACACAGTGTGACCACGTAGTGCACTGTTGACTTTGGAAATATCCATTTCTGTAGAAGGTGTAGACGTGTTGCACCCTTGCTTCTCTTGACCTTCTGCTCTGAGTTACATTATTAAGAGGGTTTAAGTGTATCCGATAACAGGTTGCAATCATCAGTATGGTATTTAGTCTCTAGGCGCTTCCAGAGAGTACAGGCCGACTTACAGCCTTTCTTTCAATTTTCTTTGTTTGTTCTATTCTGATCTCAGTTCCTTTGAAAAGGCAACTGATGATTTCAAAATTGGATACCAAGCAGAGACTCTCTTACATTTGGGGTAATGCAATTTTCATTCTCTTTCAAGTTGCTTTTCATTTTAATAGATATTTCTCAAAACATTTTGGTGCAACATAACATAAAAGCTGTGCAGGTCAGATAGCCAGAGGAGTGTATTGGAATTACAGAAATTGGAGAAATCTTACAATGAGCGTTCTTAAACGTAGATCTACGAGTCCTTGAAAATTGTTGGTGTTCTTGTTCCAGGGAGTGGGTGCTGACGGGACGAGGACTCTCACTGTATTATAGATTTCAAAGAAAGAAAGAGCGAAACAGACAGAAACAGATAGGAAAGAGCCGGACAAGAGAGTGGATTCCTCTTAAGATGGACGGGAAGTGTTGTGAAGAGAAGAAGCATTTGGAAAGGTTGTAATACGTAAGCACCCTGGTAGTGGAAGTTTCTTTTACACCGGCATCTCATTTGCAGCATTGGAAAACACCCTTTTCACACCTTCTTTCATTAATTCTCTGTACTGTTTGCTTCAGAAAGAAATAAATATGTCCCAAAATGCAAAGTATTGAGGACCTATCCGTCCTTTTAAACAGCACTCCTTAAGAATTATGCCGTGTAGCTTTTCACTATGCTCAGATATACCCACACTTCAAGAGGAGGAGACTAAGAGATTCAGTTGTTTGCAGAAGCTAAGCAGTTGAATAGAGGTGTGGGAAGTGGGGAAAAATGAAGTCCTGAACAATTCTGGAAATAAGGCAAAGTAGTGTCTAAATCAGTCACTTCTGAAAACGAAGTAGGTGATGCTAACTCTTTTAATGATCACTTTGTGTGTATTTTCGGCATCATCCAGAAGACAATGGAAAATTGGTGGTCAAAATAAAGGCCTCCATTTGTGTTTTGCTCTCCAAAATGTGGTAAGGGCAAGAGGTTAAATTATGGAACAATATTTAACCCAGTTCCTGCATTTTAAGATATACAGAGTAAACTCCGTGAGGGACTAGTCCCCAAGAAGGAGAGCCATTGTACTCATTTTTAAAATAATTTTATTTTATGTTTTATTTTTTGGCTTTGTATGAAGGCTTTGGAAACTGTTTTCTGTAGTCAGGATATTTTCCAATTTTCAAATACATATTGTTTACCTAGAGCAAACCCAAAGCCCTTACTTGAGAACTATGAAAAACTTTATTCTTCAGAATGTGAAGGAAGCAATTTTTTTTGTTTTTCCAAGGGAACAGAGGGGCATTTAGGAAGGCAGAAGTTGCCGGAAATAGAATGGTTCAAACACACACACGCTTTTTGTTTCGGAGCCTGGAGAACAAGGTTACTTTTTTTTTTAACATATTTTAGAACCTGTGTCTCCTTCTGCCCTAGACACAAACTGTATGCAGTAGGGGGTCAACCACTCTGGAAAAGAAGGAAGCACCATTTTAAGAAAAAAGAAAATACAAAAACTTGAAGAACTGTTTAGTAAACCACACACACAAACATGAGGTTGGTGATATCAGTCTTAGCAAAATAATGGAAGTGTTTGGGAGAATTTTCAAGATTGAAAACATTGCTTAGTCATTTCAAATTCCTTATTTTTTTTCCCTCTTTGGGGAGGTTGAATTGTTATTTATTTATTTATTTATTTATTTTATTTTAGTTGTTCAAATTGGCTTGCCTTCACTTGAGTTCACCCAGGGGGTACAGGTGGCCTCCTGCTAGGTGCTGGGTCCAGTGGATGGCAGAAGAGCTTGTTACAGGAGGAGCAAGGAGATGTGTAGCTGCTGGGTTTTACTCATCCTGTTGATGCCTCGTGGATGTGGAGTAGCAGACATTATTAGAATGTGGCTTAATGACATTCGTCTCCAGATCGAAAGCGCCAGAGTCCTTGTTTTAGACTTTGAGACGAACAGGTGAAATCTTAACTTTTCATAGTTTTTCAATCAAGTCAATAAATTTACTAAGTGAATAAAAATTAGTATGTTAGAAGAAATAACTCCAGTGGAGAGACCCAGGAATGCTTTGCGAATAGATTCCCCTTGAGCTGAGATGAGACCCGAACAGTGCATTAGCCAGCAGAGGAAACAGAATGCCCGGCCCGGGAAACGCAGTGCAGGTGCTGAGGCAGGCATCATCTAGATTTTCCAAAGGCAGGAGGAAGACCACTGACCCTGGAGCATGGGAACTGAAAGAAAAATCGGAAAGTAGATAATGTGGGGGAGATAGGAAGGTGCCCATCATTGCAACCACAAATGGCTAAAGAATTTGGATTTTATTTTTACTGTAATTTGAGAAGAAAAGATTAATTTTATATTTTGCCAAAAAAAAAAATAACTTAGCCTTCTGTAGGAAACTAGTATGAAGTGGAAACCAGGTCAGAAGCCTAGTTTAGTTTGCCAAGGGATGATCAGAGATTTATAAAATTTAACGGAGAAGGATGACTGAGGAGAGAGCTTCAATATAGATGAGAAGACTTGTTGGTGAATTCCTTGACAAAGGCAATTAAAAGTGAAAAATTAGACTGCTTCATAGCATCTTAGTTCTAGTAACTGGATATGTTATGTTGCCACTTACTCAGAAGGGGAAAAATGGTGGCAGAGGAAAGAGATTTGAAAACAGGAAATGAAAAGACGTGAGATGTTATTAAATAGTAATGACGTTGCCTTCAGTATGTAGATAACAGCAAGTGGAACATTTAGGAATGTTAATTTTATTACAAAGAAAAATATCATCCCAGAGGAGCTGGGCTCCAAATCATGATTTCAGTTCCACTCTTGACCAAGAAAGCTTAATGACTACCTCCTGAGCTGTCTGGGCATGAAGCGGTATTACTGTATTTGTCTTTAGTCTTTCTCACATGAGCAGTTTCTGGCACGTTCTTTGTTTCTGCCGGGAAAATCTCACTCAATGCCAAGAACTAACTGTTTTGCACAGTGTGTCGGTGCTTTGGTAGCTATGCAAATTAATGCTGAGAACACACACAACCCTTTTCTTATTAGGATAGAATACTACTTATTGTTTTCTACTCTTCTGCTGAGCTGATTCTATGATGGTTGGAAACCAGAAGGGGTGAAAAAAGCCTTTGTGATGGTTAGTTTCATGTGCTACTCGATACAGCCATTGTGCGCCCAGTTGTTTGGTTATACATTATCTTTCGGTGTGTCTGTGAGAGGGCTTAGTTATGAAGCCAGCATTTGCAATGGAAGACCAGAAAGTAGATCACCTCTGCCAGACGGTTAGCTCTCATCTAGTCCACCGAGGACCGGGATAGAACAACAGAGGAGTTAAGAGAGAATTCTCTCTGGGCCTGTCACAAGCTGAGACTGCTGCCTTCTCCTCCCTTCACACTTGTATTTGTTTTGGAATTGGATCCACCCAGCCTCCTGGTGCTGGGACTCAGACCTGAAATGGAATTTATACCATTGGCTCTTCTCTCTCAATTTTTCAATGCACAGCTTCAAATTCAAACTGGAGCTGGACCCTAACTCTCCTGGCCCGGACATTTTAGCTTCTGTAATCACATGAGCCTACGGTTTATAATAAATCTCTTTGTACATATTACAGTATTATTCAATAATACAGATTCATTAATATAAACTTTGTTATGCAGTATCAGAACTAGTAATAGATCAGTATTAACTAATATCTGTATGATATGTACCGCATATATTACAAGCCGGATATAGCATCTGTTGTGTATCTGTCTATCCATCTATCACTATTGCTTTTTTTCTGGGCAACCTTTATTTGCTCTTGGTATTTTTATTAGAATAGAAAAATACAGCATTTTGATTGCTCTTCATTCCCAAGCCACCCAGGACCCTAGTTAAGAACTGTTTCTTAATGATCTTTTCGCACCACAGAGACTGAGTTAGTATAGTTGACTTCCTATAAATAACACTAACTGTGTTCTCATCAGAGCAGAAAGATAAAGAGAATTAAGTATATTAAAATACAGTGTTTCTCCACACATCATCCAGGTATCATTGCAGGCCACAGGAACACTTTTATTGGATTTGTGAGGAAAAATTATTTCAATAAAAAGGCTAAGATATTTTCCATTTTTTTCTCTCATTTTCTCATGAGCATGTGGTCAAATTCCCAGAGGGTACATGTTATGTGACATCACAGTATGTTAAGAAAAGAAGAAAAAACAAGAATTGCCTGGCTTTTGTTGAGTCAAAAATTAAAGAGACTTTGTTTTTGTTTTGGAAAATACAATTATTTTTCATAAATTTATGTTAGAGGTTAACAAAATGAGCTAGCTATGAGGATCATTATTATTAATAAAACAAATTAGTACTGACTGAAACAATTTCCAGTTTGAATTTTTCTTTATGCCAAGTATGGATAGATGACATAGAATCAAAGGGTCTTTGATGTCCTTAGTAGCTTATTAATGTAACAATGCTGAGACTAAAGATCTCCATCTATTCAAGGATTCTTAAAAACACAAGGATAGCTGCGACACCAGTGATTCCATGAAATCATTGTGTCTTGAGGCGACATTAACCAGTTGTAGTTGTTTTATTTTTGTTGTGCTAACATGTTCTAGTAATTGAGCTAGCACCCTCTCCGCTGTTACATGCAGGTGTCTTGGAAGGATTAGTCTTTCTGTCTTTGTCTCATGCAGTCATTCACATAATCAGCTCACAAGGATTTAGTGAACTTTGCACTCCTTGTTCAATGGTGCCAGTTTGTAGTAGTTCATTACCTCAGAGCTCTAAACTGAACCATCATTCTTTGCTCTGAGATTGCAAGAGGCTGGTTCTCTACATGTTTTCTTCTACAGCTGTTGTGGCACCATGGTGAGTATGGGAAAGAGGAGAGACATGGTGGAAGGAAGGATACTGCTATTCCTGCTTGAGTTTGCTTTGGTGTTCTCCTCTCACTGGTACTGCACAGGGCAGTTGTGCATGTGTCCATACATAGAGTTCCTTGATGAGCTTGACATTCCAGCCCTGGCCTGACAGTCATCTTGTAGTCACCTGCTGGGCATCCCAAGCCTCCTGGCGTCCAGCTGCATGGCTGTGCTGCGCTGGTAGATGTGGACCAGCCTGAGAGACAGCCAGCTTCTCCATCGTGCAACATGCTAGGTCCACGCCTTGTTTCAGAGGGATGCTGAGCAATGTCCCTCCCCCCACATTCATTGCTTGCTTTTCTTTCTGAAAAGGTAGTCTTTTACAAATGATCCTTTTATATATTATCCAACATTTGCATAACATCAGTGTGAGACGAAGGGCTAGAATGAGAAATTCAGAAACTGCAGACCAGCTTTGGTAAGGAAGGCTGTGCAGGAGGGCAGGGCTCGGGGTCCCTCACATCAGGGAGTGGCTGTGGAACAGAAGTGAGAGTAACAGGAGTCAAGCAAGATGGTGGAGAGGGGGCTTCCCAGCAGAGATGCTGAAGTTTCCATCTGTCTTCCATAAATGCTAGATAAAGACCAGTTCATGAAAATACTGTGTTAGTGCACCAGAATGTAAATAAACACACACACAACATGTGAGTAAAGGAATTTAAGAATAAGGTACAGACAGCTATGTAGCAATCGTTATTTTCTTGGCTATCAGTTAATCTGATTTCCAATGCTAAAGTTTTCCCTACAAGTGTAGCTTACAGAAAAAATATTCATCACTATAGTAAATCCATGGGGCATTGCTTATTCACCTATATGTTGGACTCTGGTCCTTAAGAATTTGTGACCCATCTTCTTTGGCTATTCTTTAAATAGAAACTGCCATGTATTATAAGTAATGGCTACTTTTCTCTCTGTTTCTTATTGAGCTGAAATATGAAGTATTTGGTTTTCATATTGTGTTTTTATAAATGCCGTGATGCTAGCTGGGTGTGGGGTGCATGCCTGTCATCCAAGCACTTGGTTAGGCTGAGGCAGGTGGATCAAAACCAGTGAGTTCAAAACCAGCCTGGGTTACAAAGTGAGTTCATGACCAAGGTGAACTGCATAACGAGACCACATGTCAAAAAGTCAGTAAATAACTAAATAAATATCATGATGCCTTTAAGCTGTGTGGTTTAAAGAGCATCTCTTTTTTTTAAAAAGCTAACAACATTTATTTGTTTATTAAGTATTATTATTCAATTGCTGCTTCTTATGTCAGATAGTACTTGTGTATTCTCTTTTTAATAAAAATACAAATCTAAGGTGTATTCATTGCACAGCATTCAGAAACTATATAAAAACAAAAATAAAGAAGATACCTAGAGCCCCAATAATGCACTGTTTGTGTTTTGATGTCATTTTTGCATGCATTTTGAATACCCACCCGGCAGAGTATATTTAAGATAAATGTACATTTTTATAAATGAGTGTAATATTTATATCCTAAATATTTTACATAAATAGAAATAGCTTCCATGAGATCTTTTTAATATAATTCTTAACTACTACATAATTCTTCATTGAATTAATTAATCATAATTTTATAAATTGCTTATCACTGAATATTTAAAGTCCTTCCTTTTTTCTTCATTTCAAGCAGTGTGATCATGAGGTGAATATCTTATTGAGTTATATCTTTGTAAACTTTCACATATTTATATAATATACATTTGTTAACTTGGAATTGCCACAGCAGAGGGTATATATCGCTTTGCTTTTTTTGTTCTTATTGCCAAATTGCTCTCCAGAAAGTTATACTTTCTTAAAGATAATATGAATGTGTAAGTTTTTCTCTACTATCAGGAATGACATGTTTGTGAGCTCATTGCTCAGGAACGTTGTAAAGAACATTGGTAAGGCCACGTTAAAGAAATTGTTAAGTAAAAGTACAGACGGCATGTGTGTGAACACAGACGTTTGTCATAAAGTCTTCAATTACCCAAAACACAACACTGCTAAGCTCTTATTAGAGAATTGAAGGGTTACTCATAGGGTGCCAGAACCACAGTAATAAACAATAAGAGAGGCACATATTCTAGTATTTTCAGACTTAAAAGTTAAGGGCCAGTTATTCTGGGAGACTCTAGTCATAACTTGCAAAGTTAGTAAGAATTCAGTGTTACACTGGGGATATAGCTTAGTGGCATAAGCGCCTGCCTGGCAAGCACAAGGACTTGAGTTTGAGTCCCAGAACAACAACAACAACAACAACAACAACAACAACAACAAACAACAAAATTAGAAAAATAATTTGCAACTTAATACACATTGTTAAATTCCTATCATCTTGTTTTGAAATCCTATATTGCTGTTGTTTATTTTTGTTATTTTCTTTTTTTATTATTTGTTTGCTTTTTGCTTTTTCTTTTTTCCTCTTTAAAATAAAATAAAGTAAAATAAAAACCTAATTCAGGTCGTGTGTGTTTTGGGTGATGGTGGGGTATCTTATGTTAAATGGACAGCCCTGTCCCCGGAACCCACTGTGTAAATTCCCACTCTGTATTTAGAGGGCTTTCTGGCAGGAATGCTTGCTGCTTCCTTTCTGGAGCTCTGTAGTTAATGCATTCGTTCTCCATAGCACTCAGCAGCCAGAGCTATCAGGCTGTGTTGACATTAGGCCATTTAACAGAAACATGCTATAGAAATGAGTTTTCAGCACCAACGTCCATTATCATAGAACTGGGCTTGAATGACCTTGAATGCTGAAATGGTTTGAGTATACTTTTATCTTGTGGCTTTTTCTAATAGTCAAATTGGTAAGCTTTACAAACGAATGTAGTTTTCTCATCACATTTTCTTATAATAAAATTATTATAGCTTAAAAGTGCAACTGGCTGGAAATTCCTTTATGGTTTTAATAATAAATATCAAAATATATAATTGAAATCTGACCCAAAACATATTTTGCTCTAACCTTTATTTTATATGGAAGAAAATGACTATTAAAATACCAATAATCATGTAGGGACCCCTATTTTGAAATTGATAATCAGAAATCATAATTGACCTAAATTTATGAAGGTAATTGAAATCTACTATTGCCATAATGCATTACTGCAGAAATTATTATAGCAGTGGAGAAATAGATCACAAGTTTGTGAACAAACCGAAGCCTAGTAACATGAAATAACTTATCTCAGGTCCTAGCTAAGAGCAATCATGTGTTCTGCTATGCAATGGAAAGTCTGAAAGACATCTCGCTGATCAGCCATGAGCTTTAGGATGTGACCGTAACCAAGAATAGAAACATCCTGCTTCTGTAAATCTGATTAGGATCTAAAATATCCTGTTATGGGAGAGACATTTTTCCCCCAAAAGTGTATATGGGTAATTTGTTTTATTAATCTGCCATCTGTTGGAATTACCAAAGAAACAAAAACAAAACAAACCAAAGAAATGCATTTCAGCTTAGGAGAAAAGATGAGAACTGGGAAACTGAAGTAAACATCAGTTACTACTCCTATACTGCAGCGCCGCTGTACTTAAACTGTGTTAAAATGTTATACAGAATCTTCATGGTAGCTCCCGATGCCCATGACTGAACATGTTGTCTGGGTTATGTGAACTTTTCAGAGCAGCCGTCGTTGAATGTTTACTATGTCATGGCTGTAAATTACATTTTCAAGAACAGATATAGGGGGCTGGGGATTTAGCTCAGTGGCATAAGTGCCTGCCTTGCAAGCAGGCAGTCGTGAGTTCGATCCCTGGTACCGATAAAAACGAAAAAGACAAAAAAAAAAAAAAAAAAAAGAACAGATATAGGAGATGGATTAATTATGCATGTTTTCAGGAAAAGGGAGTGCCCTGTAACCCCTGCGAACTTGGGTTTGGAAGCTCCATACCTCATATGCTATGGTTAAAATGACATCATAGGAGAAAAGCATTACAAATAAAATTTTTGTTATCCCTTTTGCATGATAAGTATATTTTTGCTCCAGGTTCCTTCATCAGTGTCCACTTGGAGATGAGCACTGCTGTTTGTTTTTCTGGTGATGTTCTGGGTCTCAGATGGAGTACAATGTGGTTTCTAAGTCCCATTGTTCCAGTTGGTCACTGCCTGGCTTTTGTCTGCAATCCAGAGTCCTGGACTGCATAGGTCTTATGCCTTCTAGTGAGAGATACACTACTGAGTCCTCATTCAATTCAAGGGGGTGGGTGGGATTACGGATTTGAAACTTGACAGTTTGCAACCCTAGCAGGGAAAAAAATCTATTGAAGCCCAAAGAACAGAGGTGATGCATTAGCCTATCATACACTCAAGTTAGAGTTTCAGCAAAGTATAGATCTAGCCCTCACATGGCCTCTACAAAATGCTCCTTCCCTCCAAACTGAGGTCCAAAGTGACTGGTGCATGGCACAAGGTCATGCACTTCCATAAATAGTGATCTTGGAATTGAAAATTAGAAATGATTCTCTACCTGCATTCCTAGTCCTTCTCCCTACAATAATATTCTGTTGGGTAAAGTAACTGTATACTTTCCATGTGTATCAAGCCAATAAGATATTGGTTTGCTTGTGTTATGCATTTAAAAGTACCTTTCTGTTTCATCGAGGTAAAGAGTTTTGGGAGTAAGACCTTGGTTTCGGCCAGGTTACCTGGTCTGTCACACTGTGTAGTGCCTTGATCTCTCCATGAGTAAAATAACAATTTTCTAATGAGTTAATGCGTGTGTGTACTTTGAACAGTGTCTGTTACCTAGGAAGGATTTAATTTACTTCCTTAGTTGATTGATATCTTCCTAGACTCTGTTCTGGTAGTGATAGTTTTCGAGTTAGTATTAATATTCATAATGGATTGGTACCCTTTGTTGTTATATGCTCCTTTTGGCTTAAAAAATCTATCTCCATTATTTGTGATGTCATTTCAGGTTCCTACATGGTAGTGGACTCTTCAATTCATGATCCTGGAGAGAAAGCTCGACTTCAGCTGCCTACCATGAAGGAGAATGATACTCACTGTGTTGATTTCAGCTACCTGTTATACAGCCAGAAAGGGCTGAACCCTGGCACATTGAACATCCTTGTTAGGGTGAACAAAGGACCTCTTGCTAATCCAATTTGGAATGTGACTGGATTCACAGGTCGAGACTGGCTTCGGGCTGAGCTAGCAGTGAGCACCTTTTGGCCCAATGAGTATCAGGTAATCATCATTTTTGTTTTATGCTTTGATGTATTAGATCTTGCTGTGAATGGGATACTCAGTAAGGGAGAATTTGTCCCTCTGATCTCCACAAGCTGTATCCTTGGAGAGGGCGTTGACTACACTGGCATACACCCTTTAGAAGTACACCGTTCAGAAAATAGTAGGTTTGGGCCCTAACATTTTTGATTGGCTGGCAGAGCACTACTTATTAACAGACATAGTCCTATGGATTTTTGGGAGAAGAAATAACCTTTTTAATATTTTGACTATAACATTTAGACTGCACTGGCTTACTGATTTATGGAAAATAGCGTGTAAAAGGGGACGAAATGGTGTTTCATTAAGAGGAGATATTTTCATTAAGACCTCATATTTTTGACAATTAACAGGACATAAAAATAAGCAAATCAAAAAAAGACAAGTTGCCTATAATAATTTTGTTTTGTTTTATTCCAAGTAGGTTTAATTGATTATGATTAAAATAGACAATGAATAACATCAATATGTGCTTCATGTTTGTATGTCTGAGTTTATGTGGTTTAACAAAAGAGATCATGTGACATTCAGCCCCTGGAAACTAAATTATTATTTTTTTGTAAAAGCCCATCTTTTGTTAGACCTTGATATTTCAATATTAAAATACTTATTTATAGTTTATTATGCATCCTAATGGAATCCATTCATGTAAAAGCATACTTTGTGATTACCAGTGGTAGTGTATATACAGTAATTATGTAGTTACATTTCTATCATCTTGGTTTGAAATACAGACTCATTCTTGCTTTTTAAAAATGAGCCATTTTTTTTCAGGTTAGACTTGCCCTTCTTTGGCCAAGAGAGAAGAACACTGTTTGTGCCTCTTGCTTTTCCTTCAGGGGATTTCTCTGCATTACCGCCGTCTGTTGTGTCATAGGCATGGCTTCACAGTTAAGGCTTCCAGTTTTGGGTCATGTGTCTATTGTGAGCTCAGTGGATTTTCATCAGGTCCTGGTTGATTCCATGGCTCCTCGGCGGATCTGTGGTTTTCTCCAGTTTGGAGGTGTCCTTCAGGCTTCTTGGCTGCAGCTTCAGGAGGGCTGAATGTATGGGGGGGTGTTGGTTGTGTGTGCCAGGCTGATGGGAGAGCAAGAGCTGCACCCTCAGGGCTCAGGATTTCAGGGGGTGGAGGGCTGTCATCCCGGACTTACCCTGCAAGCCTCATGCAGTCTACTCATTTTTCAAGAATCTGTCATCGGAGCTTAACCCGAGGCTGGGAGGAGGAAGCTCTAATTCAGCAGCATAAAACTGTCAACACCTTCAGCCTGCATAACACAAATGAAAGGCCTGCATAACAGGTTAATCTAACAAAATCCTCACACATGTGGGTTCAGGGTTCGGATCCCTTCTATTGAACCCTGGTTGCTATTTGCTTCCTGTGGAGTTTCCTTTTCTTTAGGGAATCAAACTCTTAGCCCTGTCTTAGAAAGAAAGAGGTAGATTTAGGTAACTAATACACCTTTGCCTGCTTATTTCCCTTCATAACTAAGAAATAAGATGTGTATCATTTTTTCCCTCTCCCTGTAAAGATCTCATGTTGAGTCACAGATACTAATAAAATTTCTGGTGGCACTGGTTATTGCAGTGTTAGTTTAATGTTGACTTATGGTGCCTTGGACTGCATGAATTGTTCTTTGTTTAAGATCATTCTGAGTGACAAATGCTATAGGTCACATGTGCCTGTGATATCCTGAAGTAATGCTTGTGTGAGTTGCAACCTGACCAGGGAGATATTTTTTTTTTGGAAATGTCTTGTCAGAGAGAAAGAAAGAAAGAAACCACTTAAATACATGGATCCTGAGAGTAAATGTGTTACTGTTGAAGAGTATTTCTTCAGTGAGTAGTCTGCTTCTGTGTTTCTTTTCTTTTCCTTTTTTTTTTTTTTTTTTTTTCTGCCAGGAATTGAACTCGTGACCTTGTGTTTGCCAGGCTGGTGCTGTGCTGCTGAGCTATGTGCCTGGCCTAACTTTTATGTATACTTTAACTGACAAAATGTACCCAGTGTGAGCAAACAACATAGTGTTTGTTATTTATGTGCTTAGTGCTCAATAAATTGATCGATCCTTTCATCAGTTCAGTCATTTAGATATCTAATCACACCTGTGCATCAAGCATCACACAGTGTACAGTATATTTATGTAGCTTTCCTGTCACTGGGAAGCCCTGTGAAAAATACATTATTGATGGCTTTCAAAATAAGTATCAAGCTTTGGTGAGTTATGGTCTATAGGGAAAGCCTGTTGCGAGGTGATATAAGTGCTGATAGACTCTGTTTAAATAATGAGAACCTCATCTGATTTCAGCACTAGATAACCGGAGGCCAGTTTTGAAATTCCATTTGAGAAATTTGGAGACTTGATTTCTATTTTTGTGTAAGAAGAGGACCAAGTTGTATCTATGCAGATGCTCATGTCAGACTTGTCTTACAGAGGGGAAAATTTATTATTCAAAATTTCTGTATCTCCAACCAACTTCTATTCAAGTAATTGGTTAAGATTCCAGAATGTTTTCATATAAGGAGATAAAAAATACATTTAATAAAAGAAATTTAAAAACAAGAGGATATTTTCCTAAGGGAAGAAGTGATAATACCATAAAAAATAGATTTAACCATCTCATTTTAAAGAGAACCTCTGATTAGACTTGCCAGGATGAATTATCTTAGATTGTGTATCAACTTAACCATTTCATGAATGCATTGGATTTCAATATTTGGTATTTCACATTTTCTTCAGCTTTCTTTTTGACATAGTTTCTGGAAATGTGTTTGTTTTTCATGGTTGGTCCAACCCATGAATGGATGAAAATGCTGGCTGTGTGGAAGGCAGACTAGTATTTTTTTTTTTTTTTTTCATTCAAAACACTATTAAATTGTAGAATGTCAATGATTATATACTTTTTACAATCAGTTTTTGGACTACAATTATGTTAATATACTATGGTAGAAGAAACTGTTTCTTACCTATGAATTCAAAATAATAGATGTCTTTTCAGCTCAGCATACAAATAATGGAAATTATTATTACTTTTTTTTGTAATGGTTGCAAAATAAATCATGTGTTTTTATAGGCCTTATGCTAGTACCACAGACTCCTAAAGTGCTTGGTTATGTAGAAATAAAAGGAAAAAGTAGAACCTTATAGGGCAGCATCTCAGTATTAGGTTGTAACTGAAAACCCGGGCACCTCTAAGAGTGTAATTTTCTCCACTCTGGAAATCTGACCTGTCTTGTATGCATAAAGCTAAATTCTACTTTGGGATTAAACCCATTAGTTTCTTACTGAACAGTGAGATTGGTACTAAATGAGGCAGACAGACGACATACATAACTTGCAAAACTATTAGTGGAAACCTAATCTACTGTTTTCCATTAACTGGGTGCACGTCATTAATCACAAAAATGATGCGTGGTAAAAACTGCAGGGGTTTGGCCAGAAATTGGAAAGTGATGATGTAACAAAAAGTGCCTTTTTCTTCTCTAAACCACCAAGAAACAAACACTGATCTTATGCAATCCACTTTCTTAGCATTTTCTGTTGGTTTGTTTAGGGGGTAAGAACCGGACAGATATGAGCCTTTTTGGTCTCGTCAGCTCATTAGAGGTTGTACTAGCATGTCTTGCTGTGGGGTTTTGGCAGTGGATTGCTGCACTCTGGGGGATCCTGCTGGCCTGAGGTCTAAGAAGCCTGGGACTTGAACCAAGTGAACGTGTACCTGAATCAAAAACCTCTATGAAATGGAGCTTGAGGCATAGGCACAGGTAGGAAGAGTGCCCGGAGCCACTGCAGTGGGCACGATCAGACGTCACACTCTCTCTGTGTTCCCAGGACCTCATTCGCCTCTGTGGAGCCCCACCTCTCCCAGGAAGGAGCATAGTTATTGTTTCCTGGATGTATTTTTCTTTTCCTTTTTTTTTTTTTTTTAAGTGGTCCTGGAGGTTAAGCCTCAGGATTCCACACTCATCTGCAACCCAGCAGCCCCACTCGCCTTTTTTTTTGGTTTTTATTCAGAGACAATGTCACTAGATGTCCCAGGCTCGGCTCAAACTTGTGATCTCTTCGCCTCAGCCTCCTGGCACGCAGGAACTCCAGGGGTCACCACCACCCCAGCTCCCACATGCATGCCGTCACTTGTTCGGTGATAAGCGTTGTGTGTGGCTCTGGTTCATGACTGCTTTCTGTTTTACTTAGCACATTTCACAGGTAGGGAGGACCCTGTGACACGGTTCTGGTTAATGAGCTAGAAGGACAGTCATTCAGGGCATTAAGGAAAGCTTTATCTATCTGATGAAAAAAGGTGAGAGAAATTGTTGTGTGAGAACGTGGGCTCCTGGTACCATTTTAGGTACCTCGTAATTATGAGGAAGGAAATAGTTGACTGACTGACGGTGAAAGAAGAAAGGGTGGAAGGAGCCTAGGCCATGTTCTTAGGTAAAGCAGAAGAGGATGATGATGATGATGATGATGATGATGATGATGATGATATGATGATAGCACAGATTATGATAACTTCTTTAAGCAGTGTTTAGATTAGGATCTGCTGTGGAGCCCATGTCACCCTACTGTACCATGCCACGTAATTCTTGAGCTGTCAACACACTGCTTCTGGGTGGCACATGTGATGCGTGTGCAGAACTTAGAGCACGTGTGTCTGTTTTAAGAATGAATATTTAAGAATCTCAGATCCAGGAGGGAACAGGGTGCAAACCTGTACACTTGAGAAGGTTAATAGGTTCAGGACTGAAGGGGGTAGAAAGTGTGGGAGCCACGAGGAGGGGTGCCCTCTCCAGGACGCGGGCTGGGTGTCACCCTCACTTGTTCTCATATTGGATCAAAGCCTCAGTCTCCTTTTCTTATTGGTACAATAAGACATTCATCGTGGGAAGTTGGTTCACATGTATCACTCTTCTTCATTTTTTTTTTTTTTTTTTTGTTTTTTGTCCCCTGCTATTCTTGTTCCTCCCTGCACCTTTCAACTCGGTGCCCTTCTCCATGGCAAAAGCTTTATTTCTATTATTTTTTCTATCAGTTCTTTTTCTCCATCTCCTCTTCCTCCTCTTTCTCCCTCTCCCTCAATCTGTAATCCCTCCTCCCCATTGAAAGAGTGCTCTGTCCTTCCCATTAGCAGTTTTCCGGATGTTTCTTACTTTTGCAGATGGACACAGTCGCTGAATGTGTAGTGGGGGTCCAGATTGCTCCCCTGTGTTGCACTTTAGAGATACAGCCTAGCTTTAAAAACTGTGGACTTCGGTCACACCACTGACTCCTGCAGCGAACCACTATTCCATGCGTTTATTTTTGTTAAGGCTATAGTAATTGTCTAACTATGGTCACTGTGGCTCATTTTTACTCAGGCAAAAATTTTACTTTTGTTTTTATAGACTGCTAACCAAGAAGGCTTTTGCTACTACTTTTTAATCTTTGCAATTCTCTTTGCTTCATTTTAAGTTCTCCACATGGGCTTGGGAAGACTCAGGAGCTATTACAGCCACTGTCCTTTTGGTCTTGTTTTTGTTTTAAATTTGCAACCCTGTGAATGTGACTTCTCCCTGCTTTCTGAGAGCGATTTTGGCTTTTATTGCAAACATCTACTCTTGCTTTAACGTTAAACTCCACGTTGGTTCACTGGTGAAGTTTATGGTCTTGTAAACAAACACAAACAAATGAGCACTGAGTTCTGCTGAGTAACAAAATAATAATTGTATGTACATGGCAGACGTCGCCTGTCACTCTTACTCATACCTGTGTTTATTTGTGGTGGCAGAGGCAAGCCATCCTTCACTGTTGGTTTTGAAACATACTTCCATTAAATTAATACAATTTCTACTTGGTTTCTGATTAAAATAACGAGAAATTAAAATAAGGAGAAAGAGGCATTGCTGGTCCAACTCTTCTTAATTTTGATTCATTCACAGATTAAAATATGTATAGATGCTACATAAAGTAATGGAAAAATTACTGGTCCTTTGCTAACCAAACTTGAGTTCAGTTCAGCTTGCAGGATCTGAGTTACTGCAATTCCTATTTCTTGTTTTCCATAGATTGTTATTAATTACTTAGGAAATATATATTTTTACAGAGCAATATAAAAATGTTTCCAAAGACACGAGTATGAGAATCATTTTCTTCTAGCCAGTTTCTGACAAATCCTATACCCTGTATTAAAGCAATATCATATTATATAAGAAAAATACAGTCAGCACTTTCAAATGAACTCTTCAGTTATTTTGTCTGCTGATGTTGATAGTTAAATAGAGTTGCTCTTTAGGGCTTTCCCATGTAATTTAAGTTTATGTTTGACCTCTTTCTCTATTCTCATTTCAGAGATTGATTTTTCTTTATTTTAGTTTGCATGCAGTATATGAACAAAATATTGGTTGCTTAAGGGGAAAAAATGAGTGGCATTGTGTTTTCATCTAAAATCTATCTTTTAGGACAGGGGATATTGCTCAGTGGTAGAAAGCTTGGCTGACAGGAAGCCTTGGGTTTAACCCTGAGCTGGAAAATAATGAAACCCTAAAAATAAAATTTTATTTTTATTTTTGGTGCTCTGATTTTTTTATAAGCACATATTGGAAAAGTAAACATATGAGATCATGTATTCTGGTATAACTATTTTAGTTAAGAGAGTTTAACAGGAAGAATATATGATGAAATAACAGACATATATGTTGTCTATCTCCTTTATATCTTAGATATGATGTGGAATCTACTCTGTTGTATCACAGCTTAGATTATAAAAGAAAGCAAACTTTGGACTATAGCATTGTATAACACATACATTGGTATATTTTAGTGAACACTTTCTACTCGTGAATATTAGCTGTCTTGATTTTCAATTTGAAATTTGTTTTGTTTTGTTTTTGAGACAGCTTTCACTGTGTGGTTCAGGCTGGCCTTGAATTCACTATGTAGCCCAAGCTGGCCTGGAACTCTCAGCAGCCTGTTGAGTGCGGAGTTTACAGGTGTGCCACCATACCTGGCCTACCTGGCCTACCTGGCCTGATTTTCGAAATACGTTCTGTAAACTTTCCATATAAAGCTAGCTGCGACATGGTATTTCTGCATCAAGTTATATATAACTGGTATTATCAAATGAGCATTAGATTCTTAATATTCTTTGAACGAACTTTTAAAAAATCCTTTTGGACTTCTTAGAAGCAATAAATCAATTCTTATTTTATGTTTAAAAATAAGATCATAAATTTCAACCAACAAATAATTCAGTAAAATAAGGAATGAAAAATTTCTAACACTTAGAGGAAAAAGTTTGTTTTAAACACCAATATTTTTAGATGCCAGAGTTTTGCAACAGCACAAATGTAATATTTAGGGAAAGATACAGTGCTTCTGATTTGGCTAGTGATGTAGGTGTACAATAGTGTATGCAATTTAACTCCATAAATATCAGGATGGATTCCTGTGTTAGACTTAGTTGTTATTTATTTTGTTTCCTTGTTTTTCCTTTTTTGTCTATTCCTGTTCTTTTTCTTTTTTGAGAATCATCATAAGGAGAATGATAAACCCATAAGCAAATCACTGCTTGTCGATTGTGTATCTTACATTAGGCATGTGGCATGATGCCTGATAACTAGAAGTAAAAAGCAAAATAGAGGTTCTTTGGCATTTTAGGTAGTTTTGCCCTGATGTTATGTGACCTGAGCTCAGTATCAGTTCACTTGGTTGTGGCTTTTGTGTTTGTAGAGTGACTATGTTGTAGGATGTTTTGAGTTTCAGGCCTTGCAATATGGGATGATGCCAGTTTACTCATTTGCAGGCCTTTTGAGATAACCTAGAACAGATGCTGTGTAATGATCTCCTAGCATTTAAGGTAAGAGGAATAACCCAAGTTCACATATGGAACCTGGATTAGCCCAAGGGCCAGCTCCCACCTTCTCTCCTGAGATCTGTTTTCACTGACTCATTCTTTACCATTCAGAACTATATGTTAAGCAATCTAATCCATGCTAGGGCTCATTCTTTCTTGTGCTATATTAGGTTCCAGATTCCTATTCATCCTGAATTCTACTTTAGAAGTTAGAGCAAGGAAGACAAAGAAACAAAGAGAAAGAAATGGCTGATAAAGTGTTCAGAATGCAAAAGAGACACTTAACAGACAAAATAGTGAAATGATCCTATTACACCAAGCTGCTGTGGGGGAGCAGGTCGAGGAGGTGACCACCAGCTGGACAGCTGGATAAAGGAGAAGACTAGGTGTACAAAATCGGGGAAATGCAGGAGATGTGGGCGGAACCCACCTATGGGAGACCTCAATTCTGGGAGATCGCTGCGGAAAGGAAAAGACAGGGCTCAGTAGGAATGGTTGTCTTTTCCTCCTAGTTATGTGGAGTTTCATGACCAAGGAGAAAGTGACTCCTTTTACGATTTCTATGGTGGAATCCTAGTCATTCATTTGTGGCCTCCACTTCCTTGTTGCTGCTTGCTGTATTTGCATTTCCCATCCTGTCCCATCTTGTTACCAGTCACTGTGCCCTAATTGTTTCCTTTGCCTTAAAACCCTATCATAGATCAGTTATTTTCCTGGGTTGTTAATTTGCTAAAGTTAAGTTCCTAACATCCTATGAATGTTTCCTTTACAGGCAAACCTTAGTCACTATTTGAGCTTCTTCACAATTTACCTTCTGTCAGCCTCTTTGATCTCTTGATTGTGTTTTTTTACAGGCATTCTCTCTTTGGCCAAATTGCATTAATTTTTTGAAAGAAAATTTGAGTTCTTTTTAAATTAAGTATTTGACATGTCTACCTCCGGAAATGCCTGTATTTGTCTTTTTTCCTCTTCATTTTCCTTATGCCTGAAGACTCAAGAGCGTGCCAACTTTTTCCATGAAACCTGTGACCACGAACACCTCAGCTCGGGATGGTGTCCCTGTGCTTGCATCTGTGTAGTGAAAATTGCAAATTTCACCTATTCTATTTTAGAGTTATTTATGTCTTCTACCACTAAACGGATTCTAGATCCTGTTGTAAGAGTCAAAATAGGTGATAAAAGAAACGTAAAATATAGTGCTATATACTTTAGAATGATGAATTAAAAAGAATTCCTCTTCCTAGTGACATTATGTAATCACTGGAAAAGTATGAATTTTTTTTTTAAGATTAAGGGAACCTAAGTGGCTTATTTAAGGTCCTATTGCTACCAGTAGCTTGTCTTCAGTTCAGTCTCCTGTCTGTTTTGACATACTGGTCCCTGTCAACTGTGTAAAATCTTGATTTCACATGCTGAGTGTCAGAAGAAAATTTGGCTTACTCTACATTTTTAGTCATGCTACAAGCTGTAATTATTTTAAGTCCATACAATTTCTCAGAAAATTGCCTTAATAACATTAGATGTTATTTTTTTTGGATTGTTGAAAGCCTTTGCACATTATTTAAGGACTGAATGGATCAAGTGACCTGATGAAGACAACTCTGAACTTTGGTGAACTCCATGCAGTGCACTTTCATAAACAGGTAGTGAGTTTTCCCTACTTGCTTCGTATTGATCTTAATGCAAGGGGAAAAGAAACAGAATATATGAAAACATTTTTCTACTTTTGTTGAGGAAATATAAAATCCAGTAAGGCAGTTCCTCATGTATTGATAATTTCTGACTGTAGGTAACTGTGAAATCGGCTTTGGTTATACTGTATTTGGTTACTTGCTGCTAGATCGGGATTGATTTGTTATGAAAGGTGGCTAGATTTATACTTTTTAAAATTTTTACCAGTCCATGGTTGCGGTACGCAGTGTTATACTCCCTGTGTGAAGTGGCTGCGTGGATATCACACAGCTTAATTCTTTTCTTCCCCCTCCATCCTCTTCCAATTTGAGAAACATATATCCCCCTGATTTGCATTATCTGTCTTTTATTTTGCCCTTTATTTATATTTTGAGTATCTCATATAAGTGGAACTATTTTTGAATTGCATGTAGGCTTGAAAATGCCATAATCAAATAATGGGGAGGAAAAGTCTTTAGCTGGAGATAAAGTCTCTATTTGGCAACCGGAATTCCTATTCAATTAAAGGTCCAAAGCAGCAAAGCAAACAGGTCTACACTTCCTCTTAGAGGAATATCAGGCTGGCCATGGGATGTGCAGGGGAGCATCTGGTTGACCGCGGAGCCTGCAGAGGGGCGTCAGGCTGGTTGTGGGGTGTGTAGAGATGAATAACAAGGCATAGATAGAGAGTCTCAAGTGTCAGGAGTAAACTTGATCTCCCGTGTAAGAAGGGGCAGCTCTGATGCTGGGACAGAAGGGCAAAGCTTTCAAATGCAGAAGGGCAGTACACTGATCACGTGGATTCAGTTGGGCCCTATGCTTAGAAGGTCAGAACTCCAGTTCTGGCCAGTGGTCTGTTTATTTTGAGTCTCAAATGCTCCTGGATCACTCAGAAGAGGCTCCTTGGTAGCGCAGGGTGATGACGGGGTGGTTTACAGCAGGTGTTCTTCGGACTGAGCCCAGCAGATCTGAAGTGGACCCTTGCTCAGCATCTGCTGACAATGCAGGCATGGCTGGGATCCACACCGCACCTGCTCAGAAAAGACCCCTGAAGTCCGGGCACTCAGCACTTCTTCATGCTGACCTGTGGCGGGCAGAGCGCAGGTCTGTTACTTGCTACTAGATAGGGATTGATTTGTTATGAAAGGTAGCAAGATTTTGGCAGACAAACCCCCAGTTAGAAAAAAGGTCTATTCAAGGGTTCTTCCTCTGTCAACAGCATTCTGTTCAGTTAAGCGTTTCCTTTGTGCTGGGATCACTAGGGAACTTTCCTTTATTATAAAAGATGAAGGACACCCGGGCGGTGCCCTTCTCCATCCAAAGCTGGAGTCCTTAATCTCCTACACCTGCCTGGCTTCTAATCCTTCCCTCGCTTTATGTATCATTGGTTCCAAGTCGGGACATGTTCTGTGTCACATATGCTGTGCCATTGAGAGTCATGCTGCTCTCCAAGATTGGCTGGAAAATAAAGTGGGCTGCTGTTACCAGTGGAGCTGCTGGATTTAATTCACTCGCGCTACAAGCAGGAGTCCCCCATTGACGGGCAGCAGGAAGCTACTCGTTTGTGTGGAGTGTTCCTTCCTGCCAGGCTACCAGCCTGGAGAATTGTCAGTGCGCTGCTTTTGTGAGCCTGTTAAAGGGTCTCTCTGCTTTGCTCATTGCCATTTGCAGCTCAGTTTGGAGCCAGGTGAGTTATTTAGTCATGGCCCTCCACCGCAAGGTTTAAGTGAGTTTGTTTCTGAATCTTCCTCAGTCAGGATCCTTTCTTGGAAAAGGGTCAAGCAGAGAATACAGGAGGCAAAGTTAATCCACTGCCTCTGAGCTGTCAGTCCACTAACCAAAAGTCAGTGGCCCACTGTGTCAAGAGGTTATGCCCTGAATTGAATTTCAGTCTTGAATCCCAACTGAAGTTCAGAAAGAGCTCCTGTTACAGAAACAATTACGTTGTCTCGGTCACAGAAACCTCCTCACAACTCTTCACTACACTCAGGGAGACCAGGTGTCTCTCTCTGCTGCTTTATGGAGTGAGTGGAAGCAGATACAGAGGAGGGACAGTCCATCTGTTCTATGTGCAAAAGCCTGGTCATCTGTAACTAATCTAGGCAACCATAGATGCCATTAAGCAAGACAGAGTTGCTCTCTAGGTTTTAGAGAGAGCTAGAGAGCGAGAGCGAGAGAGAGAGAGAGAGAGAAGAGTTTTTCGTTGTACAGCATTTTTACATCTCTCAAGAGATGGGATATAATTGGATGGTGCTGATTTCCAAAAGCACAGACTAAATGGTTTTATTTTCTGGTTTCAAACTCATTGCCACCATTCAATATTAGATAAGAGGAATTTCTTAAACCATTATATTGCTTTGCAGGGCAGACTGAGAGTGGAAAGTTTTCTATAATATTAGTTATTAGTTATTAACCTTAAAAGAAAAGAGAGAGAAGGAGAGAGAGAGAGAGAGAGAGAGAGAGAGAGAGAGAGAGAGAGAGATATGTATGTATGTTAATCTTGAAGGAATCATTTAGAAAATACAAAGTAGGGCGACATGGGACATTTTGTGACAATCTGTCCATGCAAAGGTTCTTTCATTCCTGAGTGTTAGCAGAGTTCTTTCCTTTGTTAGGACACTTCTGAGGTAACAGAGGCTGGAGGCAGTGTGTCCTGTAAGAAGAGGGTCCCAGTGCTCCATGTGGCTGTCACCTTGTCTGGTCTCAGACACTTCTGTCCCGTTGCCATGGTCCTGGAAGACTTCTGCTGCCTGGACTCTGGACTCTTGGACCTTCTCAGCTTTCAGTCCTGACCAGGAGGCTGTGCACGCACTCTAAGCTTTACCTCCCTGCGCGCACACCCCTATTAGTAAAGAATCTTGTCCTTGCCCCAGGGGCCAAGAGAGCTCAGGAGTCAGGTGCCTGTGTCCTAATCTTTAATTAGAGTTGTTTCCAAAAAACCACCCCAGGAGTGTTCAATGGATTTGACTGTATGGGAAGTTAACAAAGAATGAAGGCATGGCACCCTCTGAACTATGAAACTCTTGTGTAGCAAGGTTGTCAGGGATAGCCTGTTCACCTAGTATTTTCTGACCATGGGGAACAGCAGCCCTTTCATTTTTAGTGCCCCAAGTTATAGCATTATTTATTTAAAAGTGATGTGTAAGTGTCCCCATAATTATCTGCTTTCTCTTGCATCGTTCTTTCCTTCTCTGGGCTCCACACAGACATGCCATTGCCTGCTCGTAGCTGAACGTCTCTCTCCACCTAACCCTAAGGGTCGCTTTTCCCTGAAACCCTGGGCAGGCTCCTCCCAGAATCCTCCTTTGCAGCCCGCCTTCCGCAGGGGCATCACACCTTCCTTCTCTAACCCCTAACCTGCTCTTTCAGTCATTGTAAGCTCCGTTTTCACCCGTCTGTCCATGCATCTGAAAGTTACTGTCTCCGGATGGAGGCATCTCTTAAGTTTCCCTGCCTCTTGATTTTTCCAAGTGACCTTTGTGACAGAACGGGGCCCTCCTGTCCTTCCTTGGATCCCAAAGTACATGTTTTCCTTAAATCTAAATGTTCCCTCCCAGAAAAACAATTGCACCTTTTCCTTCTTTCTCATTGTTCTTCATATAAAGTAGTCAGTGTTGTTAATAAATATTTAGTATTAATGAAATATTTTATGAGATTTGACTGTGCATGAGATATAAAGAATAATAAAACATACATGTGTACATACATAAATCTACTTAAATTGCTATAGGGTTAGCTCCCTGGTGCAGTGTTTGTCTAATGTGTGCAAGGCCTGGATTGGATCCTTTGCATCACAAACAAACACACAACACACAGACACACACCCAGACACCCAGACACACACACACACACACACACTGTCACACACACCTTCTTAAATAATCTCACCAGAATCTTCTGAGAATCTTTCTACATTAGCCATCCTTGTATCCCAAGGAGATCTGCATTCTGAACTTCGTGTGCAACATGAACTGCCGTTTTCCTTACTTAAGAACAGGTATTTTAAGTTCTGTAGGTTGAAAATGTGTATGATTTTTGTGGATTTTTTATTTTGCAACTTGATAGCCCTTTCCCCCCATCACACTCGTGTTTCTTTTGTAGCTGTGATTCTTTGTCACTGGCTACCATAGTCTATTATTGAATAAGGTGAAGTTAACTATTTAGTTTTCTGCCTATTCAGTATTATGTTGATTCTCAGTTTCTAACTGATGTTGCTGTGAGTCTCCTGTGTGTGGAGATTACTGCTCAGTACCATACTGCTATGTGGTATAGTGCATGTACTTGGCTTACTGAGCCAAGCTGTTTGCCTGGGTGAAGGAACTGTTGGGATTGTAACCTGCACTGTGTGTTTCCACGGTCACAGAGCCTACGTCAGCATTCTGATACCTACTCTCCTTGGGTAAAGGCAAGATTGGCGTCAAGACTTAATTTCTCTGATTGTTGGAATTTCTGTAACACTGGCATTCAGCACATTTTCAAGTACTTATTTCTTTTTATACTTTTTCCAGATCTCTTTTTATGGGCAGAAACCCATTTTTCTGTTGGTTTATCTGCTTCTTATCAATTAGTTGGCTTTCTTTATATTTATTAATCATTTGATATAATAGCTATTCTCCTTCTTTGTACTTATTTTTCTACTTATCATTCCTTGGACAAAATATTTTAATTTTAATACCAATGATTTTATTGATTTTACATTTACAGATTAAAAAAGAACATGTGTCATGGTTAAGAAGCCTTTCCTACCCTTGAAATTATTTTATTCTGTGTTTCTTTTAAAAGTGGTTTTCAGTTCCTTTTCAGCTTTAAAGACCTTAGGATTGATTTTATGTCTGCTGGCTGTGAATAAGGCTCTTTATGATAACCCTTCAGAGTGCTCAGTTTATGCATTCTCCTTCTATCTCTCTAATTCTTACTCTCTGTCTCTTTCTCTGTCCGTCTGTCTGTGTGTCTGTCTATCTCTGTGTCTCTGTGTGTGCATACATGTCTGTGCAAATGTGAGAAGTATTTTCTTCTTTCTTCCTAGCTGTTGGACAGAAATTCCCAAGTTGAATGTCTGTCCTGTAACACTTGTCAGGTCCAGAAGGAACCGCTTTCCTCATACTTTCTCAGCTGTCACCAACATCTAACTGTTCTCACTCTTTCCTCCTTGGGAATCAAACACAGGGCCTCATGTTAAGTTATCTTCGTACCGCTAAACTCCATGACTAGTCCTAAATGGGTTCTGGGTGATTTCAAAATATTTCCTTTGAAATAAGCTTTTATTTCGGACCTCTGTAGTGTTCAGGTAGTCTTGTATTTCAGTCTTGGTGGTACCATGTGAGTATTTTTCTTGCTACAGCCAGACTCATTCTGTGATGTTACAGTGCGTTTTTAACACCTACTTTCCCCTAAGCTGAATGACTTTCCGGGTTCTTCCTGGTTCTAATGTCTAACCTCAGCTCTGCTTTATAACCATGTCTTCCATTCCAGTATCTCTCTTCTGAGTTAGTTTCTCTTTAAATCATCTTGTGGCTTTCATTTGTATCGTTAGTTCATTTCATTGTATCCACTGCTCTGTTTCCTGGTAAGGCTAATCAGCTTCATCCTATTGTTTTGCCCTTCATATGTCACAGAGTTTTAACGTCACTAAATATTTTTGTTGGACTATGGGTATAGATTCTCATATCACCTGATATTTACTGTGTGGAGGAGCACCGAGACGGCTGCCCTGCAGAAGGCCACTTTTCCCCACTTTGGTTCATCTTTTCCCTACTTCCTATATTGATATGGACAGAGCTGGCTGGGAAGTGCTCTGCTCCCTCCACTGGCTTTAAGCAATGAAAGTGGGTCTAGGTGGAGCTGTGTGGCCTTTGAAGAAAGGTGACGGGTCTGCGATGTCCCCATTGTAACTTCTGGTTATGGTGAGCTAGGCAAAGAGACACCCACATCTGGGATTGGGCTTCAGGAAATAGGCAGTGAGGTCCCAGGGTAGGGAAGGCCAGACTTCAGAGCTGAAGCAGCTGTCACAAAGCACAAGATATTCCCAGTGTGCCAAGCAGATTCCTCCAGACTTAGAAGCTCCCTGTTACCAGGATCCAGTACTCTTTCTGCAGAACTCTGGGTCCTGGGTCAGGGCCTTTGTTCTGATTAGCCATTGTCCCCAGGGACTTTGGTCTCCCTTGGCTCCCCACAACTGCAGATATGTCTATGTCCCTTTATTCTTGCCCATGGATTGCTCTGGAAATGATTGAAATTTACCTGCATTTCCCCGGGATTACAATTTATAAACTGGACCGAAACAAGTCCAGATCAGCTCCCTATATGCTATACCAGCTATCATAACATCTACCACATAGTGCATAATAAACATTGATGGGTGGATTAGAAGGATATTAACTTTATCCAGTGTAATCATAACTGAGTTCTGCTGGGTGAATTAGTGTTTGATTGGAAAGTGAGAGTTAAAAAGATTTTCTTGAGTTTTTAATGTGAAGAAGGAAACATTTTAGTTTTCTGAAGGAAAGTGGACAGATGTTATAGTTTTCTGACAGACACAATTTTCAATTTGCATGTAGAGCTTTTTTCTGTTGAATTAATTGTATTTTTATGTTGTTTTCTTTTCTGCAAGAAACTTTCTCAGCCAGAAATAACTATCCTCACTCTCTTCACTTCATAGTGTATTTGTTTTTTTTCTCTTTTCATTTTCTGTAAACTGGCAAAGTTATAGTAGAAAATGCCTTGACTTTTCAAGAAAGACATTTTATGACCTTTTTGTGGAAAAAAGGTAACTTTAAATTATCTAAGCTAATTATGTGCAAGATGAATTCAAACGTGGTGATTCATGTGAAGTGGAAAAAGTAAAAGGGAAAATCTGGCTTAAGATTTTATTAGTCGTCTTTATTTCAAGAAATAACTGGTGTGCACTAAATTTCTCTTGGTGAGTCAGTAAGGCGTAACTTTGTAAAAGGAGTTCTTCAAAAATCTACTGAAAATCATATCAATTCTTTGTGCCTTCTTTTGCAACCTATATCTTTAAGTCTTTGTTGTAGCAATCAAGAAGAAGACACTCAAAACACAAGTAGTAATGAGAAATAATTTCATCTTCAAAAACAGTGCCATTTAGAAAAGAAATACAGAAATAGCCAAGGAGGAACAAGAGAAGTTGACATTTAACTTCCCTTTTTTGGACAATGCTATCCAAATAATCCATTCCTTAAATTCCTATGCCTTTAGAAAGACTTGCTTATTGCTTGCTAATCCGAAGGGCTTTAATGGTTATTTTATGTAATACCCACTTGTAGAGACGTATAATAAGTGACAAGGTCTGTGCATATCACCCACTGAAAGGATCTGAGTGACTCAGAATTCCCATTAAACTGGTCCAGGATTACTTATTGAATGTATCTTGTAACTAAATAACATGTTTCCTTATATCAAAGCATGCTCTGTGTATCTTTTGTTCTGTTTTGTTTTTATCATTTACATTCATGGAAATTACTTGTTCTGTGTGAGACAAGGGTCCTGAGTAGTAAAGAAAATTAAGATATGGATGGTGAGGTGAAGCTTCCCCTGCTGGGAAATGCTGCCGCCTTCAGAGTAACATTGACAGGGAAGGTTATATTTCTCCTTCTTCACTTTGGTTTTGCTTTGCCAGGTTCTGTAAAAAGAGCTCTTCTCTTGCTCCTGGTTTACCAGGGACGAGCAGGGGCAGTGGTGCCATTTCCTTAGTCTTTCTAAGTAAGCCATAGACAAAATATGAACACCTGGTAGAATAATCGTACTGCTCCAGAAGTGCCTAAGGCACGGCTGTGACAGAGTCCTCTGTGCTGAGTTTCCTTCTGCCTACAGTGTACCTTTTGTCCTGTTAAATTAAGCTTCCTGCTGTTTATCTAGGTCTCCAGATTTCAAATAATTTGTCAACAGTGTCGGCAGAGAAGGTAATCAGCTCTTGGAATTGCCGACATGATGGCATCTCATGCTCTTTAAATTCTACACAAAAATAGTCCCAATGTTTTAAGGAAGAAACTTTTCATCCTACAACAGTGTATTTTCATGGAGTAAAATTAAAATGAATCTTTATGCCACAGCTTTTACTTTGGCTTCCTGGTTTAGGAGTCATGATAACATCTTTAGGGGGTAAACTAAGTTGTTTCTACTTAAAGAATATGTAGTTTATTAGGAGTATCTTAGTACTAGACCATGTTAAATCACTTTATTACAAAAATAACCCAGGCAGAGATGTGGAGGAAAACTGGTTAGAAATTTAATACAGCTATGGCCCTAATCAAAATGATCCCCAAGTATTTGTTCCCTGACCTGTGCATCAGCTGTAGGAGCACCATTACATGGATTGTCCAGCATGCCCCAATGGATATTCTGTAGCACATTTGAAGTCTGGTCCACTAAAAATAGCAGATAACAAATAGAATTATGTTGTTAAAGTTTTGCAGTGTGAAAAACTGATATATACCATCCATTAAGGAATTCATTTATTTACCCAACAAATATTTTTCCAGTGTTTTCTTCATGCAAGACACTATTTTTCCAGTTTACATTGTACCAGAAAATAATAGAATTATTTCTCTGTGGGAGAGATTTTGTTAAGGGTAATGGGGAAGATAGACAGCAAGCAGCCAACATATTAAGAAAGATTGAAACACAATAAGAGCTATGGAAAAGAAAATAGAGCAGGGCTGGGGCTGGGGTCTGTTGGAAAGAGACAAGCTGTAATTTCAAATGGAAGAGTTCGTGTGGAATTCACTTAGATGGTTCGTAAACACAGAAGGCTGGCAGAATAAGGCACACAGATGTCTACTAAGGGAGCACTTGCAGTCAGGGAGCAGTCTGGGCAGAGGACTTGTGACCAGGGAGGCCAGGCCAGGAGCAGCCAAAGCAGCACTGGTGAGGGGCCCGAGGAGAGGGAGTGAGGCCAGGGAAGGAGCTGCGTCAAGTCACTTAGAAACTTGTACCAGGAAGGACTTGGCATTATGTAGAGGGGTCAAGAGAGTCTGAATGGAGGAGAGAGGCAGGATGGTCATGGATTTTGGTGATGCTCATGGTTTTTACATGTTTCATGTCATACTCTAAAAGGATGCAAGTTGAAATGTGTTTTTTCTCCTAATATTTACCATGGTAGACTACGTGTAAATGCTCCATTGTAGCCTATTGGCCATGTAATGGGTTTCTGGGTGACTGTAGGGCCCTGAAGGTTAAGGTCTGCCGGTCCTATATATTTCTTATTTTTAGAATTTAGAAAACTTTTAAGAATGAGATTCTCTAAAACAATCAGTTTAATTTGCAGCTATAGAGAGTAACTTGGAAGATCGACACCCGGATTTGCAAGGGCTTGGATTAGAGTTTAGGTCATCTGACCTTAAATGGTAACAGCAGCAACCGGAAGTAGCTACTCAGGTCCAAATTGAACTTCGTGCTCTGCTCATTTTATTCCAATCAAAGCCGATTTTCTCCACTTAGATTACAGCGCTACATCTTTTACACCTCTCTTTGCGAGAATGCTAGTGCCTTGTTACCTTTACGATGGAGTCTCTCCTTTTAATTAGTGTACAAATTAATCCTGATTTTTTTCTCCTGAGGACCAATTCTTCATAATTCTTGCTTTATACCTAAGGGATACATATAATCAGTCCAGCCCTAAAGATTTTGGATTCTCTAGCCAGAGGATGAGATATTCAAACTGGTGGGCTAAATGTAATCTGTGGCTTGATTTTAAACATCCTGTGGTCCGTTCAGTATTGGTTTTTACAGTTCTACACAGTGGGGGGAAATAAGAAGAGATGAATATTTCTTAACACATAAAATGTATGGAAAGGAATTTCAGTGTTAATAAATTTTGTTGGCACATGGCTACGTTCAGCTGTGGACTTCGTGTCCTTGCTTCTGTGCGAAAGATACAGTGGTGGCCTTACAGGAAGCCTGAAAGTCCCGGATGATTTCTATCCGTCTTTTCCGAGAACTTTTGCTAACGTCTCTCCTAGAGCAGCGCCTCTTTACCGTGCAAGCATTGCCTGCTCTTCTCTCCAAAAGAATAGATTTGAATCACTGGCAGCAGAATGATGGGTGCGTAATGTTCAGGGAAATACATCAGACACACAGGCTTAAATACTTTTCTTACATGAAAAATCCAAAGATCTAATAAAGAGCAAAATAAAAGGCAGATACTGGGAAACAGGGAGGAAGATCTCTCCCAAATGGGAAGGAGACAAAGAGATGGAAAGAGAGGAAGGGAGGGGAGGAGAAATAGATGAATAAAGGAATTAAGATATTTTACATACATGCACCAACTCCCTGTGATGATCATAATCATTTTGTACTGCAAACATGGCCTAATTTTTAAAACATGCCCTGCCTCCTTCCCAGACAGTCTATTTTATTTGTATGTGGTGGCGTCTGACGCTGTGTTCTAACCATGTTTCCCGTGATGTGGATACTACAGGGCTGTAGACTAAATGAATTGTCTTGAAGCAGGCTGACTTGACTTTCTTTATCATTTTGGCTTACCTTCCCTCCCCATTTGGTAATCACTCAGTGTTGCAAGAGGGAGGTTCAAGGGGCTGTTTTCAAATGAAGCTGAGTGCTATCCTATCCAATCAGCAAACTTAGCCCCAGCATACTGAACCTTAGAAACATATGCCAATCATGTTTTATACATTCGACGTATACCTCAACATATTTTAGCATGAAAAATGCTCTCTTTCCCATAAAAAGTGTTTGTTTCCATTTTTTTTCCTCTACAGTTTCATTGTATAGTGAATCTCAAATGCCCACTAGTCAGACAGTTATCTTGTGAAAGAAAATCAAATACTACTAGCTTCAAGATTTCCTTACAGCGTAAGGAAATCACATAGGTAGTTGGGTACTCTTTATGTGAGTCATTATTTATTTCTTGTTTTTGCACAAATGATGTATTTTTTTTCCCATGCTAAGAAATTTGCCCAGGGGCTCATGTGTGCCAAGTAAGCCTTCTTCTGCTGAGCTTACCCTCACCCTTACAAATGTATCTTTTAATGGTTCTGGCTATATTCCCAAAAGTTTCAGTTGGTCAGCCCTCTGTCATTTACTTATGCTAACAAAATTATAATTATTTCTGCCTTCATTGTATTTAATAAAGTATTTGAATTTTGGATGAAACAGAGCTTTATGCATATGGTGTTTGCGCTTAGCATGTCTTAAACCGTCACAGTGGTTTAGCAAAAACTGATGAATTTTGTTAGTTATAGCTGATATATTTCATGTTAATTTCAAATGTAACCTCTGACTTACAAAATGAGAAATACAATGCAATAAGCTTTTCTTTTTGCCCTCAAAACTTAATGCGAGACATTAACTTAATAAAACTAAGTTTACAAAATACTGGCCGACATTTATAGAATTCACTTAACTATAGATGAAAAAACAAGTTAGATTCTGTGAAACACAAGAGCATGTCAAAGAAGACCAGCTTAGGAATTCAAGTGGCAGAAGAGAAATAGTGATCTCAAAGCATTTCTACTTCAGGAAGCACTGGATAAAGACCCAAGGAGACCAATTTCTTTACAGACCGCCAGGAGAAGTGCAGAGAGGAAAACCATCCTGTGTCAAGGCTGTCATTTAACCAGTAGTAGACATCTTAGAAAGATTGATAGTTTGTACCAGGGTAAGAAATAACCTAGGGACCTATGCAGTGTAGACATAGCACCCATTTATGGATTTCTTTTGTTTTTTTCTGAAAGAATATTTGTTTGTATCACTTTACTAAAATGGCAAAATTACATTTAAGGAATATGCTCAGATATGCCCCTATCAAATGGAATGTTTCCATTGCCCTAATGGAAAATATGTGACGTGGTGAGAATGAGAAGCACACAAAAAGCAAGAATTGAGAGAAAAAATCAACCTCAGTAGCTCTACGTGTGAAGTCTCCATCGCACTGAGACGTCAGGCGGGCTTCCCTGAGGTTCTTTCCGGTGTGTGGAGCTCTGCCTGTGTTTGTCTGATCGCAGTGTGTGAGCAGGATTCTGAGCCTGCATTTATATGCCTAGCCCCTGCTTTTCCCTCATGAGTTATCTGTACTGGGAAGTCGCAGAAAGATTGTTATAGTGAATTCTGTTTTGGTCAGTGTGGTTCCATCTTCTCTCCTCAGCTAGCTTCACTATATTGTTATTATTTATTTGTAGTGCACACAGCAAGCATTAACTCAGGTAATTCCTGGAAAAAAAATTTGATCAGGTATATTGCTAAGGAAAAGCCTGGGCTTTGTGATCTCTTAAATTCTATGAGGAGGTTACTTCAGTGTAAGATAGGCTGTTAAAGATGTTTGGTAGTTTTGGGAGGCTCTCAGAAGTTACAATTCAGTGAAGCAATTGTTCAGTGATTATTTCATGACAGGCTATCCTGTATGGTCATTATTGTTATGACTTGGGTGTTTTCTAACTTGAAGTGTCGCCAATGTAATTGCATTAAAGAGTTAAAAACTTTCAGAGATCCTTAGATAATGAGGGCTCTTCTGATGGGTCAAGGTTCTTACAAAAGGGGTCTATCTTGCACCTTCGCTTTTCACCATAAAACGTTGCACCTCTTTTCTGAGGATTGAACCACAGGTCACTGTCTTGGAATCGGAGACTTGATTTCATCTACAACCAAACCTTCCTAGCCTACAGTTCTTCCAGTTCTTTGCTTTGGGATAAAAAGAAAGAAATTTCTCCTTCATATGTTTTACCCAGTCTCTGATATTTTTATATGGAAGCAAAGTCAGAAAAGTCATTGCCTCTGCACACCCTTACTTCTATTACCTGCATCAACTGGAATAGTATTTAGTTGAAGTGAAATATCCCAGTGTCTGTTTTAGAAATATGGAAACCTAAAGGCTTGGTGAAGTTTTCTCAGTCAGGGTTACAAAGCCAGTAAACATCAGATGAATGTTAAACCCTACATGGTCTTACTCCAGTGGCTTTTCATGGACCAGTAGGAAGAGTCTGTGGATTTAACAAAGGATTTCAGAATTTCTTCTCCAAGACAGGAATGCTTTTAGGTGTTGGGATGCAACCATTAATTAAACACAGCTGTTACCTTAGAGTATCTTCCTGTCTTGTAGCTGATATACAACAATTAACAAAGAATTCCGTCAGAATTCCAGTGACACCATAGATGTGCTGTGCCTGTGTCCCCAGAACTATGGCTGAGAATTACCTGTCTTTTGATTTTGGCAGAAGAAGAATTCATAGGGCAGTGATAACAAACATTTAGAGACCAAGTGGCACCAACCCCAAACGCAGTTATTTATCACAGAGTTCCAACGCTGCAATTAAACTGAATACTGAGTTTTCAGTTTAGAAAAGAATAACTCATACATTAATAACTTTTACCTTAAAAGAAAAATACAGTAACACACGTGCCATAGGTTCGCTACCATTGATATGGGGCATACATGTGCCCTATGTTCTTAACAGACACTGCATGCCATGTTTTAGGACAAAAGGGTGAAGATGAGATGTAGAGAAAATATCATGCAAATTCATAGAGATGTGAAAAATGTGTTTTGGGAATATCTAGATGACAGAGAAATCAAATGTAAAATAATACAGATACCCAAAGGTAAGTTTCATGTATTAATTTTTACTTTTGATAAAATTGATTAGAATATCAATGGATTTGTATTTGATATATTCAAAAATATTCTAGTGTTTACCTGGGCCAGCATATTTCAAAGTTTTCATTATAAATGCATTTGGTTGTTTATTCAAAATTAATATTAAAAGATTTATGTTTAGAATATATGGCATATTTTCCATGAGACAAGTACTGGTTAAAATGATCAATTGAAAAGAGAATGATTTAAAACTCACTTGTGTTTGAATTACTAGTGTTTATTTTTATTTTTCTGTGACTGAAATGTTTTCCTTTATGTGTTCTGAACTGGATTTTGGAAGCTTGTGAAATATCTAGTAATCTTATGGACGCCAGACAAATAGTTCATTCACTACAGATAGTTTTTTTCCCCTAGTGACTTATTGGTAGCCATTGATATCTGCTACAAAGACTGCCCCGGTTAGTTTCCTTTCTGAGAATGGTATTCTTTTTCTTTTTCTGGATGGATCGCATTAGTGTGAACCTCTAAAACCTAGATTTCCCACAAGTGATCAAAAGTATGATTAGAGAACCTGGTCCTCTATTTGCAACAAACAATTAAAGATAAATGCCTATCAAGGCCACAGTGGTATCCTAACTACATTAACTGGGGCAGATAAAAGAGGACAGAAGATGATCAGGGCCAGAGTACTAGAGAATATATTACAAACGACAAACAAAGACACAAACACACCTCTACTAACCGAAAACCCCGTCTGCAAGCTTGATTCTGGTAGAGAACTGCTACTCTGCACAGGATTCCTGCCTGAAAAGGGCATGAGCTCCCTGGAGACTGTGCTAGTTGTGTCTAGAGAAACATGAAAACTGGCACGCTGGAGAGATGTTTGATACTGTATGCCCATAATGTTTTTTTTTTTTTTTTTTTTTTTTTTTTTAAGTTGGAATACAACATGACCCCAAGGAAAAGAAATCAAATCTGAGTTCATATTATAACTCAGCCCCTTATTAGGGTTTGGTCTAGGTAAATACTAGAATATTTTTGAACATACCAAATACAAATCCATTGATATTCTACAAACCCATTGACATTCTAATTTCAATACCTCGTGACTCCAGTATTTTACCAGTCCCTGCCATGAGAGGATTATCACAGGTCTAGTGACTGACATGACCGGATTTATGGTCTCGCATTTCCACAGTCACCTGTGTGATGTGGGTCTCACTTGTCTACAATCTAGGTGCTGGCAGGGATGTTTCTTCCAGGGGTTCCAGGAGGGGTCAGTTTCCTTGCCTTCTCTGCCTGCAGGAGGTTAGGTGTCCCCTTGTGACCTCTATCCCTCTAACCTCTCCTGTGGTCACTCACCTCTGACTCTTTTCTCCCTCTCACATTTTTAGAGTTTTGATTATATTCGATCCACCTGGAAAGCCTAGTGTTTTTTTCCTTCTTGTAAGGACAGTCTTATTGACAGCGTTCTTTCCCTTTTGCCATCAAACAACCTTCCCTAGAAATTTTTATAGCCTTTTTTTTTTTTTTTTTTTTGTCTTTTTCATTTTTATCAGTACCAGGGATCGAACTCACGACTGCCTGCTTACAAAGCAGGCGCTCATGCCGCTGAGCTAAATCCCCAGCCCAAATTTTTATAGCCTTTTTTCAAGGAACACTTACTCTGCCTACTACATTTAACTTCTATTTCAGTTTCTCATTTGTGAGGCTGTTACGAACATTAAACCAAAAGCCAAAAGTATATGGAATGTTTTGTCTAATGCATGTCATAGAATAGGAAGTCAGTAAGCGGCATTTACTATTGTTCATTATTTCCCACATTGCATTTCTTAGCACACTCTTAATTTCTTGCTCACAGTGCTTTATATTGCTAAAAGTGATCGTCAGAGATTTTCCTGATGATTAAGTGTTTTGATGGCTGCTTCCACACAGCTGCAAGCTCATAAGCTTAAACTTAACTCAGTCCGAAATGTGGAGCGCCTGAAGGAACTAAATTGCTTGCAGGTAGAATCCTGAAGTCCTCCAGTTCTACACCCTAGAATCCAATACTTCATTTCTACTTCAGCGTTTTCCAAGCTTGAGCAGGAGCAGCGATAACTGGAGGTCTGGATAAACTCAGACTGGGGGCCCGTCTGTAGTGTGGATCAGAATTTGCCCTCTAACAAGTTTCTAGTGGCACTGACTCTATGGTTCCGGGACTGCATTTTGAGAACCACAGTAATAGAAAATCACTGTATGATGACAGTGGTATTGTATTCTTCCCATGTGCACTTAAGCATATCTGAGTGTACCTTGGACCTTTAGCTCTCTGAATACTAAAAGAATTTGAGTGGTGGTAGGAAGGAGTAAGTTTTAATATAAATACATGAGCTTTTCTTAAAATCGGGAATATAATTTTGCCCTCAGAAGTACTGTTGATTGAAATGAAGCACACTCTTGCCTTAGGCAGCCGAATCTGTGCCTTTCCAGCCAAGGAAGACTATCCCAAGAATGCACAGAAGTTCTAGTTATTTTCTGTCTTCCCAGTTGACTTAGCAGGCTATTTAGCAATTGTGAAAATCATACAATGGAATAAGTCTCCATTTGTGTGACTATATCACAAATATAATTTTTTAATAATAACTGTCTTGAGGTTACTAAATATAGTACTGTTAATGTTACAGCATGACATTTATGCAGTATAAAGAAACTGCATTTTATATAGTACATGAAAAATAAAATGTTAAATTAATATTGTTGGATACATCCTTGGAATTTGCCTTGAATGATAGCCTTATAAAATACCTAACAATTTGTGTCACGTTTAAATGCAGATTGCTTTGATATGGGGACCTAGAATAAATTTCTAAAACTTACTTCATCTGCCTATGGTATATTAAGGTGGCGTAAGTCAAATTTCTGTATTTATCTCTGTGAAAAGAGGCTGAAGCTGAAAAGGAGGAAAAAACAAGCCTAACAATGCCTCATTAAAAACTTCCAGTATATTATTAAAAAGTATGTTCCTGTAGGACAAATTACTCTTTTTAAAAAGCGTGATTTTTAAGAAAAGTTTAATGTCATTGCATTGATTGGACAATAATAGAAAATCAAATGCATTGTTCAAGTAATTTGATCTTTGGTCATTTAAAGTCTACAAACCTGACAATTAATTTCAGTACTTTTGTACTCAGACTCTACTTAGAGTATATAAATTGGATTTGGGACTCATTTTCTGAAAAAGACGAACAGTGAACGGTATTTGCTGTAATATTAATGCTGGTGGCAGTGTTGTAGTAAGATGATGTAATCGGACATTTCATTACCTTGAAATACACTCTATGGATCACAAAGCTTTGATGTGAACAAGAATTTTCAGAAGTTACAGTTTATTTCCCTGCTTTGTAAATGTTGGAGTGACTATCATTAATTTGATGTTCTTAAAAATGACTGTGGAAAGGCTGCATCTCTTGGAAATAACTCCCCAAAGCTTTAGTGGACCTGGGATGAGCTTCTGATCCTTCTGATGCAGCAACCCCACTGTGAGAAGTGCGGTCTCCATCGCTGAAGTGGGACTCGGTGGGAAGTGAGGAAAGACCAATGTATTGATGATACGAAAAAAAGAAATTTCATGAACCTGAGGACAACATGGCCTAGAGATAGGTTTTTTTTTAAACTTTTGATTCTAAAATTACTAAAGAGGTAACTGCCAATTTTCAGAGTCATGACTTGAAAGTTGTGTTTACCTAAAGCATGCATATTTAGTGTTGTATGTTTAATGTAACTAACTTTGAAATATGAGGGGAGAATACTTCCAGATTATAAGGAAGACTAACTCTTTTCTGTTAATATGCTTATGATATTGTACAGTGTATTTTAATGTTTTGGTTCCAAAATCTTTACTTGAGAGATAACTTACTTGGCTTCCAAGCACTGCAACAAACTTTTTAAATAGGTCACAGATAGTGTATTTCATGTCATTTTCCCACTTTTTTATTTTTTTTTTCATCTGCTTCTAAATGAGAAAACTCTGAAAGAACCACCATGCAAATTCTAGAAGTCATTGAAACACAAAGAGAATTATTATATGATGAAGTTCTAGCTACAAAACTTTACAAGCAGTTGGAAATCTTTTTCAATGAATTGGAGTAGTTTGGACTTTTTTATTATTAATCTAAACATATAGTTTTGATGACAAAAAATTGTAAATTGTCTAATATAAATTTTAGATTGTAACACTTTAAAAAATGTTGTGCACACACACACAAAAAAAATGCATCTTCAATAATATGTGTATTTAAGAAATAAAGGTAATCCCTAAACAACAACCAAAGATTATACAATGAAATCAAAACTATGTTTTATAGAAGGCAGAGTAATCAGGTGTCCAGAAGCAAGTTATCACAGACCCAGAAAGTTAAAAGGTGATATTTACATTTAACAATTGATGTATTTCAATAAGAAAGCTCCAGTAGAGTTTCTGGTGAAAAAGCTATTTCTCAGGGAGCTGTTAGGCCAGTAGGATATTATAAAATACAGAAAGGAGACTGAGAATGGAAATTTGAATGAGAAGAGATTATTTGGACCACATTCACATATAATCAAATGAAGGCTTTTCACAATGTAAGAGACTACTTCAGTATATTTAAAAAAGACAAATGGAAAAAGCAAGTGGAAAAGAGAATGTTAAAGACACAAAAAATGATGATGAACGGAATGGAATCCAGGTTAGTGAATAATCAAAGGCTTAACTTGGCCATGAAAAAGTGAGTGCAGCTCATCTTCAAAGGGCAGTGGACAGGAAATGGAAGTGGTAATGAGCAAATGGTTTAGGTCTCTTGCAAAAAAAGTAAGAGCAATCATGCCTTTTTTTTTTTTTTACTAATCTTGATAAAATTTGAGACAAGATTCTTTATTATATGGAGTCTCATGAAGATCAAGCTTTAGGTAAAATAGGAAGTTAGGTGACCAAACATGGTGTTTAAAGTAGGTAAAAATTTGGAAGTCACCCTGATATGAAAAATAGAGTGAAGAGATTTTTATTGATTAGCCTGGGAGAACCTTGCTTTGCTCATGCAAGATTAACTTGTTCCTCCTGAGCAAGGCTTTTCAAACACTGAACAACAGGCAGTGCAGTTCTACAATTCTAATAGAAGAAAAATAAATAAAGTGACCCTTAAGATGATCTCAGGTCATGGGCTGTACGGAGTCTCCAGGTTTAAACAGAAAATCAACCCTAAACAACTCTAGCATGCTCACTAAAAGGTGGAGACTGAGATGAGGGTTGAGGAGGGTAAGGCAGTAAGAATTTGTGGAAGAGACTGGAGTGAAAGAAGATATCCAGAATAAAGAACCCTAAAGATTTGTAGAGTAGTCTTTCAGAATGTCATGTATATTAGGTAAGACCCCACTGGATGGAAGGAAGACATACAGAGAGCTCGAGCTCTGGGATAGCTGCAGGGGCTTCCTTTGACACTGGAGTGTATCTTAGCTTAATCTCCCAGAGACAAGAGTATTGGACCACTAGAAAGAAACAGGAAAATCATTCTCAAAATTCACACAGAGCTGGGACTAATTTATACTCCCAACAACTAGGGCGGATAGTCTTCATAAAATGGAGTATCTAGTGATGTGCTTGGAATAATATCACCTGAACACTGAGCTAAATCACCTTCATTCTACCAGCTGCCTTGATCACACTTTATCAATGGTTACTGTCAGTCCTAGAAATGATGTTAATGAATTATGCATAAGAGTGTATGCCAGAAGACAAAACAAAACCATAGCTACCACAAAACCCCCTCCATGTTCTTTGAAAGAGTACAACAGAATCTAACAACACACAATTTGAAATCCACGATGATTAAATTCCAGTAAAAAATTACCATCCATGCAAAGGAGGATAACAGAAACTTCAGAGAATGACAGCTGATAGAGTTAGCAGAGCTGTTAAGCTACTATATGCCATGTGCTCCAGAGACAGGGAAATATGAGGGTGTACAGAAACAGATAGAAGATGCAAGAATCAACCCAGTGGAACTTCACGGGATACCTTCAGTTATTATGAAGTGATGGCGATATAAATTGTTGGACATGAAATAAAAACAGGAAAAATGTGGGAAAAAAGATACACAAAGTCACACTGAATGTAGGTGTCAGGTAGTCTATCAAGTATGATTTGGATTTCACAACATAAAAGAGAACAATAGAATATTTGGAAAAATTTTAGACAAATAGTTTCTAATTTTCATGAAAATGATAAAATCATAGATCCAATAGCACAATGAATTCTCGGTTGAGTTAATACAAAGAAAACTACACCAAAATAAATCAATAAGTAAGTAAATAAATAAAACCACACCATGTTAATGCATAAGACGGACTAAATACCAATACTAAAGAGACAAAAATTAAAAGTCATCAGAGGAAAAAAGCAAAGCTGTGACTCTTTTCTGTAGCAGGAATAGGTGCATAGCAGAGACCCAAGTAGAAGCCCCTTCTAATCCTGTGGTGGCATGAGACAGATGGTAGCACCCGAAGGGAGATTAACAATGGTAGTGTCTTCCAGAGGGATGTGGATTGGGTTTTAGAAAGAAGAGGAAGGGGGCGAACTGTACAAAGTAATCATATGAGGATTATTACACGTGATGAATGGGTTCACTGTTTCCAATGTTGGCTTGCAACATTTTGATGACCGAACTGGCTGAGATTCTCAGGCTGAGCTCAGAAGAGTCACATTGTTTGTTGTATTTGCACAAGGATGATTTTTAGAAAAGGAGTTTTTAGCAGCATGTTTTTGTGAAAATTTGGTAAGGAGAAGATAGTAATCCTCCTTTTAGGATTATGAATAAAGGTATGGGTAGGTAGGATAAGAGATTTATTTGTTTTATTTATTTATTCAACTTTATATTCTTATGGCATTGAATATGCCATACAAACTCGCAAATTGATACTTAAGAGATTTAATGAACTTTTCTGTACTCTTCTTAATAGGTGGCAGTTAGGTAGCATAGAGACAAATTAAGATTTAAAAAATACATGTACAACAAACACCGTGCATTTCAGGGCAAGTGTGCTATAGTACAATAACTGGCCTGAAATTCTGTTCAAAAATTGCTCAGCAGAGCCTGACGGAAATTGTGTTTACTGTAGTTTCCTTCATCATAAAGGAAAGATGATGTTTTGAATGTACTATGAACAATAATGAGAAGACTTCATGTACTTTATAAAATGTTCTATGAATGTATCGTTTTCTGTAAATGTCATACCTGTTTTTTAAGAAGTAGGCACTGTACTTTTGTCATTCCGTACTCTAGTGAAATTGAGAATAACTGTAGAAGTTTTGGGAGAAATTTGAAACACTCCTTCTTGTGTCCTGCATCTTTTAACGGGTGAAAATTTGAAGCTGGACACCATGTGTGGATGAGCTGTGGAAGGCTGAGTTTCTGCGCTCTCAGGCTAAAGACAGATGGGTCAGTGTCTGTAGTGGAATCAGTTTATGAACAGTGCCGTGAAGCTATTCTAGGATGCACTGTCACTGCTGAGGGTGGGCAAGGCCAGGGCTGAGTATGGAGGCAGAGATCTCATCAGGACCATATGGAAAGTGTGACATGTAGCGGGAGGCCTCTAAATTGTGACTGCTCGTGCTGGTGACAATGAGGGAGAGACACTGTAGACACTGGATTTTACACATAAGAGGCCCTTGGAGCATTGCCATGAGTTACAGAAGTCTAAATTATTCAGTAGAAGTTAGGATTTGTTTTGAGATAGAAATTGAGCATGTAAGAAGCTGAATGGAGCCTGATGGTTAAGAGCTATGAATGCTGACTTCTAACAAGTTTGAGTTGCAACCAGTTTAAAAAAATTTGAGAGGAACTCTAAAAGTTTACCTGGACTGAATATCTTCAAATCCTTGCCCCAGGCACATTTAAGTGTTTTGCATATGTAGACACATAGAATCAGGCAGACTTGTTACACCACTGGAGTTGAATCACTTTTAGCTGGTTGATGTAATGTCATAATATGGGCTATTGATTTTAATTTCATTGTGTGCATGTGTATTTATTCTATATTCCATTATCTGAAAATGATACTTCAAAAATGGATACATTTTATAGCTTAGAACATTGAAAACTGTTTATTTTACCAGGTAACGTTTAGAAATTTATAGTAGCCATGCTTTGCATGTAAAAACACAAGCTTTGTAAAGTGCTTCCTCGCCCCGTGCCTTTATAATTGTGAAACTAACCTCATACACCAAAAATGTACTTTTTTTTGCCTTGTTATTGAATAGCTGTTGTTACACCATTAATGATATTTCCGAGTCCCATTTGTTGACTATTTGGGGCTGCGTTTCAGAGTGTCTCCTGTTTGTCTCTGTCTCGCCTTGTCATTTTCTAAATGGATGGGGGCACCCCGGAGGCAATGGTCTGTGAAGGACAGGCAGGTGTGGAGTGAGCTGGGGTTATTGCAGTCAGACACAGAGGGGTTCAGGCTGATCTCCTTTCCTGGAGGAGCCAGACAGTGGCTGAGGAAAGCCTGGCCTCTTTAACCCCCTGTGGGGGAGAAGTTTGCTGTACTGCTTTGTGCAAAAGCAGCACCCTTTGCTATATTTAAAGGAATAACATAGTCATTTTCCTATTTTTTGTCAGTAATCTCTTTCAGTAGCTGTCTCATTCATTTTGATCCCCGCTACCATTCCTTTTTAAAACCTTACATCTATAATATAGCTTATTTTTGCCTTTATTTCCTAAGTTGCAAGTATAATAAATACATGGTATTTATAAACTATTTTTGCAAAAGCGCTCACAGTGCTTTCTGGAGCTATCTTCTAATTAATCTTTGCAGAATCCCTTTGAGGTAGATAGAGCTGGATGGGGCTATTCAGCACACAATTCACTAGACCAGGCTGTTTTGCTATTATGATAGAGGATTATTATTATTATGTTAAAATGTTTATACACCGAGCACATAAATTTGTATAGATTGATGTAAACTGAATCCCCTGGCAAAAATATGAACATGCCTGTAGCATAAAATTGCAATTGTAAAGCAAGTTTTATCAGCTGCTGGTGCTTAAAGAATTATTCTGAATCCATGCACAAAACCTCCTTTGGACAGCTTGTTTCCTTTATCTTGCCTCTTGGGGAGCAGTGGGGGGCACTCAGCTCCTGAAGTTTTGGATTTTAGCGTGTGACAAACTCAGACTCTATATAGCATTATTTTAAAATTACAAACAGCTCCTTGGGTGTGCATGTGATGTATATATGTGCTGTGTAGGTAATTAGTGATTTTATGTTGATGTGTAGTGGTGATATGGATGGAAAGCTAGCAAAGTGTTTTATGCTTTTTACAGTTTGATGTGGATTATCTGGTTTATTGTTTCTTTTTTTAAAAATGCTGGGGATACTTCCTCCCAGGGGAAGACACTCTACTATGTTTAGCTGAAAGCAGTGGTCATCCTAAGGCACCTAAATGCTTCCCTACCTGTCTGAGTAGATTCATTGGAAATAAAGCAGATTAACCCGAGAGGAAAGGAAAGGTTGGAAAGACAGACATTTGCCATCAATTTCTTCTGCTCCCTTTTTTTTTTTTTTTTTAATACCTGAACTTAAGCATGTTTCCCTGTTCTTCCCACTTTCCTGAAACGTCTTGCTATGGAAGATGTTGGAAAATGTGGTTTTCCTGGGGTTCATATTCCTTATGAATGCATAACGACATAGACCCATTCCGATTAGAATTCTTGGGAGCATTGAAGAAGCTTGGGGAATGTAGTAAGTTTGGGTTTGCGGTAAGTTCACGGCCTTTGGTCAGTACCACTCTGCTTCAGTGAGGTTTTTATTAGAGAGGAATACAGGGCGAGTTTGAGATTGGCAAGATGAAAGTGTGGGATGGGGAGTTTCCCAGGAAGACAAGCAGAGCTGTCCTTTCAAACTTGCCTTGGTAGGTAGGTGCTCCTTCCTGGCAAAGATTTGGGAAGAGTCAGATTCCCATTATATTAAATGAGTAACTGGCGCTGGACTAGCCAAGTGCCAGGCAGAGGAGTGTTCCCGGAGGAGGTTTTAAAGAGGGAGAATGGGGTGACAGAACGGAAATTAGGGAAAGCCAGGTAATCCTCAGGCTTGGAGGGTTCCTGTTTAGCTCTACTCTTAGCCTTTGCCTCCCTGACATTTTTAAATACGCTTAATTCTTATTTAAACACTGAAACACAAAGGATTGTTTTCTGCATTTTTCCTTCCCAAAGCTCCATCTGCACCTCTTGTTTTTGCCTTAAGCAAGGCACCTCTGGGCACACCTGCTCGGGAGCTCTTCCCTTGGCCTGTTGGTCCCACATTGCCCTATGGACCTTGCCAGTTCTGCCGGGCTCAGCAGGGTGGATCATGTTTAAGGGTCAGCTTGGTGTCACACTGACTTTGTATATCCATGCACATAGATAATTACGACTTTGTGCCAACATGTGGTTTTGTGTTTGCAAATATTGATTGCTTTTACCTCCTACAGTGCATACAAAGGGTCAAAATATGAAATCATTTTCAGCTAATTATTTTTTCCAAAGGTTTGATGTGTTTTATTAAACGGGTCATTATTGAAAAGCATTATTTAAGTAATATGCCACAATTAACTGTGGAAAAGTGATTTAAAAATTATTCTAAGTCCCAAACACATGACATAACTACAATGAATGTAATAGCATTTTCAGATTTTTCCAAATGTGTTTTCAAGTAATAGTAACCATATTCTTTAAAAAATTTAAATGTCTTATCTAATAAAATGTCTTCACATTATTTGGACACTGTTTTTGTGATCATCATTTTCAAAGACAGGAAAACATGCTTAAGAAATTCTACCAAGTCTTTTTATTGCTTAAAATTTACATGTTTTCAAAAACATATTTTATATTGTTTTTGTGGGCTTCAGTTCCTCAGAGATGGCTTTGGAACTAGAAATCTCTCTTGTTAAATAGCTTTTTGAAAGTATTATTGTGTCACAAATTACCTCATAGGCTTCTGCTTTCGTAGGTACTGTTATTTCCTTCTTTGAGGAAATTATCAAACAGAAACTCAAAAAAGGAGCCAATGACGGTGATAATTTTTGGTTCCTAAGATCATACAGAAAGCCTTCTGAAATTTTTCCACTGTTGTTTGGAAGCTACTTAGCTGCCTGTTTTTTTGGTAAGTACCAGCCCTAGGGATGAATCCTAATCCTAATTTTTTAAATATCTTGATATCTGATCTTTAAAAGACTATGCCCAACAAGAAAGGAAAAGAACAAAATCTTTCCACATCCATAGTCAGTGGATCTGTTCTCTCATAATTCAGTAATTAAGAAAGCCTTTATTGCCTCATGATGGGGTTTTTCTAGGCTGCTGGTAACAATTACTTACAAATATTTGGTCCATGAGATGCTGGGAAATTGCTTGAGATAGAATGTGAGGGGCTGTTAATAATTAAGGCAGTGAATATGATCTGTGAGAATATTCTCAGTGCACTAAAATTTGGGGCAGGGAGTGTTTTACAGAGATTGTATAGTTATTCTTGTCAAGCGTGCAATAATATTTTAATAGTCTTTCTGGCGATGCACTTTTACATTCTTATTTATACCTATTTGTGATGTCTCAAAAGACACAATATTTTCTTTCAATGGTTTCAATTTTACAAAAAGATCTTAAACAAAGGCAAATAACTCTTTGGCTTATCATTAACATATATATCTACCTGGCTTCCAGCTGCATTGATTCCCGTCCAAGTGCCATTGCCTGAACAGATTTAACTGATAAGCAATTTTGTAGTCTGCTAAGGGAATCCATTCGTTAGGGAATGAGTTCATTTACTTTTTTGTGTTTTTAATTAAAAGTCTAATGTTGGAATACCTGTTGCTTTTCCATTTTCTCGACAGTCACAAATCAATAATTTTTCTGTTTTTCTTAGTGTAAGGTCTGATACTCATTTTTTTTTCTGTTGTTCATTAGAGTCCATGTGGATTACATTTAAAGAATAAGCTTAAGCACTAAGCCATTTTTCCTGATGTCATTCTAAAAAACCTTTTTAAAAAAATCTCTTCTCAGTAGAGATTTGTGCGACTGGAGCCCCCAGGGAGGGGTATGATTCCCAGCTTTGCTATATCTTCCCTGCAAATGTGCCCAGTGAGAGCTTAGTAAGTGCTCAGGACGATTAAAGACTGAGCAGGAAAGCTACTCACACAGCATTGCATACACCACAGACCGGATCAAACCAGTCTAGTTTCTACTCCTGTCCTGGCCTCTTCGCTCTGGACCTCTTCCCCAACTGTTCTTTTTACTGATTAGAAGTCTGCACTCTTTTGATGTATGAAAGTGTTGAAATGTAACCAGATCACTGACCTGAGAAATCAAGAGGTCTGTGCTAGAAGTAAGAGTGTCCACTGTTCCCAATAAATTTCATTTTGTTAGATGTATCTCATTATCACAGACAAATTTTTTAACTAGCCAGTGTATTTTTATAGTCTTGTTTGTGTTTGAAAAGCACTGCCTGCTTCTCTTCTAAGTGTTTGATAGGAATAATAAATACTGTAAGGCTAAAGACTAAGCCCTGTGACTTTACGCAGGATGGCTTCTCCAGGTTGATAACAGTGTGTTAATCAAATAGTTTTCTACAGACCAGTCACACAGCGGCATTACTATGTCATTACACATCTCACATTTCTGCATCTTTGCTGAAGTGGATGCTGAAGGACTGGCCAATCACCTAAGAACAAATTACGAACTGCAACATTTCCTTTGACATTATCCTGATTGTTGTAGCTTTTCTTTCCACATATTCAAACTCTTCATTTATGAAAACACTGGCTGATAGATTTCTTTAAAACTCAGTTTATTTGGTTTTTAAAGTATTGGGACTGTATTTGTACCCATGTTCTCTCATCATGCCCGTTTTTATTATTTTCAGTAGTAGCAAATAATACATTCGATCACTCTGCAGATTATTCTATGAATAGATTTAAGTTCCAGAGATGGGCAACATATTTCTGTAGGTTTTCTCCATATTTTTAGTTGTTGTTTGTTTGAACTAGAAGATTGGATTTAATGCAGGCCTAAGCCAGTGACTGAGGTCGATTCATAAATCATGTTGGAATGTTATTCTAACCACACAGAAATGAATGTGTGTCCTTTCCCCAACCTTTATTTCTTTGGTCAGGAGTCAGTTATGAGCCAGGCTGCCCAACCTCAACAAAGACTTCCACCTCAGTTATTGATCTTCTTTCAGAATCTGTCTCTATTATTACTATTTCTAGAGTCAGGGTCAGCAAGAATATTGTTTTGAGGCAGCAGGTCACATACTTCATTAGGGTGTCACCTAGTCGTGTCCAAAACTCTCTTCTCTTTCACTTGATTCTCAGTGTTTTCAAGGAGCTTTTGCATGCCTGTTGCTTAGTAGAGGACAAAAGATAATCGTTTCCTTGTTTGTTATTGTAATCAAAAAGTGGTATAAGTTTACAACTGCTTTTCTTTGATAAATATACTCAACTTTTATTAAAAAGACCAACTAACAACTTATTTTGGTTTACAGTTCAAAAATTCTTTTTATAAAGTTTCCATCTAAGGTAAATGCTCCATGTGTATCTGGTGGAATTCATTTCAGCACAAATAGAGTAGAAAGCTGTTTTCAGGTTAGTGAGACTTTTTTCAGATTGATATTGGCATGCTGTGTTTATGAACAGTAGATTTTTCAAGCAGCTCATCATCTTTTAGTGGAGATTGGGGAAGAGTTTTCTAGAGATGCTACGTTTCTGTGATGTTGTATTGCCCAAAACAGGGACACCCACTTAGACCTAGGAGAGAGTTTTCGATTTATTAAGAAGTACACAAATCTCATACCCATAGGATCTTAAAGCTTCAGGTTTGTTAAAATATAGGTGTCTACGTTTAAATGACTTTGCTGGCTAGTTTTGCTTAGTGTACTCCGTGGTGCCCATAGCTAAGAGAAACAGTATGGAGGGAAGATAGCTTGACAGATATGCAATGTTTTCTTCCTGTGTGGTTCCACATTTTCTCAAATCTGACTCCAAATCAACCCAGATCTGCAGAGCGGCCCAGGGAATCCATCAGTTTGCTTCCCAGAGGAATTGTTTTACTGAATCAAATTACACCAGGAGCTTCCTGCTACATTTATTGCTAGAAAGCTGAGACCCAATTTATGGCTCTCTAGTAAGAAATATACAAATGCTTATAGTAACCAAAGAAGTAAAGCATTATTCCAGGCTCTAGCTGATATCTTTATTCTCATTTTTGTCTTATTTTTTTCCCTCCAATTGTATACTCATGGCATTTTCTTGTGGTTAATATATCCTTTCAGCTGTCATTAATCTTTTCTAGGATAGAGTGAAAATCTACATAATCAAATAAAAGTCATCTGTAGCAGAAAGAATAAGTAGAAAAGATATGATTTGTTTTCTTTTCAGTCTCTGTTTTGTGTTCAAAGACACTATATCTGCTACCTTATATAAGATACCCTGCTAAATGCTTTCAGTAGGCATAAACAGACTCATTGAAATCACTTACAGAGCTCATCAACCTTTACGTGTGTTGCCTCAAGGAGAATCTTATGCTTGTGTTTACTGAAAAATTTAGTACACTGGCATTTGTAATTAAAGCATAGTATATCATATTAGCAAAGTATTTAACTATTTAATTAAATATTTAAAACCCTTATGTGCATATGTAAGAATTTTTGAAAATTTTTACATATTTCATCTCACTGATAAACAGTTCAACGAGGTAGAAACAGATTTTGTGTGTTACTGAGATGATGCCTTTCCTCCAGAATTTGAAACAGCAATGAAAATATCATGTAGTAAAAAGTATTAAAGTCTGAAAGCACCTCAAGGTTTAGTCATAATTCATCAAGTACAAAATGATCTTTTAGCCTTGTGAGTCTTTACTGCCGAAAAGGAACTTAGGAAGGATTTTGTCCAGCGTCTTCTTTTTATGGTTGGAAGCAGTTGGAGTCCAGAAATAATTTTGCACTTCTATGGAGTTACATACTTAGATCCTGCCAGACTGAAGCCGTTTCTCCTGGCAGCTGGTCTCACCCTCCTTGCATTGGCATGGTGCCTCCCGCAGTGCCGCCCTGTGATTCCAGAACTCATAGGTGATCACTGTGCCTCTGTGTCACTGAGTCCATACTGCCTCATTGTATAACTTCAGTTCGAGTCAAGTAGTCCAATCTGTATTCCAGTGAGTGTTTTACCCCTCCGTCCTCTCATTACTGTAACCATTCTTAGAATTAAATTGCATTCCTCTCACCATCAGTGGATTAGCTGTTTACTCTTTTTCACAAAAGAGACCCTGAATGAAAATCCTCCTTTATAGGAATTATGTCCTTGAACTCTTTCTCGACTCTGCTAACATTATGGAGTCTGCCTATTATTTATGAATAAATAGAAAAGGCCCATATATACAAATAAAGAAAGCGTTTCAGGTTTTGAACACTCAGTTTCCCAGTGAAAAAATAAGAAAACACACCTAGAAATAATGCTCACAGCAGCCTTTACACACAGAACAAGGCACAGGATCAGAGTGGTTCTCTGTCAATTTCTGTGAGCTTCTGTCAGGTGGATCAGTGATCCGGAGGGATTCTATGTTCATCTGAAAAATAGAGAAAACCTAGCTCACGAGTGTGCTGTTGTGATTAAAATGATGCAGTACTACACATTACACAGTGCTAGTGAAACACAAGGAATGCACACGGAAAATGGACACTAATCTTTGTCATGTTTCAGTCTCACTTGGAAACAGGAGCACGTAACTTGGCTCCCAGAGTAACTGAGTTCCAGCATTACAAGGTGCTTTCAGACCTGATTACACTGAATAATTTTTGGTGCTGGATGCTAGCAGTGGCAAAAAGTCACGTTCATTTATGTTACTTTTGTTTGTAGCTTAAACCAAAAACCTGTCTTTTGAGTTCTTTATGATCTAAAATGGTACAGAAAGACTTTTATCATTGCCAGTTTGAGCAATTTCAGATTAGATTTCTCTGACCTATAAATTTAATAGTGAGACAACTTTGTTACTTCGTGGAGGCATTAATGAATCATTTGATTGGACCCCTAATCAAAACATTTTCAAGACTCTTTATGACCAGTAGAGAAACTTAATGTTTTTAAAAATCCAGATGTGAATGCCAGTGTGTAGGTCTGTAGATCATTTGTCCATGGTACTGTAACATAATTATAAATTTATTTAGAAGAATTGTAAACCTAAGGAAGCAGTCTATTAAGTGGTAGAAAGTAGTAAAGTGCTCTCAAAAGCATTTTCACATTGTGTTTTAACACCAAGTTATCTTTACAGACCCATTATGTATTTAACAAATATCAAATTATAATTATATTTTTCTAACTGTTAGAGAATGTCAGAGTCTTACAGGGCTGTCACGTTTAATTTAGATTATCAGGGGCAAAGCATAAGCAGACCAAATGAGCCCTGTCTTCTGTATTGTGGGAATGTAGATCCATCCTGGAGATTGAAAACAATACCAAAAATTAGTTTAGTGTAGTAATTTGGAAACATCTTGCTTATTTGAAGTCATGGGTCATTATTTAAACTTGATATTCTGCTGGCTAATGTCTTTAAAGTAGCCCCATTATAAAACTAGAGTTTAAGGATTTTGAAGAGGGACAGTCTACATAATACAATCAGTCTTTTTGTGCTATTAGTTCACTAATTTCTACAATTTTAATTCTTACACTGGTAAATTCAACAAAATATATTTCTAATACAAAAGGTCCTTCAACTTATCTTTGTTGAATGTATTTGGAGAAATAGAGGCTATAGCTTTGTAATAATAGCTTGTATTTTATTTGTCGAATGATTCTTTTATTTTGCAAGTATGAGGAAGACATTAGTATTAAGGTGCTACTTCTGCATTGCTGAGTACTTCATGGATTTTTTTATTGGGGTGCCTCTTAACAGGAAAGCATATGCATATTCTCAAGGGGGCTGACCCTAGACATTCCTGATCTAAAACAGAAGGACTGTTACTCCATGACATCTCCACATGTTTTGGCCTAGAGCTCAGTTTTAAAGTTTTTATAGTAGAAGATACTGCAATTTAGACCGTAAGTTTCAAAAAGTTTAGCAATTCAGGCTTGTATTCTGGGGTCTGTGAGTCTGTAGGTTGTCTAATGTTGCAATTTAAAAATTTGTAAACCTAATTATACATATCCCATTAGGGAAGAAGGACTTTGATTTTCACAGAATAGGTTCTGGTACTTTTCAGGGATTTAAGTCTCACTGCTTTCTGCAAACAGGTGCTATCTTCTTTAACTTCACACTCAGAATGAATCCATTGTTACCGGATTCCAAATCCTTTTTTTCCCCACAACTAGCTGTGAAAAATGAATTGTAATCGAAATATGCAACACTACATTATCATTGATACTGTTTTTAGGAAGTTGAGTTCTTACCATATTAAGGAGGGTAAAGAAATTACTTTTACTGATATATTTCAAGGAAACATGTCTGTTTTGTATTAACTTTGCTGCATTTGTTCCAGCTGCTCAAAATAAAGTGAATAACCCAGTCAAATGTGCTAAGGATTCATTGCATTGCCCAGAGATTATGCATCTGTATTCTCTGAAGACAACAGGAATATCATAATCACAGCTTGCCAAGCCTGAGTAGTGGTTCCTTCACAGTTTGGAGGAGCAAAGTGCTAGTGTTTTGTGAATGCTTTAAACTTCGGATGAGGAGTGAAGCCCCTGAGCTGAGGCCAGGGTGTCCATAGGGGTACACACCTGATCAGACCTTTCTTTTTTTGAGGAGTTAATAGCTGCTTCTGCCAGAAAACCAGATCAAAGCATAGCAGGGGAGATTAGTACATGGGTTTTATCAACCATTTTCCAGCCACAGCTCGGAGAAAGCTGATAACAGGGTGGGGGTGAATGAAATCATCTGCTTTCAGCCTCCCCGCAGGGTTTTCATCTTGATTTTAAGAACCTGGGAGGGACACATCTTCCAAGAGAACACCTGGTCAGTCCCCTCTGTGTCCCTGTCAAGGTTGAAAGCATTTAACGGGTAATCACTGTGCTGACTCCGAGCGCCTGGGTACCATGTTTTCTTTGCTTTTGGACTTGGCGACCGCTGTGTCTCCTTCAGGCCTGATGTGCTGCCAGCCACCTCGGTTGGCTTGGATTCACTACAGAAGACTTCGCGAGGGTTGTGCTTCTCACACTCTTATCAAGAGGCCTGCTGCAGCCTCCCTCTCTCCCTGCCTCTGCAGGCTGCGAGCTCCCGCAAGCCTTTTGTCTGTCTTCTTTATTCCTTCAAGGCTGTTCTCCATGTCAAGGCCTTGAATAAAGCAAATCTTACTTGGCAAAAGTTGACAACTGAAGCCAGAATCATAGCACTTGAAGATTTTTTTTTTAAGACCTTAGCTATGTTGATTTGCCCTCTCTTTTATTCACTATACTTGCAACCCAAAAAAGAAATAATAATAAAAAAAAAGACAGGAACTAAAAATCTTGGTCTCTTGATGCTTGATTATTACCCTGGTTTCTCCAAGACAAGAGTTGACTCTGGTTACCTTTAAACACAGTAATTCCTGAACAGTTTTTTTTCTCCTTTTAGGCTGAGAAATAGAGGTTTCCTAAATGGAATTTTGAAGAAATATAAGAATATATGAGATGCTGAGTAGGATACACTCTCTAAAACACATGCATGCATGATGTTTCCAGTATTCCTAACATCTGTGCAGGACATGGCAGATGTTCAGAATGGAATGCGGTGGCATTACACCATTCCTGTGGAATATGCTTATCTTGTGGTATAGTTCCCTTTTGTAATTAGTGTGTAATAGTGACTTTTGGTCATTCTATGTGGCTTTGTCAGGTTGGTGAAGGATATATTGCAATAGAGGGTAATGTATCTTGACCCTTGAATTCATAGAAGTCTCTTAAAAGTCTGATGTCTCTAATGCACTGAAACCTTTGGAGTTAGATTTATGCTATGATGGTTTCTTTCATCATCAGATGTTGCATTTTTTTAAGATACTTTATAAAATTTCCTCAGCACCAAAGTCTTAGATGGCTCATAACGTATTTTTCCTATGTAAACTGTTTGTGTATATAATTATATATCTGAGGTATTTTTTTTATTTTAATGATACATGATTGACATTGTCTTCATTGATTTATGTTGAAAACTACCCAAATTATAGCATCATTTCGATAAGGAAGCATTGTTTCCTTACAGCTATTTGTTTTACGATCTGGTTTCCAGGAAACCATCATGGCCCCAAAGCAATGACCGGCTGTTATGAGCTAAGGTTAATCAACTAGCAGGTACAATCAACAGAAGGGAAAGCTAATTTAATTGGTTTAAAAACTTTGAGCAGCCACTGAGAACGCTACATTGATTTTGTTTCACTACATAGAAAAACTCAGCACATTATATACAAGGGGAGTTGCTTTTGCAGAATGCATTGCCTCCTATGAGAGCACATCAGTGATTTTAGGAAATTTAAAAATATCAGTTCAAGATTGAACAGACTCTTCTTTTCCACGGTGTCAGTTCTTCTCCACAGTGCCTATCAAGTAGTTAAACAAATGCACAGAAGTGGAGATGTCCCCTGATGGTAGCCAGCTAGTTTATGTATTTAAGCACCTGTAGTTTAGAAAAGAATCGTTTATATTACATTGACTCTTATACTCCAACTGTGCAGGAATTTCTCTACACTTGTGGCAAAATATTCCTCGGAACATTTTTTGGCTAGAGACTTTGTAGCTAAAAGTGACTGTATTTTTGTCCCAATTCAAACCTTCCTCCATACTTTCCTATTAGGATCAAGTAAGGGACTTGTTTTCTGTATAATGTGTTTTATGAAAGTAAGTTTCCCTATTCTGCCATCATCTGGATTACCAATTTGGCCTGTCCTGCTTCTTTGCATTGAATTCAGCACCTGACATATGCTTAGCACTCTGCCATGGAGCTAGTTCTCCATTTCTTTTTATTTTTCTTTATTTTGGTTCTCACTAAATTGGTTCAAGCTGCCCTCGAATGTCTGATCCTCCTGTCTCAGCCTCCTAAATAGCTGGGATATTTTCCTGGTTGCCTGGCTTTGTTGGCTTCAGTACCTCAAGTCCAGCCTTCTGCAAACTGCTGCTATCTCAGTTCCCCTTCAGTAGTAGACTCCAGAATCACATCTTGTTCCAGCTGGTCAGGTTTTCCCAGTAATACTTCTCTTTTTTCCTTCTTCCTGTTCCTTGTGTGAAGAAAATATAACCTTTTGAGCCTCTCCAGTTTCAGCTGACTGTCTCTCCTCTTCTGTTTCAGCAGATAAATGTGGATAAGTTCATCACAGACCATCTAAAATCCTCTGTAAGGACCCTTGTGTTAGACTTGGGCTTCCTGACTGTTGGGGATGTCTGTGTTTTATCTTTGTTTACAGTGTCCTCCGGTCCTTCCATACACTTTAGAGCTAGATGAGTTTTAAACATTTTCTTCTTCACCTGAGGACAGGATCCTATTATTCTTCTCTAAGCCTTTTTTCTATCCTGCTTTGCTTGGGGATGGGCACAGAATTGGTTGCAAAAATGAAATAGCGCCCCTTGAGCCCTTACTGCAATTACTTATGTGTTTTTGATTTATGTTATATAATGAGTTTTGCTTCAGAAATATTTATGAGTACAGGGCATTGCTAGTTTTATTACGTACAACACCCCATAATTCGTTTATAAAAGTAACTGGGGAATTTAGTTTTCCTTCAGACAGGTGTGCAACCTTTGCTCCTACTTGGTACACATTTTGCTTTTTAGTTTTTAATAGTAATTAATGAACTTGATGGATGAAATGGTTATGCTTTTATAGACAATTCTGTAGCAATTTCCTCTTGTTGTAAGATGGATAGACTTGAATTTTAAGCTAAATTCCAGAGACCATTTCATTAACTTGACTTTCTTTTACTGAAGAGAGTAGAATCCTATTTCTGAGACTTTACTGGGAGGATTTAGCCCTTAGCTTGTGAGGGAAGAGATATTGATCACCGGGGTTCTCGCCTATCAGTTTTACTTGTCGAAGACGATAGTGATGGACACGATCTCTTTCTGTATGTGCCCTAAGAGTGATAGCTTGTTGCACATTATTTCTTTTGATGAGGGTAATAGTATAGGAAATGATCGAAGAAAATCATATAATAGATGAAGGATGTCAAGTCATCTTCATTAAGCGCTCACATTTACATTTTATTGATGGAAATGAATGACAAGACTAATGATAATTGTTTAAGGAATGTGAAACATACATTTCCATTTTTCCTACCAAAGCAATAAAAGAAACTTGAATAATATTCCAAGATATTATTGCATTTCTGATTTAATTGATTGATAAACACTTTGTCTTAAGGGAGTCTATTAGCTAGCAAAGAATGAAGTAGTAATAATAGGTTACATATATTGAAAATATTTTACTTTAACCTGCTGTATTTAAAGGATTGTTAGCATTCCAGATAAAGGGCTGGTTTAAATTTAGGTGATCAGGTTATTTTACAGTAATTTAACTAGAGTCACTGTATATGAGAGGTGGTAAAACAAATGAATTTTTAAAAATAATTTTACTGTTCACTGAGGCACAGTAGTGATTACAGAATAATGACTTTTTATTGGTAATGCAGTTGGCAAATATAAGTAAGCTCTTTTCCTGTTATGATGCCTTATCTTTCTGAATATGGACTCAGATAACAAAAATATGGTCGAAGGCATAATGTATCTAATAGTTTCGGTTGTCTTTTATTTAACCTCTAATTAAACATTCTTTCCATTGCCTTGCATATTTTGCTTCATCTCGTGGGTAAAGTGTGTCCCATTGAGCTCAAAAATGGGTAACGTGAAATGTAGTGATAGTTGCAGGTTAATTGGAAACCTCACCAATTTAACCAGAACCTCTGGTAATATGTTTTCCACGTTTAAAATCTTGAGTCACAAACCTAAGTGTCTTTCTGTGGGGACCAGTGGTGGTGCAGAGACCATCACACACTTCAGGTCCTTGACCAGTGAAGGTACAGCACTGGGCTCTGTTTCCATGACATCACGGTTATTTCTTAGGAAACATGCACCTACTTATCTTCCAGGCTTTCCTGCCAGTGCTAGCTAAAAAGTTTCCCATTAGTCTATCACATTGAGAGAAAATAATAAATGTACAATGCTGGTAACTTAAGGATGATTTGGGCTAAAGTACAGCAGAACTCTGCATATCCTCATAATCACTGGGAAATAAGAATGGTCCGTTATCCCATGTAGTTCAAATTGCAGAGAAGATAGAGATTTTTTTTTTTTTTGCCTTCAGATACTTTGTTTATGCCTGTTCTATGAAGCCTGCCAGATGTCCTTTCTCAGAAGTCTCCAAGTTGTTCTCATATTTTATTCCTGTTGACCATATTGAGGTTCAGTTTTGTATTTTTGAAGTTCTATTATGCTTGGAAGTTAATAATTAGTGTCATAATCAAGATTGTAAGGATGTCCACAGCCACAGTCCCCAAAGTAGAGACAATGATATTTTTTTGTTGTTGTTTTATAGTCCTTTTTTCAGTTTCAAAATACACCTTTAGGGATTTACAGCCTGTTGGGTTTGAGTGTGATAGTTTTGCGCATGGTTATAACAGTCGGATCATCTTCATCCTTGTTACCTCTCCTCATCCCCTCTTTTTTCTTCCTCCCTTCCACCTGTCTAATGATAGCATCCAAGGGTGTCTTCCTATGGTCCAGTGTTGAGTCTATGCCTTGCTTTGTCAATAGCCTTTGTCCAGGGCAGCTATTTTATGAGTTATTAAGAGCCAGGTATTAATGGAAGAGTTACACAGTTTTAGGAAGCATGGGTTTTGAGATCAAGTGCAGTTATCATAAAATCCCAGTGGAATTAGTTGCTGCCTCTTTCCCTGTCTAGCTTATTTATTTTGTGTAGATATCAGATTTGTTTAAAGAGTGCCTACGGCACTATATAGGCAGGTAAATGCACAATAAATAGTAGCGATTCCTTTTATGCTCTCACACTGAGCATGGTGTTTAAATTTGCGATATGTGTGCTGGGCTATGGGCAGGGTTGCGGGGGTTATTAGCAACTTCACTGGAGAAGCAAAATGAAGGACATTTAGGCTCTGCTTCCAAATCCTGGGATAATGTGAGTGACCTGAGCTCACTGAGCTAGGTCATTGCTAACAGTTTCTGGTCAACCAAAGGCCTTTGCTGAGTTGTAGTAGGTGGAAATTGTCACTAAGGTGATACCCATTCAGCAGGAAATGAAAATTTATATGTTGTGTGCTTACTGCAGGCTGGGACAGACCCCATGTTACTGTGTACCCTCGCTTCCAACCCCACATTTCAGAAGATGCAGGCTGAATGATAAGCTTCATAGGAAACCAAGCTCCATTTGCAAAGCCAGTTTCAAAGGTTCCTCTTTGGAAGGGGAGGGTAAAGTCTCTCAGGGGGAATGACGCAGTCATGCACTAGTTGGCGACCACCATCGGGATGTAGAAACAATCATACTCCTGAACCCTTGCCCACCATTCACTGAATGTACAATTTGTATCTTCTTCTGGGGCAGCTGGAGACTGCAGGGCCATGTGTGCTATGATCCATGCCCTTTCAGCTGGGCCCTCAGATGCCTACTCTACGTATCCAGGCAGAACACAGCTTGGTCTTCATTTCGTGTCAAGAGTTACTGTCAGTCTCAGGTTGAATCTCCTCTCAGCCCTGCATATGGCTGTACTGATCACTGTGGAGTATCTGTCTAGCAGTTGTCCTTAGTTTATAGGTTTCATCCCTCTTCAAGAGTGAAGATACCGCAATATGAGGTTGCAGGGATTTTGAGCTAAACCCAGAGCCTTAGACTTTATCTCAAACCTGTGACTCCCTGAATTCCAGAAAACGTGGAGCCTTGCACGACTGAGGCCTCTGTATACAGAGACAGTCCTTTCCTGGGCATGAAGCCATCCGCCAGCCATAAAGATTCCAGAACTTTGACACCAGGCCTGAGACAGTGACCAGAAAGATCCCAGCTGGCCAGCTAATCCTTAAAAGCTGCCTTTCACCCTTGGGTGGGTCCATCTTTATCCGCATATTAGGGTGTGCCCTCTCTAGCTACCCAAGCTGGAGTCCTCTCTCATCTTCCTTCTTTCTTAATTAAATATTTTTTGTTTAAATAAATAAATAGGCTCCATTTTTGGTTAGGATACTTAAGTGACCTTAGAACATAATATCTCATGTTTATTAAATTATATAATTTAGGCCAATTTGATTTCTGTGTTTATATATTTTATGCCCATGTATTATTGTCTTCTTGATCATTTTTATTATGGGCACTGGAGACAAAATAAGGAAGAATATAACTCCGTCACCCCCAATTCATTGGTTTTAAATGATATAGAACTAGTAGGTTTTGGTGAAGTAGTAAATAAGACAGCAGTGACAGAGAGACGAGATAGAGGAAGTGCTTCATTCTGTCGTCTATCCAAGTGTTCGTTTGTGCGTGCGTGCGTGTGTGTGTGTGTGTGTGTGTGTGTGTGTGTGGTATATGAAACTGACCTCAGGTAAAAGGCAAGCACTCTACCACTGAGCTACATTCCCTGCCCTGTCCTTGTGCTTTCTGGTTGACAAATTGGTTAATGAAGTGAGTTGCATTTTTATACCTTCAAAGATGTACTTGTGGCTGGTGGAGGAGGAGTCACAGACTTAAAGCTCTTTTCCATGGACTTCATATGGATTTCTTACTAACTATGATTTGTCATTTTCTGGAATAACATTCATGTGGATACGTCTGTTTCTGCTTGTTTATGAAAATTTAATCATGAAAATTACTACTTAATATGCCCCATGATTTTGTATGCTTTCAATAGATGAATAACATAATGTTAAATATCAAAACAATTAATAAAATGTTTCATTGTGATCCTTACTGATTATTTCTAGAACAAAAAGAGGTGTGATTTTCACCAGTATGGTTTAGCAAACTTCTCTTGAGAACTTACACTCAACTTCAATTTTGTGTCTTATTCCATATGCAAGTGCTGTTACTCAGGCTGGCTTGAGAACACTCTTTTCCAGAAGTGCATAAGGCTGTGATTTGAGTGCTTGCATAACACAGAATTTTTCTGGCATCCTGTGAAAATGGGAAGAAAAGCCCTTCCCATTTTCTTTCCTTGGGCACTGTGTATCCTTTTAAGGGCTCTCAATTCACTGCTCTTCTAGAAGTTGTGAAGTCAGGGTTCTAGAAAGGTCCTCAGGTGTGCTCTGGTTTTTAACTTCCATGCAGCAGGAAACCAAGGCTGGAGACATTGTTTGAGAGTCACACAAGAATGCACAGCGTAATCTCAGTGAGAATTTGGGCCTGCCCAACCCAGGTATTTGAGACAGAGTTACTACCTGACCACATGGAAGTGAAGGAAGTAGGTAGCGCTTAGGTATTGGCTATGTTCCAGGTGCTGTGCAACATGTTCTCCAAAACAGAGATAAGGGCTGGGGATTTAGCTCAGAGGCTTATGCCTCTGAGCATCTGCCTTGCAAGCGCACAGTGGTGAGTTCGATCCATGGTACCAAAAAAAAAAAAAAAAAAAAAAAAAAGAAATAAACAGTACCTCTGTATGTCACTTTCCAGCTTCTAATTCTATTTCCACAGTGCATTACCACCCTATCTGGCAAGAAAAGTTCCTGCTGTCTTAGCTTCTTTAGGTTGCTTTAACAAATACCATAAACTGGATAACATATAAACGATTGAGATGTATTTCTCACAGTTCCGGGAGGTGAGAAGTCAAAAATGAAGGTGCTGAAGGATCCATCTGCCAAGGGCTCCTTCCCGGCTGGTAGACAGCCCTGTCTCTCTGCTCCTCACATGTAAGAGCCACGGTGATTCTCTGGGGTGTCTTTTACGCACCTTAGATCCCATTCACAGTGGTGAAGCTTTCATAACCACACCACCACTCACCTCACACTTGCAGTTCAGGCTATAATCTTGAAAGGTGATTCCATCGGTGAGTGTAGTATCTTTAGTACCAGCACAGCAAATGTAGTTTTCAAGAGCAGGACAGCAGTGCCAGGCTGCTCCCGAGTTCCAGTCCTGCTACTGCCGCTCAGGAGCTGCTGACCTTGGGCGAAACCTGAACTTCCTTTTGTTCCTGTCAAGAATAACAGACCTTACCCACAGAATTGGTATAAGGGCCAGATAAATTAATACCTGAAAACAATTGAAATGATTTCTAACACAGAATCACTGTCACTTGACAGTTTGTTAATAAAGGACTAACAAAAATATGAGTTGCTTCTATTTACAATTACTTTCCTGAAAATTGAAAGTTGAGTCTAAATTACAAAAATTGATGGTTTCACCTAACAGAACATGTGCCTTTCAACCATAGCACTAATACAGTCCAGTCAGTCCTAAGCCACGTAGTTCTTGCTGATGTAATTGAAAGACATGTTAGATAATTAGCTGTGTATCCCTTTGAGCATATTCAAACGTGGATTCTAAGAGACCATAGCCACTTCTCTCAGCTTCATTTTTATTGTTCAAAGATGTGACAGCTAATGTGTGCTCTACTCACCTACCAGGTTTTCTGCAGAAATTTAATGAAATGTAGATCAAAACAGTTTGTAAACTATAAAGTAACTACTGCCTTACTATTCTTAATCATATGACTTACTTATTTAGAGCATATTATACCTCTTTTGCATTTGATGTAGATTTGTGATTGAAAAAAACCTATGTAGAAATAATATATATATATAAATGTTATGATTTATATGATATCAGTATTTTAAAATAGCAAACTGCTCATCTTTTTAAATATTATCTTTATTTGCCTTTTCTTCTTAGCCATAGTGTACTTAGCAGAATATTCTAAATAATATGTCCTTCATCTTATATTTTGTCAGTTTGTGTGAAGGCTTTAACTCAGTATACAACCTCTTTTTCGACCATCAGCAATTATTTTGTTATACTTTCTTAATTCACTTTCCCCTGTCTCTTAGCAACATTTTGCACACATTTGATAGTTTTCGGTCAGTTTCACATACCAGAATTTCTGTTTGCTTAAGCCTGTGCTCTGCCATTTTCCATTCTTCCCCCCTCTCTTCTTGGCTCGGAGCTTGGCTGTTGAAGAACAGTGATCAATATGTAGTCACCTGTTTCTCTTCTACCTAGCGCTGAACTTGGAAAGCAACTTAAGAGGTAGGTGTCTTCTTCTGTCACTGGCTGAACTCTGGATGTGATGTGACCTGCTGATGTCACTCTGACTTTTCTCCTTTTTTAAGATTTTAACTTGGGTGCTGAATGCTGTTGATGGAGTTTTCTCAGAGTTTGCTTTCCAGGCAAGGCCCAGTGCTCTGTTTCCTAACAGGCCCCTTTCTGGCCCCAAAGCTTTCCTTGGGGGTTGGTAGCTGTGTTCCTTGTGAACCAGAGTGATCCAGGACTCTGGCCTTAGCCGGAAGTGATCTCTCCTTTCTTCCTCTGGATGCATCCTGGGGAGGCTGGGAGCCATTGTGTCCTGTCCCCTGGCTCAGGAAGCAGGGCTGCTGTCTCCCTGTTACCTCCCTCTTCCAGACTTGAAAGAGCTGACTGGTCAATCTTGAGGCAGTTTTGATGTTGTTATCACAACCATTTGGTAGTGACTCATAAAATAGGTTGCACTAAAAACAATGGAATAGTAGATGCTCAAAACTTACCACTTCCTCATTATTTCCATGCATTTGATTAATTACACACCTGGTGCTGCTCTGACTCTTTCAATTTTTGGTGCTGAAACATCGTGCCCCGGAGGGTACTGCTGTACCTCCCCATCTGCACAGTTAGGACATCCACGTCGTAGCTCACCTTTGGCCATGGTGAGGGTGTTTCCATTATGAGCTCCACAGGCGCCATCCACCACAGTCTCTGGTCCTCCCCGCCTCCAACCGTGGGCTGAATGTGTACCAGCTGACCATGGGGCTCATGGCACCCTGGGCTCTTCTGATCTTGCTGATATAGTGCTCCTCCATTAATGATCTCCCCAGTGAGCAAAGAGCAGTCTGTGTTTTTTACAAACCTGGGAACTTTCCGGTGGAGGGGGAGGTGCCTACTTTCCTGTTGCGATGGAGGAAGGGGAGTCCAGTAGTGTCCTCTCTCCTCCTTCCTTGTCTCTGGATCTCTGTTCAGTCCAGCTTTCTGTTGGAGGCCCTGGCTGCAATCTGCAGGATTTGCAACTTCATAGCACACCCTGAAGATGACTGTGCCTGTTGTCTACGAATTGCCTGGAATATAAGGTCCTGGGAACATTTCTTGCACTTAATTCTGGAACCCGATGTCAAAATTTGGTTAAAGCACAACCTTTTCTTTGCAAAAGACAGCATTTCATACTAAAATTTTATCGCATAGGTAGACTTTTTATATATGCACTTCCTATTGAAATGTAAATTACAAGGGAAAAGGTGAATATTCCTGTTGTCTAAGTCTCTGCTCTTCAATTAGTTTCTCCCAAGCAGCTGAAAGTTAGCTAGAGAAATATTTAGTCATTTTCTGTTCCTCTCCCCTCCCTTCTTACCCTATCTGTTAGCCCTGCAGGGGGTCAAGTTTGGGATTCATCTTTAGTCAAGTAATTTAAATAAGCGCTGTTTTTTTTTTTTTTTTTTTTTTTTTTTTTTTGCTTAAGGAACCTAGTGTTTTCTTTTTGTATATGGGGAGTTTAACAGAGTTCAGAAGAACTCATTTGAGAACAACAGCTGGTGGTGAAATCCTGTAATCCCAGCTACTCTCCAGGCTGAGGCAGGAGGATAGTAAGTGTGACAAAATAATAAGGCCTGGGAGATAGCTCAGAGCTCTCTGGGTTCAAGCTCCAAGCTCTAGGTGGTAAACCAGACACACACACGCACGCACACACACACAGCAAAGACAAAAAAAAAGACTCCAAAATACAAAGAACTCCCTTCCGAGGAAATACAGTACTGCCATGAATTTATTCATATACAGTAATTGAATCTTGGGTTTGTCACACTCTTTGAATCTGGGGAGGAAACAAGTTGGAAACTGGACGTAAACTTGGTGTGTCGACAATTTTGAGTTGCACTGTAACTTTCACCGTGCTGTTTAATTTTTCATCCATAAAATTGGTATGAAATTCAAACCTGGAGGTAATAGCTACTGTAATAGCAAGCTGTCTAGCAGCCCTTGGTCCCCATATGGCATAGCTGGGCAGTTCTGCCATTTGCACAAGAGCAGAGACTTTCTCAGGCCCAGTGACTCCTGGTATTGGATTCTAGGCTGGCTCATGTCACCCTTGCTTATGGATGCTGTGAAATAATTAGTCCATCGTGTGAGGCCCTAATTTAACTTGAAGCTCTCCTTTAGAACAGAACCTATGTTCCTTACTGTTAGGGAATTTATATTACTCTTATGTGAACTTTTGGAGTAAAACACCAGTTAATTTTCTTAAATTTTGATTTCAGTATCACTAATATTCCTTCTAAGTACTATTCCACAAGTATGATAAAATGTATATATCAGCGGGCTTCTGCTTAGTGAGATAGCCACTAGCCAGATGTGGTAATATAAACTAAAATCAAATCAAAAAACATACTTCTCCAATTGCACTAGCCACATTTCGAATGCTCAGCCTGTGTGTGATGGCTGCTGGTCACAAACATGCAGGATGGATATATAACACTTTCACTGTGGCAGACAGTTTTATTAGACACTTGGGCTGCAGACTGAGAGCTTCGCACACAGAGCACCTGCCTCTTAATAACCGTACACATGCAGCTCGATTTTCCCGTCTTAAAACATTTTCTTAGTTCATTGTTGGTGATGATGTATTTTGAACAGCGTAATAAAAGTAAACTTTTTGGATGTTTGTAATATATTTTCTCACCTATATTGTTGACTAGTTTGAAAAGCTAATTGTTGTTGTTTTTAACATTTTTGCCTCTCAGAAAGATGCCCTCAAATTTCAAATTGATGAAATACATTGAAAAATTGGTATTAATATTGATTTCTCCTTTGACATCTTTATTCCCGTGAGCCAAAATAAATAAAACAGTGAGTCATCTCATAGTTTTAAATAGAAATTGCAGTTTATTTTGATTTTTTAAAAATTTTCGAGTATTAATTTTGATACAGATAGAATTTACAGTGGAGCAGGTAAAATATAAAATTAAATCCTGAGGTTTGACAGAGTGATAGATCAAGAGAAGTAAAAAGAAATTATTGCTATCCAGGTTCAGGATGAAATACTAAGCAGAAACATCAACCTGTGACTAAAAAGAGAGATAGAAAACTCAAGGAAATGCATATCAACTTAGTTACTTAGAATAAATTTTTGATTTTCAGATTTTAGAGAACTATACCATTAATTGTCAAATTATTAAAGCGATACTTATGTGACATTAGAATCACTCAGTTTAACTTCACTTTTTTACTAGCATTTCAAATTTCAGTGACAAGGCGCTTGAAATGCAGAAATTGAGCTGAGGGTGTACTTTGTTTTGAAATAGTTTTCACTTCATTTGCTTGGAAATTTGTTGTCATTGTGGTAGTATAAACCCTTCCAATCTTAGGGGATTGGAAAACTGCTTTTAGAAATGGACGTTACACAGGTAATTCCAGGAGGAACAAAGCCTGCACTCCTTGGCTGGAGTCAGAAGAGTGTGAGGTGCAGTCCCGCCTCGCCATTGGCTGGCCTGTGCCTGCCTTCCCTAGGAGAAAGCCTATGCAGGCCAGGCAAGGCGCGGTGCCTGTTCTCCCTGGGCAACACGGTGGGCCAGGGAGGATGAGGCCAGTGTCTCCTCTGGCGCCATCGCTGTACCCCGGGCCAACTCCTTTTCCTTGAGCCACTGCAGAAAGCTCCTTAGCATTCTCTCTGCTTCTGACTTTTGCTTCCTGCTGCACAACTTCTCACAGTTTGCAGAATGAGCTTCTTTAGATCACCTTTGAGCTTGCGTCACTCCTCTGCTCTAAGCCTGTTCTGTGACAATTAGAAACATCCAGTCTCTTTTAAAAAAATGAAAAATGGAATTTAAAAATTACTTTTGAGGAAGTCATGTCATGAAAAGTGCAGTCCAGAGAATACTCAGGCACTCTGTAAATGTGGAAAGACTTTTGTAAATTACACAAGGAATGCGTTGATATCTATTTGTGAAATTCAAATACAGACAGCAAGAAAGCACCAAATGAGACTCGAGCTTCCTGTCACTCATGTCAGCGGAAATACTCATCGTGGTCAGTGACTGCTACGAGCTGGACATTTATGCTGGAAAGACATTTTTAATTGGCTGAGCTGTTCATGTGCTGAATGTATCTCAGAGACTGGGGAATGAAAGAGAGTGTACGGATGAGTTTGCACATGCTCAGAAGAAGCAGGCCATTCTTTTCCTTTCTTTTGAACTATGCAAAATGGAAAGGAAAGAATAATGTTTGAAGTTGAAACCTCCACTGTTACAAAAGTAGCATGGCTATGACTTTTATGGTCCTTTCCTGAAGATTTATGGGTGTCACATAAATGGATGAAAATTGAAAATACACTGAATCATTCTTCTGCGGCATAGTTCCAGTTATTCTGACTTGCTCTCTATTCCTGTGGAGTTAGTTGAAAGGCCGTATTTTAAAGGTGAGAAATCACCCACAAATACACACAACACACAACACACCACACACCTTACTCACTAACTCTCTGCAAACTTGACCAAAGTAACGAAGTCACCACAAAAATACACAGGAATTGAGAGTAATGCATAGCCTGTTCTCTCTGTAAATGAGCCCTGATATGTTGATGGTTGTCACACAGGAAATACATGCGTGCTCACCTGTGTGTGTGTGTGTGTGTGTGTGTGTGTGTGTGTGCACGTGCACATGTTGCAGGAGTCAACACAACAGTCATGCCTAGCGTTTTGGTTCCCTGGACCCTCCTGCTGTGGGCGCTTCCCTTTCTGGAGGCAGCCCATCCTGAGGATAATACTTGTCACATCCCTGATTTGCACCTCCCAGCTGGTGCCACATCCTGTGATGGTGTTCCTGTGGGTTATTAGATGCCAGGAGAATTTGATTCCTGGAAGCAATGTAAGGCAGAGCCTTCAAACTCCAAGTGCTCTTGTCCATTTCCTCCAAGATGCGGGTGTTTCTTGCTCAGTGTGTAAGTGTTTCCGGAGCACTGGGTATTCCTGCTGCAGAAAGGCCCTCCTTGGTTTCTCCCAGCTTCCCTTCTTGCCCTTTGCTAGCTCTTCTCATGGCAGCATGGTGTTTTAAGTACACGGAGAGTAACAGGAATCTGGGAAAAGGACTCACACGCTGCAGTGGCTTCTGAACGAATGCAGCGTGCATGCCAGGCTTCTTCTCCGGGCTTTGCAGGCTGTCAAGCTCCACACCAGGCTGGCTGGCGGCCGCTCTCTGCCTCCCGCGCACCCTGCTCCTTTCTAAGAAAGCTTTGAGGTTATCCATCTCTTGGTGTCTTCGTGTTTGTTACTCCTTCTGCCTGGACTGCTACATCCCTTCTTTCCATGAAGGTCCCCGCTCTTGTTGTGTTTTCTCAGAGGTCTGGCTCATTTGCTGGACTCTGTCCATCTCTTCCTGGACTCTCTCCTCTGCGACACTTTGGGCTGGGTGCAGTGTGTTTGGTTGTGGTGTTTTCTCCACAGTGGAGTGTTTTTACGAAGGTGATATTTTTTATATCGTTCCTCTCTTGTACTTTTCAAGATGTTCAATACCTTAAGACTGCGTACATCTACTCTGCCAAAATTTTCAGCAGCAAAGAAACTCAACTTTTTATTGGATACTTGTATCCTTTATTATTTTTTTCTCTCAATATCTTGAGTTTTGTGGTCAGTTTTTTTATTAAAATGGGCAACTCAGGTAGTGTAAGGGAGAGCAGATGCTGAGTTAAGCTGTACATGATTAATGTTGGTATCAATGTGCAAATATTTTGACCTTTTTATAACATAGTCAAACAGAAGTTTTAATTATTGCCCTGCTTGACTTAGCTTTATGTACTTGAGTCTTTATAATAAAAATTTAATAATCTTTTATTTTTGTATAGGAGAAAATATTTAAAAATAATTTAATGCTTTATAAATAAAGCATTATTTAAAGAATAAAATTTAAATTTAAGTATAAATTATTTTATTTCCATACGACTTTTTGTCTGTGCAGGTCAACTCGAAATCACTCTGTTTAATTAAATTTCAGTGATTCTAATTGGTTTTTCAATAATACATGTTCTGGTCATTTTTTTAATGCTTAGGTTGTTATCGTGTATGAACAGTGAAGCAGAAATCTGTTTACAAATCAGAGAGCTCTGATTTGAGTTAGTTCACTTTATTAAAGTTTGTTTGGTTTTCTGAACTAACTTTGAGTTAGTTCACTTTATTAAAGTTTGTTTGGTTTTCTGGGTGATATGCAATAGAGAAAAATGTTAAAGATGCCTTTCCACTTTTCTCCTATCTGTGAAAACTGGATTTAACTTAGAGTGAAAAGTTTGCATTTCACTATATGAACTTCTCTCACTAATTTGTAAATCTTAGAGTGCTGAAGTTTATGTCAGTAGGTTCGCATTAAATTTAAGTAAAGAAATAGATTTTTATTATATATTTTAAGCTTTTTTGCATATCGTTAAATTTTAGATTTCAGAGTAAAACAAACTCCGCACATGTTTACCAGGATATGCATGATCTCCATAAAAATGCAGATGCATAGAGCAGTGTATCTAAATCTTCCTCCATTCTTGTACCTATTAGGTGTACAATAAGTATTTTTTCACTACCAGGCTAGTATCCAGGATGTTTAGGTGTTGTTAGTTGTTGAGGTTTTTCTGATATGGTCCCTGTTCTTGAACCAGTCTGTCCCTAAATTGCTACCACACTAACCTTTCTAAGCTGCAAATCAGTCATGGTTATTCCAGTTGTGAAATCCTTCAAAACTACAGTAAGGAGCCCACTCCTGTTTGTCCATAAAAGTCGCTGCAAGATAAGGGCCTGGCCTTACGGGTCTGTTCAGTTCCTCCATAACTATGCCGCTCATGCCAAGAGCTCGAGATGTTTCCTGCTGTTGTCCTTTGCAGGTGGACCTCACTTGGTCTCTAAGCCCTCCTTTTTTCACTATTGGCCCCATGTCTTATAATTCTGTGCCGGAATCATTTCCTTTTTCAGCCGTTGTCTGCACTGTCAGTGGGAAATAGATTCCCATCCCTTTCCCGTGTTCTGTGTTACTGCTTTACCTGTCATAGAGTTTTCCCTTCTAGAAGTTGTGTCTCTGGTTTCTACCCACCTTCCTGTCCCTAGGCTGGAACACTGGGTGTGTGCTTACTCAGTGCCTGAACAGTGTTTCCTTGGGCCAGAGCACTGCACACAGATCAGTCCCGCTGCAGTCCTGTCTGCTTCCAGATGGAGTCACCCTCCTATCTTCGGAATGCTTGGGTCTCTACTTCATCACAAATAACTGAGCTCTAGTTGTTCCTTCATCTGTTGGTCTCTGCCCCTGCCCCTGTGACTGTCTTGAAGACAGGAACCAAAACAGAGGTATTTTTCACTATCAAATGTTAGTCTACTAAATTTTAGACAGTCCATAAATTTCTGATAAATTTATGGCTATTGTTTAAACTTTCAATATTACTATTTATAAAGGCTTCATACTTTTATTTATTTATTTTTCATTTCTTTTCTTTTTTTTTGGAGACAAAGTCTCATCACATAGTTCAGGCCCGTCTTGAACTTCCTTTGTAGCCCAGGCTGGCCTCGAACCTGCAGTGATCCTCCTGCCCCAGTCTCCCAAGTCCTGTGATTACAGGCATATGCCACCATGCCCAGCTGCATTTTTATTTCAGCAGGTATGTGACAAAGTTAAGAATTCTGTCTATGAATTTTTCATGTAAAGCAAAGGAAGTAAAGGAAGAGACAGGGTCCCTGGACCATCCTTCCAGGTACAGAACTAACACTGGCACCTGACTTATAGCTCAGTTTCTCTGCATTTGAGCTATGGAGACAAACCCAGATGATACGTGTCATTATTCCCTGCAAGGGAGGCACAGATACAGATCGCTGGGCCCCACCCACGATGTATCTAAGAAATACCCTGCTCCTGCTGATTTTCGGTACTGGGACTATATTTGAGAATATTCGAACAGGTATTTCTCTTGCCTTTTGGCAGCTTTTAACTTACATGTGATTTGTTGATATTTATAGTCCATGTATCCCATCAGTGCAGATGTAATGCAGGTTAAACGTATCTCCTCCAGTCCCTGGAAAGGCCGCTCTGATTACCATAGACTAGGATTGTTTGACAGTCTCTTTTAGGCCACCAGACCTCTTTAGGTTTCTATTTTTCACCCTCTAAGAGAAGCCCTTGATCATTGTATCTCTCACTTTCCCCAAATTGTAACTAAATTTTATCCATAAAACTAAGAATTGCCTCTCCTCTTCCACTCCTGTTTCTACTTTAAAATACACCTTTATGTCAATTCTTGTGTTTTAAATGGGTAAGAAAATTGGTCGATGACTCAGTCACATCTGAAAGATATATATATATATATATATATATATATATATATATATAGTTCCAGGTCTTTGTCATATACCAAAAGTTCCAGAAATTTCTTTCTTAGCATTGTAATTTCCTAAATTACCTGTCTCCCACAACCCATTTTTTACTAGACACCTGGATAGACTGGGAAGTCTACAAAAATGATAGGAAAAAGATACTGTTTGGTGAAGACACTGCTTTCCTTCCTTTGTTGACTAACTTCACAGTTCTTAATAGATTACTTAACAAATATTTGGGGCCTCAAAAATTTCTAGTGAGAAAAATATCTTAGTCTTAAGATTCTGTCTTTCGTTGGTTTGTGACAATAGAACATTTTAAGTATATCAAATGCCAGAATTGATGTTCTGCAATGAAGTAAATGAACTGTATATTTTTAGTTTATTGTGCTTTTTAAAATCAAGCAAGTGTATAGGTGCAAATGCAGTCAGTTTTTGAAGCAAAGCTAAGCTCTCTGTACTATTGTGGTGTTAGGATGTCCTTCAGTTTCCTACTATAATCTTCTGAAGAAATAGATTGAAAAGTTTATTATTTCATGTGAATTGTTTTGAATTTGTGTTAAACTTCTTAGTAGCTAAGAGCACTGTTAATATAAATTATGTAATACATAATTATATTTGCCCTGTTTAATTTGCATAGCCAAAGATAACCACTTTTGACCATTTGACCTATGAAATAAGACAGGAGATATTGCTCATTATCTTAAATTCAAATAGGCATCCACAAACTAGCTTTCCTAATGAGCTTTGTGTAAAAATCTCTCTCCGTTTCAGCCCTAATCATTTCAAAGAAGAAAAGGTCATGGTACTTTTGAGATGCATTCTTAAGCCAAGATGATGTATTTTGAGAGTTCTGGTCTAGTAGTTTTGACAAAACAATTCTTTGCTAACTTGTTTGAATGTACAATGTAGTAGCATTTGATTGTACCTTGCCTGACATAGATAAATCGATTTAAGTTACCTGATTAGTGCAATTACTCGCTTGGTTTGCACAAAGCTTGCTTTTCCATCAAAGTGCATATTGTCAAGAGACATCAGAGGTAATAGATATTTCCTGTGCTGCTACATACAACTTGTACTACTAATTTCAAGTTTCTTAATTGCATCGTATGATTATAAATATTTTAATTTGGGAGTCATTTAACTTTGTCAGGGAGCAGGCTTACTGTATTACTTTGAAAGTATGATTATCATTATCATTATTATTATTTTATATAGTTGTGCAAGCGAGGTGATCTACTTCTCTGGTGTGGAGGATTGAACTTTGGGTGCTAAAATGTAAAAGATACTACTTGTGGACTGTAGGAAGACAAATGGGAATCCCTGGAAGCAAGGAGAAATAGTAGTGTAATTCAGCGTTGTGTTGATAGAAATAGAAACCTTAACCGGTTATCTTTTATTTTCGGCTCAGACAAGTAACTATAAAATATAACCCAGATGGTGGAGCTGTGATAGTAAAGATACAGAGATGACACTTTGCTGATGAATTTCCTGCTAGCCTTTGCTTCCCACTTTCATTTTTATACACAATCTTTTATGGTACAAGTTCCTTGCTTATATATCTAAGGGCACATCTGTAGGATGAAAAATGTGTTCGGTGGCATTCTTAGATCTTGAATTATTTCAGTAAACTTTTGTAACATTTTCTTTTCCTAATTACTTTTTTTAGTTTTTCTTATTTCTTGCTAAATTCGAATCTATGATAAATTAGGTTGTGTAGTGAACAGTGGGGTCCTGTTCGATTTATTTCTGAATACATATTTTAAATGCATTTAAAATATTCTTATCCTCTGTCTTCCGTCTGCCTCTCTTGGAATTGGAAAGGCTCTAAGAGATCAGTGAATTATCACATTTTCCCCCTTGGGCTCTAGTGTCAGGCAGCTTTGCCATATTGCAATGAAATGAATTTGGAAAGGAGACATTTAAGTTAGTGATAGGGATAGGAGAAATTATGAACACCAGAAGTGGTGGTTTTGTGGTATTGAGTTTCTTCTGGTTCAGAAAAGCTAAGGGATGCTTCCTTATGACACTCTAGCATAGGTGCCACCTGAAACTGCCCTTTTGTCTCCTTGATTGCCACCTGCTGGGTCTTTGGGCTCTGCCTCTGATGAATCAGCCCTGAAAAGGACTGGGGATAGAAGAAAAGACTGATTTATCCTTGACCTGTTAAGACTAGAATCAGGATTAGAGCCATGCCTGTGCTTCACAGTTGAAAAGGTGCTGCCGAAAGCCTGTGTGTATCTCCACACCTGTGCATCTCTGTCACCGTACAGTCTTGCACAACCTTCTGAAGAAAATAGTACCCACACTTCCTTTCTTACAGGTGTCTTTATACAGAGAATATGGAGAAACACACCAACTCCTTGGGTTAACTTTATAAGTATTACTTATTCTTAATCGAGGTTTTAGGTTTGTTTTCCAAGATGATGTTTGTTTAGGTCATTGCTTATCATAATATGATGAAGAAATGATCATTTTGATCCATATTAACCTACATCAATATCTACTAAAATTTAAGAGATCACTGATAATTTTTTACAAGTGTAAGATTTCAGGAATGAGGTAAGTAGCTAGTAGACCACTTTTGTGAGTAAAAACTTTCTAGCATAAGCTGACAAATGAGTATTATTAGTTCTTGTATTGTGCTCTTCCATATTTTTGGTAATAACATAGGGTATCACCAATTCCTGGGACTAATTTGAAGTGTAGAAATAAACCATGTTTGCATGTGAAAGTTAGTATAGAGTCCTCAGAAAATCTCAGTTTTGGGCTCTTCTTTTATGAAGTCTATTTTGATGTGAAAACCCTCATGTTTTATTTTGTTCCTTAGACCAGTTGGCCCTGCATTTTTGTTGTTTCCTGGACACTAACAGCTGTTTGACTGATGTTCTGTTGTTTATCAGACAAAGCACAGTATCACTCTGGAAAGGCTTGCTCTTGAATGGATGCTTAGTTGCTTTTTGGGGGATGCATGCAGTCTTGTCACACCTAATGTCATCTATGTCACGTATTTTGGTAGGCCCTCTAATTGTATCTGGGACTGGTAATGCAGCCTCCAGTATCTTTTTGTAACCAAACCCACTGATATTTTAGTCAAGAGTGTTTGTTGGCAATATACCTAATATGTGCAATCTAAGAAACATTCAAACCTCTATTCTTTCCCCATAAGATAGATAGATAGATAGATAGATAGATAGATAGATAGATAGACAGATAGAACTTTGTAGATGTGTGTGTGTGTGTGTGTGTGTGTGGGTGTGTGTGTGTGTGCATGTGAAACACAGTGGCAGGTGCTAAGGGCAGATACCTTAGCTACACCAAATGCTTGTTCATACTCACATAACAAAGTGTTGCTTTTAGAGTCTCTGAAGTCCTAATTACTCCCTGGAGAGTACGAAATGTTGATGGGGAATTCCAGTAGAAAGAGTCCTCTTAAGGAAAAGGGCACTTTAAGGAAAATGACTAATTTTGATTTCCTGTGCATTTATGTTATGGAATTGCGAAGGATAGCTAAAATCTGAAATATGAACGGGTTTATGTAAAGCACCTACGCAGACTCTAAGATCCGTCTTAACTGCCTTCTATAACAGCACATTACTCGAACCCCCTGATTCTCACAAATACTTCCAAAAGGTGACTGTATTATGTTATGTATTATCTGCTTATGCATATTATCTTTGTGCTTTTGTGATTTCAGATATTTATCTCTTTCAAGAACTGTCAGAACAACTAAACATTCAATAGATAAGAGCTACTAAACATTCCTTAGCTTCAGAGAGACTTGGGGTCTCTTCCTGAGGGCACTTTCACACTTTGGGCTCTCAGTAGTGAACTGTTACAGGAGTCAGTAGGCAAAGCAGCCTGCGGGCAGGGTCTGACACAGAGGAGCCTCTTTCTTCTAACACTTCAGCTGATCCAGAGTCCATAAAGTGGGATCCCAAATAGACAGTGCTGGGGAGGAGGCCACAGGGCACAAGAGTTTGTGGGCAGCAAGGCAGACTTGGGCGTCACCTGTTCACCCTCCCTGTCCTCGTGATTACATTCTTGTAGAAACAGAATATGCATGTTTGCAAAGAAGGCATATTCTAGAATTTTCAGTTTTCAAATAGATACTCTAGATCTTTGGGGGATATTAGCAGAAATCCATGCCTTGTAGCATTATTTAACTATTCAAGGGAAGTGATTATGTTTTTATGACTTCTAAATTGGTAAAATTAACTGGAATTTTCTCAAGGGAATTCCATTTTATTATGTCAACAAAATTTTATGAGTGAGGTAGAAATGAGCTCACTGCCTAATCCTGTTTTTCCTTTGGAGGCAAGATAATGAATTGGAGTCCACTGGTATTTGATAGTTGTCTCCTGTAACATTTTGAAACTCTTTCCAACCCTGACTTTCAAGAAGAGTCATGGTTTAATGATACTTCGGGGAAATATCAAGTAACTGCCCTCCATGACCTTATATTTTAGAAGAGACAAACATTAAACATTTATTTAAGTAGTTAATTTTATAATTATAATCATGATCTGTTTCCAGTTCCAGCTTATAAACACTTTTTCTGTATTAATTCCCATGCAACTTTTGGACCAGATCAGTAGATAAAAAGTACCTCTGCCCTTTGGATTTCTTTCCTGTCATCATGGTCATCCTCCACTGGACTGCTGCGTCGTTTTCTTCTACTCATCACTGACTTGGATGTTTAGGGTCGAACTTTTGATCTCCAAAGTCCACCCCCACCCCTTAGCCTCTTTGTGGAAAGTCTTTTGAGAGTCTTTCCTCTTCCCCTCTGCAGTTCCAAAATTTACCCTCCTTCTTTTAGCTCAGTAACGGTCTGCTTTAATTAAATAGTTGGCATGTCCCTCACAAGTGTCCTCACTCTCCGTGAGTGCCCCTGACTTCCTTCTCATAAACTCCTCTTCTACTGTGTTCATTTTACCGGGTTCCTCCAATACCCTCATGAGAGTGGGGTTCAGTAGACCAATTTTCACAGGAAAATTTGACTTCATTGTGATTGTTTGGATCCCATATTCTCCTTTCTGTAAACTCTGTTTGCTGGTCTCCTAACCACTTTTTCTAAACTTCGAGGTGGCAAATGCTGTTTAAAGCATGGCCATATTATGGCGTTTGATCACTAGAAGTTCATAGTCTTTCTTTTCTCTTGGGCCCATAATACGTATTTGCTGCATTCTCCTCGGTTCTCTTTCTTACCTTGTCTCACTTCCACGTCATTTGATTTTCTCCAGCTGTCCGCCTCTTCTTTGCTTTTGCAGCCATCCATTTCTCACAGCTGGGAAATTTGGAGGTGCACCTCTGCAGCGCTCTCATCCCTCAGTCTTCCTGTTCACATCTCCATGCATTTGTTTTTCTCAATTTCTGTAAAATGAAAGATTCCATTTCTGGTCAGTGATTTTCTCATGTACACTCTTAATATTCCCTGCTGGTCATTCTCATTCGTGGGGAGATATGCTTATTTGTTTCTCATTTTAAAATTTATTATAAGAATTTAAACAATAACTTTTCATTGTTGCCACCTCTTTTTCCATCCTTAAGTTGCTTCCTATTGTCCAGGCAAAGTTTCTGTAAACATTTTGAAGCTTGTGGTCTCCATTCTCCACTCTCTTCATCTCTGTGGCATGTGATTTTCCTTCTGTACCTTGCTAGAAGGAGGCCCCTGCTTCATGTGCTTCTAATCTCAACGGTACAAATACACAGCATTTCTGTCTTCAGCGTACCCGGTGTCTGATCAGCATCGTAACCCTGACATCTCTTCTCCTTCAAATACTCTTTTATTAACTTTTGTGACATCTTGTACCTTCATTTACTTTTCATGTCTACATGCTTACAGTTTCATGCAGCCACATCTTTCCTCTTGGCAGTCCCAACTTCTTCAATTCCATCCGTGTAGGAAACATGGAAAACGCAGCAGTGCCTAACACAGAGCTCCGAGGACTCGTGATTAGAGTTCACATGATAGCTGTCAGTTATGTCTAATGGTGATGACTGAGATGGATTCACACATATAGAACTGTATTAAGTGAACACACATATGTGAAATCCAGAAGGAGAGGACTCTGAGGGCTCTGGTAGAGCAGATGTGTGTGATTTAGAAGCATTTTATGTGCTTAAACCTGTGCCCTAGTCACTGTCATGAGCCCTTACAGATGATGACTTCATTCATTACCAAACTTTGTGCCTATTTCAAAATAAGTATTTGAGATAAGTCTCGATTTTGGTACATGTAATTTTTGTGAGCAAATGTGTTTACTTTTAACATTACACTAGCAAAATTTAATGTTTAAAAGTGTAAATTGCAAATCACAGATTTAAGGAGGTTTCTGGCAAAGATATACAAAACCATTTTATGTTTTCCAAATTGGTATCAGGAGCTTAGGTGTCTGTTGAGGGACTGAAGGGGGTGGGAAGAAATTTAATTTTGATGGGTGTGCGTGTTTTCTGGATGTTTGCTTCTCGTGACGGCGGAGCTATCATGGACAAGGAATAGATTCTGAGTGCGTGGAGTGACACCAAATGTTGCCTGTGCATTATCTCACCTAATCCTCTGTAAAGCCCTGAGGTAGAAACCAATACTTTATGTTACAGAAGAAACAAACAAACAGTTTAACTTTCACGAAAGTTAAACTCTAAGTTTTTATGTCAGTTAATTTGCCAGAGAATGAACTGTATGTGTATCCAGCTTTGCAGTGGGTGCTCTTAACATTATGGTAGAGTGAGCAAAATGAAGAACTCATAAAACCAGGTTTCTGTGGTGGCCGCACCGCCTCATATTGCATTTCTCTTCCATATAGCATTTAATTGCTTTATGTGCATCAGCATCTGCAAAGCCATGATGCAGGCAGATGCAGTTGTAAAGACACTGAATTAATGTCTTAGGCTGCAGCTGAGAGCAGACCATCAGCGAGAGCCGGAGCTCCCTGACTTCACAATCAGCTGCTCTCTCTCCTCTGCCTTCTGTTTGCCAGGGGATGACATTGTCCTCTTTCTTTATAAAAGTTTGCTACTTTTTCCATCTCCACTTTAATTCAACTTTACTTCATTTATTTAGTTAATAATCCAGCAATGTTGCTGGAGTAGCAAAAATTTGATTAGAGTCGCCACCTTCAGTGTCTCGGGTAACAGTGTGCAGTGAAACAGGATGGAAAGTCCTTCCGGTCCCTCACGTGGCCACGTGGGCCTCCTGGGTGGGGTACAATCAACCTCAGGATAGCTTCTCTTGTGCCCCTTTTCTGGGAAGCCCTGGTTGACCAGCTGACCCCAGGCATTAGCTGTGACCTCACCATCAGCCCAAGCAAGCTTTGAGTGATTAAGCTGTGGAGATTTGTTTCCCCTGACTGGACAGAAAAGCTTCCCAAGGTGAGGGCTCTGTTGAGGCGAGAAAGCTTGATTGCATCTCTAGCAGTAAAGAAATCTGATCTCAGAAATTTCCTCCAGCTTTTGTTAATGAGGCAGAGACAATACTTACCAGGGAGAGTGAGCTCACCAAAAAATGAACCTTTTAATTTTTTTTTCTTTAATAAAGAACCGATCATTTTGCCTTCTTTTAAATCAAGGTCTAAATTTATTGTCCTGAATAAGACTCCAATTAATTGAACAAATAAAGAACGTTTTTCTCCAGGGTATAGTAATCTCATTAAACTTATCACTTATAGGAAGCAACCGAAGTTAAACAGCTCTAGAAGGTAGTACCAGGCTAAGCCAAGAAGTTAAAATAAGGTAACCAGTGCTGACAACAACAAAACTGAGATAACTATCTATGACCAGCTGTTACGGAGACTTGTGATTTAGTCATTAGAACATAATGTTTTTCAGAAAAGACTTCCATCGTTCTTTCCGTATGAACCACTTTTCCATCAAATAAAACTTACTTCCTTCACTTGTTCCCTTCCAAAGCCTGCACTGGAAGCCCTAATTATCATACCTGCAGACTTGCATAACACTGGCTCCATATACTGCTCTTTACAACTCATCAAACTTATGGTGAAATCTCTGTGTCAAACAAGTCCTTGCAATGAGAATTGGCTCAAATCCTCCCATCTTTGGGTCTTACTCAAAAGTTTGTAAAAAGGCGAGCTTGGCATCTAGTACAGTTTCTCACTTTGAAGAATATCCCTCTGTCGCAGCACAGTTGTCTCTGATACACACTGTTTAATGTATTTTTCTTTTTTGTTTTTGTTCCTGACCTGGCAATGTGTTCCTACAAAAACGCGTTCCTATGAGCAGTTAATCAATTGTTCACATGCGCACAACTGCACACACCCACTGTGTGCTCACAGATTAGTATCCTTCTATCCTGAAAGTTATTTCTATCCTCTTCAGCATGCTGCCTCTCAAACTCACCAAGTAAAAGTGATAGGCACCATGGGCAGAGCTTAAGTTGAGAAAAAGGAGGAGACATCACACTGGGAGTGGATGGACAAGCGAAAGTCCTAGCCTGCCCTGTGCCTTCCTTTCTAAGCTTTGGGGGTGTAAGAGTCCAGCCTGAGAACAGGAAGGGTTATTGCTCCTGACGCTGCCCTGGAGCCAGCACATATCTGTTATTTGACATGACAGTACAGTTTGTAAGCTTTAAAACTCACTTAGACTTGTAGACTTTTGCAGGGAACTTAAAGCGCACAATACACTGAAGTGAAATACTCTTCCTGTGCCTTTGTAGTGACATTGAGGAAATCAGTCTGAAGCTAGGACGGCTTGATGTGGGCCTGGCTTTCATACTTGTTAGCTGATAGGTCTTAGTCCAATTACTTAGCTTTTTTTTGAAATGAAGATAAAAATAATTCCTATCTCATATAATCATAGGATCCTAGGAGTCTACATATGTGTGTACAGAAATAAACAATGCAGACACAACTGTGAATGCATGTGCCAGCTTAGGAAAGTCTTTTTAATAGAGTAAATACTCCATAACCAATGAATGTTAACTGTTGTTATCTGTCAGTTAGTTATCTTGTGACTCCTACCGGAGAATAAAACTGTCCTGGGAAACATTACCATAGAACTTATACCAGCCACTTCCAGTTGGTGCTTTCAATTCATGTTCTCTTGATTCATCTCTTACACTGGGTTGTATTTGCTGGGGCCTACATCTTTTTCTTTTTTAAAATAAACACAACCTCTCAACTTTGCAGATTCCTACATGTTTTTTAAGCCGCTGTAAGAAACTCCCCGAACTTTACTCTGTCTTACCCATGACCAGAATCATAACCCAATCCCCAAACTGGTAAATATTCCCAAGGGAAGAGAATAATAGCCGGGTATCTTTAGATAATATTAGAGATGTTCTTTCCTCCCTAAATTTGCCACTAAGCACACATATTTGAGATGTCTAGCATAGATTATCTGTGACTGACCTGGCCTTATCTAGTTGGTTTGATGAAAGTGTTAACTTGCTTTTAAAGCACCTGAGATTTTCTTTGTTTCTTTAGCCATTAGCCCTGATCATGCTTGGTTAGTTTTATTCCTGCTCATCAGTCTTAGTCTCTGTTTCCAAGAGAGCTGTCCTCTTAATTTATCTGTCCCTGCCAAGGGCTCACAGCTAGGGATTTGTGTTGAATCAGAGATGTCATTGGATTTGGACTTTTCATCAGGGTAGCACAGTAGGACTTTGTGATGGACCTTTGTGATCTCGAGATGGACTAAATTCATTTTTCATCATGAGATGGACCTGAGCCTTTGAGGGGCTAAGGGTAGAATTTTACAATTCAGATTTAAAATGCCCCCTGAAATCAGGAGGGGCCTGAGCAGAGAAAGTGGGTCATTAGGTTATGACATGGGAAGCTTCGTTCTCCTCCAGGTCCTTCCTTTCTGTCTCCATCTCTTGGCCACCATGGCTTGAGCTATTTTCTTCTGCCAGGCCCTTCGGCTGTACCCTCTGCTGTGCCTTTTGGGCCTCAAAGCCAGCCAGCCATGCATGGGCTGAAACTATTGAAACCCTGCCCGACATAACCCGCTCCCCATGTAACACGAAGGTGTCAGTTAGATTGTTCCTGGGACAGAAAGTAGATAATACACCATCTTACTCAACCACCTACAGTGATCTTCAGATGGACCCCTTACTTCCTGTCTCCCAAATGCAAGCCTTCATATAGAGCCTTCTCTTCCAGATTTATCAGTCTGGTTCCTTCTACATGTATCAGAAGAAAATCAAGTTTGAAATCTGAAATATACTTATTATATATTTTGTTCAAATCTGTATCTTATCTATCAGTACTTGTCCAGGCCAGGTTCCTGACAGCCATATACACTGAATAGGAAAAGCCAGAAATTATTGAGTCATTTTATGTTTCAGCAAGTTCTAGCTTGTCTATGTCTTCATTATTTTTATATTTTTTTCTCTCTCAGTATTTTCACTGCTACTAACATGTTAGTTATTTAAAGGAGATTTGTTTTGTTTTTGTCTTGTGATAGGGTCTTGTGCACAGTCTGGCTTGGAACTCATGGTGATCCTCCTGCCTCAGCGTCCTGAGTGCTGGTATTAGAGGCATGCACCACCATTTCAAGATCCCTCTTATATTTTAAAGTCAAAGATATTTTTATAAAACCAATTTAATTGTATTCTTACTTTAAAGATCAACTTTGAAACCTGGCATGATTGTGCATACCTATAATCCTACAACTCAGGCAGCTGAGGCAGGAGGATTGTCACAAGTTTGAGGTGAAGGCTGGGTTGAACTACATAGTGAGAGCCTGTCTCAGAAAACTGGAAAAAAAAAATCAACTTTCATTACATTTTCTAAAATGCTTTGCAAAACACTTTTAAAGTAATCTGTATTGCTCTGTAAATAAAAAATCAAATACAGCAATGAAATGTCAAGTGATAAATCTGTTTTGTCTTGGATAGTAAGAACATACATGCCACCCTACTCTATTTTGCTGTTTCATTTCTTTTGTGTGGAATACCAATTATGCCAGTGAGTTGGTGGCTGCCTCTAATTCTAGCACTTGAGAGGCTAAAATAGGAGGATTCCAGCGAGTCCCAGGCCTATCTGGCTACATAGTATGTTCAAGGCCCACCTGAACTTCTTAGCATGACCCTGTCTCAAAGGTAAATAAGCAAATCAACAGCAACACATGCATGAAACCCAATAATCTGATCTTCTCGTTGAAATTTCGGCTGTTTAAAAGCTCAGAATAGTTTATTCATTTCATATTTTCAGCAGCTAGCAGGGATTGGAACGTAATAGATATACAAAGGAACTTAATAACAAAAAGGAATAAAGTTAGTGGGAAAGAATTACTTTTAGAACTGTCAGGTTTTTTGTTATCAGTCTTCATGCTACCTTTGTATTGTGTATTCATGAAATCTAACCGTTCTTGTTAATCATTCTTTAAAAAGTTTGAGCTGCTTCACTCTCATAATTAAATTATCCCTTGAGTTCTTTTTGTTTACTTGTTCAAAGTTTACAAAGTTACCTTATAGATAAAGTTTTAATTCTTAGTGGCACAAAGCTCCAATTTACCTTTAAGTGTATAACAACCATCATCATCCCTTTCAATTCTGGGCACTTCCTAAAAATGATTACTATAAATGTTTTCTGTTTCCTCTTGACAGGTCATATTTGAAGCTGAAGTCTCAGGAGGGCGAAGTGGTTACATTGCCATCGATGACATCCAAGTTCTGAGCTATCCTTGTGGTAGGCTGTGATTAAGAATTGTATTTTTCTATGTCCCTTCAATACTTGTCTTAGATTGGTGGTGACTGTTGGTTGTTTATCACTTGGACATTATTGTCTCTTTTGTGATTGTTATTTGTGCCTTTTCCAGCTTTATAAGAACACTGAAATATTTCCAGAAATTGCAGGCTTGCAACTAACTGTACACGTATTACAGTTTTTTAAAAACATTTTAATCACTGAGAATATGGATGCAAAGGCAATTTGTGTAGACCTCTTTGCATCTCAAGTATTACCAGTTGTTTCTGGATACAAAGAATAATAGCAAATTAATGCTCAAAAGGAAGGAAAATAAAACAGAAGTACGTTTAGAATGTGGTAAGATGAAGGGAATGAATTCCTTCACCTCATTTGGAATTTAGGGTATTATTTGATATCATAACAAATAGCTGGTTCTCGCCATGATTTTTTCAGGGGGAGCCCTGGGATTTGAACTCTGAACCTTTGTATTGAGTACGTCCCCAGCCCTTTTTCTCTTTTTTTCATTTTGAGACAGGGTTTCACCAAGTCTCTGCATCACCCAGGCTAAGCTGTTTTCTTGGTTCATGTTCTAGTTCAAATATTTCTTTTCCTTGAGCTCCCCTTGGGATCCTAGAGAAAGACGCAGGGGTCGAGTCACGCATTCCAGGTGGCACAGTCAAGAGTCTCACCACATTCTTCCCCTGCGTATTATATGATACCTGTGCTTCCGTCTACTGCTCACGTTTACTTCTCAAATGACAGATGATAAAGTAATACTTTCATGAGTAAATAGAAAGTTAGGGACCGATATGCTTCTCCAACAACTTTGATTCTCTAAGGCTTGGCTTTTGCTGTTCATATTTTTCCCCAGTGAAAAACATATATGGGACCTCAGTCTTAAAAGGAAATTGCAGAGAACGTTTGTGTGACACACACATTTTGACTACAGTCATTACTTTTTTTTTTGGTCTGGTATTTCTTTTGAGTAACTTTCCTACAGCTATAATGAAACACAAAGTAGATAGAATGACAGTTAAGTTGATGTACTATTTTTGGGAAACAAGAACATGGCTTTTGTCTTTGCAGCACTAGAGGATTATAACTACTAAAGTTTTAAAAAGCAAAGGAGGAGCTGGGGATTTAGCTCAGCGGCATAAGCACCTGCTTTGCAGCAGGCAATCGAGAGTTCGATCCCCGGTACCAATTAAAAAAAAAAAAAAGGCAAAGGAGATCTCTGTGATTAAGTTGTAGGTAAATAGTTCCGTGGACATGGAACTGGCAGTATCTTAGAAACTTTCTAAGTCTTTCTTCTGTTTTTGCATTATGCTCTGATTGATGCCTACTTAATATCTCTTACCTACTCTAACTTAGAACTTCTGCTAGCACTGGTATCTAACCTCCCGTGGCAGACTTCGGGAGTAATTTCAAGTGGTTGTTCACTCTGGAGAGAACAGTGCGCTAGCAATTGTGGGAGAGTGAGTAACCCAGCTAGTGAGAAGTAGAACATTGAGAGTAAGCTCAGAAATGATAACTACTAGAAAGGAGAATTCCATGTTCTCTAATGTATTAGTATTGTCCAAATGTAGAAACATGAGAAATGTTTGGTTGGAGAAAAGTAACATGTCACATTTTTGTCAAGTGAAAAAAAACAACTTTTTTTCTGTTTTCACAGACAAATCCCCTCATTTCCTCCGCCTCGGGGACGTAGAGGTCAACGCAGGGCAGAATGCGACGTTCCAGTGCATCGCTACAGGGAGGGACGCGGTGCATAACAAGCTATGGCTGCAGGTAAGGCCTGGGGAAGCCATGCTGGAGCTCAGCAGGTTAAAAAGAGAAATAACAGTGCTGGGCGCAGTGCTGCACACCTGTAATCCCAGCACTGGGGAGGCTGAGGCAGGCTGATGGTTGCGAGCTTGAAATCAGCCTGGGCTACAAAGTGAGCTCAAGGCCAGCCTGAACTACATAGCGAGACCCCATCCCAGAAAGACAAAAAAAACAAACCAAAACAAAACAAAAAACAAACTACCATGCTGTTTGTCATCTCATCATTTGCTGTGTATCATGTGAGTATGTGCACACACAGCACACCCCAGGAACTGGCTCGCTGTGTGTGCTTCACTGAATGGATTGTAAATTCATGACAAGCATTTCCTTTTTTAAGGTTGTGGCTGAATCCTAATATTTCGCTAATGTTATGTACAAATACTGCAGAAAACGTCTCTATGTCCCTTCAACGTGGAAACAAAGGGACATTTTTCTTATCTAACGGTATTTTGAAATTTGAACTGAACAGAAGTGTAGTAGTTACATAGGAACTGTCATAGTCTGCTAAAGTTTTTTGAAAGTACATTAAGAGATGTTTGGGAGTGTTTTCAGGAAATATACATGGGCAGGGAGCCAATTTAACTGTTTTCAGGATGCTTGTGTCTGAGGGTTGATCATAGCCCTGAGGTCAAGATGACTGCCTTGAACATATGAAGTCCTTAATAAAGATCTAGGTTTAATTAGTTGGGATTTAACTCACAAGTTAGGGCAATCTAAATGGCATATATAAAGAGCTTAAAAAGGACCACAGAAAAGTTCGCAGACCAAGGAATAAGCTTTATCTTTAGAGAATTTACCAGAAATAGTTCAGTGAACCTGTGGATTTCAGAAGCCAGAAGACCAAATCTACAGCAGTGAGCTGTGAGCTGAAGATTTAAAGCTGGGCGATATAGAAGGAAGAATATTCTCTGAATATCATTTTTATCATCACTATTATTGTAGTTCTCTCTGCATAGAATGAACAAAGAGATTTAATGGGCATAGAATTTTAAATTTCTAACAACACAAATGGAGACCTAAAATCAAAATTATTATTAACTTTAATTTAGTTTTTGAACATCGATAGCAGGATGTAGCATTGTATTAATTATTCAGGGAGGTGAAGTTAGAGTCTGGATAATCATTAATGTGCAGGTGATTTGGGATGATGGTTACAATAAGTGACTAATACCTAGGTGTACATCATGCTGTATATTAATCTAGTTGTTACTGCCCTTGTAGTCTATATGATTTGCAAATACTGGGATACCCTCATTTTAGGTCTATCGTGCAAAGAAATGAGACTTTCTACTTTTTTGCTTATACTAATTTCCCCCACAGATACTAACATATTTTGTGTAATGTATATCCTATCTTATGAACTAAATATTAAGTCCATTTTTTTTCCCTGTCTCTGCCAAAGTAAATAGTATGATTCCATGTGCAATTCCTAATTACTTTGGTTTTCATTAAAATGGAAGCATTCATGGATGCTTGGCTTTGGTACCATATAGTATTTTTTAGGGGATCTAAAATGCCTTTGTAGTCTGCACCTGGCTTTGTGCCCCAGAATCGTATGTGGCATGGATATAACAAGCATTATGTATCCATAGATACCAGCTGTCTTGTGGCACCAAAGACTTTCTGGAAAGTGCTGTTCTGAGTGGGTTTTGCTCAAATTACCACTCATTTTTGTCGTTTCCTATTTTATAGATTGATTTTTTTTTCATTATATTTCTTGAAGTTTTCCTACTGACAGTCTTCAGACATGGATGAGAGAATATGCTGTGTGACATTCTGTTTAGCTTCCTTGTCTCCTACCTCCCTTCTCTTTGCATTTACCAAGAAGATGAATTTACGTATTTCTTTTAGACTTTGGCATTGATACAGAACAATTTTGAGCAACATACATATTCCCCTTATTTTATCAATTAGCTTTGTTAGTAATTCCACGTAAATTACCTTAACATACTCTCTTCACTCATTTTTTTATGTTGAAATATAAATTTTCCTCTTAGGTATATTTTCAAACAAACAAAACAAAAAATTTATTCATGACAGAACCATGCAACAATCAACCAGATCAGGCCAATCCTTTTGAATATGTGAGTCTATTAGAAAAGTTATAATTTAAAAAAAAAAAATCTTACTCATCTTTTGTTGAAAATATTAAAAGTATAATAAAGCATCATAAATTCTGATTCCACAGTGAATTTACAAGCTAACTCATTTAAATAGATGTCAAGATATTTTCATTTGATGTAAGCTAACGTCCCAGAGGTCAAGAGCCCTGACTCTTACTTCTAACCTTGATTCTAACCCTCTTAACCCTGCTAACCTTGTTAAACATGGTGAACACAGAGACTGCATTGAACTGCTTTGGATTTTTATTTTCCTATCCATAAAAGGAGATATTTGATAGAGACTACAGTCACTTTCAGCTCTGAGAAGCTAACGTAGGTCTTTCTATTAGTTTTGATTGTCTGAAACGTGACCTTGGTAACCTTTTTTTATTTGTGGAAGAATAAAACTTTTATGTTATTAGTTTTTCATAGAAAAAAAAGTCTGATAATTTAAGATTCAGTGTGAAAATAATAAAAATACCTGCCAAGAGCATGAGAACTGAAAGTACTTTCAGTAACTCAGTAAAAAGTTACTCACTTTTATTACAGAAACAACAGAATAGCCGAGGGGCTGTTTCTCCTGCCACAAATAAAATCATATAGGGGACCATCATGCTTAGGTCTCCATATAACTTAGATTATGTTGTATTGTGCTTTGATTAGTAAAATGTTGTCTAAATATGGAATAAAGTAACAAAATACACAAAAACATTCAGTTTTCTATTTTGAAAGCAGAAATTCTATAGTATACCTCTCTGAAAGACAGTAAATGTGATACCCTATCCTATCTGATATTTTAAGACCTTGAATATACAAATACATTTAGTGAAATTTATGTCACCTGCCATTGTTTCTAAATGATGATTCTGATTTCAAGTGTTTTTATTTCTTAAAATAGCATACCAATTTAGATGATTAGAAAAGTAGAGAGGTATAAAAGCATTTAATGGATGCCTCACCTAATCTAGGGTAATTCATACAGCATATTATGATGGTTCTCAAAATATATGCATGGAATAATCTTTCTTATAAAAATCAGTGTGTAACTATAAAAGCTTTGAAGAAAATCATTCTAATTATGTAGAAAACATATACAAAATATATAGTTCAGATTAACTGTTTTGTTCATGCTGAATAAATTAAGGATACATAAAACAACGTGGATGGATATTTTTGGTAATCTGAGGGGAATCAACAGACTAGAAATATGGTGAAATTATGAAACTTTCTGAAATGTGGTTTTAAAAAGCACATTATGTAGTATCATATGTTAAAAACTAAACTATAAAAATGGAGAAGCTCCAGAAACTTAGAATTTTAAGTAGTTCTAAAAAATTTCAATCTTTCCTTTTATCACAAATCTCAACAAAGTAGTGAGTATTCCAGACATGCGCAATTAATTTTCTTTTTCCAATGATGGATTTATAAAGTTTACCATGTAAATAGTTTTTATCAGTTCTTACAAGAATTATGAGACTACAAGAATTGTAGAACTAAGTCATTTCAGGTGTGCTTACGTGGAACCTCCAATCGTAGGAAATTTTTCGTTCATAATTTGAGGCTTAGTGTAAAACTGAAGTTATAGGAAACAAGATCACAAATGAAATCATACATACATACATATATATATATATATTATATCAGAGACTGAAGTAATTATATATTTATTTTACTTTCCTGAGTATATATAATATATATAATATATATAATAATTACATTCATTGAAATATTTATATATTGCAACATCCAGTTGCATTCCTAAGAAGTGTGATGTGACTTTAATATCAGAAATATTTTAAAAAGTTATCTATTTTTGTTGGTAAAATATTGAACATGATCTTTTTACTATATGTTTTATTAATATTGTATTTGCTAATGTGATTTATATACCTTATATGGCATAGGAGTTATATTGTTATTTTCTCTTTCTTTTTTTAATTAGTGTGTTTGTGGTATATAATGATTTATCCTTTTTGGCGGAGTAGTAATTCCTATCCGTTCATAGATAGATAGGTATGGATGTAACCCTGTGATATGACATTTATACATGCAGTGTGCTGTGACATCTGTAACTCTTCCAGGAGAAAACTAGAAGAGGATAGCCAGGTCAAATGAAATTTCTAGTTTTTATTTCCTGAGGAATCTCCATCCTGATGTTCATAGTGGTCTTCCTAGTTTATATTCTTACCAGCCATTTAGAAGGGTTCCTAGCCTAGGTATTTTCTCTAGTGAAATCAAGATGTGTCCAACAAAACATTTGTGCAGGAATGTTCATAATACCTTTATTCATAATAACTAATAATTATAAAGATATTAATGTCCACTAATATTGGAATTGATAAAGAAGCTGTGATTGTTTCCAGCAGAGACACTGCTTAGCAATAAAATAGAATCAATGTTTGGTTCATGCAAGAAATCAAATCAAGTTTCTGCTGCCAGGAGATAGAGGTTTGCCCACCAGTAGGCAGGGCATTGTTCTTGAGTAATGTAAATATCAGAGGTCTTGATTGGGATGTTGAACTATGGATATATGTCCATATCATGAATTAAGTTCTGTCCAACTCCCAATATGTGTCTTTAACCTAAATAAAGCTCAAGAGAGAAAGGAGTGACCATATGACACAGTTTTTTCTCATATCTGACTTCTTGGCAGGACTAATCCAGCCATACATGGTTGGCAGTAGCCTAAAAACATTACCTGCATCCTTGTTCATCTTGTCCATTCAAAGTGATTTGATTTGGTTCACAGATAATCCTGAGTGTCAGTGGAAATATCGAAGGCAGTATGTTCAGAATGTTCTGTGTTAAGAAAACCTTTGACTTGAGGATGGTAAAGGGTTGAAATGGGTTGTATCATGACTCACAAATTAGCATTCTTTCATGAAAGTCCAGTATTAGTGGATACCTACATGGCAAATCAAACAGAACTCATTGCTGGAACATCTGTCGAACCATATGCTTTGGCTTCAGGTTCGGTGTCGCAATAAAATGCTAATGACTCCATCCATCATCCAGAGCTTGGCAGACGTATATCACTGAATTGGGCAGAGAAATTCAACAGTAGAGTCATTGAAGGCAGCAAATTGCGGGGGTAGATTTGGTGGCACCATTTGTTTTGGTGAATTGCAATGAGGCTCTTTAATGTGTGACTGGTGATCCTATGCAGATTGCCTGCAAAGCTGTGGCAATTGGACCAATCTGTCAGTAATCGCTGCAGGTGCTGGCAAGGTGCCCCAGAGTGCGCCTGCCAAAACGGGAAAGGCAGCCACCGCTTTGCCCTTGGTGAGGCCCAACACTGCCAATGCAGTGTGATACAGCCAGTTTCACAGCCAGAGGAAATGTCAGTCCTTATGGAGCAATAGATAATTTAAGCAATGGCTTGAGAGTAATAATTGGAGAGTGAAATTAATAAAATGAAATGCAAATTGCTCCAAAAACCAGTCATAGAGAGGCTGACTCTTGGGTTATCAACTTTTTGTCAGCTGAGGGTCGTTGATCTGAAACTCCTGATCATGTGGTATTGTACCTTGTTCCTGTGCTGCATGTGAACTACATACATACGTTACCATAGGGTGCTGAGAATCTCTGAAGCATGGCTTTTACAAAACTGAATTAGCATGAAAGCACAAAGATTTCAGCTAATGAAGTACATCTCTGTGTTATTTTAGACGCCAAATAACCAGTGCCTGATACTTCTTGTGCTTATCTGTCCTGTCAAATGAAGTAGTCAGATGTTTGTAGTATATTTAATTTCCTCAGAAACTTTGTCATCCCTGACAGTATATCTTTAAAGCAAATATTTAGAGCTTTTAAACTTAATGTAATGAAGTAAATTTCTCTTGAGTTGTTTAACCTGTGTCTCGAAACTGGTGAATAGTAGGCATTGAGTGAAAACTAATTTGAAGGGAATTGTTCAAAGTCAACTTGATTAAGCATGTTTGTATATGATCAGTTAATATTATGTACCATAAAAAAATGAAAGAAATGCTAGATAAGGAAAATTTTCCTAACATCAGCACTTTACCAAACATTTATGGTTTTTTTTTTTTAATAGATAATTGGCTTTAGGAGTGGCTCACACATATCTCATACATTAGAATAAAAAAGCACCATGTAATTACCAGGACAGGTAATAAACCTGAAGGAAGTGGTAGCAGAATGACCACTGGGACATTACATAGCTATATTTTGAGATAATGTGGAAGACTAGATAGACTTCTTAAAGTCTTAGAATATAGGGATGTACAATATGAGTGTGATAATGTACTGACTGATCCTATAGTAATGTCTTCCCATTTGAAACTGTATTGTTAATAATATCTAGTAGGCAGAACTTCATAATTGTAGGGTTACTGGAACCTGAAATGGGCTGCCCAGGAATCAGGGAAATTATTATCAATGGAAGAGCCCAGCCATAATCTGGGCAGGAACTTGGTGGAAATGGAAAGGACCTCCTGGAAAGGATCCCTTTAGTGTTGGGCAGTGTTCCTATAGCCAAGTAAGGAAGGACCCCTGGAATGAGGGATGAGGCCATTTCCAGGATGAGAGCAAGCTAAGAAGCCTGGCATGCTTGGTGGAAGTGTTATAGAAGTCTTTACGGACACCTTGAAGTACACGTGGTACCTGAAAAAGCAGAGCTCGAATGTGCCTCGTCGTTACTGGAAACATGGAAGACAGAAAGCACAGCCCTGTGGGTGTGAACTGGGCCACAGCAAAAGGAGCAGCTCATTGAACTGAGAGGGTCTCGCAAGGAGCAGGGACAGACCCACTAGCAGGGCTGGTTCCTTTTTCCTTTCTACCTTCATAATTGCATTTAAATGGTCCTTAGTAGGAGTGCAGGATGGGGCATTCCAATTCCTTTTGGCTGCATTTGACCTTTATTATAGTTTGCTAAGGCAATCTGAAGCTTGTGACCAAAACCTCTGGGAGGTCCTTGTATCACTGAAAATAATAAATATCGATTGTTGGTGTTTCATTCCTGTCTTGCGGCCACAGAACAGGAGTGAGACGAGTTCAGACCTTGTTTCTTGTGTTCTAATTTCTAGCTTCTTGCACCTTGAACTAGACTTAAATCGACAGATGAGTGCCAGTCTGCTATGTAATTTCTAATTTTCTATTTATTCTCCATTTAAACAGTAATGATTTTTCCATGTATATCCTGATTTGTAATTAATTACTCTCTACTTAAGGGACCATGTTATATTTGGTAGCTAATAGCTGTCACTCATGTAAGGCCTGCTTTGCCTTGAGAAGTTGGATTATTCTCCTTCGTGTATATTTTTCCTTTGTGGTTTTCATAAAGTGTTCTACTGATAGGTCTGGAAATTAAAATGCTGGCCATAGATCATGGATTTTCAGGTTTATCTTGCAACTTCTGGCATTTTGCATGTACGTGTGTATGTAACAATGAGAATCAGAAAGTTTAATCATACTTAAACTTTAGGTTGTTAAGTGTTCCTGAAGTTATTTTGTTTGGCTTTCTACGGTGTTGTGCATAAAGAGTTCAGACACAATTCATTCTTTTCCCTCTTTAATAATTTATAAGCTCTGGACATAATGCCTACAGTTACATGTTTAATTACAAACAAATAATATGTGGATTAGACCTCATGTTCCTTATCTATCCCTAGAGCATGTCTGTAAAAGCTTGGCAGTCATAGAGCTCAAAGATTTCTTCTCATCGATAACTATAAATAACTGTCCCTACTCTCTGCGCATGAACGGTGTCCTCACGGATAGGTTGTCACCCGACCCTTTTAGTGTGTTTTCCACACGCGTCACAATAGGCACCTAGGCACCATGCAACTTTCCCACTGAGCTCCTGTCATTCTGCCTGTAGCACGAAGCTCTGGCAAAGGCCTGCTTTCTTCCTGATGAAAAGCAGATTAATAAATAGAGGCGATACCTTAAAAATAATTTTATATGATGAAACATAGATATTGAAAACTATCCCGAAATAAAAACCTGTCATGGTTCCATGAATTTACAGAACGCAAGGGCTACACAGGCCAAGCCACAGACTTTGCTGCTCACAGGCTGCACGCCAGGGACGACTGACCTGTGTCCCTGCCTCTCAGGACTTCTAGAAAAGCATTCTGAGACTCTCTACTTTAGTTCTTTAAAAAAAAATTGCTCTTGAAATCTATAGGGTTCCTTGTTTCATAATTTGTGATCACTTTCCCTTTCTTAATTTGAGGTTATCTGCGAAGGACGGCAGGCTTTGGTGGCTGTTTCCTTCTTTGGCTGAGTATGTCTTGCTGTCTCTCTCAGTGACACATAATTCTTCCTTCCTCTGTATTTTCTGCAAATTGACAGTCAGACCCAAGGTCAAGTTTTGTTCTTTGACAGCATCTTAACTGATGATCGGCATAATTATGGGAGGTGCAAAATATATATATTTCTTTTTGCGATGTTGGAAATGGCTTATGGTTTATTTCCAAGACTTTTCCAGAGGTTGAAAAGTATGACATACCACTCTTTCTTCTTGGTATGATTTTTCTTGTTGTTGTTTCCATTTTCATGTTTGTCTAGTTGATAAGGAGACAGTTCCTTTCACTGACTGTGGTTGCCTTCTAAAGCAGTAAGTTAGAAAAAATAAGAACAAATGCTCTAATCTTTGATTTTTTGGTAATTTGCAGTTTAGAGACCTCATCTTCTATCATCCACCAAAGATGACTGCTTCTCTTCCTTTTAATATTCTTAGGAACGAGTGAATTTAAATGTGTTCTACAGACTTTAGTTACTCGTATAGCTATGATCTTTAAAACTTCCATCCTTAGTGACTGGGAGTTTTCATGCTTCCCCTCACACCCTTTGGGATGGGCATAGTGGGCCTGAGAGCTGCCTTGCTGCCTGGCATTGTGGAATGTTCCCCACATTTAGAGTCTGCCTTTATTCCACAATACCTTGCTGGTTCCAGTGAGAAGCTGTATTCCAGGACAATAATAAGAGTGCTAAGTGTGGGACTCATTCCTTGACTCTTTTGGTGAATACAGCTTCCATATATATGCACATACATTTAAAGACAAAAAATAACTGAATAATTCATATTGATGTTTAAAATTCAAGCCTAAAAATATTTTGCTTTCTCTTTTCTCCATTATACCTTCTCCTATTTTTTTTCTCAATTTATCATGCTTGGTTGTCAGTGGTATAGGTAAAGATAAATTTAGAATATCCTGTATTACTCATTTGCTTTATCGCATTTTGTTCTTAATATTTATAACACAGCACCATTGTCAGCATAGAGATACTGCATATAATAATATATAATGTAATATATTCTCTTCCATTTAGCTCTTGTACTGAGAGAAAATGCACCCACTTGCAGATAAGGTGAAAAGATGCAGAGGTGACACGAGAGGGACAAACTGAGGGTATGCAATGTCTTTGCAAGAGCAGAAGGGGATTTAAAATGCATAGTGTTAAAAGACTCCACGAGTGTAAACAGGTGCAAAACCAATAAACTAACAGCGACTACAAGCAGCCAGTCGGCTCGTCCTGCAGAAGAATTGAGAAATAAGGGACACAAACAAAGGTGACCTTGTTGGAGAAAAATTAGTGGAGCAACCAAGGGGCAAAGTTACAGGAAAGCTAGATAAGGCTGTGTAGGAATGCGCAGGCGTGGCTGGACCACCATCTAATTAGGACGTTTATCTGGAGATGATGTGGTAACCGAAACTGCATTAATAATGATTGTTCTTGTTTATGTGGTTTGTAGGGAAAGAAAATTTACACTGATTTTACAGAAATATGTTTCAGAACTTTTGACTATACGCCACTTTTTCTCCTCATTATTCAGAGGAGTGAGCAGGAGTGGTGTAGAATGGCTGGGCATGAACAGAAGAATTAATGAACACTGAAGAAATGACGTGATTATTGGGACTTTATTCCCTTGGGTTATGTATGCATGCATTTGCATGCATGAACCTATGCAAAATATGCATTTATATAATTTCAAACATGGAAGAACATGACTGAAGATACAGTGCATTTTAGCATTTAGGTATTTATTGCTTGGCCTTGGCTTTGAGGCCTAGCAATGCAGAGACCAACCAAGTAAGAAGGCGATAGAGCTTCTTCTGTAATACTCAGAAAATCATCAAAAACATTTCTAAGATAGTCTTTTTACATCCAGGTTTTCTACTTTTTTGTTGAAAGTTTTTTCTTTGAGATTTAAACACATACATACACAGTAGAGCCCATGAGTACCAGAGAATTGTGAAGTTTATAGAAATTTTAAAAACCAAATGAAACCATGTTGAAGTGATTTCATTTGGTGAGTGCAAGTGAGACTGCTGAACATCAGAAACTGACAGATGCTATGGATAAGCCCTGTAAATTTTGGGTGAAGAATTAGCTGTCCTGTGTTTCATAAGTACACTAGATTTCTGTACTTGGAATTTTCTTAGTTGAACTGTTATACTGTATTTTACTGAGACAGTAAAACTCAAGGATATTTGGACCTTCCTTGTATTTAACTATTACAGTTGATACAAATTTCAGTATCCTGCTCTGTACCTCTTTGACCCCATATAAAATAGTGATTCAAATACAGGAATACAGCAATAAAATTGCAGGGTGCTGATGTTTGTGTATTTCCAACTTTTATACACAGTAATAAGTTATTTTCATATATCACTCTAACAGCTAAGATGAGCAACAGCAACTTTTTTGGTTTCTCGTGTCTATTTCTATGAAATGATAACATAAGTTATAAAAGGTAACGGTGATCCTTAGCATTTCACCAACAGGGAATGATGGATGCTCTAATCAAGTTTTTCTCAGAGCTTGTCTTTGCCCTTTGTCTGTCTGCAATATAGAACTTTTAAAATTTAAATTGACAATCTACTTTCATGGTTATTAGTTGTGTACATTTTTTCATTTATAGCCTGTCCATTTTTAAATGGGTTGTTTATCTTTTCCTTGTTGAACTAGTAAAAATCTTTACATAGCCTAGCTATTTATCCTCCAACAGTTATATCTTTGACAAATATCAGTTTATGCCCCCTTTCATTTGATTTGTGATGTCTTTGATCATATAGAAGTTATAAATTTTAATGCAGTTAAAATTTTCAATCTTTTTTTTAATAGTTTACACGTCTTGGTCTTGTGTGAAACACCCTGCTATCATAAACACGTTTTTTAGTTTTTCATTTTAAAAGTTGACAGCTATGCCTTTAACATTTAGGCTTTTTTTGATTACCTCTTTAGAATGTATAAATTGGCTGTCATTAATGCCAAAGAGATAGGAGCTTGCAAAGAGGACAGAGTTTGTGACTCAAAGTTATTCGTCAGTATTATAGTGTCATTCTGGAGCAAATACTTGCTACATAACAGGAATACAGATAATTCTGGGCCTCACTTTTGACTGTGGTGGACTGAAACAGTATAGCACAGGATATATGCAGAAAGCTTAACAGAAGCTAAATACGTTCTCTGGGAGCATGACGGAAGTCAATCATTTGCTTTCCTGTTAATTCATACAGCTTGGCATAGCAACTGTATGGAAAACTGGGGTTAGTATCATAATGGCAGTTCTATACCCTTAAAAGAGTGCTGGTACTTACTTGCATCCTTTTCCAGAAGGAATAACAACGGTAAAAATCTATAGGAGACATTTCCTTCTAATTTAGCAACAAGAATAATTTATCACAGACACTGATTATCTGCTAAAATGCTTTAGATTTATGGAAAGGTTTAAGGACTTGTTCTTAAAGATTGGTTTCTATTTGCAGAGACGAAATGGAGAAGATATACCTGTAGCCCAAACTAAGAACATCAATCACAGAAGATTTGCTGCTTCTTTTAGATTGCAAGAAGTGACAAAAGCTGACCAGGATTTGTATCGGTGTGTCACACAGTCAGAAAGAGGTTCTGGTGTGTCCAATTTTGCTCAACTGATTGTGAGAGGTAAAGTTGTTTTCATTTTATAAACTGCATGCCTTGATTAGAACAAAAGTAACTTTGTACACAAACCATTACAAAAATTCTGAAAATGTTTTAAGGTAAAATGAAGTCCATAGTTGTAACATTCATCAATCAAGTTTCCAACAAGTCTCTGCTGTCAAAAGAAATCTGTTTTGTAATTCTTTAACAGGGTAAAACATGTAAATCACTTTATGCCACATTGCCTTCATCTAGTTTACCGTGTTCAAATTTAAATCAGCTTCTTCCTGTTCGAAACAGTTCTGCAGATATTACTGTGATGCTTTGTTTCTCAAAATATTGTGGCACCAAAATTATGGGCAACAATTTTATTTCCAGGTAGACCTGTAAAGTTTACTTGTATGAAAACACAGTAGTCAATGAACCCCTGTCCATCTCAGAAAGATAGAACTGCTAAAAGCTCCTCAATAATATATGTGGATACTAAAGTTATTAGAAAAATATGAGAGATTAGGCATCGCAGTATGTTTTTATGGTGAATTCTGGAAAAATATATACAAGAAACAAAATATACATTGCTTTCATTCAGAATTTACCGAGTTCATGTTAGGTATCCGGCAGTGTTCTCAGTTTTAAACTGGGTAGATTACGAAGTTCCTGCCCTTGTTTAGCTTAAAATTGGAGGCACTTTAGGTACCTAAAAGTAGTTGAAAATGTACTCTTAAGGTATTGAAAATGTACCAAGTTTGAGAGATGTTGTAAAGAAATAGTTCAAGACTACTATTTCAGTTGGAAGGCAATAGGTAGGATGAAACTTCCAAGAAATGAGGATTTCAGATGTGGAAATTTAGAGGAAAAGAGCATTGTTAAATAGAATATTAAACATCAGTCAATACTGACAGAAATAAGCAGAATGATACACTGTGGATCTTCACGAAGAAGATTGGGAGATCTTAAGAAGAACGTTGAAAGTGGTCTGAGGTGTGCTACAGCATCAGGCAACTGGTGAAAGCGTCTTCTTTGAGGTGGAATCTGGAAGCTGGAGAAAGTTGCCTCCATGATAGTTCAGATGGAGTGGAACAGTAAGCATCACTGGAAGAACCCAGTTTGGGCAAAGGCCCAGGGGCTGGAGGGAAACATGAAACTTGAATCTATTCATGTCAGTATGTTTTACTGTGCTCAATAATGAATGTTGTCTATGTGTATTATTTCAAACTTCGTTTTATTTTAGTCCATTGAAGTTTAGCAACACAGAGAAAAGAAAATTGAAATTAAGGTTATGTAGTGTTTTGCCCAAAGTCTAATAACCGACAGAATCATAATATAAGCCCGTGTTCCTCCCTTCCTGATCCCTTCCTGTTTCCCCTCAGCTGTCTCTCACATTAACAGTGTTAAATAATCCTGTTAGGCTTCTGCATAATTCTTGTCCTGGGAGACCCCAAAGTTCATGAAAACAGTTAAGCTTTGTAGGTCAAATAAAATTTTATTATCAGTGAAGCTTCTCACTGTCAGTGTATATGATCTGCAAAAGTTCATAAGATGACAGCCCTTTTTTATTAAGAATGAGAGAACACAATAATTCTTGGCTCGAGGTTTCTGATGGAGAAACAACTGGTAACGTGCTCACGTATAAGGATGTGCTCATCTTTGTCAAGCATCTTCAGTCACCTGAGCCTAAATTTGAAAGCTTGGGAAATCTCCAGGTTAATGAATACGCTGTGGTTACAGGGAGGTGGGTATGCTTTTGGCTTACTGTGCTCCCTTTAAATCATTTAAATACTCCATGTGTATCCGCAGTGTACAGACATAAAGTGGGTGGATTCACAGCACTGCACCTAAAGTGCTTTTGGATACCTTAAATACATAATTTAGTTATGTATATAATATATTAATGTAGATAAGTGTATACAACATATATTTCTATCAGTCATTATAGTTACACATATATTTAGCTACTGTTGTACATTTATTGCTTTTCTTATAATTTTTAAAACGTTCTTTTTATATATATTGATGTATGCAAAGATGTTTGAGAAATTAGCCAATGTCATATTTAGTGGGAATATTTTAGAAAAAGTGCTGATACTTCTATATAGGTCCTTTCTATATGGACGTAGTTCTTTCTTTTGCACAGGGATTTCTTTTTTGCCTTCATTCAAAAGGAGAACTATTTTGTCATTATTAGATGTCTTTCTTTTATTTTATTTTACTTATTTTGGAGATGGTGCTTTACAAGGAAGCCAGCGCTCATGAGTGCTGGATGAATTCTCTACAGAGTTGCACCCCCAGTTCTCCTTTGCTATGTTAATTAAGAAGTAGATTTTATTATTTTACCAGAGCTTGCTGTTCTTTGCTTGAAGGTAACTGCATTATTTCATTAAAATATGGGAAGAAGATTCTTAAATTTCATGGAAAATGTTGCCGCTACATTATTTTTTATAGAAAGTCCTTTCATTTAATATTTAATTTTAGGCTTTATATTAGTAAGGCAGGTTTCAAATATAATAGGAACTTTAAATGTGTTATCCAAAGTCTGCCCACACTGCAGAAATGTATTTTGATAGTTATGACAGTTTTATTTTATTCAACAGATTTTAGAATCTATATTTAATACTAACAGATAATATTTTGCTTGCTATTTTATTTGAAATCTAATATAGATGATTGAAATTTCTTGTTTTTCCGCCAACTAAATATTGCTAACCAAAGATATACCCTTGGGGGTCAGCTGTCCTGGTGTTGAAGTAGTCCTGAAAATTAACTATGATGACAGGTCCTATCTCTCTCTGGCACTTTTAAAACTGACATCCTGTTACATGGATACAAAAGATGGTAATTTTAAAGGAAATTTTGGGGGCAGTGATATGAATAGTCTTTAATAAGAGCTGGCATAGTATTGCCTGTTGTCAAAGATGACCCATGGGTAATAGTTTATTAGTGCACTTTCTCTTAAACTGAAAGTGACAGGGTGTGCTTAAGGCTCTTTTGTTGCTGTTTGCTGGAAGGGAAAATTTCCCTGCAAAATTCTCATGCTGAAGAGTATCGATCTATGTGTTCCCAGAGCTCTGAGAGAACGAGGCAGGATGGGAAACAGAATTCACTCTGTCACGACTGTAGCCTTGCTTCCTGATCGTTGTGAGTAATGATAACATGTGCAGCTTGTGGAAGCCAATCTTTATTGACAAAGAGGCTTTTATAGGGACGGGCTGAGCAGGACACCTCTTTTGTCTTTTTGTTCAGTGGTTCTCCAAAATTGGAATGTAAAAAATGTGAAATACGTATTGAAGTAGCTGTTACCAACTTCACGTGGAAAGCACCAACTTCCTACTCCGTGTTGTAGATTGTTTTTCCCACTCTGTGCCTTTTTTGTGATCATCTTTTCCTACCTGTGTAAATCAAAAAACCATTTACACCTGTAGCCAGTTGACCTACAATAAACCTCTACATTTTCTCTGCTTCAAGCGATGCTCAGTTTCTACTCTGATTATTTATTAGGTTGCTATATAAGGCATTTTTAAACCTGTGAAACTACAGTACCCTCTAACATTTTAAATGTGGAGGGTACAGTATTTTGTTTATTGTTAATGCTTTGATTTCTATACATGTGTCCACCATTAACCATTATCAAAATGCTCTAGACCTGAGTATTCAGTTAATTATCTGTTCCTAATGAGTAACAGTGCCCCTAAACTACAAATTGGAGAGATTATCAGTCCATTTACTCAGCCTTTACTCAGAGTTGTTCAAAAATATGAAAAATTTCAGATTATATTGATTCTTTACCTTATACAGCAATATAAATGTTTAAAAATGAGTATGCACTGATTTTTGTAACTGGAAGACAAACAGAGATAGGTTTCAAGGTTGTTTGGTCTAATTGTTCAGTTCCTAGGTTATTTTCAGTTCTTTACTCGGTAGGCAATGGTTTCGAATTCTACCCTAAGCAGAGCCCACCCTAATAGTTACATGTGACTATCCCATAATCCTGTGCTTCCTTGTTCCCATACAGCTGGGAACCAAGAGCACACTGTCCTCCATAATTGCCCTCCCACTCTACTCTGTTTAAGGATTAAAACAAATAAACAATTAAGACATATCTGGTGTTGAAGTGTTAAGTAGGATGTTAAATAGAGACCTTTGGTGCAGAGATCTCCAGAGGGTAAATGATGCTATTGGGAGGTGGTTATTCTTGTGGTCAGGTGAGATAGCAAATGAAGAAAGATTTTAAGAGAAAGCACAGCTGATCCTCACTTGATGCACAGGGGTTGGAGTATGATAATATTGGAAAAGGCTGTTTCCACCATATGTCGAGCAGTGACATTTGGTAATAAGTCTGTTGTGGCTATTTGGTCAGCGGCAAGCTCTCAGTGATGCCACATGCTTAATAGCAGTTACCCTGCACTCTTGTGAAGGAGAAAAGAAGTCCAAACTAACATATGATTCACACCTGAACTTTTCAGATTCTACTTGTGTTGTAGTTATTTTCATTGCTTCAAACCTGTCTAGTTCATTTTCCCTTATTTGAGCACCCAGTGCAACCCTTTATGTAAAGACACTCAGTACTTTTATCAGAATTAACAAAGAAAATTGTTTAGTTGAAGTGGGAGTGATTGGGCTACCCCTGCGTGATGTGGGAGCTGGGCGGTGAACCACATACCTGGGACAGGTGGACTGAGATTTGCTGCGATACGATACGTGATGACAGCAGTGTAATTTAGGGTTTGAACCAGTTGCTTTCCTCTCTCCTATGAAACGGGAGGCTGGTTTACTGAAGGTAATTTTCACTTGAGGAATAATCTTGACTTGACCAGTCTTCTAGTCTTTCTGTGCACACCAGTTAAAAAGTCAAGTCTGAAGATTTTATTTTTACATTAGTAACAAGACTATTTTGCAGATGGTGAGCATGACATATTTCACTGATCCATTGCTAGTTGATGCCTAAAAGCCATGGAATTTCTAGCTTCAGACCATCAGCAGTCTGCTTCATATCACCCAGGATTGATTTTTAACTAGTTTTCATAGCAAAGCTGTCAGAGTCATGAATTCATATAAAGGTCTTTTTTACTTAATGGTGACTCAAAGTCTCTTTTCTTCACTTTTATTTTGAAAACTAGTCAGCTAGACAGAAAGTCTGGAGTTATTTCAGCCAATGCAATCTAAACATCTATGTTTTAAAAAAATATAAAATAGAATGAAAATCTTACCAGAGGTTGAAATCACCTACTCCTTTACTCCAGACACTCTTACCATAAGAACAGCACACCTTCCAGTGGATACCGATGTCTTTTAATGTGTGAGGGGACACCAAAGTCTTGTGTTTTAAATTTCTACTTTTCTACTCTTGATTTTGATAAAAGAAATATTTGAAGCCTACTTTCATCATACCTACTTCATGTGATTCAGGGTCTAAGGTGTCTGGCACCTACTTAAATTCTAAATGAGCAAACAAATACTAGGTGTTCTTATTTATGGTTACCTACCTTGGTACAACCCAAAACTGAGTATTGATTTGTTCTTATAATTGATTTGGTAATAGTGCCTTTTAAACAATTAAAAATATTAAAAATAATAATAGTATCTCTTATTTAAGAGCAGTGGGGGAATTATGACTTTTAGATTTAATGTTAATATTAGCCAGAACTCAACATTATTACGGAAACACTAGCCTATCCTTTTCTGTGTACTATTATTTCAGTATTTTTGTCCTAATTTTCTTCTCCTATGAGTTTTTTCATAGCTGCTTTACAAAAATAGTAGACAGTAGCACTGGTTTTTGTCTAAGTGATTATTTTCAATTTATGTATTTTCTCTTAGTTCACTCAAGAAATAAAAAAGTCACAAGTGCCCCTTCCCAATGGTGTCTGTGTGTGTTTCCACGGGTGACTCCATGCGTGCAGCTCGACAGAATGTTTAGCCGCTGAGGGCCTGGGCACTGCTCTCCTGTACTTTCAAGCGGCTCTCTGGGGACTTTGCTTTTGTTGCACTGTTCTTATTAAGAATTCACCAAGATTCAAGGGAAAAACAGAATCATTTACATGCCAAATAATTATTTCTCTGAAACTCAAGGGAATTTGATTTCAGAGCACTAATCACAGGTACCCACGCTTCTTCTGAGCCTCTCAATTCTCTGCTGTTGGTGTTTGTCATAAATTTAATTTGTTCCCACTTCTACCAAGGGACTTGTACTGTACTTCATGAACTAACAGTGCCTTTGTTATTTATATACAGTTTCCTGTTCACTATTTTTCTGTTATCCTAAACTCAAAAGAAAGCAGCAAAGTCAATTTGTACTAAGATTTTTTTCAGTCCCTCTGGGTTCCTTTGAAACTTCATTGGAAAATCAGCCAGCAGCCCTGGCTGAAAGCTCCGACTTATAACCGCCACTGAAAAACACTAACGAAAAGCAAACCCAGGCTCAGCCCTTGAGCAATCTGTGACTCGGTTAGTTCTATAGAAAACCATAGACGTATTGCCATTGCCCAGAATTTTGACTTATATTTTGGTCACATATTTATTTCTATAAGAAAACAGAGGTTCTCTAACAAATGAAAAGCACTCAACCAAAAAAGCCAAAGCAACTATTTTTCTAGATGTGGTAAACACGTTTGCACCATGAGAATTGTATAGAATGCAAATTGAACAAAGGTCTCTAGCCAGGATATTAAAGTGAACCAGCGACCGCAGAGGGAAATTGATTGTGCTCGTGGTGTAATGGGTAAAGCGGACGTATACGTGTCGGAGGCTGGAGGACACCGCTTCCTTGGTTCTGGTTCTTAGGTCTCTCCTTCTCTGTACTTCATCTTCAAGAGCGTCAGTGCAAGCCAGGCCCTCATGAGTGTACAGTTATGGGGGGGTTCAGTTTTGTAGTTAGAATGAATTATTTGCCACTTACAGTATTTTCAAAGGCTAGTGAGTACACATTCAGCTTACTGGCATATTAGAACATGGAAACTGAATGTTAATAAACTATAAACAAAAGTAGGCACAGGAAACCAAAGACATTTCCAAAATGTTCAGAATGGTTACTGAGAAGGTACAGAGTGATACATTCCTACATATTATTAGTAGTTAGTACAGAACCAGCATGTTCACGGGTTATCTACAGACCATGGGACCCACTTGCCTCCCATCTGGATTAATGCACATGATATCTCCCTTTTCTAAGGAATATCTCATTTAGTAATAATTAAAAATGAACATCAGAGCCATAACAAGTTAATACGAACATTTGTATATATTCGACTTGAGTAGATTTTATTTGCTTCACAATTTTTAGTTGTTTGTTTAAGTAAAGTTTTTTTTCCTTTCAGTTTTAAAAGTGAGGGTTTGGGTACTGACAACTGGACAGAGATGGCAGAATGATGAAACATGTGACAGCGTTCCTTACCACATAAATCTACAGTGGCCCCCGTGTGTCCTTATCTTCACTCTGATGTGTGTCATTATAGAAGCTGTGACTCTTACATGTATTCTGTTGTCTCATGAAGTATAGGGGCAGAGTTATCTTTTTAACTTTTGGGTATATTGTAAGATAATTCACTTTTCCTCTCTGATTTCTGCTTTCGGAGCCTTGAGAATATTTTTTCGCTTTTCTGCTATGTTTCTGTTATGAATCCCTTTCAGTTATGATGATACAGAACCTGGGATTATACTGCAACAAAAAACAAAGCAGCTGAGTGTGGTGGTTCACTCTTGAAATTTCAGTATTTGGGAGGCTGAGGCAGGAGGACTGCCATGAGTTTGAAGCCACTCTAGGCTTTAGAGTGAGTTCAAGCCCAGTCGGAACTACATATTAAGACCTTGCTCTCCTCTGTAAGAATACTTACATTTTTGAAGGAAGAAATTTAATCTCCTTGGTCTTTCACATCTTCATAATTGTCATAGGTATCTTCTTTCATCTCTATATAGCTCTGGAGGGTTCCCTTGCTATTCTCCTGTTACCATGGGAACCCCCTGAGGAGGCTGCTCCTATAAGAGGGAAAGCAGACCTTTCTAGTCCCACAAGCGTCCCCCACACCATTCGGGATTCCCTCCCTGGCCCTCACCTTCTTCCTCAGTCCATGCCAAGCCCCCCTAAGAGTCCTCCTGCTTCAGGGGCTTTGTGTGTCCTACTTCCTCCACCTCCACTTTTTGTTCAAACACATCTTTATTTTTGCATTCTTATTTTATTTACGTCTATACTTATTCCCTCCCCCCAAAGTACCTAAAGGCTAAGGGGCCATTATTTTCTAGCACAGAAGAGAACTCACTAATTTTTGTCTCATAGATCTTTTCTCCTCCAAAGTGCTGTAGCTCTGAGTTTAGCAGGCTCTTTGGGTGGTGCCTATTCTTAGTAAATGCATGCGGAGGACCACAGCTTTTTCTAGGGTTTTAGGGAAGATGAGTCTCCAGCACAGACACAGGCACTGCATTAGTTCACTGCTGGCTTGATTTCTCTGTGTTTTACTGCACATCTCTGGGTCTGTTTGCCCTGGGCATTTCCTGCTCCACCTCCTCTGGGTCCCCTTGGCTGTCTTTTGTGTGCTGAGCTTCCATCAAAAGCCTCCCCTGCTGGTCTCTTCTGCACCTGCACACCTGCCAGGAGCAGCCAGCGGTCCCTGTAGCACCCAGGGAATCAGGACAGGCTTTCTCTGCTTCAGGCCTGTAAATTCCAGGAGTGCCCTCTTGGTCTGCAGGGCCCAGCGGCTTCTGGCTGTGCTCACCTTCCATCCCACACCAGGCCTTGGGTCCTGCACCAGGCTCCTGCACTTCCCTGCTCACTGTAGTGCCCCCATTCTCCTCTACCTGTGGACACAGGCTTTCTGTGCCCGCAGTGCTGTTTTGCCTCTCTGCACAAAGGATGCGCACCTCCTTCTTTGAATCAGTGAGTTCAGGAAGTGTTCTCTTTTGCTCATTTGTGATTGCATCTCTGGAACCAGAAGGAGGAGCAAAGTCCAGCAGGTATAACCAAAGAGAAAGGAGCAGTGTGGCTTATAGGGAATGGAAGAGGTTTGAGGCACAGGCAGGAGCAAGGTCCTCTTGCTGCCTTTGATGCTCAGAGAACACACAGAGCAGGCAGTGGCCTTTGGGATTTTGGTGTTGGCTCCTCACACCCTCGTATCTGTCTCACATAAACCAGGGTGGGGCATGATTTGGGGAAAGAAGCTCTTTCAGAAAGTAAGCTTAGGGGCCTCTGGCAATCCTAACAGCTAGTGAAGAGTAGGGAAGCTGTGGTCAGAGAGTCCTGGGTGTGGAGACATGGATGAAACACCACGAGTGACTTTAGAGAAGGTTGGCAACAGAGGAATTGGGAAGCTTACAGATTTTTAGCTGCGGATTTTAGGTGAAATTGTGTATGACGGACTTTAATTTCAGAATATTGAAGAACATGGTTGAGAGGATAAATGAGTTTTAATTGTAAACTTGGTGTGGCGATGAGAAATCTAGGCTTAGAATCTTTAGACATGTTAAAACTTAGCCTAATTACAGTGAATTAGAAAAGCGTTCAGTACAAGATGAGTTGAACAGCAGGCACTCTGGGCGTAGAAATTCTTCATACTTTCTCAGTTCCCATGCCATATCCTTCAGCCAAAACTATGAGAAATTTGTGTGTTGTTAAACTTAGCATAAAAGCACGTGTATTCAAGAAAATGAGACATTTTATTAAAAGAAAAGAACCCTGACATCATTGAGTAGAATATTTTTTTCCTTTTTTGCTTTTATGAAAATACATGTGAATAATATAATTTGTAAATGTATTTTTCTCCTTCATGTTGATGTATGGATAAATTTAAAACTCTTAAATCCTTTTCTTGATTCTTTGCAAAACTTTTTATTTCTTAAAAATGAAGCAAATCTCTAAAGACTTCACCACTGTCTCTGCTCTTCCACATTTGATTCTTCCTAATAACAATGCTCCTGGACCTGTTTCTTACAAGAATTTTTAAAGGTATGGGAGGAGGGAGATTTTCTCAGTAGGCCATTTGGCCAACAGCATTTCTCAATCCTCATAGCATGCCATTCACTGCAGTAGGTGATAGGAAAATATTTACTTCAGGGTAGATAAAAAGTTCCTACCTATCATAATTTTCCTATAGTAGAACTCCCACCAGGTTTGATATTTCTGTGTTTTGTGCAGTTTTGCTGAAAAGTAGGCCCCAGGACTGGCCTGGTAGTTGCATGACAGTGAGGCAGAGCAGGGTGTTTGGCATTCACCATGAATGGAAGAAATGCAAGATGTCAGAGAAGCCATATATTAAACAGAATTTGAATTGGAAACGGAATCCCAACCTGCCACTGGGAACATTTTGATCATTTTGATTTATTAAACTTTTATAATAGCATTCAGACAAAACTGAATCAAAACTTTTAGCCTTGGATAGTTTATGGTCCACCAGCTGCTGAGGTACTGGTATCAATCTTGAAGGTTCTCTTAGCAATCAGTGAAGATGAGGAGAAGGGGTGATGCAGTTTTCACATGTATGCACGCATCCAACTTTGAATTGTTCTTTGCATTGTATTCCTACTAATCATGTGTTGTAACTTCATCATATTAAATATACTAATACTTTGATATCTATCACACAGTTTTGAAACTCTGGTTAATAGTTTTCTGATTGAAATGTTATATTTGCATATGTCCTTTGATATCTTTTCACTTTGGTTTGTGCAGTTGTACACTAGAGGCTTTTGTGTATGTTTCTGTGTCTCAGTTTTGTGAATAAATAGTAAAGTAGAGATAATCACAAAATCCTGCAGCCTTAAAAAGTGCATTTCCTTATAAGCACTGGAAATCTATACATCAGATTTTTTAAAAATCGTCTTTCAGCTCAGCCACCATGGGCAGTCTTTCCTGCACAGTGTCTGCACGATAAAGAGAAATCAATTACTATTAGAGAGGTTTGGTAGGTTAAAGACATTACAGGTTCACACATGGTTTTGCAGGCAGGGAAGGATACTTAGCCATGAATCAGGAATGATGCAAAAGATGGATGAGACAGAGTTCACAGAGCAGTAATGTGGGGGTCCAGGACCATCAGTCCAAGCCGTCTCCGCAGTGATGATGGATGGCTTGGTGGCAAGAAGTAATAATACCAGATGATGAAAGATACGTCGCGGCACTCCTGCTGCAGCATACTCTCTACCTGTTGGAGTTCTGGGGAATAATGATTCCTGATTTGTAACCAAACGGGTTTGCTGCATTTAGCAACTCACATTTTTGGCAGCTGTGAAGGAAGCAAGTAGCATATCAAACACTCTTGCACATTGTAAATTTAATTACCTCATATTTATGCATAGTAGTTGTTGACAGGAACTTGTAAGCTATGCTAATATGGTAGGTAATTTGTTACCTCCAGAAATCACTTTCCATGTGTCTTCTGATCATTATCATGAAACATGATAAATGATCTAGCCCATGAGGTATAAATGAAAATGAAATGGATAATTGGATTCTATGTCTAAATTGTGGCTGGAATAGTCGCAGCAATTATAATTGAGTTTGTCTCATAAAAATGCATTTGGCAATGTATTGTGACCTTTCATCATCTTGAGCCTATGATCTTATGAGAAACTGCCTTTACGATGATTATAAACGGTTGCATTTTTTGAGCAAAATATTCTCCACTATCTGAATTTCTTCTTGCCTTAACCTCTTATCCTTATTACTTAGAACGTTTTACTTATCTATTGTGGGATAAAGCAAATAATAATAAATGAAATCTCATTCTTTAATGAACATAAAATATTTTGTGGTTTCCAATACCTTGATTCAGTGATTGAGGTGCAGGAGAAGACAGACTGAAATCATCTTACCTAACACTTTTTTCATCATCAGAACTACTTAGGCTAGAGTGGCTTCTTGATGAATGGGCGCATTTACTTCGATTCTTGCAAAAGAATGACACTGAAGTACTGAAATGCAAGGATTTATTTTAAATATCATTACACATCTATTCTTCCTCCATAGTTCGCTTTTTATTTTGTTTTATTTTGAGCATAACTACTAATTTACTCACTCATTAGATTACTATTTTTGAGATTAGATTACTGATTAGATTACTATTCATTACTGTTTACTACTGCAGGGTAATCACTGTGTTTGTTGGTGATTTGTTAAACAAAAATAAATATACAACCTTTTTCATACCATTGTGTCATATGAAGATGTGAAATAGGTAATCATTAATCATATTGATATCTAATCTATGTGTTTCCCTTCTTGTTCTGTGATATTTTTGTATAGCTTCTTCTGGACATGGCAGGCGGTGGTCCAAGAAGTGTGTAAAGGTTCAATTTGTGCTGCTCTTTCTTTCCAGCAGAAATCTATTTAAGGCTTAATTACTAGCAGTGGCATTGAAATTAAAATGTTACGTGGCAACGTGACTTTGCTTTTGAAGGTGGTATATCAATTAACAGTACTTGCCCACCTTGTGAAATTTTTGGCTTTACATGTCTTTATTTCCCATCATGACTCTTGGTGGTAAAGGGAGCATACTTCCAGTTGGTAAGCTTATTTCTGTAGCTGATTGTTCAGTCCTTTATTGTTCTTTCTAGTTCACTAAGATTTAGTGAGCATGGTCAGAGTGTTCCGTGTAAACCATAGTAGTTTATACCCCTATTTATGTTTACAGTGGGCCTGCACCTCGACAGGTGTTTTGTGTACCATTTGGTTGCTTATAGCAACCACTCATGATAGCCTTTGTACCACAGGGAATGGAGTCTGCTATAGACCTGCTTCCTGGGGCTCGCAGGGACAGCCCCAGATTGCAACCCCAGTGTGACTTGAGCTGTCTTATCCTTTCCATTTTCATTGTGGTAACACTAGGCTGTACAAAACTAGCTGACATTATATAGCAGCATTCAGAAAAATGCTACTTGGCACAAAATTTACATAAATGTGATCAAGAACCAGGTCTGTGAGATCTTTCCCCTCAAATTTCCATGATGCAAAATAATATGTTACCATGTTTGTTACCTTGTCACTTTAGGAGCAATGTATTTACTTGAAATTGCCTGACTATTGTTTTTAAACATATAGTGCCTGAGCCAGAAGTACTTTAGCTAGACCTTGCTATTTTAAAGCCTTCATTCTCAGTGGAGAAGTAGGAGATGTAGTATCTTCTCTAAATCATTGATAGGATATTTTAAAGACTATTTGTAATAAATATTCAAGTTTTTGTTTCCCAAAGCCTGATAAACTTGTATAAACGTGCACAATCGTGTACTATCCTTTCTGTTAATCAATCCAGATTTTAACAAGTGTAAGAAGGTTCTGTTGGAATTTAGGCAGAAACTAGTGCAAGTATAGTTTGTGAAAAAGCAAAACAATTATTCTGTTACTCCTCCTGATGAAATTCTATGAATCTCAGGGCTTCCTGATTGGAAAAAAGGCAAGTCATTCAGAATTTAATATGCTTTTTCTGAAAACATAGTGCTTAGCAACCAAAGAATCCCTACCAGCATTTATTCTTAATTTTATGGTACTATTAAGCATACCTTCCTGAGTGCCGTTCACCACGCTAAGTATTTCTATAACTCAGTTACCTTTGAGAAAATTAGGTGAGAATCCCAGACTCTCTGAGGCTTCTTCATTTTGTCCTCTCTCCATTGGTCTCCTTGGGGATCACATTGGTTCCAGGTTGGTGAACTAGAAGACCTCATGATGAGATTCCACTTAACCTTGGTGGTCCCTGCGGGCTGGGGGATTAGTTGGGTTTCTGGTAGGAGTTTAGATTTAGTTTGTTCATCATTTACTCATTCTCTCATTCAGTCATTTATTTATTTATTCACTTATTATCAAAGTACAGTACAAAGGTGCAGTCTGTCCCATTTACTGATGTGAGGTGTTTGGCTCTTTGTCTTTGATCTGTTGATGATAGTGGTGAAGTCTAGTACATGACTTTCGAGGAACAAATGTACTCACTTAGGTTAGCGTGGATTGAAAGGACGATTCCTAGATCATAGGGTGCGATTATGTTCAGCTTTGTTAGGTAGTGGTGGTCAGTTTTCTGAACCTTCTGTATCAATTTCAGCTCTAATTTTCGGCATGAAAGTTGTTTTTACTCTCTCTATTCCTCTCTTCACTTGATATTTTCCTATTTCCTGTTTTTAATTAGCTTGTTACATTCTTTCATTTGTTCATATGCACATTCATTCAGCAAACAATGATTTATTGCCTCATATGCCAAGTACTGAAGATAGAAGTTCAAAGGTAAATAATATAACATCTGTGCCTTCCAGGAGCTCAATAAGCAAAGCTGGGTACAAGTGTGTATAACTATAATTTCAGCTTCTCTGGAGGCTGAGGCAGGAGGATCATAAGTTTAAAGGAAAGTTTAAGGAGACCCTGTCTCAAAACAAACTAAAGAAAAGGGGCTGTGGGTGTAGATCAGTGCTTGGTGAGTTCAGCCACAGTTCCCCAAACCTCACGATCATCATCACGATCACCATCACCAGCACCACCATCACCAGCACCACCACCACACACAAAGGGGACGGATCAGCAGATGTAACTGTTTCAGCCCGAGGAGAGTATATCGAGGCAGATTTTCTTTTTAGAAACAATTTATAACTGAGTTGGGATTTAAAGATCAATGGCTTTGCTAATAAGTGCTTATGTGTTACAGTGTCACCATGTACAGCATGGATCCTGTAGGAGGTGACTCTCTTGAGACAGGAACTTCTTTTGGAAAATACTGGTGGTTCTGTTTGGACATATGATTGGATCGAGCGTGGCATGATATGGGATCAGATAGGAGAGCAAAGCAGACAATGAAAGAGCATTACATGAATTTTAAGAAGTTTATCTATTTCTTAGAAGTTTGCCTTCTGTTCTCTTAATGAGACACACTATGCTGTTGATGCATTGTGGTTCAGTAAAACAGCATCAAACTCAAGTGCCTAAAACAAAACATCGCACAATCTTCACAGCCGCATGGGCTAGAAATTCAGCGCGGCAGAGTAGGGATGATTTCTTTCTGTCCCACAGTATTTTGGGTTCTGAACTGGGAAGTTCTGGCAGCAAAGTTAAAGATGATTAAAACTGGAGACTGGAATTACCTGGGGACTTTTTCATGTATGTGTCTGACGCTCGAGCTAGAATTTCTTCTCTGGGGAACTGAGATGATCGTGTGGTAGCTCAGGGCTCTAAGAACAAGTGCTCCAGGTCCCAGAGCACAGTGGCAGCTGCACAGCTTTGGTGACTTGCTTGGCTTTGGGAGGCTCCTCCCATCCTTCCTGGGGCACACCTTGAGGAGGTGTCAGGAAGCCTCAGCTGTAACTGTCACCAAGGGCCTCTCGATAAGAGGCAGAGAATATTATTCATGGCTGGGTTTTCAGAGCTGTACAGTGCTCACACTGCTCTGTGCCTTTATTTCACGTCCTATTATCTGTTAGAATGCAGCAGAGACCAAAGTCTCTAGTGTGTACCTCATTCTCCTGGCCATTCATTCTGCCTGCATTGTTGACTATCTGCTAGTTAAAATCATGGTTTAGAGAGCACTTCTGGCCACTGGCTTCCTCTTCACCTCATGTCGATGTGAGTTTATTAAGAGGAAAGCAACCTCACTGGTTATAAATTTATTCATCCCCTTATCATGATTTAGTTTTTATATATCTTAAAAAGAGTTTTGATGCATTAAACACCAGGCCTAAATTAGTGCCTTTCCATTATAAACAAATCATTATACCTTAATATAACATAATGATACCCCTACTTTACTTCTGTGATTGTTTCCAAGTTTATCATTTATTTTCTTGAAATTTGCCCCATATAAACCTCTTAATGTAAAACCTCATCCTAGAAACAGCATAGACAGGGTATCTTTCAGTTACCCTGTGGAAAGCTCTTCACTTTCATGTAGTATTTGTGGGTCATTGTATGAAAAAGTGTGCCAGTGAAATGCAATGCTTTCTTCTCCTGTTTATTCCACTTAAAGTAGTGAGCTTCTGTCTTAGTTACTTTTTACTCATCGCTGAGACAAAATACCTGAAGCCCAGAGTTGGGAAAGGAAAGGTTTATTTCTTACAGTTTTTGGAGGTTTCAGTCCACACTCAGTTCGCTCCAAGACAGGCGGGTATGGCTGGGCTACCTTTCATGGCGGCTGCAAACAGCAAGCCGGAACCAGCAAAGAGCAAGACACAGCTTCTTCCTGCCATTACATCACATCCTGGCTCCACACCTATGTGGGTGGAGCACTGACACCATCAATCCAAGCACTAGATAAAGAACCAATAACAAATGCACAGTTCAAACTCATGAGGCCTGGGGACACAGACATAAACCATGACAGCTTCCTTTCTTGGTCCTTAAATTGCCTTATGTCTATTGATTAAGATATCACTTACAAGATTTTCCATGAAAATATTAGCATGTTGCTTGTTATCACAATTTTCCCCTAGTATGTTTTCAGTGGATCTTTTGAACATTGTAAAAGTTGAAGAATATAAGAACAGTCAGAACTGTTAGCTCTTTCAAGCCCTAATTCTTGAACATTGTGAAATCTAGTGAAGTAGACTGAGGAAGATTTTTGTCTCACAGGAATGGCAGCTGTCAAAGCAGAGCTCAATTTCTTCATTGTACAGTGGCGTTACTCAGCTGTAGAGAGCTTCATTTTACATTCTAGGAATTTTCCTTTCCATAAAACCAGTGGATCATGAAACTGACTGCCTTCCAATATTTTATCCTTTAGAAGAAAAGACTTATTCTATTTTTCTAAATATCTGGATGGCCCATAAAACTATGAGAGTGGGGATGTTTGAAGGGATCAGAACTGTTTTTGCTATCATTTATTCATGAATAAGTACTGTACATGACTGTGGATTAAACCCAGGGCCTTTATAACCAGGCAAATCTCAGATCTTTTTAAGATTTCATTTATTATTATTATTTTTTTAATTTGAGACAGAATTTGAGTTGGTAGCTGGGCTCAAACCTGTGATCTTTCTTCCTCACCCTTCAGAGTACTGAGATTACTGGCTATTGCCATCACACATGGCTCCACCAAATGTTTTTTGTTCCTGAGATATCAGACTAGGGTAATTGCTTGCATACTTACCCATAAAATGTCAATGTGTAAAGCATTATTTTATCAGTCTATAATTATTCCTGTGTGCATTTTCTAATTAGAAAACTGGACATAGTTGTGATTTTGTATTTTTACCATGGCACTTTTACCATAGGGACCAGATATTTTGACCTCTGAAGGAATAGTAATAGAATTGGGTAATTATATTTGTCAGTTATGTATTACTATAACAGGATACCAGAAGCTGAGCACTTACAAAGAAAGGAGGTTTATTTTCCCCACAACTTGGCAGCCAGCTGTGATTAATCCCCTGACTACAAGGCTTGCTGGTAGATGTGCTCATGGGAATGCTGCACTGGAGAGAGGAACCATCACATGGCCAGTCAAGAAGCCAAGGGTAGGAGAGGCAAGGCTTGGTTTTCACTGACAGACCTTTTGCGAGAAGTCAGTCAAGGTCTGGGAGAGCTATGTCCATCCTTTCCGAGCCTGACTCCCCAGTCCCTCAAGGTTGCACTACTTCCCTGTCACTACCACAGGGAAAATCTAGAGGCAGACTCCATCCTAACCTTGGCACAGTGTAGAATAATCATCTAGAAATCCTAGTAATGAGAGTGACTACATGGAGGCTCTACTGTGGTAGCACTGCCCTTTGGTTTTCATCTACTATGCCTGTGTATGCCTTAGCGTCTGATTAAAAATCTGTTTTTCTTAGTTCAGGAACATAAGAACAAGTGTAATGAAATCTTCTGTCTGGTCCCTGCTCAAATCTCCTGACACTTAAAAGGTTCTCATCAAGAACAACTTATCTAGAGTCAATGACCTGACAGCTGAATTTATTTCTCTATAACTACATTTATCTTTTTTTTTTTTTTTTATCCAGAGCATTTATACCAGTAGATCGCATGGTTGGGTTTTGTTGTGTTTAATTCCTAAATTGCAGAAACTTTATACAGTTGCTATTCACATCATTTATTCCTTGGAATGAATAAATATATTTTGAGAATCGTTATGAAATGAAGTTGATCCTTTTAAGCCAATGATAATTTTTTTCCTGATGTAATGCTTTATAAAGGCTTTCATGACTTACCTTTTTTTCTACTGAAAAGAGTCCTACAGTTATTACTGCTTTAGTTACTCAGAGTAAAAATAAAGCTCAGTAACAGTTCGTTTGATTAACTTGGCATAAATAAAGTCTTACAATTTACCTAGCTGGAAACTAGCATCCCTTTCACAAGTCTTGGGTACAGTCTCATGATTGCTTTGCTATTCTATATCTTTACATTGAGAGCACAGCCATCTGTTTGTGGCTTCCTATACGTACAGTCCTGAGCATCGATTGAAACATGCTTAGGATGACCACGAAGTATGTATGAATAATGAGTATGTGCTCCTCCTGTGTTATATTACAGTGAGGCACCACAGTGTAGCATTAGACCTAAGAGCCAAATTACCAAACTGAGGTGTGCTTGATGATAATTAAATGTGAAATTCTTCTAACTGCATAGTTTCAAAATCTAAAAATTTAGAATCTAAGATAATAGAAGTCTTTCATTTGGTTAAGTTATGATTGTGGAAGATTCATATGTTGCAAATATTCTTGATACAAAGAATCAAACATCTTATGTATTCGTGTGTGTGTATATGTTTATGTGTACACAGAAAGAGAAATAGAGTCAATGTTATTAAAGAGATTTTTCTTTTAGCATCTCTTTCCTACTGTGTCTTGATAGATACTAACATGAAATGAATGAGTGATGTCCTTGTAGTTCACATCTGATTTCACAGTCATGTAGAGTGGAGTAGAGGGTGCACCGTGTAACTTAGATTTATTTAATATTTTACTGTTGCATGCACTATCATCTCCAGACTCAGTTTCCCTCTTCTCCCACTATATATATATATATATATATATATATATATATATATATATGTATGCCAGAGACCACTATGAAACAGCACTGAGCAGGCTTTAAATTTTACTAATTGGCTTTCTGTGTTTATCGGTGAGTCTGTCCAAGCCTAGGCCCCTTGCCTGGTGATGGGAGCAGATTCATAGTAAGTGAACCTTTATGAATCACTGGTCCTGGCTGAGGCCTGTAGTGGCGTGTGAGGCCAGAGATAATCTCAAAGGGCAAGATAACGTCACAGCTGCAGACACCTGGCTCAAACACCAATTAAGCAGCTACAGGCATCTCACTCCTTCAGTGTCACTCCTACCATAACTGTCATCATGGAGATAAGATAGTTTTAAATTGGCATAATTTACTACTTGGAGAAGTGTTTAAAGTGACCCCCAAGGTCCTACTGATTTACCATGCTTTCCTCAGTATCCCTTCTCTTTGTTTGAAAATATAATAAATATGGCAGCCCAAAGAAACTCTTTGTCTTAGCCTAAAGAGTAAAGAACTCTGCAGAGGGTTTTGATCCTCCTGGAGCCCTAAAATCATACCGCTTGCCTCATTTATTTAAGCTTCCTCAGTACACTTGTTTGAGAGATTGGGGATTTGGCCAGACCCCAATGTGTGTGTGTGTGTGTGTGTGTGTGTGTGTGTGTGTGTGTGTGTAATTTTTTTACTTCTACCTCATAAAGGTCACTGAATGACTTGCGAAATAATGATGTCATTACCTTTTAATGCCTCTGAATTGAAGGGAAATCAACATAAAGCTGACAGCTTTCTCATTTTACCCCTGAGTTCTCCGAGTCGTCTGGGTATTCTTTCCTTGCAGTGTTGTGAATAGTTTGAGCTCTCATTAAGCTAAGATGAGGGATTAAAGGACCATAGGAGAAATCTTCTCTAGTTATTAGCTGATCACTCTTTCAGAAGGATCCATAGACTTTATCCTATTTGGTTTGTAACACCCAAAGAAGCTTTTGTAAAATTGTTACAGTAGGACAACACTGTAATTCTGAACCATTGGTTCAATATTGCTAATGAGGAAGTGTCTCACTGTGGACAAAATGAGATACAAAAGCTATTATCTTGCAATTTTATTTTTTCAGTCTAGAGAAAAAATAAACTTCACTTCTTAATATCGTTTCTCTTTTTCATACACCTTGAGGAGGAACCTCACCTTGTGTTCAGTTTCTGCTGACAGATGTAAGTAAAACAGTGTAGTTTTTTTTTTTTTTTTTTTTTTTTTGAGTCGGTAATAAAGTTATTGCAGCAGTGTTTTCAAATCATAGTGAACAAGATAGCATGGTAATGCACAGGATAGAAAATTCACTTTTCAATATCTGTAGTTACATTTCCAAAATGATTCTTCTTATTTCAGCAATTTAGGCTGTAGAAAGACCATGTCATAGAGATTATATAGTCTGCTTACACAGATCTTTACATTTTAAAAGAAGAATCCACATTTCATAGTAATGAAAAGCACAAATTTGCTGTATAGTGTGACATATTTAGCATCAGAATTTTATATTTGTATCTAATTCCTGGTTTATGTTACACAATCAAAATGCTTACAGTATTTACAGAGGGACTTTTTCTATGAAAATGTATTTTAATTGATCTGATTTCCTAACAGGAGTAAGAAGAATTATTGCTAGGTCTGTAAAGGTGCCCTTTTTTACAAGCTGGATAAATCATGTGATGCCACTTGGTCACTAAGCAATTGCTCAGAAAGTGTTCTTTTGTTCCAGTCAACTAATTCCTTTAATTAAATAGTAACATTTTGTAGGTTGCTGTGTATCAACGTCGCAGCAAATGGTTAGCTACATGCTTCAAAGAAAGAGGCAGCCAGTCTTATTTTTTTTTTGAATGTTTAGAATTGCCTTTTATTCTTTTTTTTTATTATCATTTAAAAGGCAAAAGAGAAAAAAAAAGCAGAGCAAAACAAAACAGTATAAGGGTACAAGTAATTAAGAACTACAAAAAAAACCAGTAAGTCTTATTTTTTGAGGCCTTAATCTCAGCATCTGAAAATAAATTTTAATAAATAAATAAATGCACAAACATCACTGTGGCTAAATAATGATTCCTTCACTGAAGTTGTATTGTAAATTTTCTCGTAAGGAATAGGTAAAGTTTAGATATTTTTTCTCATGGTGACATGTGTAACTTTTTTCCTTCTGGGCACTGTGGAGCAAGCCATTCTTTCTATAAAGAAGGTATTAAATGTTTTCGACACTGCAAAAAAAAAGAAAGAAAGAAAGAAAGACCAGGCAATGTAATGATGAGAAAGTTTTATGAGCACAGTACAAATTTGATTAGATTACAGAAATAAAAGAAAAAACTAACTCAGACAAGTTCTCATTGTTCCCCAATCAGTACTATTAGCTTTTTGGATGTTTTCTTCTAGCAGTTCTAGTGATTGATACACACACTAATACGTCTCAAAATAAAAGTGAAGAGCCTTCATCATTCACATTCTTAAGTCTTGTGTGACCATCTATTGACTAATTAGACCATTCTTTAATATTGTGGATGTATTGAATCAAAGATTTAATATATCGCCTTAAAATAAATTTTTACAAGTGGAATTATGTTTACTAATGAGCACATCTTTATTTCTTTATATATATTGATGGATTATTTTAAAAAATATTTCCAGTCCATTTGCTTGTGTGCAGGCTATGTACATATGTTCATTTACTTCTATTTCCTCAGCACTGACCAAGCCTGTTTGAATAAATACTGGACCTTCTTTCTCCAAATTCTGTATTGTGCTTTTGAGAAGTGGAAATGTAAGTGATGTAAATGCTTATATAAGCAGTGGATTTTCTAGTTTTGACCCATGAGTGCTTACTGCCAGGCTCTCAGAAGTTACTTGTGTGTGAAATATTGTGAGGACAGGCAGTACAGTCCATTCTTTCCGTGGTTCAGAATAACTGTGCTAGTCCTCATCTGATCTAGTTCTAATGATGAATTGCTGATACCACTTCCATTAGCGTGACACTGTTCTTGGTTTAGGTGTTGGTTGGATTCTCAAGTTGTACACAATACCCAAACTTTGACATCTTCTATGTCTTTCAATTCAGCATATATCCATCATTTTGGATTGATGGAATTTAGGGGGATTATAATATAATAAATAAAAAGTCATTAACTTGAGTGTTCTGTTGGTTCACAAATATGTAAACATAACTTAATGGTAATTTATATAAAAAAGTGTAACAGTGCTGGTTACATCATTGACATGATTTAAAATTATGAGATAAGAACCACAAAAGTGAACAGACAACTATTTGAATGCCTAAGAAATTTTTTATATTAAAAAATTCCAAGTATCAAAAAATCTAGAAATATTAAGAGAATTTCACTCATAAATATATCTGGGTTATGGTTCATTATGGTTCATGGAGTATAGGAGAAACCTTGTTAGATTAATCTAAGACTTTTGAAATTCTTATCTAGCCAAAAATGAAATAACTCACATTGTCACACATGCTATCTTAAATGCCCAAAGAAAATGTTTCAAGTTATGAGTGATCTCCTTTTCATTTCTGAAAGAAACAAAGGTTATCTCCCTCTTCATTACTAATATTATTTCAAATGTCTTGAAACACTCAAGTACCATTAAATTATATTGTTATCCTATTGAAATGTAATTTAAAATCATATAGAACTATTGTAGGGAGCTTCTAAGGCAAATACTGGCTTATTTGGTACGATGGTGTCGTCCTTTCTCTCAGTTTTGTTTTGTTTTTACCATTTATTTCCCTTTTCTTGAACGTCCAATAGGTAAGGTGGATGAAAATAATCAATGAGAAATATTGAGGCAGTGAATCTATTTTAAAGCAGATATGAGAACTTCATCAAATTTTCATTAAGGGGAATACTAAGTAAATAAGTAATTCTTTCATGTAGACAAATGGGGAAAAATTAGGGAAACAATCTGTCTTGGTGTCTGTGGAAAATATTCCAAAGTTGAAATTTGTAGGAATTTGTCTAAGGCAAAGAGCATCAACTCTCATGGCCATTGCAATGTTTACCATCTCTGTTCATTTCCTTTCTCAGCAAATAGTAAAAATAAATCATAACACAAACGAAATGTTAAGCTCTTTTATAATTGCAGTACTTTGAACCTAGCTAGAAAACTTACTCAAGTGAGGCATTTTCTACTCCCAAGCTTCTTATTAACTGGAAAAAAGTAGAACTCAGCCATATCCCAGGAGGACTGATGGGGTCTTAGTCAGTGTCTGTGTTGGGATAAAAAGTGCCCCTACCACCAAACATGTCAGGTTCTGGAACCTGTGCATGTTACCTTGTATGGCGAACTAATCTGTGTAAATGTGATTGCATTAAAGAATTTGAAATGGTGAGTGTCTTACTTTCTTAGCACTGAGACGCAATCTTTTCCCTACAGCTTGAAGCAGGAAAGGTTTCCTGTGCCCCACAGCTTGTAGAGGTTGCAGTCAGTAGTCAGGTGGCTCTGGGAAGCACAGCATGGCAGAGGGACCTGGCAGAAAAGTGGATGATGGCATAGTGCTGGGATCAGAAGCAAGTGAAGGGAAGACCCAGGAAGATGCAAATCCTTCCAGGCACTCCGCAGGGACACACTTCTTCTGACCCATGCCCCCTTTCCTAAAAGCAAACCGGCTGTAAGCTCATCAGTGGACTGAACCAGTCACTTCCCAAGAGTGCTGGGTCCAGGAGGGACATCTAGATATAAACATAACAGAGCATCTGCAACTGCCCATGCTGGGCCTAATGCCTACCACCAGGGACCCCTGGATTGGAAAACCAGGAGAGACTGGAAAGAAGGCAGAAGGGAAAGTAATCAAAGTATGGTTAGGAGATTGAAGTCGAAGAAGCAAGGCACTGATTTTTACCTCATTCCTCAAGAAATCATAGGGTTTGCTGTCGCTTGATTTTGGTTTTCTGGATTCAAAAACTGAGAGAGAACAGTGTTTTGTTTTGTAAGAATACGTGACAGCAGCCGCGGAAGGTCAATCTAATGTTATTGGCTGCTTCCATCCCGGAGGATTAAATTTAGGATTCTTGATGTCAAGCCCTCTTTAGCAGATAAATAAAACAATTAGGAAGGAGATAGGATTGAGAGGTGTTTCATTTATCTCACTGGAAAGATGGATGTGGAAATGTTATTTGCCTTGACATTTACTGTGTTACTGACATTTCCTGGCTCCCTGGCTTTTCTTTCTGATTTTGTATTTTATTGATTAGCTGGATTTTGATAAGAGACACATGTTTGTAAAATTCTATTATCATAGAACTAATTGAATGACACTACGCTTTCATAATGATTTACTGGATTTCAAGACACTTTTCAAAGTTATCTGAAATGTAAAAACAAAGCAATTTGAATATGTAACTGGGATCTTATAATAGGGTGGCTTTAGAATGACGGCTTTAAGCCATTAATTGAAAGTTAACTGGCAAAGTTTATCTTGTATTTTGAGGATTGCATGGTTCAGTTGCTACCTAGTATACAACTGGGATTTATTTATACCACACCTCGGGGTCTGATAGTGTATTAAGTTTGGAAGAATATTAATATTGCTGCAAAACAATTACTTGTTCATTTGCTAACTGATTAAAATTCATGCATACTTTATTTAAATGAATAGAGATTTTATAAATAAACCTCCTTGTACTCAAGGGTTTGGAAACAAAATATACATGCTAATGTAAGGCTACTTATTTTGTCTCCAACAGAAAAATCTTAATACATAGTGCTACATTAGTCTCATTAATGTGACTTTCACTTCCCATCATACTGCTATTAATCAAGGCACATGGGTCCCACCCCCTTTAAACACTGCCGCTGTTCATGATTTGAGCTACAACTTTGATTATTGAACTGCCCCCTTCTCTGTCCAACCATTACCGGCAAGGTGTCAAACTCATCAGAGAGACATTACTGTTATTCTTCAGGACAAGGGACATTTTTACATCACACTCATTTCTTCTTTGACACATAACTAATGGTGGATATTAATTTCTGGTTTTAAAATTTATGTGCATACTGGCAAAGATGAAAACAAAGCAAAATAGCACCACAGGTAGAGTTCACTGTGGCATTAGAAACATCCAGTCTTTAAACTTCTTCAAATAGTGCCTTATTTACTAATGATGAAATTGTAAATCTGAGTTAAATAACGTATTTTGATGTACCCTGTTCTTTCTCTACATGTGTGCTTTTAAACTAGGTCTTCTGTTTTCAAATTTTGTTTTACTCATAGAGAGACATACCAGGTGAAATACAATACTTACTTCTTGTATTGTGGTTTCTATAACTATTTCTTTCCTTCTTCGACTCTTTCGTGAGCTCTTGGTCTCTGTGATAGGAGTGTAGGATTTTGAGGAGTGAGAGCCAGCATTCAATGGTCTTACCGAAGGCCACGTGTCAGGCTGCCCGTAAACTTCTCCCTCAGCCCAGGGCTTATTATTCACAATGTGTTTGGTATATTGTCCTTGTTCTTTCCTCACACTCAGTGTCAGATCAACCAGTGCAGGGCATTGTTGATCTCTAAAGTAGTGTGGCATTGTTACTGTGAGTCAAAGCCCAGCAAGCTCTCAGTGTAGCATTGTTTCCTGCTGGAGCTTAAATTAGTGTGTGAACCATCTGGAAGGAAAAGACACATTGCAAAGATGAGGCAACTTGGTTTATTCACAAATACAGACTGCTTTTCAAAATAAGCGCAACATTTGGAGAGTCTGAGAAGACATTTGCATTTTTTCCATTAAGTTCATTTCTGTACTCAACTTCATTTTAGTTTCTCTCTATGAAAACTTTTATAAACTTTGTGGCTTTTGTAAACTGTGACTGTAAAAGTTAGACTAGTTGATAAAATTTGAGGGTATGAAATACATAGAGTCTTTTACTAGAGGATGAAGGAAAATTCTAAGCCATTATGGTTTTGTTTTACATTCCCCTTTTGAGCTAACTTCTTTGCATTCACTTTTGAAACTGGAACTGCTTCATCTAGAAAACAGTTTCAACTACATATTGTTTGAAACAATTAACAAAGCTATAGAAAACATTTTACAGTTAAAGTTTATAAAACAGGTGTTGAGAACTCTTTTCCATGGAAATAATTCTAAACATATCCATTTTATATAACATATGTTATCTTCTTTGATGGTAGTTTTATTTTCATCTTAAACATGAATATAATTAACTACTAGTTTGTTTTATTCTTTTAATTGCTAGTTTGCTAGCTATTGCCTTAATGAGCCATGATTATTTAAATGAAATATTTTCAAGTATTTTTGGAGGGTAAAATATTGTGTTACATCTGTTTCCATTTACCACAATGTACTATTTATTTTTCATATAAATGTCAGTTTAAAATAATGAATTTATTGATTTATTGTAACCATTTCATCCCCACAATATTATATGGATACTCAAAATATGGATATCCTATAGAATATGGTAGCAATTAGTAGTTACTAAATAAGCAATTTCCCTGTGACCTTTGAAGAAATATTCTTAAAAATGCTCTTAGTCTGTGCAGAGATTGAGGTTAACAAGGTTAGAGATGTTTCTAATTCAGGGTTTTTATGCAAGTAATGTTTGTGAAAGTATAATTAAAAACCAAATCTTCAGGTCCAGCTGAAAAATCTTATTTCATTTAAATCTCTATGAGAAGGTAAAACCTCTCTGTGGATTTAATTTCTCAGCATTGCATTTTTATTTTCATGTGGAGTGCATTGCCACTAAATAGAAAATTGTGTTTGAAAGGCACTGGCTGCATATTGTTGACTCCCCTCTACCTGTGTCTTTTGCAGTCCATCTCTGCCTGGGATGGGTGAGCTGAGGGTAGCGTGTGCTTGTCTTCAATGGTTTCCTCTTATGTGATTGGCTTAATCTGAAAAATAATTTTTAAGTGAATTTAGGGGCAATTACTTTATAAAGAAAAGCACTTTCCTTTTAAAGCACTTGAACTTCCCTGAAATGTGCGAGAAGTGTTGCACATATTCAAAGAAAACCCCCACTCAACCCATTGTACTAATGACTACCCCACGACTTAACAGTCCCTGGGAGCAGAACACATAGGCAGAGCTCAAGCTGTGAAATCCTTCATAAAATTCCAATTTTCACTGCTCTTAATTCTTGTTAGTGGTAGCCAATGCTGTCTTACATTGTTCACCATTTCTATCAATTCAAACATTAAAATAATGTTTCCCAACATTTCTTGCAAGCAAAACATCTTAAGCCATCAAAAGTTACCTTGCCTTGTACCTCTGACATTCATTTGATTTGTGACAGATTGTCTCACCCTGTGCTGCTCCCAACGGCCAATGATAGGTAGCCATTGGTGATTTTACCTATGGGTAAATTTCCATTTCTCGCACTGTGAGATGGGTGTATAGGGACAGGTCAGTACCCAGCCCTGACTTTCCTGTGGGCCTTCGCAGAGACTTTCTCCTTCACTTATCTGCAAGAACTCTGGAGGAGAAAAAAAACAAAGCAAGAACAGAATGGAAAGGACCGCTTGGCTATTTTTCATCAATGGAACAAAATAGTAAGACATCAGCTCTAAACTTAGTAGCTAATGAGAGTTTTTCATCTACAAATACTTTTTCTTTTTGTGCTTTGTTTACTATACCTTCTCAAGTTAATCTCCCACTGAGGCATACAATTCATGGAAGAAAACTTGTGCTAAAATGATCATAGCCTCCAGGAAAGCATTTGCTCTTAAAAGTACATTGGCCAGACCACTCTTACCCTGGTGTTCCTTATATCCACTCTTACATGAGTCATCCACTAAGCGTTTAGGCTTTAAGAGACATGTAGTCACCTGTTAATAATGCTTTGAGTCTAATTACAGTGCATGCTCTTCTGTTCTAGAACCACCAAGGCCCATTGCTCCTCCCCAGCTGCTGGGTGTTGGGCCGACTTATTTGCTGATTCAGCTGAATGCCAACTCTATCATTGGCGACGGGCCCATTATCCTGAAAGAAGTGGAATATCGGATGACATCAGGATCCTGGACAGAAACCCATGCGGTGAACGCTCCCACTTACAAATTGTGGCATTTAGACCCCGACACGGAATATGAGATCCGTGTCCTCCTGACGAGACCTGGGGAAGGTGGAACAGGGCTGCCAGGACCTCCACTAATCACCAGAACCAAATGTGCAGGTAAGACTGAAGGGCCCTCGTACCTTGTGGAGAAATGGCACGTGCCATACTGACAGTTCCCACTGTTCGCAATGATGTGGCTGCACGAGGAGACTTCCTCCGAAATAATGTGTCACCTTGGTTATGTCACAGTTCAGCTGACTTGACACCAGTGCGTGCTTCCTTTATTCTAGTGTTATTGTGAAAGTGGCTTCATTTCTTGCATGGTGATTTTGCTGAGCCATTTATGTATTCAATCCAAACATTTGTGATAGCTGTAGCTGAAAGTATTGTTGAGCGAGAAGACTTTTTCAGTTTAAGGAAATATTGAACACATTTTTACCATGTGAAAATTGTCCTCTTCAATAATGTGTTAGTCTGTGCAGGGGCCTTATCATACCAGGTAAATCAGAAAAGTTACTCAGGACAGTTGGAGAATGTCTCCATGAGACATTATTCTGTTTGAAAAATCCATTGAAAATTAGCTTAGCGAGTTGACAGCTAGCTGTAGAACACAGAAAGTCTTTCATTCCATGTCTAAGCTTTCTTCTTGCTTTTGGCATGTCTGCTACAGAGCTAAGAAAATAATAGTGTGCAAAATTAAGAAGAAAAAGAAATAAAACATGCTCATGATTTCTGACTCTTTACTATACCATGCTGTTATAATTGGAGGAATTGTTAGCTATATACCAAGCACCACGAAAAATTCTATCATGTAAGTTCTTTGGGTGCAGTTTTTAGGGAAGTGTTTATTATAGAAAGCAGTTTGATTTTCAGTTTACTTTAAAAGGTATTTTGCATTCATCACCCATTTTGTTGAAATACTTTCCTTGGCCAATTGATAATTCAGTTTCTGAAAATTGAAAACAAACTGTGAAAATTAATGAAACTGTAAGCACTTATATAATATATCTTGTTTCTAGAAGATTTGCTTGTTATTTCCAGTATTATTGAGCTGTTCACCAGGAATAGTGAAGCATAATAGATACAAAACTCATTCAATTACCTAATAAACTCTATAATCTGTTAATATGTGTCAACCCAGATAAATCAATATATTTAAAGCACCCATTAAGAGATATTTACTAAAGAACAATTTAACAGCTCATTCATTCATTTGAGATTTAGGCAGTAGAGTATTTACTAATTTATTGGTTGGCACCATACTTTATTATTTGAAAAACATTTAATCCTACAAGAATATTTCCACTGCTGAGCTGAAGTTTTATAGTTCGTTTAAAATGTTTTGTAAAGATACACCTTCCTGTTCAAATTCTTGAGATAAAACATTCTTAGGATATTCATTCCGGTAAATTTGACTTCAGAACCTCAACTAGTACAGAGAAGAGACTGAAAGCAGAAACTGCAGAGATACAAGAATAGTTCACTACGTGTTCCAAGATTAGTATTCCACAGTAATACGGAAAGACAAACAAGAGGCCATTTTACTGTGCAAATCATTCATTTTTCTATAACATCACTCTTTGATTTCTAGTAAAATTACTCTTTTCCGCATCTTATCTCTATAATGTATGTTCAGGATACAAGAACCAATGATGATTTGATAATCCAAGTCCCTCTCTCTGCTTTCCTTGCCTACACTTCTTTTAAATATTTGGCTTGGTTTTGATTTTTTTTTCCAAATATGGCTTTAAAAATTAGCAGTAGCATAGTGTGCACATTTGTGTAATGTGATTTTTGCTAATGGAGGAATTATTTGAAACTGATCGTTGGTATAAAAGCCATGGAGATTGCATATGAATGAGACTGTGTTTTAAAGTTAGTTATGTCCTCCATGGATCAAATCACTGTTTACAAAAAAAGCACCAGGCAAATGGACATCACGCTTCCATGTGTAATGCTAAGGTTCATGCTCTTGGTGAACTGCAATAAATGAAAATATGCCAGGATAGCACTTTAAGATACTTGATTCTGAAAATAGTCTCACCTGTGTAGGAGGGCACAGAATAAAAGTAACTGACACCATCACTGCTTTCTAACTTATAAAATACCTTGATATTTTGAAATATCATTAGTAGTTTTATTTGATTCTTTAAGAAACAATTAGTTTGTATAGTATATGCTTATATTAAGTAAATGGTGTCAATGACTTGCTTTTTTTTCCCAGTTTTAGAGATGTTGGTGTAAAAATCATCTTCAATGGTATGAATGTGTGTCACACTTATAATAAACATCTCCACAGTTATGTGTGATACAACTTTTTTGAGAGAAAGGCGACATATTAGAGATTTTTCAAGTGTGTTGGAGACTTGAAGGAAACTATGTTTGTGAACTCTTAAGAATGTCTACTAATATTTTCTCTAAAAGAAAAGGAGGGAAATCTTATACAAATATATGTGGCAGTATTTCTAAAATTATCCTGAAAAAGAGAAATTCAATGTGATTGCTAAGTACTGCGTATCTAAAGCTTGTAGTAGTTAAAGTTATGATGTGTATTTATTTCCCTCTTCAAGGTCCACTTTTCTTCAGCAAAATTTTAGAAAAATCGCTTGATCTTTAGCAGGACCTCTCGTGGCCTATGCCAGAGATCCCTCATCAACAAAGCAGAGTAAAACGTAGGCTACATTTCATACTACTTGATTTTAATAAAGATTTCAAATTCTTCAAAATTCTTTGAATCCAGGGAAATATTCCCTCTAAGATCCCAGCTATGGCATTTGGAAGAAGTTCTCATGTAATTCTATTTAATGGCATTGTGGTTACTGGTTTTGTAAGTTACACTGAACACAGAATATATAAAACCCTATATTTTGATCACAACCAGGAATATATCACTTATGAAAGTAGGTTTGTACCGTGAGTATAGTCTGGTTGAATTAATATTGACTATTTTGAAGTAGTTGTTTTAATATGTCATGTATATCTTATTCTTCATAGTATAAATCCTTCTTAGTGGGAAGTATGTTATTCATTTCACATAAAAGTTTTATAAGATTATTTCTGAACTTTAGAAATTCTCATTTCATTTTTCTATTTTATACTGAAACAACTTTTGTGACTCCTAAGGAACAATTAAAGAATAAACTACTTATTCTTTACTATTTTTAGAAACCTATTTTAAAGCATTTAAGATGTTGATATTTTATTTCTGGCAGTAGTAAATAAAGTTACTTTGAAGAATTCTGTTAATAAATTTTCAGCAAATCCATTAAAATATACTTTTGTCCAAAGGAATTAATTTTACACTTGTGGACTTTTTAGATAAGTATTGATCAGAGTTAGTTTAGAATCATTATATAAAGTGAATTCATCAACATATGTTTTCTGTTGACATCAATCTTTTGAGTTAGATGTACTACCATGTCACTGTTGTGTTTGTTGAGTTTAATACTCAGGCAAGAAAACCTTCAAGCCATCAGCGACTTGTCTTAATTCCAAAGTGCTTGGCCACAGCAGCTGAAACCCGTTGTCTGGTACTTTAAAAACCTCCCTTCCAGTCCCTCTAACTCTTGTCCCTGGTGAATTTTCCTCCTGTTAATGTAAAATATAAAATGAATAAGCAGAAGTACAACAGGCCATCCAACAGGAGTCATACAATTCTTCTAGTTTAGTAACGGCTTTAGAATATCTAAGTTATGCATAAAAAACTGTAAAACTTTTGAATACAGTGTACAAACATTAACGTCTATTTTACAAACTAAGAACACAGACTTTTGAACAAGACTGTCTCTTAAGGGCCAAGAAGATCATGGCTTTTGCCAGTTATAAGTCTATAAGAAATGCAAAAGAGAACAATTTAGCAAAAACTATTTAGTTACTTCTGCAGCATATTAAAAAACAAAACTATCATGGTTGATTGCATTCTACCAGGACAATTACTTTTTTACAAAATAAAGCAAATTGCATGGAATAGTAGCTTAAATAGTAACCAGAATTGAAAAGCAAAACTTTAAATACATAAGTAAATATGAACTTCCTAAGACTTTATTTTTTAGACATTTAAAACCTAACAAGGCAGTAGAAAACTCAAGAAATTAGACAAATGCAAAAATCTCTCTTTTCAAATTTTTTTTTTTTTTTTTTTTTTTTTTTACTAAGAACAGGTTGCTATAATAAGCCCTATAGATTCTAACATTATCCCTGTGTATTACTTTTTTGGGGTAATATACTTTAAGACTACAGTCTCTATTTGTTCCCTGAGAAAGCATAGCTTTCTGGATGCTTCTCTCTTCTCTTCTATTAAAAGCACAGTACACTGGTGTTGAGCACTTAAATATAGGTTGTATTTTTAAAACTTTAGTTAACAAAATGTATAAAAAATGTATTTCCTCATTTTTTTTTTCTGAAAATGACTACCTGCGTGGTTGCCAAACCTATTTTTTGTTTGTTTGTTTACTTTCCAAAGAACATTGCCATTGTTGGGTGAGTGTTATTGGCTGACTTGGGGTCTCTCAAGTTAGGATGGGGCGATTAGAGCCTCCAGTAGCAGAGACCGCCTAAGTGTGCTTCATGCTTCTCTAGGAACCTAGGGGTCTGATTACTGCACTGTTTGTCTGCATCCTGACCCGTTATTGTTCACATAATGTTTCTTGAGGCACTTTATACACTTTTTAAAATGGCATAAATGTGAAGTTGTCTTACATGGGAAGTAATTTAAAAACTCCATTGAACAATCAGAGAAAATATGCATTTTTTTAAACTGTGTGTTTGTTTCCTCTGGGTATACCATCTGGTATAGAAGCAAAGAAAATACAGTTTCTCTTTCTCTTATTACATCGAAATAAAATATGCCATCATCAGGAGTTGCCTGCATTGCATACTTCGGCAGTTTCACGTGAAAATTGCTCTTCGGAATTGCCTTGTGCTTCTGGGTAGCCCATTGTGGAGCTGCGTGGTGATTAACTGACATTTTAGCAGCTTCTGTCTGGTAGGGGAGGTCAACAGTTCAGGGTCCAGAATGTAATCTGTTTACACAGTTGGGAAAACGGCTCGGTGCCCGTGTCCCAAAATTCACCGCTCTTGGCAATTTTGGGTGAAACATGGGGATCTATGAAGCATGATAGGAAAGTGTCTCCTGTCACATATAGACATTTATTAAAAATGCCTCCTTCTCTCTCCTGAAGTGAAAAGGAAGGAAAGTAAAAGTAAAACAAAGGGTTACTCACTCATTTACTATGCATTATAGAATTAAGTTCTGGCTTTTTGTCTAGAGCGTCATCAACAAAATAGTAACTGATTGTCATGCTAGTCTACGCTAGTTATCAATGGCAAAAGCTAGTTTCTACCAGTGCTCAGCTTAGCGCTTACCACAAAATGAAGAGCTCTGCTAATACCTGCTGTGGCTGAGCAGTGAAAGGATGATTCAACGTTCGATGTAAATTGATGACATATCAATGCTTATTTTGAAAATTTTTAAAAAATATATTAAATTTGATATATAATCTTATGCATTGCCTTTATTGTGTTTGAATAACTTTAAGAAGCAATGTTACTATTATTACATTCAAGAACGCTAAAGATAAAATTCAATAATGTACTAGAAAACAGTTCTACAGTTTTCTTAGAAGTCTAAAAGAATGCAAGCCTAATGTAGAATTGTTTTTAATAATAACTTGACTTTGTTTCTCACACTGTGTGGCTAATGTTGCCATTTGAAAAACACTGAATTGTTTTGGAAATCTTTTTTGATTTGAATTTTTATTAGCAATACAAGGTTAAATATTAGGTCTTCAAATTTATGCAGGCTTGTGCTTAATTCCGTTATTCCACAGAATCAAATCTCTAAGCACAGTAAAATGCAAAGAGGAAAGAGCAGAAGTCCAAGCAGAGCTACCTTGTCTAACCGAGGTGTACACGCTACTGAATTGTGTGTCCTGCACTGGGGCTCTGGCCCCACAGCGGGCTTGGGGTACTGACTGAGCAGACAGCTAGCAGGATCCAGCTCCATTCACTTGTTTGCATGAAGCGAATTGTCATTATTGCAGGCTAAAGATAAAGAGAAACTGGAGACAGAGAAGACAGGAGTATGATTAAAGACCTTGCCTCTAATCGTTACACTCCTCTCCTTTTACAGGAGAAATCAGAAATCAAGAAAATGTCTTTCAGTAAATACGTTTTAAAGATTTTTTTGTAAGTGATTAATTTATTTCATTGTTTGAATTACTTTTCCTTTTCAATATATAGAGTCCAATATTAGTAATATGCATGCAAAACATATAATATATGACCTTATTTTAGAGGAGGAAATTAGATACAGCAGAAATTCTAGAGCTACTGTGTACCAGATGGGACATTTGTTTATTGCACAAAATTGATTGAGACTCCAATTTTTACTGACTGCCACACTCAAAGCTGTAGAAGATACACTTTTAGTAAGACAAATTCTTATCCTTATTGACTTTTAGTATCATACCATAATAAAAATATAAAATATTTTAAAGTCTAATGAAAGTGGTAGAAAATTTTTGCCAAAATATAATTTTCTTATGCATTGTAAACTTTTCCATACTGACCTGGATATAAAGCTTATGTTGGAAAACTAAAACCTATTGCCTTAGCCGTGATTACACACCTGTGAAACAATGCTGACGCTAATGGTCACCAAAGGATTGTTTGCATTTTCTTTAAAGAAAACTTTTTATCCACTTATAGGGAGTACATAGGAAGAGATGAAGGCATTACAATTTTCAGTCATCAAGATAATTTTGTAAAAACTCTGGGATTCCTGGATTACAGAAATGTTATTCTGAGTTTCCATGGGACTTAAAGAGAGGAAGAGACAAACAGAGAGCAGAGAGACAGAGAGAAAGACATTTTAAGGTAACTGACATGTACATTGTGCTACAGATCTGTAGTGTCAGGAGCTCCCAGCATAAGAGTGTGAGAGATAAATGATTGATTATGAAATCATCTTGCTTATTATCTTTTTAAAGTTTTAGGTCAGGAGTAAGATGCACAGTTAATTATACATCTCAGTCCATGGTACACTTCTTTGTAGGTAACATTATCAACAAAAATGTAATTACCTTTACTAACTAGACTGGAGTTGTCAGGTTAACTTTTTGCCCCTCTGACTTACATTGTTGATGAAAAGCATTTGGTAAGCAGTGAAAATGACACTGTGTATATTTATCCTTAGCACTTTACCACATGTTGAGTCCGTTAATGGTATCATTAAGTACTCTTTTTATTGGCTTCATTGTTTTTATTGAAGTTTGCATGCTACAATCAAGCTGACAGGTGGGAGTGATTTACTTAACAGCATCCATCTCACAAAGTAGCCTGCATTTCCCCTCAAGCCCTTGGAATTTTATTTGATATCAGGGTACACAAATGCCTTTAAAAATACAATGATTTATTAACACAGCTTGAATGATAATAACAGGAAAGTGTCTGATGAAGGAAAATAACCTATGTGAACGTTAAAGATTCCAGATACCAAACTCCAAGATGTGTTCACTATGAACAGGGGTTCTAGAGATCCAACCTGTGTGTGCTTTTGTAGGGTGCTATTGTGGTCACGATGATACATAGATATGTTCCAGACTGTCTTCCTTCTCCCCAGGAAACTACTTCTGCCTGTAGTATTCCCTCCCTACTTACTTCTTTAGGAAAAATGGGGAAAAAAAATCAGTACAGACACTCTTATCTTTGGAATAAAGAAGGAAACTGCATCAGGCTGTAACAAAAAGTATCCCCTAACCTTTAAGGATAACTTGGTGAGAACACAGCAAAATGATTACTTGTGGAACTCATTCATTAAGAATGGTCTTAATTATAACTAGCATTTGGGGAGCAATTTCTTGAAAGAAAAAAAAATGTGTCTCATTATTTCATCATTCTGTGCAATCTGGACATAGGATCATCATCTTAAGAACTCCTTTGCAGGTGCTCACTCATGCAGGGAGGGCTTTCCTCTCCTCTTTCCTCTCCTCCAACATGAATGTAAAGTGCAGACAGAAAGAATCTCATACAAAGTAAAGAGATAATGCGAATTTCAATCTGGAGCCTTGTAAGTATTCCATGAATCCAATAGCAAATGAACTTCAAAGGACAGGAATTCATGCCTTTCATGTCACCCAAGGCACAATCTGTGCAAATTCAGCTGTCACTACATATGACATGGCCCAGAAATCCTTGAGTGATGTCCATTTTAATTGTCTCAGCTCACTCAACTTAGTGAAGTTGAGTTTTAATAATTCGTCTTTCTCTTTTTGGTCATGTTTTTATTTTCTACCCCTACATTGCCTCTCCAAAACAAAAGGATTATAATTAATTAGCAAACAAAAATTTACCTGTTACATAAATTATTTTAAGTAGGTATACCATGTTATATCTTGTCCAATATAATAAGCCTCGTATTTTTGTACAGATGTTACATGCAAATATGTATGTTTTGCTAGCACAAGGCTTTTGAAAAAATATACTGTAGAAAATAGACCTTATATTTATAAAGTAATTATTTTGGAAATGTGAATGACATTTGAAAAGTTGTTTAAATGGGAAATATTCACATAGTTTCACAATCTTCTTCATGCTTCTCCATCTCTTTCTGCCGCTGAGTCCTCCGTTGGCATCTGCGTGCACACTGTATATGTATCAGACCACTGCAACAATCACCTGCTCCCCTTGGAGAAAATAAGGGAAAAGTGCGCCAATGTTTGGGGACATTTCTTGCTGAAAGCTCCAGATTCTGTAAAGATTATATGAAATTCTTTTACCCAGCTTGTTGTGTAAATTATATAGAATAAAGTAATATACCAAATTTTGCATACAATGAATTTTTAAAAGCCATCCCTAACCTGCCAGTATGTATATAGCTGATGTATTCCTTAAGAGGCACTATTACAGATCTTTCTTTCCTTTAAGACCTATGAGGATTTTGTAAGTTTAGGACATGTACAATTTTTGGTTCTAAATATTTCACTTGCTTTGCTGTGAACCCTTTTTCTCTCTGTTTTTACAGAACATGTTATTATCTTTAATGGCTACTTAGTAATTGATCTGTTGGACACAAGTACTTGAATTTATGTAGCCCTTCTATCACTGAAGACTTGGGCTATGTAGTTGTTGTAAATGCTGCAAAGAGTTGTATGCCTGTATCTCTTTTTTCACATACCCAGCATATTTTTCTATTAATCTATCCAAATATTTATACATCGCTGTCTCCAAGAAGGAAGTCTGTGCATGTAGCCGTACACTGTTAATAGGAGAAAGTGCTTTAGATTTAATAATAGCTATCCCCCCATTAATCATTTTCTGGGTACTTTCCCTCCGTAGTGATGTGATTTGAGCATTTTCAAGCAGCTCCTTAATGGATAAACAAAGACTGTGTTTATATTGAACATTCGCATTTTCTATCGTGTGACTATCTTCTTTGTGACAGACACTTCTGGAAATGCCAGGGCGTCTAAGGTTAAGATTGATTTCTAGGCGTGCAGATCTAAGGAATTACCATCTTAGTAACTCATATGTATTCAGTACTAAGTGAGCCAGGCACTATATGAACTCTTGGTTCAAGACTTACATGCGTTTCTGTGTGGAGTTAGCAACGCAGGGTAGAAGGGCGGAAGGTGGGTAAATCAGGAGGCCCGTGAAGAGTGTCGTAGATGTGTTCCGTGGCTGCCGTATGAGTGGCACTGGATCAAGCAGCCAGTCGAAGGACTTAGTGGTTATGAGTTAGAAGACAGTAGACTCACCAGTTCTGTGTTAAAATGTGAGTACAGCTTTTACTTGTACCAGTGGCCAAGTAACTTAATTTCTCTGAATTTTTATCTCTTCTTCTATAAGAAAAGTGTCACTAGTACAACCTGCTCAATTTGATGTTATTCTGGTCAGTTATGTGTAACACTAAACTTTCTGTGTGAAATTTCCAAGAATTTTGCCAGATGATTGTTAAGTAATGTTTACAATATGAATTACATAAAGGTATACTAATTATATTTTAAAGAGTGATAAACATACTTGAAATCTCCTAGCTATTTTTGTATGTTACAGAAATGCGTGAACTTTGAAATTTCATGATACTGAGAAGAGAATCTAAGGCCTCACACATACTAGGCAAGCAGTGTACCACTGAGCTGCACCCCTCCCAGCTCCCGTGAAGCTATTTAGATCTACTTCAAATGTCTATCAATGAACACAAAAAAGCTCATTTTTAACAATTCTGTCTTGAGAAGCTTAAAGCTGTAATAGGAGTATTGCATCATGCAAAGGGCCACAAATCACAGCTCTTCCCCACAAAGCCCTGTTTTTTGGAAAAATCAAAAATGTGTTTAAAGGAGTAAACACTCTGTGGTACAACAAAATTCATGCAAAATGCTTAATTAGCTTTGTATATGAAAGAAACAAAGCCTATTATGCATTATAAATATTTCATTAAATATAATTTCCCTACTATATTTAACATTACAAACATGCAGAAAATCTGAAGGAAGTGCCCAGTGAATACCCGTATGTCCATTACTGTAATGAAACTTTTGCTTTGTGATCTCTTATTTATCTACTTACATTTTTTTCATCTATGTTTCTCTTAATTGATACATTAAAATATTCTATACAAGGAAGGGATTGTTTAAAAGAACAAATTGCTACAATTTTTGTTAGAATGTCTAGAATGATTTTTTTTTTTTTAAAGAAATAATACTCCAGCCCTTTGGAAAAGGATTGAAAGGCAACTTCAGGGAGATTAGCAGACAGCGACTTCAGGCTAAGCAAAAATTGATCAGTGGTTGGACTGAGACAGTGGAGATAAGAATCCCAATGAGGACACAGAGTTGAAAGATATTTGAGAGGTGCAATCAGTGGAATTTGGTGACCCATTGGAGGTGAATTCTGGCCTGCGAAATAATGTATAGTGATAGGCTTTAACTCTAAGGAGTGAAACACTGGGAACACCTTAGAAGAAGACTGTGTGTTTATTTTGAGAAATGAGATAGCTGATAGGCAATTGTATTTCTGGATCTATGGTTCAATACAGAGGGCAAAGAGTGAGATATACAGATCCAAGGACCATCACCTTCGCATCCCTGCTGAAAGAGTCCTCGGTGTGCTCTCCTGTCTTTGAATAGACATTTAAGCACGTTTACAACAGTTTAAGAAGTTATAATCCTTCATAGGGATATTGTCCTATATGTATTCATTTCTTATTTCATTCACTATTAAGGACAGACTCTGTAATGTAATGTTTGTAACCTTCAAAATAGTTTGTTGTTTTATGGTTATGAACTATTAAAATTGTTCAGATATTCTTTACGATGATAGTGTATTTTTCTGTGTTTGCCACAATGGGCAGCTCCATCTCTGTGCGGAGTGTGGAATGAAAACAGCGCGGCATTGGATTTCACAGCCCATCCTAGGCTTCTTGCCAATAACTGAATGTGTGTTGAGTGTACTTCTGTCTTCTTCCTGCGTCGCTCTTAAGACCATTGTGCTTCATCTCAAAGTTCCTTCTTGCCCTCTGCAGCACTTGAGCCTTCAGGAAAGTCTGCAGAACAACAGTGATGATCTGGAGCCTTGCTGACTTTCTTTCTTTCAGGTACCTACTTGATAAAATTCTGAATCCTTGGTATCTTACCAGGCCCTCCAGTTAGAACAACTTTTCTTTGCAACTTTTTATCAGATTCTACTTGAGTGCTTTGCATGTGAGCTATAATAATCAGTCTGCTTTTCTGTTTTTTTTTTTTTTTTTTTTTTTAACTCTTAAATCAGAAACTGTTTAGGACAAAAGTACATATTTACACCTTTACAAGGAATTTCATGACAACAGGGGAAATAATGCATCTATGACTAACTAGTTCAGCAAAGAGCAGAAAGTAAGTATTTCTGTTCTTTCAGATTTTGGTGAAACATTTTTTATAAACTAAGTAGGTCAGCAAAACTGAATTACAGACTGAGTTACAGTCTCTTAGAAAGAAAAGGTAGGGAAATTCATAGCAATTCATTCCTTGACTTCTTTGTCTTAATACAGTGCTAATTATATTGGAAAACTTAGTTTGTTCTCTACTTTTGTTTTTAGCTGATGTCTTTGTCACTTGTGATATTGTCTTCATTTTGTAAAGAACCAATAAGCCCTTTTTAAAGCTGTCTTTGGTCAAATCAGTTGTTTAACTTTCTAAAGCTAAAAGTCTTAGTTTTCTGAAAGTATAAGAAATACCTGAGACAAGAAAAAGGCTTATTTGGGGTGTTTTGCAGTCTGTATTGGTTGATCTCATTTCCTTGAACCTGTGGAATCATGTAATGATAAGAACTCCTGGTAAAGGGGAATCACTCAGCTCAGGACCTGTGCTTGAAAGACAGGAAGAGGGAGGTTTTGGATTCCACATTTCCCTTGAGGGAAAGTTCTCAATGACTTAAAGACCTCCCTGTAAACCACACCTCTAAAAGGGTCTACTAGTTTTCTGTAATGCCCTAAGAAAATCCAAGCATTCACCACCCTGGGGAAACACTTAACATTCGGATTATAGCAGTATCTAAAACCGATCAGTCCTTTTTAGAATACAAGAGAATGTAGCCACTACATTGAAACTAGCTCCTAAATAAGAGTCAAATTGGGCAACTGCTAAGCTTCTACAACTACATTTCGACACAAAGTGTTTGTACATATATCTATAAAGTTAAGTGAGGTGCTGCTACTTTTATCTCAATTTTTAGATCAAGGATTGTCCTGGTGAAGAAATTAACTCAGAATTGCACATTTTTCTAATGATTAAAGAGGTCTAATTATAATTCTTAAATATAAAAGCCATCAGTCTTTGAATAACAAGGCAATAAAAATCTGCCTCCAGCAGAACAACAAAATAGAGCTACTGTGATTTTATAAACAGTATATAATATTTTAATTTTCAAGGAACGGGTAAACTATTCATTATTTTGTGATTTTCAGCAAGTAATAATGCATGTATCTTCATTTAAAAATACAGTCTCAGCTTGGGCAGGTGGTATTTAAGGTTTGGAGTGAGAAGTGGTTGGACAGTGTAGCAAGGCACATTCCAAGTGCCTGCCCCAGAAAAAGGAGAGAAAGAGATGTGAACAGTTTCCATTGCTGCCTGCTGTTAAGTAGGGGCTCACGTTATCCCCTGAACAACCTCATGCTTGTGGCAATAACTGTGCACTTTGATTTCCCTGAACTAATATGAAAGTGCAATTCAGTCTTTTGGATGAAGACTGCATCACTTGTGTCCTGACAAATTTTTGTCACTCAAATCTAGTTGATGTGTAAGTAGGTTATGACGTGCTGGCTGAAATGACTTTGGATTAGCTGTACTGAGCAGAGGCAAATTTTGCTGGAGTTGTTACTTTTGCTTTTCATCTCTCTCCTCTCTCTCCCAACTTGCTCTTACTCTTTCCCTGAGTCGATTCATTCTGCTTTCTTGTTCCTTTTTTAGATTAGGTATTTAATTATACCCAAGAACTGTCTTCCAGTGAAATGAAAGAAATTTTCCATGGAAACTGCATGTTTATTTGTTTTATTGGTTTCTCAACTATCTGTGTGTATGTGTGTGTGTCTGTGAATAACAGTGCAAAATCTAGGTGGTTCTCAGTTTTATTTTGCTTTCTTACTGGGGCTCTGTATCCTTAAAGGCAAAGTGTGCAGTGTCTATGACCTTAAGTTTTCAAAAGGAATCATCATCTGTCAGTTGGTGTGAAGTTTAGGAAATACCAACATTCTGCCCTTTTACTTTCATAATTTTTCACATGCAAGCTTTCTATTCCTAAAATGTCCTGGTGTAATTATGGGGAGGGTGGAGAAAGTATGGATCTAAATTTTTTAATAAATATATCTGTATCTGTCATGGAGAGAAAATGAAAGACAACATTATCATTACTCTAAAAAGTGACTCACAAAATCTCAATGTAAACTCCCATAATAGCATGCCTGAGAAGATGTCATTGCCTGGATAAATTAACGCATCAGGTAAGATCTGTTTCTGTTCTAAATAAAGTGATTGACTTAAGGAATTCTGTCCTTAGAGAATGCAGCTAAAGTCAATAGTTTTTTTTTAAGTGTCCAGATAAGACTGTAAGGAATTAGTTTTGTCTTCATTCTCTTTATGGGAGCATATGCTGAACAAAAGCACAGAAATGCTTTTAGATATTGACAGAGATATGGAGAGCTACAAACTGAGTGTTGGTGTAGATAAATAGTTTGTGTACTTCCCAGTCACTTTATCTGTGATCTACAGGGGCACCTAGCTTGTCCGAATACCAGGCTGTCTGCAAGTTAGTGCTTGGATCTGCCTTGTCTTCCAACTGTAATAGTGGTTGTTGCATGAAGTTTACAATTATATCAGATGTTTGTTATTAAAATACTGTTTACATTAGTGTAAATGATACTTGAAGAAACCTATACTGCCCTTACTCAGATTTCATGTGGCATAGTTTTATTTCTATCTATTTCTCGATATATATTTTAATATACATGATTAATATGTATAGATTTAATAAAATATATATGTATGGCTAAGGTCAAATAAGAACATTTTTCTTTGTTTCCATTGTTATCCTTTTGAACAACATTAAGAATTCCTGAAATCAGGAGTTCAATATTTTAAAAAATATTTTACCTTATTTAATGTAGTCCTGATGCAGAGCATTACATCTCTAGATGTAGAGGATAAATGTGTGCCCCTGGTCTTAGTTCCTCCCCATCCCTGCCCCATGGAACCCTCTTCTGCTCTGTTTCTATTTATTTGACTTCTTTTGTGTTTGATTCTGACACAATGTTGATTATGAGATATTTTTTCATCTGTGTCTGGCTTACTTTGCTGAGCATAATGGATTCCAGTATTATCTGTGTGGTCACAAAGGGCAGAATCTCCTTTTGGGGACAGAATAATATTCGTCTATAGAACAACATGATTTCTCACCCATCCCTTCACTGATGAGCAGTAAAGTTGTTTCCACATCTTGCTGCAGGGAGTGGCCCGGCAGCATGTCTAGGGGCACTGCTTTCGTTGTCCTCAGGAATACAGAGGACAGATTGTGGGCTCACGGGGTTGTTCTATTTTTGTTTTATTTTTTTCAAAATCTCTGTCCTGCTTTCCATAATTATTTTAGCCATTTGCATCCTCACCAACAGTGCACGAGGTTTATTTTCTCCCCACAAGCTTACTGACACTTGAGGCTTCTTTTATTTTGAGCAAAATCCATCCTTCCTTCCATTTCAATCAAAATGCGTGGGAGAATTAAATTGAGCTGTTACTTATTTAGGATATGTCACACGATTTACTTCTTATGATTTTTTTTTTTTTTTTTTTTGAGAACACATTTTTCTAGCATTTGATGTTCCTCCTGAAACATTTTCTTTCCAGTGATTTAGTTTGGAGAATTTTTCAATTTCTGAGTGTCATTTTCTGTTTTCAGATTTTAAAAATATTACTTTACTCTTCTTCAAGCATACAGTTTGTGGTTAAATTCTTAAAAATTTCTTAAACTTACAATATTTATCCAGGCTAGGAGTCAGACCACTTTTTACTTAAGACTATTGGTGACAGTGTTTCTGATAAATTGTTATTTCATATATAACTCAAGAGGTAGGTAAGTTACAGAGGATAGAATCAATCCTAAAATAAATTTGGAGAAGGCATGTAAGTACCAATAAGATATTAAAGAGTGGATGATCACTTGTGTGATGGGAATCTTATTAGTAATGTAGCCTATAATTGCGAGGATCAAGTTTAAGAAATGTCTATTCTGCTTTTAACTCATGTCATTTTAGATCTTTTTGTATGTAATCATACTGTGCTTATACTGTTTGGTATAGTTAATCTGAAAATTATCTAGGAATCATTTCTTTATAGCTAATTTTACTTAACTCTTGTCATAAATTAGTATTACTTTTGTTTAGCAAGAAAGTAATACATATTGTAATTTATATGCATTGATTTGAAAATACTGAATTGAAATTAAGCTGATCAGCATGAAAATACATCAGTTAAAAAGCAAGTAGCATAGGGAGACAGCTTTGCCTATATTTCTTGCTCAATTTGACATGAATTATAGATTTTTTTCACTGGAAATAGTAACATAATTAGCTTATTATGTTTCTGGTAAACTTTTTCATTTAAGTTTATGTTTAACATTTACTTCATTTGTTAGAGTTCAGTAACTGACAGTTACAATGAGATTAGTTCACATTGGCTACATACATATTTCTACACCATTTTGATTTTCTCACCAACAAACAACAGTTTTTCAGGGTTGACATAAACTTTTCATTTATATTTGTGGGTAAGGCATGAAGGAAACATTGAACTGATTACAAAGAAGTTTTGCTTTTATCATTGTTATAATTTGGGGGAAATTAATATTTTGTCCAGATATGTGAGTATAAAAACTCTTTAACTGGCAGTTATTTTATTTACCTATTTATTTAATTACACAAAAAGCTCAAACGTCTCATCTGTTTGTTGAGTTGACGTTGCCTTAAGTGAGTCAGTGAGCCTTGACAGTCTAGACTTCATCTTGTAGATTCCCTTGCTTGGACTTTCACTGTGATTATTTGGGGAGCTCTTGGTGTCAGAGATGTGTTTGAATATGTGGAGAACACTTGAATGGCACCCAGTCTTCTTGTTACTTTAATATACATTAATTAAATGAATATAGCATATAGATGGCCCATGATTTTGCAGATATTTTTCTTCTCTGGCCCAAACTATCCGTGAAATATGATTAGTCCTCCTGGAGTTCTACCTAATTTTTTTTTTAACATTATGCTTCAAAAACTGTGTTTACTATATGCATATCAGCAAGAGTTCATTTCAGCTGATATAAAATAGAAATTAACTTAAGTCAGTGCTGTATTTCATAATTTAAAAAAAAATAGTGTTTTAATTCCATGTTAGTGGTAGTGGAGGAGATTCATATTATGTGGTTGCTACTGTAAGATAGAGCTGCTGGGGGCCTGAAATTTTACCAGAAAAAACTATGATACATGTGAACAGCCAATTTAACAGTAATTTCACATTGCAACCCTATTTAAAATATGAAGCTGTTAATAATTTAATGTAACAAACGGATGAACACATTCCTTCATGAAGAATGCATCTGAGAACATGCACGGGGTTATGGCACCTGGGAACTAGGATGCTAGCCTCATGCTTCATTCAAGAATAGTAGTCACATTTTGGTTCATCTCTGATCAGTTATTGTTCCAGCATTTCTTCTGTCTCTGATTAATCATTAAAGTTTCCTTTCAAATACTATATATATATATATATATATATATATATATATATATATATATTTGTGTTCTGTATGATAGCTTTATATAATAGCTGTAGTGATAGCCACTAGTGGTCTGAGCATACTTAGAGTTGCTCATGGTTGGCCACCAGAAGATGATGCAGATGGTGGATGATTTGAGTTTAGAGTGTCATTTTTTTAGTATCCTTGTCATTACCTTGAAGTTGCAGTAATTACCTTATCTGCTTCTCTTTAACACATTAATAATGTAAGGTATTATTATTATTGCATCATCTATTTAAATCAAAAGTTAGCAAGTTAGTTTGCTAAATGTCTTACGGAATTTTAAACTCTATTCTCACACAGACACTACACTTCGTTAGACTGTCAAATAAAACCATGATATAAAAAGTGTAAAACTCCAGGTTGGGGATTTAGCTCAGCGGCATAAGCGCCTGCCTGGCAAGCATGAGGTCACGAGTTCGATCCGTATTTTTTAAAAAATGTGTAAAAATCCTTTTCTAACACAAACTAAGTCAGGTTGCTTTCAACTTTCCTTTCATTTTATTCTACCTGTTGCACTGTCTCTCCATTTCATCTGCCATGTCACATAAAATTGTAAAGGAAATTAGGAAAGATTCTTTTTCTGTAGAGTTATCCAGCCATGTGATTGCCTTAATTTTGCTGGTTAATTGTAGCCAATATAATGTGGAAAATAAAAATTGGTGACCTGTTAAAGCCATTTCAGTACCTTGACATTCAATTCATCACAGGGAAGAAAAGTTAGAACATTGCATTTAAAATTCATTTTCTATAAAAAGGTATTTTGATCTAATGAATGATGCTTAGAAACATCACAGTTGTTATATCATCCTGGCAGCCTTAGCTTTCTTCTTGATAAACTGAAATAATTTTAAAAGGAATAGCACAAGGCTCAAAACAATGAGTAGCATCTGAAATCATCCTAATACCTTTGAGCCACAAACCCAAAACAAAACTCCCATCAATGTTAATAACCATGTTACTGTTTGCACTGAAGTTTGGTCAACATCTCTGAGCAAATTTCTGGATAGATTTTTGTTAATATTTGTAGCTTCCAGCAATGTGTTTTGTTGTTCGATTTTCATCATTAATGGACCCCTTCTAGATAAACTGCTAGTTTGGTATATCTTCCCCTTTTTTCCACTAATTGAGCACGTGGAAAGGTATTCGGCTTACTCTTAACTTGAAATACAGCTTTCACCGAGACTTTAACAATTAATTATTTCTATAATATGTTCAAGTCTATTGCTTTTGCTTCAGCCTCTTTCTGTGCTTGTGAAAAGTGTGAAGACCATTTTAGGGAGCACATGTACTGTTCCTGACTTGTTGTTCCTACCACATACAAATGGTGATGGTAGAAAATGATCGGTATCTTTTCTCTCTTTTGCTTTCATACACAAGCTCATAAACATAAGTAAAGACATAGAGAAAAATACAAGATAAAATTGCAGGAAAATATTTGTAAGGTTCAGTTTACTAATGCTGGTATTGTGTATCATATATTTGTATCCACACATGAAGATTTATGTTTTCAATAATATTAAAAAAGTTAATGAGCTTATAAAAAGTGAAAATGTTATAGTCCAACATAACAGATAAGCATCAAACCAAGCACCCTCGTTAGGCTATATAATGGTGTACTGTCACTTGCTGTTACTTAAATGTCATCCTAATTTCCTTTTTGTAGAGCTGACGTTAACCTTGTAAGCTCCAAATTGTCTGGAAGTTAATGGTCTGTTATATGAGTTTAATAGTTCTTAGTGGGAGAATATTAGATTATATTATGCAGTTTGAAGTGTAACTTGATCTCTACCTCATAATCATAAATATGACACAGTCTTTATTGGAATTGGAGATTTTTTTCTGCTGCTGAGGTTATCTTTAAAATGAATGAATAATTTGTACCTTTCCCTTTTTATTTTGACATATTGTCTTTATTCACCCATCATCGCTCCACAGTTTAGAAGAGAGGAAGAAAAGAGAGAGCTGAACTGTTCATGCCTTCTAAAGGATACAATGTTCATAGTAGAAATCAAAATTGGAAAGTTATTGTGTTAAAGTTGGTAAACTAAATTACTGTATTCCATCAGGAACCACACATGCCCTTGTCAGACTTTCAGAGAGTTTTTCTTTTTTTAATTTCATAAGTGTTAAATACGGATTAAAGCTGATGTAACTGGCGAGAGGGAAACAGAAGCACTTGGCTTGCGCTAAGCAAATATGAATGGTTGTTAATGTGAAGGACTTTTAAGCAGTGAATGTCAGAGAACAGTAGATTGCTTTCTTTACCGCCAGCATTTTTAAGCCATCTCCTGTGGTAGGACTGATATAATTTCTCTGTCTCTCTTTCTCTCTTGAAACTAGGAAGCAAAATAATTGGAGTCCTGTAAATTTGGCCTGTGAGATAAATCATAACACACACTGACAATTCACATAGGGTTACTAAGACAGGAACTGCCAGCAAGGCAGGAGTCAGATATTCTCCCTTCTAATTTATATTCAAGAAACTCGAGGATTCCTAATTGTGAATGCAGTCGTCATTTAATATTTTTAACTACATTTCACCTGCTAACCAAATAGTTTGAAATTAGTTACCTGTTGGATTCCCTACAAGCGTCATCTTTCCTGTTATGTCCAGGAGATATGATTTTGAGCTAGCGTACTTGTTTAATAAAACTATTGGAGGTGTAATAATAAGGGAGATAGAAGGGATTTAAAACATCTGGTGTAGCCGCTCTCCTTAAGGCTCATAAATGTTTAAATCATCTTGAATGGATGGAGGTGTAGTCACCTAAAATTTTATAGAAAGAAGGTTCTAAAGCTTGTTCAGTAACTAGGCTGATAAGGGATTCTGTATTACTTTCAAAGTATTTTATTTAAACCTGCTTTCTAATTTAAACATTTCAATTATTTTAAAATTATTAACAGAATGTGTACAGTATATCATGGTTTGATGATACACTGTACTAAGTGTTTACATTGTTCCGTTTTATGCAAAACACCAGGTGAGCTGAGTTTTTTTTGTTGTTGTTTTTTTAAGGATCCATTTGTGATTTAAGAAAGTAAGCATCAGGAAAGGTAAATGTAGGATCCAACCACGTTGCTACATGGCTAATGGAAAGAGCTGCTGTATCTGATATAGTTTTCTTTCTTGGTTTTTCCCTGCTAATCCCTTCTTCAGGGTTGGGGCTACATCTTCTTTCCCCTTGGGGCTAAATTTGCATCACCACGCCCTCCCTAATTTGTGTTATCCAGTCCTCTGGCTTTAGCTAATGTCTCCAGGTCCTGCAGATGAAGGAGCAGCTTATGTTTCTCAAATCTTTTCTTTATTGTTGCCCTCAGCCATTTGGAAAATTTCCTCTCAATCCCCCCGATGAAATTTTAACCCACAAAATACATGTATCTATTATCTCATCCCGTGTTTTACAAAAAGTGGTGTATTTTCCCTCCCTGCATGAGCTCATTTTCAGCTTCTTGGGAATGATATTTTTCCTCTTGAGAATAAATGGGATGTATTGCTATTATTCTTTTTTTGAACAACTTTTTTTTTAACTTCATATGAATGGGATGTTAATTTTTTAGGGTATGTAGCTTATTTAAAAACAGTAGTAATCATCATTTTAAAAATTACATTTGTTTTTCAATGCCCAGAAATAAGAATAATTTCGAAGAATTGTATAACTATCATGATATAAGTGAAGCTTAATACTTACATAACAATATACAATTTGTGCTATTGAGAAAAATCTCAGGATGTAAGTAAACATAATCTAGTCTATTTGTCTATTCTTCAGATTGTATGCCAACTTTTCTGTTTATCTGCAGGCATTCCATTCTTACTATAAATCTATATTCCTCTCTGTCTTAACATCAAAATCAATTGCCACGGAAATGATTGATACCTTACTTTTATCTTCTTATCTCTGCAGCAGGTTTTAAAAGAGATTGTCTGGAGCAAATAGACTTTCTTAGCACTGCTGGACTTTTAAAGATAATATGGCTCAGTGCCAGGGGTTTAGCTCAGCGGCACAAGCACCTGCCTGGAAAGCACGAGGTCGTGAGTTCAATCCCTGGTACCAAAAAAAAAAAAAATAATAATAATAATAATAATATGGCTCTTTATGTTTGTCTCATTTGCTTTTCAAATACTTGAGTTATAAATCCGTATTTTAGAAGATATAAGAATTTTACTTTTTTCTATAACTTTTTTCAAAAGCTATAGTGGATTATGAAGCTCTACATAGAAATCAAATAATGGATTTTCCACCACTTTTATTTTGCATCTTAAATACAAAATTATCTTGCAACCACTGAGCAAAAACCTGTGGTAACTGAATGTATCGAATGTTGTCATGTTATCCAAAATTATAGCAGTTAGAATAAGCATCATCGCTAACTGGGAAAGAAGCCAAAAGCTGACAGAAATAACTTGGGAGCTTTTATATGCAGTCTGGGGAAAGTTCTAATCTGAGCTCTGCTTTCCATCATTGGATCAAAAAAGAAGAAGAGAAAGAGAAATTAAATCTTCAATTGTTTTCTTACATTTTGTAATTTTACTTAATATTCAGCTATTTGCATGGATAAGATTGAAGATTTAGGTTTCAGAATCACTTCTTTCTTTTTTCCATGAAATGTATTTTTGTAAGAGCAGAATTTAGTAGCATGCTTTGTCACTGAAAACTTTGACCTCATGACTACACCCCTATACTCAGAAATTACAAAAAGAGCTAGTCCAAGTGCAGGACTTCAGACCTCAAGAGTGATTTTTCATGGATGTCAGTCCTAAGGAATTAGAAGGAACTTCAGGAATTACTTCCTATGAGTAGTCCTTCTGCTGTTACATTTCCAAATACATATAGAAAAGAAGGTAATGTGTTTCTAAGGGAAGAGATCAGAAGAGTTAAACGGTTTGAGTTCAAATGAAGAAAGAAAAGAAAACCTGGAACAGTGACTATTTGATTAAGGTTTGGCGGGGAGGAAAGGAGAAAGCCAGGTATTCACTTGCTGGTGTATTTCAGTCACTTACAGGATCATGTATTAGACCACATGTATACTTCATGTGGCTTTGGATGAGGGAAAAAATAAGTGATTAGGAATAGAAACCAAGATGCTTATGTAGAGCTACATAAATTAACTCCTGGTGATTTATTTTAAAATGCCCATGTGTCACGGGTAAAGCACAGGTATCTTCAGTGGCCTGGCCACTCCTCTCCTAAATGTATACCTTATTCTTTTCCCAGCCTAAATACCAGCCAAGTTAATATGCAATAGACAGAGACGCATTCAGTCAAGAGCTGTCATTTCATCATGAATCACTTAAAAGTTTTTGAGCATACAAATTTAATGCCTTAGTTGGTAAAACATTTTGGGCTACCCTCAAGTTGCATAATAATCCAAAACAAACAACACATCATGTGAACAATAGGAAGATTATCACTTTGTATTACAGTATTTGTCACTTGATAGTTCATTTGGCCGTCTGAGGCTTCCTTTATATATTTACTAATACATTAATGTATATTATACGTAATATATTTCAATTAATTTTAATAAACACTATCACTAAAATTCTTCAAAAACTGAAATAACCCTCAAAAGCCTTGAAGTATCTTTCTCACTTAAAAAAAATATTTAAAAAGCTGTTTAAAAGTGGTAATAATATTCAAGGGTTTTAAAGAGATTTTTTTAGAAAATCAGCAGTCTGTGTTCAGACACGAAAGCATAATGATTCCCCAGTGGAACCAAGAGCAACAGACCTCACTCAGGATCTGAACCATTGGTTCTTCTGCGGATGAGGGAGGGGAATAATCAACATGTATAAACCACTGCATCATAGTGCCAAATTCAAACGGATTTCTGGTTTTCCACCCTTTTTTTCTGAATTTTTCCCTAAGTGATTATGTGCCTGTGTTACTTACATTCTCGCAATCACATAAATTATTACTAGAGCCATTTGAAATGCAAAATAAGTACATAAATAAGAGCTGAGTTATTTGGGTCACATGATTAATGAAAGGAAGATTCTGGCCACCTTGCTCTGCAGTCTGTACTGGACAGTAATGCTCTGAGAGGCATTCCTGCATCAACGCAAACTGGAATGTACATTGATAAGAACCATTTAGAACCTTAAAACATTCACATCATTCACATGACTTTTTAAAATGAAAGATATTTCCTAACAATAATTATTTTGTATCACATTTATCCATTTGTATTAATGTATATATCCATATTAATTTTTTATCAAACTATTCTTGTACCTTATGTGTGGTTGGAATACTAAGAAATTCCTCATTTTTCTAATCTAGGTATGTTTTATAAAGTATTAAGTTATACCAGGAGTTACAAGCTCATAAAAAATACAAGGGCTGATCAAAATACATATAAGCTAGATGTCTAAATTTTTGAAATCTATGAAGAGTAAAAGGCATATTGTCATTAACCCTCCATAGGAAGCTCCTGCTCACCTGGTACTTCCGGTACTTTCTGAAGCAGCCATGGATGTTCTTTCCTGTGTGCAGTCAAGTGCAGACAAGCTGCTGCCAGTGCCATCTAACAGAGTGGCAAGCTCTTAAAAGCATTCCCATGTGTCCTCATGGATTTATCTTCCAGACCCTATACATCTCCTTATTGATGTGCTCTGGCACCATAGAACTTCTAGCTTTCTCCCAAGTTAAAGTGACCATGAAAGTAAATGTTTGCAGTTGTCACCAAGGCAGCCAGGACAGAGGAACCAAGAACAGTCATGAAAGAGAACATCCAGAACAGGCGAGACAGGGGATGAGTGTGTGTGAAGCAGAGGTAGAAATCCGAAAAGGAATTAATCACAGTTTTTTAATTCAATCTTTTTTTAATTTAAGCATTCGCTGTATTTTGTGATGACTCCTTGTAGACTATTAAAAAAAATTAAGAGAACCATACATAAGCACTTATATTAAATTATGGGAATACATATAATCAAAACTACAATTTATGAAAAATTTACGTGGGTGTGGGCTTACAAGTCTTAAACTCAGGGTTGACCAGCAGTTAAGAATGCTTCCCAGCATATATACAGTATGTACTAATATATTGCTGTTTCGTATTTTTAAATTTATCAAATCTAGTGTAGTTCTTTCAAGAAATGACTAGTATCAAATCTAAGCTGTGAAATATACAGAAGACTGAAATTTAACAGCAGAAAAACAAAAATTTAAGTCTATTAAAATTCTGTCTTAAAGATTAAGAAGCCAACTTGAAGTTATTTCCACTACCCAAAAACAAGATATTTAGAAGAATCCACCAAACAAAGAGTAATAGCATAAAAGATTTACAAATTGATACCACTAATAATCTTTAGATGATGCTATGAGAACAAATAGTCTGGAAACTTATAATTGCAGCGAGATAATTAAATAGTTAAGTTACCTTTACTAAATTAACTAAGTTAAGGTAACTAGGTAACTGAAGACAGAAGCCTGTCTATAAAATTATTTCAATGAGCAAGGAAAACAAAAATAAGAGCATTACATTATTTTCATTTTTGTAAATGTAAGATAATGTGTTTAGTTAAAGCTAATGACATCCCAAAAGATAGAACAGTACACATTCTGTGCCTCCTAATACAAATACACAAATGCTATGAAATATTCTTGCCAAACAGTTCAAGCCTAGATCTGATCAAATTTCTGTATCTAACCACTCACACATTCTGTGAATTAAAGAAGTCTATAAATAACAGTAAATTTACATAAGCAAAAACATGTTAAGGTTACATGCCTGGGTTTCGTGACTCACAAAAGTTAGTTTTGGGAGTGGGATCAGGTTTGGTGATAGGTTACAGATTAAAAGGAACCTAAGTGTCCTGTCTGTCAAATGCAGTATGTGGACATTGTTCAGAGTCCTGATTTGAATGAATGAATTAATTATTGAAACAAGGCACATAAGTGTTTGTTACATTATTCTACTCTTCTATATGTTTAACATTTCTCATAATATTCATAAACTATAACTGTGCCTCTAATTGTATTATTATCTTGTTAACAAATTATAAAACTTATAAGAGCTGGAACTAGGCTGTCATTTTCATTATATTTAAAATTGTCTCTAACTGCATTTTTATTTCTTCTTTGATGAAGTAATTCTTTATATAAGCCATTTTTAAGCATCTCCAGTTTTAATTATTTATATTAAATTGTCATAAAATGAGATAGTGAAAACTGTGCCTTTTTGAAAATTTTTAGAATTTTTTTTTTTCAGGCCACTATGATTTTTATACTACCAGGTATCTGGACTCTTAAAGAATAGACCATAATGTTAAATGAAGCAAATCAAGCACACAAGCTTAACTATCACCTGATTTCTCTTTATGAGAAATGCAAAAAGCAAATAAAGACCAAAATAAAGATCAGTAGCAGGAAACAGATCTTCAAATGCAAAGAGGAACAAGACATGAATGGAGGGGAGAGAAAGGAGAGGAAAGGGGAATGATGAAAAGACTGAAAGGAGAAATGGAGATGGGTTTTCTCAAACAGGAAGGGACCTGGAGTGGGAAGGAGCAGGGAGGACCAGGAAGGGTCAGGGCTGCAGAAGGAATCAAAATGCGATATGGACAGGGACCAGCTGGCCTTGATAAGGGTCGTCCTTGTTGGCCAACGAATACTAATAAGTTTTTGTTTTTTACAAAAAGAATAAACTCTCTCTAAAGGTCATGCATGCTTCAGCATCTTTAAAACTTCCTTCCCTTGTTAAAGTCGAGTAGCTAATTTTTAGTTTTTGCTATCATTTAAGGTGTGAATAACAAACATTCGTAAAAATGAACATCAGGGCTTGTGCTCGCTTAGGGATAGGGCGCTTGCCTAGCACTTGTGTGATCCCTATGCAGTCCTGGACGCCATGCCCACTTTTAATCCTTTCCTTTACAGAGGCTGAGACAGGAGGATTGCAAGGATGAATCTTGCCTGGACAGCTTAGTGAGACTCTGTTTTTGAAGATAAAAAGCTAAATGAGAAAGACAAAGATCTCAGGGATAGCTCTGCGATGCATGCCCCTGGGTTCAGTTTCCAATGCCACATAAATAAACACAATGAAATTCGCTCTCCTTTCTTTCCTGTTAATTTTGCTATGGATACCCTGATGCTGCAGTGCCTCAACAGGAACTTAAAGATTCATTGTGAATTGAATTCTCTTCTTCTTCAATATAATGCATCTCAACTGTTAATTATTTATACGTATAAATTATTTATCAGCAAATCTCTCCATGAGAAGTGACGTGCAAATGAGATCACTAAATTATACATAACCATTATGACCGCGTGTTAAGTCTGAGCAAATATGAGCCATAAACCTGACTCAGCTCTATGAAATTCTTGTCACCTTCATGGCCTCTTCCACTCATAAGTTCTTAGTTGAAGAATCGATCTTCTGAATTTCTAGATTCTCACCGTGATTATTGATAGTATTTGCAGAGTTCCATTTTTTCCCCCATCAGGGCTGTGGAGAGTGAACAGTGTTTTGATAAATGACTATAACTATAACTTTATGCTAGACCTCATAATTGTTTTAACTATTTTAATATTTCAGGCCAAATAAACTTTTCCCTTGGGAGTGTTAGATTAATAGGTTGCCATTAAATGAGATGATTGCTAAGGTCTTGTTGAAATTCTTGTATTTTGTTTATTGCATCTGATACATTTTCATGGGCAGAACTCCACTGTAATGCCTTTGTCTGAACTTCTGTATGAATTAGCTGGCTTTCACAGAGGAGACAACATATGCTTACTTATGTTCACTGTAACTGGAAAGGCGAACCTCAAACTGCAGTGCTGCCGTGGAAACTGTACCTTTAACAATCCTGTCACTCTCAAAGAGCAGCTCTGCACCCAACTAATTCAACCAAATTCTAGAAGACACATTTTACTTCTCCTGATAACAAATACATAATACGCATTAACTAACAGGAAAGCCCACCCACTACAGAGTGATGATCCTGATTAAATGGATTTAATTGCTTTTTGATATTGTATATGAATAGCTTTGTCCCCTGAGACCCAGGAGCTCTAGCACATTACTTTGTACCTCACTGAAAAAATCACGTCGCATTATCAAACCCTTCCCCATCTTGCTATTTTTCACCTTGTCGTTTTCACTTACTGAAATTCCATTTGTCTCTGACCTTTTGACTTTGATTTCACACATAACCCACATGATTTATTTATATTATTCTTGATAACCACCTAATTTCTTATTTTTTTTCTTTCTAAACTCATTCTGGTCTCCTTGAAGTCAAAAACTGTCCTGGGTTCTGGGTCATTTTCTTCATTTTAGAGAGACGGGCGATTCATGACAAACTCCACTGTAATTGAATTCTGTAATTTAAACGAAAAGCACAATTGGTGTTATGAGGTCAATTTTACAGACATTGTGGAGTGAAAAGTGTGCAGGAAAGGTCCCTAGACTCTGCCCACTGCTAAAATGCCGCCCTCTTCTCTTCCTGGGCCTGTCCCGCTTCGTGAGCCACCGTGTACAGATGTCCCTCTCTCCCGGTTGGTCCCTGGCCTCTTCCCTTGCTAGTCACCATTCTGCCTCATGGCTCATGTGTATTCCACCTTTCACTCTGTCATCATAGGCCGTTTGATATCCGGTTGATACTACATTTCTTTTTTAATGATCACACTTGCATTTCATAGATCTTGCAATTTCTAGCATTAGAATGATCAAGGCAACATCTTCATCCTCACTATGCTGACTGTGGGGTGTGTGTGTGTGTGTGTGTGTGTGTGTGTACCAGTCCCCTTGGGAACCCAAGTTCCCCAGGTTCTCTCAATTCTTTTCCCATCCTGTTCAGTTCTGTGACTTGAAACTTGGATCACTGAGCCTTCCTGTCCCTGATCGCTGGACTTACCAATCCTCATCACTGAATAAACCCCACAATTCTCCTTCATGATGGGCTGCGAGCAGAAATCATTTCAATGTGCTGAATGGCTCTAGCTCAAGTCCAGCTACTGGCGATGTGGTCATTCATCTCTTCTGCACTAATTATATCCAAGAGCCAGCTCTTGACACCAACATGCCACCTTTCTTTCAGGCACCTAAAGCACCGAATACTTGGCTATTATACAGTGTCCCTTTGATTTAAGAAAAACCAAACCTATTTGCTGTCAGTTCCATCATTACCTTCTTTCCTCAACAGAACACTTCTGAGAGTTTTCTCCTTCTTACCTTCCTCCTGACCTGGTGCTAAATAAATCCTGTGTCCTGTTCAGATCCAGCAGCCCCTTCTCAGACCAGCTCAGCCTTCGCTGCTCTCACATTTTCCATCCAAACTTTGTCTCCTGTGTTTCCCTTTGACTATTATACCAGTTCCTCCACTCAGCCTAGATATGTATGCCCTTTAGTCACCTCATTGAAGAAAAGAATAACTTCTACTTTGATTTCTTTTACTTCATGACCCTCTACAGTATTTTTTCTTCTCTTCACTAATAAGAGCTCAAAACAATTGTCTTTTTATGCTATGCTTCCTGTTTCCATAGTATTTCCATGGTCATTTTTAGTCTCTTTCTTAAATATTTCTTTACATTTGTTCTTAAAGATTTTTTTTATATTCTCCTAGTAAGCAAATCTAAGTCACTGGTAAATCCCACCCTTTCTAGGAAAGATGCTTTGGGGTAAAGTCTACTTTGTCTGTTGCATATTCCTTGTCTTATCAACTACTGTTCTCAGGTTTTCATACGTGAAGAATATATGGTTCTTTCTACTACTTGAAGGAGATTGCTTTATTCACTGTATCCATCTGTGTGGGGGCTCATTTATCTTTTATATTTTCTTCACATCAAAGATAACAAAATCTACTATACAAAGTTTAAAAGTACAGACTAAATTTGTCAAAGAACCTTAATCTCTCTTTTTATTAGATGGCTGTTGGCTTAGGTTTTTATTATTACGGACATTGATAGAATGCAGTGTAGGAGAGCAATCTGATAAAAATTTTCTTGGTTTGCTGTAGCTCAGAATACTTTTTATTCGAAAGATGAACCCCTAAAATAGTTTCTCATCTCTTATCTTGTTTTTTTGAAATTCTGTCCTTTTCCTTCTTGAGCAATTTCTGACACATCTAAAAGTTTGACTCATTTTAATAGTTTCTGACTTCTTAAATGACAGCTTTCACACTTCTTATGTCTAAATTAGAATTATTTTTTATCTTGATTCCTTCAGTTTTTTCTACTAAAATTTACTGTGATATTTTGTATTTGCGTTATTAACAGTAATAACTGACAATTGAAGTCACAAATGTCCTTGACAGATACCACAGCAATCACTTGGCATTCTTTTTGTCTAATTCTCAAAAAAAACATGAAAGCTTGATCTTTTTCTCTCTCTGTGATAGGTAAATGTAGAAAATATAACAAATTCTTCCAGGTCACAGAGACTGGGGGCAGTTGACCTTGAACCTGTCTCTTTGTAAAGCTTTTTCCTTCCCTCACGCATTTACTGACCTCTGTGCTTTTGACTCCTTAGTGTAAAGGTGATATCCAGGAGGGAAAGGACAGGTAAACAGGTGTTTGTGGGGTGCCATAAAAAGGCGCATTTGTGAAGCATTGACAGAAGTCAGCTCTCTGGAAATTGCAGTGAAGCAAACAAGTCTGGCAGAAGGAGCAGTGTTCAGAATAGTTCTAGAAAGATGGATGAGGTAGGAGGGCAAGAAAGGCACGAAGGATTTCCTAGAGCAGAATAAAGAGTACAAAGCATGGTCCCTTCAAGTCCAGTGAGGCTGGGACACGGCACCTACAGAGAACACAGGACCTGTGTTAGCTTACGGGATTTGACTTTTCTGGGTGAAAATCAAAAGGAATAAACTCAGAAATGAATTTGGACAATATTAAAAAATTAAAGAAGCAGCACATATGGCAGTTAGGTGATTATTAATCTTTTGCTTATTCTCATTGCAATCCTGGGGGTCCTTCAAATGTTGGCCAGCAGCTCTGTATATTGATTGTTAAAAATCACAGTCAAATCCTATGAACTTCTTACCAGTGTTTCTAATCCAATTCGATATTACTAAATCACTTCAGCCAACTGCTTCCAGAGGATGAGGTAACAGTCTCTGTCACTGCCTAGTGGTGGGCTAAGTCTTACTTAGGGTACTGTGGTAACCCCAAAGTTCCTACAAAACCTGGGAATGTTTTCACTCTCAGAATGCCATGTCCAGTACTGAACATCTGCAATTAGGTAGATGTGATCTCAACTTGAAAGGCATTTAGCAATGACTGCTTCTATTCGCACCTATTGATTATTCATGCACAAATGCAAAGCTGCTTTCCTTTGGCAGGAGTAAGAAGAGAGGAAGGAGTGATGGGGGTCCTATAGATGGTGCCCAGGAATACAGCCTTACTGTATAAATGTTGCATAAGGCCTCCGTTTATGGAGACTTTACAAGTGCTGGGTTCTCTATTTCCCATGCATGCCTTATCTACTTTTAATTCTCACAGCTACTCTATGATGTACTTACTTAGCCACATTTAAAATAATTGAAGAAATCTCTTTAGCAAGCTTAGGTTAAATGCCACAGTGAAAACTAGATTGGAAAAGAGGTTTTATGCCTGCCTGTCTGCAGTGCTGTCTATTGGGTGCTGTCTACAGGGTGCAGTGCTATATTACTGCTGCAAAATAAATTCTTCATGAGTCAAAATATTGTGCTTAAGCTTGAGACATATAAAACACCATTACAGTACATTTTATCTTTAATATTGTCATTAGACTGTAGACCTATTACCTATGTTGTTATTCTTATTATTTAATTACTTACGGTGTGCTGTAGAGATTTTGTTTGATATTCAGTGGTGGTGCACACCATCATATCCAAGCGACCTGATTAAGTTCATGGTTCTCTTTGATTAAAATTCATCAGACATATTTGTAAGATATGGTCGATGAATTCCCTTGAAATCATGGAAACAGATAATTAAATTCTGTCACTTTTCCAAACTTCAGCTTTGTTCTTTTTTAGGAAAGACATTATATAATCTTAGAGTAAACGAAGTCTCTTTTCCCCTAAGTTAATTAGCATGTAAATAAATTTCCTGCACCCATGGTGATTGTGATTGTTCTTACTAAGTAAATCAGTGTGGCTGGTCATATGATTTGGAAGCAGAACTTTTTTAATTTTTATTTTTGATAACTCTAAAATGTTTTTGACATTTTCCAAAGGTACAGAATGAAAGACTAATGTATTCTTTTTTGCCCAATCAGCTAAATTCTTACTTCTGCTCTGATTGGGATATTGAAGAAATGCTAATAGTGTATCTGTGAACTCTTAAGGAATATCAGATCTCTTCAGGAAAGGGATAATGAAATGTTAATATTCGCCACTAACATTTCATTGGAAGGGATCATAAAAGACCATTTATTTCCTCTCCTTGCCTAGAGAGGCTTAAAATCCCCTCAGCACAGGAATCATTGCTACCTGGGAAACAAGGGCTGCAGCAGGCCTTCTCAGAGAGAATAACTTTGTGTCGTTAGTACGTATAATCTTATAGTGCATTGCATAATCTTTTACAAGATGCATGATAAATTATTTTTCAATGAATATTTCAAATTTCCAATAGTCAAGAATTGTGCAAGTCCTTAAAAACTATTTTTAGGCAGCATCTAAGTATTTAAGTAAATGTACTTTTTAATCATCCGGGTGGTATCAAAATTCTGGATACTTCTCCCATAGTGGTCCAGCAAATGTTCCTTTTGGAAACCAATTCCCCTGGGTCCTCCTTAAACTGTGACCAGAGCTGAACTGCAGGGATTCTGGATGAATTGGGTCTTCTCTCCTCCTTCCTTGCCACTAAGACTACATCGCTTTTCTTGGCATTCTTTTTCTGATTCAAGTTTAACAGAAATCTCTACTTCTTCCATGTTTTTTTCTCTCCAGGACATTTATTAGTATATAAATTGAGCTTTTAACCTTCTATAAAATAAGAGCAACTTTAATACTTTTGAAATGGGAAAATTGAACAGACAGAAAGTGTTTACTTTAGTGGGTGGAGAGCAGGAGGAAAGAAGCCTATAAAAGTATATTAATAATTTTTATTTGGTGTGTGTGTGTGTGTGTGTGTGTGTGTGTGTGTATTGAATCCAGAGTGTCATGTGCCCTGCTACTAAACAGTGGTACCCAGGCCTTGTTGGATGTTTTCTTATGCATGATATTTCTTTAATTCTTGGATTTGTTTAAACTTTTAAACAACAATTTAAAAAAATTAACTTCTTAGTGATCCAGACTCCTCACTTATTTGTGTAAGAGATTTTTTAGAAAAACCTACAAGACTTTTTACCTGATACCCTTCCCCCAGTCAACTGGTAGAGTTAATTGAAAATGATTAAGATTTACTTATTTGAACCATTTTCTTTATAGTTTGGGTTATTATTCCTAATGATATTAGATTTTTGTCTAAAAAGTCATTGATATTTGGAAACAATCTCTTTCAAGGAAGAGAGACAGGAATGAGAATTTGAATGATACATATTTGCAGGCCAGCTGGCAATGTGAACTTAAGGATTTGCTTTTTAGCACCAAAGGATGATAAATGAGTTGTCTTTAGTCACCAAGTGTCCCCTGTTTCTTATCATTTTAAATACAAAACTATACAAAGAGTCATTGTAGATATTCAGCATTCAGCAGAGTATTACTTTACCAGAGTCTTTAAACATTTCTAACAGTGTCTTTATTTAAAAATATATCCTCTATCTATTTATAATCTAAATTTTAAATTTGTACATCATATTTATATAATTATTGTGATTAACAATATTTATTCTACTGAGGCAAATAATTGAAAATGGGAGTAATATTCTTTTTAGACAAACACAATGACTTAGAAAATAAATAAAGGAGAGCAAACTGAGGTAGAAAAATGAGCTAATTAGGTCGGAAGAAGAGAAATGTTCTCACTTTCTTCCAAGTGCCTAGTTTTTCAGGCCATTCATTAGGATTAAAACATGCTCTGAATTGAGGCAATTATGTGATACTTACAGATTTTGTGGGAAGATAGGGAATTGTTGAGTATTATACACTGATCTCAGAATAATATTAGAGCATTAATTTTTTATCTTGTCATGCGCTTTTATATCATATTTGTGAATTAGAATACAAAATACATTTTTTCCAAATTGAGTAAATACGTTAAAACAATTTTAAAACAGCTCAGTAAACATAATTCTAAGAAACAACATATTACATAACACCATACATTAGATTTTCTTAATTTGTTAAATCGGGTTTGGTGAAGTACATTGTTATAGGGTAAAGCATGTCTTTTTTGGTGCATAACAGATCGCTGCAGAACACGGTGCGGAACATAAATCACTACAAGACTTTCCATTGCCTGGAAATCAGGGTCCTGGGCCCCTGTGTAGTGACGCTTCAATGTCCATATCTTGACTGCTGCTCATCTTGCAGGAGCCCAGCCAGGAAGGAAGAGAAAGTCTAACTTCAGATCCCTGATTTGCCTGAGTGAGGGAAGGGGATCTCCCTCACAGTTAGCAAGGGACCCAGCAGTGGCTGAAATTTCTTCATGAGGATGTCAAAATCCCACCAGACCAAATGGAGAAATCGGGTCCCTATCCCCTAAAGCAGGGTGCACAGGAACATAAAATGAAACCAATAGCATTCAGTAAGATTGTTCAAGTGAATGTCTGTTTTTTAAAAGTCAAATGGAGTTTATAAAATCCTATTTTATAAGGGAACAGAATCTATGTCTTATCCAGTATAATAGCATAATATTCAGAGCACAAGTGTGATACTAACTTTTTCATCAATTTTAATTCTTCAAAATATTATAAATAAATATTTAGTCTTGTTTCTTTAGCTTCAAGAATAAGGATTATTACCTCAGTGTCTTCTTCATATTCTGAATTTTCTCTTTGTGCATTTTTTAATATAATGACTGCCCTTTAAATCAGTTTCAAACTAAAACAGTGCTGATTTGGGCCCCATTTGTAAATGAAACGGCATGAAGTTTTGTAATTGAACTACTTTATTGAGGACTAGGGATATAGCTCAGCAGCACAGTACCTGCCAGCAAGTGTGAGGTCTTGAGTTCAATTCCTGGTACAAAACCAACCAAACAAAACATCCCCACTTTATTGAGACGTAATTAATGTACAGAAATCTGTGCATCTATTATGTACCTAACTTCATGAGTTTGGAAATAGAATATACTTGTGAAACCACCCCAAGAACTATTTTTAGATCTGTCTAACACTTCCATAACTTTCCTCTCAGCCTCTTTATTATCATTGTTGTGGTTGTTCTATGGGAGTGTGTGTGTGTGTGTGTGTGTGTGTGTGTGTGTGTGAGAGAGAGAGAGAGAGAGAGAGAGAGAGAGAGAAGAGAATCTTAAATTAAAACCTACCCTTCTTAGAAAAACCAGCATAACCACAAACTCATTTCTGACTTACTTGAAAGGCAGTGTGTTTTCATTGTCTGCACCTTCCTTTGTTAGAAATTTCCTCTGACTTCATTCCAGTGAATTTCACAGAAGGGATCCTAAGAATAATCGAAATTCTTATCACTGTGTAGCCCTTGGGATGTCAACTTTAGTTTAGGCTTCATGTTAAAATCTAGCCACCTAGCCACCATGGTGCCGCCACTCTTGAGAAGTAGACCTGATGTTGATATTTTTTCTCTTTGGTTTTGGCTCAGAGGTAGAAAAGCATTAAATGTATGTCACTATGGCCAAAGCTGTGTCTGCACATCTAAAGAACTACAGATACATGCTGCTGTTGTGCACAAGCTTGTGGTAATGATGTGTTAATTATCTTGGGATGTATTTTTGGTTTAATCCCTACAGTGTGGCTGATATAATTTAACTGTTAGTAGCTCTGCAGTTAAAAATAATGTTGCCAGGTGTGGTGGCGCGCATTTGTAATCCCAACACTGGAGAGGCTGAGACAGGAGGATCACTGTGAGGTCAGACCAGCCTTGGCTACAGAAAGCAAGACCCTGTCTCAAAAACAAAGCAAAATAAAGCAAAGCAAAGGAAAACAAAACAAGACAACAATAACAACAAATGTCATTATCTTGATGCATGTGAAAATATATTGGAAGAAAAAGCAACTAATTATGATTAGCTAAGAGGCCAAGGGAATCGTCAGCACTGGGAATGAGGATAAGGCTGGGGAAGGACTGAGGTGACGGAGGGGTGCTGGCTGGAGAGAGGATGCAGTGATCAGGGTCCTGCTGGTACAGGAGCAAGCTGGGGACTAGCGGAAGAGAGCTGCAGCTGAAGGGGCGGAAGCTTGGAGAAGACCCAACCCAGCCACACTTGGTGCGCTCAGCAGCCTATCAGGTGCTCCTGATTAACAAGATAGGACAGCCCGGGCCAGGCGTGTTTGCAGCCATTTGATAGAGTGTGTGCTTTGGACCTGATGCAGGGCATGTCTTTACTGCATTAGTCAGTTATTCCCGTGGTATTTTACAGTAGTATCTGTTCACACTCCGTGGGGGTGTGTGTACCCCACAGCCACAGGTGACGTGGGAAACCCTGCATTAGAGGAAGAGGGGGGGCACAGTCCTATGTTTGGAGAGGGAAGACCTTGGTTTAATCAGCTGCAGCAGGAGAGTGCATGTACCCTCCTGAGTGCAGAACCATCCAAGCCCAGGGGCTGGGAGTGATAGTATGGGCAGGAAAGATGTGAAAGCAGGGAGAGATGTGAACAAGCAGCACAGAAAGTAAAGAGATCAGGTGGGGCCACAGTACAGTGGACCACTGTGTGTGAGCTTACCTCTCTCTGGTTTGCACTCAAAACTGAACGGGAACATGTAACTTTAGCACTCAGGAGGCTGAGACAGGAAGATCACTGTGAGATCAAGGTCAGCCTGCGCTACTTAGCAAGACTTGGTTTCAATCTGTCAATCAGTCAATCAATAAACAACTGAATGAGAGTCACAACTATTCAGGAAGATGAGGCAGGAGGGGCCCAGAAGTTCTAGACCTGCTTTTCCATCCAGCAAAATATTAAAAGGCTTTACATAAAGATGTGGGAGCTCATGCAAGACAATTACAATGATGCACTTGGACTCCACAGTGGAAAACTAGGAAGGAGAGTGCCTAGAGGGTGATTGGTGGCCAACAAGATGAGGAGAATGGAAGGACAGGGAGGGGGAGACTAAGTTACCGTAAGGGGAGCAGAGACCATGGCCTGAAGGTACCGCAGCGAATCAGAGAGGGATGCCCACCCCAGGGAGGGATGCCCACCCCAGGGTTCTGGGAAAGGTGTAATTACTGGCGATGACTGCAGTGGAAAGGGGCGACCTCACTGTAACAATACTCTACAATCCTGGCAGCTTGGTTTTCAGACTTAGGAAGGACAGAGGGCAGCATCCACTGTTGGCTTCTAGATGGAGTCAGTCACCGGTGAAAGAGTCATGAGGGCTCCAGATAGCTAACTTTTCAAACCCGGTAGTGAAGATGGTTTCCGCCAATAGCTTCCCCTTCCTCTCTTTCCCTTCCTGCCCCTCAGCTCCTCTTCCTCTTCTTCCTCTTCCTCCTCCTCCCCACCTCTTCCTCCCTTCCGCTTTCCCTCCTTCCTTCCTCCACCTCTCCATCTTTCAGCTGTGCTGGGTGTTCACCCCAGGCCCTTGCCGGCAAGTGCTCTACTCTCGGCTACGTCCCTAACCCTTGCTCGCTTTTCTAACTGAATGCTAGTTCTCTATTTGTGTAAGTGGAGAAAGGGGAACCCATTTGGAGGGGAAGACTCGGAGACAAGTGAGAATATTGGAAGAATGGAGAGAAGGAAGGGCTGGATTAATATAATGGCACCTGCTACCCTACAGCTCCAATCACCTGCGGTTTCCTCTAGTTCCTGTTGTCTGAGAGGTGGAGAGAAGGAGTTGACAGTGGAGAGGTTTGTCGTGTAGGAGAGAAAGGGACAGGGCAATAAATTTCTGGACCAACTGCGCAATATTCTGATACCTTCAATGAAGATAAGTCTTTGCAATATTTGCAAAGCAAGTGTAGATTTTAAGTCAGAGATTCTAAATAACTGACATAATTATATTATAATACTTTTAAATTTTAATGTATGTGCTGCCAAAGTGAGCACAATAATTTAAAATCTTATTGAGAAGCAATGTACTAAATTATATATGGCTTAAGATATAAAGCCCTCTATATGTTAGTACTGAGGCTTTATTTTATGTGATAATATATTTTACATATATAATACTTAGATGATAAGACATTGTATAAATGGAATGCTCACATTTCAAGAAAATTAGCTTTTATTTTTTGGAAGACTAAGGTTTTAATGTTTTTATAGTTATACATTCTGATTTTCTCTATACAAGTGATACTTCACAATTTTACTGTGTATTTTCATATATGAGAAACACATTTATGTGTGGAAGACGTATGTCCATGAAGCAGTACATGTGCACACTTGGTGGTATTTACATCGTTACCTTTCAGTGGGAGGCTGTATCCATAATCTCCTTTGTGCCACCTGCATTTGGCTTGCCTGGTGAGAGCTGGAAGGATTTGTTCACTTTAGATGATATTTATTCCTTTTATTTCCTTACACATAATCCACCTGGGAAAGATCTTATGGCCTGTGGTAAACTTTATACTCTACTAGACAGCTTATCAGCTTCTTCGCAGGCTCTGCTATTTGAATTTTAAAGTCCGGTGAATGTATTTGCGTTGCTTGTTGAACCCGTGTTCCGAATGCCTACTGCTGTCTGGTTTGGGGATGATAATTAGTACAAAATGGAAAGTTCGTTCATGGGGTGTCATGTGCAGAGCTGTGTCATATCTATGCCGTCTTTATGGTTAAGTGGAGATGTATCTGCATCCACACAGTTACATTTAACACATACGCATCTATGTGCATGTACATGCATACTGCTAACACATAACCAAATGCACATATACATGGTAATGTGGAATTTTTGTGTATGCGTCTAAGGGGAAGACACGGGCTGCTTATTAATTACTGGAAAGAGTTTGATATTTGGAGAGAAGAAGGATTTGCTATCATGTAAATAAGGCAATATACTGTATGCTGTTCAAAAATGAACAGTTTTAGAAAATTGAAGGTAAAACCAGAAAATCATTTCAACACTTTTTTTCTATTGTGTAGTAAGTGTTAAGCAGATTACTGACTCCTCTCACCACATCGGAAAAGGCAAACTTGGAGGGACCCAAGGCTAAGAGAGATAGTACAGTTTACGGTAAATGTGAAGAAATACAAATTTCCTTTATAGTCCAAGTGAAGTGAATCCATTTGTAACCTCTCAAAACATTTCCTTAGTGCATAGCAAAATGGGTATTCAAAATGCTGTATTTCAGGTTTGTACTTAGAGCTATATCTTTCTAATAATGAGTTTCTTGTTGGAGGACTCCAAGCTCCAAATCTCCATGGATTTTAGTTGAGGGATGTTTCTGTTTTTTCTTTCTAAAGTATGTGGGAAAACTAGAGTATTCTACAATGTAGACTTTCTTGACTATATTCATTGCAACTTTTATGGAGCTCTCTAAAGATACAGATAAAGATTTGTCCCGTGTTAACTTACAATAGTTGCTTCTTGTTCAGAATGGGAATGTCACATGCAGAGGTAAACATGGTAAACTTGTCAATAAACTATGCTGATAAATGTTTTTGCCAGTGATTGCTGCCCTGAAAATTTACGTTAGTGTGATACTGGGAATATAGAGATACATTTTCAAAGTTTAACTTATGACACATTAATTTTGATTATTTTTTTAACAAAAGGATGAATAAAATATGGCACATTAGTTTTGATTGTTCTTTAATAAAATAATGAATGAAATAAAATCAGTTGGATCATCTTTTGTGGTTTCATTTCAACAAGAAATGAAATTCTTAAACTTTCTCCATCAATCAAAAGATCAGAATCTGGAACAGCTGGTGAGAGCGAGTAAACATAGAAGCGTAGGTGAATGGGCTTACTAAAGAGAGATGGGCAGAGACACAGACCTGAAGTTTTGTTGCAAGCATTAGGCAACCAGTGAACTCCATAATGCTCATTGAAGTTAGAACTTGTCTTGGTTACTTTTCACTTGTAGCAGACAAAATACCCGACACCCAAAGTTAAAAGAGAAAAGGTTTATTTGCATCTCACATTTTGTGGAGGTTTCAGTCCATAATCAGCAGACTGCAAGGCAGGGTGGCATGGTGGAGTGTTAACAGTTCAGAGAGGTGGAAGATACCAAAAACACGATAGAAGAGGCTTTGAAGAGACAAGCCTCTTTTTGTGTGCAGGCTGCCTGCCCTAGGATGAGTATAGCACTCACACCCTTAATCCCAGCATTACATCTTGAGTCAGTCACAAACTCAAGAAGCCTGCCTCATGCCTGCATGAAGCTTTGGGAGGACTTAGACACAAACCATAACAGGGATTGAATTACAAAGTAGAGAAATTGTGGACTAGTGTCTGCCAGTTATGGTGGGATATTTGATTACTATAAAATATAACTGGAGATATTATTTCAAAGTTTATGTTTCAATTTATAGAAAATACACTGCCTAAGTATTTCTTAAGCTACCAATTTCAGAAAGGCTTCTGATAAAACTTGTATTTCACCCTTCGAATTTTTATGTATTCTTACTCTATTTATCTGACTACAAGTGATGCCTTATATTTATTTTTCAGAGTAGTATGAATTAATACACTCAAGTGTCACAAACGTTACTCACCTATATTGTCAGATAACTCAGTGAATTCTGCATAATACCAGTGTTAAAGATCCTGGAACATTATTGAAAAATGTATATCTACACGCAAGGATACAGTAACATATAAGAAATAAGAAATTATCTTTCTCCACTAAAGAAAATGTGATAGGCTAAGTGTTGGAGTAGTTCAACACTGTTTCTACTGTTTATTGGCATGCTGCTATCTGATCTCTTGAATATATATTTTTTAGTTAGTAGTAGATTTATTTGTATCAAAGAGTTTTTGCTATCAAAGTAAAATCCAAGTCATAGTTTCATAAAGTCTAGAATTAAACTAAATTATATGTGTGTGAGCAGTTGAATTTGGAGAAGTAGAGCAGGGTAATAAGAGAAATGCAGGTAATAAAAGTGATCTTATGACCCCGTAGTCTACCCTGAGTCTTAGGTGTAGCTTCTCCAGTCCAGACTGCCCACCAGAAATGGTCACCAAGGAGCTCCTGGATTCACATGTTTTTGTGGACTGAGGTGGGAGTGGGGTCTTGAGTGTATGTACTTTACAGTTAAGAAGATCCTATTCTTTTCAAAGATTATTGTCAAATTCTTATATTTCACAGTTCCTATGATGGCAATTAGGAATCTTTAGCAAATGGATATAATCCTTTCGACTACAATTTTGTGAAATTCCACTCATTATGTTGATGAAGGCTGTGTTGAGAGAAAGGGAGAGAGAGAATTTACTTAGCACTATTGAGGCCTCATACCTTCACAGGGGATTCACTGAGCTGCTGCCAGGCTGACCTATCTTTCTAGGCTTTCTGATAGATAGATCTATTGTCATACTCTGTGCAGTGTACTTGATTTCTTTTGTCAAAACCTGCAGAGATGTCACTTCTTTCAGGAAGTCCCCATGCGTTCCCCAGTGTCCAGGACGCTGTGTAGAGTGACTCTTTTCTATGAAACTCTGCCTCTCATTGTTTTGCAGCATCTAAATCCCTACAAGGTGCATTCTCTTCTCTCCCCTGACTTCATGCTCTTTGCCTTTAGCGCCTCTCAGTATTTTCCCATTGTCTAAACCTGTTTTACTGCTGCTGCATGTGGTGCTTAATAGCCACGCCATACCCTGTTTGGTTGAAATCTCTCAGAGACAGAGCCCCTGTTGCTTGTTTTGTTTTTCCCACATGACTTGAGCCATGAGGAATACTGTCTTCAGAGAAAGCACTCGAGTGATATTAAATATGTCCATTAAGTTTCCCAAGCACAGACCCCTACTTTACCTCCAATTATTCTGCCACTCAGAAAGCTAAACAGTGGATCTGAATCATTCAGTTTTGTTTGTGCTCAAATCAGGATATCCAGTTCCCTGGGGTTCTAGGTGAGCGTTGGAAAAAAATCATTGTTTGAATATTAGAGTTACATTGCTTCACAAATCAAATGGAAATAAAGAAAAGCAAGGTCGATTTTATGTAACTGAAGCAAGGTAAGAAAAATCAGAGTTGTTTTTCAGACATAAAAACAAAAATTAATATGATAAGAGCAATAAAGGAAAATTGAAGAACAAGGTTAAGTCTGGAGGGTAATAATGTTTAAGATGTAGCAGAATCATTGAGCCTTCATGATAAGGAGTGAAATTACAGAATTTTCACACACAGTCAATTTATTTAGAAACAAATGAGACGTTGCTGGGGGTTCCCCACCCTGGCTGATCACTGTTCAGCATTACAAACGGTGCGTTTCATCTTCCTCATTGAAAAGTGGGAATGTGCCAACTGGAAAAAATTGAGACATAGAAATTAATTATGTGGCTTGTGTGACATTATGTGAGTCCACAGATGGTCAGAAAACCAACCCTAGTTGACAAGATAAAATTATTCTTGACAGAGCTTGGTATTTGCAGTGAGAGTTCATATTCAATGTCTTTTGTTGCCTAATAGCTAAACAAGAAGACCACCTAAGTTGTTTTTGGCTTTAATTTGGAGAATGGGTGTATATTTATTTTTTATTTGTATTAAGCTGTTCATTTTTTAATTGAATATCTGTATTGTTACAAGTATGTAGCAAGTATGAGTATTTAAAATGCTCAAGATAAATTTCTAAAGATGAAGATACTAGTTTTGTGGCATGATCCCTATTTATTTTTATGCCTTCAGTTGTCTTACGAGTATTTGAACTTTTTGGAAATAATTTCTGGATTTATTCCCTTGGAAAGCTTCAGATGACTGACTAAATTTTGCATTATTATATGTCATTTTAGTGCAGGAGAACATTTACTGTAATTACTTTGGCTGTTCTTCATTAGATTGTGAATGGCATAAAAGATTTTTGATGCTATTTGAATTCTGTAAATATCTGTTTATTACTATTAAAACATACTAAAAAATTTTTGGGTGGTATTTGGTTAGCATCCAAACCTGAAAATTGATTTTAGGACTGGCCTCCTCACATTTCTCAATTGTTTGAATATAGAGACACAGATAAAGGAAGCAGTTTATAGTAAGGAATATGTAAAGTGGTGGTCGATTTACTACTGGATTTTGGAAGACACCTATAATTGATTCCACACATGTAGCTACATGAAATTTCAAAAATATACCAGTTGAGATACCCTTGTTGTATTAAATATCCTTATAGCATAGCTGCATATCCCATAGCTGGTTGTAGTATTATTGCTCCTTTTAAAAAAAAAAAAAAAAAGAAATCGGGGCTGGGGATTTAGCTCAGTGGCATAAGCGCCTGCCTTGCAAGCAGGCAGTCGTGAGTTCGATCCCCGGTACCGATAAAAAGGAAAAAGACAAAAATAAATAAATAAATAAATAAATAAAATAAAATAAAGAAATCACATATCCACCCATATCTCTGGTGATAAACTTGCAGAATGAAATTGCTCCTTTACCTAAGCTATCCTGTCAGAAATAGAGCTAGTGAAGTCTTCCAAAAAGTATAAAGGTATGTTAAACATAGCTCAGAATGAAAGATCTCTTTAATGTGGAAAGCTGAATGTTATTCATACATTATGCAGATATGCTCTTAAAAACAGAACTCTTCTGCAAGTTTCTGTTTTAGTATTCATTCAGAAAATAACTGGGAGAGAAGTACGTGGAGAAAACATGTATTAAGCTTGCAGAATATGGTGCCCACAGGTGAAGATCCCCAAACAAAAAGAAGGAGAGGGCAAGAACGGTAGTTACAGAAGTTCCTAGGTCCTCTTGTGTTTTAGCTTTTTGAACAGGGGAGCACTTGCAAGCTGGATAAGAATAAGGTTCTTCTAGAACCCCCTTCCCAAGCAGGATCGTATCACTTCACCAGACGACAGTCCCATGGATTCTGAGTTCCCCTAGGAACCACGCACCTCAGCTTACTTGAGTTCTCTTGCTGAAGAATGAATTCACTGAAGGCAAAAGCATACACAGAGTAGCAGCTTTAGTATCCTAAGTGGTTTAATAAGTTCAAATGCATCCCCTATGCACTTAGATCCTAGATCTGAAGAACTTAGATGGGATAGGTGATCAATCAGTAAACTGCGCAGTCCAGGGAAGGACCTTCAGTGTAGCCCACAGTGTTTTTTTCAGATGTTTTAGTATTTATTCATTTGCTGGTGTCTTACATACTAGTCACCTTCTTACTGTGCCTTCTTGTGGTTTTTCCTCTGTGCACAGTGTCTGTGTGTATATCCGGATTGCCTTTCCTTATGAGGAAGACACTAGGCAGATTAAATTAGAACTCAGCTTCATGGCCTTATTTTAACTTCTGTGCCCGTTAGAGGCCATCTCACCAGATATTGTCACATTCTGAGATCCTAAAAATTACAGGCTTAACATTTTTGGAGGGACTGGTGGCGAAGAACCAAATTAGCTTGTAGCATAAGCTAATTTATACCTTAAATTATACCACACTCATCGGTACATCCAGTTACCAATTAAGACTTGATTGGATGCTATTCTTTTTGAGTACTTGCTAACAAACCCATGTCTCTCTGTGATTGGGCAAAAGCAGGGCACCACTCCCAGATTTGGTTTCACTGTTACAAATCCACAGCACTTGGACTTGGCAGGAGCAAAAATCTAGGAAAACATTGGGCCACCCTCGTGCAAAATTAGTGTGTTTGTGTATGTGTGCTACTATAGCAAAATGTCTCCAACCAGGTAATTTCTAAAGAATGCTAGTTTGTTTTCCCGTAGTTATGGGAAATTCAAAACCAAGGCTCCAGTAGGCTTTCTGATGAGGGATGGGTGTCTGCCTCCAGGAGAGCACTGGTTGCTGAGTCCGGCAGAGGTACAGAATGTTGTCTTTGGGTATGGCAGCGGGAGAAGAAGGCCTGCCTCATTGCCTGTATCCATTCTGTAAGGGACTAATCTCATTCATGAGGGCTGTGTCTTCCTCACTTGGGTGTCCTTCTAAAGACCTGCATCACATAGGGATTTAAATATGAACATGTGAATTTAGGGGCGTACAGTGAGACCATAAGAGAAGGGGAACAGAGCGGTTACTCGTGCAGTGCCAATGTTCACTTTGGAAATCTGCATAGGTTCCCAGGGCATGTTGGCCCCACAACACTCACACCGCCTTGCTAGGTTATACTGAGCGCAATACTCAGAAATTTAGAGTTCATTTGTCTGTGATAACAGTGAAAAAGGCAACAAGACTTTTTGTTATGCAGCAAAATATTACTTAGAGACAGCATTTCCTTATGTCTGGAGGAGCTGAGCCAAGATAAAAAAAAGGAATGTGACAGTGGCTTCAGCAAACCCACAAGGAAGAAGAGTACCATGGATCTGGGGTCAGCCTTCCTCCTTACCAGCCCCTAACTCATGGAAACAGAGATGAACTGGGAGAACCGTGGGAGCGAAAGGGAGATCCCGATGCTTTATCTGTGAATACACCAAACATGTTTAGATGTTACCTTATTTAAAACTAAAAAATATGACCGAGTATTAGGCTTCTACAAAAAAGAAAATTATTAAGACATGCATAGTAAGATAACTAAACTATCAAGATGTATGGAAAAGCATTTACTTTAAGGAATTGACTCATAATGATCAAGATTGGTAATTCTGAAATCTTTAGGGCAGATTGGCATGGCAGGAATTCCTGTGGCAGCTGAGAGTGGAGAGCTTAGTCCAAAGTGCATCTAGAGGCAGAATTTTCTATTTTACTGTGACCCGCTGTCCTTTCTCTTGAGGATTTAGGCTGATTAAATGAGGCTTCATATCCATACCTCCCTCCCTCACATGCCATGGAGTATAGTTTCTTTTACTAAAAGTCTGCGTGTTAAACGTTAATCACACCCAAGAAATCCACTGCACAGCAACATCCACACCAGGGTTTGACCAACCATGGCCACCATGATGCAAATAAAACCAGTAAAGCCAGCTGTGACAGGTGATTGTGAAAGGTTTCCAAAAATTAATAGTGGAAAACACAACACTCAGAATACAGAGTATGAAAATGTTAAACTAAAAACTCTTTAAAAAGATAATGTTCCATATGATCAGTAGAATTATGAAAATATAGACACTCAAAAAAAGAGGTAAGGCTGACCAAGGAACAGTTAGCTATCAGGAATATTTTTAAGTTTATGCATGCCATAAAAAGCTATAAACATGCAAATATGTGCATTTGTTTTAAGACATGAATACATCATATCAGAGAGATAGAAATATATACATACAAATAGTATACTGTATTCTGGTTAGTGTTACTAATCACTAGTGGGTATTTTTTATTTTATTTTGCAATAATATTATTAGATTCATTCAGATCCAAAACTCAGAATTCCTATTTTATCAAAATTCTTCGGTTGTGTTAGTTGCAAGGAACATAATCTGAATCCTAAAATATTTGGAATTGCCTATTTTTATTAATGCTTTGAGAGGTACAGGTATGTAAAGTCTTTGAAATTTGGGCATTTGTGGGAAACAAATGACAAGGGATTCTCATAAATGTGAAATCTTGCAAGTCAGTACATATTTTTTAAACTTTGGAATTTTTCTCCAGTTCTTATTTTCTATAGATGACTATAAAAATATTTTTTGCTTGCTTGTAGCTTTTCTGCTTCACGGCACACTAAGATATCCACTTTAACTTTTGACTTTGAGGAATGCATTTCCTCAAAATACAAATTTTGTCTCTCTTATCCTGTAAAAGATGTCTAAAAATGATAGCTTACAGGTAATTTTGCTCATCAATCATAAGCGCAGTAACTTAAGTCTAATGTAATCACTTCATAAGGGTGTTTCAAAGTAGAAATGAGATCTAAAATGTCTGTATACTTTTAAAACTTTCTGCCATGAAGATGAAAAATACCAGGGTTCGTTACACTCTCAAATTTGGTTCATCATCACTCTATCATGTAGGAAAGCGTTTTGTGTTTCTGATGTTTATTTTAAATATAAAAGTAATACAGATTTTAAATCTGTAAGAAAACTTGTTTCATGTGATATCTTGGAAATTACATCATTCTATTTATATCATTCAAATTAAAATAATTACATACACCAAAAAGAATCAAACAAATGTACATAAATTACATGCTCAAGCTTTAAATGTCCATTATTCAACATAAAATTTTATGTAGGCATCAATAATTTCAACTTACATAAACATCTGAGAAAAATTTTTACACCAGTGTTTTTTAAGAGCAAAATTTTATGACCTAAAGATTGAGCCCTGAGTCTTCTGAATGACAGTAGGCTAGCATACTGCCATCAAGCTGCAGCCCCAAGCCCTTGAAATAGAATTTCTGAGGAAGGAGTCTTTGTTAGAAATGTATCAGTTTTACTGTGTGTCTGCAGTGACCGCATCATCCTGTTGTTCTGCACGTCTCTTGTGGGTTTTCTGTGCAGAGGTGCTGTATTAGCTGGCTTTCTGTTTCTAGGATGATGCAGCAGTACCAGCAAGTTAAACAAGGAAAGGTTCATTCTGCCTCATGGTTTCTGAGGGCTCAGTCGATGGTTAGCAGACTCGGAGGCTGAAATGGCATGGTGAAACTGTGCAGCCCTTAGCAAGTAGGAAGCATAAAGAGAAGGACTCAGGAGCAAGAATGCACCCTTCCAAGTCACACTCTCAGTGCCACGCTTCCTTCTCAGACCCTGCTTCCCAACGTCCCAGCAGCACGTTCAACCCTGGACTCACTGATGGATTAATCCACTAAGGAGGACAGCATCCCCTTCCAAAAGTCCCACTTCTGGAAACACGAGAATTTGATAGACATTTTAGATTTCAACCATAACATAGGACTGATGAAAAATGAAAACTGTTTTCTAGTTTATTAGACATCAGGAACCTGGAGGAATGACTGGGCCGTCCACTGCTGCTTGTCACTTTACACATTGAGTTTTCAGTAGCATTTGGAGAATCCAATTCCTGTGTGGTGGAAAAAATTTTGTGGAGGATGGAATGAGTGTGATATTCTTATACTGAAGGACAGTAAAGTATGCCATAAATTGAACCGATGGCACTTTTTGGTGATTTTCACGTAGCCATGGTTTCACTGGTGTGATTCAGGAATGATTATAGTTAAAGCCCAGTATTCTGAGTGGAATTCAGAATGAGCCCTACTCAGGAAGAGGGCTGATGATACTACCACTTACTTTAAAAAAGCACAGTCTGTTGCTATTTATTTCAAATCTTGACCTTTTGTCTCATACTAAGTTTTAGAGTGCATTTGGTTTACTGCTTTGATTACAGGAGTAGAATTTTGTGCTCTACATATTTTTAAATATTTGCCTTAAAATTCAATTTGACTTTAAAGGGATAATTTGTGTGCACCAATGGGATTAATTTATTTGAATAGTTTATATATAAACTATTAACTAGTACAGTTTTTTTTTAGTGAAGAGATAAAAAGCTTGAAAAATTTAAATCCACTATGATTCAGTTTTAAATGTGCTTCATGTACAAAATTCATCACAGAATTAGTTCCCTCTAACTTGACATTGTAAAGTAAATAAAATGAAAAGTGATTTTTAAGGTCATGCTTTCCTACAAACAGGTTGATAGAAATGTTAAAGAACAGCTTCATTTTTAAAAGCACTGTCACCCAGTGTGCAGGAGGGCATTTGAATCTGCAGGTATCCTCATCTTACTGGGTTAAATAGACCCTAGAAGATTTTCAACCAGATTGCAGTGAGGGAGACTTTTGCATTTTACACTGAGATGCTGAGATACCTGGAAAGAGAGCTGAGCTCATTTAACTGCTGAACAGTAGTTAATTGGCTACCTGTGTCCGCATGCACATTTGCCATTGCCCCTCAAGAAGAGGCAGACTGGAGCATCCCTAGTGCTGGTCTCTCATCTAACTTGGCCTCCCATACACTTTCATGAGCCTGAGCATCCTTTGCCTGGCCTCCACCTGATCACCCATGTTTTGCTACCAGAGAAGTAGTTTTTCAAGCAACCCAGCTGAGATTTGGAATACTGCCAGACTACAATTGTTCCTTTATCTCCTAGTGACTGAAAGAAAGTCTTGGTAGGAATTGAATGCTCATACCTTGTCCCTGCACAATCTATAGTATATTACTTCACTGATGCTTTTTATTGCTTCTTAGGGAATTGATTTTTCTTTTCAGTGCACTGCCCCTTCTTCAGCTCTCTCCCTTTTAAAAGGAAGAGAAAAAGAAAACAGTAGAGCACAAATTGTCTGGGAAAGAGAGCAAGAAGCACGAATTCCCAATACCATAGGATGAGAAATGGGTGGAAATGAGACACAGACAAGCATTTCTACTCATGCAAGAGCAAACTATGTAATTGTAGAGTGAGGGAGGTAACCCCACTCTATAGCTTTCAAACCAAATTCCCTGAAATAATTCAGTGATTTAATTGTTTGAATCTGTTTCATACCAGTTGTTTCCTCATTTCTTAATGTGCATATTTCCAGAGTTCTTAGGTATCTAAAGGTGAAGTCTCTCCATTTCCTTAGCAGTGCCATCTTTTTGTGTGTAAAAAAAGTAATTCACTGTTTCGTTAAGAAATACTCAAGTACTTCACATAATTATTCAATGAATTTTCAAGTTGGGCTTTGAAGAGTTATAGTGAAAATAAACATGTCCAAGGCCCAGTAAGTCTTGCACAAAGACTTGTTTGACTGATTAAACATAGCATTTTCAAAATGAAACCTCTTTATTGCGTACCCATTTTTCTCTCACAATATTGAATTAATGTGCAAAAAAGAGAATTGCATAGATTTAAAAGCTACTATAATAGAAAGTGAAAAGATTCAATAGGAGGAAAAAGAATTAAAGTGAATCTGGTCCCCTTTTGAGCTTGGAACTCAGGAATGGGTGGAAAATTCATTGAGATGATACTCTATTGGTAATAAAATATGTGGCTACTGTTCTTGATCTGAGGAAAGGCAGACCACTCTATTCACTGCAAAATTTATTATTGAGGCTACATCTTTCAGAAAATGTAATATTTGCCGAAATAGATTTGGAATTCCAGCTATGTGAGGAGATTTTATGTAAAACTGTTAGCTCAAAAAACTTACAACTAGAATTAAATAGAACAAATCATATTGCCCATTAAGAAGCTTTAATCTTTTGACCTTAGAAATTACTCAATTTTGTATTGCCATCTGAAAATGCTCTATGTCTTGGAAAAATATACCATATTGTGGCTCTTCTTCCATTTCAGTTGTTCTTGACAAACAGTGAGTAGAGTTGTACATTCTGAACTGGTAAGATTATTGTCTGGATGTGACATTATTTGATGACACTCAGAAAGCCTTTAAACATAAAAGATATGGAGAAATTCTTCATGGCGTTCCTTAGATGGCATTTTTTTTTCTTTAAGTCTAAGCAAGATTAATGTCCTCAACTGGCATGATGAGACATCTGTCTATGCAATGACAGTGGAGAATCTGCAGCCTGGGAATGCAGACATGCTTAGTAAAAGACTCTACCATAATTTTTTCCTAAATACTAGGAGTGTGAGCTTTTTCAGAAGGTAATGATGTTCAACTCATGAGTTACATAAAACATTATGTTTACATGTACCCTTATGTTGAGATATTTGTTTACTGTTTTCATAGAGTAATAGCTGAGCTCTCTTTTGCCTGACTGCCTCATCTCAAGAAAAAAAAAATATATGGTGTTTGTTTCTTATATTCTTCAGTTTGAGTTAGCAAATGTTTTCTGAGAAATTTCTCTTAAGTTTCTGTGCAAAGTGGCTTTTAGATGAATGTAACAAGGAAAGAATATGTAAGAGCATTCTTTCGTAGCACCTTAAAGTACTGATTCCTGTATTTCTATGACTTATGCAGCATCCAGTTATCATCTTTTCCATAAATATTTTAATATTCAAAGCTAGTGAATATACCAGGAACTGGAATTTCCCCTTTACGTTAGTCCGGTGTCAGAAAACTAATGACTGATACCTATAGCCAAGTTGAGGGTACAACGTGACTTCCTCTCCAGGCAAATTTGTGGCAAGCGTTTGCCATTTCTAAGAAACTTGAGAAAATTTTGTATTCTTTCTTCTGGGATTTTTTAAAATTTTGTTATTAGTACACACTTGCCATAGATAGTGATTGCATTTGTCGTATGGACTTGGTGCATTTACACCACATACATTAATTCTTTGAACATCTCCTTCTCTGCTCCTCTCCTTTCCTCCACCTCTTCTCTTCCCATTTGCAAAAGAACTCCTTCCCTCTTTTCTACTGTCAATCTTTCCTATGACCCTTTACTGATTCTTCGGGTTTGCTACTTAAGAGAAGCCACAAGCTATTTAGCTTGTATGTCTGATTTATTCCACCTAACATGATGCTGTTAAGGTGCATCTACTTTCCCACAGATGATTCAGTGTGAGTCGTCTAGCATCCTGATACCATTCCTGCCGTAAATCTAGAGAAAGTGAGCCACCATTATCTTGCAGCATTTCCTGTGTCCTCAGAGTGTGCACACACTCTCATCTGAGAAACACACTCTTGCACAGATGTTGTAGAGTTTACCTTCAGGGGTTAACATAAAGTTCACCCAGCATGCCTTGCGAAATGATGGGAGGGAAATTGATAGCTGTTTCTGCGTCCATTATGACAAAAGTTTCCACTGAGCCTTGAGTGTTGGCAATGCTCTTTATAGACTGGGAAATAGAAAAGAGACTGCAAAAGGCTGCGCAGGCCAGCATAAGTTGTGTGGCCAGAAGCTGGGGCCTAAAGCTGAAGGGGAGGGGTGAGCATACGTCACTCTGGCTGGCTTCCTCATGCAGGTTTAGGATTCCAAAACAATCATCGTGAAAGCACAGTAAATACCTCTATTCATTAATAGCTATTTCACGTTCATGAAGTTTACTGAAAACCAATCAATGAAAACAGAATAATTTGGTAAAAACAAAAATTGAACTTATGACAGCTGCCACCTTACATTGGCTTCAGTAATTGATTTCTACATTTGCTTTTAGTTTCACAGCATCAGAAAAATCCTAATTCATTTGATAAGACCTGTAATTGAAAAATAGAATTAATAGTTTCTTTTGCCATCCCAGTATAGTCTCTTTTTAAGCGGATTCCTAAACTTGAAATCGAAAAAACTGAAAAATGTTACTGCACTAAGAATTTAGCTACTGCTCATAACATCAGTGAGCAGTGTTTAATGTTGGTTCCGTGAATCAAAATATTGCAAAGCACTCTATTACAATACTTTCAAATACATCAGTATTTTGCCTGACTATTTACACCAGCTTGTAAATCATCAGTTTTGACTTGCTTTGCATGTTCAAATTAATCATAAATTTTACTCTCATCAAAGACAATCTTGCTGTAGGTAACACTGTGGCCCTGTATTAAGAATGTGAGTTTCTTCAGCTGAGCAAAATCCTAAGTCATAAAGAAGCCTGCCAAGACAAGGCACTACATTGTAGTTGATATATTTATGTAATAAAGTGTCTTCAGTACCAAAAATAGGATAGTAATCACCCATCTGTTTTCTAATAAGTCCACTAACAATATGCTTCATGTCTAGCATTGAGTTTTGCATTATGGCAAGAAAGTCTAAAAACCCATTGCTGTAATTTAAAGACTACACAAATGTACAAGAAGCAGGGCACTGTCTCTTACTGGCTGGAAAGGAGTTGGAGAAAGCCAGCAAGTGGAGCATGGCATAGCAGCATGGACAGAGTCCAGCCCTCAGTTTTCCATGTACACCCTACATCCGCCTTCGGGCTCTCTGAAGAAGCTTCACTGGGCCTCCATGTGCCTGTACCCCCCGGTCAGATGATAATTCTCTTTCTGTTTCATGATATTGTGCTATGGAGATTAAAACAACTAGCCTCCTATTAAATTATTAACTACTACGTGACATATGCTAAGCATCATGCTTGAATTGCGACCCTGGAATAAAGTTAGTCCTGGTCCCTGGCCTTATTTAACTATGGACTCTTTGAAGTTGTAGTTGAGGCACAACTAAAATAAGGTCTTATTGCATCATGGTATATCTTGAACCCAGTCACAGATGTCTTTAGAAGGCAAAGAAAGACACAAAGAAAATAATCCACATGAAAATTGAAGCACAGATGGGAGTCAGGCAGGAGGCACTGGGGATTGCCGGCACCCCTCAGATAGAGAGGCCTGGGAGAAGTGTCTCCTTTGCAGCTTCCTTCAGGAGCCAGCCTTCCTAGAATCTGGACCAAACCGTGTAGACTCCACAGCTCTACAAGTTTACCAATGATATCCAGCATAGGCTAGAGCAATAACAAGAAAAAGAAGCAATTTCTGCAGTATGCAAAGAGAGAAACCAAACTATCTCAGATGCAGTCTAACCGCGAGGGCAGCTTCAGACAAACCCAAGTAGAAGGACATGCTTCAAAATTCCCTGAGAAGTCAGGGAAATCTAAGAAAGTGTCACAGATATAAGCAGTTGTAGGAGACAAGATGAACAAATGCAATGTATCATCCTAGACAGGAATCAGGAAGAAAGACAGAACATCAGTGAAAAACTAATTAAATCAGAGTAAATTTGAAAGAAGTACAGAGTGTGGCTTATTTATTAAAACTGCATTCATTTTGAAGAATTGCTTCACGTACTTATCTCACCTCCAACACTTTTACTAAAACCGCTTCCCCTCCCTGCTCAGCATAGTGTTGGCGTGGACATGTGGGCTGGCTTTAAAAGGCCAAAGCAAACAAAGCCCTTCCCAGACATGTGCAGCTCTAAAGATTTCCCAGACCTGGGCCAGCTCTAAAGATTTTCATAGCCAGAGTGATCTCAAACAGCACACCTAGGCATTCAGAGTCTTGGTGGTCAGAGCCTGCAGTGGGTATGCCCACTGGCCCGTGCCCTCTTGGAGGGTAACACGCCCTTTCCTTCTCTAGCTGCTGCAGACTTCCACACCTGTCTTTGGCATAGTTCAGGCTTCAGATGCATCACTGCAGTCTTTCCCTCCACCTTCATGTGGCTGCCTCTCCTGTCTCAATTTCTCCCTTTCAGTGTGCGAAAAGGCCAATCAACACTGAATTTAGACTACACCCTAACTGCCTGAGGAGCAAGAGTCTTACTTTACCTCTGCAAAGAGCCCGATACCAAATAAAGTGCAACTCGGAAGTTCCAGGTGTTGGTACCTGTTTTGGGAACCAGGCTTCAGCCCACTTACTCATGCTGTATTCATAAGGTATTCAAACACCTGCATAAGCAGGGGAAGAGAAGCCTTCAGAAAAATAAATTACTTTGCAGTGCGAATGAACCTATAAGTGGTCTACCAAGGGATAGAATTGTCTTAATGATGATTATAATAACAACAGATAATTATTAAACTCTCCTGACACCCATTCACTGGTAAGCATATTCTATCTGTAGTCTCTTTTAATCTTTGTACTCCAGTTCCTTTATTTGCAATGAAAAATGAGGCAACTTGCCGAAATCACATACACTGTGTTTATTGCACTTAAAGGACATTAAAGTGGATGTCAAACATTTGCAGAAGTTCTGAATATTGCTCTGCAACCCAAAGCTTCCATTTTAAGGCTCAAAGCTGGGGCTGAGGATTTGCGTGACATCTAATTTGAGCTTCTTGGTGTGAAGGTTTATCTGTCCTTTCTGCTGGGGGTTCCTTGTGATTGACATCTATAAAGCTTTTTAAATTTCAGAACTTCAGTAAGAGTCCATCCCCGCTATCTTCCTGCCTTCCAGTCTACTCTTACATACTCTATTACATGTGTGTGTCTATCTGGGAATGAATCACTGAAATGACCCCTTGCCCCTACACATACATGCATATCAGTTCCTTTTTACGCATTTAATTTTATCTTCCTCCAAAGACTTAAACATTCCCCATTAGCGATGCAAAGACTTATAAACTCAACTACAAGTAACTAGCATTTTCAGAGGCTATTAGACATGTGTAGATATCAAGTATATACATACATACATATATATATATATATATATATGTATATGTAAATGATTCAAGTAGAACAATTAACAGATGGCAGTAACAATTGCATATTCATATTTCTGGCCAGCAGCATTTGGTAGATATAATTACCTTACAGGTGTTCACTGCCCCTCTCTCATAGAACAAGGCATTGCTGCACATTGAAAGACCCAGTTAAATGACTGATGACTGATGGTCACAAATTAGCAGCAGTTCTATTGGCTCCTATTTTAGACATGAATCAGAAAGCTAAATTCAGCTCTTAGAGTCTCGTGCTAAGTTCAGACAGAGTGAAACTTAAATGGGAGAGCAGGTGTACTATAATCTTCACGCTGATTGCTGGGGTGGGAAAAAGCTGCACATTAAAAGACATTTAAAATTCACTCAACATTTGGAAGGTACAAAGTCCAAACAGGCAATCATTTAGGGAAAAGGCAGCAGCTGTTGTGACTTACTCCTCTGAGTTTCTTTAAATTACCTGAGTTTCGTATGCAAAATAGTGTTCCTGTGCCTCAACCAAAGGAAAGTTTTCTGTGTAGGTAACTTTGTAGTTGTGTTACTTATACCCTTAAGCGCACTGTAGCGGAACAAGAAACATTTTAAGGTTAGTAATTCTCTCTTTTATCATTTTGGCAAACATATTTGGAAATATAGATCACCTAACACACAAATTTGTCATTCAAACATTGCCACTTTTAGTTTTCCACTTTGGAGTGAAGTTTGATAGGTATCTCCACGGGTCACGGGCATCAGACGCTGCTGTCCACCCAGAAGGATTGTGTGAATCTCAGCCCCACTAAAACCTGGGTCCCCGTATTCTGCTCTGCCTTGCAATCAGGTCTGAGTTTCAGATTAGATCTGCCCTCAGTACCATCGCTTAACGATTCTATTACTGTCTTTCTCAAAAAATATGTTCTTAATTTTTTTTTTTTTTTTGTTACTGTTCTACAAAGTAATAGTTTCACATTTATTTTGTGAAGTTTTTGGACACAAGTATGGCTTTTCTCAGATTTTTAAAAAAAATTCCTATACAATAGTGATTACAAATATTTTGATGGATTACTAAAATCTATATAAATAACCTTTTTCTGATTAAACCCCCCCTTTTCCTCCTCTCCTTCACCTTCCTTTTGCTTCTTCCTACCCCGTCTCCCTAAGTGCTGGGGACGTTATACCTTCGATTAAATAACCATTTTGCAGAGGTATTTTTTTCTGTCTTCCCAGTTTGTAGAAAAAGAAAATGGCTTCTTTTTCCTCAAAAAATTAGTATAAAGTATCATTGATTTGTACATTAAGACATGCTTTTCGGTTATAAGTGTTAATAATAATATTATCCACCTAACAATACGTAGCAGCAGATTGTTGAGGGATTAAATATTTATTGTTCTGTAGTATTTTCCTCTGTGATGAAATTATATTTTTAGTAATATAAATGTCATTTTAATGAACTGTGTTACAATTTTCCTTCAGGAGAATGCTTTCATGATAAGAAAGTCAATATTGTTGAAATATATTTTCTGAAATTTTTGAGAAAAAAGGAAGTTTTAAGTTCTTTTCTAAGGTTCTCTCCAGTAGCATTGGTGCTTTAATTTTTCTCCTTTCTTTGTTCAGTTAAGAATATTATACTTGTCTTCCCTGAAAATTGTGAATATTCTAGGAGAATATTGGAGCGCTACAAGTACTTCAGACATAAAATACAGTCACTGGCTATCGTCCATTCTTTTGTGATTCCTAGCTAATAAGTTTAGTAGTTCATTACCATTAAGTACTTATCACAATTTGTTACATCTAGTATTAAATAACTTTCCAACAATAGGATTATTATAGCCAAAGTAATCTAAAATTCAGATGGCATAGTCACTGTATATTGGAAACTATTTTAGAGTTTTTAAGCAATAAAATCTTTATAAAAGAAAAATATTTTAGATCTTTAATGATCTAATTTAGATCTAATTTTTAAGACCTTTAGGCCTTAAATATAAGATCTTTAATGATAATATTTTTTATTATTTCTTAATAGGAAGGGGAAATAGCAAAATCATTATCTGGAGAATAATAATAATTTTAGCCTTATCTACAAAAAATAAGTTTGCACAGAAAAATATTATAATTGGCGTGCAAAAAATTGTGTTCATCATTCTTGAATGAGGAATTCCGTCTAACATATAAAGCAAAAATATTACACAACTGAAAAATTGTAAGTTATTTTTATTAAATACATTATCAGTGACATTTGTTTCCATGAACTTTTCCCATCCCATTGATTTGTAATGTGTAATTGAAGAGTTAGAATTTGTTCAGAACTGAGACCTTGGAAAAACCATGTAAGCTTTAATTCTAACACAGAGACGATAATAGGACCAGTCTTGTGTAGCTGGCTGTTGTAGGAAGAAAAGAAATGGCTTCTGAAGCAGCAGAAGACCTTTCTTAAAGCGAAGGGGATCAGAAGATGCAGCCTTGGAGAGGGAAGCTAGGGAAAGGGGATGAAAAAGCAGACTGGCATGGGTTATGTACCTGTTCCAACTCCACGCAAGCAGTGTAAACATTACGCACTGCAGATGTGTACTTACAACAGCAGTACCTGGGCTATACTGTTAATCCACACAAACTGGCATTAATTAATTTTAAAGTATCTGTAGTTTCGAAAATGAGGGCTCTCTCACAAAGATATTTTTGAAGCTATGCTTATGTACATTGTAGTTCTTGCTTTTCTAGGATGTCTAAGGCCATCCTGGTACTGCGGAATTCGTGAAGAGGCTGAATAACTGTGCTTTTGAACAACATGTATAAAACAAAAGTTTTTCTCTTTGAGGATAAAGTCAGATGGGACCTTGGACAAATGTACTTTTCAAGCTATTGTTCTCTCATATACAGCTTTACTCTTGGAAATAACTGCCTAAGTCAATGGCACTACTGAACATAAATTCTTCAGGAAAATATTTTCAAGCCTCTATTAAATAGTTCAAAATTTGTATTTTTGCTGAGAAGGTTAGAGAAGTGCCTTGTAGTAAGGTTAGTATTTATATATTTTTCACTTTTATTTATGTTTTTAATTTTTAATTTTCTTAGTAGATGTTTGCAGAGCGTGTGATATTCACCACGGAGTGCTGATCCGTGTACATAGCACACCTTCTTTCTTCCCCTCCTTCCTTTCTCCTTCCTTTACCCTTCCCGCTTGTCTTGACAATTTCTTTTTGGTTTTGGGTTTTTTGAATGTTTGTTTTGTTTTAAGACTCTACATTCTTGATTTGGGCAGTAAAATTAGGACCTAAGTAATAAAATCTCCAAAAAGCATGGCATTTTATCTTGAAATTTTTAAGTGAAGAGCAAAGACTTTTTATTAATATATTCTTGTCTTGTCATTTTTAAACTCTGTGTTTTCGTGATAAAAGTTTTTACTTTTTTTTTTTTTTTACTACTAGAGAGACTCAAATCTCATGGGTGTAAATTTCCTTTAATTGATGGACTGGGCTTTATCCTACCAGATGGTGAAACTGACATTCACTCCTGTCACTTAATTGTACTTGGCTTTTAAAAATCAGCTGAGTGGTGTAATGAGAATATTTAACTCTTGTCTCTAAATATGCTACTAACGAAACCGTAGAGGCTGGCCTGCTAGAAATCCCATAAGTGAAGGGTAATGGCGAACACTATATGGTCAAGAAAACGGTACTCTGGTTTAGAACATCTGGAAAAATGTTTTAAAAAATAACACTGAGGGAAACCAATGACCCTAGATTAATCAGAAGGCTTTTCTTCTCCGATTAAAACTAGAATGCATACAAAGCAACCTAGAAATGAACAGCTGGTTTCTCAAGCAGAAAATCATCAGTGCGAGGTGCCTCTCATCAGTGTTAGCACTGATGTTACTAATACTGTTAGTGATTTCAAATACAATTCAGAGAGGTTTTGACAATGTCAATGTATTATTTATCAACATAAAAAAGGTGAAGATTAAGAACACAGCCAAAGGAAGAAACTCTTAGAAAATATGCAGAAATGAAAATCAAAGCAATTAGAATATTTTGGCTGGCTGTTCTTGTGTATCAGCAGTTCCCATGAAATTCATGGAGGAAAAGTTTTGAGGGTCGTTGTTCATAGCAAACAAATAATTGTGTGAAGTTTTGCTTTTATGATGTCATTTTGAAATTTTATCTGGTATTTTTGAAAAGCAAAATCATGCTAAGTAAAAAGCACATTGTGATATACACATTCGTATGCACACACTAAAATTAGATTTGCAGTAGAATTGTTTGTTTACTTCTTGTGCAAAGTTTTTCTGGAACTCATGCTTGATATCTGAGGCTTTTGCCAAGGGGTTGTGTAACAGGGAGATGTCCCCTGGCAAGTCCACAGTGACCAGGACTGTCTTCTCAGGACGCAAATCATGCCATAGAAAATTTCAGTGCTGAGTCCTATGTGGAGAAAGTAGGAGTTATTTGAACCACAAGCCACTGCGGCTAATGTTGACACCACCATTGTTTGCATGTGTCCTGATAAAACGCCTCTGAGGAATGAGTGGATTTGGTCAGTCCTCTGCATCACTGTATTTGTGCATCTTCTGGCTCTTGCATCAGACTTACTCTTTTATAAATAAATAACTTGTTTATGAAAAATCTAAGTTTTTTAAAACACAGAAAGTTATATCCTGAAAAGTTGATAACATGAAAAGAAATCCATGGGCATTCTAATGGATAATACAAATTATCATGGAAGACTTAAAATGTAGAAAGCTGAAATTTTTAAATATAACTGATTATAAAATGTCATGTTGGAGAAACATATACTTCTGTAGCCAATGTAGCCAATCTTACTAATTTGAAAGTCTTCTTAAATTTATGTTTGTACGACTCCAAATGTCACACTGTTGGTAGCAATGTTATCTAATCAGTTTGTTTTGCTCAACAGTTATTAAATGTATATTGATATACACCCTTAAGTTACAAGAATGTTAACCTCGATGTGGGAAAATGTTTTCCAACCTGCAATTTACAGCACTGTGTGTTTGCCTGGAGGAGCTGTAAGGCAGCCTACCTACTGCTATCATAAGTCTAGGATTCATGTATCTGTATTCATGAGAACAGCTTTGATGGCCTCATTCATTCATTTATATTTAAAATGAGTCTTAAAACATGAAATTTTGAAACTCAAGTTTAATAATAGCAATTTTGCTTCTTCATGTAGTCGAGCAATGGAAAATCCTTCTTATACTGGACCAGCATTTTCCTGATAAGTGACCTCAAGGTTTGAAAAGTTTACATAAGTTCACATAAGGAATCAGAGCCAATTTGAATTAACAGGCAGACTTCTCTGATGCCCCATTGCTGGGGGCTGGTCACTGCATTTACTGTGCAGTCTTAAAAGAATAGTTAACCTATTTTTGATTTTGGCTTCCTTCTGCTTTGGTTATGCCATATCTGATCTTCCACATATCATCTATTCGTTCCTCTGGATTGTGCAACATCTTAGGAGAAAACTTATGATTTCCTCGCCTATGTAATTATCACTGTGTTAATGTGTGCCTCTGGTATGATCTTTTCATAATTCAAGAATAAATCAAATGGCCTGATATTTTAAATAAAATTCAGATAATATTTCCATTACATTTTGAAGGTGATATGCAGGTGATATCAAATACTTAAAATTCAATAAGACAAAAAGCTTAGAAAATTTACCCCTCAGTTATTTGGGGCCCAAAACCAAGTTCAGAAAATACTGTTTCCTAGTTAACTTTAACTTATCCTTAATAAATGATGCTTTAAGCTGCAGAAAATGAATTATGGCATCAAATATTGAAGATACAATTAGAAGCATTACAGATTCTCCCAAAATATAACAAAATGGAAGGAAAATGAAACACACAAACATACTTACGGAAATCTGTGATTGTTAATGCTGGGTAGGACATTCAAAGACAGCAGCAGTGGGGATTATGGTAAGTGGACGGTTGTTTTCACACACCATTCTGATTACATGATTTTTAAAAAATGCATTGAATAATAAATTCAGTATTTCCTAACTCGTCTTAAGCCTGATTTGTTCGGTGTAGTATTCATTAGCAATTAGATTTTAATTGGAAGCTTAATACAGGATCCTCATAAAATGTTTTTACAGGTATTGTAGGTTAGAATCCATTTTACATATGCTTTTCCATGTTATAATCATGACAGATGTTTTAAGATAGGTGTTAGTATTTGCATTTTATTAATAGAAAAAACTTTCTGACGTGAAATTTCTCTTCATGGTTTCCCTTAATCTCTTTCATTATGTACCAGACACATTCTTGTTTCCATTGTACACTTTTCCTTGATCACATCATTTCTCTAGTGTTATCTATTTTTCTCTGTTCTGTGCATTTTGACCTAAATGTGTGTTTGCAGTGTTCTGAGAGTGTGCACATGAAATAGTGGAGGGGGGTTGGACACTCCTGGATTGAAATGCAGCCAGAGGCTGTATTGAGTGCATGACTTGCAGTAGGATCTGGGAACTGTGTTCTGACTGTCCTATGCGTGTGGACCACAGGATCCTGGTAGACTAGCCAGTTTACCATGTTACCCGGCCTCCAAGCCTGCTGGTTATGGGTTAAAACCTCCACAAACTGTGAGCTAAATAAATTTTTTCCTCCTTTAACTTTGGGTGTTGGGTATTTTGTCTCAGCAGTGAAGGAAAATTAGCTATGACAGTCAGTATGTGTATACATGTACAAAATCATAACTCTTTTGGAGACAAGTTTTAATCAAAAAAATTTTGTTTACTGGGACTTGAAAATTATATTGTTAAGGTAGGAAAATTTTGAATATACCCCCTAAAGCATAACACCTGTTACCATTTTGGTATAATTCTTTTTTTACAGTCTATGTGCACATACATGTATTTCTGGGTCTACGTATATAGCATATATTTTCCATATGCCTTTATGTAACTATTGTATAAAATTGTTTTCCTGTGTAATTAGAAACACATAGAGAAGGCAGTGAGAACTGGGTATCAGGACATTGGCAGAGAGGCTTCTTCACTCTAAATAAGACCTCATAGACATGAAAGGTTCAGAATAATGAATAGAAGGGACTGGAATTTGATTCAATCAATGTGTATATGAAAAAGGGAAAGTTCATACATCAAGGGGACTTTAGAGTTTGATGGCCGTGTGGATGCTTGAAAGAGACACCAGTTTGAAAAAACAGATGGAGAACCTGAACTTAGTGACTGACATGAGTTCGAATTGACTTTAAGAAATCAAACCACAATTATCCAGAGAGCTGGGATGTTCTAATTCACCAAGGAAGAGAAAACAAAGGAATGTGGCCTCTGAACTTTACGTGTTAAACTATATTTAGTTTCCGTGTTAGTGAAGGCTTAGTAAATTATTAAGAAAGATGATGACTCTTCTTCCCCCAGAGAGATTTTGTAAGTACACAGAAGCATTTGTCTGCTGGGTTTTGACAATAATCTAGCTATTCCAGAGCAAGTGCCATCATAGAGAGCCTGTTGAAACCTCTTCCAGGGCTCTGAACCTGCAATATACTTACTGTTATGTTGACCTTGCCACAAGATTCTCATAGCACTGTGCTTCTAAACAAATATTTTTCCTTTGGCTCAGCTACTAAAGGTTCCTTGTAATTTACTTAAGTACATTCTATCATCAAGTAGCAAATTCTCACATTACCTTAAAAATATAAAAATTGTTCATCCCCTTGATTTACTTTTTAAGCACATTTTCATCCAAACAACTGTAAGACACATTTCAAGAAATTCTATCATGTGTATTAGTATTTAATGCAGTTATTTTTGCATATTGTTGCCATTCTTTTTATCAAAATTCTCTGCAATGTGATCCAAAGTAAGTATAGAAAGCTATAAAGTAAGAACTTGGCTTCATTAACATAAAATATGTATTAAGCAAGTTGTATTAAAAAATTTAGATAGTAAGTTCCAGCTTATAAACGTAACTTATTTCTTGAGTAAATCTATAAGTATGCCTCCCACACCCCTGGCTGTTTCATGAAGATTGATTTCACCATTCACACACAGCCATCGTGAGAGTAGTGACAATATTAGGAGAATACATTTATTAAAGCTGAAAACCCTTTAGCAACACCCACCTCTCTGTCTTCACAGGTGAAATTATGCATTCATGTACTCATAAGTCATTTATGGCTATACCACCTCCCTGTTCCTGCCAGATTCTGGAGATGCAAAAATGAAAATGAATTTAGGAATAGGCACTCAACAGGAGGAGAGACAGGCAGGCACATAAACTGGTCATTTAAACTATGAACCCAGTGTCAGAAAGGCAGCTCCCTTAGTAAGGAGGTGTGTGTGTGGCACCAGAGAATATCTGACCTATGAGACATTGAAGGATGGTTAGAAAGTTGGGCAGGTGCCAGAGTTCGGCAGATGGGGCCCATCACAGAAGGAAAGGAACCATATCATAGGAAAGGTTGAAAAGAAGTATGCAAATAAGAAAAGTGCATGTGAAGACAAGACAGGTACAGAGGAGTTTAGTATTGCAGAAGCGGAAGAGATAAGCATGCAGCTCACAAACAATACTGCATGCTTGGCTAAGGAATTTTTCTTTACCCACAACCTCCGTGTTTTACGCAACTTTGATATGATCGGAAGATCTAAAGCAGTGGAATGTTATTTGTAAAACACAGTTAAGGAAATATTTTTTTAGTAATCAACAAATGGCATTTCAAGGTTAAAGTGATACTTCTTTCATATCAGAACCATGATGTCAATTATTGAATATTTCATTTTTATTTGTATGCAGAACTAAAAGCAATATTCTGAAATACGTTTTAAAACCTGGAACTAGTCTTTATTTGTTCTTTTTTTCTTTGCTGTATCTGAGCAAGTATTAACTCAGAATTACAGACCAATGAGAATGATCTCTAGCAAGTAATGCTGACCAACTGTTCTAGATGCTTCTTTTTAATGAGAAACCGAAAGTTATGAGATATTTTACTGCAGAGTATTTTGAGTCATAATAAAAAGTGAGAAAGTGTGTAAAAATAACTGCAATAAATAGTAGTATTTGATATAATTTCCTGAAGTGTGTGTCACTTCTGGCTTGGGTTAAAAAACATTAAAAATTATCTCCAGGAATTGAAGAATTAGTATTTTTAAGTTAATCTGAGAACCTGGCACTTTATGGTAGAGAAAATGTATTTTAGTAAATCACAGAGAATTCTTTGTGCTGAGTGTGTTACTCAGAAACTAGGAAATTAAATATTTTACCATATACTGTTCTGTTGCACCTAGGGAAAAAAAATACCCTTTACATTTCATCATAGCATTAGATCTGTTTTCAGATAGGCTTGCCAATTTGCCTAAAAATAGATAAAATCAATATGTTGAAATAGTTGAACTTGCAAAATTGTGCTATTTGTCCCACTAGTTATTTATTTTAGAAGATCTTCCTGTTGCTCAAAGTCAAATGCACTGTGTATTTTGGCCTTGATATGACAGTTTTAGACTATTCAGTAAATTAAATATATTACTAAAATTTGAGCATGGCACTTGAAGCCTTGAAAATGATTTTAATGGCATTATCAGAATCCGCAAGAGTGCTGATCTAACCTTTCACTTTGAAAATTCTTGTGAGTTTGTTTCCCCTGATCTACCTCATACTTCAGCACAGAAAAAAAAAAAAAAAATCTCAATATTCTCTACACAGTTCACAAGAAAATAGGATTATAGTCACAGTGTTTATTATTTCCTTTAAGACCAAGTCCAGATCAAGTAGTATTTGTGCTTGACTCTTGGCTGCTCTCGAATGACATACCTGTTTTGACATTTGAGTTTTGTCTGATTTTCTCTCTAAGTGCCAACTCTGCCTTTTGCATACATATCTGTATTTCTCCAGTGCTGAGTCCGCTGCCTTTTCCTGCGTTGTTAGTCCTGTTCTCTGGGACAATTGGAACTGAGAATTAGAGAGCTAAAGTTTTACGTTGCAGTATATATTCCATCAAGCGCAGATCCTCCAGACATCAGTGGTTTGTTCAACTATTAAATGAAATGTCTACAGCTACATCAAGAGGCGAGCACTGCCTTTCCACGTTGTATAACTCCTCCACGCTGACATTGTTCAGTGTGGAACAGTGTTCATTGACATAGACGTCTTTCCAATAGCTTTTTCTGATGTTTTGATTGCATAATAGCTATTATTAATTTTCTCCATGATCTGAGAAATAATGTGGAGATATTTGTTTTTGATTCTAGGTGAATCCCATTTCATTTCAGGTGGATAAAGTCATCATTTTGACTAAGGGAAGACATTATTTTGCTTTTATTCTGGAAAAACTAGTATGGCTTAGTACAGATATCTTTGAGCTTGTTTGGAAAGTGGTGAAAATTGACTATTTGAAATAGTGTTCCCGCAATTAAGTCTCTACTCAGACCGTATTCTGAGACCTAGGAGTGACTGGATCTCCAGTATGAGAGAATCCACGTTTCAAGCATTTAAATTGTGTTATTGCCCCTCTTCTTTCTTAGTTTGTCCTAATACAGGGATGAGAACTCATTACATTTTGACATTTTCTATTAATGTGTCAGTTCGTATTAATGTGTCACTTAACGTTTCCTTCACAATGTTAGGGGCACAGCTATGTTTATCTCTATTTTCAGTCTTTGATGGATGAGTTCTGAAGTAGTCATGTATCTTCAACAAATACTGATACACGGTCCAGGATTACCATATGATGACAAAGGAGTAGCAAATTAACAACAATGAAACAGACTTGAAGTCCATAAGTAATACAGTTTAAAACAACATAGATAAAAGAGCTTAACCAGTAGGTGTAATCCACTGATACTATAGCACTGAGGATGTGTAAATAGATTACACTGAAAATATTAATCCTACTTTTTAAGCTTCTACAACATAAAAGAGGTCTAAGAAGCACCAAGTTCATTTAGAAACCTGATACAGCTGTTCAGTTAAACGTGGTCCCCTGATACAATTGGCATTTAGTATGAATTAGATGTAACTGTTGGCGCCTTGTAGTTATCACATTTTTTTCTCCAGTGTTCTAGTAAAGTTTAGTCCGTTATGTATGCTTTGAGCATGATGTTTGTGAAATGCCTGCTTGTTAATGTGATGGTATTTGTAGGTGGGGTCTTTACGAAGTAGTTATGTTTTAATGACTGTGTCTCTGTCTTTCTCTGTCTCTTGCTCTGTCTCTGTCTCTCTGTCTCTGTCTCTCTGTCTCTGTCTCTCTCTCTCTCCTCTCTCTCTTCTCTGTCTCTGTCTCTGTCTCTCTCTGTCTCTGTCTCTCTGTCTCTGTCTCTCTGTCTCTGTCTCTCTCTCTCCTCTCTCTCCTCTGTCTCTGTCTCTGTGTCTCTGTGTCTCTGTCTCTCTCTCTTGTCTCTCTCTCTCTCCCTCTGTCTCTGTCTCTCTCTCTCTCTCTCTCTGTCTCTGTCTCTCTCTCTCTCTCTCTCTCTCTCTCTCTCTCTGTCTCTCGTCATGGAACTGTCAAAAAGTTAACCTCCTTCCTCTCAGTCTCATTTTCCTATCTTCTAATGCTAAGGAGGGAAAACATTTCTTTTATACTTTGTGTCAGCATGAAGTGAAATAGTATGCATCAAGCTTCTTCCAAAGCATACCCTGCATGAGTTACATGCTCCTAACATCTTCTCACTCACTACATACTAGGTAATTATATCAAAAGTCCACATGAGTTGTTTTCTTTTGTCCTTTTTAAAAATTATATTGACAATTTTAAATTATTTAGTTATTTTTAATTCATTTTAGCATTATCATAATAGCTCATCATTTTAGCATTATGTGTTGGAAAGACTGAATTTAATGCATTTTTAAATAGTGTTGCCATTAAAATAATATTGGCATATAGTGCCTAGAAATAAAAATTTTGAGTAATCTGGCAAAAATTGTATTTGTATTGTGTGTCTTTTCAATTCAGGGCTCCAGTGCAGTTTTGGCCTGCTCTGGTGAAGTAATGAAGTAGTTGAGAAAGAATTTTTAGATCCATTTGAAGTTAAAATTGTAGTACAGAGTTTGTTGACAAACAAATTTAATTGTGCCCCCAGAGAAAAGCCATAGCTCTGGCAGCCTTATCCCTGGCTAATACCCCATGGAGTGCGATGCTTGGCTCAGCAGGGGGCACCCTTATAATTAAGCTGCTGGGCTGGAGCCCTCCTGAGGCAGCTGGGTTGTCATTGCCAGGGAGCAGGTCTCCTCTTGGAGGAGCTGAACATCAGTCCTGACCCCCTACATGTGATTCCACACAAAGTATCTCATTGCATTTCTAAAAAAAAAAAAAAGCAGTGAAATGGTAGGTGTATAACTTACTTAAATTGATATCCTCAGCCTTGGCTAGTTATTTTATAAAATAATTCTTCTCTTGAAAATTGTGTATGTCTGTATTATACATATGAACACATACTATAAAACACATTGAGTAAATTCTATTTATTTCACCTCACTTTTGCATTTTACAGTTTTGAGCTAGAAGAGTTAATACAGCCTTCCTTCCAAATTATTTCATAATATATATTTCTGCTATATTTCATCCTTGATAAACCAGAGAAATGTATTATACTTTCCCATTAGAAAATGCATATAAAAATGCTTTCTCAAAGTACATAAAAGATAAAAGAGGAAATGAAATTGTCACATTCCACTTGCTAAGTATTATATTTTTATGATTTTCTTAAGCCCTTCTTTTTGCTATAAAGTTCTAAAAACTAGATATCATGTGTGCTGGTGAGCTATAAGTAATCTGAACAGTATTAGTATAATTATGTGTATTATTTAATTTACTGTATTTTTCTAAGTACACTATTAAATACCCAGGAATATTCAACATAAATCTTCTGTATAACTCAGAGCAATACAAAGATAAAACTACATGGATATTTCTTAAAAGCCCAGTTTTGAAAATTTCATAGAGTACCTTTGTTTAGGTCCACAGTTTTTTTTTCTTTGTTTGTTTCTAAGGTAGCAAATTCTTTTTTTTTAATTTGTAGAAAATGTACTAAAGTATTCCAAGAAAGGGTTAAGGAATGTTGGGCTATATTAATCACCTATGATTTGACCATGGATTCCAATAATGGAAATGTCCTCAAGCTTCCAATCTTACAGAAAGTAGAAAAATAAGTAACATGAACATTTTAACAGCTCTCCGTATAACTTTCCATCCAAAATAAGAATCGCTGACATATTCAATATTTCAAGCAACTAATGATGTATTTAAAACATCATCAGTAGAGAAAGACACCTGTGGAATGTGTTGCTAGACTCAAGGGTGTGGGTTAGCAGAAAAACTTTCTGATAAGTGACTTTCTCTATCTTTTCTTAAATTTCTTTATTATTTTAGGATGGTATCTGTTAGATTTTGGTGGTGTTTTTATTTCACACTAAATCTTTCCCAAATTTCTTACACATCTATTCATCAACAAAACGGAATAAAGTTACGATTTTTTTCAAATTATTTTGTCTTTACATTTTAAAAATTAAAAGTTAATGTGTTAGTGTCTTCACAAGAGGTATCATCATTGAGTTTGGGAAAAGGCAAAAACAATCTCTTCCAGGATTACACTACTGTAAATGCTAGTGCTATCTGGCCATTATTGTATAACAGTGAAATTAATAACCACATTTTCTTCATTATGTGGGCCAGGTAGTTTTCTAAGCAATTTGTCTTTACCACCCTATATTTTTCTTACTACAGCTCTATGAAATAAGAACTATTTTTTTTCTGTGGTCTCTCATGCTGATTCCACGTGGCAATATAAGACACATGCCACATATAGAAACACATGAGGCCAGAAGCTTTGTTCCATGTCACGGCAGCAATCAAACTGCAGTGATAAAAATCAAAAGCCTCCGGAGACTTGTCCCTGAGAAGCAGTCAAGACGACTGACAGTAAACTCACAGTATAGAGTAAAGGCTTGGCTAGGGCTCTAATTGAAGAACTAACTCTCTAGGCCTCTGTGCAAATGAAAAAGAAGCTTAGTGTGCCCTTAGTGACATCATCTGTCCTGCAGTCTAACCTGAAACACAATCAGTTGCTTAAGATTAGACTTGATTTATGCAGAATATCTGATATTTGAGCTGGAATACCAAATATTCCAAGAGAACAAGGCCTGTTCTTCCTTGCGAGAAAAATAGTCCACTGACTTCAAGATTCTTTTCCATAAATCCAGTGAGGTTTATTTTGATGTTTTATGTTCAGAGCACTCAGATTTCATAATACCTCCATTAGGGTAAAATTGCTTAAACCTAATATATTCATCACTTTCTTACCATATGTTTAGTACTGAATAAGAAATAAGTAGTCAGTATGTTCCTTGTCCTGTGAAAACTTGCTTTTCAGGTTGAAAAAAAAAAAACTACTTAAAAGTTCAATGAGAACATAAATAAATCAATTCAGAGTGAATGCCACTAGTTTGATTTTACAATAGAGAAAATGTTTTAAATACTCTTTAGAGTACTCTCTGTAGTTCTGTACTTCCTGCTGTCAGAAATTTTCCAACTTAGTTTCTGAAAGGTTTATGATAACCTTTTCCTCTCTCCTCAGTTGATTTCACCCAGTAATTTGACATTTTTGATATTCATATTGAAATTTCAACTGTGCTTCCTTAGGCTTAAAACATGGTCACCTATCTCAAGAGGATGGGCCTGGTTAATTATTGAAATCTCATTACTAAGTTCTGGCACAGGGTTTCATTGGCAGCTTTCCTGTTATTAAATCTTAATCTTCAAACCACGATGAAGTCCATTTCTTATATGCCGGGCATTTATTGACTGCAGAAGAAGCAGCTGTCAATCTATCAATTCATAGACAAATTCATTCCATCATTTAGTATTCTAAGCATTTATTCAGCAATATTTTTGTACCAAACATTTTATTATGATATTAAAAAAGAGATAAATGCTAGATAGTAACAGAAGGAAATGAATAAGAGGTTGTAAATAAGATGATCAAGGAAGGCATCACCACCATGACACTGGAATAAAACCTCATAGAAAGCAAGGCAGTGAGACCAGAGGTTACCTGATAGGGAAGCTGCAGGGTTTGGGAATCCTCAAGATTCCATTCTCTCTAACCCTGAGGGAGGTTAGGATCCCACCAATAACTCAGAAATAATAGCAAAAGGGAAACTAGGGTTTACTCCGGTTTAGTCTGTGGCAGTTTCACTAGGTATAACCCCAAGTGATACCAGTTAGGACTAAAGAAACAGCAGCCGTGGGGTGCACAAGGAAGCGCCCGAATTCCAAGCACACCCAGGAGGAGGACAAGAGAATTGACTGAAGAGATAGATGGTTGGGATCACAGGAAGAAAGGCTTTGTGCAAGGTTTTTGGCCTCAACCATTGGAATGATAACTGGAATTATTTTACTGGAACAGGCTGAGGAATAGAATTAGCTCAGATTTGGGACTATTTGTTTAAGAGTCCTTTCAGATAATCATGTTGAGATATTCAACAGGCAGTTGTGTATATGAGTCTGAAGTGACCCGGCAATAGATTAATACTCAAGACCAGTCACTTTCCCAAGGCATACTTTGATCCACCTGGAACATTGGAGGCTAGAAATACAATAGGAAAGTCTAACACTGTGAGTGGAAAATCTTCCTGGTGTTAAATCAGTGCGATAATTCCCTGCAGACCTGTTTTTTCTGAAGATGCTACATAAGCGCTCCATTCACACTACAAACACCAGGTTCTCTTCTGGAATACTGTGACGAAATACTGTCTTTTCTATCACTAGCGATTTGAAGATCCGTTGAGCTCCTTATTTCAACAAGTGCTTTTTAAGTTTAATACGTTAGAATTTTCCTGTTCGTGGGCCTTCCTTAAGATGAGAGTTGAGTAAGAGAAGAAGTATGTCTTAATCACTTCTGAATCCTCCATGACTAGCCTTCCTCATTTGGCCCAGTTATCTGGTCCCTTTGTGTTTATTCACTAAATATGTGATAACGATAATGCTTCTCAATATTTAAGTGTCTAGTTGGACACTTAATCGGAGTTCAGTCTGTGTTGTAAAAGTTCTCTATACATTCTGAAGATGTTTACGTATTATTTTACAAGTTTATTGAGCTGTTTACCTTTGCATAGGCCACTGTTTCTGATTTTAAATTTCCCTTTGGGTATAGGAGACATAAACACGTAGATATGCTAACTGAAAAACCCATGCATTAAATTCCTGGATTGACACACTGATAAAAGTCTGAGAATGAAAGATTGCTTATCATACTGTCAGGCTTCCTGGACAAGCTTGTGCTGTAAAGATCTGGATTGTTTCTTGTTCCTTTGTAAAGATATATTTTGAACTCTATACGCATACGATTGAATAGGAAGATCTACAAGTAGAATGAACTATAATTAGATGATGAAAGGGAACGTGGCACAGATGTTGGGCAGTTTTATATTGACTTTGAAACCAATGATTTGATTGACAGGAACGTGGGCATTGGAGGAAGTACTTGAGACAAAGTACTTATCTCTGTCAATGTATTGGGGGACTGTTGCATTTTAGAACATAGAATTTTATTACATTGGCCCAATCAAGAAATTCTCCAAACTTTTTTTGAATGGAATAGCTATATAATCAGAACTGCACCTTGGAAAAGCTGGATGAAGAGTGCATTGGAAATGTTTGCAGTTGAAACAATACCTGATAGTTCAAGTAGGAGAAAACTAGTTTAATTAAGTAGAGGAACAAAGAAATTCTAGTAATCTTATAAAACATGTATTAAACAGATTTGACAATAAAGGAATAGGTGGGGATTGGCGAAACCATTGATTCTGTCAAAGTTTTGTTTGGGGATTAAAACATTTAAGAGATGCTGGATGATTAGAATATAGCACTGACAAATAAGATGGTGGACCAAGTTTTAACTGATCCGTTCTGTATGTTAGTATCCAGATAGAAATCTGCAGACTGTTTGAAATTCAGAGTCAGAAATAAAGACGTGGGTTGGAACTGGTAATACAGACTTTAATGGGGGGAAAAACATGATTACCGAAGTAGCATTTGTGCAGAACAGACACAAAAATAATTCCACATTGCTTTTTCCTTTCACACACTTCCTTGTTTGTTTTCTGTACTTCTGTGAGTATCTATAGAGATTGTGAGCTTATATATAATATTTCAAAGAACTGTTTTATCAGAACTTACAGAATGAAAGGAAAATGGTGCCCTGCATTGCAATTTCTATATGTTGTCAATGTTCTGTACTTTCTTGTGGAATCATTTGAAGAAAAATTATGACCAAATAATTCACACAAAAGTTTTAATGATATACATGTTATTCTTTGCCTACATAATTCATGTGGATTTCATTTTCTGTCACAGCCATTATAAACAACCTGGAACATTTGACTAGCCCTACATATTGTCTCAGGGCACATTGTGCTCTAAAACTTACTGTTATTTTTTTTTTTTTAATTAAGGAAGTAAAAGCTTTATGATACACATCAAACTGAATAGCCTTTATTTCTGGTTTATATGTCATATATAATGGGCTTACACAGATCTGGGCCATAATCAACTTGTATAATGAATTGTATTTCTCATGGTAAAACAGTGAAATAATATTTAGAAACTCATAATATGTAATGTGGAAAGGGTAAAGTAAGATTTTGAAGTTGGAAAATATTAGTCTCTCTTCATGGATGTTGAATATTTAAATGCTTGATATTTTTTTTTTCAGGACCACCTCAGACTTTAAAATAGTGATTATAAAATATATAATAGTACTTTAAAAGGTTTTAAGATGACAATACTCATAAAGCAGATGTGGTTATTATATTGTAGTCACCAGGTTGTTTCCTAACCTTAGAATGATCATATTTATTCTTTTAGTAATTAAAAAATTGTCATCTTTCCTTTCATTCAAATGAGGTTGTGAATCTTCAGTTTTAAAAGAGGCTCAGATTTGCCAGGTAGAAGTTAGGGAGTTCATTATTCTTATCTGTGTCAATTTTCTAATTTACAAACAAGCCAGAGCAATTAATCTTTGCAAGTTGCCTGTATTAATTATAGTCTTAAGTGGGTTTCCTTGTGGTTTTGTAATTCTTTTTGTCACATTTTCGCTGTGTTGACTATCTCAGCTTGATGCCTGCTGACACGCTGATTCATATTTTAGTGCTGTTCCTAGGTTTTATTCATCTAGAGGAATGATTGTAAGGGGTCACACCTTAGAGTCACACTAGCACTTCTAGTGTGTGCAGGCCATATATCTCCTTTTAATTTAATCTTGGGGGAAAAAATGTACAGGGATTTCTGCAACTAAGCTGTACAAATCGGTAAAATTTATAATCAAGACTCTCTAATCTTTAAACCTAATATAAAACTTCACAACTATTGATTGTAAGTGAAGGGTCTGCGAGCTGTTAATCATGCAAGAAAGCAGAAAATAAATGGGGACTTCAAAAAGGGAAATAGACAAATAATCCTCAACCCTGCAGTCCTTATCTCTTTTCTGTTCCCCTGAAGCAAACATGTTACTAAGCCCCTGTAGCTTTAGAAAATGGTATATTGCATTAAAGTCAACAGTCATGAGTGCTTGGACACTTACATGGTGCATCTTATTTCTATTATACCTCAGAAGTTTGCTCTTTTCCCCAGATACATAATTTTAACAATCTCACCCCTGTAATCAATAGTTTCTAGAAGAAATGAAAAGACCTAAATTGCTGTCATAAAATGAAAATCTTTCTGAAGAACCAACTGAATGGTACACACCTGGAATAGCATTATTGTATAATTTTCATGGTTACTTTTTTGGGAATGAGAGTTCCATGTCATAAAATAGCCTGACTTAGACTGGGCCCTCTTAACATTCCATTAACTATGGTACTTTACAATGATTTTCCTGATTTGTGTGGACTGATTGACTCAGTTAGGTACTAAAATGTTGACAAAAGAATATGTAGTCAAGCAAAACACTTATTTTACGTCTTAGCACATTAAAAGGATTGGTGAAAAGTATATATGTAAATGTATTTTTTTCCTTGAGTCTTATTCATTTGGTATAAAGAAATTTAGATTATATTGCAGGTTGGCTTTTATATGTATCTGTAACTTCTTTGATAGGAAAAATAAAAAGTTTCATACATATTAGTTATAGTGGTGGAGCAGGTGACAAGTAGCCTGCTCACTAAATTATTATGGCTTACAACAAAATACTGGCATAGTCTTCTGGTTCACTCAGCCGTCATTATTCTACTTTAGCTATATCTTTGCAAGTGTATTAAAGAAATAACCTGCCCTCAAACAGCATTCAGAAAATGAAGAGAAAAATATGCCTACTGAAAGTCATGTTTTAGGATACATACACAATGACTGTGCAATAATGACTCTGCAAATGTCTCCTCTTTTGAAACACAGAATATTAAACAAGCATGTCCTACTCCGTAGAACCCATTAGCAAGTATAGCGATTAGAGTGGGTGTCGATGCAGTAGGTTTGGGTTTCCCTGGTGCATGGTAGAACACACTCCTCTGTGGGTCCGGATGGGTCAAGGAGACGTGACCGCTGGGGCTGTGTCTTCTCACGCTTCCCTTTCCCTGTGGCAGTGTTCCCCGGATTTGCTTCCCAACACTCATGTCTTTCCTTCTTGATGTTTCTGTCTTAGAGCCAGGTAACCGTGGACTTAATCCTCTTGAAACTGTGAGTGTCACATAGTGTCCCAGCAAGAGGAAAGCTAACTGAAACAGAATGGAAATAAAATTCCTAAATGACTCTACTGTTTGCTCAGTGTGGATTAGCATTCACAAAAGTACTAACATAGATCATTACAGAAGGGATTGGGCATGCGTGCTGCTGTGTTTATCATTCTTCTGGAAGGACAGTAGCAGCCTCCGGTCTTGATTGCTTCACAGATCAGCTAGTGGTGGCTACTGGGTGACCTAGTTGGCTGTTCCTGATACAATGGTGGTAATGGCTGTGTTCCACATGTGTTTCATACTTAAAGGCATATGAGCAAGCAAGAGAGCTCAGGACTTTGGGGAGATATAAGCTGAAACATTGCAAACACTGGCTTGTCCTTCATTCTTTTGACTAAAGCAAGTCATAAAGGAAGGCCAAAATCAAAGAATCAGGAAAAAGACCTATGTTTTTGATGTGAAGGTTTGCAAAATTACATGGCAAACATTTAGTAACACATGCAGGATGAAGAACGAACTTCATCATTGCAAATCTCAGAGAAAAACTGGGGTTTTGGTTCTGTTTTCATTTGTTCTTGACATGCTAAAACTATCTGCTTTATTTTTCATAAAATGCAAAAATTTCCAAGTGTATACTATAGGCCAACCACAAAAGTTGAGATAAAAATTTTTATGTCATTTCTCAGGGCAACCTAAGAGGTAGGGAATTGTCTTTGTTTTAGATATAAAGAAGTCACTGAAAATTGCTGTTAGAACTTTGTTGTCACTATATTTAGCTTTCCTAAAGTCACCTTACTTCTTACACAACACATAATGAAGCAGTGATTTATATATTACATTTTTTAAGGGTTGTGTACAAATTACCTCTTTCTATGATTCATGCTGATGGTAAAATATGTATGAAAAATAAAGCCTATTTCTACAGAAGTAGGTTGTTCACTTATTTTCTAACACAAATTAATAAAAGTGTTCCTCTTCTACTTTGTATTTTCTCCACCTACAGACCTTTAGAAAACATTTTAAAGTTTAACCTAAATGACATGTTTAGTGTCACACATAACCTGAGAGACGAATTAAGGTGAATTCATTGACCTTAATGATATGTTTTTACCCAATACACTCTTAATATTATGAGAAAATATAAATGTAAAATCATCAAAGCATTCGTACGTTTGCATCTTCCTGTATTCTAAGAACTGGATCTCAAAAACCATGGATTCATCTATTAGAAAAGGAATCATGCTTGTCTTGCTTTTCTTTATAAAGTCACTTAGGTGGCATTTGTTCTTTAAAATCAAGCAGCTTTCTCAGCGTCATTGCAGAGTGGATGCGAATGTTAATTTTATTGGAATTGTCTGATGAACTTAGGAAGCCTCTGGAGAGCACTGGTGATACTTGTTCTGGCTTTGTGAGATCATGTGCTCACCGTGGCTTGGATGGCGCTGGGTAAATGTGATGGGGGCTCTTGTGGGAGCTGAGTGAACCATGCACCCTCTGTCACTAGATATCCCTGGAGTCTGTGCATGTCACTTCAGCCACTCATCCAGAAAGCCAAAAGACCCGACAGTTGGCTTGTGATTATTCCTAGTCCTGCAGCTGCCTCATGTTATAGGACTAATCAAGTCATCGCTGCGACTCACCATTAACTCAATTTGACCCACGGGAGTGGAGATGAAGTCTTTTTGGCATTGCTAATGATGCTGTAACATTGAAAAGATGAGAGATGTAAAATCTCGCTCATCCTCCATCCTGAATGGAAGGAGAAGAATAAAAACATCAAGCATTGGTAAATTAGAACATCTTCCAAAGATCATAAATTTTCCTTTCCCTTTTAATTTTTAGAAGTTATTTTAAAAATTCACTTGTGTTCATAAATGTTATCTCCATTTGTTTTTATTTCATACTAGCAAATGTTTTCTCTGGCAGTCAGAAAATTCCCTTTCAGTATGTGTTTCAATAAATGGAATAGAAATAGTGTTTTGCAGTCAACTTCTAAGACTTCAGATGAAAAGACAGCCAGGAGCAGGAAGCCCTGGTCATGCTTCAGTGTTTGTGTACATCTTTGACAAGATTCTCCATTTATTTTTTTCTTGGCATGAGCTTTGGGATATCTTATGTTTTCTCTGACTGACAGCTGAATAATAAGTTTTATCATTAAAAACTGATTCTAGGGAAATATGATCCCTGCCTTCAATTCTCCCTAAGCTTCTAAAACTTTTGTTTTCAGAACTCTGTTTCCATAACCAGAGATTATTATGACAAAAGAACATCGATACTGACTTGTTGTGTGTTGTGTTCATTAGCAAGTACCACAAGGTTTAATTCCTTTCATCTGTTAGCTAGAACAACTCACTCATCCTTCTTGCTGTTGATAGATAACTCAAGGTAAACAGGTTCTGTGTCCAAGGTGCTTTTTGTTTCACTAAGATTTAGCAAACTATCAGGTATATCTTCATTTTTACCTTATCAAATTGTAGTAAATATTTGACATATAAGTTACTGCAGGCATAAATCCTATGCTTGGTCTATTTAGAACTGAAGTGAAGGTAGTGTTTGGCTCCTTCTTTATTTATCTGCTAATCATGTAACACTGGCTACAGATTTGACATTTAAATTTTCTCTCATTTCATCTTGGTTTCACACAACCTTTCTCACTATACCGTCTAAGAGATGGAAAGTAGAAAGCTGACAAGAAATGGGAAAAGCTGGTAAACCTTGATGATCAACATTTGTCAGGGGAAATAAAACCATCTAACTCTGACATTTCTCACCATATGTATTTATTAATTTAATAGGTACGTGTTTTCTTAGGATTTATTGGAAATGAATAGAAGAGAGCCTTTTCTGATTTGTTTGGGAATCTGTCTACAGAGACACAAATGAGCTCGAGATTCATAAGCTAAAGAGCAGAATGAGAACAGGCATGGGTCCTGGGTCCTGCCTCTAGTTCTTCATTCCTCCGCTCAGTCCTGTGTTGTGATCTTTGCTGGTCTGGAACCCCTGATAGTAGAAAGGCTCAGCAGAGTGTGTACCTTCAACACAGCTTTCAAAAAAGACAAAGAACAATCAGAAAGACGGACATTATGCTTTTTCTTTTACTGTCTTTAACTTTGAGCTGTTGCCAACTCATTAATATCCAACCTGGGATTAAACTGTTGTCATTTTTATTGATTTTATACATCATAATGTTATTGGACAAAATACAGAAACTATGTGAATGGATTCTACCAAACAGATAACTTCACGTTTTTAAGCTAAATCCTTTTTTTTTAATTTTTCATTTTGGAAGTCCTGGAAATTGAAACTGGCTACCAGAGAAGCCTCCAGTCCTTGTAGTCTACTTTACATTGAGTTCACTAAGCAATCCTTTTCACACACACACACACTTGTGTGACAGCCACACTGGGATATATGGATATATTTATATTTCCCTCTTCTAGCCAAAAGGGTATAACACAGATCTTGACTGATAAAAAGTTAGATTACTAAATCTTAGAATGTACAATGAAAGCAAATTTTTCAGTTGATAAAGTTAGGGGCCAACTTTATAGAAGAAAACAGAAAATCAAAACTGGATTTAGAAGCAGAATCAATCTCAAAAGCTCTTAAATTGTCCTAAGTGACAGTCCTGAGAGGAAGCCACCGTAGAACTTTCCGTGGTTACGCTGCATGCTGTTCCCTCTCTCAGAGCACTTGCCTGGATTCCATGGCATAGGCTCCTGGGAAGGAAATAAAGGCCATTCAGGATTTTTCCACATGTGAAAATGAATGTGACCTTGTAGTCCTTGGTGTCCAGATTTTCTGTGTGTTTGTTATTTCTGGTACAGTTTACACCACATAGCTTGTTCACAGAAAGCTGATAATTGAGAAACTAGGTACATACAGAACATGGTTCTGAGCAACCCATTTCAGTAACCTAAGCCTTAACTTTCCTTCAAAAAATTTTATCCAGGGATGTAGTGGGTCTAGATCAATTCTAATGGCTGAGGGTATAAAGATTGAATAAAAGCATCACCTTAGCACGCCTGTAATCTCAGCACTTTGGAGGCTGAAGCAGGAAGATTATTGATAGATTTCAACCATCTTGAATTATACAGCAAGATTCTCAGGCAAACAAACACACAGGCATCGCATTATTATTCTTAATGTAATGAAAAGACATTAAGACATTTTCCATGGTCCTCGTGATTCCTTTATCCCTAATTGATCAAATGTGAAAGGCTATTGATAGAGATAAACCTATAGGGAAACTCTGGCCACAGATCCCACAGAATGGGTTTCTTGAATATCAAAAATACCTGTATGTACTGATAATAAACTATTTAATTTCTGTGCCAGACCAAAGTGAGTTATGTCTTATGTGCATGAGGGTGTTATGGGAAATGTGTTGCTTGTGTTTTTCAGTGTGTTTGTGTGCTTGGTTAATTGGAAGCTGTAGTGTGGCTGCCATATACAGTAGAAGTTATTTTAGATAACTTTTGTAAGAACCTGTATAATTGTGCTCAGATTTTAGATGGGACTGGCTTTTGGCAGAGCCTGGAGTGTGGTGAGATGGATACTGACCCCAGTTGTCTGACGATTTGCCTTCTGTTTCTGATCTCTTTTCTTTAATTAACAGACTTCCAGAAAAAGTGGTAGCCCCTTTCGTAGGTCATGTTTTCATCTATCTATCATATGGGGCAGGGCAGAGTTAGCGCAGGTCGTCACTGGCTTAATAGTTCTCTGGGCTTCCTTGAGAGAATTTGTAGCTCACTTGCTGCTTGCTGTCTGGCTGTCTCTCTGTCTCTGTCTCTGTCTCTGTCTCTCTGTCTCTGTCTCTCTGTCTCTTTCTGTCTCTCTCTCTCTCTCTCTCTCTCTCTCTCTCTCTCTCCTGTTCTTTTGTCTTCCTCTTTACTCCTCCACCATTCTCTTCTCTACATTAGGATTCTCCAGACAAACTGAGTGGACATAAAGTAGATGTATAGTTCTGCAAGGGGCTTTCTTCAGGACGTTTACGGAGTCTGAGGCAGGAGCGGTCACGATGCCCATCTGTACACTGGGGAAGCATGGTATCCAGCAGCTTCCCAGCACACGAAGATGAAGCCACAGGGCAAGAGGGACGGAGCACACCACTCCAGGCCTTGGCAAAACCCTGCAGATGGACTGGCACCAGCCTGCGTTGGAAGAATGAAAAATCTCCTGGCTCATGTCCGAAGGATGTGGAGAAGACTAGAACCTTTCCAGACTGGAAATGCTTTCTTCTTCTTTACCTTGTTATTCTTTCCAAGTATAAGCCTTTTCCTGGGTTTTGTCCACGTGGCAGGGGTCTTCTTCCCTCTGTTCGCAGGCATGCATGTCAGTCATCTGTAGACACTCCCAGAGTGCTGTTTGACATCTACTGAGCAAGCTTTCATTCATTCAAGTGGCATATAATTAGAGGTTGTGCCTCCATTTCCCTCTTGCTCTCTTTTCTTTCTCTCCTTTCTTTTTCCTCTCCCTCGCTTTTGTTCTCTCTTCCTTCTGTCTTTGGAAGGGTAGGGGTACCTCATCCCTTGACTAAGTAGGCCGAATGCTCCACTGAGATCTCTTTTTCTTCAGGGTGCACCCTAAGTTATTTAAACAGATCTGTTCCTGTTGCTTCTTTGGGGCCAGGACATTGTCAAATTAACCTTTGTTTTCTTAGTTCCTAATAACTTCATGGCCAATAAGTAAATGATCTAATTACTCTGTCATTTTACCTCAGTCTGTGTCCTTTCTTGATTTTTCTCTTGTATTTAAGGAAGCCATCATTTTCTTTACAATCCATCTGAACACATTAGCTGTACTGATCCTTTCACATACCTCAGATCCAAGTTGCTGTTGGGCTTTTCTGCTGCTCCTCCAGCAAAGTGTGTCTACGCCATTGCTTCCCACTTCCCTCCCTGCAAGCCCGATTCCACCATCACAGATGCAGTCCTTTGAATCATTTTTTCTCAGTGTCTCCACACTCACCACAGTCCACAGGTTAGTCTTTCTGAAACAACTGACTGTGGTCATTTCCTGACCCAGAAACTCTCCGTGCCTTCCCAAAGTCTGTGAGATCAAGTTCAACCTCCTGCCAAGACACCCAAAGCTCACTCAGTGTCTTACTGACTGACCTCTCCTACATCACCTCTCTCATGTGAGCACGCGCTTCCTTTCCAGTTGTCCATTGCATTTTTATTCATTCTGTTTCCTCTGCTTTTGTATTAATTTCCCAAACTTCAAATATAGATCTTAGCTCAGTCTACAGAGACTTAATGCAAATATCTCTTCCATGTGACAGGTGAAAGTTATTTCTCCCTCTTGTGTTCCTATTGAATTTTATTCCATTCATATGTCACTTATACGTTTACTTGTAGATCTTTTTTGCTTCTTATTTTGTGAAACTTAATAAATAAATGGTAAGCTCCTTCAGTTCTGTCATGATGTTTCATTCACTGTGGCATCACCCAGTAGAGTTAGGATCTTTTGATAACAGACATCCTGTTTTGTCTCATAATGATGGATAGCTTCGTCTCAACATTGGTTAGGACCATGTTAAGCTGTGTTAAGCTTGTTCCATTACAGTTTCCCTCAATTTCCTTATAAAATTATGTCCTATAACTTCTCCAGCATTCTGTTCCAGCAAGTTTCTTTTTAGCAGCAAAGTGAAAGAGAATTATATAAATTCACACATGTAAACACTTCATGAAAATATTAAAGTCAACAATTAAAGAGGCTAATGTGGCTGGTACTGCACTGATATATGTGTTCCCCACTGTTCACCATCACTACAATGATTTGCATCATCGTTGTGATAGATATTATTTGCCGCAACCATTTAATGTACCCTGCATCCTGTTCAGTCATTTCTTTAAAGTATTCAACTCTCAAAATACACACTGTGCCTGGCTCTTTAATAGCACAGGGGTCTTCCCACATTGGCTTTCTGATTGTAGTGATTCTGTCACAATTCAAGTAATTATCCTGCTATAAAATTTAAAATTTTTATCTATGTAATTCTAACTCCAAAATGTAATGCAGTTATTGCTAGAACATTAGAAATAATGTATTAAGCTGAGATATTTAGGCAAATTTATTGTTGAGTCCTCTGATGACATTTACTTTTAATAGATTTCATAGAGGTGGATTTCATAGAAGTCACACGGCAGTGTTACTGTGTGTGTATGTATGTGTGTCTATGTATGTACATGTATATGTAGGATGTGTAGGGGTGTCAACATGAACACACAAACACATGCAAGGTTTTACCTCAATAAAGGCTGATAAAAGGTTAAAAAGCACAGCCAATGTTGAGAAAATATAAATAGTATCTCTTAACCTTCTGTATGTTAATATGAATTCAACTTTATGTTTATGTCTCTAACTATTGTCCTATGAGTAGAATCATGTTTGTCTGTTTTACCAATAAAAGGTACTTTGCACATTTGTTTAATTTGGGATTCATATTCATTCATATTCGAGAAAAATATGAGTCACATGTAACAATAACTTTGTCCAAAGATTATTTAAGCCTTAATGACAAAGTAAGAAACATTTAAATACATGAAATTCCCAGGACGAGCCTTATTTATTTTTTACATAACTGGTAATAAGTGTATCTTTGGCTGACTCTTCACTAAATAAGAGTCAAGAATAAAGAACTACCCTGTCTTAGAAAATTGTACTACATTATGAAATAAGTGCAAATTGAATAGTAAAACAAAATTAAAACATTGATGAAAGACTCAGAAATGAAGAAACTTATAGAAAGGGAAAAAAGTTAAACTAAAAATGAGGGATCTGAAGTTCAAAACACGATGATAGGAAATTAACAATGGTTATCATATATTTGTCTTCATCATAGTTGCTCCGATTACCAAACATAGGCATGCAAAATTGATCAAACAATGTAAGTATTAATTGTCCCTTTCAGTGAACTAATAGAATTAGTAGTACAATTATCTATCGTGTGTGTGTGTGTGTGTGTGTGTGTGTGTGTATTCCCTCCTTTTTCTTTTCCCCCATTGCAATTGTTCTTTCCTTTTGAGCACTTTCTTTTCCTTTCACAATATCTATTGTACCTTTTCTTTTCATTTCTTACACTAGGGAGACTATACAATGTTTACACATGCAAGTCTGATTTATTTCACTTTTGAGTATGGTCTCTAGTTGCATCCATTTATCTATAAATGCCTCAACTTTATCCTTCTTTATAGCTGAGTAGTGCTCACTGTACAAAAATACCACATCTTTTTTTATCCATTCCTCAGTTGATGAGTGTTTGGGTTTTTTCCAAAATTTAGTGATTACAGATTGTGTTGCTATAAAAATGGCTGCACGTGTATTGCCGTAGTATGATATTTTCAATTCTTTTGGAAAAATGCCTAGAAGGAGAATAGTTGAATTGAATGGGACCTCTAATCTTAGTTTTTTGAGGCATCTCCACACTGTGATTTCCACAGTGGTTACAATAGTTTGCACTCTCACCAACAATGGAGACGGTTCCCTTTTCCTCCAGAGCCCCGCCAGTATTTGTTATTGAATGATTTTTTGATGGTAGCTATTGTTTCTGGAGGGAATCTCAATGTGGTTTTAATTTGCATCTCTTGAATAACCAGTGATAAACATTTTTTTCAATTTCTTCATCTGAGGAGTTTGTTTTCATGTCAGATGCCCAATTTTGGATTGGATCTTTGAATTTGGTGTCCTAATTTTTTTGAATTCGTTATATGTTGTAGATAGAAGTCCTTTGTGTAAGGGACAATTGAAGAAATTCTGTATTTTTATTGGTTTGTTTTATTATTTATTCCCTTTAAAATGAAAAAATAAAGGATGGGTCTGTAGAAACAATTACATAAATAGTAGGCCTCAAATACTACATAAATAGTAAATATTTATTGGAATATTTTGCCATTTCTGTATTGAATTTATTCATTTATGTACTCCAGGTAGTCTCAGAGGGAAAGATTACTTTCTCATTCTGGATGCTTTTTTTCTGGTACTGGGGATCTTCAGGACCTTGAGCTTGCCAGGCAGGTACTTGCACCACTGAGCTAAGTTCCCATTTCTGGGTATATTTAAAACAAAGTGTGACACAACGTGGATGTGGCCAGAGAACAGAAAATGCTTGTAATCTACCAGCACCAAATTCTATATTTTCTGGGAATTTTTAGGGTTGTTCTTATAACTCCCTGTCCAGCTGATGAACAGCAATGCCAAGGACATAGTCTTCAATCTAAGGAGCCTAAATTGAATCATCACCGTTTCGCTCTTGCTGCGAATGAAAATGTGAGGTTAAAGACAGAAAGCAATTTAACAGAAGTCATGTTTTCTCCAGGCTATCCACAAACTTAAGGTAGCATATAAAACAGAAGTGTTGAGATTAAAGCTGGATATTCTAAATAGTCCTAAAACCGGTAAATAACATTTAAAAGCTAAACACTGCATTCTCCCAAAGGTTAGCTTATGTTTATGGATACAGATTTTTGTAGTTTTGAGCTTTTGAATTAAATGGCCACCAGAACTTATTTCAGATTCCACAGTAAATACACTGAACTGGAGTCCAAATTTGGGTTTACCATCTGTGTAGCATGCTGATTACCTATATAGAATTTAGGTTTTAATCTCAAAAATAAAAGTGTATGAAAATATCCAATATGGAAATTTCTACTTGTTTTTCTTTTTTCCCTATTGATTACCATTTAGCATGAGTATTGATTACTCAGTGATTAAGGGAGGCCCCAGCAAGCTCTTGATCTTGGCCTTGGCCTTAGCTTTTTTTTGTCAGATCAATGTATTGAAGTTTTGCTGTGTATTGATTTCATTACTCTGCAGACTTTGCTATTCCTATAGTCATAGTTTCTATGACTTTCATACAGCAATTATTTTGATTAAGTTTGACAATGAAAGTTAGTCTTGCATGAGGAAGTAACACACATGGGAGTCACTGATGGATGGATTCCACTCGTCCAAGTGTTCCACTGTGCCAACATTTTCCAGTTGAATGAAAATTTACCCCCCAGTTTGGTGTGGATGACAGTAAATGTGTCATTAGATGTGAGTGTTTTCTAGAAAAATTCAAAATGAGATTAAGAAGAGAAGTAGACAATGTACATATCCACATGTGTTCTTGTAATTGTTTCTAATTTTCTTCTTTGGCTTTGATGAACAACATCATTACTGCAATAATTAATGTTAATTAATATCTGTGTCATTTTTTGTAAATGGTAGTTTAGTGTTACAATTAGACTAATTAGTACACACCATAGCTCAGTGACGTGACAAATCATAGAGCAGAACAAGCTGACTCTTCTCCTTTATGATATATTAGCTAATTCACTGGCTCAATGTGACAAAAGAGGAGAAAGACAGGGCACTGGGCAGGATCAACAGTGACAACTACCAAGACATTGTAGCTACATTTCTAGGCTTTTTATTTTGCTGCCAAGTTTCTGACTACTGTAGATAGTCATTTTGCATATTATTTCTTTTCTCATTGGTAAATCATAGCCCTGATTGAAATTTTCAAAAATAAAGACCGTGAATAAAGACAATTAAAATGAAAGATGATTGTCCACATTTTCCTGGCTTTGCGTAAGTGCTCAGCATTCTACATTTCCAAGATCGTTTGTGGTAAAACTGACAACCCTCTATAACTGTGATTTCTTTTTCAGAACCTATGCGAACACCAAAGACTTTAAAGATTGCTGAAATCCAGGCGAGACGCATTGCTGTGGACTGGGAATCCTTAGGTTACAACATCACTCGCTGCCACACCTTTAATGTCACCATCTGCTACCATTACTTCCGTGGTCACAATGAGAGCAAGGCAGACTGTTTGGACATGGACCCCAAAGCCCCTCAGCATGTCGTGGACCATCTGCCCCCATACACCAACGTCAGCCTCAAGATGATCCTAACCAACCCGGAAGGAAGGAAGGAGAGTGAAGAGACAGTGATTCAAACTGATGAAGACGGTATGCTCGCTTTTGGGTGTTTGGAAAAGCACCACTTACACAGCAAAACATAATTTCTTAATTTTTTCCTAGATTACTCAGGGTTGAATTGGATTCTGAAGTCTGCTGAAGTATCTCAACATACTGTTAAAAGTTTGCCGTTAGCAAGCTGAAATCTAAATGAAACATACCTCTATTTTCTTCTTTTATTAACAGTGACACAGAAGTGACAACCACACCAAAAGTGTAAATAGATTTTCTCTTACCAAATGTTAAAAACTGTTCATCACTATCCATGTTACTTACTGGAAAATTTCACTCAACACATTTTAGGTTTTTGCATTTTAGAAACTTTGGTTTTCACAGCATTTGAAAATACTTGAAAGTAATTGTTTACCTCTTTTATTCACTTTTAGAAGGCTCATAGGGACCAGTATATGAATACCTGTAAGCCTAAATAAAACCCTTTGTTAGGTATTAGCAGGCTACCATTATTTATACATCATATTAATATCTAAGCAAGTGAACTGTGTTGTCCAGGTTCCATGTGTTACATCTGAATAATTAAATTTAATAATAATAAATGTTTATATTAAATTGTGATGTCCACCCATACACTTAGTAGAATAGTACATCTTTAATGTACATATGAATTTATTTCCTGATTCAACCCAAACGGATACAAAAACCTATAAATAGTAGTATTCTAATAGTAACAGTAATGCATTCTTTTGATATGCTTCATTTTTGTTTCTTTTATAAATGGAGGCATGTGGAAAAATAAAGACAGGTATAGAGTGAGCTGAGGCAAAGCTAACAGGGGACAGAGTCCTAAAGGTGAAGTCCTGGCCTCCATCACTCTGCATCCTCAAGGAGACCTCTCACCTCTTGGGTGCTCTTCTGCTCACCTCTAAAGGAGGGAGTTAAACCAGGCAATCTCTACATTTCCATCCCTGATACCTCCTGTTCAGAAAGTCAGGATCAGATAAGTCTTTTGATGCCTACTGAGTGTGAGATTGCCATGAAATAGGTTAATATGCCACAGCTTCCGGAAATATCTTGTATTATTTCAATTTCTCGTACTCCAAAAAAGTGAAAATGACTCAGGTTTTTTATGCTGCTTTCTTGCAATAAACAGAAGTGAAACTTTTTTTGCTTCATTTAGCTCAGATTTAGGAGGAAATATTTAATGTAGTTTTAAAACGAAGTGTGGTATTCTCATGTTACTAAAATTTCAGAGAATGAACATAGGACTTAACAATGACGAAGGTAGTTTTGGTATGTTAGATAAACTCAAACGTGATTCTCTCCGCTAGTATGTTTGAGCTTTTCCTCACTAATATGGCAGCAATATTTGTGTCCAAACCCTAGCCTCATATAGAAACAGGAAAACATGCACTGCCATCATCATAATGGCTTTTGAACACTCACAAGTCAACAATAGTTTATGCCAAAAAATAAAGTGACTTAGGTAATTAATTCACAGATGGACAATAGAATCTAAACATAGAGTCAAATGCTCCAAAGTATCTCTAGCTCTTCTTGTAAAGTGAGATAAATGTTCCAGCGCCTCATGTTGTTAGTAATGAGTGTACTTACATATTTTATTGCCTCCTTTTAAAATTCCAAAACATGGTTTCTTAATTGGTAACATTAGACTCAGTTAGGAGTTTTGTACTTTTCTTAGCCAATCACCCTGTAACAACACAATTTATCTTGACAGTACTCTTTGATATGCTTTGTTAGTTAACTTTCCTGCAAACAAAAGCATGCAATCATACTTTTATCATCTTTTTCATGTTGCATTAAGTCTTTTAATCGCGTTTTTGGGTAAACAAATGACTGTACTAATAGTCAGAAAATTAATCTCTGTGGAATCTTACTGTAAATTGAATCAATTCATGACTGTCATATTTATTTTAGCCAGAAATAGCTTTACAAGTAAAATAACGTTAGCTGTGAGTTTGAATTTTAATACTATTTTGAGACATTTATTCTTAACTTCTGCTTTGAAGAACTCGTCCTTGTGTTAATTGTCTTAAATTGCATTATTATTACTATTTTACCATAGGTTTGCAAACTAACTAATCCCTTCTACCATGCATACGTTTTTAATGTATAGTATTTCAGTGATTGATGGATAAAGTTGTTTGACATATTTGTAAGTAAGTCAGTCTTCAAATCTGTCCATATGAGCTTCAGTTTCAAGATAGAATACTTGATGTGTCTTAATGTTTCCAGGGGGGAAAGAATATCTAAATCATAGCCATTGTTGCAGAGATCGATGGGTTATGGTAGTCTGATTAAATCAGTCTTACTAAATTATTACTGCCCTATATACATAGGAAGAGAATAAATTATCAGTCATCTAATAAAAGGACATAATTATATGAAGGGAATTGTGGGACATCTATAAATCATGACGGCAAAGCCAGAACACTTTCCCTCCAGAGCCCTAAGGTAGAATTTGCATTTAATTTATTGCACACATTTTTTAATGCATGGGAAGAATTTTTTGTATGAGATTTTGTTGTCATTTTTTATTCCAGCATCCAAGAAAATCAATATTATGAAGTTAGTTCAGCAGAAAAGTCTGGTTTGGGGACATTTTTTGAGAATACAGAGCTATTTTTAAATGTACATTTATTACATTTTAAAGACTGTAATGCTTATTTAATGGAATCTCTCCCCACCTGCATTTCCTTTTGTCCTTTCTTCTCCATTTTGGGAGATATTTTGGATGACTCTCTTCTAGTCAAACACATTAGCTGAAACAGCTCTTATATAAATCGTGAGGAGGGGACAAAGGTCAGCATTCTGTCTCCATTAAAAGCTGTTGATGTGAGAATGTGAAGTGGCATTCCCTGCAGTCTGTAGGCTGCCCTGAGATAGCTTCAGTAATGTGGTGCTGTATCCCACAAATCCTAAGTGGGTGATGCCTCGCCACTGCACAGATAGACGCCACCTCCCTTCCAAAGCAGACAGTCAATGAAGATTCGTGGTCTACACCCACGCCTCACCCACACTATTTATGTGTGTGTTGTTCACTGAAGTGCAGTTGTGTATTCCCCCCTTCCACTGCTTCCAGGAAAGATCTAATAGCATGGCCCTTCTGTGTCCATAATTTTCCCACATAGAAATGCGACCTGCAGAGACTTGAAGTAAATTCTGTCGGTGAGGTCGATCACATGTGGGAAGGGCACAGAAACAGAGAGATTCCAAGGCCTTTTAGTTCAGTCCTTCTTGCGGTGAAGAATTATGCAAGAATTTTAAACCCTCTCCACTCGGGAACAATCAGACATAGGTTGATGTCATTTGATAGCACATTTACAGGCCTAATTGTGGTGGGTGAACACAGGCAGTTATAATCATGCCATCAAATAAACATTTGCTCGCAATTCGAGGTTGTTGCCTCCGCCTGCCTCCATCTGCCACCTTCTATGAGAGAAATACAGCAAACAAGAATTTTTTTCCCCTATAATTACAAGCATAAGCTGTCGTTTGAGAAGAATGGAAGCAACAACTACTCCCTTGCAAAGTAAAGCAACGACCACCTCAGCCTCAGTGAGCAGCTGTCCCCACCGATCAGCCTAGATAGACTAAATAGGTAAACGGAGGCCAGGGAGCAGGCATAAATGGACGCCAAATAGTGGATTGGTATTTTTAAAAGGAAGTGAATATTCAAATCAAAAAGCAAGAATGGTATCTTCAGCAGTGTAGTCATGACATGGTTTGTGTTTGCGGTGAGTTACTGTTCTTTGAGAATTTATGATTAACAGGTCAAATTACGTTACCTGTCTCAGAAGTCAGTACATTATTCTTAGTCTCCTTGTAGACTGAAATACATCTCACTATTTTTGACATATCATTCTGAATTTCTTGATGCTGCTAGCCATGAAGCAAGCATTTCCTTTGATCTGGTGATTTTTAATTTATTTCAATCCTCACAAAATTGCCCTATCCTTTGAAACGACATTTCTGGATAATGTCATGTGTGAAGTTCACTGAAATGTTAGATTAAGAGAAAATATTAATTAGAAACCCAAAGTGCCAAATAGTGGATTGATATTTTCAAAAGGAAGTCAGTATTTAAACCAAGTAGGCCACACAGTCTATGAGCATTTCCATACAATGAGCATTTCCACATGTGTGGTGACAAATAGCGGGCCGGTATTTAAATGAAATATATAAATGTGTCTTGTATTTTGGCAAGTTGAGTGGACACGTCACTAGGCATGGGCCTATATTTTGCCGGTTAGGACATTTGATGTTAAGGACCAGGGTGAGGGTAGAGCACAGTGATAGACCAGTTGCCTAGCATGGAAAGACCCTTGAGTTCAGTCCCTAGCAGTGCCAGCCAAAACCAGCCAGAAGCTCATACTGCACAGATCATTAGGATTGGGCTTTAAACAAGCTTGATGGTCCGAGTTTGGCTGCAAAAGAAAAAAACATATATATATATATATATATGTATAATTTAAAAGACTGAAACAGTAACATTGGAACCTACTACTCATTAACAATTCTTTAAAAATGATTGTAGTACTGTTTTTTAATTATTGAAAATTTAATATACAGCCCTATAAAAGCATGATTATTAAGGGGAATTTCAATTCAGTGCCATGTGATTTGGCTTTTGATCTCAAGGAGTGTTAATTATTAGAATTCATTATTTTATGAACTCTGTTTATGAAGACTCATTAGGGGATTATCCTGTCTTCAAAAAGTCTGTCAGGGAGATACATCTCTGTTCTTGAAAACAAATTACAAATAAAATCTTCATGGCATGAAAGGTGTACAACAGAGAAAACCAGACTACTAGACTACATAATTTATGCAACTCTCTGAGGTGATAGAATATTCTTTTGAATAGAAATAAATATTTCTGTGTTTTCTGCTTGAAGAACTTACAGACTGACTTCGAGTTCCCCTTGGTTAGCGTCGAAGCAAAATACTGCTTTTTCTTTTTAAGGACATTGTATTTGTTTCAATTCATATGTATTTTTATATCTGTATTTTCAATTGTTTATCTAGGTTGTTCATTTGCTTCTTCTGCCTGACGTAAGCATTCTGATAATCCCAAATCTGTGTGTTTGTAGTGCCTGGCCCTGTCCCAGTCAAATCCCTCCAGGGAACATCCTTCGAAAACAAGATCTTCTTGAACTGGAAAGAACCTTTGGATCCCAACGGGGTCATCACTCAATATGAGGTACGGGGCGGACAAGGAAGTTAATTGCAGTGTGCAGGGAAGGGAAAAGGAGGGAGAGGGAAAACTTAGAGGGAATTGATAGGAAAGAAGTAAGTGAGGATCGGGGGATTAAGGTCATTATTGTCCTCCTTTGTTTTCCCTGTATAAATTCCAAACTGAACGATCAAAAGAGTCATCAAATTCCCAGAAACTTCACATCCTTTTTGTAAAAAAAAACATGTAAGATGTATTTATTTATTATTGCTACATGTTTGCGATTCATGAAGTTTGCAGTCATCTTGGGTATAGTCACATGCACATATTTCAGTTTCGTTTTTTTTTACACTTTTCTTTTCATCCCCTCTGTCCCACCCCCACCGGCTCCCCGACCCCTTTATCATACTTGCCGCTGTTATTTGTCAGCCTGGGGTGCATGATGTGCTCACTGATTGGGGGTATTGGTTCCTGTACCTGGCATGCCATTATTCTGCTTACTTCCCCTTACTCCTCACCCTAGTTCCCTTGGACCACTGCCTACTGTAAGGGATCCCTCCCCTCATCCCTGTCTGTCTATCCTATACCGTTTTCTTTGTTTGTACTTTGCCTCACTCAAATGAGAGCTGTCATAAGGGTATTTAACATTTCCTGTCGAACAGGCTCATAATTAATGATCACAAAGAAACCCTCATTTTCCTTTTTATAAAATTCTGAGACTGTCCACACAGTGTTGTTTACTAGGTTCCATTGTTGTTTGTTTCAGAGTAGGAAATAAGTCTGATAACAGCAAAGCAGAATATAAACATAGTTCCAACCTCCACTGCAACCTTCAATATAAATTGTTATATTCTCTAATATAAAAATAAGAAATAGAAGGATGATTTTAATCACATTAATATGTAGTTCTGTTCCTGCAGAGTCAGTGTTGATTATACCATATTTTTTTTTTCTAGTGGCTACAAAGGGAATCAGGAGAAAGAGACCTACTGGTGTGGCCTTATGTAGTGACTGTGACTGCATATTTGATTACTGTCACAGAAATTGTTTTTCTGTTGCACAGATATTGAACAACGTAATATTTGCTAAACCCTTCATTTTACACATGAAAACATAGAACCAAAGTATTTTTTTCATGTATGTGTTTTTCAGTTCAGATATATGTATATTTGTATCTGTAGATAGAAAGATGACATTAACAGATAAGTAGATATAAATGTGGAGTGATAGAAATAATATCAAAATAAGAGAAAGGAGTGAAAAAAGACTCCTCAAGGATGTCTTTTTACATTATTTAAAAAGGGTTTATTTATAGTTTATTGGAGCTCAGTGGGGATACCTAATATATTTCTTGCCACAGGTCAGCTATAGCAGCATAAGATCATTTGATCCTGCGGTCCCAGTGGCTGGCCCTCCCCAGACTGTGTCCAACTTGTGGAATAGCACACATCATGTCTTCATGCATCTGCACCCAGGGACAACCTACCAGTTCTTCATCAGAGCCAGCACGGTCAAAGGCTTCGGGCCAGCCACGGCCATCAACGTGACCACCAACATCTCAGGTATACAAGAGAGTGGGGTACAGACTCCCTTGGTTTGCAGTAGCAGGTGCTGGGGATTCGCCTATATGCTGCATATAACTTGTCTTGCTTACTGATCTTCAGGGTTGTTATGCATGATTGAAAGCACTTGAGAAAAATCACTTAAATACACACTATTAGTTATATGTCCAAACACAAGCACTTGTCAAATCATCACCTTTAATTGACAGTGCTCTTAGTAAACATTAGAGCAGATAATTGAAAATCTTTCAAAGTTCATTATGAATGATGATAGGCATAATTATACTTTTGAGGATTTGGTAATTTTTACCAAATCGGATATCTAACTGGATTTTATCGAAAGAACAATAGAGGAAATTTGCTCTATTAGAATAACGTATAGCTTGTGTTTCTCACATTTCCTCTAACATTCTTGCAATGTTAAACAAATTCAAGCTTTCATTTCTTAATTAAAAACCTCACATAAATGCATCTAAATTCCAGAATGAGAATATAGCATACGGGAGAATTTAAGTTGGTAAACAAATATAGTTAAATTTCACATTTAAGTATATTCAAAATTCTATAGCTTGCATTTTTTTTAACACAGAGGTAGGAACTGAGGCGATATTTTTTCCCCATTGTTTCCTCTTTTTTTGCACTTTTTAAAAATTTATTGGTAAATTTTAGATGTACATAATGATCACATGCATTATAGGGAATTTTGATATCTTGCTTCTTTTTTCTTCACAATCTCTCCACTCCCTTCAACCTTTGTTACCTTCCGTATTTATAGAGGTTTTTGTTTCCGCCTTTTCTTTCTGTCCTTTTTGACTAGTTTGTTTACAGGTGTAATTTGGCCTTCAGTCCAGTTATCAGTTAAATCTGATTAAATTCTTGCTAAGCAGTAACATTGTAATATGCTCTAAATCTGTTCTTTTTTCTGTTTATATAAGTACATATATGGATATAACCAAAGAGGTAAATTTTAAAAATAAATGTTTTAAAGGTAAGCTACATAATATAGTAAATACTAACTTTGCTTCTGTGAATTCTTTTAAATCATTGCAATCCTTCTCCTATAGCATCTCACATATGTTAGTGATACATCAAAATATTAAAATTCTTAATATTGCATCAAGTGTGTAACATTTATATCAAGAAGAACATGCAGTGTCATGTCCTGGATAGAACACAAATGTCAACAATTTATATCATATGTAAAATTTCCTATTCCAATATGTTCCCTTAAATAACATTTGATTTATCTTAGTATTCTAATAAAATGAGCCTTTTAGAATAGCATCCACTGTTTTGGCAAATAACTGTGCATTAAAATTTCCATTTTATTTTCAAGTGTGACAGTTTGTAGTCACCAATTTAAAGTAGTGAATCGCTGTTTTAGAAAATAAGACTTCCTGATATTACGATGTCCTGAGACATGGTTCTTGCCCTATAGAATTAGAAGTTGTGTCAAAATTGAGTAGGATCTTCTCATAGAGGTAGCTCAAAGCTTTATTTAAACTTATAAAACTGAGGATGTTAGATAAGGGTACATTTCTGACAGCTGAGTTGTTGACCAAAACTTTGTAATTTAAAACAAAAACATTTTTTTTCTCATTTAAATTCAGTTTCACTTATGTTATGGTAAATTCAGTAAATACTTTATTATACTGTACAAACTTAGGTCCTGTTACTCTATGTTGGAAAAAACTAGTGATCGTGGCAAGGTCAATAATAAATATGGTTAGTGTGTTTCTCTACATCACTTAAAATTTTAAAATAATTTGCTGTTATTTATTCTTTGAATCTAGTAACTGTATCCCCCAGCATTCTGAAAGCATTTTTAAAAAAAGAAAAAAATCAAGTTGTTGGATTTGTGATAGTTCAAAGTATTACATGTATGTGTTGATATATATATACATGTACATTCACATGTGCAAGTATTACATGTATTATAATAGTTGACTCTACCTCATAAATAGCCCTCAATTCGTAAGTCATCTCTTTACTTATGTCACTATTCCTGGTTTTCTTTTTCCATTCAGTCCCTTTTTGTAAAGAAAATGCTAGTCTATAAAATCCCTCTTGCTGAACTTTTAGTCTTATTTTTAAGATTCATCTCAAGCAGCCATTTAAACTGTATAGTCTTCCTTGTTTCACTGTCCCATCTCCAAACCAGCAGCAGCCTCAACTGGGAACTTTCCAGAAATGGTCCCTACCCAGACCTACTGAGTCAGTAATTGCAGGACAGGGCAGAAATCTGGAATTTAAGAAGCCTTCCAAGTTCTTCAAACCTTAGGAGTGTGAGAGCCACTATCTTGGCAAATTAACTGTATTTCTCTTTAAGCACTTAATAGTTTGATATATCCCACTTTGCATAAAACATTAACTCCTAGTTTTAATTGTATGAATGTCAGAGATCATGCTTTGTGTTATTTATGGCACTTACCATAAAACTGTACGTACTATGTGTTCAGTAAATGGTCCATCAATGAATGAAATTTATCAAAATTTATCACTTGTCAGTCAGTCTCCTTTGTCACATAATGCACGTATTTCACTAGTTATTCCTTTCATTAGTTATTCACCCATTAAAGTTCTTTCTACAAAGAAATCATCGAAATCCTTTTGTGGTTGACTCCTTCACACTTCTCATGATTTGGAATTCTCAGCCCTGAGTTGAACATCGCCCAGTGCATGCATTCTTCTTTTCAAGCTTGTGACAACTGTTACATTATTTCTTGATAAATAAAAACCAAAACCCCTTTTCCTATTCACTGCACTTGCTTGCTGTGTTTCCATGATGATCACAGTAATGAAAATATCCAGAGAACAATCCCGTTTTTCTACAAATTTCAGAACATGGCATGGTCTCACTAAGCAGCCTTCACCTCAGCTACTCCTTCCCTAGCTCCAGTGTGGATCTGTATCTCCACATGTCACCCCACAAACACTCTTCCCAGTTTGCTCTTACTATTTTCTTCCCATCCTTTCCTTGTTGATTTAAAGATCTCAGAAATTTGATTCAGTACCAAAAAAAAAAAAAGAAAGAAAGAAAAGAAGAAAAGAAAAAGAAAAAAGGTCTCAGAAAATTAAAAATAGAAGCATCTTAACTGAAATATTTATAATATACCATAAATCACCAGGTTATTTCAACACCAGAAAACTTCAATGATAATTTTGTCTTTCTGACTTGATGCTTTATGTTCCTGTGTTTAGGATGTAATGGTTAAAGTTACGCTATCACATAAGACACATGGTGGATAATGAAGGTCAATAATTAAGGATTATATTGATTTTTTCCTTAAATCAGGATCAGTTATTCATACTGACCTAGGTGTATTATTGCAATTAATTGAACCTGTGTTGTTCTCTCTTGATCACTTAACAGCTCCAACCCTACCTGACTATGAAGGAGTTGATGCCTCCCTTAATGAAACTGCAACCACAATAACCGTGCTGCTAAGACCAGCGCAAGCCAAAGGTGCACCCATCAGGTAAGAGCAGCAGGAAAGGAATCAGTAGCCTGGGCGACAAAGGCTGGTTGCTTAGCAGCAAATAAAACGGTTCACTTCTAGGAGACATTCATGTGACACTTGATGCCAAGGAGGTTTTGCTTTTGTTTTATCTTTTTTTGATTTTGTTTGCTCATTTATCCTTTAGACAAAGCCTCTGGATAGCCCTCTAGTTAGCAGCAGAATTCTAAGGGGATTTTTGAGCTATTCATGAACTCCACCTTTCAGCTCTGAGCTGAACATAACTCTTTTTCTTCTCTCCCTTTTATTCCCATTTCATTTCACTTGCTCAGTGGATAGCTATGGTGCAAAGGCTTTGAGGATATTTGTCAGAAACAGGATGAGGAAATAAACTCCTGCCCACTGGAGTAAATCAGTTATGAATAATTTCATATGAGTGATTGAACGATAGGAAGGTTGGAGGAAATAAAAGCAGAATAGGTGTAACCAGTGAAGCCGATGTGACCTTTTAATTCCTGAATTGTTCTTGATTCCAAATTCCGTAATAAATATTAATGTTCAATTTACCATTTCCTTTATCTTTCCAGTATTAAAATCCCTCACATTACCTAATGCTCATCATTTTTCAAAACTTGTGAGCCATACTGATTTTCGGGAATTGATTCAAATTATTCCAACCTCTTTAAGTTAGACATGTCTGTTATTAAATGAATGTTGAAAACTTAAGCAAGTTTCATTTGAGACTGCTAGTTTTTTTGTCTGTATTTTCTTATTGGACTTCCATTGACATGTTAATCGAGGCATAGAAATCAGGGCAGGTATTTCATGACTGAATCATCTCATGCCATATACTTATTTTTGTTTCAAAAATAAAATCAACCTTTGCATTGCATATACAGTGAGTACAGTTGAACCTATGTGCATGGATTTGCCATTCAAATTACCTTAAGTCACTAGAAAAGTACAAATGCTTTTCTTAATTAAAAAATGTATTGATAAAAGAACATTAGTCCTGAAGGAAATTTTGATTGCTGTCAGGATAAAAATCAAGGGAATTCCACACTGCAGGAAGAGAGAGTTGCTGAGTGTGCTTGTGGCATAAACACTTAAGAAGTTCTGACTACTTGAAAATGCAAAGTAAGTGTATAGTGCTGTTCATGAATCAGTGATCTTCAGGTGAATCTGATTGCTGATCCAGGAGAAAGCAAATGCTTGCACTCAACATCTTTCTCTGTTGTAAGGTAATCAGGGTCATTCACATGTTCCTCCCTGTGATAGAATTTACTCTGCCTCCACCATGTCAGTGAGCTACCAGGTCCTGACGTTTATCATTCAAGAGTTAACTGAGTGAATTCAGCTTTGCTTTGTGTAAGATGCAAAGGCGATTTATTGACATTGTATCACTATGTTGTATAACACAGCTCGCACTTCCTCTTTAGTCATTTAATCAATTTCTTCCACACGTTTTGGTCACATTGGAAGTGCTCGCCGCTGTGCTGGGGAAGTAAGTGAAAGACAAAATGACCACAGTGCATCTCGAAACCTCTCAGGAGATGTTTCAGCTTTGTAAACCCTTTGATCATCACTGCTGCTTGTGAGCTTAGTACATTATTATAACGCACTTTAAAATCAAAAGTCTTTCTTCCACTTTGTTCACCTTTGTTTGTCACATAATTTCTGATCACCAAGACTCCAGATACCTTGAACAAGTGGTTGTGCAAGGCTCATCCTTAATACTCGTGTCCTTTTTCTCTGACACAGAGAGGCACATCTTTGTATTTGTGGGCTGGACTTTTAACCTTTTCTGGAATTAACACTAGCTGAGAAGTCAGAAATTTACGTTGTAGAAGATTCATGCTCTCAAAAATAGTTACAATCGTAGACTATTACACCAAAATAATTATTAATGATGTAAACAAGAATTTTTTTAAATGAATACCAGTATTAGAGGAAAATCTGAAAAATCTGTTTTCTAATATCAAGTCTATTTTTAATGGGGTGCTTTTTTGTTTGTTTGTTTTGTTTTCAGTGAATATTTCCCCACTTTGTCTATAGGTGGGACCAGTTGGTTGAGCCAGAGTGGCCATCAGTTAATTTTTCCTAAAATGAGCCCTGCTTCTCTGCCCTTTGGAGTCCTGCAGCAGGGGAAAGCGACCTTACTTTCTCTAACACATTACTTCCTGTGATCTTCCTACCCAGGAAACCTTATTATGAAGATATCTCGTCTAGTGCTTTCATTTTTTTTGTAAGTGAGGACTCAGTTTGATGTAATCAATTTTTATAGCACTTATACCATGTTCTGGTCTTACAGCTCTCTTTGACTAGCTCCTTATCATGCCATTCAGTATAGGTGGAACTCTTGATAGTCTGCTCACTTTCACTATAGCTCAGACTATCAGAGTCTCCATTCCTGTAATGTTTGGTGCTATTCCACTGTCTGTGGCCTCAAAACAACAACGTATAGGTATATTTACCAGCAAAACATCCACACAGCAGTTAGATTGTCTGCTGCAAAGACCTAACATACTGTATCCAATCTTCCCTACTTTGTAATACTATTAGCCTCTGCTAGATTGTGGTTCACTACCCCTTCATCCCAACTCCAATGGAAATAATATATTTTTTCTATCTTATCTTCCTAATGTCAAACAACTCCAAATCCAACATCTGTCATGGCAGCTGGGGAATCCTTACTATGTAGAATTTGTAGGTTTACTTCAGTAGTAGATTTATTAGGAAAACTAAAATTAGTAACAGTTTCCATGAATGTATAGATTTGCTACTAGCCTAAGATGAATGCTTGACATAGAATTTCATCTGAGTTGATTAGTATGTGCTTATGAGAATGAGAGGCAGGTTTGTAAATCATTGACTGATAACAATGTGTAATGATCACAGATTAAATATAGCTAGGAGAGTGACTTCAGAGTTTTAAAGAAGAAAATTGAGCATGTGAAAGGACCATTGATAAAAGTAGGAATATTTCTGAGAAAAGAAGGAAAAACAATATTTTAGTTATTTTCTTTTGTTGCTGGATTATAGTACCAGACCCTCAAAATTAAAGAGGGAAAGGTTTATTTAGCTCCCAGTTTGTGGAAGTTTCAGTACATAATCAGCTGGCTGCAAGGCAGGGTGGCACGGTGTGGGAGAACAGTTCAAGGAGGCAGAGACAGGAAAAAACAACAAGAACAAGAAGAGGAAGAGAACAAGCTTCTTTTTTCCTCCCTTATATTGCATACAGGCTTGCTGCATCCAGTGTAGCTCTCAAAATTCCTGGTGGAAAGGATGGTGAGAAGATGGATAAATAAAGATAAGACACAATATAGATCAGATGGAGCCCTCACTCTGGGTGAGAGGAAAAGAACTGCTCAGCCACCATGGTGCATTTTTATTTATATGTTTGTCAAATTGATGTCACATGACACCCTTTTGCATAACTAGCTTGTCTCTTTTTTTAAAATTTTTATGTAAAGAAAGACTAAACAAAACAGAAAATAGGTAGAAATAATACATATGTTCAGAGAAAAAAATAAACAGTAAGAAATCACTAATTGATGTTTACATATTATTGTTTTACAAATAGTTGTTCAAGATACAAAAATGGAACATGTAAAGTGAGAATTCAAACAGCGAGACTGCAAACAGTTCTGTTCAACTGTCCAACAAAAACTTGGTAACATGGTTGTCAATCCTTTACACTTAACCATACATGCAGTTATCTATATCTTCATTTATGTTTAGTTTAAACAAACTAAAGCATATTAAAATCATTCTGAACATACTAGTATTGCTAGATTTCACATCATGATACTTCATGATCGGCACTGGGTAATATAGTGTCTTTTTTTTATTTAATTTAATTTAATTTAAAGAAAGACTAAATAGAACACGGGTAGAAATAATACATAATTTCAAAGAAAAAATAAACAGTAAGAAATCACTAGTAGATGATTACAGATTGTCTTCTTACAAATAGTTATTCAAGATACTACAGTGGAGCATATAAAGTGGGAAATCAAACAGTGAGATTGCAACCAGTTCTGTTCAATTATCCAACAAAAACTTAGAAATATGGTTATCAATCCTATATACTTAAACATATATGCAGTTATCCATATCTTCAATTATATTGAGATTGAATAAACCCAAGCAGGCTAGTATCACTCTGAACAAAGAATAATACTATTGCTGGGTTTCACATTATGACACTCCAGGATCAGCACTGAGTATTTTAGTGTCTCTTTTTCTTCAAAGTATCTGTTTATTTCATGATGTGTCAGAAGGTCAGTTCTCATAAACTGTTTATAGATTCTACACATGCATGAGTCTTAACATGTATTTCTATCCTTTCTATAGTAGAGGGAGAAACAAAACAAAGCAAGCCAAACCAAACATATCGCTATAAACACATGAAACAAAATAAACATATAAGACTGTTGTGAAAATCATTGTACCATGGTTCCTGTGTTATCTAATTATCTCCAATAGAATTGGCTATATCATCAGACATAGTATAATGGAATATATCAGTGCCTAACAGTATTAATAAAAACACAACTTTGTATATAGTATAGAACTTCAAAAACCAGCAGTTATCAAACCAGAATGTGTATTGTAGAGTCTTGTCATCTTCAGTGTAGTTGCCTATACTCTCAGACTTGATACTATCAATCATAGCAGTTTTGAATAAAATCTTCTCTGCCTCATTTCTGTTATGCTCTTTTTATATCATCAGTTGTCTCTTTACCTTCTTCATTCTGTTTTCTGCTCCAGGCATTGAGGCCTCTCTGCCACTGTTCCTGGAATCCTAGTACTTTTCTCTCTCTTTAGAATGCCCTGCAGTATTCTCTGTAGAGTTGGATTGGTGGTTGTAAATTTCCCAAGTTCCTCTTTGTCTTGGAAGCATCTTGTTTCTCCATTAATTTCTAGAGATAGTTTAGCAGGGTATATCAATCTGGGATGGAGGTTATTTTCTTTCAGGGCTTGGAATATTTTGCTACAGGTTTTTCTTGACTTGATGATTTGTGTTGAGAAGTCTGCCTTTATTCTGATGGACCTTCCTCTATAGGTTGTCTGTTTCTTGTCTCTAACAGCTTTTAATATTCTGTTCTTATACTGAATTTCTGGGATCTTGATTATTATATGCCTAGGTGTAGCTCTGAATTGGTTGTAGGTGGCTAGAGTTCTGTATGCTTCATACATCAGAATATCATTTCCTTTTCCTATGTTTGGGAAGTTTTCCTTAATCATTTCTGTGAATAACCTTTGTAGTTCCTTTATATGTACCTCAGCTTCTTCATTCACATTCTTTATTTTCAAGTTATAGATCCTTTTGTCGTCTTCTAGCCTTTGTATTGTTACCACTTGTTTCTTGTTATTTTTAAAAAGTTTTCCCTTTCATACTCCCACATTGCAAAATTATCCTCCAGTTTGGATAATCTATCCTAAATTTGTTTCAAGCTGGTTTGCCATCTTTCCATAGAGTCTTTAATTTCCTGGTGATCTCTTTGAATCTGCTTCATGTATTCTATTTTTTTTTTATATTCTTCATCAAATAGTTCTCTCCTTGGTTTGAGTTCCTCCCTTCTTCTGTCTGTGTCTGCTTGAGGGATGTTTGGTATCTCTTTTATTAATATTCTTATATCTTGATTTATTTGGCTAAATATTCCATTTTTTAACTCATTTATGAGGTCCCGAATATATCTCTTGATGTCCGCTGGAGCTGTGTCTGATATTGCATGTTTCTGTTCTCATTCTCCTTTGTATTTACCTGTCCTTGGTCCATGTTCTCAGGGTTAGGACCTGGGGCCTTTTTGTTGTTGCTTCCTCTTCCCATCTTTTTTTGCTTCTTCCAGGAGGTCCCAGTTTCTTTCTTTGTTGGTTGCAATTCTTCTGAAGTGCACTGGCTAGATGACCCTTCCCACTGCCGTGTACTAGTGAGTTGCAGACAGGGACAGCATATGCTGGCCTCTCCCCTCTGGATCAGTCAAGCTGCTGTGGCCTGCACTATATTACTTTGTGTTGCCTCCCATCTGGGCAGAAGCGGCATCTGTGGCAGGGCGGATGTTGTGCTGCTTCCCTTCCAGATCAGCTGCAGCAGCAGGAGCAGGGGCAGGGGCAGCCCATGGGCGCTGAGTCGCTCTTCTCCTCCAGCCTCCAGCGGGCCCACAGTGACAGGTCTTGCCCTAACTTGTCTCTTATGTTCTTTTGTGTTTTGAGGGGGAAGCACCAGTTCCCCAGGGGTGCTCTGTGCCCTTAAAAGTATTCTTCAGGTGGCTCAGTGCTCTGGGCTCTGCGTGCCCTCTCAGGCCTTATGAAATCAGAGTGGAAACCTTCTTAACCCCCAACTCTTGCATTCTGTGTATATCTAATACCAGGAACAAGGTCTGCTACTCCCTGGAGCAGTGGCCAGGCTTCTCTCTCTGGGTATAGGAGTTGAAAACCTGGACTGCTAGGCACTCTGAAACCAATTCTAAGGAACAAATTGTCTATGCCACCGCCATTCTGGAACATGGTGCAGCTGCCACCATTCTGGAACATGGTGCTCTGCAGCTTTCTCCTCAAAGCAAAGTCTTTTACTTTTGCAGGTTTGAGACTACAAGGAGTACAGATTTGCTGCTTCCTGTGATGCCCTCCTGCCGTCTTTTGTATTCCCCTGCTCCTTCCCAGCATACAGGATCTCCTCTGCTCTGTCTCTGCAGTCCACAGCTTTACTAGAGCTTCCCTTCTGACCAAACTCAAAATATTTTAAATCATGATGCTGGGCTCTTTGCTCTTGATTCTCAACATACATCTGGCATACTAAAAAGCATTGTGAAGAGGTCACGGGAAAATAGTACTTCTTCAAGTTAACACTAGGATTTTGACCTTTGCTAATGTGATATCTGTTATTTCAATGTAAAAAGGGAAGTCAGGAGAGAACTGATTTATTGTTTAAGAGGCAATTAAATCTTTAATATGTTCATCTTCAGAATGTTGGCCTTAGGGCAGCACAAACACTGTAGCTATTTATAAAACTACAGTAGTAAAACAGGAGTGAGTTTCTCCTTTAAATTAGAGACATTTTAGAAAACAATATAAAGTCTGTATACTATTGAATCATTTGCTGTTTTGCTACCACTGGGAGATTTTTAATAATGGGACAGCGAAACCCATTGTTTTCTACCACTGTTAAAACTGAGGGGAAATCATATGATACATTATCATTTGGCCTCTGATAAACTAAAAATGATTACTGTTAATATTTAATGAAATTGGGCTGCCATAGTGAATGCCATTTTTCATTTTTAAACATAACGAAATCATATCCTGTGTACCAAATAAAGATTCATAATGCCAGAGTATAGATTTTAATTTTGTTCTAGTCATATTTTAAAATTTTAATTAAGGAGAATGGAGAAAAAGAGGTTAGAATGGATGAAACCCTTATAATGGTTTTGGAATCTCATTGCTAGAATACTAACTCCAAACAGTGACATAGATCTAGCTGGAGATGAGTTCTGTTAAATAGAAAATCAGAAAAATGAAAAAGTGCAGGCACTTTCATGTAGTTAGATCATTTCCAATTTGATTTCTCTTTTATTTTCTAGCTTTTAATTGCACTGATGTATAGGAAGGATACAAATATAGAAACAGATTTTAAAAAGTGGGAATTTGGGGTTGGAGAATACCCTCTCAAGTTAAACAATGAAGAAGAGATAGTTTCTTTTCAGGTGATGATTACACTTCTTAGTTTGGAGTTCCATCACAAGTGCAATTTGATTTATCCCTATAGTGACTTTAGTTATTTTTATATCTGTTTCTTGCTATGTACAAACATTTATTTAAGGAGATACCACCATTATGATTGATCTATCTCCATGTAACACACTTGTCTTCTCCGGGAAGAAAAGATCTAAATAGATGCTCAAAATGATATGTGCTAAAGGAGCCAACTGTAGACTAAGCCCAACTAGTGGCACTAAAATGTCTCTAGCAGATTTTAAGGAGTGTCATTACATGGAAAGATATTTTCATTTTTCCAGTGTGCTGAATGGGTAGTAGGCTGAGGGGTTTCTAAAGGCAGAGATGTTTCAGTGGCTAGATATAAGCTAAAAATTTCAGACTGGAAAGGGTTATATCCGAATGGTGTTAGCAAAGAGAAAGTACACTTGGTTTCAGTTTAGTTTGAGTATAAGAGTGCAATATGAGAGATGTTTTTACATGACTTTAAAAATCTGTCTTAGTCACTTTCATTGCTTACCAGGGGCAATGACAGATTTGTAATGGAGACGGTTTTAAAGAAAGTAAGTTTTATGGGGTTTGTTGTCATTATATTAAATTATATCAAACTTGAAAGAGCAGAAATAATTGTAGAACTCTCAAAATTTTAGAAAAGTAAAGCAAGTGTAAGGACTACATAAGCTGGATTTATTTCACTTCTCAATGCCTACATGGAAGTGTTCACTATATAATTTTGAATAAAAGTAATGAATAAAAGAGTAAATGGATGTATAGTCACAAGAAGAAAGCTAGTTGAGGAAATTGTCACATTGAAATAGTGCTCCCTATTTTGGAAGTAAATGAAGTACTTACATGTGGAAAGAAAAATAATTCACTGGATATTTCTTAAGTACAAGCATTAGCAGGGAAAAAAGCAACTTATTCATTCTACACGTGCTTATTTAAATTCCCATTATGGTATTTAAAACCATACTTTAATAAAACATTTTTTAAAATGCTGGCTGCCAAGATTAGCTTGTATAGTTAAGCGTGATTGAGGTTGAGAGTATCCAGAAACTGAGCTGAATAGGTCAGGAAGACATTTCTACTGGCCGGTAGGAAGTTGTGTAGTGGCAAAGGAAGGCTAAGGAAATGTAGCCTCCTCCCTCTGGCTTTGTGACTAATGTAATATTTTAGGAAATAAGCTTGGAAGCCTGTTTTCCAAGGCCTTTTCTTTTTTATGTATGTTTTTCATGCAGCTCAGGCTACTTTACCAAACTTCTATGTAGCTTGAGTAATGTTGATTTATTTCTCCCAGGGAAAAAAAAGGAAGTCTATGATCAAATCATTGGTAGAGTCAGGGTTTTTTAAAGCCCTCTTATCTAAATAAGTTTACCAAAACTTTATCTCGGGGTGTGTAAGGTGGGCAACAAATGGTCAGTTCATGACTATAATACAAAACACATAAGAAAGAAAGACTCGTGCTGTAAGTTTAAATGCAAGTTCAGTTTCTTACCTTGGTTTCTCCATAATAACAAGAATATAATACTTTATTTCCTCTACGATCATTTGTTTTAGTGTTTCCCCTATGAATAGCACAAAATACCTAATACCAAAATTTAAAGGAGAAATTTAACTTGGCTTATAGTTTTAGGGCATTCAGTCCATGGTTGACTGACTCTCAGGCCAAAACATCATGGCAGATGGGCATGCAGCGCAAAGATGCTTAGTTTATGGTTGCCTAGCAACAGAGCAGCCAAACAGCATCAGAGTGAAAAGGAACTGGAGACCATGTATAGTACCCAAGATCAGGGCTCCAAATTCCACCCCGTGGCATTCAGAATTATACTTTATTCTACTCTAGGGTTTCCTTAATTCAATCAAGTTGACATGTCAGAGTTGACAGCCACACCAAAGAATAATCAACACTACTCAACAGAAGTTGTATTATAAGACTAAAGTGCATATTACTAGGATCTTTTTATTATATGTGGAAATAGTGTTCTTAATTTACTTGTCTTAGGAAAACACCCTTGGCTTATAAAATTGAAATAATTTATCTTTCCTTTTGTTGGGAATAGTTCCAAATTGGTCCATTCAAAGTGCTGATTTTAAATTGTGCAAAACACCATGTTTCCCAAATAGCAGATTGCATCTCTTCTTGCTTCCTCCTCTCAGCACTGGCAGTCTGCTTTGCTCCTAATAAGTCTGCAGAGCCACAAGCTGTCTTGCTTGAAGTATCCTAATTTGCCACGTGGAATCTATGTCAATGTAGCAGTGCTAGGTAAGAATGAATGCTCAGTAGGTTTTGTGGAGATTCTGGAGATGTAAGGTAGTAACAGAATTTATTTGTTAAAGGTTAGGTTACATGGTTAACATGGGTGGATAATGGGCATCAGTCTTTCATTAGAACAAGAGTTTGATAGTACATTCTTCTGCAAAGTATGCATCTGGGAGTTTACAGTTGTATGTGGCTGTGCAACATAAATATGGATTATAATCTTAAAATAAAATAAATCAGGTTAGGTTTGCTTACTGTAGCCTATGCCATCGATGATCATTCCTTCCTTCTTCCGGAAGGGTCGTGCTTCATGTTTCTTGTATTTTGAGATTGACGAGTGCCTGCTCTGTGGAACCACAGAGAATACACATCTTATGTGCCGCATTCCCTCAATGCTGTGGCCTGTCCTGACAGGAGTGTAAACAATGAAGCAGCACAGCGAATTTGTAACAGTGTAAACTCCTGCCTTGGTTACTTGTTCAGATCACAATTTGTAACATTAACACAATTTTAGTCCTCTTACAGGTGTTAGGTACCAGTCTTCTGGGATCTTAGCAATGGTTTAATGAAGAATAGGAACTTTATTAATAGGAAGAAAATAAAATCTTTAATTTGAAAATTATGATTGAATCTGATTTTAATCTATGAAGGTTGTTAACTGAGTTTATATTTAAATTAGAATTTCTTACAAGACTCTAAACTAACCATTTGCAAAGATGCACTTTCACTGCTATCTTTCTCGCTCTTGTTTACGAAGACTATTAAAGAAAATGCTTTACTGCTGCCAGCCAGCCACTGAGCAGTGACTTTTCCTTGTGTAGAAGAAATCAAGGAGCACATTTGCCTAAAATCTCATGATGCAATTTGTACCTTATTGAAACTGAACTTATACAACCTGCCACTGTGTGTTTTGCAACAGTTTTTAGGATTTCACATATATTTTTGAATATACCAAATGTATATAAAATATATTAATGGTTTCCTAGATGTAGTTGTAAAAAACCTTTCAACTAGGAAAAATATTTTTATTATGCCAGTTTTAGTAGTTGCAAAAATAATTACTAGAGATGCAGGATATCTTTATTTCAAAGTTGTATTATTGTTCTTCTATTCTGTGCTCTATAAAAGAACAGGCAAGAATTTTCAAAACAGTTGTGAGACATTTGAGAAAGGTATTAGCAGTTCAGGTTGGAGCTTTTGTAGGCCAAATGCCATCTGTTTCTGAAAATTGTAGCATTTTATTATTAAAGACGCCTGAAGTGGGAAGCGGTATACTTCCGTGGGGAGGACAGATTTCTGTCCATCTGTGCCCGCACTACCTCATGTCACTTGCACTTTAGATCTGTGCAGCTCGAGGCAGAGGAGAAGTCGCCTGTCGCCCTTCTGTCTCCCCGGTAAGCTTCACCGCCTCTACACCGCCCAGGGCCTGCGTGCTGCTGGGCCTGGGACCTGGGCCTTCCCTGACTCCTCCAGAAAACGCTAACTTTAAACACTCACAGGCATCAGCTGCAGAGCTCCCTCTGTGCTGTGGCTTGGGTGGGCGTTGGGGTCTTTATTTAAGTTGCTCTCTGTCAGTATTGAGAAAGTGTGAAATTCTCTGATGACTTTCCTTCCTTTTTTTCAGTTCTTTGGTAGGTCTCTCAGTGTTGAAAATGGATGGAAAATTCTGTTTTTATTGCTGAAAACAAGAGTACAGAGGGTTAAGGCTGGGATCGTGTGCTTTGAATAAGACATGTTTACTTTATTTTAGTTTTGGGGACAGGGTCAGTGCTTCAGTGTGCTGTGTAGCCCAGACTGGTCCTGAAGTGGCGAGGATCCTCCTGCCTCACCTTTCCAAGGACTATGATTCTAGGCATCGGCCACCACACCCAAGTAGCATGTTTATTTTTAATCCCTTATTGCTTTTGTGGTACTTTGTTATGCAAAAACAAACAGCCAGAGAAATTTATGCTTGAGATGTTTAAATGCAGACATTTTTTTCCCTTTTTTCCAAAAGTGCTTATCAAATTGTCGTGGAGGAGCTGCAGCCACACAGAGCCAAGCGGGAAGCGGGGACCATGGAATGTTACCAGGTGCCTGTCACCTACCAGAGCTCCGTGAGCGGGGGCTCCCCCTATTACTTCGCTGCCGAGCTGCCCCCCGGCAATCTCCCCGAGCCTGCCCCCTTCACCGTGGGTGACAACAGGACCTATAAAGGCTTCTGGAACCCGCCCTTGGCTCCTCGCAAGGGTTACAACATCTACTTCCAGGCCATGAGCAGCGTGGAGAAGGTGAGCATCCCCAACCCCTGCTGCTTCTGCTTCTGGGCTCTGAGCAAAAACCAGAGCTGCAAAGGCCACGGAGGGTAAACAAAGAAGCAAAGGAGACAAGGATGCCCGTGCAGAGAGAGAGGGCTGAGTCTGCTTGAGCCGCTTTGGGTCTGGCAGTTCCGTGGCTCAGGCCCCCAGTTTCCTAGCAGCTGCTGTCCCTGGGCCTTCCGCAGCAAAGCCCCAGAGGCCGGGCTGCACCCCATCCAAGGGGTCCCAGGCGGTGCTTTCCCTCCCTCGGTCCCCAGGGGCTGCTTCAAAAGATTGCACTGACTACACAACGAACAGAATGTGCATTCCATAGCAGGCTAATACAGGCTTCTAGACCTTTCAGGGGGCACCTGCCAAACAATAACCAACAGGTAACAAGCCCATTGTTGGGAAGTAGCTGCCCCCTGCGGCCCAGCTGTCAGCACCTGAAGGCAAGGCTGCCTGCTGACCTGCTGTCCACGGGAGACACAGCGTTTTCCCAACACCCATACTGACCCCAGGTGAAAACCCAAGAAGGAGGCTCCAAGGGACCTTAGAAATGACCAGTGAATCAGAATCTGTGTGAGGGGAAACAGCCTGGCCTGTTCAGTCTCATGCTACTCTCCCTTTGAAAGACTTTCCTAAAACTTATTTATTATTTTTTAATTTATATATATATATAAATTTATATATATATATAAATTGTTGGCAGAGAGGAATGGAAAAAAATATATAGAGAATAGAAACTTCCACAGGTTAGCATTCAGTTGAACCCTGGCATGTTTGGTGGACCTACAGCTGTTAAGACAATTTTGGGTTTATTGTTGTTGTTGTTGTTGTTGTTTTATAAAATGGGGTCCCCAAGGTGGGCACCTGGGAGTTGATGTGAAATTTGTGGTAGCCAGTTACATCTGCCGTGTTATATCTTGGAACTGTTTGATTGGAAGACATTATCCATTTGCGATGCTGCACAGGGCCTGAGAACTTGCGGGCTGAGGACAAAAGCTTTACTTGGTGGCTGGCCTGCGCCATATAGCAAGGAAAATTTCCATAGCATCTTCCAGATGTGCTGCGAAGCCAGGAGCTGTTGCTAGGTGAAGGCGCTGTTCTCTTCTTGTTGTCTCCTATGTAACTGAAGTCTTTGGAGACAAACCTCTAGCCTCCTTTCTTACCACCCATCATTCCCAAGAGCTGGGCTGCTCCAAAGGAGAAGGCAGGGGGCGGGGGGGAGGGGGGGTGCTCATTAATCCATTGTGGAGACAAGGTACCACAGAGGTGGGAAAGCCTGGTTCTGCCTTTGTGTTTTAATCTCTAGAGAAATAGAAAGTTCCAGATTAACTCTTGTTCCATGGAGGAGAGTAAGAGGGAGATGTTAAGGTCTGTTATGTCAGGAAAACTTTCTGTGGCACTGTTAAAAGGCTTCATGATACATTTTTCTCTTCTCATGAATCTACACTTAATACTTAGAGTAGCATCAGTATTTTTCACAAATTCCTTGGCAAAAAGAATTTTAAAGCTGGCCTGGCTCCCACCCGCAGAGCCTGGTAATCCCTTCTCAAAGTCAATAGAGATTGCTTTCAGGAAATCAGAATCGCTTTGGACCTTTATGAGAATGTGAACATCTCTCTTGCAGCTTCGTATGGAGGTCACAATTAAGTAACAGAGATGTACAAATGATCTTTTAACTTACTGTTCATCCTTCAGTACTTTATTTTGTTTAATTTGAAAACAAATGCTTAAGGGAAAATTATGAGTTATTTGGCTTTACCAACATATAGCTCTCTTCATGATGGAGTTGTAAATGCTTCTTGAAAACAGATAGCTTCTGTTTTGGAAGAACCCACTGTTTGTGTGTGAGAACCAATGGGCAAATGTAGAAAGGGCTGAGAGAACAAAGCAAGAGATAGACAGATCAAGGATTGCATAAAATACAGTTTATTAGAGATTTATGGACAGAAGTATGGCTGTGTGGAAACAACACAGGAAGACCCCATACCTCAGGGGAAGAGGAATTGGTTCTTGTGCTACTAGATAAATATGGCCTATCCTCAACCAGAATGTATTTGGCTTCTTGAAAACTTTTTACCTGTCCAGCGTGGGTTAGAAAACAGTGCAGATATAGAGGCCAGACTCTCTCAATGACTTTGTATGCCCAGGAGAGTTTAGGACATGAGCCATGGACACATGGTAGACAAAATGGCAGCTACAACCAAGATGGCCGTAGTCAGTCAAGCTGGGGCCCTGCAGCCTCCATTAAGTTCACAGGCTTTGATGCCTCTTCTAACCTGTTGTGTTTCCAAAGGCAAATGCTGACTAAATGAAGTCCTTAAGAAGCTAAGTGTGGGCCCAGACTATGTTTTGTTTTCTACTTTCCACACAGTGTTAAAAAATAATAGTTATTCTTGTCACTTCTTCCTTGTGCTTCTAATTTCTCAAACCTGTTCTTGTAGCAAGAGGTAAAGAGTTATCCACATTGAGAAACGTTTAACTCTTCGCAGCTAAATTAAAAGGGAAGAACACATAAAATATACCACGACTGTGACACAATGTTTGGATGATGTCTCTAACACTAACATTGACCTCTGTAGTCATCTAAGATCCCAGCAGGGGAATATAAAAGTTTACTTTCAGTATGAGTCTATAGCTCTCAGGTAAAATTTATATTTATATTAGGTTCGGATTTATATTAGCTGCATTCTCTCTGATGGTTTAAGAAGCAAACAGAATTCTATACTACTTGTCCTTGACAAAGTGAAAATAGATACCTACATCTTCAGAAAATACTGGATATTTTCCTGAAAGTTTTTGTTTTAGATTTAAAAAAAAAAAATTCTGAGTAGGCAAATCAGAAAACAAAACAAAAAAATTTCTTAATAGCATAATTCTCTAACAAAAACACTTACTAGTATCAGAATTGTGTGTAACTGCCATTGTGCGATAGGGGCCCGTCCACATTCTGAACTCTAGGGAACATGCAGGGTCCGTAAGATGATCAACAGACGAAGCCAGCACTCTCCACAGTGTAACCCTGTGTAACCCCATTTTATGACCCCAGAATGATCTTCATAATAATTGTAGTTTGTGAAACAGAAACGATAACTATACGCTGACTATTTTTCTTTCATTTTTTACTCCATCAGGAAACTAAAACCCAGTGTGTACGAATTGCTACAAAAGGTAAGTGACTTACTTTAAAAAAACACAAAACCTCCATTTATCCCTTCTCTAAAATGAAAGGGCTTTGTTCTCTCCCTTGAGCTAATTAAATGTGGCATTTCTATCACAGAATATTTGTAGTAGCGCTTAGCAAACCTTAGAGACAAGTTCTCTGACTCACGTGAGCATATTTAATGCATATAATGGGGTCTTCCATCCCATCCTTTAAACTTGACTGAAGGAATCTTATTAGAGGGTAAGAAAGATTTAGAAAGGGCTTATTTCTGCTATCTATTTCCTGAGAGGTCTTGTGTTGCTGATCAATTAGTGTGTTAAGAAAAACTAAGCAGTAGCAGCTCTAAGTAACAAGGTCCTTGTTTAAAAACCTGTTACTGTCTGCCATAGACAATCAAATGCAGAAAGAACGAAACTGGTTTTGCCTGACTCCATGTCTCCCCTACAAGTACCTTCCAGTAGAACACAGTTTGCTTTTCTTTTTTCGTTCATTAATGCCAGGAAATCATATCTGTGATGGGTAATAACCGGGGCAGTTCCCACTGACCATGCCTTGTATGACTTGACTGCCCAGTTAATTTGAGAAGAGACATTAGCAACTTTGAATGAGTAGTGAGAGTTTGGAGTGCTGGGAAATCTTCCACATTCCTGTTTATAGTCCATCAGGTGAGAGTTATTTGATTGTTCCCACAAAGGAGAGATCACTCCTTTGTATGTTCTAGCAAGAAAAATCAAAACAGGCTGTCTACAAGCAGGCAGAGCCTCCTCAGAGCGCTGGTCCTCAGGGTGGTTTGTTGGCTTTATTAGTATAGACTCACACTTATGAGCAGTAGTTGATTCATTGGGGATGAAAATAAATAGCCACGTTCTGTGTGTGCTGGCATCTTTCCTTTCATCATTGCCCTCCATCTATTACTCACTCTTCTCAATTAGCATTTGTACTTCACTCTTGATTTGTAAAGGCCAGGAAGACGCTTTCCCTGCCCAGGAGAATAATATGGAAGCTTCACAGAAGAAAAACAAATACTTGCTTGATTCCAGTGTTAAGCTTTATGATAGCTTTAAAAAATCAAGCAAGACTTTGTGAAAGAAAGAACATGCATACAGAGGCATGTAATGTATGAATATTTATTTAATTTTAAAAATTTAGACATAGATCAGGAGTTAAATTTGAAGTTTCTGATGCTAATGACAGAAAGCATTGAGGTGTGTATCAACTCGACTTTCCAGATTTCAAGCAGAGCCAGATAGGCAAAATGGTCTCACATCAGCCCCTGAGAAAGTTCTTTAGTTATGCTAATGCTGCATTTTTATAAATGAGAAAGGAAAGCTGTATGTGATTTTTTAACTTTTTAAATTTTCACGCTTATATGCTTTTGCCTCAATCCTCTGTGTCATTTTTGTCCTTCTCTGAATACAAATATAGCATGCTGGTAAATACATGATATTTAGACTTCAGAAAGGTAAGAGATTACGGAAATGAATTTTACCATGAGGAATAAAACACTGGCCAGAAACTCAGGGTGGTAAGAAAGAATCCATTTATTTCTTCTCGAACTGTTGACTTAGCTCTGTTGTATATCTTGATGTCAGGTTAACAAGGTGCTGAGGTAAGAGAAAGGAATTTGGCCATAGACTACCTAGATGCCAGTCGTGATTGTTGCTATTCAGTAGTTCTTTAGCCTTGGGCACATTGTGAAAGCTCTCATTCTGAAATAAGAATAGTAGAGCACTCATCTCATTTTTATGGTAAGGATTAAACTGCATAGCAGTCTTGTCTTATCTAAACTCCTTCATTCCGTCTGTGGTCAATCGTGACCTGAAAATATGGGATGGGAATTCACAGGAATAAACAGCTTCTAAGTTTTAAGTTACATGCCATTCTGCAGAGCATGATAAAATCTCTCACACCGTCTTGTTGCATCTTGCCTGGGACCTGAATCATCCCTTTGTCTGCGGAGCCATGGTGAATACACTGCCCACACATTAGCCACTCCGTAACCACTGTAGTTATCAGATCAACTGCAGGGATGACGGTCCCAAATTAAAAGAATGATAAGGCTGGGAATGTTATTACAATGTGGTGTTTTAATTGATTTATTTTATTATAATTGTTATTAAGTCCTTAGTGCACCTAATTTATAAATTAAATTTTATCATGGGTATGTATAAGAAAAAGCATGGCACTGTATGCATAGAAGTTGAAGCTATCTGTGCTTTCATCTACTCAGGGTTTTGAAACGCAGTTCCCAGAGCTGAGGAAATCTGCTGAATGTGTCTAGCATGATGGAAATGTCATGCGCATGTTGTCTGTGGCCCTTCCTTCGTGTTTATAATAGCTTTCTCTTACTTCAGAACATAGGTGATGCTATGCAGTTATGAAGAAATATGTATAAGTACTGAAGTAAAATAAAAGCTAAAATACTAAAACTAAATACAACACTAAAGAAATACGAGATACTAAAGTAAATAGAAATTTTTTGGAGGACAAGCTAAGATTTGTTTTTTTTAATGTTTAGACCTTGCAATAATATTTTTCCAGTCCTAAACACTAACATTTTTCTACCTGTGAAAAACCACATTTCTTAAGTAATATCAGCTTGTTTTCTGCAAACAATGTTTTAAGCTGACACTCTGTAAGTTGGGCTATTTTAAACTTATTATTCATATTTTAAGCTTAAAATGAGAACTGATTCAGGTAGGTCTCATGCTATAATTTAATAACCTGGTACCGGGGTGCGCCCAAGGAACATTTGCAAGCTGAGAGTCCAATTAACTGTAACAAATATTTGTTAAATCAGTAATTGAATTTAAACTAAATGCAAGGTAGACACTTCAGCTTTAGTATTTGATCAAACAACTTACAATAATCTGCAGTTCTGAAAACTGTCAGAGTAGTTTATACACGAGTTAAAATAAATTTAGTATACAGCTAAAGACGTATTTTATTGTTTCTTTAAATGTGCATTTAAATTGCTATATATACTTCACTTTGTAATATAGAATATTTTCCCAAAGCTGTCACCTTGTTTTTCTACATGGGACATAGTTAATTAGAATCATAATTTATAAACTAAACTGTATTACTTTAATCCTAGCCTATCTCTGATTTAGATTTATTCAGTTGAATTTGCTCTTCCTAAGTTCTGTGACAAAGAATGATTTCTTATTCGTAAATTAGCCAAAATTCTGTCTTCAGCTTCGTCACTGTAATTCTTATGACTGTATGTATTGTATGGTTTTGGCTCTCTTGGTAGTCGCATTTCATGGGAAGGACTTGCTCTAGTGATTTAATTGGAATTAAACCTGATTTGTTGGAGCAGTGGGTCCAAGGAAAATCTAGTTTTTACCTCTTAATACTTCTTTTCTCATTGTAACTACTATGGTAAAAGATTACAATTCTTTTAAATGTCATGGGACTGATCATAACTCACCAATGCAAGAATATATTATATTTGGTAATGAGAAACTCTTTGAGTTTATTAGCTATATTTACAATTGACAATCAAAGTAAAAATAAGAACTTTAGATTATCTTTGTTTTTCTCAGCATAAGACCAGCACTACAAATCTTTCAGGATAATACTCGTTTGTTTGTTTTTTTTACAATAATTTTCTTTTCCTTGCAATTTGAATTATTCTTAAAATTTGAACCAGTTCTCTCATCACTACTCCATACTTGGATGTTTTGTGTCTTGTGATTTCTTTTAAGTCACCTCAAAAAGACGATAGGGCCATTTGTTAGTAGGAAACTTTCTCCATCATGCTTCCAAAGAAATATCCTCCTCAGAGAAACATGGACCCCTGAGGGGTACAGACCTCCAAAGAGTTCAGCTCACTCTTCCCTCACTGCCTGAATCTAGGCAGAAGTTCAGTAGTTCTTTCATTTATAATTAGCTTAAAATACCCTTTCCATATAGGATACTATGATTCTGATTATTTTGGACAGAATGATGGTAAGTGTAAGGAGACAGGAATAAATAGGAAAGGTAAACTAACTTGTTTACCTAATAAGTAAGAAAATACAGTGCAATAATCAAGAAAGAGAATTACGAGGTCTCATTGTTGATCCCTGGAACCCATTTCCTGAGCAGACGTGGAGTCCACAGAGAGCTAGGGAAAGAGTTTCCGCTAGCCAGTATTGGATTCTGTTCACAGCCGCTCATAGTTTGGGTATTAATGGCTAAGGACAGCACACACATTTGTACGTTGTGGAAATGAAGTTGTTTCACGAGAAGGCCTTGACTGGCTGCCAGCTCTTTGTTGCAAAGCTGGCTGGAGGTATTTCACACCGCTGCCTGATTCTGCGGGAAAGGAGGGCTTGTGGGGTGCCTGGTCACTCTGTCACTGTGTACTGTGCACTGAGACAGAATGCCTCACATTAATTATAATACTATGTTCAAACACCTAGCGAAAACTGGAAAATTAATACATTGATAACCCTAAGAGATTTAACAGATAATGCACTTCAAATCCATTAACATGGGTGGTTATATTGTTAATATTCAGAAACCAATAGCTTACCAGGAAGGAACAAATAAAACAGTAATTTTTGAATAAGCAGTGCATGTGATAAAAGCCAGAGTGATAATCTAGCTGATGGGAGAAAGTAGTTCTACACTGAAAATAATAAAATATTTGTGAGCAAAATAAAGTAAGTCTTATATAAATAGATGTAACAGATTTATGGATTAGACTACTTAGCATTGGTAAATGTCAGTTCTCCCATTGTAAGCTGTAAATTTAAAGCAACCAGAATTTCTATTTATTCTTTTTAAATTTGACAGTCTGAGTCTAACATGGATACACCAAGGGGAACAAAATTAAGGCAATCTTGAAGAAATATAACTTAGGTATTATTAAAGCCATTTAAAATATAATTAAAACAGTGTATTCTTAGCACAAGAATAGGTGACCTACTCAAGGAAGAGAAAATTCAGAAATAGACTGACACAGATGTGGTTACCTTATTTTTGAAAAACATGAAACTCTAGAAAATGTGAAGTTATGAGTTCAATTCCCAGTACCAGAGGGTAAAAAAAAAAAAAAAAGAAGAGGGAAAAGATTGTCTCTTAAATAAATGTTCCATTTTTCAATGTCTACATGGAAAATACGTTGTGATCTTTGGCTTATTTTGACCTATGCCTTACTGTATTAAAAACTATGGGGCTAAAAGTAAAAGGTAAATCTGTAGGTTTTACAAGATAGCAAAGAATAGGTAAATGTTTTAGTCACCTTTTCTATTGCTGGAACAAAAAACTTTAAATCATAATTTAAAGAAGAAAAAGTTCATTTTGGTTCACAGGTGCAAAGGTTTCAGTGCGGGTGTCAGCTGGTTCCAGGGCAGCATCGTCATGGTGGGAGGGTGTGGCAAAGAAAAACTGTTCCACTCCTGGCAACTGAAAAGCAGAGAACAGAAGGAGAGCTAGATCAAGAAAAGCTCCTGGGGACAAGAATCCACCCTTCCAGGTCACACCCCATGACCCAGCTCCTCCAACCAGACCCCATCTCCTAACAGCAGTCAACTAAGACCTCATCATTCATTGGTTAGCGTGCTGCCCCTAGATCCAATCACCTTTCCATTGTCTCTCATCCGAGCACACGAGCCTTTGAGACCCATTTTAGATTCATGGTGGCAAAGCTATGACACAGGCATTATTGTGTTTTTTCTTTTAGGAAGAAGATATTAATGAATGAGATTATTTTTTCTAAACTAAAATCTCAGTATTAAGGTTTAACTGCAATGTGGTCACTCTGCAATGAATAAATGGGTTCGGGGTTGCTCTTTGGCACTTAGTCTCTAAAAATTTCTCCATCACTGGAGCAGTAAATCTGTAACAGCTTTGATCTAATAGGAGATAAATGATTCCTTAATAGGAGATAAAGCTGCATCATTCATAAAAATAAATTATATGTAAGACCACTTTTGCATCAAAATACACCAATATGAGGTTCATTAGAAATAAAAGACAGTTTCAGTGAATGTATCCAAAAAGGACTTGTTTCTAACACTTAAAAAGTGCTACAAATCTAGAAGAGACATCTATTCAAAAGTGGACAAATAACTACAATAGACATTTAACACACAATGGTATTCAATTGAGCCATAAATCTATAAAAAGGTACTGAACATCAAAACACAAACTTTGATTCTTTATACCAATAGGAAGTTGCTAAAAATAGAAAGTGTATAAAATATAAAATAATAATATGGAAATGGAGCAACTGGAACTCTTACACCATCCTGCCAATGAAAGTAAACCTTCAAAAACGGTCTAGCAGTTCATGCTAAAGACAAAACAAACCTTGATTCAGCATTTCCAATCCAGACAATAGCGCTGAAAGAACTTTGTATGTGGATACACCCAAAAGCTGCACTGCGAAGCCCAGAGCTCTTAACAGCGCTATCTGTAAAGCACACACTAGAAACAATCCAACCACAGTTTGTAATAGGCTGGTTCAATCAATCGGTTATATTTGCTCAGTGCAGTACTCTAAAGTAAAGAATGTAAACAATTACACAGAAATATAAAAGGTATTATTCAAGTGACAGAAGTTAAACATGAAAGAAAGTGCACTTCATTATTCAGTTATCCAAGGGGGAAAAAGTATCTAATGAAAGTGGAAAACAACCTGCATTATCTATTTTGATGTTACATTGCCCATCTAGATACTATAGGATCTGGATATATTTCTCTATCATGTTCCCCAGGGTTGACTCCAGTGTTCACAACTCATGAGTGATTCATGTGGCTGTGATTTATTACACTGGAAACACACAAGAGAAAATCAATCAAGGAAAAAGTCACATAGACCAAATCCTGAGGGCACCAGAAACAAGCTTCCAAGGGACTTCTCCCTGTGGGACAGAGAACATGATTGATCTTTCTAGAATTGAGACTGGATGGCACATATGAAATGTGTATAGAAAGCCAGATAATGATTCAAAGCTGAGGGTTTTTATTGGGTGCCTCTCACAGAGCCTCCTTCCACCTAGCATGGTATGAAGAGTCCATGCTTGCAGAAGAAAAGCAGGTTTTCAACATAAACTACCATGTTTGAACAGTTTAAACACAGCAAGCGATTCTTACCCATTCTGGAAGGATGGGGTTCCTCCCCAACCCAAGTTGCCTGATGCCACCCAAGGAACATCTTATAAGTAAGCCTGTTGTTTAAAGAAGAATATTGCTAGGCCTACTGTTCTCATGCATGTCAGCACAAGATCTACACTGAGTTGCCCCAGAGATTCTTTTAAAAAAATATTTGAAGAAACTAGAGAATCTCAAATGTTATCGATACAATTAAGGAAATAGAGAATGAGATCTATGAAAAATAGTTATAAAGTTTATCTTTATTGATGCTAAGGGAGATGGAAGACCTCCAATTGATGAAGCGTGATGGTTCAAGATCCAGTCACCCAAGAGCTGAGCCTGCCCTAATTGTGGGCTTGCTTAAAACATTCTGAAAAGGATTTCCTGAAATATTTTGTAGAACCTTCTAAGAAATAATTGTTCATTTAATATTTTCCTGTAAGACTATGTACTTTCTGATACTTCACTACTTATTCTCTATAGAATCATGAAGCAATTACGTTTTCCCCATTACTTATGCTTATTTTTACTGTTTTCCTATATCCAATATATATACAGTTAAGGTTTTCAAACTCTTACCTAAAAGGATAAATATGACTGAGGATGTTTCAAATATAGGAAGAGAAAAACAACAAAAAGACTTAAAATAATAAAAATAAATGATAATTTGTACTTTATCGTGGTTAGAAATAGCATTGAATCAAAGGTTAAGGAAGTAAAGTGTTATTGCTTGTATGTAGATGTCCCCCCTAAGTCTGATGCTCTTGTAGGTGGGGCTTTCAGGAAGCGACTGGATCCCTGAGAGTGTGCTACTCATCACGGGATTAGTCCATTAATGGGTTGAGAGTTCGGTGTGACAGTGGGAGGTGAAGCCTGATGGGAAGAGGTGGGTCAGAGTTGGCAGGGCCTGGAAGGGGCTATCTCCGTCCCTCCTCCCTTGATCTCTCTTCTGTTCTCACCAACATGCCATGGACTCGTCCTCCTCCTCCTCCCCCTCTGCTGTGCCCCACTGCCTTGGAACCAGCTGCTGTGCACTGAAAATTCTATGAACTGTGAGCCAAAATAAACTTTACCTTCATTAACTTGAGAGTGTCAGGTACTGTGTCTCAGCATCAAAGAAAGTAATTGTGGCATTCAAGAACAATAAACAGTGGGGACGTTCTTTCTTCTCATAAACTTTTATCTGAGGACCTTTCTGTGTATGTACTTCTCTCCAGATCAGGCTGGCCCAGAGCTGCAAACTGGGGGTAAGGGAGGAAATGAAAAGCTGAAGTTCACAGAAGCACATGCTAGTCACCCCCAAATTGTATTTAACTCAGAAAGGGCATCAAACTAATTCAAGAAAAAGAAAAACAAATTAAAGAAAAGCCACCCATTCTACCTTGCCTATGTTTACCTACCTCAGAACTAATTTTGGGATAAAAAGTCCTATTTCATTATTAATGTACACTGCAAGGAAAAGAGCTAAAGGGGTTGGGAATATAGTACACAATGAGAACAAGCTGAATGCAGAGGTCATGCATACATAGAAAAGGTATGGGAGAAAACATAGAAGAAGCCTAGTAAAGAGACTCTTGCCATCCAAGTAAATGAATGTACATAACTGGATAGAAAAAACAATGCTTCCCAATTTCCCAGGCATTACTTTAGTTTTAAGTCACATCATCTCTAAATTATAAAGCTGAAACCAATCATCTCAGGGTCAGTGTATTTTTATTAGTTATAGATCATTTTCAGTTAAAATCTTTCTGTTAAGGTTTCTTATTGTTCTAACATTCTCATTTTTTGATAAGCCCTTAAAGCGTGCTGTTACACATTTGCTTTAAAGAGTGGATTCCATTGCTCTGTGTTAAGAGAAACATTGCAACTTTGGTATCCACTAAAGATAACAATCAAGTGAGATCTTTGAATTAATTTTTTAAAATTGAAAATAACAAAAAACCTATCAGTTACACGAAAATAGAAATATGGATGCAATAGGGTTTCTGACTTTAATTTTAGTTATTTCATGACACATTAAAATCAAGCAATTCAAAGATTTAATTTGGTTGAAGATTACAATAATTGTATAGTCAAAGCAACACCTTGTATGGAATTGTAGGATCAGGGAAGTTAAATGTCTCTCTGCAATGTCATTTTCTAGGCTGGTGGCATATGGCAAAGCAGGATTACAAAGTAGTCCTCCTGTCCTAAATCCATGGTTCCTTCTTCTCTCCCTGATAAGTGTCAGGCATAGGAAAACCTTTGGTGGCAAAGATGGGAAACCAAGCATGAACAGTTCTGGTCCCCTAGGAGCTTTTGCTACTCAAAGTTACATGTCATCTTTCAACAAAATGTAATGGAAAATGTTCCGTTCAGAAGAAAAATGTCATTGTGATCTGATGGTACAGCCGTTATCCCAGTATTCTAGAGGCTGAGGCAGGAGAATCACCAGTGACTGCAAGCAGCCTGGGCTATGCAGTAAGTTCAAGGTCAGCCTGACCTACATAGTGAGACTTTGTATGAAAAGAAAAAGAAAAAGTTGCTGGGCAGGCAGGAAGTGAGCAGTGTTTACACTTCTAGTGCAAACAGTGTTAGCCTTGGATCCACACCCTCCCTCTGGTGTTTATTATCTGTAAAAAGGCCTTGGTTGAGTCACTTTTGCTCTCTGTGAAGAGGTTTTCTTGCATGTTTAATGGAAATTGGCTGAAAGTAATGAATTTGTGGGGCTAATATACCCGTAACAATAGATACGAACTTTCTAATAAAGTCCCTGACGTGAAATATTTTCAGAACCTACTACAATTCTTTTTGCCATCATTGCCATTGTTAATATCCTTCATAATAGTGGGTAAGAAGCCAAGAAGGATATTACAGAGGAAGTAAGATATTAAATCGAACTTTTAAGGTGGAGATTATTTTTGTCAATTGGAAATGAACAGCGAGGTGATTCGAGATGGAAGTCACTAGGTAAGACTACAACTATGGGACTGGAAAATATATCTCACATCTAAAAAATCATAGTCGAGGAGGAGTTTGTGTTCACTCATACCAAATGCAGAAAAAAAAGCAGAAAATTCATGTTTGCATTGACAGAGCCTTGAATTTCAGCTGTGTTGTAAAGGCAATCAGCAAGCATTAAACCTTTCTGAAGAGGCAGTTTGATCCTAGCTGTCGTGTTTTGGGAATAAAAATCTGTCTAAAAGTTTCTATGTTAGATTGTTGTATAAGAAAGAAGATACTAAAAGGCTAGTGTGGCTCTTCCTTTTCTTCTCTCTCCGTCTTCAACAATTCCTCCTAAAAAATTTTTGAGGTGGAGCAGAGTGAGGTGGGGCCCACAGAAGCAGAAAGGGGAGAAAGAGGAGCCTGAGTGGTGGGGGAGATAGAGCCACCCCAGAGGAGCGTCCCTTCTGGGTTCATGTGGAGAGTAGAGCTCAAGGGGCAAGTGTCACAGCAGAGATGGATTCCTGGGGTTTCGGGGCCCAAGCAGGGTAAGCTAGAGACTGCAGAATCTTTAGCTGAGCACTGGATAGAAGGGTGTTCACATGGGGCATCAGCCTGGGGCTGGGAGTGAGACCCAACCATGGTGTAAAGTGTGGGGTGAGGGAGAGAACTCAAATTGCAGAGGAGGGTGACAAGGTGGGGTGGCAGCTCATGCTGCGAGTGGGGCCTTCCTGCATGGCAGAACTTTGGCTGTGGCAGGGTGCCTGAGTCTGTGCACAATGACAGGCACAGCTGCACAGGAGAGGGGATGGCAGCAGAGAAGGCAGAGGTGACACACGGGCAGGAGAAAGAAACAGATGAGCACACGTGTCTGTATCATGTAGATCCCTGGCAGGGCTGTGAGGTACTACTCTGATGTCGGCAAAACTGTTAACACACACAGGTCCAATAAAGGCAACTGTAGCTTCTGGAAGAAATGGCTGATTCCACAGCAGGAGTAGGGAGTGGACAAATGAAACTAGAACTTTATTTGTCAGCACAGTGAGATAACAGTGTCCTATAATATACATGCTCAGTCTAGGTAGACTCAAGTCTTGCTGTGTTAGATTGTTGATATTGGTGTGTGCTATACTTTTTACATATAATTTATGCCATTGTCCTAATTCAATATTATATGCATATACATAATTATTTGTAAAATAGCAGGTAAGAATCTCATGGTGTGATGTCATAAAGAACTTACACTATGTGCCTTTATTTTTTAAGACAATTTTTAATGAGCATTTTATGATTATATTTAAATGAGTTCCAATTTATGCAAATATTATATAAATTAATAAAATTTGCTCAAATGATTTTCATACATCGTTCTCTGGAAGTATGCATTACACTCAACTAAGAGATTCATTTCAATGGAATTTTATCTTCTTCAGTAATATTTAATATATTTTGTCATTTAAATTTTCCCCAACATGTAAGAACCATTTGTAATATATTCTGTCATTTACATTTTTCCCAACTTAAAAAATCATTTATTCTCAGGCATTTATATAAAATTATTTACAAAGTAAAGCAAAAAAATAAAACCACTGTAAGAATCAATATACTAGATAACTTACTAGAATAAGGCTAAGAAAGAAACTTTTAGTCCAAGCATACATTTTAAACATGCATTACTATATTAAGGAAAAAAATCAGTATTAAAAGAAGTACATGTAGAATGTGCACGGTCGTTCTCCCTGGTTCTCTCTGTTCCCTTTCCCTGCCTGTGTCCTAACTACTTGATAAAGAGAGGGGTCTGGAAAGCGTTTTCCTCTGAAGCTTCATTTTGGCCCGTGCTGTTTTGGTCCAGTCTTGCTTGGTGCCTTTCTGAGGCTGCAGATGGATGAAAATGGCTTTTCAAGTGACAGCCATTCAAAAATAACAAACAGGGCTCCAAAGGGAGCACTAAATCTGTCAGGAAGCTTCAAGAAGCCAGCAGAGCTCCTGGGGTGTGGGCTCCACTGTGATTGAATTTATTGCCACCTCCTTCACCTGGGGGTTTGCGCTGCAGGATGGCTGGACATCTGCTTCTGACTCAAGGCGCTCACAAAAGTCAGCGGTTAGGAACAGCCAGACATCTGAGGACAAGAGTACAGACATGGGGGTTTCTGACCCTCCTCTCTGACGTTGTCATGGGGAATCTTTGGAAATGGGAGTCCACTGTGAAAGGTTATCCAGTGGTTGAGAAGTGGGGCTGGGTGGATTTTCTTGGTCCCAGGGTGGACTGGCCATGAGGAAGCCACTCGTGCTCCTGAAATGTGTGGACCTGAGTCTCTCTCTGCCCCAGTGCCAGCCACTCCTGCTGGTCTTCATGCTGGACTCTCCTGCGAGGAGACCATTGTGTGCCTGTGTGTCCCTTCTATTGGATCCACACAGTGTCTTTTGCACAAGTTCATCTGATCTGAACTTTTATTTCTTCTGAATTCAGAAGGGAGGAAATTGCAGGAGGCTGAGCTGGTCATTGAGGGGAGTAACACTCACCCTGGGGAGTGAGGCGTGGCTGAGTAAACCCATTCTGGGCATGCAGGTACAACTTTAATAATGCTTGAGAAACTGGTTCAAGGTTTGAAACTCACCTCTGTGAGGTATCATATTTACCCTGCTCTCTCAAGTCACTGTATCTTTAAAATATAGAGAAAAAGTACTTAGAAATAAAAATCTGATAGGTTTTTCAACCTGTTTGCAAAATTAAACACTTTTGCTTTTGAAAAAACAGTGTAATAAAATGTGGTACTTCCCTAATGTATTAAAAGGTTGAGTGGTCGGATTTCTTATTACTCAGAAATATCACAGTGAAGCATCTGATGTCTATAAAGTTTATAGGGGTAAGGGTGACAATCTGCTTATATTTGTCTGTGTCTGGTATTTAATTAAAATATATTAATCCCTTTCAAATGGAGGGAGAAAAAACAAATACTGTTGTTATACAGAATATTCCTTAGTAGGATAATTTAGTACATTTTCAATACACTGAAGATATATCTATTTTTTCTTCTCCTATGGCATGTTTTATTGATGCAATTTCAAAACAATGTGAAGAGTTCATTTCCTTTACAAAGAACAAAAGATTACTAGCAATAGAAATGCTGTCTCTGCTTTTGCATTCCTTAATTGAAAGCATTTCATTTTTTTTTGCATTCCTTAATTGAAAGCATTTCATATTTTTAGAGTGGAGAAAATGTTGGAAGAAAAAATTTGCCAGAGCTCTTAATTTCCATTATTTCTTATATGAATTTTCACCCTTTATCATCATAAGGAAAACAGGCTTAGCAGGCAGTTAAATTTGTATCCTCACTCCCTTAACCCGTGTCATCATCGTAAACAGAGAAAGCAAACGATATGGTAGCCACTGACTTGGAGAAGCTTTATGATTTAGTTGATGACACTAAGACAAGCTATGAAAACAAACTCTAGAAAACACCTGAAAACAAACTCTAGAAATGTGCAAGTATGTGTATTCCACATTAGTATCCTATGCAGGTTACTAATGAAAGGACTGTGGAGTTTTGGAAAATAGCAGTAACTCCTATAAAGTCTCCGGGAGGTGATGACTTTTAACCAATTTTATGAAATCAGTTGAACTTTTGTCCTGTGAATGGCATAGGCAAAAACAAAAAGTGTGTAACAAATGGGTAACATGAGGATTTTCTTTGACCAGTTCATTCATTTACTAAATGAATCTTAAACACTATGTACGAGCCAGGCATGTGCTAGATGGTAGAGGAGAATAATGATCCAATCACCTTTGAAGGAAAAATAATTGTTTTTTTGAGACAGAGTCTTGCTATGTAGTCCAGGCTGGCCCTGAACTCACCATGAAGCCCAGGCTAATCTCTAACTCACAGCAGTCCTCCTGCCTCAGCCTCTTGAGTGCTGGAAATACAAGCGTGCACCCCAGCACTTGGCCAGAGTTAATTTTTTGTCAGGGAGATAGACATTGTATATCACAAATTAGGTAATCAAAGTAATTTCAAATTTTGTTAAGTCCAATGAAGAAAGTAGAACTGTACCATGTGATTTCAAGTAAGTTCCCTGAGTAAAAATAATTCTGGTAGCATTTTAGATAAATCCTCTCTTAATTGATATTGAGTCTAGACTTAAGTGAGTCTGTCAGTCTTGTCTGCCTGCCTATTTGTCTGTCTGTCTGTCTGCCTGTCTACCCAGCCATTCATTTGTGCCTCCATCTATCTCGTCACAAAAGCTGCCTGGAAATTTTACAAACAGAAAGAGCAGCAAATGTAAAGGGCTTCCAGCAAGAGACGCTGAGGGTCAGTGAAGATTGTGGTGGACCACAGCAGGACAATGTTGGTATTCTGCTGGAAGTGGAGCAGCCACTGAAGCCTTTAAGCAGGGACTCGTGACTTCCTCTGTGCTTTTAAAACTTACTCTTGATGCTCCAGGGAACAGATCATAATGTCAGTTTGTGTTAAGAGAGTATACGATGGCCAGGGGTGGTGGTGCATGACTGTAATCCCAGCACTTGGGAGGCTGAGGCGGGATGACGGCTGTGAGTTTGAGGCAAGCCTAAAATACATAGTGAGATTCTGTCTCAACAGAGAGAGATGCACAGAAAGAGAGAGAGACAGAGAAGCACATTACTTAAACAGGTATTGCAGCTGACCCTGGCGAGGATGAAGGCAGTGGAGAACGAGAGTGAAGTCCATAGGGCTCTTGGTAGACCAGGTGTAAGTTATGAAGGCATGTGACATTTGGGGTGACAGGGTTTTAGTTTGTTTAAGTAGTGGGTGAATTTCCATTTTGTTTGTTTGTGTGCTATTGTGGGAAAAGTTTGCTCTTTGAGGGCGAAGGAAGTTAATGTTGAAATTCATGCATCACTCCAGTACTGTTCACACAAGGTAAGGACTGAGAATGCAGGCTTCGACACAGGAGCCTGCTTCAGTTGCAGTCATTTCAAGGATCTCAAGAGCATGTGCTCTGCTTTTGTCATGACTGCTTAAAACTGAAAACGGTGCTTTCACAGAGATCCTTTTATGTATGGAATATTAACAGACGTCATCCCTTATACTGGCTGTATTTCCTTCCTGTCTGTCTCTTTCTCTTTCTCTATCTCTGTCTCTGCCTGTCTGCCTCTCTCTCTCTCTCTCTCTCTCTCTCTCTCTCTCTCTCTCTCTGTCTTCCCTTTGTTCCTTTCTCTCTCTTTTTTTAATGCTTTTGTGGTACTGGAAATTGAACCCAGAAACTTCCTAGGTTACCCAAAATCTGTACTGTTGAGCTACATCCCCAGCTCTTTTTAAATTTTATTTTTCAGCCAGTACCTCACTAAGCTGTGCAGGCTAACCTTGAAATTAAAATCCTCCTGCTCCCCAGGTGCTATGATTACAGGCATGTACCAGTATTCCCTGTGAAATCTAAGTACTTCTGGGTAGATGTAAAAGAGCAAAACACACACACAAAGATTTTTCTCCCTCTGTTCAAGTACACATTGAAATTGCAATGTAAGTTGCTAAAATGATTTATCATTGACACTTGTAAATACTGATAATGGGTAATCAAATAGACTATTAAAAGTAAGTAGTTCTTATAATAATCTTTCTATCACTCGGCTCCTGATTTCAAATATAGGATTCAATGCATGTTTTCACTGATTTGCTTTATAACGAAAATGAAAAAATATTAATCATATGTTTTAACCTTATAAACTTGTTAATAAAATACACACATTCTATTCAACATGCGTCTTTTACACAATATTTTTTATGCGAAAGAGTCTGGAGCCCCGAACCTAAACAGTGCCCCATTTCTGTGGATGAAAGATGTTCATTGTTTTGAGTGTTCACTACTGATTGGGTAGCAGAGGTTCTTAAACATGTGGAAATGTAGGACCAAGAATACAGGTCAGGAGTGCAGAACAGGCCTAATGGGTGCCAAGCCCTCAGTGTGATGGTTCCAACACCAGGAAGAAAAGGAAATGGGAACAGGAACCAGTGTCTGGTTATATCACCTAACTCCACACTGCCCGTCTAGAATCACTAGTTCAAGTATGATCTATGCTTACTTTCCATCTTTGTATCACTCAGGGTATGAATGAAGTATAATTATCAGAGACCCATGTGATCAAATGTCCATGTGATTGAAGAGTAATCTGAAGGTTATTGTTTAGTAGAGTGTATTCATACTGATAACATCAAGCTAAGGATGCCATTTGTTTTTTTGGGGGGGTTGGGATTTGTGATTTGTAGTTTCATTTAAATAATGTCAACAGCAAAGTTGAAATTTAATTTTATGTAATTTAACTCTAGGATCATAGCTTTAAGTAACTAAAGAGATTTTTAAAAAGTGTTTACAGCCCATGATTACCAAACTGGCAGAGCGCACTGTGAAAAGGTGGGCTCTTCCATAGTTCTGTTGAAAGACGACAAATGTGAAGCAGTTAAAATTTGCAGGGAATCAGATTCAGTTGAATGCAGAAATTATCTTTAATCTACATTCTTACCCCCAGTGCTAGATGTTTGTCACCTGGCATGGCAAAAACAACCTTGCAGTTGTGTTTAAGTTCAGGGTGTTGAAAGGAAAATTACCACAGGTTTTCCAGGTGGACTTAGGTCATTTAAGTCCTTGGAAAGAGGCTCAGGTCCAGAGCAAGGATGTGATTGGCAGACCAAAATTTGAAGTGACATCCTTCAAAGAGTGGCCACATGAGCTTAGGAGGGCGAGTTGCCTTCAGGAGCTGGAAAAGGCAAGGAGACAGATTTTTCCCTGAGTCTCCAGAGAAACAAAACCCTGCTGACATCTTTATTTTAGTCTCAGAGGACTTGTTTCGGACCTGGGACTGGCAAAACTGTGAGATAGTGAGTTTGTATTATTTTATCCCACAGATTAGTCTTAACCACGATGGGTCCAGTGCTGAGAGCTAATTTACACAGATTCAGGAATCAAGAATCAAGATCCTCCTCTCCTGTACCTTAAAAAAAGGCTGAAGTCAGTCTGGAGATGTATGGTACACAGGAGCTTGGAAGAATTTGAGGAACATTAATAGAAAAAAGCCCGGATTGTTTTCAAGGGACTGTGAGGAGAAATATGGATGTTAAAGTTGCTGCTTGAGAATCAGAAGAAAATCAGGAAAGCATTATGCAAAATAGGGAAAAGAGGACCTTTGCTACATGGAAGAAACTTGGCTAAAAGGTGTTCTGGAGTTATGTAGAAAGCCAAGCACAAAGCTGAATGAGGCTATAAGAACAAGAGATTGCTAAGCAGTGTTGGGAACACCCTCTGCTTCATCGGGGGTGGTCCACTTACCTCCTTGATTTGTATGTTTTACACACACATACACACACACACACACATATGTACACAATATGCATACTTGTAAATGTGGCACATATATATATATATACTCAAATGCACATGCATATTTACATATATGTGCACAATTTTAATCCTTTGAGATCACCACTTTTAGTTCTTTTGAGTTTGAAGAAGGCAAACTCGCAATTTTAATACTTGAAGTTTGAAGAAGATAAATGCTAAACCATGGCACAGTCTTTCTCCTTCTTAGCAATTAAAAACTGCTCTTGAGAGTGAATCCCTATATCAAAAGGATTACATTACTTTTATTGCAATATTATGGTAACATGATCTCTCATGCTCTTTTTTTTATACCATGAGAAAAAAGATTAAAATCCCATTTGGTTTCATTGAGACCCATTTGCAGAGTGTAATAGACCATGGTTTTATGATTATTGCTGTATTATAGACAAACAAAATATTCCTTATCCTCTATCCATTTACTGCCTGAAATTATGAATTCTATTCAGTTTTTAATGAAATGTGGATTACTTTAAAGATTATCTCTCTGATTTAATAAATGGTATTAGAGTAGAAAGTTAATTGGATCTTTCTCGAATGAGCAATGACCCCATATATGATTGATCTGAAGGAAAGATAGTAAGTGATATATTTTTAAGTTTATTTTATGAGTTTTAAACTTTTTGAAAGAAGAAAATTATGTTTCTGTTCTCAGATTTTTCAAATAGATAATGTAGCCACCTTTTACAGTTAAAACATCATGAAGAAATTCTGCTTCAATTTAAAATTAAAATTTATGTACTTTTATAAGATGAGGTGTAAAAAGATGCCACATTCTGGAAAACTATCTCCAATTTGGTGGTTGTTTTTTTGTTTTTGTTTTTACTTTGAAGACACAGAAAATAAATATCCTAACATCTAAGTATTTCTAGATCTTTCAACTCTTGGTTTTAACATGAATCTTGCCCAGGCTTTGACTTTTTTTTCTTACTTTTTGGAATCTTGTTATGCTTCTTATATTTGCTGTTCTTTATTTTAGAGTTCCAGCGAGGTTTACTAGTAGAGACTACTATTTCTGACTTTTCATAAACTGTAAAAATTTTCTGCCTGTATTCTTGGTTGTTTAAGGAACTATAGAATTTCAAGTATTTGAAACAATGCTACCAGTGATAAAGTGACTTTCACTGCGTTATGTGTATCCCTGATGTTGGCAGAAACTTTATACTTGAGTATTACTGACCCTTCAGTAAAAGTACAAATGACCCTTTTTAAACAATGTGACCCTTTTTACAGTTTTTCATATGTGCAGCTATGACTTCTGTATTGTCAATTCAGAGAGATGATGTTTGACTTGCTGGCTACGGCTGCTATTTTCAACCTGTATTTTCGCTTTGTGCATCTTAAAATTCTGAGTCTTGACCATTTTTTTGAAGAAACCACCCAATTCTTGTATACCTCCACCTTGCTTGTTGTTTGTGCTATTATTTCCCAGATGGAAACCCAACTCAGCCGCTCTTCTAAGGAGGAGTTTCACTGCAGTGAGAAAATGTTTTCTTTTCTCACTCTGATCACTATTACCTCCGTTCTGACTGTCGGAAAGCTCCTTTGCCTTGTATAGTTATTCTTTTTCTGACAAGTTCAGCCTCCAGGGGAGACAGAAGTGAGTGTGGTTCATTATTGATGGTCTAACTGTATACTAGAGACTGCAGCAAAAAAGAAATTTAGTAGCAAGATAAAGAGAAAAATATTAAAGGCCAGAAGTCTGAGGACTTCACATTAGGGAATGTAGGCCTTTTCTCTAAACTATGCTAGCACTTTTTTTAGGAGTAGTAATAGTAACCAACACTTTATTGGCATGTGATTTTTTAAAAAACTAAATTTCATGGCAGCATGGCACCAATGACTCTCCCTTGAATATAAATTTGTGTATTGATTAATGTCCACCAAGTACCTATTTCTCCAGCTCTAACCACTGGGAATTTGGTCTACCAGTCAGAATCTATTGATCGCGTGCTTGCTCTCAGTAAGGCAGGAACTCAGAAATTGAGCTCCAAGGGCGATAGTTGTAGGAAGGAAAGATGACACCTGTGTGTAATAACCGTTCAGAGCAGATTTGGGGGAATAATAGACATTGACCACATCCATCATGAATCACGGACTTTCTCATGCGATTTCGCCACTCAGCAATACCTGTGCTCGAAATGGGACGCTGCTTTTTTTTTTTTTTTTTACTCCAGTAGAACATTTGTAATCTACATTATCAATTCCCCATAACTGAAACATTTCTGATAACTTCTATTAAGCACATATAGTCTTCTCCACAATGAACTAGGTATTTATGGTTTTGATTTTATAAAATAAATCACCAGTCTAATGTTGCAGCATAGACTACAGAACCTTACATTTTTACTGCTTTTCAGAAGTTATTGATCATATAATGCAGGGATCTCTTTCTAGAGAGATACATATTTCTACATTAGTCCACATTTGAAACATATTTAATTGCTAGCATTCTAAAATAGTGGTCTGCTAATTGAAAATTTTAATTTAATCTCTGCCGGGCATATTTCCTTTTTCTGGATTTTTTCTTAGCCACCGTTTGCAGTGCGTGGTTCCACCCTTGTGCAGAGCTGGTCCACACCACATCTTCATTCTGGTTTGCATCCCTCTCCCTCCCTTCCCTCCAGCTCTACACCTGCTTCCCATCTGAGAATGGTCTATTTCCCTACATACTATTTATCTTCTATTTTGTTCCTTATTTATAATTTGGGTTTCTCGTATAAGAGAAATTATGTAATATTTGAGCTCGTGTCTCTGATTTATTTCCCTTAACATTGTAGTCTCTGAGTACATCCATTTTCTTACAAATGGCTTGAATTTACCTTTCTTCGTGACAGAACAGTATTCTGTTTTAGATCATACCACATTTCCTTTGTCCATCCATTGGTGTATGAGTGTGTAGGCCACTTTCAGTGGTTAGCTATCTTGAATTGTGCTACGATAATTTTCCAGCTATAAAATATAGATAATTCATTGTGTGAACGTAAGTTTAATCATTTGTCTACTGATGACTATCTAACTATTCAATTTTTTTTTCCTGTTACATGCAATTATTTAATAATCATCCTGGGCTAAGGCTTTTGCTGTCTCTAAAGTAGAATAAATTCTTAGAAACAATATTCACTAAGTCAGGTGATAATGGAAATTATGTTTAAATTTTATAACCAAAGATCCTTCACAGAAATTTCTAAATTTCACATGCCAAACATATCTTTGAGTGCTTAGTTGTCTGTACCCTCCTCAATACTGATCACTGGCACTCTCTTTTTAAAGTGTTGCTTCTCTGATGTTCAAATGCTCTTAGCATCCTGTGTTGTGTCACTGCTAAGTGACCTAATAATAGGACTGATCATGGTTATGAAACTGACCCATAAAGAATGAAGAGACAAACACCATTTGCTGTTCAATTTATGCGGTACATTTTCTTCCGAATGGATAAAAGAAAAAAATCAACAGACATTCAGAGCTCTTTCCAGAAGCCCTCTCCTTAAAGAAGCCTGGAAATGAAGCAGTTTGCTTGTCTCTAAGTGCATAAAGGTCCTGTCCCATTTTCTGAGCTGCGTAGATTTGTGTCTTCCTACCATATGACAGGCTTTATTACACATCACCGACAGACTCTTAATGCAGATATCCTCATATCGCGGGGCACAGCATCCCTAGGAATTGCAAAGAACTGTGCTTTATATTATTTAACAAGAGCAGAATGTGTCAAAACCAATCAGTGTGACAGAAAGCTTAAATTGCTACACAAATTAGTTGGGATTCGTCAGGTGAGCCAGTTGGCATGGTCAAATTTGGAGAGTATTTTTAAATTTACTGTGAAGAGAAACTTCTTTTTAAATCTAGTTTAAAAATACTATTGGAGAAACTCACACACTACTTTGATGAATGACAACATGAATGCCATAAAGAAATGTGTATTTCAAATTTCTCTTAGAAAAAATAGCAACATGTCTTCGGAGATATATAACAGATTGGACAAAAAGGTTAAAAAAAATACCCACATCACCAGCTAAGTTCTGCTTGACTTCTGTTTACCAGATGCTTTGATAGAAGTCTTTTCAGTCTTTTGATACAGTGATGTGTCTAACATTGCTACAAAACATCTAAGCTATGTATCCTGCATATTAAAAATGAAAATTAAAAAATATAGCTTTGGACATCAGTGTAAAGTCACATAAATTTTTTTGATAAAACCAAAGGTGTTTTACCCTGAATAAAGCAATTTTTTTCCAAAAATCTTTAAAAATAACAAATCTTATTAGAATCTGTGTGATTATCTAAAGGAGACTATGGCAGAGAAAAAATAAATTAATGTTACTCGACTCCAGATTGTTGTATTGTATTATGCTTTTTTAGGTTCTGACCAATTGTGTTGCAAAAAAAACCCTGAGAAATTCGCCTATCTCCTAATCTGTTGTCATGAGCACAATATTCTGCATATTTAATTTAATGATTCTGAAATGACTTTTACAGATATCCTAAATCTGTCTTTCCATTTTTCTTTCTCTAATCAAGACTTCATCAAAATATGTAATAAAATCCTAATTATATCAGACTCATTTCCTGAATATATTAGTGTTAAGTGAATAATAAGCTCTAAATTTGATTTCTAAATGTTATTTTAAAATATGCGCTCTTAGAGCTTGAGAGACCCGGTCTTGGGAGACCAGAGGACATTCCATGGGTGACTCTCAGGGGGCCTATTGTCCCACATTTACATCGTGGTTTTGTCTGGCTCCATGCATGGGGACAGTTGCCCATCATGCATGGTATCAGAAAATGACCTAAATTGACTTCCTTCAAGGAAGTCCAGGGACTTCGGCCTAGGCAACTTCAGTTTCTTATTTCCTCTGACACCATCAATTAATTCGGTCTTAATCTGGGCTGTCTTAAATGACCGCGTGTATAATGTCTCTCATTTCTCCCAAAAAGAATTTGTCTGTGACACACACCTAGGTCCAGAGATCAGATGTGCAGACCTCTTACTGAGACGAGAAGGAAAAGTCTGATCAGTCCATGACACAAGAGCAGGAGGGAGATGGCGGCACAATGAATGACTCTCTTCCAAGTACAGCAGAAACAATAAGTTAGGAAGGAGATGAAGAAAATTCAGGTCACTTACATTCCAAAAAGTTAGAAATCATTGGCAGCTCCTTTTCAAACATTCTCAATAACTTTGGGAGGCATCTGCTCTTTTTACCTTTCTTGAGAAATCTTTCTTTCCCATGGTTTCAGGGTACTGCTTTACGAAGTACATGTGATACTGTGTGTCGAGTGTGGACAGTCTCAAGAGCACAGACATGAGCAAGATGTGTGTGATGACTTGGCACCACCCACGCCACCTTACTTCATGCATTCTTTATTTGCCTTGCCATTTTCCACAGCTGAAGGTTACTTTTGTCTCTTGCTCATGGCTAATTATCTCTTAACACAGTTTTTCTTTATTTCTTACCTATAACTTTATTATTCTCTAAAATTGTTTCTAGCAACTGCCTTCCACTTTGTTTATCCATTGGAGTAGGATTTGTCTCCGTGGCCACCGGCGAGTTTTCTTAATCTTCCAAGGAATAAGTTTCTTTTCTTTCCCCCTGAATAGAACCCAGATATGCCCACACTTAAACATGATACACTTTAATGAGCAACAGGTTAGCACGTGAAAGTCTGCCTTTGTTTATGTTGCATAATTATCATGTAGTCATCTTATTCCAGAAAACACTAAAAGATTTAATAATGCTTTGCTAAAAATAAATTAATATAGTTGTTCATAGTTAATGGCTTTTGAATGGAAAGAGAATAATCTGAACAGCGTAAACAAATGAGCCCCTTATGGGTTTTCTCTCACTAGCTCAAACAGTGTTAAGTAGTTTGAGAACTTTTTATGTCTGCTTCACTTGCACTTTCTCCTTGCTAATGTGTTTCCCAGCATTGATACAGGACCCCTCATAATCCCTCAGAAACGTGCTTCATTAACAATTTTTTTCACTTTTATGTAACCATTTTATTTAATTAAACTACAAGAGTTTATTAAGGATTTCTGTACCATAGAACTCCAGACCATGTTTCAGTCATCAGAGTTTGTGCACCTACCTCTAACCTCTAGTTCTTTAAAAACAAAACAAAATACTCGATACAACTACTCCACTCTGCAAACAGGAATCATAAATGATAAAACTTTAGTATTTTTATTTTCACCTTTGAAGGCCATTTTAACAAACTAAAGGGAATATATGCTTTTGGCAGTTCAGAGCTCCGCTTCTTTCTTTTGAATGGAGTGCTAAATAGAACCATTTACATTACAGTACTCTGATAGTCAACAATTTTGTACTTATTGGGTGAATGAATGAATCAGAATAAATACAGCTTGTTTGTTAAAAATGCATTTGTGCTTGGTTGATGAAGACTTTACTGATTGTTTTCTTTTACCAAGTGAGGCTTGTATTAAAACTCTGTTATATTTGAAATACTGCTGATCAAAACAGTCATCAGTTTGAATATGCTATAACTTTTTCTATGAGGCTCTTGGGTTACTTCTGAAAACACAAAGGAAAATGCCTTCCCTTTAGTGAAGTGTACTTGGACTTTCATGTCTTTAACTGTGCATATATGGATTTCCCAGCTGAGTTTAAAAGTTCATTGCTCTTTTTATAGAAAAAAATGATGATTTTGAGGATAGTTGCCTATACGCATGACTTACACTGGCAGACTGGCTTTGTTGAAGCAGTGGGTGTACTGCATGTAGAGAATCATTTCTTTTTATGTGAAGATGTGTGGTATCTAAGGAGTTCACATCCTCTTTGGCATTCACCGAATATTATTCAAAATACATGTGTACTAAACTATCCTGAAATGAAATTGACCAATTTTACCTCTTAATATATGAATCTCTTATAAAATGTAATTTCAATGTTTTATTTAATTTCTAAATTATTGTGTCTGTAAAATAAAACATTCCTCCTCACATCATAAGATGCAAGCTCTTCTGAGATCCTCAACAACCTAGCAAAGTAACTGTGGTGAAGACCGCTGAGATCTCATGAAGTCTGAGTAAGTCCTGCCCCTTTAGAAAGTGGGGTTTGAAGCCGGATTGTCACATCCTAACCCTGACTTCCACAACTGCTTCATTCCTCAGCCATTTTTCACCTCAGTGTCCAGATAGCCCCGCACAAGGCAGCCTCCAGACCGAGACTCTAGCTCTGGCATCTGCGCCAGGCCTTGACTGCTGCCCTCCTGTACCCAAATCAGTAGTGCTTTTTCACGATGGCCCTCAGCAAGTCTGGACATCAAGAAGCAGCTGAGAGGCACTGAAACCATGTTCTTTTCTTAACCTTCTTTGCATCTGCCGTCTACCACTTCCCCGTGTCCCACTGTATCTCTGCCCGCTTTTCCACCGGTTCTTCGGACACAAACCCAGCCCCTTCTCCCTGGGAAGATCACATACCTTGACTGTGGGTCAGTGTGTACATCTGGGTTATCAAAATTGAGTTTTGAAAACCTTTAGGACAGTCTTGGACAGTATTTTCCTCTGTACTTTTGTGCTTCACATGGTGGTACCCCAGCAATCACCAGCTTTGCATTTGTGACTCCTTTTTTGAAGCAAATAAACTAAAATATTGAAATGGGGAACCTTTCGTGCCTTAGAGGCCTCTCAGCTCTGGGAAACTGGAATCAGTGAATCTTTTCATCTTTAAATGCAGGAAAGTTTTCATCACTAGAACTAAATCAACTGTTCATCTTTGGTATTGACTTTAATGCCTACTTATAACCAATAAATAAACCATTATAAACAATGACCCATGTTTTGGTTGAACATTTCTTGAACTATCTATCATCAAGTTTTATAATTACTCTGCTAAAAGTTATGACCAGAAACTGCGAGAACAGTGGCTTTTACAAACTAGTAACACAAGAGCCAATCTCCAGTTACTGATCTGAGTTACATAACTGGCTGAGCTTGTAGGAAGCAGCGTGATCCTTTACACAGAATCAGAAACCAGGAGAGAAACCACAAGGGACTGAAAACACGGCTCAGAGGCAGAAGCAGGAGGGTAGGGTGGGGCAGAAGTCACCCACTAGTACCCACTGGAAGGAAAGATTGAATCAGGATGCAAGGAGCCTGGAGCATATGGAGAGGAAGGAGCCAGAGGAAACTACAGTAGTCTTGTTATGCAGAAGCTGGAAATTAGAAACAGATCACAGGGCCGAGTCAGACAGAACTTTGAGGTCTGAGCAGGCATAGAAACCAGACACACTGAACTGTTCCAATACTGTTCCAATACCATCTACCTTCCACCGGAAATTTTTGCTGTGCATCCTCAGAAGTTTCCATACTTGTGCTTTTTTTGTTTGTCGTACATGAGCATGCTGGAGAAGGGTGCAGGAAGAGACAAACCTGAGACAGAAGATGCAGATTTAAATAGGTCCCTGGACTCTTCAAGTGCTTTTCCTACAGGGAGAGAACAAAGGGAAAAAATGCATCTTTGTCAGTTCTTTAAACTTGAAGGATGAAGGGAGAAGACAAAATGAAGCTAAGCAATTTTGATTATAGAAATATTTAAAAGTGACTGGGTTATAAGCAGACAGGAAGAGAGTGAGAAAACGTAGATTTGGAGTTTTCGTTACTCAGCATTGTTAGTTACACACCTCCAGTGACAGCAACAGCAGCAATAATAGCTAATGTGGTCTAATATCATGTAAAACACCCAGAAATTTGATGTGGATGTTAGAATTCCATCATCCATTTCTTCTGAGAATAATTCAAGGAATTTCTTTTCGCATTCCCCTCTTACCCAGAATTTATTCTGCAACATTTATTTTACACTAGCATATCAGAACTCACATTATTATTGTACTTTTTACCCCAAAGTACAAAATTTCAAAGAACAGGAATCCGATCTTTAATAGTAATTTGAAAAAAAAAGATACCAAGCTGGAATCAGATGAGCCATGTTGTACAGATCAATCCATTATGTGATCAGATCCAAATCACCTGTCCCTGCCTAGGTTACCTAAACTAGAAATCCGGCTGAATGAGTGGTTTTTTGCAATTAGAGGCAAGAGGAAGTAAGAGCTTGCAGATCTTCCGCACCTTTATTTCTGCTTCCACTACTATGATCATGCCCTCATTTGTTTCATAGGCATAGTGTCTACGGCGTTTCACTAATTTCCAGCATTTCTCCCACACTTCAGGTTTCATTTTGTTTCTTTTTATCTGTCATATCATTGGGTATATTTCTTTGATCCTAAAATGTGTCTAAAACTATTTGTGGGGGACAAATGAATACTGTGACTCAATCATGCAATATTCAGATGATCGTACTATTTCCATATTTAAGATTTACTGTATCCTATCTTACAGAGAATTCTATTTTAGACTTTGGAGAATAATTCTTTTCATTTAAACTTAAAGTTCTTTTGAACCTGATTTCTGACTTAGCGGCATAAAATAGCCAATCCGTGCCATCTGCTTTGTGATAGAAGACTTGTCCTAAGGGAACCAAGAGGCTTTCCTTCAATTTGAGTCACAACTGTGAAAGCTTCAATGAAAGTAAAATAATATAAGGAGCAATTTTAAGATGTGCAGCTAGATGCAGGAAATCAGGAGCATCTGTGTCTCACAGGACATCCCCTCCTGGTAGAGAATCGGGTTATTAGGTCCACCTCCAAATAAGGTCAGGAAATACAGATGATGTGAACGCTGCTCAGTAAGTCACAAATTCTTTGGGTATTATGTTTTAAATTGCATCTTTTTCTTGTGGCTGTATAATGATGTTGTTGCTTGAAGATTTTGTTTTCGTTTGACTTTGGTCACTTTTGGTACCCTGGCTTAATCCCTTTCTTACCATGCTCATGAAATCGACATTGCTATAAGCGTGAGAGAACGATGTCTCAGCATCACAACAGGAGAGCATGTGCCATGTATGAGACCACGCACTCACCTTTCCACCTTATCGGTTCATAGCCAGGGACGCAGAGTCACAGGTGTACGAAAGGCTGATCCGCTCATTCTGAGGTGCAAGATGCAGTCCACTCTGGAGCAGCTCGTTCTGAGATGCTGTGAGATCAGATTGGAGTCAGGTTCTAGCTCAGAGCACATTTTCCCCGGCTCCTCTCTCTATACTCTTTCACTTCCCTTTCTTTTTCACCTGAAATTCACTCACTCAGTGAATCATGTGCATTCAAATTCTGCTTCTAGGGGTCCTAACCTAAGATAGTGATATTTTGGGGAACACAGATTCTGAATTTTTTATCTCCCATCTTACCCTTCAGCACATTGGAACATACCGTTCACTCAGTTTTTGATCAGTTGGCAGAGTATGAAATCTGTCCTTCAACTGACCACATGTTCACTGTGCAAGCTGCATAAATGAAGTTTCAGGCAGTCCGGCACCATTCTAACTTCACCTAGATCCCAGATTCTCTGATCACAGAAGAATTAGGAATATGTGAGAATCAGGGAATAGGTTAGCACAGTGCCAAAATGAAATCCATTTCACAGCCTAATGAATCTGCACCATCAAAACACAGTGTACAAATGATCTCACATAAGAAAGTTTATGAAACATTTAACCAATGTAATTTTGCTGTGTACTTGTTTCTACCACAAGTCCTACACGAGGTATCCAGTAAATATTAAAAGTCAGTAAGATGTAATCCATGTTTCAAGAAGTAGTGGATAGTAGGAAAACCTGATAGACCTGATAAGCATTTGATGCAGTGCATTGGGGTGTGGAACTGAATTCCTTACAAAATTGTATTTAACTTGAGTTCAGAGGCCGTATCCACGTGGGAACAGCGTGAACTCGGATGTGCAGATAGGCAAGGTTAGCGGAGTGCTGATGAAATGCACAGAGAAGTGGGTAAGCAAGGCTGATAAAGGGTGTGTTTCTGCAGATGGCTTAAAGGCTGGGAGACTCCAGAGTGACTTTCCTGTGAGAACAGATGGGGAACTGTATACCGTGCTTCAGGGGTTCATTGCCTCTGCTTTAAAATTTCTTAAACTGATTAATAAAACATTAAAATGTCTTCTGAAACAATACCCTAAACAGCTGGTACTATTTTGAACTTTTTCCTCATCAAATCTTTACATATTTTTTATAATTTCAGTGATTGTAATTTGCATTTTCTGTTACTATTTTTCCTTAGCTTTTATTATATTATTATGCATTTTAATTTCAAATGGCTAAATACTGTTATAATTAATAAGTTTATTTGTACTTTAGACTCCCCATTTTCACTTTCCCAGGAAACTTTGTACAATTTTAAATGAACCAATGCTGGGATCGTGTTCAGAGTTTAAACCCCAGATCAATTGGGCTGGCCAGAGGGTAGAGACAGAAACTTCAGGAAGTGAGATGCTGCTGGAAAGTAAGAACTAGGTGGTCCCAGCCTCATCCTCGTCCTCCTGTGGAGGGAGAAATAGTAAGCCTCAGAGGTGCTTGCTAGAGTTAACTGCAATAATATATTAGAAGAACTTGGCATTTATGAAACTCCTAAATGATCATTCATTCAACAGAAGAAGCTGTGAAAAAAAGTTTATAAAGGTCAGTTTGACTTTTAGGCACCCAATTTCCTGGAAGAGTTTTAGAACTGTTTGAATATGAGCACTGCCTTATTAAGGTCATGGGATCACAGCACCGCCTGAGTTATATCACTACCCAATGCGTAGTTCTTCACTGAATGAATTAGTGAACCATCAGACTCTGCATACCTGCCGGTGAGAATCTCAAACCATTGCCTCACTGGAAACCCACTTGTAAGGTCTGCTTGCAGCAGAATCGTTACATACATTAATTCAAGAGATGATGAGTAAGTAAACAGACTTCACTTAGAACCTGGTGATAGCTAGTTTCTTCTTTTTCCTGTGAAAGTATGTGTTAGCTGTAGGACAAGTGCTTAATGTAAATTATGTAACAAGTGGTGAGGTCCTTCAAGAATTTCAGACTCTTCTGAGCATTTTGAAATACAAATCAGGTCTGAAAAAGAATAAGTTATCTTTTATCTGCATAGTACTGCAATTCATTTACAATCAGCTATTTGTTTAACGACTGCTTCCCTTCTAGACTGCAGTTGCCAAGCCTGACACTGACTTAAACTTATCTCCTCAGGTCGCACAGCAGGTCGCAAAAATTACTTAATAAAGGGGTTAACGTATACAAACTGTGTGAAAGGCATCGCTAGTTAGAGTATTTGATCAACCACAATCTCAGTGTGATGTTGTGTTCTACTTATTAATGTGAGAAACAAGATTATGCAAAATTAATAACTTACTCATTTACTACTAAAATTTCCATGACAAGCAAAGAAACTAAAAAGAACTAGTGCATAATACTTGCAATGATAAAGAGCGCTTACTTTTTTCAAAATTATATAATCTTCAATAATATAACTTCCATGCCAGTAATGGCTTACTCCCCTGTAGTAATAGTGATACCTCTGTGTTAGTTCCTACTATGTGCCAAGCCCATATATAACTTTGCTTCACAAATTTAATTTTCTCTACAATTCTGGCCGTAAACTGAACTAAACGAGAACTGGACCAAATTTCCCCATAAGGTCAGCATTGAACCTAACCATTGATACAATTCAATTCTCATCCAGCATGGTTTACAAGTAGAATTGTGGAAAGAATCAAGTTTGTAAACCGAGGTACCAATGTACAGGTGTATTCAATAATCTTTGCAGCAAAAGTGAACAAGTTAAGTTGCTTGGGTCATTCTAAAACTATGAAAAATTAGTCTCAGAAACAGTGGGAAAACTTCTTCCAAATCACAGAATAGATTTTCCTAACTCAAAATTTTTTTATATTTATAGTGTAATGAGTGATATCCATCTTTTAAATATAGCCTTCTATCTATTGAGAAATAGCTTTAAGATTGAGTTGTGTTATTTTACTTTGGTAAAAGAAAGAAAATTCCACATGCACACAAGTAGAAAAATAAACTATGCAACCAAGTTTCATGACCTTCTAACAATGAGTGTTTGTATGAATGAGTGGAGAATGACCAGGAGTTGTATTAGTTAGCAGCAATAACATATTATAGAAAATCAGGAGTAGAAAGAAATGACCTTAGTTCCTTGTCAGATCCATGACAGATGGCAAACTGTATCCTCCTTTGGTCATTTCCTGACAATACCATCTCTTAGATCTCTTATCACTTAGGTCTCCTGGGATTCTCTTGATTGGTTAAGGTTTAGATCTTGAGAATGCTGTTTAACACATGTGAGCAATTTTACAGATTCTAGTACAAGGGATGATGGCTACATGATGACCTCCCATCCTAGTCGCTCAAATCTGTAAATCTTCCCTTGTAAGAAAAAGAGATCCCTGCTGATGTGACTCACTAGAGGGTTTGACTGGGGAAGATTATCCTGGTTTTGCCAAATGGGCCTTATATTTAGTCCCATGGGCATTAATAAGAGGTTAGGATCTGACACATGGTGGAAGGAAGGGAGTGTGACCACAGGAGCAGAAGTTGAGATGCTGGAGCCCCATGTCAAGGGGTACCGTGAACCACCAGGAGCTGGCGAGGGCCAGAAATCAGCATGGTCCTGCCAGATGACACCGTGGTTTTGGCCCAGTAGTGCTGCCTGTGGACCTGTAGCTCCCAGAACTTTAATAAATGAATGTTGTTTTCAGCAAACAGATGTCTGGTATTTTTTTTTTTTTTTTTTTTTGCAATGGTCATGGAAAAGCAATATGTGCACAGAAAATTATTTTTTGACCTTTTCTCTGAGTGAAGTTGTTTAGTCAGCATTTTACCATATTGAGCTGGGTTTACCAGAACTTTCTAATCTACAAACCATTGATTTTCATCTCGACTTAATTGTGTTTACTTATCCCTTCTCTGGAAGGTAGGACAAATTAGCAAAAGATTTATAAGGATGTGTTGCATCCTTTGAGGTTCAGCACAGATAACTTTGTTATAAGAAAAGTTGGAAACAACAGTCTGTCTGAACCAGAGACTTTGCAACTTGAATTCATACAAACTCATGAAGAAAATAAACTTAGCCTCGGAGGAAGAGAAGGTCTCCTACAAATTTTGGCAGCCACGTTCATGCATGTAGAATATAGAACAATGTCTCACTGTTTGCTGGGGATTTATGAAAAGCTCCAGATGATCTAATTTAAACAGATTGGCAAATTTTTCAGTTTTGCAGAATTTACTCCATATATGTCCAAGACAGGCTTGTGATGCTTCAAAATAAACTAACACTCTGTGTGACCTCAACTGAGAGATCAAATATTACAGTTTACATTTCATTCTCTCATATTTGTTCTCTTGGTGCATGTTAATGCATGAAAAACCATAGTGTCGGTGCTATGGAATCCACTGAGAAATTCTAGATATCATCAGAAATTAGTTACAATACAGCTGTAATTTTGTATGTTAAGATAATATTAACATTAGTATTCTTCCTTCCCACTGAATTAATATTTGTTGTAAATGGAAACCTAGAATAGACGATCATCAATCTTTTCTTTTTCTTTAAAAAATATTCCTGATAAACAAGAGACTTCATAAAATCATAGTTTGCTGATGCCATAGCAACAAAATCTTATATTGAGAACATCATCTGTTACAGTGCAAGGATTTCTGGCCGTGCACTTCGGTTAGACTTTTTGTTACCAACATACATGGTAATGTGTTAGGTTAAGATTTGTCTGCTTATTTACCCAGCTCTTATAACGACTTATTTTAGTGTGTTCATATGGGTTGAAATATTATGTGCTTAAATGATCAAATTACTGTTATGACTTGAATATTTCAGCTTGGAACTTCAGGAGTAGGTTAAACACACATTTGGGAAAGAAAAATAATACAAGTGAACAGAGATGAAAATCTGTGAATTATCTGGTTGCCCTAGATATGTTCTCTACTTAAATTAAACATAACAGCTAAAATAATCTGCTCTAAAATGTGCTAAATGAAAATGTTTCTTTATTTTCATCAAATTTTTGAAAAGAGTTTCCAGCTGAGTTTCAGTAGGCAAATTCAGTGGTAAAAATAATACGAATGGTAGGAAGAGCAGGTTGGAAATACCAGGTCCAGAGTTGAAAGAGAGGAAAGAAAGTGGGAAGGTACCTCCTGGAGGAGTCTGATGGATTGAATTTGACTTCAGAAGGGATGAGTTCCAGGCCAAAGGCTAATGCATGTGGAGTAGGATTTTACATTATAAACACAGGGGGGTGATCTTGGGCTATTTTCAGTGGCTATAACTGCATGCTACAGCCAGAGTGATTTATGAAGAATGAATCTTACCGGTAGAGGGGATCTGCTTTCGGTGTCTTTAAGTTCAGGCTGCATCAATGCCCTAGAGATGGATGACAGCTGATCTCAGAGCCTCTGCATCCTTTCAGTTCTTAATCAGAGCATTAATATGCAGGACACCCAGCATGTTCATGTCCAGGGTGGGTCTCTTCACTCAGCTGTACAGAGCGAGCAAAACCTTAACTCTTATTGTGCTATGCAGCCTAGACCTCTATAAAGTCAGCATGGATTCTAGGAGTTTGCAAATGTTAAGTAATAGCTAAATCCCATTTCGTAAGCTGAAAATGCTAAGTTGTTACTTTTTCTATCTAATGCTGAGTTTATACATGTATTGTTACTGCACATATAATATAGGAAATTATTATATACGTAGGAAACTATTGTATGTATATGTTTATATACTTTATTTTTAATTTATTTTTATTATTTTTTATATTTTTCTCTAAAAATGTTCTTGAGGAGCAAGAAGACTCACAAGGCTATGGTTTACTGATCCACTTTAAGAGCCTAGTGGCTTTGTAGATCCATAAGCAATGGAAACGATCAGGTTCACCCCACTTCAACCATGGACTCACCTCCCTTGCTTCCACCTTAAGCCTAAGCCTAACCCTAATGGAGTTCAAAAACACAGCTACTTTAGTTTATCTCCTGTCCAGTGCACAAGGAACAAGCATGGGAATTTGGGCCTAGTTATCATATCTTATGATTTTCATTTTATCACTTCATAAATCATCTTCTTCTCAGACGTTCCATAACAGGTTTTTTTGAAGACCTTTCCTCCTGTCCCCAGCCTGCCTTTCTTAGGGTCACCTGGAGAATTTGAAGCACCTCAGCCCTTGTAGAAACTGGCAGTTGTCCCTTCAAAAGAACCTATCATGCTTTGGATCTTTTTTCCCTGTTGTGAACTGGAGGCCTCAGGCAGTGGCTGGATGGTCCCTGTATTCAGATCTGTGGATCAAGTTAGAGAAGGTTAGAATTGCGCTTTGAAGTGCATGTGCATGTTGTGACCAGGGGAACCCTAGTTCCAGTGCAGTTTTCTTCTACAAGAGTTGTACTGCTGTGAGTTCCCTTTTCGTGCTTCCTGTGATAGAAGAATACCTTGAAATGATAAGACTTTTTTCCCTTTGAATATAATGCAGTGTGGGTCTGAGATAGCTCTTTTACCTCCATGTTTAATAAACTCAGATTTATTCTCTCCGTCTGTCCTTTACTGGAACTATTTTGCAGAGATACATGAGGCTCAGTGTGCCCTATCTAAAAATGGTCCACCCCCAAGAGAAGTCACTCTGGCTGTCAATGCTCATTCATTTTCCTATCTGGGATGAACAGGGCCAGCTTCCATATGCCAGTTTGGATGGAATTCCTTTGACTCTCATTCTGCCTCTGATGAAAGGGGAGAGTAGAATAGTGTCAGTTCCATAAATGTGGCACAGAAGTGCAGACCCAACACAGAAATGCAGGAGAGAGAGGGGACCCTGGCGAGGCGCCTCACTATAGGATGGCTCTCGTTTTATACAGACTCAAGGCTCTGTTGCTTGCAGACATCTCACGGATCTAGTGTGGGACGGAAAGAGTTTAGGGCATTTTGCATGATGAGCTAGAGACAATGAAAGCAAAAGAAGTCGAAGGAAGGAAAGGGAAGAATTAGAGCAAACACTAATTTTTATATGTTGCAAAATAAAGCCTTAATTATTTCTTCCCAAAACACCTGAGGAACAATAGAGTAGAAGCTCTTGCTTTCCCAATTCTTCTCTTCCATCTTCAACTTGGCTCTTGTTGAGAAAATCAGAAACTGGTCTTTAGGTAAACACTGGGAATAATTGTAAAAAAATTGATCCTTTTTGTGGCTTTCTCTTTCTCAGATTATACTCATTTTTTAGATGTAAGATTTAAGTCTTTATTCTTTCTTCCTTTTTTTTTTGTTTCCTCGAACCCCGAAGCTCAATTTGCAACAGATCAGAGAAGTGATTTAATATTTTTTCAAATAGGAAAATATACTGAAAATGGAACTTAATTATTTAAATTGTTAATCGTGTGTTCCAGCATACTGGTTTCTGCAGTGATAGCTAAGTTTATTCAGGATCCCCACACTTAACCTATGAAACAGACGTAAAATTGGAAAGTGCACAATTTTCCTTTAGTAAACCTTTCCTGTCCACTCTCTTGAGACGTGAAGACATTGAGGAGGGAGGGCTGGAAGAAGAAAAATTCTCATAGATATGAGGCTCAGTAAAGTCCACAAGGAAGAGGCATGGGCATCTAAGGAAGGTCGGTCTCCAAGGGCACTGAGAACTCTGAGCCAGCTGTGTGACCTGGTGACTCGGAGGACTGCGCCTCAGGAGAGCGCATTAGCGTACAGGAAGGTGGCCCTTTTCCCCAGAGTAGGAGTCCCTGATGCAGGTTGAGCTCCTCTGCCATAAGGAGTTAGTAACCACACTCAGGGTTCCACACTGGTAGATGATATCCGTGAGCAGGGGTTTTAATGAGTTTAGAAATGATTGAAAAAACAAATATATTCAAGGTGTAAGGAACACAGTGTGACTTCTTCAGAAGTTCTGATTATGAGATTTTTGAAAGGAGAAAAGTAAGGGACCACAATTCTGGTGGCAAAAAATGCAAACAGAGCCAGGCGTGGTGGCCCGCACCTGGCATCCCAGCACTGGGGAGGCTGAGGCAGGGGACTCACCATGAGTTTGAGGCCAGTGTGGGCCAAATAGTGACTTCAAGGCCACTCTGAACTGTTTCAAAAAGAAAAAAACAAGGACAGACAAAACAAGGAAAATCCCTGCAGTGTGGCCCCAGTAAAACCTGGGCAGCCGACAGCCGCTGGGGAGAGAAGAGGTTGCTCAGTGAGCAGAAGGGGCCAGTGCCTGTCACCTAATTTTCCTAAGGACCAATGTGTAACAATTACCACAGCTTTTGGAATAGTAAGCAAAAACTTAACCGTGTATTGGCATGAGGACTGCAACGCTGTTCTCCAAATGGTGGCAAATGACATCATATCTCTAAGGCACAGCCAGGGCTTTGTGGATTTGGTATGTCCTGAGTCTTTACTGGAAACGCTGGTGTGCACCTACACGGAGGACAGCCAGGAGAGCAACACACAAGGGACAGAGCTGCATGTGCTTCCCACAACATCATTTTATTTAATCCACGGAGGATGTAGAACAGATTATTGCCGCATTTTAAAGGTGAAGAAACTGAGGAAAAGAAGTTCCATAACTTTCCCAAGTCTCTGTCTCTCTATATCCATAAAGGTGACTTCACAAACCCTTCCCCCTTTGAAAGCTCCACTCTTGCTCTATTAAATATTAATTAGAGGTCAAATAAGTACAAATAAGAAGTAAAACCAATAAGGGCATGGTAATGCAGAAGACCAGGTAAAGTTAAAAGAGTTAAGGGAGATTCTTGGATGAGATCCGACTTTTTTTTTTTCTTTTTTGGTAGCAGTGATAGCGGGATTTCACCCAGAGTCCTTTCATGGAGCTCCGTCTCCAGCCTTGTGTGTATTTTTATTTTGGTGCAGTATCTTGCTAAATTGTCCCAACTATGCTTCGAATTTGCCATTCTCCTACCTCAGTCTCCCACAGTACTGGGATTATAGACATGGGCCACCACACCCAGCTGGAACTGTATTGTATTGAAAGAGTCATATTTAGGCAGGGGGAAGGCTTTGAATTTAAAAAGACCTATTATCTAAAAGTGGAAAAACATGTAATTCATTAAAGTATTTTGGAAATAAATATGTTTTTGATACCTTGAAAATTAGAAATTACAAAGTTTTGTCAGTTGTTAATTTGGGACAGTCAATAAATATTTTAAAATGTGACTCCCATCTATTCATCCAGGGCCAAAAAGATAATTTAGGATTAAAATCCTATCTCAAATTCTAAAACATTTATTAATAATGTAAACTTGATACCAAATTATCCTGGAACAGCTGTAATGCAAATAAAATCATTTTTTAATCTGGCACCTCTCTTCAGTGTGAACGAGTCTCTAATTTAGTAAATAAACACCTGTGAAAATCGCAGTGTGACCTCTATTAATATGATTGAAACCATGTGGTGTGTTCTCCTGAGATATGCCAAATTAATGAATTATCCAAGTGTTGGTGGAAAATGACCAACTCAAAATGCAATACTAAAAACCTGCCAAAAAAAAAAAAAAAAAAAAAAAACAGCTAATCTTAATCCTTTGATTTACAAAAACGAACAGTAAATCTAGGTAGAAAGGGAGACCTTGATTGTTGCAGATCTGATTATGACTTTATCATTTGATTCAGTTAAAAATTTTGTTTGGTTTCTATCGATTTCCTCAGTAGTCAGATATTACTTTTAAATGTATGTTTGTGCCCATGAGAGCTCTGAGTGGCGTGTTTGGATGAGTGGCCCAGATCTGGCGATCTGAGATTTTGCCAACAGAAATGTCAAGTGCATTGCCTTTTAATTACATACTTTGCCTAGATTTTAATATGCCAGAATTTTCCCCAAGGAAAAGCTTTCCCTGATCCTGTAGTTTATGAGAGGGAAAAAATTCACTGACATTCTCATAAACCTTTTTTCCCTAATGTCTCCAGATTTCCATATTTATCATTTTGCAGACTCTGTTCTTTAAGTTTCACATTTAGTTGTTGGTCCCCAGCCTAACTTCTGTAAACCACGTATATGGACACAAGGTCAGTACTTCTGTGTTTCTCATTCCCAGCCATCCCAGCCAAACCTATCTTACGATTACTAGGCCATTATTACTTAAATGTCTCACACACTATAATCAATATTTGGAAGATGTAGTACTTTATCACTGACATTTTCCTCTCCCTTTACTTTGCCATTAACATAAATATGGACCAAATCCTTATTCCAAGAGTAGATAGCATTATGTTATTTGAATTCTACATAATTGGCATCCCCAAAACACAGATGTGAAATTATTATTCTCTGATATCCTATATTACTTGAGGTAAGCAGATAAGAAATCTTGTTTATCAATTGAGCAGTTTCGTAGTCTCTGAAATCCCGTTAATTGCTATACATAGACAAGTACCTTAAAGCCTTTTTGATAATGGCAGGATACATTTCTCCTCATCTGAGTAAACTACACCGTCCTCCTGCTCATCCTCTTCAGATAGGTCTTGTGGTTGACTCTGACTTGGCCGGAGCTCTCTCTCATCTTCCAGTGTTAATTTTTGGTGAGGAGCTATTTGGTTCCGAGTAACACTTGTTTACTTGCTACAACCTAGGGCTGTCAACTGCTGGCGCAGAGACTTTGTCTGTCTTGCTCACCCACAAGTCTTCAGGGTCCAGAAATGGGCGAGACATACGCCTTGGCCAACGGCAACCTTATCTAGTTAATAAAAGGAAGGAAAGAAGAGTGGGAAAGGAATGGGGAAGGGAGAAGAAAGTCCTCCTGCGTTTAAGGCAGGGTGCAGAATGTTTTTCTTTTTCTTTTTCTTTTTCTGTCCTCCCCCGCCAAATTGCTTTTATGACTTTTTCGAAGCACCTTGACCCATTTTCCTGAAAGGCTCTGATATAACAAACTTACTTGTGTTTCTATGTCTTCAAATTTTCTGATTTCTCTTTGGGAGGTAGTGGCTCTCCCTCTGCTTCCCTTCCTTCCTCCCTTCCTCCCTTCCTTCCTTCCTTCCTTGCTTCCATCCATCCATCTCAGTTTCTTCTGTTTCTTCCTTCCCTCTCTCCATTCCTTCCTGGTAAGAGGACAGTAGTAAACAGACACACGGACAGGCGCCTCACCCCACATCTCCAAAGCGAAAGCAGCAGAGGGGAGGTCGGTTAGTGCAGGCTGTACTGTGAGCAGGGCCACCTACCTGCTCCTTGCTCTCTCTTTTTATTTGGGTTTTTTGGTTTTTGGTTTTTTTGTCTTTTTCATTTTTATCGGTACCGGAGATCGAACTCACGACTGCCTGCTTGCAAGGCAGGCACTTATGCCGCTGAGCTAAATCCCCAGCCCCTTTTTATTTGTTTTTATAAAACCCAGCTGTGCTTCTGTGTTGAGTGATTTGAAGAACCGGCTTAGATGTCAGGAAGCCAGATTCCTTTCTCTGTCCTGTGTGGGAACCCTCTTGAGCCTCTCCTGTTGCACTGGTTGGAATCTGAAAACAATGTGTAGGCATGGGTGCGTATTTGGCCCTTGTCTGCCAGACCGCACAGCACTAACAGAAGAGCCTGCGTGTACTTCTGATTCTTTTAGTCTAGCACAGTGTCTGTACCCAATATGTGTTAGGTGATGAACGATAGTACCTGTGACTATTTTTAGAAATGAGCTTACCTCCATCTAATGCTGCCCATTTGAGGTCACAATAAATATGTACAGTTCAAAAAAAAATCTAGGTCTAGAAAAGAATTTTATTTGAATCATACATCCTAACACTTACTGAGCTTTATTAAGTGAAATAGCAGGTAGGATTTTAAGCACTTTGTGTATTTTAACCCACTTGGCCTTTCCATCAACCCAGAAGGTAGACGTGTTTATTTGTCTCCATTTTACTAAGGGAAAAACTGAGAAATAGTGATGTAATAACTTACCCAAGTAACGTAACTAGCAAGTGAGGAGACTGGAATTCAAGTCCAGCATAATAGTTTTCTTTTAGCCAAATACTTTAGTTTGACTTGATTAGAGTGTTTCCTCTGAGTGTGCTTCGCAGGTATGTTAGAGTTCTTTATCAGGTAATACTGTGTAGATTAGATGTTTTCTTCTCAAACTAGGGTCACAAGCTTCATAAATTAGTTTATTGCAGAATTAATGTATTTGTTCGATGATATATTCCCTTATTTAGGCATGTATCAACTAAATATATCTATTTAATATACCTTGACATATAAGCATTTTTGTTTGTGATTGACTTGTTAGACATGTGCATGATTTACCACTCACGATGTGTTGATCACTGTGTGCTTCATTAGACCTTAAAAATATAAATAAGGGCTGGGGACTCAGTGGTACCAAGCAAGGTCCTCAGTTTGCTCTCCAATACTACTGCTAATAATACTAATAACAATAACAGTGTAGTGACAAGGAAAAAGAGGAGGAAGAGAGATTGTATTTCTGCCCTCAATTTACCCTCTGTGTATGTTGCCTACTTACTGAAAATGCTTACAGCACAGTTTCACTTGTGGGTTTTGGAACACTGACTAGCTGAAATTTAAAAGATGAGATAAAGTCTTGGAGAAAGGAAATAATGTCAGAACCCATGGTCTGTCTTCCAGTTCTGAGAGCCTGGCAGGCTAGGTGTTCAGAGGAACTCTGGGGCAGAACACATCATTAGAGACTCTGCTGGCCTCACAACAGCTAGGAGATATCGCTAAGGACCGACCTTCTGAAACAAATACATTTAATAAATAAATGTGTGTGATTGAAGCTGAGAACATTGAGCAGGAACCAGAAGCTTTTGGTGGTCCCTAGAGGGGGATGCTAAAGCCATGCTTCCCCAAAGCATTGATTGGGGGGCTGATAAGAGTGTTGTCCAGCCCGAGTGACTCAGGGCTGGCAGACGTGCCTGCATCCTGTGGTACCTTGGCTCCAAGTATAAGAAAATGCAAATTCTGTTCTAGATGAAAGCATGATCAAGTTAGGTCTCAGGGGTTCCCACAGACTAACATAAAGTAATTAACTCACCATCAGAGGTCACTGAGAATTCTTTAAAGCAACTCATTGTGTGAGTTAGTAAAAACACCAGCTCTAAGTCCTCAAAGGGCTGCAGATATCAGGACTGCCGAGGATAAAATAAAAACAGTTGCACAGAAAACATTTTACAGGAATAAATCACAAATCATAAAAATCACGGAGATGCTATCAGGAATAACAAAACTAATGGCCACCTACTAATGATGAAACGGTACTTTCATGAAACAAAAACATACTGGCCCAAATCTAAAATAACCCTAAATAAACTTAATAACAGGGTTGACAGAAGTGAAAAGATAAATTGTTAAATAAAGAGTAGATCTGAGAGTACAATATAAAGAAGAGCTAAGGCAAGCAGGAATAGAATTAGTCATGGGAACATGACTTTCATAGATAATAATGTACTATAAAGTAAAGTAATTTAAATCATGTAATGTCAGCATGAATAGATTTGTTGCCTCTTAAGAAATAATGGACAATCCAGAAAGTGACTTCTGCAGTTATACAGTATTAATTGAGCATAGAAGCAGCTTTGTTAATCATTGGATCAATTTAAATGGTGTATACTGATAACTCGCTATTTATGCGAGAAGAGGAGAAATCTGTAAATCCCTCCTGTATATTTTACTCTGAAAGCAGTCAGCATCAATCCAGGATTAAGTTATATGAAATACATAGTTTCACAACCTTCAAAGAGAGAAGGAAATATTTCTTGAATTCCATTTGGAAAACGCCTGATTCAACCCTAAGCACTGACCTTTACAAAAAAAATTGATATATTTGACTGCATTAAAATTAAAAACCAGTGTGTACCAATTTACTATAAATAAAGTAGGGGAAAAGCCACTGATGGTATTCACAACACATTATTCCAAAATATAGTATCTTCACATATTAAATATGTTGAGTTGAAAAGTTAGTAGAAGAACAGAAGAAGCAAGGAAGTCTCTTTGTGCTTTACACACCCTCTTCCCTGATGTAGGCCATAAAAACTAGAGAGGATTTCCTTTCTGACCACCCACCATTCATCAGTCCTTTCGTAAAAAACACTCAAGCTTAACTATGGCTTTGGTATTTCATTTCCTTACAAAGGCTCTCATATCTCAGCTAATTTTATTAAATAGAATGTCATGCTTTTGTCTTATTAATCTATTTTGTTTTGTTTTTAGGGTCCTAACCATGAATTTAGGAGGTTAAAAAGAAAGGATTTGATTCCCTTCTCTGTACAGTCTAATAAGAGAAAAGATTTTGCAATGCAAAAAAGTGATAAAGAATTCACATCCACATATGTCTTAATTACTTTTCTCTCTCATTGCTGAGACAAAATACCAGACACTCAAAAACAAAGGAGAAAAACGTTTGTTTGGTTTGAACTTTCAGTTCACAGTTGGCCGACTTTGAGGCAGGCATGGCAGAGGAGAAACGGTTCATGGTGGGCAGAGGGCAGCAAAGCAGTAGAGCACTAGCAGCTGCCTCTGCGCTTTAGCACTTCTGGCCACCCTTCCTTGGGTATCCACTATCCATATCCACATGGCCCTCCCATTATCCATACCCAGAACTGCGGCGATCCAATCAGCACACACCTTTCCCAGCGTCACATACTTAATCGCAGCATCACACATCCTGGATGCAGCCACCTCTGAAAAACCCCGCCCACAAGCTTATGAGGCTCTGCCAGGAACATCTAGCACAAGCCACAGTGCCACATATAAATGAATTAGTATCCATATCAAGTATTGAAAAGAAAAGCATAGAAAGCAAAAAGTTGAAGATAATACTAAGCATTTCAGAGAAGAAACAGATTCAGCATTTCAAGTATTTCAAAAATCACTTTAGTAATAGATGCATATTGTCTGTCTTTTTCTATCACCAGTTTGACAAAAATTAAGTCTCATGACACAAGGGTTTAAGTTGTAATTTAAATGGGTGTCTACATATCCTGATGGCAAGTGTACATAATGGTAGAAATTTCTTTCAGTCTACTTTATAAGGTTGTATATTTACAAACTTTGTTTAAGTCAAAGTGGACTGGATACAACTCGAGCCACAGTTTACGAGTCTCTGCATGAATTAGAAAAAAGACCACCTGATTACTTATGGGTAGTGAATGGCTATAAATAATTATGAATTCCCTAAAGGAATTTTCAGTTGATGAAGTGGAAGAGGTTGCCTGGAGCATGATCTTGAAAGACCTTACATGTGCTGATATATTTTTTGCCTTTTCCTTTTGAATTTAAAGAAGTTAAAAAGTAGTTCTTTAATTACATTTGCATTTTAGGAAACTCAACCTGGTAGCAAAATATGGATTAAATCTGAGAAGGCCTATATAGGAAGCAGGAGAGTTAGTAGGAAATCAAGATAATTAGGTCTTAAAGATGGGAGAATTTGGAACAGAGAATCCCTGACAAATTTCAGAGACAACTTAGCACTTACACTCAATTGTGTTTAAAAAGTCAGATGGCACACTAGGCTCTATCTTACCCAATTCTCAATGTGTTTAGCTAAGTAAACACCATGGCAAAAATCTGTGTATATAATAAGAGAATTGCCTGTGAGTTGCTATGAAGCAAAGTAATATTGTCCACATTTTTACCTTTCAATACACTTGGGAACCATGATTCTCACTTTTTTTTAAAAAAATTACCTGTTTACATCATCTCTTCAGAATTTCATACAACATTTTAATCTGTAATTTTAAAACAAATTTAGAAAGCCTGGGTGTAGAAATGCCTCAACCAGTGCATGATTGCTTTCAAGTACTATTAATGTTTTCTTATTTCATAGAAATATTTAAAGTCTTCATAGACCCAAGGTTCTGTCCTGCTCATCCAAAATTTTTGGAATAAATTATTTTCCAGCTGCTGTTAAAGAGATTTTGTGTTACAGATAGCTGTATTATTTCACCTCTAAAAATCTTGGAGTGAGCCTTTTTTTATGGTTAACAATCTAACAGTGGATAACTTTCATAAGATTGTAGGAGATGATGAAGCCAAAGGACTTCAAAGGATGATTGAATTAAATAATCCATACTTCAGGATGCCCCTAAGGCTTTGGCATCCGCTGTGGCAGAGTATTTAATTAATAACATGTACTTTACAAAACCCATCATTATATATTTATATGACAGACTGCTAAGATTTTTTAAAAGCTATTTTTCAGTAATGTCACTTTTACTGTTCATGGGTTTGCATTTTTATACGAGGAATCCAAAGGACTAACTTCTAGGTCATATCTGCCAGGAAGATCCTCAATACAAGTGTTTCGGTTTATAAAATCTTTTCAGATCATGATGCCACTTGGTATTCTAAAAGATACATAATGTAAATTGTGTTATTAATTTATTATGTGAATACAAACATTAAGCTGTGAGAGATGCTGACTCGCTCCCACAACAAAGAATCTTGGAGTGATGCAGAGTTGTTCCTCAGTATGATGTGCAGTGGGAAATGTTCCAGCTCTTACTTCCTATGTAAATCTTCAATTATCTAAACACAATTTTTGCATTGATGCATAGATCTAAAAAGCTACTTCTGTTCCATATCGATATTACATAAGTACATGAGTCATAATGTAGATGTTCCATTATTTTCCAAGAGGTGGCAAATCTATTCGAGATTTAAATTGACTATAACCCTATAATGTGATATAGGAAAGTCATGCATGCTGAGTTTTATTCTCAAGCTTTTAATTATTTGTATTTACTCAGGATGACTTTCTTAGGTCTAACATCCAAGTAGTCAATTATTTCTTTATACAAGAGAAGGAGCTAAAAATTAGAAGGAGCCTTGCTGGTAGCAAATACCCTGTGCTGTCCAGAATGTTAGAATTTCCTGATATTTTGGTTTGGCTGTCGGTGGTGGCTGATAGTAGAAACAGCCCCATGAAGCAAAAGCTCAACACCAAACCATCACATACTAGAGCTAACACAGAAATATATATACCGTTCATTTTAGGCTTACATCCAAAACAACAAGATCAAATGTACCCATGCCTCTTTAGGAAATCAGCTATTTTTGTTTTGTTTTGTTTTATGTACATCATTACACTCTAGGAAAGATTAATGTTATTTTTCTATTTATTCAGCTGATTTTTTGTGCTGATGTTCCCTTCCAAGCCCTCCTGGAAATACAATAGTGAACAAAATAAATATAAGTTTTACTTTGAGGAACTTTATCTTACCAGCGGGAAGCTATTGGAGGACTCCACCCAGTGAAGTGATATTATCCAAATGAGTTGTTGCCTGACTTTTGATGTGGAATGAACAAAGCGTGTAGTAGGGATAAGATAGGCAGCTGCAGTGTTATCTGGGGAAGAGATGCTGTTGACCTGAGTTCAGAGAGGAGCAATGTGAGTGGAAAGATGGGAGACAAGCCTTAGAGGACGTAGTGTTGCTTTGTTGCTAACTGCATGAGAAAGTAGTAAAGTATCCATGCTCATCTGAGTCAGTGGCAACTTCTGCTTATAGTCATGTCATAATTACTGTCTCCTTTCACTTTCAAAAACATCTAAACTTGTATATGTATTTATCCATTCGAGAGGTAAAAGGAGGAGAAGGAATAAAGCATAGTGCCCTAGTTTCCAGCAGAAACCACTGTATAGATAAGCCTGTCATTCAGTGAGAGGGAGGAACTGAAGCATTGGTGAGAAAAGTTTCTGATTCAGGTTTGGTGTGTTTAGGTGACTGTCACATGGGCAAGTGAAGACATAAACATTCGATGACTACATGGCTTAAAGAGTTCAAACAGGGTTAGAGATGTATCAACTTGATAGCAATGAGCGAAGATGATAACTGAAGTTACCAGAAGTGAACAAGATCACCAAGCCAGAAAGTATGAAAATCATTGCCAAGAGCCCAAAGCCACTGCAGAACTCAAAGGGGCACCTACTTTTAAGGGTTGGGCATAGAGGAGAAGGAAACAAAGATCTGAAAAGATATGCCAGCATCATAAGAAAATAAGGAGATTCCTAAGTAGAGGGAGCCACAGAAAAAGAGGGGCAGTGCGGGAAAAGTCAAATGCTTCTAAAGGATGCATAAAATTAGGAGACTGAGCCCATTGAAGCAAATAATTAGTAAGCCCTGTTGATGGTGGTTTGTTGCTGTTAGGAAGTAGGTAAGTGGGTGCCTGATTCGGGAGTGTAATAAATGACCGAGATGTGAATGTGAAGAATTACACACTGAGAAAGGAAGCACCAGGTGGAACCAGGAGCACTGGACGGATTTGAGTAACAGTGTCTCTGAAGATACTGTGAGTTCAACTGTTTAGAGGCTTTCCTCTGTAATGGCCATCAAGAAAGTAGGAGATTTTGTTGGTTTGATTGTAGCTGTTAGTTTTAAATTTTGAGTTCAATTATTTGTTTAAGAAATAGGAGCAAGAATATGAGTTGTAAAGTTACTTTAGCTATGAATTTATGAATTGCATCCATGAATTTGCTAAGTAAAAATGAATCTCTGCCATCTTATTTTTTTCACACTTTGTGCATATACACAAAGAACTGTGCTGCTCTTGGCTTAAGAATATGAAGGAATACTCCAAATGTTCACTGGCAGATTTAAAAAGTAAAGATTTGCTACAGCCCACAAGAGCATTGTGAAGTCTTATAAAATATCATAGGCTATCCTGACGCAGGAAAGAGTGGCTATAAGAAATTAATAACAAATGCTGGAGGGTCTGTGGAAGAAGGAACCTTTCTCCATCATTGGTGGTGTAGACTGGTGCAACCACTGTGGAAATCAACAACCAGAATTGGAGGTCTTGCTTAACCCAGCTATTCCCCTTTTGGGTATCTTCCCAGAAGAATGAAAAACATTGTACCACAGTGATATCAGTGCGCCAATGTTTATCACAGTGCAACTTGTAATAGCTAAATCTTGGCAACAACCAAAATGTCCATCACCTGAGGAGTGGATAAAAAGATGTGGTGTTTCTATGCAATGGAACACTACTCAGGCATAAAGAAGGACAAACTTGAGACTTTTATAGGTAAATGGATTCAATTTGAGACCATATTCATAAGTGAAATAAATCAAATTCGCATGTGTAAACTTCATATTATCTCCCTAGTGTGAGACACTGGAAGAAAATATATACACAATAATTAAAATAGTTACACTACTAATTTCTCTGAGTTCATTGAAAAGAAAGCTATGTGCTAATATTTTCTGGAAAATTAAATGCAGATGCCTTGCCCTCTGAGTAACTAATTTGAATATAAAAATACACAATGCACTAACTATTGTTACCCTCTAATTATCATGTTTTGAAATTTTGTTTTATTTTTTCTCTTTAAAAAAATACATATAACAATCTAAATGTGACCAAATATCTTTAGACAGTTATTCCATTATATCATATCTCATAGAATTAAAATATTATATTTAAAATCTTGACCTCATCAAACAAGAAGTGATTTTCAAGCAAATTGCCAAAAGCATTTAATTCTGTTACTCATGTTACATAAGAAAATCACAAAGTCATTGCTACTATGACTCTCTTAGACAAAAGTATAGCAAAGACAAGCTGAGAATGGGCTTTAATGAATGGATATTGAAGATTTGTTCACAGACTGAAGTTTCTTCTGGGGATTTCTACAGCAAACATTCTGTTTCCGTTCCCATTAGAAGTATCCGTGTTAAACCCATCTAATATAGAAATTACAAGCAATAAATGAATTTAGATTTTATAACCAACTTTGGAATGTGTTCTGCCTGTTTTCAGTGCTTCTACTATATTACATATAGATATGTGTGTATTCTAAAGCTAACCTCTAGATGGAAGAAATAGCCAACGTATTTGCTCCACATGTTGGTGACTGCGAACCTTAGGTAGCTGGAAGCGTGGTGAACACTGAGTGACCTTTGTTCATGATGTTTGAAATTCCCTGCAGCCTCTGTGCTTGAGAAGTATTGTCATAAAGGAAAACTCCTTTGCTTACTGGAAAGCTCAGGAGAAACATACTCCAAAGGCTTGCTTTTTCTGCTTGTGGTTGTGTAGTCAACAATTACTGGTCCGTAGGAAAGTTTGATGGTAAGCAATGGAAATAAAACTAAGAAGAAATATAGTGAGTTGTATTATACAGTTGTGGTCTCTCTAACAGGTTTTTTTCAAACTGTATCTTTCTCACTAGCTTTTCTTTAAATAACCATTTTATAAAACAGTATTAGAATAAATTATTCTTTTAAATACTCATGTGGAAAAAAAAATAATAATAACTCACTCAGTCCCCTTTGGACTGATATTGTAGCTGGTAGGGAAACCAGAGCAGACTTTTAGATGTACAGAGGTGGGGTTTGGCAGGAAAGAAGTCTAAAGAAAGCTGGATGAAAAACTATAACTTTTTAAAGAGGACATGCACATGGTCCATTGGAAGATAAGAGCTTAGACCTGAAGCCTGGCTTGTGTATCTGCTCTATCCAGATGCAAAGGGCTGTGGCAGACACTTTAAGGCATTGTCCCCAAATGGACCTAATCTTAAAACCCTGTGGACTCCTGTCACACACATTTTTGACAGTAGGGGCCACAGATCTGGAAACTGTGTTAAAATACTGATGGCATCTTAGATTTTGTCTCTGTCCTTTAACAATTTATAATCTGTCCTTAATTCTCTAAGCCTTGAAGACTTTTGTATCTATAAATTACAGATAATAATACTTTTTTCTTAGCCCGCGTTCAAGGTAAATGTAGTGAAGGGGAACTGTTCAGAAAGTTCCTGGAGAGATTTTGTATTTCTAATTTTTTTCTAACTTGTGAAACTTTTAATTTTAATTGTACACTCTATGGGGGAGGCTGTGTAAAGGTGGGAGAGAGACAGAGAGAGAGAGAGAGAGAAAGAGAGAGACAGAGAGAGAGAAGAGAGAAAACTTTTTCAACTGCATTATCTGGGATGTATTTACTGAGTAAAAGTGAAAGATCCCTGGATGTTTCCGTTTTGCTGTTCCTTCTTTCCTTCTGCTAAGCCTGCATTCATCCTAAATCTTGCATGTGGAATTTCCTGCCCCTCTGCCCAGGAGCTGGACTAAGCATTTAATGAACTCAGTGTACCCCAGCCAAGTGTAACCGACACTGTCTTAAAGCATGGAGCACAGGCTTTGCACTGAGTCAGTCAGAACAATCCAATAAAAAGACAGATCTCTAAGTCTGAACCCATCTCTTTCCAATGTATAATTTGCTAAACATGTTGCATTCTGACTTACAGAACGTTAAAGAAAGGTCATTCACCATTCTCTTTGATACAGATTTTTTGTTTTATTTTTAATTCTCTTTATTTTTTTTTATTTAAAGAGAGAAGAAAAAAAAAAGAAAGGACATAAAAAAACAATGCAGTAAAAGGGTACAAATAATACAGTATTTCTAGAAAAATATATACACAGTACAAAATCACCAGTTAACAGCTACACATTATCTTCCCAGAAACAGTTGTCCATATCACTAAATTAAAGCATATAAAGTGAACATTCATACAGTGAAATTGGAGACAGTTCCGTTCAATGATCCAACAAAAGCTCAGTTATATGGTTTTCCATCCTAAACTCTCGAACATATCTGCGGTTATATCCCTTAGTCCACCTTACTTTCCTCTCTTTTTTACAGTAACAATTAGACTTTTTGGGTTTTATTACTCTCATGGTTCTTATTACTTTTTTGAAGAGAATAAAAGCAAATGTGACTAAGCAAATCAGAGTCAGTTAGAACAGAAGGGTGGGCATAGCATGTGATGCAAAAATAGAATACCAGGTGATCAAAAGTAGTTACCATTGTGCCTCTTGCTATTTTTAAATTGAGTTGTCTATATCATCAGGTATAATAGAATTGATCAAAACAATACGGAACAAAACCAACAAAATCTACACTGAGGACCTTACAGGACTTCAAAAAAAAAAAAAAAAGGATGATAGTCAATCCATATTGGGCATCATAGTATATCTTATTGCCTTCAAAGTGATTGTCTATACCCTCAAACTTGATACTATCAAACAAAATAGAATATATAATAATCAGACAGAACAAGATGGGGAGAGCAATACTGGGGTTCAAGTCAGGTTAATAGGACAACAAAAAGTTACTATAATATGTCCTGTTATTCTTTAATTTAGTTTTCCCTTAAGTAAAAAAATGAGAGAAAATAGATTAATTTAAAAATAGGGGAAGATGAGATAAAAGAGGACATTGTAATAGAACAACGCAGGGCAGAACCGAGCAATTCAAGCATCATTGTGTTTTACTTCTCTTTAATACAAAACACTCCAGTCTAAAAGATCTTCCCTTAGTTTGACCTTGAATTTCTCACATTGGAGCTTAGCATGTTTCTGTATTTATATTTTTAAATTATTTTTGTTCAGTACAAGAATGTATCTTGTTATAGCAACTTTTAGCTAGGCATGGTTTTCTCTTCTGTAATAATTAGCTACTTTCAGTAATTTATTTTCCTGATTCATTTAGCAGCAGCAACAGAAGAACCAGAAGTGATCCCAGATCCAGCTAAGCAGACAGACAGAGTGGTGAAAATAGCAGGAATTAGTGCTGGAATTCTGGTTTTCATCCTCCTCCTCCTCGTCGTCATATTAATTGTAAAAAAGAGGTAAGATCAGAGATCCTCCTTTACCACGTTCTTACACTGATGGCACCAGTTTTAAGGGACCTTTCTCCCTCAATTTCTTTTAAATTAGAACAAACAAGGAAAATAATTTAATTTTAACAAGGATAACTGGTACCTGGTCTATTACTCATGCTTTTTAAATAATTTCTTCTGTGGTTATTTGCAATTAAGTTTTGGGTCTAAGCGTATTCTTTTTGTTAAGTTAATCTTGAAATTAATGTGAAAATGTAAATATTGGAAAGGAGGAGGTACTTGAGACATTAATTTATCTGGTATTTCGTGTGTTATTAAGAACGACAAAACATGGATATTTTTGTGATGCTTAGGCTGTATTCTCTGAATTATTTTCTATTCTTATGCTATATTTTTCTCCATCTTGGCTGTAAATGAGATATAAGAAAAATAGATACATTGTTAAATTACTTTTTATATTAAATATTCACTGACAAATTTTCAAATGAGTAAAATTTTTATTGAACATTATCTTTTCTATTATATCAATCAATATCGCCATCTTCTGGAATTACATGGAGATATTAAGACTTATTCAAAGTTAAACTGCTGTCTTCTGCAGATTAATTTATATTCCTGAAGATAAACATTCAAAAGTATATAATTTTGAGCTTTGTGATTAAGCTTTTGATCACAGTATAAAGTTTTATCTGTAAATCATTGTCTTAGGAACTAATACAGTACTCCAATCTGTCCAGTCATGTGTGTTGGATAGTACTACAATTTAGAGGAACTTTTCAGTGGTCTTTACATGATTACACATTCCAGCAGCTTTCTGTAGAGACGTGGTTCTACTTCATGAATTCTACAGTGTACTAAATAATGTCGCTTATTACATTAATACGATACTATTACTTATTTTATATTTGAAATAAAGCATTAACATGATAGATAAACTCATACTACATGTTTTGACTATTCCATGAGAGTTTATTTTAATATATTGCCTCTTTACAATTATCCCCTGGAGATATATATGTTGGAGAAGACACATCTGCTTTAGAAACATTAGGTATGCATTATAGTGTTTTGTGTTAAATTAGCTAATACGTGCTTTCCCCAAACAGTGCTTCCCCGTTTTGCTGTTGTCTACCTCTGTGATTGGGAAATACATTGTATGTGAGGCAAGATTGGAGGTTTTTAGAAGCATTTTCTAATAAGGACTAATGAAGTCAGAGATTATAACATTCAAATTTTATGACTGTTTAGTTTATATATTTGAAGAGCAAAATAAACAGTTAAGTCAACTAAATTTAGCTTCGCTATCAAAATTATCCTGATCACTTTAGATGGATCTGAGCGTGGAAGTACATATTTTCTGATTATGACTTCACTCAGAATTAAATCAACAAAGTTTTATTTGTCACTTATTTGAAACACTTACTCACTTTTGATAATTTCTCCATATCCATGGCTCCCTGATTTAGAACAAAAAAAACTTGTGAAAGATGAACTTCTAAAGAATGCCACAATAATCACAGAGCAAGATTTTAGAGAAATAAATCCTCTAGTAGATCTCTAAAACCGTGTAATATAACAGATTCTTTTTTGGGTTCTTATTTTAAATGATTTGATGAAGCAGGCCCTGGTTAAAATATTTAAATTTTCATGATTATGCATTCATTGACAGAAAGTATGAAAGGATTTAGTGTCTTTTCCTCACCAGCAACTTTATGACTAGGAAAAGTTGAAATTTTATTGATGGAAAGTTTCTTTGCATAAATATGTTAAAATTACCTAAACTGCTAATTTAACTGAGCAACTTTATAATGACTTTTATCCATACATAGTGTGTATCACACATGAATCAAGTATGACATAAACCCAGATGCTTGTTGTACATATAACGTTAGTAGTATTGCATATTACCTATTTTAACTTAAAAATTATTAGATATAGATGTTTCACTTTTAATGATATATTTATAACAAAATAATGGAGAAGTGAAATATTTTAGTCTCTTATCTACATTTTATGAGAAGTTTTTAATTTCTCAAAACTTTATTCCTCCCTGGGAATGACATATATAGCCATATTTCTCGTGTTGAAAAAGTTTTGTGTGTTTTGGTTGTTTTCTAAAGGAGTGGTCTGGGACTCAGCTGCGTATCATTTAACAGCTGAGGGTATACATAAACAAAGTTTTAGGCTAATAAAAGGGATATTGCATCTTTCAGAACACGATGTCATTTTTAATTTAATTACTGTGATTTCCAAATGTATGCCATGTTTCCATCGACTGCCTATTATATTTTAAATGCACAGCATGAGCACATTAATAATTCCAAACATAAATTTCAAATTGTGTTTCAGTACAGTAAATGTTTGTGTTTTGTGCACATGCATCTACTGTAGAAATTTCTTTGTGTATATATAGTATATGGTACATATGTGTATATTCATATAATGTAACTATATATATACCTTTGTACCATTAGATATGACTTGCTTATATAAATTTAGGTGTTATTCTGTGAATACTTTATTTGAACATGATAGATCTTTATGTTTAATATCTAAAAATGCAATCTATTTAGTATACAAGTTCTGTACACAGCTGTTCCATCTGTCATGACATTAGATGGTAATGGATGGTACTATGCTTAACTGCATGTTGGATATACACAATCCATTTAATTTCTTGATTTTTTTGGCAATAAAAGAAATGTGAGCATGTTATTTTTTTCCAAATTATGTATTTCAAATTTTATTTTTCTATTGCATATCTGTCTGTTTAATTGCATGGCAAAGAAGAATCTAACAATGCATGAGCAAATTAAAATGCAGAGCAAAGAACATGACTTTTATTTTATTTCGTTTTATTTTTAACGCACATTTTTCTGCTTTATTGAATGTGACGGAGTCACGCTTTTCATTCACCATTGCTTCTCTTTTTCCACTGTCTGTGATTTGCTTGCCAGGAGGAGCTACTATTCTTACTCCTACTACCTGTAAGTAGAAAGCGGGTGATGTACGGCTTTGCGTGTGTGGAAGGTGCAGTATCCCTTTTCAAAAAACAAAGAAATAATGTTGGTAATTTTGGTGATATTTCAAAACATGTTTTTCTGGACTCTAAAATGATCAACTATTACCTATTTTGTTTATCTTTTTTAAAAGGGATATTGTATTTCTGTATGTTCAGCTACTTTTAATTTTTATTTATAGTTTTCCATAAATAGCTTTAGTCTATAGCAAAAATACCTTTATTTACTTAATGCAAATCTATACCTTATTTAGCAATAGGATACTTCATTCATTTCATAGAGAAAGCTGTCATAACTCCCATATCCCTATCATTATGTAATATCATAATACTTGCAAACATAAGCCCAGTGTTATAATCACAGAACAGTCAAAATGATTTCACAGGTTGCAAACCTAGTCAGGTCTGCATGTGATAACATCTGTCCACTTTTCTAGGAATCCAGGACAGTTCTAACTTCTGAACTCCTTCTGTCTGGCCATTAAATGATTAAAATCACAATGTTGCAGGGGCAAAAAAAAAAAAAAAAAAAAAAAAAAAAATACAGTTCTCCTAAAATAAAATAGCTGAGTCAAATTCTTTTAAGACAAATAATAATGCAGCAAAATAAATAGCCAAGAATTTATAAAACCAAGGCTGAAAATCTTCTTGTTGATTGACGGAGGGATAAAAGGTTGATAGTTCATATTTCTCTTTCTCTTCTGCATCTGTGACATTCTAGACTTAGGTGTGGAAAGCTCATTTTCTTAAGGATAGAGACAGTCATCCATTCTATTTTGTGAGTCATTTTTAGTTTATCACTGTAGGTGCCAGAGTGCTTATTCACCCAATCCAGAGAAATGCTATGACAGTTTTCTCAGCTTAAGGAGTAAATACGATTGGAGCATATATCCCACAGCATTTATATCACTTGGAAAATTTAAGCTAGCTTAACAACAAAATTTTATGAATCAATCACTGTAACACAACTCTGCCAACATTTTAAATATTATAAGCATTTGGCCTCCTAAAATCTGCTAAAACAAGCAGGTGTAAAGGAACAGTGGTTTTAGCTTACTGTGATGAATCATAATATGGTTGTTAAATCATATTTGATGAAGCAAAAGGTAATTAACTGTACCATTTCGTACAATGATGGAGTACTGTTCCCCTTTATGGCTCACCCAACCATCCACCTGCACAAGTTTGCGCTGTTGCCTTCCTTGATAATGAAAGTCGTTTGTGCCTTTGTCAAACTGGAGCACTTGCACAATGAATTGCTTCACTGTCCTGAAGTGCACATTACAAAAGCTGGCTCCTCATGGGAAAACAAAGCATGAGACATGCTGGAATCAGCAAATACTTAAGGATGTGAATGTCAGTAAGCCTACCCCTCACTATCTGCGAAATTAGAGTGGGATTCCCTTTTTTGGTGTCAGGTTAATATTTCTGTGTTCCAGACAACGCAGCAGGTCATACTAATGTTATGGTGATACCTAGCTACCCTGGCATTTTAAATCCTAACAAGAAAAATGTCACAGAGCTATGTTTTTAAGGGCTGATTAAACATACCTTCTGGCACTGATCTGAATTAGGGACTTTTTTTTTTAAGTAAAAATAGACGTTAACTAAAGCAGAAATGAAAAACATATGATCTTTGAGCTAATGTTCATGGCATTGTTATAGGACCTGTCAGTCGTTAATGAAAGCACTTACCACTGATGTCAAGTCTTCTTTGTTTTGTAATAACTTAATTGAAAGCACACCTCACAGGGCGATTGTGTAGATGAAGATGTAAGAACCCAGCCTGTGATATGCGGCTGACAGGCATCCATAAAGCTTATATTTGCACATAGTTTGGCTATTATTCTAAATCTGTGAATCTGAAGTCAGAGTACTTCACCGGATGAAAACTTTCTTCATGCATTTGAAAAATTCATTACTTCTTCATTCTGCCCAATCATGAAGCAAATATCAATTATACATATTTGAAAGTAAAATAAAAGCCATTATTTCTATTTGCTATTTCCTATATGGCTATCTTAAAAACTTTTGCATTATTTTTAGTCTAAATTTCAGGGTGTGCTGTTATAATCCTACTCATTCTCTCACGTTATGTTTTGAGAAATAAATTGGGTCTTCTTGCCCAAGAAACAAAGTTACTTCTGAAGCATATTTCTAGTTTTCAAAGTTTGCAAATGACACCAAGTTGGTGCGCTCTTCTTCTCCCTCTCTAATCTATTGTGACCAGCCTTTAATAATTAAACTATGTAGTGTTTTTAATATAAGGCACTTTATACGTGGCTGGAAAGGCACTGTTAGCATCAGCATATAGAGTAAGAGCTTAGGCCTTGGAACCAGGTGATTCTTCATTGCTTATTAGGTAACAACATTGGGCGGCTTATTTAACTCCTCTAATCTGCAATAAACGCATGTATACGATTAGAACCATTATGCTGCTTTCAGTGGATTGATCTGGGAATTAATTGAATTAACAAATGAAAAGTGCCCAGCATATAACAGGCCTAATTTATCTATTCAACAAGTGTTTGCTGAGTTCCTGCAATATGTAAGTGTGCTTCAGTAGCCCAGGATGTATGCATATGGGGGGTGTCTGTCTTCATGCTTCATGCAGTGGGGAAAACAGCTGAAAAGGCACTTGTAATGACACAAGTGGTTACAGGAGGAAAACATGGTACTGTAAAGCATCTTTCGGCTGAAACAGAACAGATGAGTGTTAGCCAAACATTGCATGATAAAGAATGTTGAAGATCGAAAAATAAATACAGTATGATGGCCTAGAAGAAAATAATAGAAGTCTGTAGGCTCAATATGACTTAATGATATTTAGTAAGTCCATACGCTCCTTCAAAAAATGAAACCACCTTTAAAAAATTAAGAAAGTTAGTATAAACATTTAGAATTGTTTCAGCTTTAAAAAGAAATTAACTCTGAATTTTAAACACTCAGATTTAATGTAGGTTACTCCTAAGCTGCTTGGCAGTTTTTCATGGTCTTAAACATCTAGACTAGAACAAACAGTTTGTGGCCAAAAGACCAAATGCTGTCAATAAATGAGGATGGTGTTGGTGATGGGGTAGAGGTAGTCATAGTACTATGTAGTGGTGGTGGTTATAACTTTGTCCGTGTGTGCTTAAATATGACTGATATTCTGGTGGTGATTATTTCTTTCAAGTGCAGGTTCACATCTATTTTCAAGTGTTAGTCTATGACTGTCTTATTCGGGTGCCCGATCTGTTATGTTAATGTGTTGTGCATGTTGAGTATGCCCCATGAGGACAAGTAGTACCATTCCCACAGGAAAGAAAACACTGGGACAATTCTCAAGTTGCTAGAGTGATTTTTTAACTGCAAAGCCTTTGGACGTAAATCTACACAATGAAACTTTGTAGTGTTTGAATGCATTTATTCAAGTACAGATAGTAATGAGGAACAGAAGAGAGTATCTTTAAGATCTAATCTAAGAATGATGAACAAGTAAAGAACATTTCCAAGACAATGTAACTACTCTCATGAACTTACTCATATAATTTGCCTACTACAGAAGTTTACAATGTTTTTATATCATTAAAAAAATTGTCTGGTTAATATGATTTAGATATAGTTTTTTACTTGCCTGGTCCCCATGAAACAGTCACATACAACCAAAATGTAATTACATTTTTGATTTGTAAGATAAAGGTATCATTATTTGAGTAACTCAGAAATGTGAACTCCACTCACTTCTAAATCCTCTCGGTCAGGTGCCCTGTGGTGTTTGTAAGGCACTTCAGTTGGGAACACTTTGCCACAGGGTTCAAATCACTAGTTTACAGGGATAGGCTGTTGGTGATCATTTAAGTTAGAAGTTTGCATGGTGTTTTTCACATTTTTCTCAAAACTTTTCTTACACATATATACTTTAATCCCCTGTATCTATGTGTAATTGAATTACATATTACTGTGGTCAGTTTTAAGATTTAAGGCTAGGGTTTTATTAACCTGCTAAGTGTTTTGTTAAAGATGTTAATGCTGTCCATATTACATTTTTTACTTAGCAACTTGAGTTTTTGGTTTTTGTTTATTTTTCATTTGCACTACTAAGGATTAAACCCATGGCCTTCGCATTGAAATATGACCCGGACTTACTTTCTTTCTTTCTTTCTCTCTCTTTCTTTCTTTCTTTCTTTCTTTCTTTCTTTCTTTCTTTCTTTGTCTTATTTTCTTTCTTTCTTTTTCTTCTCTCTTTTGCCTCTTCTTCTTCTTCCTTCTGCCTCTTTCTTCTGTCTTCTTCCTCCTTCTCCTCCTCCTCATGCTCCTTCTCCTCCTCCGTTTTGAGATAACTTCTCACTAAGTTCTCCAGACTGGGCTGAAAGGTGATCCTCCTGCCTAAATTCTCTGAGTGCTGTGATTGTGCCACCATAGCTGGCTAGCACAGGACTTTCCCTGGTCTCTTTTCATTGGATGGCTATCATAAGACAAATTTAGGTCATGTTAATTTCAAGAAGAACTTTCAAAAGAAGATCAAAAGAACTGATCACCTAGCAGAGTGATTAAAATGGAACTTTAATTTAAATCTTTCTTGGACTACTCAATTTAGGAAGTGCTTTTTTATACTTTCGATAAAGTATGCTTGTATTCTTATGAGATTTATTTTAACAGAATGAAATAGAGAAAACAATGAGAGGTTTGTGTCCACAGCTGGGATATTGAAATACCTGAAAACTGCAGTAGTTTTGCAGTAACCAACCAGCATAATTGTTAGTGTCGACTTAATTCCCGATATTACAGCCAGTTCTCAGGTTTAATGAGCCACACCTGTAAGCTTGTCCTCGGGCACACTCGAACTACTTATTACTGGTGTCAACTGTGGTTCAAGCTTCAGACTCACAGTTCCCTCTCTCCTTTGCCTTGCAGTAAACTTGCTAAGAAGCGCAAAGACGCCATGGGGAACGCTCGGCAGGAGATGACTCACATGGTGAATGCCATGGACCGAAGTTACGCGGATCAGAGCACGCTACATGCAGAGGACCCTCTGTCCATCACTTTCATGGACCAACATAACTTCAGTCCAAGATGTAAGTTCTCCCATCAAATTTTAGTATGTTGTCTTGGAAGCTCTATAAATTCATTCATACATTCTTCAGATTAACTGAATCACAGAGTGAGCAGGAGAAAGGGAAGAAGCAGCTAGATACAGAAGAAGGAAGTGATATGGAATTTATAAGAAGGCCTGCATTGAGGCTGGATAGTGGATTTCATTTAACTTCAAACTGTATCAATGTTACTATTAAAATATAAGAAATACTATAAAAATACATCACTCAGACCACATTAAGTGCTTTAAGTTAAAATATATGATTGCCTACATAAAAAAAATTTGTGTCAGAATTTACAATTATTTTGCCATTTACAACCTTCTTTGTGTAAGATCAAGTTTCTTTTGAGATAAAAAAGATAAGTCCTAGGAAATTTCAATACTAAAAGATTAACTAAGGGAAAGATTAGTCTAAATACTCTATAAAGTTGCTAGTGTGAAATCTGTACTATCCATCTGTCTGTCTTACAAAATTATTAATGCTGATTCATGCAGGGAACACTTTAAAAATATTTCAAAATATGAAGTGTTGTTTGCAGATGATTTGAATAATTAAGTCAGACTCAATATTACTGTTTATCTTCAAATTTCCTATAAATTTCATAGTCTGTTCTATAGTACCTCTGTGTATTTTAAGTTAATTAAATTTCCATGACCTGATTTCAGTTCTTCAAATCCTCAAGTAAAGCTGATGCTTGAAGTGTGCATAGCAGGTTTGTTGGATTTTTGTAGCCAGAGGCATTTTGTCACAGACCTAGGGATTTAGATATCCTGTCTGGGAAACATTGATGTAAGAAAAGAAGGCACCAATAGAATTGTTATTTCTTATGCAAATTATAAATGTATATAGTGATAAGGTTGAAAGTAAAGTATTTGTAGATTGTATGTCTTCACACCTTCCAGAGGGAGAGAATTTTTCTCAAGTGTTCAGCTTCTTGAAAATTTTCAATAATTATTGGCTCTAGATGCAGCCTGTTATCTTCCCTGACATATTATCTATATCAAATTAGAAGTTAGAAATACAATGTGACTCATTTTGGAACTTCATTTAAAACGTGATTAGAGTCTTTCTGGCTTATTTTATTTTCATTCCACTTTAAGATAAGTGATAGGGAAGAACACAAAATTCTATTACTGTTGAAAGTAAGTTTTGCTAAATATATAAAGATACCATCTCTCTAAGTATTTGATTTAATATTTAATCAATTACAGATATAGAACATTTCTGTTCCCTAAACTTTTCTAATTATTGCATATATTAGTATCTTACTAGAAAGCCTCGATTCAGCAAGGTGCCTATAAATATCTTCTTATGCACTTAGATAAAAGATTAAATCTATTTCCCACAGTTAACTGAGAGAATATCTGGATGGAATGAATATGAAATCATTTTTCTCCTAGTATCTTAAATCTAAAATGCATGGTTTCTTTCTCCCTAATTTTATACCCTTCATAATGTCAAGTTGAATCTTGTGGCTTTTTTAAAATTAAACAGAATACTGAGCTGTAATCATACATAGACCTTTCTTGATGTTTTGAGATAACCCAAGTTAGAAGAGAGAATTTTCCTCTTGCAGGATCCAGGAATAGAAGGCAGTTTAGTAATTATATTTCTTAAGAAAATGTAATCTATTATTTAAAAGAAGGACTCAAAATTCAATTTCAGAGCAATATACTCCTTCATGAGCCTTGTTTTCCTACAGTGCCCAATGACCCTCTTGTGCCGACTGCTGTGTTAGGTGAGGTCCTAAACCTTTATCGTCATCTCATCATCATTGTTATTTATTTATTGCATGTATCACAACTCCTTGCATGAGTTATAGCTTTGTCTGTTTGTGGTACAGAAAGCAACTTATACTTAAAATAGTTATGTCTTGAGAGAGAGCCCATGCAATTAGATCTAGTCCATTTCAGTGGAGCAGAGTACGGGATACTGTTGAAGGCACCATATTCTTTAAATTAGGATTCTGTTGGATTTGCAGCAAAAGTTCGGTGGCCTTTACTAGAGGACTAGTAGTAATCTATCCTAGTTGGGAAACAAGCCTAAATGCTGCGGATCTCAGGAGCCAATGATAGCTAATACTAGCTTTTTATAAAAGTTTACTGTACAAAGGAATTTTTTCTAAATCCTTTCAATTGCATAGCAATAAAAGAAAACATTTATAAGTGAACATTAGTATTGGAAGCACTTGCTTTTCTTTTGTCTTTACTAAGACTTTCCCACCACGAGTTACATTGCTAGAATCTTGATGTCGGGTTTGGAGCTGTAGATAAGCTTTACACATGTGATTAGTGCTATCTTTCTAATATTTAGAACAAGCCACCTGGTTTACCTCTGTGCCACATCTAAGATGCTGACATTGCTAGTGATGACAGGCCTTCCAGAAATAAAATCACATTAATCTTAAAGCAGAGCTATTTCAGAAACTAAATGAGTTTCATTCAAAGTATGCCTTATCCTCGACCAACAGTTGGCCTGCTTGATTGAATGTTCACAAGTTCGTATCTGTTTCACTCCAATATTTTTAATTAAGATTTAACCAAAGAAATGCGGAAACTGTCAGATAACCATATCTTAAAATTCACAAATGACATTTGTTATTTGTAACATCTCATTAAATATAAAACTTTTTGCTTACCTTTTATACATATGTTTTTAGTATCTGTGTTTGATTATGTTACAAATGTTTTGGAACAATACAACTAACCCAATTAATAAAAATGTATCTTGCCCACTAAAATAATTATTTCAAATTATAATTCTATAATTGAATTAAGGAATATATAGTCTAAAATAATCTGTTTTTCTTCTACTGCCCTCTATGGGTGATGTCCACATTAATAAACAGAGGGAAATGAATTTGGTATTTGTCCCAAGGAATGACTGCAGTGATAGGGTAGAGCCTTGAATGATAGCCACTGAGGGGTCCCTGAATGCCTCTGTAGATAACATTTCTCCTTCAGTACCAAAGGACACTGTCAATATCAATTTAAAAGAAAGTTCAATTAAAATATTATTAAACTCATTGGAAAAGAATCAGTTGCCTGGAAGGTAATATTTCATCCTAATGATTTTCTAATAGTATGCAGAATTAGGTCCGAGTCTCAGTCCTCCTATGCAGTAACTATTAGTTCATGAACATACCTTACATGTTTGATTTCTCATTACTATACCAGTAAAATATTTAGTGCTGCATAATTTTCACAGGATTTTATAAAGGGAAAATAAAATCATGCTCTTGACTTTTATAGATACCAAAGTTTAAATAATGATTGCAGTACCCTTCCTTCTGTAAAGGAATATTCAGGTGTAAGGAAGAGCATGGTCAACAAGGACATGTGATGTGTTTATGTAAATGTCCATTATGTGTTTTATTTTGTTTTGAAAATCAAATTGGTTGACATGAAATAAAGAGTCCACCCAAAAATGTGGACACATATCAGGAAAATAAATAAATATTTTAATACTAAATGTATTGAGATATGAAATTCATGCAAGTTATCTTTGGCCTCTACAATGATAAGAGGTGCCCCAAGTGGCAGCTGTCAGCTGCCATACATGTATGAGTACGGTGAACTGCTGTTTGGGTAGCCTGTGTCACTGGGATTGCTACATGTGAATTTTCAAGTTTGGCCATGTAGTGAGTTTTCTGCAATATAGACATCCCCTAGGGGCCCCATCTGTTGAAAAAATATCATACTGTTTTTCTTTTTCTGAAGTGTGTGTACATTTCTTTTGGTGGACTCTGTACATTTGATGTTCTTTAAAAGCTAAGTCTACCATAAATCATTTTAGATATACAAAAGCATCGCATTTTTATCAGACTATAGTTTTTATAGTTACTTTACATCTAATTGATTTTGTATTTGCAAAGTGATTTTTGAAATCACTGCAAATATTTCTTAATAATATTGTCTACTTACTGACTTAAAGGGCTTAGAGGTTTTTCATATTGATTCATATTTTTGTTTTTTGTGTTTTACTGCTTCATCGGGTTTAAGTCCCTATAACCGGTAAGTGTATTGCAAAAAACTCTAGAAAACCTTTCAATCAAGGATAGAGTCGTTATTTTCAAATATGTTAGAAGGACACTGATTAGCACGTGTATCCTCACTAGCAGTTGCTTTATTAGATGGTTTAATGAGGTAGAAATATGTTGAGATTAATAATTCATGTGTGATTATTTTAAAGACCTTCCTGATCATTGTACTGCTTGCTGTGTTAAAGCGTAATGCGGCACCAAGGCACTGTCAGTTTCGCATTGGGAGACAACCAGCTGTAAGAACTGGCATATGGGTGAATTCTGTGTTTCTCACTGAGCCTCTTGAGATTGTAACAATTCCACTGCTCTAGCAGGCATTGTGTGAGCTCTGAGGATCTCCACAGAGCCCTGGCTGCTTGGTCCGGGTGCAGTGATTGCATTTACCTCTCTGATATGACCTGTTCTCTCCATGTCTCATTTTACATTGTACATTCTGTGATGGTGCCTCACCTCAGTTACTTCTAAGTTTAATTTTTGTGGGGAGATGTACATATTCTTTATGTCAGTCTACTGCTTGTAATGTTTAGGCAGAGGCAGATCAGTTGACTGTAGTCTCAGCTTAAGGCAGTAACTCTTGTGAATCTTGTCTGCTGGCAAATGTTTTCCTATAGTGGTGGGCCAACCCCACATAAATAGCATCCTTTCTCATGGTGGTTGAGTCACAGAAGGTCTACCAAGCGATTTTTCATTCAATGTGATATTTTTAGGAATAAATGCCAAAAAGAAAACATTCATTTTAATAAGGGAGGTTAAAGTAAATGCAATCAAGTTAAATTATAGAGGTATACGTATCTGATTGTAGGGTTCTCTTTTTTTTTTTTTTTTCCCTTCTCTAGGAAGAAAAAATGTTTATCATGGGGACAACAATTCATTTTTTGCCATATCCTATTTGTAGACTTGGTGATAGAACAGGCAAATGTACCAGCACTTGAAATATGTTTTAACTGTTAATTAAATATCATTCTCTACAGTATGCATTATCATTAAAAACAAAATTTCCCGAGTGTATTTTCTTTTCTGTTAATGAGTATGACAATATAATGCTTTTCAGAGTAACATCCCTTAAAACATTTGTTTTCTTTGAAAGTGGTAAGTTTAAATGTGATAAATATAAGCATGCCTCTCTTTGTAATGATTAGTACTTCCATCATTAAAATATTGTTTATTCTTCTTAGGCACAATGTTCTTGTTCTTTTCTTGCTCCTGATGACAGAAAGCAAATTAAAAGTTTCTTTTCATTTTGAGCAAATAACACAATTGGGGAGGGGCTGCACTTAAATGTGGGTGGTAAGGGATTCATTTGATTTTAACTTACTTGTTGAAGTATTTATTAGACTGCTGTGAGCTAGGGGTAAAAACTAGGACTGTGTCTACACGCTCTGCACTCAGGCCTTAGGAAAGCATATAAACAGGTACATAAACAGTACAATAGAGATCGAGTGAAGTGACATGTAGGAGAGAGGAAAGCACTGCATCATGAGAAGGAGCCTTGTCACCAGGTCGGAGCAGTGTGGGGAGAATCCAGAGGTGATATCCACAGTTTGCTCTGGAAGCACCCCTGGTTTTGCTCGCTTGGGGATCACAAAGGTCTAAATATATTAACAATAAGGCAACAATCCTAAGGAGAAACCAAGGGCAGAAATCAAATCAAATGCACATGGAGCCTGGCCTGCAGGCAGAGTGGGGTCCAAGGTTGATCAGAAATGTGCTCACGTTTTCCAGCCTAGGCTGTGCTGCATTAAGCAGCCCCAGGTCGCAGGACCTAGGCGCGCTATGGGGACCAGAAGAAGAACTATGGGGATGAATGGCCAGGTCAGGTCTCCGAGGGAGGCTGGGAAGGGGTGGGAAGGGGCTTGTCCGAGTTAATCTGTAATGTGAACACTTCAGCTGCTTATTTGGTCTTCCGGTCACACCCAACAGTACTATAACTGCAGATGTTGGAACAGTGAAAGCCCAGCTAGCTCCCTCCTGTACTGTTCCAGAAAGCGAATCCCACATCTCATAGCACCATGTCTTGCTAACACAGAGAGAGTATGCTCTGACCTCAAGCCTCGAGCTGATGAAAAGCCCAAGACTGTTTCTAAGGGGTTGCTCCCCTAGGCTTCTACTGGCTGGCATTTCCTTCCCTTCCGTGTGTTACCACAAAGATCTTAAGCTCTTAGAATCTCCTTTGTGTAGATACGTATTCAACAAGATAACTTTATCTCTTTTTTAATCTTCTGGAATATGAAAAATGCCAGATGAAAACCACAGTGCTGCAGCAGAGTCCAGCCGCCTCCTGGACGTGCCTCGCTACCTCTGCGAGGGGACGGAGTCCCCTTACCAGACAGGCCAGCTGCACCCCGCCATCCGGGTGGCAGACTTACTGCAGCACATCAACCTCATGAAGACGTCAGACAGCTACGGATTCAAGGAGGAGTACGAGGTGAGTGCTTCGGTCATGTATCACAGTTCATCCTTACCCATGGCATGGGAGGAATTTAAGATTCTCCCTCCCTTTCACATGGCAAGGAGTGGAGCGTGCTGTGTAGTCCAGTGTTTATGAGTGTCAGTCAAGGGTAGGTCTTGGGGAAGGGCATGGAATTGAATCAAGAAACAAACAAACAAACAAACAAAATGATTCCTAAGTATAGATCTGGATCAGTGAACTTTAGTGCTAGATTCCATAATTTATTTGCTGGGTATTAAAAACACTTTGTTGGGCCGGAGACTTAGATCATATGTGCCTGCCTGGCAAGTGCAAGGTCACGAGTTCGATCCCTGGTACCAAAAGAGAAAGAAAACCACTTTGTCACCATCTCTTTATATTCTCCTACTTTAAAAAGGCATTTGGCAGGACTGGAGTCCCATGGTGCCATGGCAGATTCTGGCATTGATGACTTAGTACCAGATATTTCTGTCTCTTTGCTTCTGCATCATTGCAGTGAGGATAACGAAGGTTCTGTCCTCTGTGCACTGCCTGCCCAGCTCGGGTTTACATTGGTGTAGATCGGATGAGGGTGGCAGAAAAGAAGAAGGGGGCCCTGCAAACCAAGTAAACAAGAGTAAGATGCCAAGAGAAGGAAGCAGGGAATTCTTCCAACCTACTTGCCCTTCCCACTCAAACCAAAATACCAGTGTTTATCTTCCAGAGGAAGTAATTTAAACAGAATGCTCCAACAAACACAGTGTGGCCGAAAGGGCACAATGCCCGTGCCACGCTGTGCCTGCTGAGAAATGCTAGTCGGGACATGGAAGCTTGTCCAACCCCAACTTTATCCTCAGGACTCACAAGCACATTGAAAGTGAAAGAATCCAGTCAGTACTTTACATTAAAAACTGAAGCAGATCCAACTACATGAAAAAAAAATCTTTAAAACCCCACATTTCATCCAAAACTACTGGTATCACTTATTTAGGAGGTGAATAAAATCCATCTTTGAATTTTTAGTGTTGGTTTTAGATGCTTGCTGAAGCGCTATGCTGTGATAACAAAGTCGATGCAGGGAAAATTAGAATATTCTGCCAGAACTGGCTCTTTCTGTTCACTTCATGTGCATTCCTGTGTACTTTGCTTCAAAGACTGTGGGCCCTTTGAAGCCCCCACTTCCTGTGTTGAGCAAAGTTTTAGTTTTTCTGCAAAAAGACATCTTTCTACATATTTTAAATTGGTGCATATGGTAATTACACCGATCAACAAATTCATCTGTTCCCAGATTCTTGGGCAAGGGGGAGTTCTTAATTTTCATATAGTCCCTTGTCGTAGGGACGGTCCTTTTCATGATCTTCAAAGAAACCGAAATGTGATGTACTACACATAATTGAATGAATAATTACAGTGGGAAGCAGTGGGGTTTTTGTTGTGATAGATACTACTGAATGCATATTTGAAATACAGTCAGTAGAAGTGGTTTTTGCTATTTTGGTGGATTATTATTCACTATGTTTGAAAAAGGATAATGGTTTTTTTCTATTTCCATCTTACAAAGTTGCAGCTATCTTAAATGTGAAGGACTTTCAAGGTCCTTTTATTTCTCTGGTTTTTTTTTTTAATGTCCTTAATTTGAACTCTATCTAATCCAAGATGAACAAGCATGAGTCCAAAAACCAATTCTGAGATCTGAAAATGGAACTTGGTTACCACCATAGGAATCCTGCCTCCCCAAGAAAGTGATTTTTCCTACTTTAGGCTTCAGAACAGATAAACAAGTTTTACAAAAACAGAATTAAATTCAGTGTGCTTGTTAATTTCTGTTCTTTTCCCAGAGCTTCTTTGAAGGTCAGTCAGCATCGTGGGATGTAGCTAAAAAAGATCAAAACAGAGCAAAAAACCGATATGGAAACATTATAGCGTGTAAGTTCCCATAAAATCCTTGGTGATATAAATATTGTGTGTACTGAGATGTACCCTGAGCTGTCATTCCTCCTGTGTGATTTCAGACTTCAAGGTAATCCTAGAGGGTGGCATATCAGTTCATAAAGTAATCTATTTAATATTAAGAACAGGAGCAGTATGAGCAGAAACTCAGTTGTCCTTGTTCTCATTAATTAAATTGCCTCAGTTTTCACCATGTGGGGATAATTTCCTCTTTATTTTTATGTTTGTATACACCTTGCATGGGGTGTTATTGACAGCTAAAAGTATCCAGATAATGAAAACAGTCTTTTCAGGCATAAATACCTTCAGCACACTGATCATACTCCGTGTTGGGGGCTACCCTTTCTGCATACCTTTCTTCCCTGCCGGGAACGTGTGACTGGCACCAGTCATTCCATGTTACCCAGCCTTTGGAGCTTTCTACAGATTCAGGCTTCCTGATGAGGACCTGAGAAAAATACAGTCATCGCCCCTGGAAATTGCAGGAGCAATAAACAAAGTAGCAGATGATTTAACTTCTATACTGATTTGCTTCTTTCATGAATTTAAATAATTTTCAAGTATCTGAAATGCATCAAATCCTAACCTTGATGGTCAAGGCTTAAGAAAAGAGGAAAATTCAAAATTCAGGCTAGTTCTGAGATTTATTTGGCTGTTAAATACAGAGAAAAGTGTTCTTCTCTACTTAAACTTTTGCCTAAGAACTGGAAGTAGACTTTGTGCCAATTATGTTCTCTAGTCAGGTTCCAGGATTGCATTCGTAGACACTAGCTCATTCCCTTGGTCTTCCTGACTGTAAATGTAAGCTGGGAAGGTGTATGCACAGGCTACTATGACTGTAATAAGTAATAAACTCATAAAGTTCTTGCATTTCCTTATGATGACCAATTGGGTAGTAGTAAATTGCACATAGAGGGTAGGCGATACGAATAAGAGAGACTAAACTCTTTTAAATTGCTACCATTCACATTGTCTCAGAACAGGGGGAGATTTATAGGCTCTTTTATTATTTAAATATTTCAGACGACCACTCCAGAGTAATTTTGCAGCCCGTTGAGGATGACCCTTCTTCAGATTACATTAATGCCAACTATATTGATGTAAGTACTTCAATGGTCTGTGGATTGAGAGTAGCTCACTTTATCATCTTAAATCTGTGAACTTTTTGCTTGTCATTACCTGTAAAGTAATTGCTAGCTTTTTAAATAAAGAACGAACTGTACACATTTCCTTATTCTACGTCCTAGTACTTACTGATGTTGTTGTGCTTTCTTTCACACCTGACTTTGGTTTGGGCTGTAGATTTGGCTGTACAGGGATGTAAGTACCACTATATGTAAATAACAGCACCCTTTTATAAGTATTTAATATCAATACTCTTAATTATAATTATTACTAATGCTTACTACCAGTTATTTCTGCATGCTTCACCTAATTAGTCTCATAAAGCATATTTATGTTCATTTTTTGTAATTCTTTTACATGTGCAAAGATCTATTTTACCTCCTTCCCTTATCTTGTTTAGAAAAACAGGTCATTTTTGGCAACAGTTATGTACTCGAGTTTTATTTGTTGATGATTTCTGTTTCTGACTTTTGATTCTTACCCTTTCCCAAACATATGTGAGAAGCTGGATAGTATGATGTGTATTAGAATTTCTAAAATTTAATTTTAAATTGGCTCCTGATGTTCAAATAAGTAGGAGACTCTTCTGTGGGGTGTGGTTTTGGCTTCTAAGGCAAAATTATTTAAGCAAAATGATTACTAAATTGCAATTTTAAAATACTTATATCACACATATATATCGAATCTTATCAATGAAAAGTTAGATTTGACAATTTACTATGAAATTTAGATTTAATTATTTATATGTACATGCCAATTATGTAAGAAAAAGTAATATCAAGTAATCTATTGTTAAGGAGGCAAAATATTACATTTTATATAAGGAAAACGGGTTCTTTGTTCATGCCACCTGGTTCAAAATCACACTGGAGATCTTGGGAATGTTACCTTTCTACCTGTGCATCAGTTTCCTACACTCCAGAGAGGGCCTAATAATTATAGTGCTAATCCCATCCCTTTATTATAAGAATTGAGAGAAAGAAGGCATGTTGAGTGGTATCATGCCTGCTACATAGTTAGCATCCATTAAGCTCAGTCATTTTCAACACTTAAAATGGAGATGCTGAAATCAACTGATTCAAAATGTACATAATTCTAGGGCAAAATGTAGAAACTCAGTACTTGAGAATAATGCATAACTTTTAAAACTGCATAGATGAGCAGTAAGATTCAGTGTCTTCTAATTTCCATAAATAGAAAATAATTTTGATCACACTTAGGAAGTCAATGTTTTAAAAATACTTTGAGTTTATAAGTATTTATTTGGATTATTGTATTAAGTATATCATGTGAGTATACTGGTTAAATTTTAGATCATAATCTTATTCCATCTTTAAATTCAGCAGAAATGTCGTCGTGGAAAGCTATGCTGTCTACTCTTTACGATAAAAGAAATAAACATTTCTTTGATTAAGTTTGTAATTGCTCTTACCTTTTTGCTTTAGCTTTTTCTGCCAATATATTCCAGATATATACACTAGAGCCTTAGCATAATACTACTGTATGTTTCATACTATAAGACTACGTTCTAAATAATTGTTACTCAACATTTGTTAAGACCCCAGTGTATTTTGGCTGATTATTAAATAATTATGTCATTTCCTCTCCTATTACATTATTATAATTTCAGCAATTGGTAAATATTTTATTAAAAATGACTTGAGGTGCTTGCATAAAACATTATACTCTGTTGGCATATGAAGAAACAGAAGTCTTCAAGTGGTGCAATGGTGTAATTCAGTCACATGCTACTAAATTTTGGGTTCAAGATCTCAGCTCATATGCACTTATACGTACACTAAATTTGCAAAACAAAAATGTGGACAGATTTTTCTAATAACTATTACTAAATTCTTTGGAAAACGCACACCAGATTTGAAAACTTAACCCAACAATATTTTTGCAAAACATGATTTCTTTTAAATCTGGCCACCAGAAAGCAAATAACCAGACATTCCTTATCAGGAATAATTTATCAAAATAATATTAAATGTTTACATAAGACTTCTGTAACACTGAAAGTAAAATAAACCTTTGGTTAGGGATAAGATGCACTTTTAAAACAATTCTTTCTCTATATATGTGTGTGTACCTGTAATTATGTGTGTGTGAATTAACATTAGCATAAGCAGCACACACAAAATAGTTTTCATGGATTCCTGAACATGTTGTAGAACATGGATATTCTCCAAAAGAATCTCAGCAGGACTTTGATTGGATGCACACATGCATTGTCCAGCTCTAACATTGGAATGTTCTGTATTTTTTTATGGTTCTAATATGTCCTCGTCCATTTGTAATGCAGTGTGTTGTACTTTTGGATGACAAATCAGAATTAATATTTTTAAACACAATTTTAGCAGGAATGAATGACTAAAGATTAACATGAAGGCATAAACATTTTAGTGAAATCAAAGAAAATCTATGAGGTTATTCCATAGCAAACAAAACTCAATTATATACACCATGTATTCCAATCAGAGCCTTTAAAATATTTAATTTTTGCTTTATATTTACTTTGCAGATAACGTACGTTTGAGCCGTGAACTATACGTTCACTGCTCATTTCTTTACTTTTTACTGTAACTTAACCTTAACAGGTGGTTGTCTTCATCTTTTTATGCCTTCATTGATTGATTTGTGATCCTGTTGTAAAGTGATAACTGAAATGTTCTCCTGTTTTAGGGCTACCAGAGACCAAGTCACTACATTGCAACCCAAGGTATCAATTTGTCTTTACAAATGCTACGGATTAAAAACTTTGCTTATTCAGCCATCTGGCTCTGCTTTGCCATTTTTTCAGAATTAACTGAAAAGATTAACTTTTCTGACACTGCTCTTTACTCATTTGCATAGTATAAGTTTTTACCTGGCTGAAACATAGATTTGGTTGATTTTTAATTCAACATATATAGAAGTTGCTGGCAGTCTCTGTAATTTCATTCTCAGCATCCTCCCGTCTCAAAACATGAATCCACAGTACTGGGTTGAGGAAGGACTTATTTTGGGGGGAATGTGTGTGAGGGCTCTCCTTGTAGAAGGGGCTGTGTTCTTCTAGCAGAATGGATCAGCCTAGAATATAATAATTCCCAAGACCAATACTGCTACAGCGAGACATTACACTGTTTCCCTGCAAGTCAAGACTGAGACAAAACAGACCTAGAGGGAATATAGTAAGTGTATTCATTATGGAAAATAAAAATTTTGGAAATCTGAGACGGGTGCTCTAGGGAATGAAAGTACCCAAAACAAAACAAAAGTTATTGGTAGTTGTCTCTCCAAATTGATGACTGGCCATCAAAACAGTATACAACAGAAAAGTAAAACCAAAGCCATGTTTGCCCTTTTGACAGAGGTCCTTTCAAAGTATTTTGACATAGCAGTAATCTTCTAGTTTCACGGTACCGAGGATGACCTGCACATGGGTGGTGTGTGCAGTAATATTATGATGTGTTATGTGTAAGAATGCTTCTTCTCTAACTTCCAAACTTACGCTGTTTATGAATAATGAAGATCTATTTAATTACTAATACCTCCATTTGATTGATGGTGACTTGAGTTCTACTTTGCATATGCAAAAGGCAACTTAGTGGTCAGTTGGACTGCCCTAGAAACTCGTGTTATTGTCGTCTGAGTTGAGAGGCGTAGAAGCAAATTGTAAAAACCATGTCTATGCTTGTGATATTTGCTGCAATGTGAATTTAGATGTCAGTAGGCTTCGTGGCATTTTGTGTTAGCTTTTTCTATTTAATTTAGTCTACTGTGGATCTTATCTAAATTGCTCACTAACTACAAAATTCAAATTAATTGCTTCATAGGCCCCGTTCATGAGACTGTCTATGATTTCTGGAGAATGGTCTGGCAAGAACAATCTGCCTGCATTGTAATGGTGACAAATTTAGTGGAGGTGGGCCGGGTAAGAAAAAGAATTTTTTTTTTTTTGGTCATAAACACAAGCAGAGCTGAGAAGCAGTACACAGTACACTGCAAAAAGAGTATCATTTTTTTTCAGTCACTTATTGATAAAAGTTTTTATAGGAATAACATTTCACTTGAGTGCCTTTGAACTTTCCATGGCTAAGAAATTATTTAATATCTCCCTGAGTAATAAAATAAGCATTGTTTCTGTGCTAAGACCTACGAGCATTATTAACCTTGTACACATTTTATGAGAGTGTACAGAGTTTTTCTATTTATTATGTAACAGATTATTTTTTATTTACAAATATTTCCAACTATGTTTTAGTTTTGTGACCTAAAGAATACCCACCTGAGTTAAGTCCTCTGGGCTAATGTGTATTTTGGGTTCAGGTCTACCTATGTGTGTACTGTTTGTGTCTTTAAGGTTAAGTGCTACAAATACTGGCCTGATGATACTGAGGTTTATGGTGACTTCAAAGTAACCTGTGTAGAAATGGAACCACTTGCTGAATATGTAGTAAGGACATTCACTCTTGAAAGGGTAAGTATTAAAAATTACATTGAAACCATATACATGGAAACTGTTGGTCTCTGCAAATCCTTACCAGGTTTTGTTTTAATGATATTACAAAATAAATTCCTTCCACAAATATTTCTCTCAGCATTCATATGGTCCAGGCATGTTTGCTTAACCTTGGGATGTGTGGAGGTTATCATCTAGAGAGGGGAGACAGTAGGTAAATATGAAATAAGCAGCTGTACTATGAAAGTACTGAGCTGTGGTTAAAAACAATACTGTTGGAAATTGAATTGGGGGATGTTACTGAATGAGAAGACACAGTGCTTCACACTTTTTGAAATGGTGATTGCAGAAGGATTTGCCGAGAAGTAACTTAAGCAAGGATCTGGGGTAGTGTTGGGTTGTGTCATTTCAGTGGCCTCATGGTTTAAGTATCCCTGTACCAGGGAGAAATGCCCTGGAGGCCTGGGCACCAAGAGATGGGTAAGTAAATGGAAAAGAATGTGAACTGGCATCAGAGAAGTCACAGAGCCAGGAAAGTGGGACCGTTTTGATGAGTTTAGCTTTTAATTCAAAAAATCTGAGGTTCACACAATCTGATTTTGATTTTTAAGGAAAAGGACTAAAGCAGGAGTGTGATATAGGAGCCAGAATTGAGGCACAGAATCATACATTGCTGCAAGAGAGCACAGTACATTTAGGCACATAACAGTGTAAACTTGTTTGTAAAACAAATATTAAAAGCCACACACAAAAGAAATTTGTGACTATCAGTGTTCTTCATAGTTTTACTATAAACAGAAAACACTAGAACCCCTGGAGAAAGGCACCTGTTAACATCCCTGTCAAAGATATATAAACTTATATGTGGATATATAGTTTTGTACTTTCAAATCCCCCCCCAAAAAAAAAAAAGTTTAGAAGACTAAGCCTCCTCAAATGTGGGTACTGAAATATTTTCATACATTACTGGTCTTAGCTAAATTGCTTTAAACCCTTTGTATATTGAAAAAAGCAGTTTAAGTTAGAATTTTAAAATTTTGATGCCATGAGAGTTTATCTTTATAAATCTAGTCTTAGGTGTTAACACATAAGGTAAAAATAGCAATAAGCTTTTTCAATGGCTGTAAGCAATCATCACCAAAGTAGACAGCATATTACTTTTGAGGAACAATATATAGTTAAAAGGGCAGTGAAATTTGAAAAAAGGACATTTACATATATTCAGTGATTGTTTATATTTTTGCACAGTTATACGTAAATATAAATATTTTATAGTAGGAAAATAGTTATAAGAATATAGACAAATAATTGCTAACTATCATTTTTAATAATGACAGTTTAACAATGACATTTTTAACAATTTTAACATGAAAAGATAATTAAAGAAAGTATTAAATAACAACCAACATTATATGGAACAACATAATTATATGTATTGCAACTATAAAATGAATGTAACTTTGACAAATCAATCAAAATAAAATAATCAATAATAGAGATGTCAAAAACAGAACCATTAAACTGAATTTATTATCTTTTATTATTAAATATAGAGAATGGAAAAATACATTCCCTTAAATTCTTAAGAGTGCTATAAAAAGCAATTATGAACTTAATCATAAAAGAACACTTTAAAAAATACACATTAAAAAAATATTGAGGGGTTTCATAATCTAGCAGAGAGCACAACAAATCATTGAGCAGTGCCCTGCAAGTTAACTCTTAGAAATCCTTCTCCTAATAATCCTTGAATGATTTCCTCAAAATGAAAATTAAATTTTACAAACCACAATTTACATGAAAATCTACCTTAGGTTGTCCCCCAAAAAAATTTTTGTAAAAGATTTCTATTTTTGAAAGGCAATTAAAAATCATGAAAAGTTATAAAATTTGAAAAAAATCAATAGACTATGACTGGAAAATTAAATATAAAAAAGAAATACAAACAATTTGGAAAAATAAATTAAAACCATAGTTCCTTGAAGAGATCAATAAAGTAATTAATTCATTGTCAATTCAAAATTTGACACAATGAAAAGGTATAATATTGCATAAAGTATACCATATTAGAAACACAAGAAAAGATATAACTACAGCTATGTTTACTAGTGTAGGAAAGTTATAATCCTTATGCATGAACTGAGGCCTAAATTTTATTGTAGAGACACCAATTTCTTGGCAAATTATACTTTCCAAAACATGGCCCAAAAAGAGTTAGAAACCTGAAAAAATGGTAAAGAAAACAGAATGAGTGAGGTGTTTATCATTAAAATTGTACTATGAATTTATAGTGAGGCCTTCTATCCTTTGAAATAATAGCCAATGCCTATATCATTCAAACTATTTCAGCCATCCAAGCTATTAAAATTGACAAAATATATTTGGGAAGCCAGGATAATGATGATAAGACAGGCAAACTAGGATAGCACCCTTTCAAGCTCACACCTCTTCTGGACCATGTCCTGCAATAAACCAGCATCCCTCTCTGGGTTAGTCTCTCTCTCTGTCTTTCTCAGCACATACACACGTGGTAGACCAATTTCATTTCAACATAAGAAATCTTCAAGATAAAATGCTGAATATTTTAATCCAGCTGTGAGTTACACATCATGTGATCGATCGTGATTTTTTTCTTTCTCTAAGAGACCAAAGATATTTCACCTATGATGGGAAATCTAACAGACCATTTCATTTTGTTACTATGTTAAAGGAGCAAAGTTATATGATTTTATTAATAGCTTCATGCATTTAATTTTATTTCAAAGACATCTGTAGTGATATTCTAATTAGCAGAGTAAGTAGACTTCCTAAACATAGTGAAGACAATCAACAATAATATTTTATTATAATAAACCAAATTAAAGACTCTTATTCCTACTACAGTTAGAAAGAATTAAGTAGCCATACTCACTAGTATTCAGCATGATTTGGAAATTTTAACAAATGATCATAGCAAAAGCAACACACTGTAACAATTACAAAAGACTATTACTTTAAGAAGAAAGTATTTTATACCAACAAAACTAGATATAGCATTTCAAATAGTGAAACTAGTACACATTCATTTAAATGACTAATTCAATGTAAATATTCTTAAATCATGCCTTTATATCAGCAATAAACAGAAAACAGACGTTAATATTATTTCACAATAATGAAATAGTCCAAAATTTGATTGTATTTTACAAGCCACAGATACTAGTTGAATAAAACAAAACATATTATAAAATGTGAATGAAATGGAACAGGCACCACATCCTTAAATTTAGGAGTATTTGATATTAATAAAACTGCATAGATTTAATACAATTCTGAGACATCACGGGATTTTTATTTTTAACTTTTATTATTTAGAACCGGAAACTGGTAATTTTATTGGAGGGAACCAACCACATATTTTGTTAGTGCTCAGAAAATTTTAAGTGAGACGAATGATAGAATACTTACCATCAGATATTTAAACAATGACTTAAAAAAGCAAATCTTACTCATGTGACAAGAAAAAAAAGGGAAGCAAGACCACTCTGGTTGTAGTGTTTCTAAGAGAAGGAGACACAATTATCTAAAATCAGGCCTCAGAATACCTCACGATTTTTCCTCCCTAAAACTAGCTTGAAAAGTTACAAGGAACGTGTTTCTCCATGAGTGTAACTTCACGATGTTCGCCCTGTGATTGCCATAATTGTTTGTCGAGCCCTGCTCTGCTCAGGATATTGTGTGCTAGGAAATGGAACCAAAGAATTGTAAGGCAGTATCCCCGGCGGCTTCCGAGTGTGTTGGGGTTATCGGTTTCTATGAGATGAGCTGCGATAATCTCTCTCAGTGTAACATCTTTGCCTTTTCCAATGGGAGAGGTAGTCTTCAGTATGGTTAGAAGCACAGTGAGTTTGTTTCCCTTTTGCCTCAAATATGAACTCTTCAAAATAAATTTTTCAGTCTTGATGCTCCACATGCTGTGTTGCCCCATTGTACAGACTCCTTTTCGTGAGAGGAAAGAGAGCTTTGGGGTGCACCTTGACAGGGTTCTCTTGCACTAACTTGATGGGCGAGATGCACAATGAATGCTTCATGTCTTACATTTTGTACTTTTGTTAACTCTGAATAATCCACACTGAACCATTTCACAGAGCTAAGAAATCAGTTTACCGAAAGTACGGTTTTAGCTGTTGGTGCATTTTCGCCAGCCAATGTAGAATGCCAGCACCCTGCAAAATCCCTCTGTGCTACTCTTCAAAGCCATTTTCAACATGGATAAGCAAGGCTGAAACCTCTTGGTGCAGCGAGGGGCTGGCAATCCGTTTTCATACAGCGCTTGGGGGTGCAACGCTTCAGGTCAACCGAGCAGCATTTAGGCTCTGGTGTTTCCTCCATTCCCCTCTGATAATTTTACGTGTTGCCTTCCTGGTCAGAAGCAAGCTGCAAGGTAAATAAAGTTGACCCAGACTGATAGAACTGAGAGTTTACGGACGCAGAAGACTTCTCGATTTCTATCTTTGGCAGCACTTGTTGGACAATGAAAGGAAGTGTCTAGGCCATGTTGGGCTAAGATCCTTTTCTCCAAAGGTCTGCTCTATGATGAATTTTTAATAGTCATCGCTGTGGTCTGCATTCGTACCCATAATTGTGTTAAATGGTTTTATTTGGTCCTTTTGAAAGTGCTTGTTTCCATCTTTGTACAGAGAGGGTACAATGAAATCCGTGAAGTGAAGCAGTTTCATTTCACCGGCTGGCCTGACCATGGGGTGCCGTACCACGCCACCGGCCTCCTGTCCTTCATCCGGAGAGTGAAGTTATCCAACCCTCCCAGCGCGGGTCCAATCGTCGTGCACTGCAGGTGAGGGTGGTCCGAACACCAGTGCCTGTGTGCAGCAGGCTTTTTGTGGTCTTGTTTGTTTGCTTATTTTGTTTTTTGAGACAGGGTCTCCCTAAGTAGGCCAGCCTCACGCTGAACTCACTGGTATCCCTAGCTGGCCTTGAACTCACAGTGATGCTCCTGTGTCAGTCTCTCAAGTGCTAGGATTACAAGCATTCACCACAGTGTTGGCAATCAGTTGTTTTGTTCTGTTTTGTTTTAAGAGAATCAAAATAAGACTTTTAGCCCAAAATCTAATATGTACCAACAAACTCCTAGCTTGTGTGTGTTAAGGGGACCGTAAAACAGCAATAAAAGTTAGCTCAAGTAGGATATAAAATAGAAACTTAAGAAAGACATGCATTCCTTTCAATATGTGTGGTACCATCCACAATTACAAGTGTAGAAAACTCTGCCTTTTAGTGGCAGCATCTATGTTTAGGGTGTTTTTTTAATCACTTTTGCAAATCCCATATTGTATGAAATGGAAGGTTAAAAGAGAGGTTTCTTGCCAATCCAGTAAATTCTCACTAGACTCCTAGCATTTAAAGCTAAATTTGAGATATGCAGAGTTACTAAATGACCTAAATTGCAAGAATTTGTGCTGTAAAACAGCTATTTTATGTTTTTCTTCAAAATATCATCCATCAGAGGACATTGAAAAGCACATCAGTGAAATACAGTGAATAGAAACCAAGAGACATGAACATTATATCCAGATTTCTTCTCGTTAGAAACTTCCCTTAAAACAAGCATTGCAAGACACTAAAGGCAAATTACACAGGCTCGTTTTAAGATGTGACCAGAAAAATAAATTCTGAATCTGAAAAGGTTTTCTAAACCTTGTCTCCATTCTCAAATGTTGCCACCATGCTACATAATAGGTTGTACCTAAGCAGTTTTGTTCCCTGAAAATAACAAGCTTTTCAAGATTTAAATGGTCTTGGATAAAAGAGAGCAAACACAGTGGCGAATGAAACAGGTAAGGCATCCCATAGGATCAGATACTGCACACTGCAAAGGAAAAAAAGATCTCTGTTTCAGTGCTGCTCAAGAAATCTGATGTACGCTTCAATTGCTTTCCAGTCTCAAGCCTGGGAACAGGGGTCGAGAAGATGGGAGGGGAGAAAAGAAAGACAGAGAGAGCCACCATGTCTGCTGCTTAAATTCCTAAAAGGACAGAGAGTTTTAAGGGAAGGGACCGAGTCTGGATCACAAAGAAACAATGTTACTAGCTCATCTCAGCATTTGGAAAATGAGTTAAAAGGATTTTCAATTCAGGAACTTCTTGATTTATCACTGAGGTTTACTTTCTTACAAATTGCTTGTTTTAAAAGTGCTGCAGGATCCCCAGATATCCTCTTGAAACAAGTGTCATTTTCTAATTAAACTCAAATATCTCTGGACCTATGGAAAGGAAGAAACTGACTGAAAAGTAAATTCCATGCCTCACCAAGACAAAGCAAAATTCCTTTATTTTGATTTTTTTCCCATATGAAATTGGAGGAACATTTCTAATAGATCAAATAATCAAAAAAGCATTGTGATTCAACTTTTGAACTAAATACAGTAAGATAGTGGCTACTATTGGGACCTGCTGGGAACCATCATCACATGGGCCATTTTGTTTTGATTTTCCCTGGAGATCTTGGGACCAGTGCTCTATTCTGACATCGAGCTGCTCCTCTACGATCACCATCATTTGTCATGAACTGTGGCCCTTCGTTATGTCATTTAAAGGGATTGGAATTAATGTCTTTTGTCTTGGTATTTACCCAGTGTTCCTGAGACCATGAGGGGCCATTGTGACCTCCCTGTCCAAGGACCCATAACAAGATGATTGTGAAAATGTTCAGTATATGTGCTGTAGAAGCAAATTCTGACTGAAATTTTTTTAGATTAGAGTTAGGCTTATGGCATGAATGCACCCCTTGCTGGATACCATGAGTTCACAATGCTGCACACTAAGTTTACATAAAATAAAGACCATGAAAGAGCACTATGGGACCTGAATAACATATACACTATTTTCAGTTGAGAAATAATTTGTGGCTGTTGTTCCAATTTTCAATTCATACTGAATTCATACTATTTTATCTTATATACTATTCATACTATTTCATCTTATATACTATTTCATATGTACTGCAGTATAGCCTGCCTGCTAAGGAACCATGACATGCTATTTGTGCATTAATAAGATTTTAGACAGCATATACCAATGATGTGTTCTGTCAAATCAGTTTATGTGTGTCTGAAAGTGGAACAGATAGGGAAGCATCCACAAATATATATGTTACTTTCATTCTTGCAATTTAATGTTTTCCACAGTGCCGGTGCTGGAAGAACTGGCTGTTACATTGTGATTGACATTATGCTGGACATGGCAGAAAGAGAGGGTGTGGTTGACATCTACAACTGTGTCAAAGCCTTACGATCCCGGCGAATCAACATGGTTCAGACGGAAGTAGGTTGATTTATCTCTACTCAAGTTTCTTTTCTTTTCCTTTTCTTTTCCCCTCTATAAACAAGTCTTCATATATAATCAAAATCAGTACAGGTCATATAACAAACTCAGGGAATTTTCATTAACAGCTGCATGTAGAGAAGAGTCTCTGTGTCATCTGTCTTCCATGGAAAAGTTGTGCTGAAATAGTATCACATTTTCCTTCTCTTTCTTTAATAGGAGCAGTACATTTTTATTCATGATGCCATTTTAGAAGCATGCTTATGTGGAGAAACTGCCATACCTGTCTGCGAATTTAAAGCTGCCTACTTTGATATGATCAGAATAGATTCCCAGACCAACTCTTCCCATCTCAAAGATGAATTTCAGGTGACTATTTCTAAGGCATCTTTTTATGACTTGCCACAATTCGTTCTGGGCATTAATAATTCTTTTAAGAAAGGTTTTCCACGTTAAATTTGTAACCTTTAACCCTACTTCAAGTATAATATAATACCTGTCTCTTTCTTTATGCATACTATGGAGTCACTTTTATATAAATGAGCTCTTGTCTGCTATATTCTGGAGGGAAAATGAGTTCATACTCAGAGAACAGTATGAAGCAAATGTATTATAAAAAGTCAAATGTGGTGATGACTTGTGTGTATTTATAATCTTTTTTAAAATGTGACCTTGTGGGTTTTGCCCTTCTGTGAGATCAAGCACATTTATAACAAAAGCCAAAGTTTGTACTAAATATTGTGTCTAAATAGTGCCAAATATTTTTGCTGCCTTTTAAAGAAATTCCTGAAGTGGGCACAATGAACTGAAGAGTAGCACTAGGGAAGAAATACTGAGATTCTGGTGCTCTCTCCATTGCTCTCCATATTTTCATAACTGTGATCATAAGTGATAAAGTTCCCAGCATTGCAGGGCCATTGTCGCCATGCACTCCGTCAATGATATTTTCTTTGGTTAGGGAATGTAATTCCTAGATACCTAGCTTGGTTAGCTTCCATTTTCCTTTTAAGAAGAGGCACATTGCACTGTGTTTTCTTGGTTTTTTGTCACTTCTCAGGCTTCATTAGATTTAACTAAAAAGTTCATCAGCTTGTCATGGTGATACATATCATGGCCTCACTGCCTACCTGGCCTCCTACATGCTGGACGCAGCCTTGTTGTGTTATTAAATGGGTCACCCTCTTTCAACTTGGCTCCCTTTTTCTTTGTAGACTCTGAACTCGGTCACCCCTCGACTACAAGCCGAAGACTGCAGTATAGCTTGTCTTCCACGGAACCATGACAAGAACCGTTTCACAGACATGCTGCCACCTGACAGATGTCTGCCTTTCTTAATTACCATCGACGGGGAGAGCAGTAACTACATCAATGCGGCGCTTATGGATGTGAGAGCCTGCTCTCTTTGTTAGTGTAAAGTGCTGCAAAATTCAAATGACACAACTTAACACTGGCTTTTAACTTCTAGGAAATTAAAATGAGCTAGAAAGAAAAATTTGGAAATTTTATTGAAGTACTATGTGCATTGTTTTGGGGAATGACTCTAGACCTCCCCTACAGAAATTCTTATGAACAATAATTTTGTAACTTTTTTCTTGTTTGTAACTTGTCAATTATCTTTGTATGTTATATTTTTAGCTAAAGTTATTTTTTTATCTAAAATCATTCTTTGTCTATTTTGACTATCACTAGCAATGATTTTTTAAAACTATGGAAGGCTATGCCCTACCAAAATTGTGTTAAGTTGGGAAATTTGTATCTGTGTCATACTATAACTAACATTTTATTTACCATGCATTAACAGCATTTAAAAGTAACCAGGGCAACTGTATCAATATCATCTACAATTTCTATCACTGGATGGGACTATCTTGCCCTGTTCAAATTTTTATCAGCTACAGGCACTTCCAGCATGCTCTGGGTGTTTGTAAACCATAAACAGAACAGCATGCAAAGAGAATTTAAATTACGTCTTTGGACATCTCACATTGGTTAGGAACAAGAACCCTATCAGGTTCAGAATCCTTCTAAGCAGTTTGACGCCTTTCATTTCCACCTTTTGCTCTTTCATGTGTGGCACCACAGCAAGCAGAAATTAGAAGTCATAAATTACCCTCCACAAATCAGACATTAGTCCAAAATGGAATAGAAACTTAGAAAGCACCACGTTGGGGGCCAGGGATTTGTTCAATGGCACAGAATCTGCCTGACAAGCACAACGTCATGGGTTTGATTTCTAGCAGGCACACACACAGAAAAGAAAAGAAAGGAAGGGAAGGAAAGAGAAGGGAAAGAAGGGAAGGGAGAGGAGAGGAGAGGAGGGGAGGGGAGGGGAGGGGAGGGAAAGAAATTTCACAGGCTCCATTGTTGCTCTCTTGCCTTTGGTTTAAATTATTTTTAGAAAACTCTATTTTGATTGCAGTGCACATTATGCCTCTGTGCCAAGGGCATATAAGCATTGTTACCCTCTTCTCTAGCAAAAAATAGCATACTGGGTCCTAGTCTAGGGGCACAGGATAAACAAGGTAGAATCACACCTTTATGGGCTGTGCGTCTTCTCTGGAGCACTTGAGAATTTTAAATAATTGAAACTCTCATTCTGATCATCGATGTGCCTGAGAAGTACCCAAGGGACCATGGAGAGTAGATTGCCTGCTACAAAATGCACAGATGAGTCCTACATTATATAAAATCGGAAGAGTCTGAGGCACTTAGGTTTTCTCTCATGTGGAAGGGGAGTAGAAGTTTTATTCACATCCCCACACACACACACTCACCATTGATAAACAGATAAACCAAGGACTTCATACTCACTTGGCTTCAGCCCTCCAGAAACTCATTACCTTCGTGAAACTGAAATAGCCCAACAACAAGTCTTGGAGGATCTTAACCTCAACAAGTTCCTTAGCCTCATTTTTGTCTCATTTTGCTACCATTCCTGTATTTACTTCTCAGTGAAGTAAAAATTCGTATCTTGCCCTGGACTGCTTGGGGAAATCAGCGTCTTCCCGGCAGCCGACTCACACTTCACTGAGGTTCGGCTTCCTGGTCAGCATGGACTGGTTCCATTGCCACCTGCCTGTGATGCTCCTCTCTCTTCCTGGTCCTCTCTCCGGGTGTGTGGATCTCTTTTCCAGCTGACTGTGCACTTTAAGTTCTTACATCTCTCCATCTGTCTTGCTCTCCACAGAGCTACAGGCAACCAGCCGCTTTCATTGTCACACAGTACCCGCTGCCAAACACTGTGAAGGACTTCTGGAGGCTGGTGTATGACTACGGCTGCACCTCCATCGTGATGCTAAATGAGGTGGACTTGTCCCAGGTTCGAGCTCAAGGAATGCTTCTGTGTATCTGTGTACAATTTAATAAAACAATAATGGAATGTTAATTTCTGCTTTATGCTACCTAATTAGAGGACAAAATGATCATTTCTTTTCTTTTGAAACCTTCATCTTTTAGGGCTGCCCTCAATACTGGCCGGAAGAAGGGATGCTACGCTATGGCCCCATCCAAGTGGAGTGTATGTCTTGTTCAATGGACTGTGATGTCATCAACCGGATTTTTAGGATATGCAACCTAACAAGAGTAAGTCTTTTTTTGGGTGATTCTATCGAGCTGCTTCAGAACACAGAGACCGTCATCATGTGGAATATAATTCCATCAGACAGCAAGGAAAGAAGAATTAATAAGCACTATGTAAGCCATCCCAAAGCTAGTAATCATCTTATTCTTTAGTGCAAAAAAAAATGCATCCCAAATTTAGGAAGTTAGAAATGCCGAAAGCTACATTTTCTCATCAGTTCTGAGACTCAGGAATTCAATCTGGAAGTTGAGATTCAGATCCAGTAGCTCCATCAGGCTCAGTAGTCCAGGCCAGTCCCTGAGCATAAGTGAACTTCGAGATGACTGCGTGTCCCATCAGTGTTGACATGCATCCCCGAAGAGGCATGCAAATGAAAGATAAGGATGCAGTAATGATGATGACAGAGAAACTTCACCCTGGGAGGAAGCACTACATCAGATCAGCCACTCCAGGAGAATTCCATGTCCTGTGTGCAAGAGCAAAATCCAGCCCAGGGCAAAGGTGAATCCCAGGCACTGCTGATGCTTCTCTGACCCACAGGCTCATCTGTCTGAGTGTTTCAGCATCTGGCTCTGCCAAGACCCAAGGAGAGCACCAATATTGCTGTCTCTGTGTGTTTTCCCTGCAGCTAAGTAGCAACTGTGTCCCTCTGGTTTCTTTTTTCCCTGATTATTCATGTGCATTGCACTAAACGAAGGCAAATTTGACAGTCTTGCCTTTAAAAAAAAAAAAATTACCAATAAAATCTGTTTAGATTATGCAACCAGCTAGAACAGAACTTGAAAACATGAGTAGCCTCCCTGAATTTGTTTTTTTAAAAGGAAAATCAAATCTCTTTTGTAAAGCACCAACTCTCTATATGTACATTATGTTAAGTGTGTGATTAGGATTGTCATGTGTTACAGCTTCCCTTTAAATGGCTATATGTGTGTCTTGTTAATTAGTCTATATGTATATAACTCAGAGCAGGGGATAAAATCATAGTTATATTGCCCATTTCAGTGGGAAAAAAGGATAACTTCAATCATGTCATAATATTCATGCATATCTTAGATGTTAATTTAAATGGAATCTCATTATGTTTGCACATCTGTTACAGTATGGTTCTAAGTAATATTTTAGCTAAGATACTACAGCTGCTGAACTAAGAAAGGAAAACTCATCTGTGAATTGAGGTTGTTTATAGGAAAAATATTCTAGGAACAAGACCAGAAATCTGTGTTACATTTTTTTATCATGTATATTTGTTTGTGTATTTGTTTGTTAATCTTTCTCTATATTTTATGTTCTGGTACTGATAGTGTGTGATTCTTTTTCTGTTCTTCATCTCATTAGGAAGTTCATCTAATTTGGTAAAGTATCATTCATTTTATCGAATATGTGGAATATATAAATGACAAGTTGAATATTATAGTATGACCTACGTCCTTATCAAAAGATGCATAAGCTGTGACTACGTACAATTTAAAATCTCATGTTACGGCTTTAAGCTCTCACCTTATGCTATGGCTTACTCCATATATTGTGTAATTTTCCCTAATTTTCTATCACAGATTTAAGGTTTTGAGTTCTTTTGGAAAATATTACACAAGGTTCTTGTGATACAAAGTATAGAGAGAAAAGAAATGTTTTTATCATTAAGGAATTTATATTTTATCAAGGAAGACAGTTATTAAATGACTAACTATAATCATTTATTGAGTAATAAGACTGATATGCAATGACAGAGGAAAAGCCTAGAATATAGATTATTTTATGGATAAATCAGATATGATTATTACCATTAAAGTGGTGACCAGAGATGACTTCACTAAGACAGTGGCATTTAAGCAAAAATTGGAATCTGTAGGTTTTATTTAAGGGTGAATTATCCAACCATGTTGGTTTATCCAACAGAGATAGCTTCCCAGGGTATATGAATTTCAGTGGAAAAGCCAAAGAGTTCCCAGGAAAATCTGGGTCAAGTTGATCATTCTGTTCGGACTAAGAATGGCAAACAAGGAAGTTTTCAGAGCAAAAAGGACAATCTCTTCCATTTCCAACACAAGAAGTGACTTGATAAATGGATTGAAAGAAGACCAGTGTGTCTGGAGCCCAAGCACTGTATTAGAGTAAAAAGTTTGGGGCAGAAAGTTGGGACAGGATCATATAAAGATTCTTAAATCACAAGAGAGTTTCATGCTGAAGTCATTTGGAAGCCTTTAAATCAAGAATAACCAGATTATGTCTGTATTTCAAAACAATCATGATGCTTATAGTAAGAATAGATTGGAAGAATCAATGTTTACTCAGCGAGATCAGTGTGGACATACTTATAAATTTGATGGGAAGTTCCAATAAAGAAAGGGAGGTCCCTTGAAAATTAAGAAGCATCGTCAAAGGAACTGATATCTGGATTTGGGGTAGGAGGAAAAAGCAGAACAATGGCTCTGTTTCTTATCACAGAAGCTTGCAAAGTTTTCCTCTCGTCTTGTATGTACTTAGGACTTACATCAACTAGACTCAACCCAATCTAAATTTCACTTGAAATTGTAAATGACACGTATTTTTTACTTTTTTGGTGTGTGTGCTATTCCCAGCTTACTCAAATAAAAGTCTCTTCTCTCCACAGCCGCAGGAAGGTTATCTGATGGTACAGCAGTTTCAGTATCTGGGATGGGCTTCTCATCGAGAAGTACCAGGATCCAAAAGGTCATTTTTGAAACTCATCCTGCAAGTGGAAAAGTGGCAGGAGGAATGTGAAGAAGGAGAAGGCAGGACGATCATCCACTGCCTGTGAGTAGCCGGCGTGGCCTGAGCTGGAGCTCGCTCTCTGACGAGCTTTGAACTGAGTCTTAGCCAAGACCTCTGCTGGGTATCACAGTGGAACGCCTGACTCTGCTGTATAGTTAACCATTGACTCTGATGGTTTTACTAAATACTGCTGTATAGCTGTTACATAACTTAAACTCTTTGGGGCATAACTATGAACTTCAAGTATGTTGGAAACTTAGTTTTCCAGGCCGTAGCAGTCTATGCCTATGGCATATTTCTGCATGTGAACTACTATAAGCTACCTTCCTGCTCTTTAGTGTGTCTGTGTTCCCTGTACAAATGCATTCACACATAAAAAGCAAAATGAATGCACAGATGAAGAACAATTTAAAAAACAGTGTATTCTTTCCCAGGCATCTGTGATGGTGCCATGTGCAGCCTCCCTGCGCTGCTGAAATCCCTTTGCTTTCTTTGCTTTCAGAAACGGCGGTGGGCGGAGTGGCATGTTCTGTGCCATTGGCATCGTGGTGGAAATGGTGAAACGCCAGAACGTTGTGGACGTTTTCCACGCGGTGAAGACCCTGCGGAACAGCAAGCCCAACATGGTGGAGGCCCCGGTGAGTGGCAGAACCTTTGCCCAAGAGGGAAGGGTGGAGATGAGCTGACTGTTTGCTTACTCCTTGATTTGACTTCATTCTCATCTTGGGAATCGGATGTGAAAGGAAGTGCTAGGAACTTCCCCTTCTAGCTGATAGGTGGTGGAATAACCTCCTCTATCCTTCCACATTGCAAATCACATAAACTGTAAATTATGAAGAAAAATGTTTTTCCTGAATTTGGGAAATATCTAGGCTTTTTTTCCTCTTAAATTCCATAAATGTTTGTTGTAAAGTTTGATAACTAGTTCTATAAACTCCTGTCCGGGCTGCCCCCTGACTTCTTTTTATTTCTGAGAGCATGATGAATTAGCTGTTAGATATGTTTTCTGTGGTCCTGCTCATCTTACCGCAGCCCCTTAGACTTCCTTTTCTGCCATTATCTGTGATTCTTTGTTTTCTGATCCAACTTACACATTAAACTATACATTAAACTATCAATATTCAGCTTTTACCAACTATCGAGTTGTGGTGGTATGATGTTACATGAATTTAACTCGGTTCATAAAAGCAGAGTACAGCTTCCAAAATCAGACCTGGTAGGTAGGTGTGCATCTCAGATTTCACCTGGGCAGAACTGCATGCAGAGTGAAAAAGAAAGTCATTGCTTCTCTAACACCTTTTACTTCTTACTTCTGAAGAGAGATGTCTGTGGGTTATGCAAATGTCAGGATGAGGCCAGGTTAGGAGCAGCTGTGTAGTTTAAACTCACAAAAAAGCAAACCAGAAAAACCAAGGCATCATTGTTGCCTGCCCTACATTTATCGAGATGATCAGATAACACAAATAAGCAATTCAAAAACTTTTAAAGTATTTTCACCACTTCCTGCTCCTGGATTGTTCACACCAGACGTGCATTGCTTTCTGAGAGAAAAATCACAAGACCTCGGTTCACGCTGTTTCATTTTCACAAGCATTAGCAGACTTCTGCCCTCTCTCATCTACCCCACACCACTTGGGACAAGATGATGCCGGTTTTCGCAGGGGATCTGGCGCCTGAGATGGAGAAAGTATGAATTTGAGAGATTTTTTTTTTTTTTTTTTTTTTTTTTTTTTGCTTGAGGCAGAATTCTCAGATTTCTTTACAAAACAAGATGGGATAGAAGTTATGCCTTTAAACTTCTAAGATTCGTAAAATGTGAACTCTGCCTCTATCACCTGAGATCATTTTGGAGGGAGGGGTTACTCTTAGCTTCCAACTTTTCTTTCAGATTTAAGTTTGATATCATGACGTTCCTTTAAGTTAAAATTCTGTAGTTAAACTGAGTCATTCTCAGGTTTACCTTATAGTAAATTACTCTGTTCCTTTACATCTTTACCCCATGAATCCTGACAAAACATCCTGTTTAATCCACTGATTGGAGTAGGGGGGTTTAGCTGATTGAGTTTGATAAAGAAATTTAGAGTGTAAACAAAGGCAGTGAAACTATTTTTAAAAATCCACTTTCACTGTTTCCAGGTCCTTTTTTTATTCTTTTGGCACAGTTGTAGGTTAATTTAAATCATATATACTTTGGTAATTAGTTTAAGAATAGTAAGTACGTTTTGTGGAAAATGTTATTACCTGAAGTTATTGTTAGAGACACTTGAATTTCTAAATGCACTGAGAAATAATTATGTTTTAGATATTTTAGATTGTTGTCCAATTCTTCCTGAATTTTAGGTTCTTGGACTCTATCAGGACATTTTCAATGAGCCGTTGATCATGATATGGTGTCTGAATTTTTCCTAAATGCTTGATAATGTAGCAAAGCCATAGATGGACTTAAAAGAAAGTCAATTTTAATGCAATAAATCTATTGCTTACCAAATTGTTTTATTTAAAGAAAAGTGACAGAAATGAAATTTTAGGTATGAATGGGCTCAGAAAAAATTAAAGTCACTCAGCATTCGTATAAAATTTACTTAAGTTGTACTGTGAAAAACTATGAATGCTAGAAAAATTAAATATTTAAAATTGCAAAGTATAATTGTTTATGTATTCTAAGGAAGTAGAGATGTGAAAATTGTATCTTTACATATTTTTAGCAATATAAAATTGACAAAAAATAAAAGCATGTTAAAAACATGAAAAATTCATAACATTAAAGAAAATAAAATATAAAATTATACTGTAAATATGGAATTACATGTCTTCTAATTATTATTTCAATCAAGCATTTTTTAAAGGTTGAAGCAAGTAGACCAAGGCCACATTTCAATAATTGCTTCTGATAATAAAATTATATATATATGTATATATATATTTTTTTTTCCTTTTTCTTTTTTTTTTGGAGACAGAGTCTCACTGGGTATTTCAGGCTGGCCTTGAGCTCACTTTGTAGCCCAGGCTGGTTTCAAACTTGCAGTGATCCTCCTACCTCAGCCTCCTGAGTACTGTGATTACAGGTGTGCACCACCGTACCTAGCTCTTTTTCTAACTTTTTTTCTAACTCTTTATATTTTTTTATGCTTGGAAACTTCTCTGTAATAATGAGGTGTTACTCTTAAAATCGCAAAAGCTTCTAGCAATTTGAAAATTTTTAACAGAAAATAGGGGGTAAAGATAAAATGTCTTTTCCTTGTTGGGTGTTCATATGTGCAGTGTATGTGGCCAGATGTTCATCTTATATGTAGAAAAAATAACTTGCAATCCTTGAACAATCAGAGGGGTTTATGCCTCACCGCAAACCTTCTCGTAACTTCTCTCACCCGTTCTGTTTCCACGTTGTGCAGGAGCAGTACCGTTTCTGCTATGACGTCGCATTGGAGTACCTGGAATCGTCGTAGTGGGTGAGACTGCACACTGCATTCACTCAGCACCCACTTCGTCTGTTGAGCCAGCAGCAGTTGTTCCTGTGCAGAAAGCTTTTAACGCGGGGGGTGGGAAGCTTTTACATTTGAGAGGTGAAAGTATTTTTCTTATGCAATTGTGTATCTTAATAAAAAGGACTTGATTTGTTTCTCTGTATGAAAGTACCAACGTTTAGTGCCACATAAAAATTATATTTCAGAAGATCCAGATTCCAGCGGGAACTTGCAGTGTTTGTTAAGTGAATCCACAGCCTCTTTTTCTCCTGGTTTCATAGAGTGGCCAGCGCACCTTGCATGGACTCATGCTTTCTGGGTGGCAGTTTTCTCCCTTTTAAAATGAAAGCTGTTGAATCTTGAAAGGAAGAAGAAAAGAAAAGCTGTGCAAATTCATGGTCAATTTCATTTTTTATATGTTCCGAGTGTAGCAGATCTCTATATAAATATATAAATATATATAACTGGCTTATTTTCGTTTAATGTGCAGTGATGGCTGGATCATTTAAAGTTCTTTTTTAGACAATAACATAAGCCAAAGACTCAAGTGTAAATATGTCTATATGGAAAAAGCACATTATATTTATTGGTTACTTACATTCCTTTTTGATGGCTAAAATACTATACCACACAGTCATTTTTGTTTCGAAGAAAGCTTTTTCTTTAGCTAAAATCAATTGTAAATGATTTTTGTAGATTATTTTTTGTATGTTTTAGTGTAAGTAGAGGATAAACTTTTTATTCATAAACCAGGAAGCAACATACTTTATAGTGATTCTCTCGTGTACATGCTTACAAATTTTAAAAAAGTATATATATATATATATATATATATATATATATATATATATATATAAAACACCTTGGCAATTGTCTTTTAATAGGGGACCAAATTAAAGCATTTTCCTGAGCAGTATATAAGTTTTCACAATTTCACTAGGTAAATAATGGTTGGGTGATCACACGTGAGAAATGCACACTCTCAAAGATCTTGCTGGTGGCTTGCACAGTGATGAGCATAGCCTTTAACTTCGTCCAAAGTTTCAAGGAATCGATCTTTCCAGCCTGTGGGCAAGCACTGGCAGAGGAAATAAGAGGGCAACGGTGATGCTCTCGGGGTCAAATTTTAGCAAAGTGTAAACTGCCAAGGCGATCAGATGTTTCTTTTGATGTTTACATGCACAAGCTTTGGGTTCTGAACATAGATGGTCTGGAGAAATCAATGCCGGATTCCTTTTTTGTGCATTGTCCTGGGACGCTCAGGCAACCTTTCTAAATGTGATCTCGTTCCACGCACTCCCCGTAGCTGTCACGTCTCATTTGCAGCTTGCAGTTTTGTTCCTGTGTCCTCTTTCTAGATTGCCGGTTCATGACATGGTGCGTCTAAAGATTTAATTACTGTAAGAGTGAAATAAAATTTTTATAATTACAACAGGCTCTTGTTTTCCTGTCATTTTCTCCTCTGAAATTTTTAATGCTTTCATTCTCAACTAAATAGCCTATGCCACACTCACTGCTCCACATATAAGCCACAAAAATCGATTAAAAGCGAAACTGATATCCAAGATTTGGTTTGCTTTAGTTTTACACATTGAATACTCAGAGTCCGGGCTAAGAGTTGATTTTATAAAATTTCTATATTTTGATGTAGCTTACTGTATTTCCTTCTTTTTTATAACAAAGTTGATAAATACAATGTAGTAATTGCATTCTTTATTTTATAAGAAAATTAATGAAAAAGTAAATGATTTGTCATTAGAGTCAAATCTCAGTCTACTTAGCAGCTCTCCTCTATCCACTGAACACTACACTCTGCCTCTCCAGAGTTGCAAAAATTCTTTTATTAGTATTATTCCCCATGAATTGATTTTCTCATAAAATATCATTCCGGTAATCCTCAAGCTCCCATTTGCTACGTGCATTACTGAAACACCAGCAGTTTCCATCAGTAAGACTTCATCTATGGTGTCTTTTTTCTTAGGAAGATTGTCTTTCATTTTTCTTCAGAGTCATGTAGCAAATGCTTTCTGTAGCTATAAGAGAATATCTCAATTTGGATAACTTATTTAGAAACATTTATTTTGGCTACAGTTTTGGTAGGCAGATTTGAGCCCAGCTTGGCACCAACATGATCTTCTGCGTGGGTACCCGGCTGCTTCAATTCACAATGGAAAGCAGAAGGCAAGCAGCTCCAGTGGAAGAAAGCAAAGGATCTAAATCAAAAGTGTTAACCCATTCCCAAAAGAAGGACATTGCTTTGTTCAAGAGCACCACACCCATGACCCAAAAAAACCCCAGCCCCACCTCCCAGCCGGCCTCCTTGGGGACAGAGGAGTATAGTAATACACTACTTAAGTTCACGCTGTTTCTGCCCACAGACAGTCTGGTTCACAACAAACAGAAACACTAAGCAAAACTTTGCTTACATTCTTGAACACCAGGTGATGAACACGACTACAGCCAGCTGCCCCGGAATCATGGAGGGAATTACATTTGTGACCTGAGGTGCCTCTGTATGAAAGCACAGCACAGCCACTTAACCAATCAGCAGACTCACCGAAGATTCTTTCCTTAGTCGTGTCCATGATGTCACTACTACAGAGAAGTCTGTTTGGCCGCGTGACCTTGATTTCATTTCTACTCACACGTTATACATACACCACCAAAATTCCCATGGATCCTGTTGCCCCAGAGCTCAGCAGTCCATGCGGCCTCAAAGAACGAAAGGAATCCTTATTCTCTAAAGCAGAAAATAAAACTGGCTTGCTTTGGGTGCTATGGAGTCTCACTCCTTAGGAGACAATTAGAAGAGTTTTACTGATGTTCACGTTCCAAATCTCACAATTTTCAATACCTTTGAGGAGCTCTGTGAGTGGAGCTGTGTATAGCCTTTCCTACCTAGTCATGGCTCTCAAGGAGGACACCTTGGCAAAGCCCCTGCAAGTTGACAAGTTCGGCACTTCCTACCCCTATGTCAGTTGTTCCTTAAGTGGCCGTCATGACTCTGAACGTGAAAGACACTATTGCTGCATATTCCTGGGAAAATCTTGGAACTGTGTGAATGTATGAGTTTTAAACAGGTAGTTCTGAAATGCGTTAGTTAGCCCTCTTCTCTGGACTTCATACCTAATCTACTTTTTGGACAAAGGAAAGATCTTTGGGTAAAAGTTTTACTGTGTTGCAGCTGAATGACCTCTGATATTGAGAGAAACAGGAGAATATTTACCCTGGGCATGGTGAAGACAAATTTTCCTCTATAATATTCAATGTACATTGCAGTGAAAATGTCTTGGGTTCCACTCATGTACGTAAAAGGTTGGAAACCAGACACCGACAGCTGTTCCTTCTCAAAACTGCTATGTTCTAAAAAATGATATAAAAAGGAGGGGCCTAGCATTTGAAAGCTTACTAGGTATAAATAAATATCTCAGTATAGGAAAATAAATGCTATAACTCACCTGGAAATAAGAGTCTTTTGGCTTACAAAGATCACCTTGGAATATAACAGCCTACTGTTTATATGGGAATGACAATCGTACATTTATATTTAGTTTCTCAGAACTTTGGCAAGCATGTTTTTCATTATAAAGTAGTCAGATACCATATTACGCCACATATGCCAGTATGATATATGCATTTGCCCTATATCACCATAGGCAGGAATTTCACAGTTCTTCTAGTTCACTTCTCTGCTTAGTAAACACTCTTACTTAACGATCATCAATATGCTATTTTATTCAATACTATACTTAGTGAAGGTAAAGGATAGCTAAACAGATTTTTGCTTGACTCTTGATTTGTTCCCAATATGCTCTACTCAAGCAGTCTGTAAACTATTAGAATATCATCTGTTTGAAACTAAAACAGAAACCTGTGTCTTGGGACCTACTTTAAGTAAGCTATGAGCTTCTGGAATATAAACTGTCCAAAATATCGATGGAAATATGATAGATACATACCACTTCCCAACTCTCAGCTTCCCCTAAAGCGAATTGAAATGCTAACCTGAAAGTTAATAAGCACTGGACATTGTTGTTGTCACATCCTAAAAGAAATTGATGGATGGTTTTCTAAACCACTGAAACATATGCTTGCTATGAAGTATCTGAAAACTTTTTAATTTAAAAATCTGTTCAGGGAGCTAGAGCAGAAGACATTTTATGACAGATAACACCTCTCCTTATGTATTTTCCAATTGTAGAAAATGATCTACAATACCCAAATCTAACAGAAAAGGAACTGCTAATGTATACTGATGTTATATTAGTCTCAATATTTGATGAATCGTTTAACTTTCATTAATCCTGGTGCAGTTTGGAGTCTTGTAACATTTAGGCTAAAAAACAAACCAAAATTCGAAATGTTGGTGCAGGCTCTGCATTGCACTCAGGCATGGGAACAAGAGAACCTAAATGAGTCACCGATAAATTCTTCACTAGAAATTAGAATGTACAGCAAGTGAAAGTCATGCACTTACTGTGTGCTATATTCCCTTGGAGGCAAAATCAAACTGGAAACACAGAGAGTGTTCTTGGCATGCCATCCAAATATTATTTGTTGGAAAGGAAGGACTGTCAAATTCGTGGGTGTGAGCAGGGGATTCAGCTGATGTACGTTTAAGGCTGACTACCCACATCACAATGTTATGACAAATATTTCCCTTTCATATTTTCTATAATTAATATTTTTTTCTGTATCAAAATAACACTCTTCCATGTTTAGTAAAACATGCCCTCGTTGATCCACCTTACATTTTTCCCTATGGATGAAAAATGGATAGTAGGCATCCCACCATCTTCAGCTCCGCCCCAAGAAGCCAAGAGGTGTGAGTGATGATAATGGCAACTGCCGTGTGACATAGAGCAGAGGGGATGACATGAGGGACTGGCTCTCATCTGCACACATGCGGTGTCCAAAACCTGACTCCTGCCCAGACAGTGCTTCCTGTAGGGGAATAGGAGCTCCTGTCTTAAGATAATGTGGGTATCAAAAATTTTAGACACTTTGAAATTTTGAATATTGGAGATCAATTTCATTTTAAAAGCATAAGCAACACAAAACCTTGTCCATTCTCTCCAGAACAAAGAAATCTCATCCAGATGTCACATCTAACATTTTTTTTTTTTTTTTTTTTGTACATCGTGGGTAGTCTCCTCTCTGTTGGTGGTTTCTCTTGCTATGCAAAAGCCTTTTAATAAGATGAAATCCCAGTAGCTGATTCTTTGTGGTAGTTTCAGAGCAATCAGGGTTTTATTCACAAAGTCTTTGTCTATATCAGTGTTTTCAAGAGCTTTGCCTCTTCTTTCTTCCAACAGATTTAATGTTTCTGGTTTAATATTTAAATGTTTGATCCATTTTGAATTTAGATTAGTGCATGGGGAGAGATATGGGTCCAGTTTTAATCCTTGCTATGTGCATAGCCAGTTTTTCCAGCACCATTTGTAAAAGAAGCTATCTTTCTTCCAGTGAATATATTTACTAAGTCATTTTTGTCAAACATAATGTGACTTAGTAAGTCTGGAGTTGTTTCTGCATCTTCTAATCTGTTCCATTAATCTTTAGGTCTGGTTTTCGTTTGTTTTATTTTGTTTGCCACTACCATACTGTTTTTATCATAGTGACTTTATAGTATAATTTCAAATCAGAGATTGCAATGCCCTCTGTCTTTTTTTTGTTGCCCAGAACTGCCTTTCAGTGTGTAGACTTCTTCTGGTTCCAGATGAATTTTAGGTTTGTTTTCTCTAATTCTGTAAAAAATGCTGTTAGAATTTTGATCTGAATTACCTTAAATTTGTATAACAATTTTGGGAGTATGGCCATTTTCACTAAATTCATTCTTCCTACCCAAGAGAAAGGGATGCCTTTCCATTTTCTGATATCCTCTTCCATACCCTTTTTCAGAGTACTATAGGTTTCAATGCAGCGGTCCTTTATATCTTCCATTAGATTGGTTCCTAGGTATTCATGTTTTTGGATGCTATTATGAAACGAGTTGTTTCCTTAACTTCTCTCCCAGTGAATTTGTTACTCAACAGATGCATTCTTGAAAGACGCCTTACTTATTTTCTCATTGGTGAGAGGCCATGCCCATCACACAAATCTAAGCAAAAATGTTTATTGTAGCTCACAGTTTGCAAAAGTTTCAGTCCGTACACAGTCAGCTGGCTTGAAGGTAGGGTGGCGGGCAGAAGGGAATTGAAGAGGAGAAACAGTTCACGGTAGGGCACTTGGAAGCAGAGAGAGGGGGAGCAAAGGAGGAAGATGGAGGAACAGACCACACCACATCCACAGGGACCTCCCGACATCGTGTTTAGCTGTTAGCGCATCAGTGGACTAATCCAGTGTTGAGGATCATGCCCAGTGGTCCTCCCACCCTGACACTCCCACCCATGAGCGGATAGGGATTTCAGGGCAAATCTAGATATAAAGTGGGACAGAAGCAAACAGCAAACACTCATCTGCCCACAACAGCAAGTTCTAGGTGATAACTCTGCAATCAAATATCACAGCAAAACTTTAAAATGTGAACAATCTTTGCAATGCAAAAAATCTCAAAAACAGTGAAAAAGCAGCAAGTAGTAGGCAGCAAGATATTCACAATATAGCATTTCTATAATGTTTAAAATCCAGCAAAACCATATTTTATGGGTACATAAATATGTCAGGAAAAAGGAAGCTCTAGCAGTTCCTTTAGGGAGACACTTCAGTAGACATCAGTGACATGATTGTATATGTTGGAAAATATCTTCCCTCTACTCTTATCCATGGCCAATATGACTGAGAATGTTAATCATGTGTCCCTGGGTATTGTGGGTTGAATTGTGTGCTCCAAAGATCACATATGTAAATCCCTGATTTACAGGAGTAAAGGTATCAGGAGTGCCCTGATACCTTAGAAAGTGATTCAATTTAGACAAGAGTCACAACAGATAACTTACTTAAGTTAAAGCAAGGTCAGACTGAAGACTGTGCCCTTTTATCCATTGTGACCTGTCCCATAAGGGGGAAAGAGACACTAGAGAAACATGATGTATGTATATATATTTTGTGTGTGTGTGAGAGACAGAGACAGAGACAGAGACAGAGAGAGAGAGAGACAGAAGTAGCTGCAAGCCAGGAATCGGGGGCAAATCAGCTGAAGCTAAGAAGAGGCTTAGAAGGAATCCTTCTGGCCTAAAGGGTTTTGAAGGAGCAACACATGGATTCCAGAATGCTCACTTCTGGAATGCAGACAAAACATTTGCATTATTTTAAGTCACCACTCTGTGAAACTTTGTGATTGCAGCCCTGGAAATCTAAAGCAAAGTCAGGACTCTGACCCAGGCTAAGTGACATGTGTTCAGGCGGCCAGGATCCATTGGATGCAGGTGAGGAACTCCTCCATTCAGTCCACAGTGACTTGGTTTCTCTCTCTGCTGTGATTCAGCTGCACAGCTGTGGCCTGGCCCAAGCCCTGTCTGTATCCTCAGACATCGACCAGGTCCTCTGGCTTCCTCTGTTCATTTTAGGAAAGCATCTCCATTTCTGATGTATGAGATTTCTCCTCATTTTCATGATCATCTCTGTGTTTAATCAAATAATTTCATACACTACTGTCATTTATGAATTTGGACTGGAAGAGAGGAAGATTTTGTTTACATTCGATCAGTGACATTAAACTGAATGTATGCCATAGTCTCCTTAGACCCAGATTTATTTTTTTGTTTCTCATGGTCCTGAGTCAAATTGCTTACTAAAGAGCTCATTGAATTTGCAAATTCTATAAATAAAGTGCCAAAGTACTTAGGGGAAAAAGCTACACAGTGTACTCAAAGGATAGACTTGGAAAGGTCTCAGGAGCAGATGCCTTTGGATTTCATTTATGTGTCTACAATTTTAGAAGCAGAGATACTGTTTGATGTAATTGGGGAAATACAGGAAGACAAAAACTCCTGGACTCTAGGCCTGGCCTAAATTATACCCAGTAAACATTTGATGAGATCTACCAATGTGTGACGCTCTGTTATGCAATGTAATGGTGGAGAGGACAGAGGTGAGGAAGAGTCCAGCCAAACTCAGCTCTACTTGAAAAGTCCTCCATGCTGCTGGTCCTGTGGGTCCCACGTTCTACCACTCTCGCCCCAGGTGCTGCAGCCTTACAGCACTATTTCATGTCCATACCCAGTTTCTTCCCACTTGAGGTCCACAGAGTGACAGAACCCTCTCGCTTACTCTCTTTAGCTGCCCACATCACTTGTTGGAACACCATCTTACTGCAGTCACTCTGCTCAACACCTGCTACTAACAAACACTTGTCCTGTCCAGTATTTTGTTGGTCTTTCTACATTCATTATCTGGTTTTATTTCCTTGGGCATGGTTTTGAATAAGCACATGATTTTGATTTAAACTCTGTTCCATTTTTTCTTTCCTCTGGATGGTATCATTCCAACAACAAGAAAAAGAATATGTATGAAAGATACTCTCTCCCCACATTTGAAAAGGAGGTTATGGACTTGTAGCTTAATAACTACCTAATAATTTTTTTGGATTCAATAATTAGAATTGACTATTAAATTCCACAGAAGTGCAGTTGAGAAATCTTATAATTGTGTTGTTACGTGTATTTTAGCCACATAGTAAGTCACTCTTGTAGCAAGACACCATTAGAAGAATGCAAGAATTTGTATTTGAACATCCATAGAGCTGTGACCCCAGAAATCCTGGCAGCGGTGGCTTCCAGACCTTGTGGCTCCTATGTAGATGTGTCAGTCATTCCTGGCCCACAGTGACTTGACCAGAGACGGAGGTACCTAAAACAAAGAGTGACAGCAAGAGAGGGTCTCAACAGTGCAGCCCAAAAACCATCAGAAGTTTCTGTTTCCATGGTTACCACCTCTTGAGCTTTATTGGTCTCGAAGTCTTATTTCTCTGAGGATACAATGATGTTTTTATTGGGCTGGAACTTGAGTCTGCTACCTGCCTCTCTTATGATTTAAACAATAGACACAGGATTGAACAGAGCATTGGGTTTTCACATTCATTGGGTGATTCATCCTAATTATTAATTATAAATGGGTTGCTAGGGCCAGGAATAAACTTTGCTTATATTTTTTGTTTTCTAAAAGAAAAGACATGACTATGTAGTGACTGTGAATGTATTTTTATTTAGAAAAAGGATCTTGTTCTGGTTTAGTCCAGGTTCTTGAAGTGAGAATATCTTCACTTATTGGGGGGAACAAAATTTGATTGGCAGTGTGCTTAAAAGAAGAAAAAGAGACAGAAGAGGCGAATCACAGAGAAGATCACCTAAAGAAGTGATATAAGTCAAGGTGTTATGACTTGTGTCTAAATGTCCCCCCAAACCTCATAGGGTCATACATGGGGCTCTTCAGAGCTGGTTGAGTCTGGAATGTATGAAGCTGAGATTAAGGATGTGTGATTACTAAATTAGTTGACTGATTGATTTGACATAGTTCTGGGTGTGGATAATGAGGAAGCCACCCCTGGGTGTGAGTGCTACCTAACTTAAGGGCATGCAACCTGGATGCAGGAAAAGGGTGTAAAAAGGGTGGCTGCATTGCTTGTTGCTTGCTCCTTCACTGCTGGCTGCTTTCTTCCTGTCCTACCTGCCATGGACTGTTTCTCCTCTATGATGCCACCTTACTTTAGAGCCAGCTGACTGTGGGCTGAACCTTCTGCAAACAGTGAGCCAAAATAAGTCTTTCCTCCTTTAATTTGGGGTGTCAAGTATTTTGTTTCAGCAACAACAAAAGTAACTAAGATACAAGGAGTGCTGAGAATAACATCCTGCCCCCAAAATTTGGAGAGGAGTGTGACACTAATCCTCCCTAGAGATTCTTCAAAAAGAATCAACCTTGTTGACACTTTAGGTCAGGGCCTCTGGTCATTAGAACTGTGATAGGATAAATTTCTGTTGTTTGGAAGCACCATGGAGGAAACCTTACATCTTGATAGGGCAATTTCATCAGATTAGCAAATGCCTAACAGTTTAGGACAGTACACTTCTGGGTGTGTCTTTTGGGTGTCTCTGAAGTCTGGCAGGCTTGGGTCCCTGCCTGTACCTCCCTGGAGCTGTTTCTGTGCTCTGCTCCCTGGCTGCCCTGACCTAAACTTGGCCTTACCACACCTTTGCACCAGCGCAGTGCAAGCCAACTCTAGTCTGAATTTCCTCCAAGCAGGAGCTAAATTGAAGGCTTCCTCAACCAGTAACATGAAAGTTCACAATGTGTTACAGCTACTCTGAGAAACTTGTGCAATCCTAGTGTCTCTCAATACTTTTCTGGTCTCTAATAAAATGTAACAGAAAATGAAAATAATCCACTAGAAATAGTGCTGCTGAGACTTGAAGCCCAGTAGATATTAAGATGTGAGTTACACCATCAGGGAATGGAAGGAGCCTTGGATCCAAAGAGAAGCCAGCTGTGAATACCCCAACTGCAGCCTATGACCAAGCACAACATGAAGAGTGTGGTGGTTGTGCATATTTTTTTCCTTGTATGGGTATTTTATACACATCAATTAAATTTTTCCTTTTTTACAGGTTCCTGTCTCCAGCATCCATTTTCTATGCACTGGATTTACCACAAAATTAGAAACTTAAAACCATGTATGTTGGTTGTCACATTGTTTCTAGGGCTTAGAGGTGTAGGAGAGCGTTGGGGTGTTCTGGAAAGCAGCAATTCGGGTTTCTTCCTTCAAGAACTTGGGTTCCCTTCCAAAGTTACATGTTGCTAGTGGAATGTACCTGCTTGCAGTTGAAGAGCTGGAGTCCTCAGCCATTCCCTGGGGTTACCCTTAGATCTTGGAGGCCCATCACAGTGAAGCTGTAATGTGTTATTGTAAAGGGTCTGTCTTGCACAACCTATGCATTTACTTATTCAAAGTCAACAAAAGGATGTCTCTCTGAATCTCATCTTTCAGGAAACGTTGGATTCTAATATTTTTTACAGAATATGATACCACAACCAGCATATACACATGGATGCAACCACCACTCATTCAGACTCACTGCTTTACGTGTGTGTGTGTGTGTGTGTGTGTGTGTTATGTGCAGCACTGCACCTCTGCCACACTCATCTCCATCATCATGTAGTTCTGTTACCACAGAACACCTTGCATTGCCCTTTTGTAACCACAGCCACTTCCTGTTCACCACCTTGTACTCATTCTTTCTCTCTGGTGGTAATTTTGCTATTCTTCCCTTGTCATTTCAAAACTTACATAAATGGAATTACGTAGCATGTCCCCTTCGGGGATTAGATTCTTTTTCCCATCAGTCTAATTTCCTAGGGATTCATCCAAGTTGTTGCCTCTATAAAAAGATCATTTCTTTTCATTGCTACTTCTTGAATATATGTACCACCTTTTGTTTAGCCATTTTCCATTTGCCTGTTTATGTATTTGTGACTATTATGAATAAATTTGAACAAAATGTTTGTATTTAAAATTTTACTTGAATTTAAGTATATACAGAGGGCAGATGCACCCTCTATTGGGGAGCATCCAGAATGTGATACCATAGGACCCACAGTCCTGGCAAGCACAGCGCTCAGTGAAAGAATTTCCATGTGTTAGTTATGTTTGAGGTTCGCTACTGTCTTCTTGTTTCCTATTCGTCCTCTCTAAAATATTTCTTGTGTCTGTCCTAGCATTCCATTGTGGAGCTCAGGGGAATTTTGTTCAGAAGAAATTTTATGTCAAGTGGAATGATATTGAGGTGATTCGCTGGATTTTTGGAGTTTTCTATTGACATAGAAGCTGGTTAAATCTTCTGGGGCTAGTGAGATGGAATCAATGCATTTTCATGTGAAAAGAACATGAGTTTTGGAGAGAGGAAGGAGAGGAATGCAGTAGATTAATTGTGTATGTTTCCCTCAGTCTGCAGATAGAAATCCTATCCCCCAAGGTCACGGTGTTAGGAAGTAGGGCCTTGGGGAGTGGGCCAGGTAACAATGAATGACCTTCATGAGTGAATAAGATGGGGGTTCTGATAAAAAACCAGCAGATTCTCCTCCCCTGACTACCAGATGAGGATAGGGTAAAACACAACAGTCTGTGAAGCAGAATTGGATCTTAGCCACCAAATCTGCCCATGCTTTGCTCTTGGGCTTCCCAATCTCTAGAACTGTGAGAAGTTTTTATTGTTTTACAGGCAACTCGGTCCATGGCATTTTATTAGATAGCTCCAATGCAGTGAGAGAATATGTTTTCATCTTTTGAGTGCAAATGTCCACAAGTGTACTAGCTAGGCACAGGGTACTTTTGTGTTTAGCAGGAATCTGCCATACACTTTTCCAGAATGGCTCTCGTGTTTCACATTCTGTGATACAAGCATAATCCAGCTTCCCTGTATCCTAGCAGCATTTGGTGTTCTATGCTGTCATTGGTTTTTATTTTAGCCATTCCACTTACAACACAGTAATAGCTCATTGTGGTTTGCATGTCATTTCCCTAGGGGCTAACAGTGTGCAACACCTTCTCGTGTGCTCCTGTGACTTCTGCACGTGCTCTTCAGTTCTGCATCCTGGGTGTGCACAAGTCTCTGTCTCAGATGTGTCATTTGCAAAGATTCTCTGTATCTTCTTATTCCTACTCACATGGACTTTCTCAGAACAAACATTTATAATTTTGATGAGGTCCAACAATAATTTTTAATTTTCAAGGATCACATTTTGGATACAAAGTCTAACTACAACTCTCCTTAAACTTGGAGGTTTATCTTTTATTTTCCTTTTCTAAAACCATCTCCCTTAAATGAGATAGTTATAGCTTAAGCTTTAATCCTGGCTGGAGTGATTCTATCTACATTTTTATTCTAGGTCAAGACTTACTTTACTTAGGCCTATAACTTTCTCCGTATATTTTAGAAAAAGCTGGATTATATCTACAAAAATTCTTGTTAAAATGTTTACGTTAAACCGCTAGATCAATTTGGGAAAAACTGACATCATTAGTATGAGAATTTTTTCAACTCACAAATGTATCTTTTCATTTTTTTTTTTCAGTAACTTTGATTGATTTTATCAGATTTTGGAAGTTTCAGCATACATGTCCTGTACATTTTAGTTTACAATAATTTTATTTTCTTTGAAGTAATTATAAACGGCATTGTGCTTTTCAGTTTTGACAGCTTATTTTTTTCTTATTTTAAAGAGAATAAAACTAAGCAAAATAAAACAAAATGAAGCCAATCCAAACAAACCAATATAAGAGACACAGGACTTCAAGACAATAATAAATCAACATGGTTACCATAATGCCTTTTGTTGTCTTCAAAATAGCTGCCCATACCCTCAGGCACAGTGAAAATCAAACAAAACAAAACAGAAAAGAACCAAAAAAAAAAAAAAAAAAACCCAAAACCATGAATGCAGTAATGGATTTCAAAACAAGATAATGGTAAATCCAAAATGGCCACCATAATATATCTTCTTATATTTTGAAATAGCTGCGGCATGCCATAGGATACAATAAAATCAAACAAAACAAAACAATAAAACTCAATGCAACAGAACAATGAAAATGATACAGGACCTCAAAAACAAGATAATAGGGAATTAACAATGGCTATCACCTTCAGAAGGAGATCCCCCATAGATGCTACATTGTGTACTGTTATCCTCTGAATAGATGATCAGACAACCGGCTTTGGCCTGCCAAGTCAGTGAAACACTAAACACTATAAGCATTAAATTGTATTTTACCTCAACAGCTGTCCTTGTAGCCTTTGTTTCTCAGATCAGCTGGCCTCTTACGGCAGGGGTGAGCGGGTGGGGCAGAGGTAGTTGGCTCTTCTTGTTTCTGAGCTGTGTGCTGGAAGGGGCTGGCATCTGGCTCTTCCCTCAGAGGTCCCTGCATGGCACTGATCATGGTGAGGGCTTTCTTCTTGGTGACTTCTTGTTCGCTTCTCCCACAGTCCACAAATTGTGCCTACTCATGGGACATGATACTCTTTTGTTCATTATTTCCTTTCTTTTTCTTATCTCCGGTTTAATTTTCTTCCTTTTCTATTTATTTTTTTGAGTTAGAGACTTTGATAATTATTTTAAAACCTCGTTTCATTTCAAATGTAAGCAATTAATACTATTGTTTCAGCACTGCTTTTGCTGAATCTTACATATATAAATTCACTTATTTTATTGCTTGTGATTTCAAACTTTTTATTTTATTTGGAACTTTTCTTTGTCTCATAAATAATTCAGCATATCTTTTCTTTCATATGTTTACTTTCCTGTAGCTTTGGTGTCACTAAATTCTAGTTTTGTACCTTTGTGATCATAGAAAATACTTTATAGTTTCCTTTAAAATATTTTTAAATTTCTCGAGTTCTTTTCTTTAAATGATTCATGTACCATGATGAAAGTTTCATGGGTGCTTGAATACTATATTTCATTATTGATGGGTGTATTTTTTTAAACTTGATTCTTTCGGTTGGACATACTGTTCAGATAGGTTTATCTTTGTTGTTTGGTGTCTAATAGTTCCGTCGGTTACTGAGGACATGAGAAGGCGTGACCTTTCCACAGTACTCATGTACTTCTTTACTCCTTTCAGCTTCATCAGGGTTTGCTTCATGCATTTTGAGGCTCCGCCGTGTGGACGTATATTTAGCATGATTGTGTCTTTCTTGTGGATTGATTTTGTGTCATTATATCATCCATTTCTATGTATTTAGTAATTTAATTTGCACATGTTTACTTTATCAGATGTTAATACACTTACTCATAATTTTTAAATCAGATGTTTGCATGGTGTACATTTTTCAGTCCTTGTTCTCAATCTGCCCACTTTATTAAATGTGAATGAAATTTCTCAAATACAGTGTACAGCTATATCAGGTTTTTTATTATTTTTAATCTCATTTCGCAATCTATGCCTTTTTATTGGCATATGTATGCCTTTTAAAGTAACTACTGATATGTTAGCACTTAAATCTGTTTTTTTTTAATTACACTTACTTGTTTGTAACTCTTTCCTTATTTTCCTTGGGATAGATTTGTGGAAGTTTTAGAGTTCCATTTTGATTCATTTATAGTGTTTTTGAGCTTATTTCTTGTATAATTTTCTCTGTGACTTCTCTGGGTATTACAGTGATGTTTAGTTAGCAGCATCAATGGTTTACTTGTTCAAGTGATGTCTTTCCATTTAGATTCCTTTTTCTTTCCTGCTTTTAAGGACAACTTTCTGCATTATCAGATGGTTTTACATATTGTTTCAATCACCAAATGTCATTTAGAAAACAAATATATCATAAAAGGATATTCTGTTTTATGTGTCCATAATTCTGCTCCCCATGCTTCACTCTTCCTTCCCAGGACTTGAGAACTGCCTGTCCTTAAGTCCTTTCTAGCTAGACAATCATCATTAGCTTATCTTGAAGGAACATTCTAGTAGCAAGAAACTAAAGGTATCAGCTGTCTAGAAAGCTCAGAAAACATACTCCTTGTCCCTTTACACATCGACAAATGCGTTCCCTAGGTGTTAACTCCTTAACCTGAATGAGAAGGGCATCGGATTTCTCTAATGTCCCTATTCTTTTTCTCATTTCCTTGGGAAAAATAAGTCCTCTGGTTTTGTAAGTGAAAGTAGATCTCATCCCCTTACTGAACACATTTAATCTTGGACAGTAAAGGACTTGACATTGGAAAACAAGTAATTAACAAGCACGTATGAATGATATCATGCCAAGAATATTACATGAAGGTGGAAAGAAATCAATTTCAGCCTGCTGACTGTGCTGCAGGTAATTAGGTTTATGAAAATAGAGTTCAGGTACCCATTGTGGCTGGCAAGAGCCCATGCTGTCTTGCACCTGCCCTGGAAGTCACCATGCACCGTCCCAATCTGGAGGTGCGGTGGCTTCACAGCTGCTATCCTGGACTCGTGACTCAAACCATCCAGGCCATCCCCTGGCTCCCAGCGCACCTGCTCTCCTTTTGAGTTCTCAAACTATCATTGCCAGAAGGGTTATTTTGTAGTCATCGTTTTTGGGATGCTTACTCAGTGAAGAGAGTTTTTTTTCTGAAATGTGCTTGTGTGACTTACTGTAAGGACTGGAGAACAGAAAGGGACATTGACCTTGTTTTTATTTTCTACTCTCTTAAAGTCAAGATTCACCAGCATATATTCTTAACCAGAAAAAGTACATGAGGCAAAGAAGGCAAACAGAAAAAAATGTACGCATTAAAAAAAAAACACTTTTGGCAGCTACATGAAGGCCATTAAAACTGGTGTTTCTTTTCAAACAGTTAAAAAGGTCACAACAGTAAAATATGTCACTCTAATTGGAGGTCACAGTCAGAAGCATGGATTTCTAAGACAACTGTGCTGTGGCATATTTTTAATTCTTCTGGGAAGATATCCACAAAAGAATAGGTGGGTTGAATGGAACTCTACTCCTGGTTTTTGAGGAATTTCCACACTGACTTTTACGGTGGTTGCACCAATCTACACTCCCACCAGCAATGTTGAAGGGTTCCTTTTTCCCCACAGCTCCTCCAGCTTTTGTTAATTGTTGATTTCTGGATGACATCCACTCTTTCTGGAGTGAGATGAAATATCAGTTTTGTTTTAATTTGCATGTCTCAAATGATCAGTGACGTTGAACATTTTTTCATGTATCTATATGTCATTTATACCTCTTCATCTGAGAAATGTATGTTCATCTCAGTTGTGCATTTTTGGGTTGGGTCTTTGAATCTGGGGCAGTCAGATTTTTTCAATTCTCCATATGTTGTAGATATAAGCCCTTTGTCTGTGGGACAACTGCCTGTAAACTTTTCCCATTTGGCAGGTTGTCTTTTCACTCTGTTGATGATTTCTTTTGTTGTGCAAAAAAAATTTTTTAATAAGGTGGGGTCCCATTTTTTGATTCTCTGTTCTAGGGTTTTTTGTAAAGTCTCTGCCTATACCTATATCTTTGAGATCTCTACCCATTTTCTCTTTCAGTAAATGTTTACAGGAGCACAACCTAAAACTCGGAAAAAACTCAAATGCCCATCAACTGAAGAATGGATAAAAGTTGTAGATTTTTATATAATGGAGTACTATTCAGCCATAAAGAAGGCTAGATTTGAAATTTTTACAGGTGATTGGATGCAACTCCAGACCACACTCATAAGTGAAATGAATTGGACCCACGTGTGTAAACGTCATGTTGTCTCCCTAGTGTGAGAAACTGAATGAGTAAATAAGATCCAAAATGAATAAGAGATATGGATTGGGAAGAAACTGTTCAAAAGTAAAAACAAACTGTGATTGGGAAAAAGCGAAAGAAAAAAAGAGAATATATATATGTATATTTATACACGAGATAGTTAAGATGATTATCCAGATAGTTTCTTATAATTCATTGAAAAGAAACATTTGTGCTAACATTTGTTTCAACACAATTTCACACCTATATCTTGTACTCTGAATAACTACTGCAAAGGCAACAATATGCAATGTATTAATTCTTGTAAGTGTCCTACTAACCTGTTTTTAAACTGTTTTACTGTTATGAAAAAAAGCTGCATATATCTTAGTTACTTTTCTCTTTGCTGAGACAAAATACCTGGTACCCAAAGTTAAAGAGAAAAAGATTTATTGGGCTCACAGTTTCTGGAGTTTTCAGTCCATAATCAGCTGGCTCCGAGGCAATGTGGTGTGACAGGGGCATCACAGAAGAAAAAACACTCACAGTATTCAGAAGGTAGCAAAGTAACAAGGAGGAGTCAGGACTGTGTCCCATGTACTGTGTGCAGGCTACCTGCCCTAGAGCAAGTGTAGCCCTCATACCCTTAATCCTAGCCAGAACCATGCCAAACCAATCCATGGACTGATTTACCAATCCCACACATTCTAGACTGAGCTACCTTTGAAAAAGTCCCATGATGCTTTTGGGGGGAACATCTAGACACAGACCACAGCAATGTGTGATTCACTTTGCCTCTTAAGTGGTCATTCCAGCCGTCCTCTACCTGCCTGTGTGGTTTGGGAGGTTGACGTTTTGTTGACCCCTTGCTCTCTGAATCACAGTTGCATTTGACCAAGGCAAGGCACCTGAACCAAACGCAGGAAGAGAAGCGAGGGGCGATTCCTCCTGCACAATAGCCGCAGTTTCACTACCAATGACCTGAGAGGCAGAATCTCACACATAGCTTTAGCTCTCTAGGTTCCACTTTATTCATCAAGTCTAGAGATGACACTAACTTCCAGTTTTGTTATTTTCTGAGTGCTTTCCCACCCCCAGTTATCCCCTAGCCTTGCTGGTACCACTGTAAGTAGCCTTTTTGAAAAACTCCTCAATTAACTGAGTATGTCATCTGCTTCCTCCCAAGTCTTATGCGTTGCAGTTGGTTGCACAAATAGTCCTAAGGCACAGTCCAGATTCCATTAAAGACATTTGATGAGTACAGAACTCTTCCAGGGGAAGAGGACCTCTGCTAGTCTGCGGCAAGTTGTGCCTGCTGTCTTTACTGAAATACATCAGCCTCTGGCATGTAACATGAACCTACTGATCTAGAAAATATGTCCTTTTAGTTTTCATCAGTGAACATAACCCATGATGCGTCACCTTTGCCCAGAAGCTCAGCAGCATGACTTTGCTGTCTTTTATGGAGGCTGTGTCTGATCTCTGACGTGTTGGGGTCTAGACCAGAGCCATGCTCTTCAAAGTGTTATCTGTGAACTGGTCTCTGGCTCAGGTTTCTCACTTGTCCCCAGTGAGTTAGGAAATTTGCACCAGAATGAGAAGTAGGTCACTAACCACACTGGTTCAACTGACAGGTATTTTCTGTTAGAAAGTGTTTTCTCCTCAGTGCCACAACTTACCTTCTCCTTACCTGTAAAGAGGTGAAAGCTCTTTACCCCGTTGATGCAGGCAGATACTTTCAATAGCTTGCTTTTAGCCTAGAAGGAACTTGAGGGACTTGCTAGCATGTTAGAGTGTATTAATTTCACCCATGTCACCAGGATGAGACCATCAGGAGTACAAAACCATGAGCAAGCAAGGGAAGCAAACCGCATAAACATTCTCAAATCTGTGACATTATGACACTTCTGATGTGGGTGTGAAACTGCCAGCCTGTTACTTCTCAGATGAGAGAGAAGTTACATTACTCCGCACAGCCCATGGAAGAAGCCCTCTCTCCTCATCTGCTTCACAGAAATGGGGACCCCATGAAAACCCTGCTTGGATATACAACCCCGGTCCACCCAGCAGGTAACCCGCAAGGATGCCTGTTCCAAGAGATACATGGAGTGAGAGGAGATTCTGCAGCTTGTTTGGGCTGCTGCTGAGCTGGCCTGCCCCTGGAAGCATTTGCGACTGACAACAACACATTGCCAACAGCAGTAACATCACACTGCTGGCATTTGGGCTGTTTCCCCTTCTGCCAACCACTCCTTTCCACAGCTAAAGCTCCTTTAGTTTGCTGCCTGGGAAAAAAACAAAAACAAAAAAACACCAAACCACATTAAAAATGGAACTAACACCCCAAACAGGATTATTATGATGCAGAACCTTATAAAATTGAATGCATGTTGCAGTATTTCATTATTAGATGTAGAAGGCCTGGACAGTCAGAGAAACCCCAAATTAGTGTTAGGCTGGGAGCTTCACTCCTCCTCCTGTATCCTCGCTTGCTCTTCCCTGCCTCTCCCCAACCAACTGCTACAGCTATGGCCTCGCCTTGCGGAAGAACTGAGGCTTTGTTAGCTAGAAAGCAGATTGCTTGCTGGCTTGTCACCACCACATCTACCCTTTCCTTTGCACAGTGGTTAGAACAAGGGTTGGCACACAGCTTCCTGTGGCCCAAACGAGCCTGCCACGTGTTTTGTATGGCACTTGAGCAAGAGTCTGTTTTTCATTTTTAAATGAGAGAAAAAATGTCAGAAGAAAAATAAGTGTGTAAGATGCCCACATCATCTGAGGTTCAAATATCAGTGTCTTGGGGATTTTCTGACTGTAAAAGCAATGCTTCTGAGAAAGCTCTGGGCTGTCCCGAAGGTATTTGTCTAATCTGCTCTGCAACCTTTGGGAACTACATGGGCCAGGTTTCCAACTGGAAGATTTAGATCACCACTAACGAGAGGAGTTCAGAAATTCTAGAGGACTGGGAAAGGAGGCAGCAAAGGCAGAACCTTCCACAAGGTGAAAATAAACAGCAAGGCACCAGGAATCAGTGGATTGGAAGTTTTGCCGGCAGCTCCGATGGACTGGCCAGCCAGGCTCAGTCCGAGCACAGCCACTTTCTGTCCTTTGTGATGTCCCCAAGCCTGATGGCTGCTTTTCCCCGGGCTTCATTCTTTCCACCGTTCCAAAGATTGTCAGGAGCCTCACTTTCCAATGCTTAACCTTTTACTTCTGGGAATACTTGAAAGAGGTGGTTCTAACTTTCTACATAAAACTTGACTGGGTCAGTTAAGAAAGGCCCTGAATCAGTGAGAAAAAGGTATCACACATTGCTACAGAAATGAGCAAAACTGTGCTCCGAGGGGGCAGATGATAAAGTACTTTTCATCTATGCAGGGAAATAAGGTCACATTGCCTCAGGAAGGCAAAAGGGATCTCAAATCTGAAACAGCGTCTTGGCAAAGGTGAGATGTGTTGTGGGAGTGAGGGACAGCAAGAAAGCGGTGACTCTTTAGCAGGAGGGACAGTGTGCTGCTATAGCTGGAGTGCCTGTGGCCTCAAAGCCCCTTGAAGTCTGATGGCCACATGGTCAGTGTCAGCAAGTGAAATCTTTCAGATGTAACCAGCTGTGCCCCCGGGTGCCCCCCTGTAATGTACTCATACAGAAGAGCATATCCAGGATCTGTTTGCCCTTTGTCTGTCAGTCCCGCCTCCTTCCACAGGAGGACTAAGGGAGAAGACACTACCCGGCCCCTGCTCTCTGCTCTTGGACTCCCCACCCACCAGAAGTGTCAGAACCCATTCTTAAAAAACTAGCGCACCTCAGGTCTCTGCTATAGTGGCACAGAGTAGACTTGGGCATTATAAAGAGAAAAATGCCAGTGGGATTGAAAGTCACAAAGCAAAGTGCCAGAGAAACCTGAAAAAGTCAGAGAGGCGATCTATGCAGAACACTTCAGACTGTGTTAGGGATTATGGTTTTTCTCCTATGAGCAGCAAGCAGGCTTTTTTTTCCCTGTGGGCCATAAAAACTTTATCACAGATCACTTAAAAGCTGGGGCTTGACTAATGGTTGGGAGAATTGTGAAAAATGAGACCCTGACAAAAAAGGATAAGATATCTTGGTGAACTGTGTATCAGCCAGTTTTTCTGGAACACAGTGGGAGATCAATTTAAAGAAAAAGTCTAAAAGACCAGACATGGCAGGAATTGGGGCTTTATTTTATTGGTGGTAAAGTGTTATCCAGACAGCTCAGCAGGCATTTTTCTGGGGCGTGTGGTCTGTGTGTGTGTGTGTGTGTGTGTGTGTGTGTGTGATAAAATAAACTGAAATATAATATTTGAATTAAGAACGAGAACTACTGTTAGCTTTTGTTAATGATAGGGTTTTGTGGTTCTTCAAGTGAGACAAAGGCTTAAAGATACAGGAAATTGGTGGCTTTGGTAAAGTAAAAACTTGTAGTTGTTTCATATTCAAAGGAGGTGTTGCAGGTTTTTTTTTTTTTTTTTTTTTTTGTAATACCATTGCCTTAGCAATAAGGGACTACAGATTATGAAATTTGAACAGCAAAGTGAAAGGCCGACCTCAGCGCTGTCTGTAATCATCAGGTCTGCCAATCTGATAGAAGGCAATGAAATGAAGGCTAACTAAAGTTTGACTCCAGACCTTCAAGTCATGAAAGAATCATTGAAATTTAAACCCACAAGTACTGTTTATTGTCTCAGAAAGAAGAAAACCTTTAGCAAAATAAATCCATATACATCTTTAGTGGCTTGGTAAGAGCAAAGTATTCTTCTAATGAGGCTAAGGGTAAATTTTCCTTAAAAAGCAAAGCAAAGAAAAAAGGTCCTGAATCAGAGATCAGCATGCAGGTAACCTGCTGGGAGGAGCTCGGAGAAGCGAGAACCATAATGTAATGCTCCAGGAAAGTAAGACTAGCCAGAGCAAGGAATTTAATTATGACCCAGATGAAACAGAACAGGCTGGTGCTTGGGGGTTGCCTCACCTGAGGCAAAGGAGCCAGACCTTTCAATCTTCAGCTCATCTATTCACTGGCTGTGTGGTCAGCCAGGAGCTGGATCATAACCTTTGCTGAAGTAACACCTACAAATAGAAAGCAAATCTTAGAAAGACTTGACTGTCTATAGCCCATGTTTCTGGTTGCTGTGATGTGTGCCCTGGCCACACCAGATCTAGATGCCGTGTTAGTGATTTAATAGGAGATATTAGGATGACCACCGACCTCACTTACATTTTCTAGGTATTTACTGTTATGCTGTTTCCCCAAGGTATATTTAGATCTAATTAATAGATAATCTGCTCCTTAAACTACACAATTTAATATGTTCTAGTACACTCAGTCAGTCAGTTAATAGTATTTTTGGCTTATTGTCTTAGGAGGAATTTCAAAGAATTCTCCTTGGCTTTTCCTGCTACCCACAATAGCTTTTGCAGAAAGCAGAATCATGGTGGAGTCGTGGCCAACTCCTAAGAAGTTCATTTAAGTTCATTGAGTCTGACATTTAGGCAAGAGGAAAATGTTTCCAGGTGTTCCTTGGGCCAAATGAACTTCACAGCGAGTTGGGCTTGAGTCAGGACCATGTTTCTCGGCTCCCTCTTATGCCTTATCAGTCTAATGGAGCAGGGAATGACGACACCTCCTTACAACAGTGCCATGAACGTCTTACTGCTCCAGTTTCCAATCTTTCCGGTGCGCAGTTACTTGAGCACATGGTCACTGTCCCCTCCGGAGAAGGGCTGGGACATGACTACTCACATATCTGCAATGGTGCAGCAGCTTCCCGGCTCATAGTTTGGGTGCCTCCTTCAGTCAAAGGATTCCAAGCCTAAGAACTAGTTTAAGTCTTAAAAAGGGGTAATGAATCATGCCTTGTTATTAAGGCAGATTCCTAACTGTCACAGGGCATTGCTAAACTTTTTAGGCCTGCTAAACTTTTTATATCATTTGTGCTAACAATGTCTATATTTTCACTTCATTTAAAGTAAGCCATCACTTTTTCCAAGCATACTAGAATCTTTATGTCCAAATTGGCACCATCTCCTCGGTTCTTGCCAGAACCTGAGATGCTGTATGTAGTGATCCCATCTCAGTAAATGCATTCTTCCCAACTTGGCAGTTCACCCTCTTATAACCGCATACTCAAGATCCAAGCTCACGTATAGATCCCAATTCTGACTCATACATCTTGCTTCGGTTCTTCAGTGGCCTGCAGTTGCCTGACCTTTTATGCTGTGATCCCATCCCAGGTATTTTCCCATCAGTCAGTGAAGAACGTAGAGCTACATCCTGAGCTGCTACTCTGTCTTTATGCCAGAATCTATGCTTCGCCTCCAAGCAAGGGGACTGTAATACCCAGTAATAGTAAGCACTGAGATAGTTCTGTAGCCCAGTAAAATTCCAGCACATGGGAGGCTGAGCCAAGAGGCTTGCCACAAATTCAAGAGCAGCCTGGACTACCAAAAAAAAAAAAAAAATTCCGTGGTACTTTTTCCCTCAGATGGCTCCACGCCAAGTCACAGGGTCCTAGGCTTTTTCTCAGCCAGTGCTCTGACCTCTATATATCAGAGCTGCCTAGCTTGAGCATGTTCTTTTGTTAATTAATCCTCAGGCTTTTCTACATGTGAGCTTCAGGAAATGAGAGACTCTTCTTGGTATCAAGGAGATTCTCAGGCTTCATTCCTTTACTTTATGTTAATGGTTCATCACCATCAGCCTTGTGTTATCGTCTCCTAATATGGCATTTGTCCCTTTATTAACCATTGAAGCCTAGCATAATATTGCCTCCACCAAATCTCTCAAGATCTCACGAGATCGCACCTGCCAGTGTGCTACATTTCAGCACTATCTCACCCCAGGTCACAGTGGCAAAGTTTCTAAGAATTTCACCACAGACGCCTCCCAGGGGCTATGAGGCTCCACCTATTTCCAGTAATGCGGGTTTTGCTCCTATGTGGTCATCAGCGGGTCTAGTTTCAAATTCACGCATTAAGTGGGCTTTCTTGCAGTGTATCACAAGCTCTCTTAGGCTGCGTGATGGTTTGGGTCACAAATGTCTCCTTACAGCTCATGTGTTGAATGCTTGGTCCTCTGTGGATGATGCTACTGGAGGTGTGGAGGGTTTAGGAGGTGAAGCAGCCTGAAGGAACTGGGTTACTGGGGATGTGACTGTGAGTGGCGTATGGGGACCCTTACCCCTTCTCTGCTTCCCAACTGCCTCTGGACGAGCAGCTTGACGTTACTCTGTGTACCCTGCCATGAGGATTATTACTTTGCTACAAACCCAAATAACACTGGAACTAGTTGGCCATGGACTACAATTTCTGAAACTGTGTGTCAAAAATAATTTCTTTCTCCTTCTGAGCTGATTCTTTCAGATAATTTATGACACAGACAGAAATCTGACCAACAGAATAGGATTCCCTATGAAACAGACTCCAGGATTCCAGGATTTGCATGCAATTTGGGGGTCTTTCTTGGATCCAGCACAAGACAGGATGAGAGAGGCAAACTAGGACAGAGGATGTTGGTGAACTGTGATGAGTTGCAACCAAGACCTTAGCTGGTATAATGGAGGTTTCTGAACTTAGGTAATCCTTCAGAATTGTTTTTGTTAAGGGGATAAAAATATGGCTGTTGGTTAATGTCGAACATTTCCCAAAGAAGTGCCATGATCTTGATCCAGCCTACTGTTTTCAGCCAAGAAAACTTCTAGAGACAAACTCAACTGGAGTTATTGGCAGCTATGCTCATAGCAGCTGAAGGAATTAATGCAATTGTCCCGAACACTTAATATTCATTTTACTAAAAGAATAATGCTAAAAGAATAATGAATACGTGAAGCCAATGTATTTCCAAGCCTTTTTGAAAAAGAAAAGTATGCAGAAATATATAATCTTGTAATATTTGTATTACAAGAAGTAAGTACAAAGATAAAAGAACAGAAGTGCTAAGCCTTTGGGGCCAGCCCACCTTTAATGATTCATATTTTCCCTCCAGCTAAATTTGACTTTAAAGAAATCCCTGCCCACCATACTGGGTTTGAAGACCCAGAAGAGATGGGCACTGAGAATTTAATAATAATGCTATAATCAACTTTGGACAGAGGAAATTTTTCAAAACTGATGCCCCTGGCATTAGGAGTTCTGGATTCTTAAAGAAATATGGGGGTAGCGACACTTGTGATTTTTATCTTAACTACTTTTGAAACATTTTGACTGGTACTGTTTTGTCATTTGAGACGTCTTCCTTATGTAAACATTAGAGGACACATAAGCTGAATCTAGAGTGCTTGGGTGCAAGACCTACCTGCCGCCTAGTAGGTGGGTAATGTCATGTTCCTTACTGTCTCTTCTGTGCCTCAAATTCATTGTCTTTAAAATGGGAATCCTACATCTACACAGGGCTTGGCTGTGAAAGTTAAATAAGTACACTGTACAGTGTGCAGCAAAACGATTAGTGATGATGATAATTCTGTTGTCATTTTGGGTGTTTGGATACATAGCTCTGAGCAAGATGATATCTCAACAGGTGATTGGATGCTTACTGTGTCATATTTCTTGAGTTTGCCCTGCTGTACAGTGTGCAGCAAAACGATTAGTGATGATGATAATTCTGTTGTCATTTTGGGTATTTGGATACATAGCTCTGAGCAAGATGATATCTCAACAGGTGATTGTGATGCTTACTGTGTCATATTTCTTGAGTTTGCCCATATTTCAGGCTTTACATATGGCCGCTGAAAAATATGCAACATGGTTGACTCACATTAAGTAGTCTGTGTCAAAAATAGCTGCTTTATCCCAGGATTGACATGACAAACCTAGATCCATGATACCAAATTAGAAAACTGCAATTCCCACCTCAGAGTTTGTAGTGTTCAAGTGTTTTTAGAAATCATGGGGAACATTTTACGTGCCTTCCTAAGAATCATCCTCTTCATATTGAAGTTCCATAAAATATCAGCAATATCATTTTAACTTGCTAGGGTACAAGAAGGAAAGCTTGATTTTTCTTCACTGTTGCTTTTAATGAATGTTGTTTGACCTTATCTTCATCTCTTGGTGATATCTAGGACAGACAAATCCCCCATGGATTCATAATTTTCAATAACAATTAATTACAAATGAGTTTATGACTTTCAAAACAGATTGCAGCATGATCTAAATCTTACTGCAGTAAAAATCCTTCCCTCTCTGCTCATGCTGATTGTGGATCTGTGGTCTTGCATTGATAGAGGCCCTATTTATTTGCTCTTTCTCCTTGTCTCACAAAAGAGAAATCTGAAGTATCATAGTGAAAGCCAAAAGGAATTAGAAGCAGGGTGTAAATTTTCTATGTTTTCATTTTTTAGTTCTTGATCAAACAATTCTGTTTTCTCTTGGAAGTCACTGGCAGATGGGTTGTCCATGTCTGCTTTGTGACAGGAGCACAATAATTACACTTCACCATTGTTTGCTTTTTGGAGAACTTGTGGGAACTTCTGTAGCCCTGATTTTCTGATCTTGATGCCTGTCTTTCTGGTTTACTTCGGCTTGGGCCCAGTTCAGCTCCTACATTGATGGGTATGCTCCATGTTGAGTATTTACTAACCTTCTTCCAGCTTGCAGGCTGTCTTAGTATGTGGGACTTTCTACATGGTGAAGCCTGACTCTGCCAAAGCGTAACACTGGGAATGGTGGCTGCATTTGGCTCCCTGTCTGCAGACTCTGCCATCAGGAGCTGATTCAGCTACCAGTTTAACTCCAGCATCACCAAGACGAGAGGCAGAAATATGACTCTGTGTTCATATCTGATTGCAAACTCCTGAGGCTATTAGTGGTAGACCTCTCTTATGTACCTCTCCTTACACAGTGAACTAAGAAGGTCTGTGAGTCTATGTATTTTTCCAAGTGTAGAAGTGAGAAAATCATCTCTATATTGTTCTCTCAAGCAACAAAGACAGCACTTACACAGATGGGGGAAGGAGGAAGGAAGATGGGGAAAGACGTAGTCCTCTCCATTAGTCTATTAATAAACACATGAGAAGACTGCTTTGTGGTTAAGAAACAATTTTCACATCCCCCATTTCCGTTTTATACAATTTGAAAATGGAGATTTGGGAGTCTGAGATGGAAAGACCATGAATCCACCTGGGATACACATGGTAAGTTCAAGGCTGTCCTGGACTATGTAGTGAGACCTTGTCTCTAACAGACATATTAGTAAGTTTTTTTTTTAAGTCGTCAGACATGTATATATTGGTTCTTCTTTATACTGAATGTATTCCTGTCATCTATCATTTATAAAATTGCTAATTTAGCCAGAATTTCAAGAGATCAAGGAAGGTTTAATTTATCTGTGGGGAGCGTCGGATAATTGAATTTCTTGTTCTTCTACCCTCTGATTTTGAGAAAAGAGAGATATAAGACTTCTAGAGTTATTGGGCAGCTTAAATAATTTAATATAAGAAATCTACAATTGTTTTTGATAGTTATTCATATATAGTAAGAATTTAATCCACGTCATCTACCATTACATAAATGTTGATATGTGTATATTTGTACATTTTAAACATGTATTTGTCAAGCGCCTCACTGTGGTACGCACTTTGGGAGGGGTAATGAATAAAATCATTCCCATAAAACTCACATTTAATACAAGGAGACAATCAGTAAGCAATCAAATAAGGCAATAATGAATAAAACAAAGCTAAATGCTATGAAGAAAAACAAGCCATGGTGTCTGCATCAGAAGCACAGAGACACATCACTATTTTAAGTGACAGCGGGACACAGTGATGCAGTGACATTTGAGCAGAGATGGGAGAATTCAGCATGCTAGCAGAAAATGTGTTAATTAAATTCAGTATTACTATCTCTAAAAGTTTAGTACTATTTTTAACTCATGTAGGTAACTAAGGCATGCAGTGAATGTAGAAAAATTTACCTTAAACTTAGTCGGTTGATTCAGATTTTCAGACTGAACACTCCAAGATCAATTTTCAACCATCTTTAATTTTGGTCTCATATAAAGTCTTAGGGCATGAACAACATACAGACAAATTCTTTGTCAGAGTACAAATAGCTTTTATTTCCAGCTGAAACCTCAGAGCCTGGCCTTTACTGACTGCATTCCTATCCACGCTCTAGTTTCTGAGCGCCATTCAGAGTGGCCCATCATGTTCCACTTAACAACATTCTTAGGCTTCTCTAGCATAAATCTCCAAAAGTTTTCAAACCAGTACCAAAAGGTTCTTTCTGATCCACATGGTCAGGTACAGTTACAGCAATTACCCCACTTCCCCTGGTACCAATTTTCAATGTTAGTCAGATTTGGGACCAAATACCTCACATGCACAATTTAAAGGACTAAGTGGTTTACTTGACTCATGGTTTCAGATTTGGTCCATGAGCTGTTGGCTGCAATTCCGGAACAGCATGGCAGAAGAGTACAGGAGAGCAAAGCTGCTTACTTCCTTATGGCCAGCAAGTAGAGCAGGGGGAAACATCAGAAAAGAAGAGATCAGAGACTAGATATAGTACTCAAAATCATGCTTCTGTGATCCGCCTGGACATACCCCTAGTATGCTTTAATAATCTTCTAAGTTTTTCTTAAACCAAGCAAGTAATCAATCCCACGTAATATCAATCAATCCTGTTAGTGAGAAAGGAGGTTAGAGGGAGCTAGAATTGATAAATTCTCTCTCTTGAAGTTAAAAAGTTCTAGTAAAATATTCTCCAATGGAGAATAGCTCTTTGTGATGGAGAATGCTGATTGTTTCCTCTCCCTGTCAGAGTCAGGATGGGATATTCTTTGCTCTGCACTGTGAAAATTGGTTCAGTGCCTGGTGATAAAACTTATTAGCATATAGGGAAAGATCTCTTTTCAAAAAGTGCTTGTTTTCTAATCACTGTTTAGGCATTAATCTGCCTACAGGTATGCGCAAATCATCATGGGGTACTTTAATAAATGTTCACACAGAGAAAATAATGACATAACCAGCAACTTGATCAAGAATCAGAACATTATTAGCATCTCCAAGCTTCCTTTTCACTTATAGCCACTACCCTCTCCAAGATAACAGCATAAATTACATTTTTCCGATTTTGAGCTTTATTTAAAGAAAACCAAACAGGAAGACTCTTGTGTCTTGCTTCTTTCAGCCAAAATAACACTTAAAGCTGTGCTACAGCACACAGAAGTACTGCATTCACCTTCATAACTGCATATGATTTCATTGTGTGAATGTGATGTAATTTTCACAATGATGAGCATTTGGATTGTGTTCTGTTTTTTCCCTGTTGAAAATAGGGCTAAAATACGTGTCTTTTCATGAGCATGTGTTGTCCTTTCTGCTATGGGTGCACCGAAGGGTGTACCTCAGATTGTAACGTACATGTTTGCTGCTGGTAGATTCTGAATGTTGAGCAGAAGTGCAAAATGACTGTAACACTTCAAACTGTCTCGAGCAGCTTATACATATTATTCATGTCACATGGTCACTGATGCTTGATATTGTCGTGTTCTTAAAGTTTGTCTTTGTGTTACAGACAAAGCAAATGATGTCATTTAAAACTCATCTACTAATTGTTAAATATTACATGCTTGGCAAACCTGAACTGCAATTTTTATGTCTCTAGCACCTTTTTGCAAAATTTCTCCAGATTCTCTGATTCCTCCCAGTCGTTCTTTCACTGTGCTACAAAAATTGGCAAATGCCCTAGAAAAAATATGGTTTTATTCTTTCTAGTATCTTGGACCATCCAATTCTGTGTTCCTCAGCAGTTCTTCATAAGTATTTTGTATATTGATGCAAAATATTTGTTTATTTTAGGTTGTTTTCATTGTTCTCAATGGGGGGCTGGGGGTTTAGCTCAGCGGCATAAGCGCCTGCCTTGCAAGCAGGCAGTCGTGAGTTCGATCCCTGGTACCGATAAAAAGGAAAAAGAAAAAAAAAAACATTGTTCTCAATGGGGAAATTTGTCTACCCTGAGCTATATCATCATAAAAAAGTGAATATAGACATCTTAGTTGATGCATTAGTCATTCATATGCAAGGGCCTCTCTAAAAATAAAATGTTTACCCTTTTGTTTGTTTCTTTGCAGAGAAAATTCTATCCACAGTAATCTTCTAAGATTATATCTCATCCATGGGACAATCCATATAGAATTATGTATTCTATATGCATAATATGCATATGAATTGTGCAGATTTCCCATTCTAAATAAAATACCATGCATACATGTGTATAGCTTTTGGAATGGCCCATTTTCAGAAGTGTTGAGAACTGCACTTAGAATCCACCTGTACATCAACTTCTCTGAGTTGATTTCGTAGAAAGACAGATGGATAAATGTGTTGACATTGTTTTGCTACCTACAAACATATCACTAAATATATGTCTGGAAGCATTGACAAGAGCAGTGCTTACTGTCGTTATATGTACTGGAATAACTGTTTGCAATGAGAAAGCATGAAGGCAAAGGAAAATACAAGCAACTATAAATGCGCTTCAACCAGAAGGCCTCAGGTACAGAACACAATAATCACAAAACTCTGACATCAGGAAGAGCATAAAGAGCATACAGGAAATTATTTTCTGTTCTTCTAGGTATTGCATTGTTTCAAAGCAATTCTTTTGCATCCAAACAAATAAAATCTGTTGAAAGGGTAAGAAATGTTCTGTATTTTTTAAAATCACATGCCACTATTACATTATCAAATTATGACATACCCAGGAATTCCTCAAAATTTAAAATTTGCTATATTAAGTGAGCTAATAAATAAAAATAATGTATTTCTGGCTTCCAGAACCTAGGAGAAAATGGAGACAGTACAAGAAGGCAGGTGTAGGAATTTTGTACCGTTTTCCCCTTGTAAGAATGGAAATTATAGGATGTGTCATATGAGAGACCCACGGGAGAACATACACTGTTCTCTTGACCCCAGCAACATTCGTTTTGTCCTTCATCCAAAATTATCTCTGCTTCCTGCAGAATGTGTATTTGATGCTACTGTATTTTTTTTTCAGCACCTGTGCAATTGTGTTAGGAGAGTCACGCTTCAGGGTGTGATAAAGTGTGAAGGACAGATGCCTGCTCTTGTCAAGGGCTCCCTCAAATCTTGCATGTGCAGGAAGGCTGTGTGCCTCAGTCCTATTTCCAGCCTTGTGGTGAGCTCACATGCACGCTCTGAGGTTGGAAAACACTCCACAGCCATCATCTCATTAGTTTTCTGAGGCTGCTTAAGGCACTATGAGCCATCACTAGGCCTAAGATTTTTGTACCAGAAATGGAGACAAAAGCCTGAAGATTGAGTGTTTCCTTCTCCTGCCCAGAAAACACAGGCCCTGAAAAGAGGAAATATCTCATTTCCCTCTGGACGGATCTAGGAAATTTCAAGGCCAAAACTGTTTGGGGATTTCAAGGCTATAGTTTATTTGACTATAAAAAAGCACTGTTGTTGCATAGTACAGTATGTACAGTGAAAACAAAATTAAGGGTGATCATTTATTGAGTACATAAACCAGACATGTATTATTACTGTTGTCGTTCTTTGTGAACTTGCTATGTGACCTAGGTTGCCCTCACACCTGTGATCCTCTTATCAATCCTACCCAGTACATATGTACCATTATTAGCCCCCAGTTGGTACATGAGAAAAAAGAACCCTGAGGATGTTATGAAAATTATTTAACATCCTGTAAAGCAGACAGATTTCCTATAATAAATAAAAGCTACTACTGATCACCAAGTTCATAGATGTCTGATTGGATCAATCCACTGAGCATGCAGACTCCAGCCTGGTTGGAGGGGTGACTCCACCTCTTCAGAGAGTCCACACTGAGAGAACTCTCTGGAAACACAGAACTGGAGATCCGCACTGGCAAGGGAGCCCCATCAGATACCTTTCCTTTGAAGGCGCATGCGTTCCGGGTCAGCTGTCCTTCTAGCACTTAGAGTTCGTAGCGCAGGAACTATTTTCTTTATTTTCTTCTGCTCACATCTCTTGTGATAATTTCATTCAGCTGTTCCACTGCCTTTCCCTGTGACTAAACTTTAGTCAGAGTTTTGCTATCCTCCCAAGGGTCCCCTTAGTTCTATAATTTTTTTAAGTAAATCATGGAATTCTGATGCAATACAGAAGCAGGCACGCCATGGTGCTGACGTTGATGAGGATGGTCCTGATGGTGATGACCAAGCTTTGTCTGCTCTCCTGTAGCTTTGGATGGACCGTAGTCTGCGACAGTTAACATTCCAGGTATGTGTGTGACAGCTATTCTTGTCCATCCAAGCTTCAACATGTAAGGAAGTACTTACATGCCCCTAAGGCTTGGATAGATAGATTTGATGTTTCCTCTGGTTGTAGAAAAAAATTTATGTTAATTTCTAAGTTGTCAAGAACTACACACAGTTCTCACTCCTTCATATTTTTGCATGTGCCATTTGCTAAACATTTTCTCACTGCACAAATATCCCCCACTGCAAGACTCCTTAGAGCACCTGACTGCTGATTTCACTCCACATGCATTTTGAAACATACGTATATGTTGTCTGAACTGTTGGCACCAAGAAACACGAGTATGAGAGCTCCTTTCTCCAAGAACTTCTGACCTGTTTCAGTAATAATCTGTAAGCTCATCAGTATCTAAGACAAAAATCTGATTCTTCTCTCAGTAGACCTCTTCTAGAAAATGAAGACATGTTGGTCCAAAGAGGTCCCTGATTTTCAATGGTTACAAAAAGCAAAAGTGCTTTCAATTTAACAACTAACTGCTATGATATGTGTCTGCCAGACACATCAAGATACCCTGTTAAACATGAATTTCAGATGAAGAATAATTTTCATTTTTCTTTGCTAAACTTGATAACCCTAACAGAGTAGATTCATATACTAATTCTTGCTTAAATTTTATTGTTTTTGAAAAAATGACAACATAATAGGAAGACAGTGAGATTTATAATCAGCCAAATAGGAATTAAATTGTGACTTAAATAATCAATAATCCTTTACTTTCCTATGCTCCCTGGGTTGAGCCACATTCCTTTTGTAGTATTCCTCACACAGTTAAAAGTCATGCACATCTTGGAGGGGAGGTCTTTTGCTGTGTGTGTACTTTTCCAGTAGTGGGCCTGCTTGTTCTGTCTACCCTTTGCTAAGCTCTAATCCATACCAAAATGCAGACATTAAATCCCCTCTTCATCTACATGCCTATCAGCAGGGTGAGCTAACCATCTTTTCCAGAGCCTCTGTGACTGTCTTGGGCTTGTTTGTATCATGGTAGATTTGGGATTGTTGAACCTTAAAGCATTTCAAGGAGGAGAAAGTAGAATCTCTGTCTCTTAAAAGACAGCTGTAAAAAAAAAAAAAAAAAAAAGAAAAAGAAAGAAGGAAGAAAAAAAAGCAAGAAAAAATATTGTATCTGTGGATCAACATAGCTCAGATGTCCATCATAGGCTCACGTGTTAGATGAAAATGTGGACACCAGCTGATGCTACTGGGAGCCCACGGAAACTTTGGAAGGTGGGGCCTAGTAGAAAACAGTAGGTCATTAGATGTGTGCTACTGAAGCATGTGATGGGACCCTAGTCCCTTCCTTACTCCCTTTCTCTCTGTCTGTTTTCTACCACGAGATGAACCATTTGCTCTTCCACGTGCCATGATGTTTTTGTTTTACCACATCCCTAAAAACAACATAGCCATGGACAGAACCCTCTGAAACCGTGAGCCAAAATAAATCTTTCCTCCTTTATTTTTCTTCTGTCAGGTATTTTGCCACTGTGATAAAAAGCTAACATACATAGTCAATTTTTCTAATACAGTGTGTGTGGAGTCCACCTAGATCCATGAGGAAATAAACCTACATCACATGGAAATAAACCTCTAGTTCTCAATGTGAATTATAGTAACAAATATGTGGTCCTTTAATTTAGTATTAATGTTTCTCAAAACATGTTGCATAGAAGGCTACTCAATAAAAATATGTAAGTCAAAGGATGCCAACAGATAAGAAGAAATAAGAGATAAAATTAAAGATGAAAATATGTTTATAAGGGAAAACACTGCTTAAAATTTAAAGGTAAGAATATGTGTCATAGTATAAATATTTGATGTAAAATATATAAGGAAATATGCCACATATAGTAGTAACAAGTAAACCCAAACAACCCTTTCTTTTTGTGCAAATGCTTTGGAATGAAAATCTTGAGAAAAATTTACTCTCACAATGGCATTTAGCACTGCCTTTTGATAGCTTATTCTATTTTTCTCCAATGTTCCCTCTCTATTCAACAAAGTTTATATTTGAAAAACCGGAGATTTAGAATATGTTATCATTTTTTTCTCCATGCATTTCCTATTCTTATATTTCACGTGTTTGTATATTTTCCTGTTCATTTACTGAGGAGATTTCAGATAATATAGTGGTTCTTGTATTTGAGATCTAAAATGTCCCATAAAAGCCTCATGTGTTCGTAAAGTGACTGGATCGTGGCAGCACTATACTCCTCAGCAGATTAGTCCCTGTCTGATGGTGTTATATTGAGCCTGGTTAAAAGATGCTGGTCATTGGGGGAGTGACATGTAAAAGCATATCTTTGTCCCAGTTCTTCCCTCTCTCACTTCCTGGCCACCGTGACATGGGCTGCTTTCTTCCAACAGGCTGTTCCCCATGCTGCTCCTGCCTTGGAGCTAGCCAACCACGGACTGAACCTCTCAGAAACAATAAGCTAAAACAACCTCCCTCCCTTTGAGTTGTGGGGCTTGGATATTTTGTCCCAGTGATGAGAAGGTAGCTAATACAGTGGTTTTGTAAGTTTATTTTTAATTTTTTATACCAAAAGTGACTCAGGCCCTCAACTTCCATTTGATTGTGAGTACTTTACTTGTAGGTAGAAAACTCCTATTCTATTATTCTTACGGCTATCCTAAGCAGAATGCTTTCTTGACTCATGATATCTTCATACATACTTCCATTTCTAAACCTCACTTGTCCCCATCTCAAAGAAATTGCTTTTTAAAATCATGCAAATTATTCAAACTTTTTCATTGTTTCCTAGAGTGCAATGGAGGGAAATATGGGACACGAACAGGGGCATAATGAGAGAGTAAAAACCACCAGGACTTTAAATGTTAAAATTCACAAAATATGCAAAATGCCTCGAGGCAATGTACTATCACTGTCTCACAGAAGGCAGAAAATTACTAAGAGAAATTTAAATGATGTGCTGGAGAATGTCAACCGCATTTGGAATGGAGATTTGGATTTTTATAGGAATTGAATACACATTTCAGTCATTAAAATGAAACACTTTGAAATTGTTTCAGATTGAACTTTACATAGGGCCAAGGAAGAAATTACAATTAAATATATCATGCCAAGTTTTTAATTTATAACATAAGACATGGGGATTTCTGAAAAGGAAGTCAAATGCAGTTTTTCTTTAGTACCTTTCTATTGTTAGACTGTCAAAATTTGGGACAACAGTTATCCCTCCACATTCACCCCATTGGAGCTCTGTGAGAATGACATGGGTGCCACCTTCACAGACACCTAGAGGGCGAGATGTCACTGCCTGCCATGTGGGTAAATAGAACTTTCTTATGTCATGGCGGCTCAGGGTAGCTAGAACGTTTACCTTGCTGGTGACGGATCCAGTATAAGAGTTTGAATAGGTAAGAATTAAGAATTGTCTGTCACCAGATTGCATCACATTGTGCTGCAAGGTATCTGTTATGCTTGATTGGTTTCAAGTGCATCATAAGTGCAGAGATTCCACAGAGATTCAAGGTAAGAGAAATTTATTTCATCTCTTGAACAAGAAGGAAAAAGGCATGAAGGGTTAATTTCATTTTGTACATCTATGATTAGCACAGGAAGGAATTGCTTGCCCTTGGTTGACAAAAATAGGGACATACGAACCTCTTGAAAGAAGAAGGCCAGAGCTCTGCAGGATGACAGCCCCTTAGGAATAAAAGTCAGAGGTAATTGTTAACTCAGTAAGGTATCTATCCCACAAAATTTACTATTTTTACCATTTAAAGTGCACAAATCAGTGTCATTAAATACAAATGTTGTGGAACCATTTCTACTTTCAGTAGAAGATGATTGCTTTTGGGGAAGGAGCAGATTTGGCAAGACTTGAAAATAATCATCAACAAGGAAGAAGAGGTGGCTCCAAAGTAACCTACAGGGAGAAGGGAGATGTGGGGCTGGTGGCCTGCCCTTCCTGGAGCGTATTGGGGGCCGTGCTCCTATGCACATCTGCTACTGAGAAATCCTGGTGTTAGCAGTTGTGATGATGCAGTGAAGCAAGACACTCCTTACACGAGGAAAACCATTGATTGCACGGACCAGGACCAGTTTTCCATAGTTACCTTCAGACAAGTCTAGCAGAGGCCAAAGCAGAGGAGATAATGAAAGGGTCAACTTTTTTTGCTCTTTCTTAGCTGCATCAACAATCTTGCTGAGTGAAAATTCATATGTGAGAAAACATTTACTCTGGGAAGGATACAGGTGATGAAGAGGCCAGCTGAAAAAAATTAAGCAAATATGACCATATTTTACTCTAATTTTGTAAAACTCATCATGCTGGTTACTTAGGCATGAGTCCACTGTTCTTAAAAACCTAGAGAAAATCAACTTTGGATTTACCTTTCAGTTAATGTATTCTGAGCAACCATGTTCATGAGTGAGGGGTTATTACATTTCTGACTCCTAGTAACTCAGACATTAGAATAGATAAGGAAAGTGACAGACCTGTTCTCATTCTAGTATTATTATAACTCTTTACTGTCAGGAAAGCCAGCTGCTTGGCTTCCTTTCTGTAAGAAATTGTCAGTTGATAGGCAAAGCTTCAAGAATAATTAAAGAAATGGGATATGTATGCTCCCTTGGGAAAATCAATCTTTTGTAAATGTATTTAAATGAATTCAGTGTCCTTTCCTTTTAATAATGCTTAGCTGGGTGAAAACATTTATTTTATATTTCGTTATGGCACTCAGAAAACTATGATGCCTTTTTAAAAAATAAATTATAGTGTGTAAGTCACAGAGGAGGCTGATTGAAAAGGAAAAAAAAAAGACCTAGGAACATTCTCTGTGAGTTTCCTGCTGTCTTATGTGCGTTTAAAGTATGCCAGATAAATCTTAAAACACTTCCTGTACCTGAGCCCATTTTGAAGCGCCTCAGAAAATGTTTAATGCTTCCCTAACTCTTATTCAGTGAGCCAGGAGGAGAGGGATTTGTATTGGCAGAAATTGGCTTTGGTAAATGCCACAGGTTAGTTCAGCAGGTGCCGTGGCATCTGTGTAAACTGGAAGAGTTTCACAGTGACACTGACTGTCATTCTCTTTGGGAAACCAGACTTCGATGCTTGAATTAGGGCAGGAATAAATGTCAGTTCATCTATTCACTTCGCACACACACACACACACACACACACACACACCTGAAACGTTGGAATACATTGCTTTTGAGCATTCTCAAGGTAGTGGTGCTTGGGTTTAGAACTGGGAGTGCACAGAGCTGTCTGGAGGACAGACAGGAAGAGGGAGACAGAAGTTTTCCGTGGGTATACTGAGCACTGCGGGTGCCCTGTGAGCATTATCTACTTTACCTCTTACAGAAATGCCCAGTGGGAGATTCAGCCACCACACTTTGCTTGTTTTGGGTTGCAGCTGGATGACCCCCAGAGCCTCATGCTCCCCTTGGTGGGAGCCATATCCCCAGATCTTTTTATTTTGAGACAGGGTTTTGTTCAGTTGCTTAAACTGGCCTTGAACTTGCCTTCCTCCTGCCGCAGTCTCCCAAGTGGTAGGATTGTAGACTTGTGCCACAATGCCTGGTTATGACTCTTCTTGAAAGAGAAGAAATCTAAGACTTGGAGAATATCATTGAATAGCATAGGGTCTGTCCAACAAGATGCTGACCTGGCTTATGTAACTTCATGAGTCTGTGACTCAACTGCTACACAAGGTGGGAAAAGAAGCCAAGGGGAAGAAAAATGAACATAAGCAGACCTTCTTGCCACTATTCATCAATGTCACTTAATACTTACTCATGTCGTGCAATTTACTGTATAGTAGAAATGGAAGAAGTTAGATTTGCGTAACTGATTTTAGTTGTATTGAAGGCAAAGAATAAAACTAAGTAGCAATTACTCAAAACCAAATGACCAGGTATCTAGTCACACTTGCTTCCTCAACCAACCTTGCCATGCCCTACCTTCTTACCTCAGCATCTCATGTAAATAAGCCAAAAGAAAAAAGATTTAATTAGTTCATGCCTCTAGAGGTTCCATTATAAGTCAATCCAATTGCTCTAGGCTTCCGCTAGTGTACCAGCTGGCAATGGCAGGAGGGATGTGGCAGAGCAAAGTGAAGAGGATGAGGAGGAGAAAAAGGTGGAAGACAAGGGGAAACAGGAGGAGGAGAAGGAGAATGGTTGAGGAGGAGTACAAGTGAAGAGTCTAAAGGCCCCACAATGACCCCCAGTGCCTGAAGGACCTTTCATCAGGTCTCCCCTCTAAAAGGTCCACAACACCTCCCAACAGTGCCAACCTGGGGACAAACTCTTTAACTCATGAACCTTTGGGGATTGTATTAGTAAACCATGAATCACTATGCTAGAATACTCAAGAATAAAACCTTAGCTGAGGAAAGGGTTTTGGGGGCTCACAAATGGCTTCAAAGCTTGCAGTCCTGGAGAGTCGGTTCCATGAGTCTGGGCCTCAGGTGAGGCAGCACAACCTGGCAGAGGGCTGTAACAGTGCAAAGCTGCCTGCCTCATAGCAGTCAGGAAGAAAGAAAGAGTACAAGCCAGAGAGGAAGGGCCAGGGAGCAGACACAAACCCCACGTTCATGACCCATTTTCAACTCCCTTTAAGCAGGTCCATGTCCTGGTTCTATTACCGTCCAACTATGGCATCAGATTAAGACCTACCTGGATCCATTGACTGACAAAGTGAGAGCTCCTGTGACCCAATTACTTTCCCCACACCCATCAATAACCAATCCTTCAGTACAGAGGTCTCTGGGTATCTGTACCATCCCAGAGACCTTCACCCAGATCCTTAGTTCTGTTCTTAGAGATAACAATTCCCACATAGAGAGCCTCATCATTAACCAAAACAAGCACTCAAGCCTCCAAGGGAGAGACTCCCACATTAAAAGCAAAGCAATAAACCCAAGTACAGTACCTGCCATGCCCTATATGAGCATTTTAATACCACAGAAAGAGCGTAAAAATTACCAACCAGGCCATGTTTCAACAATAATGTTAATTTAGAGAGTTCTTTCCTCTAGATTAGATCTGTAACTGACCACTTGATGGGAAAAATACTGAGAATATGTACTAACTGGCAGTAACTGTGACCTGAGAAACAGTGAGAGGTGTTTGTTACCCCACAGAGAGCTATGCCTGCAATGAGAGGGACTGAGGTGAAGATTGTTAGCAGCCACGGGAACATTTGAAGAGCTCAGGTCTTCTCCTTTCCAGCACAGAAGGAATCCAGGAAGAGCCCCTCAGCCCGCCTGGTACAATTATTTTCCAAACACATGAGACTTCTGGGGCCATTGTAGGATGAAACCGTAGCACCTACTGCTTATTTTAAGCAAAGGAGAATCAGCATGAACAGGAGTTGAGCAGACCCATAAGACACCTAAAGCAATAGTGACTGCAGGATCCCACACACAGGAACTCAGCAGTGGATTTGGAGACTGACGTAAGAGACCCAGTGCCATGCCCATATTTTCCAGATGTTTCCAGGTGTGCCTGGGTTCCTGTCCTGTTCTCAGCATGCTTTCAGTTCTGCGTACCATATCCTTAGAGCAGGGTCATGTTATTTGCCATTAAAAGAGTCTTCATTGACTTAGGAATTGGGACCAGAAGAACCTATGGTGTATTACAAACCAGAGATGTAAACAGATGACTGGCTCCATTCTTCTCACTTGACTGACTTCTGCACTATTTATGAGATGATTTGGGTGTAAAATCTCACTTTTCTAATCCTTCCTAAGAGTCTGTAAGGCTTGATTCTGGAAGTTGAGTAACACTGTACTTTGTCTTTACCCATCTTTGGTTTCTCTAAAAAGTCAACCATTTAATTTTTGTTTCTTTCTTTGCTTTCCATTTCCTAAATTGTATGGACTCCAAAAAATCAGTGCTTTTGTGGAGCCAAACTCTTCATTTTAATTCTGGCCTTAGAGTTTCTGTTGCTTATCAGTAGACTTGTGTTGCGTTCCATCAACTTAATGGTTTCTCTTTTGTCCTGTGACTCAGGGCCATCTGAAACAGTCACCTGGCCGTATATCATTTGAAGCTATTGGCTGCAAGCAATAGAAACTAACTCTGGTTTAAGCAAAAAGGAAATTTATTTTATGGATATTGGAGAATTCACTGGTTCTATTAGAAGTTGGACATATCAGATTTAGAGTCTAACACCACAGCAAGAGGTAATTCACTATTTTTTCTGAGCATTGTCAGCCACTCACATAAATGACCTCCATTCATTTCCCCCCTCCATCTTTTTCTTACTGCCTCAACAGTTAAGTTTTCCACGGAAAGAATGTGGCTCTCTCTTTGGTTATGTGACCTTGTCTTGGGCCATGCAGACAAACCCCTACGTGTGGTACTTGAATGGGGACTGGAATAAGCAGACACCACTCATCATTTTCAGCTCATCACAGGTGGCCCCTATGTACACCTCTGCCACGAGAGAGGTGGTCTCAAAAACGCTGGCAGTTGATGACAGGTGAGGGGGTACATACCTGTGGTTCCAGCACCTAGTGTATGGAGCAGGAGGATTGAGAGTTCAAGGCCTGGCTGGACTAGGCACTGAGACTCAGTCTTAAAACACAAACAGGAAAAATTGGAGCTTGATGGCTGACATTGCTACACAATAGATAGGCAATTATTTCCTGTATAAGGTAGCCACAGTTTTTCTGTAAAACTATTTTATTATAATTAATAATTATAATTATATAATATAATCATCATGGTTATTATAGAATATAGTTTTTATAGACTATAGTTATAGAATAGAGTTATTACATAGTTATTATATGATTATTATATATTATTAATTTATTATATATTTATCTGTTTTCTAGAGATAGGTGTGAAAAGTCTGACTTGTGGTGAAAGCTGTGAATTTTCCAAAGCTCTGCATCTGGAACTTTAGCTCTCTCAAATGTCCCAATCAAACTTCTGAGATCAAATGATTGTGAAAGGTCAAAGTTTTTAATCGATTTAGGACCCAGAGGCAGCCATGATCTCATGACTGAAGATATTCATAAAAGAAAGCTTCAGAATTGCTTCTGAAGTTATAAAAATGATTTCCTAATCATTCTAAGCAAGATGGACTATTTTGAAGGTGATTGATGGCATTGCGTATTTTAGTGAAACTTAAATATTCTAAAAAATATTTACAGTATTTTCTGGCACACCTCATCTTGGAAAGAACAAGTCATTTTCTTGATGTAGGCAATAGGATTTATGGCAGAGCACTAGAAATGTGGTAAATTCCAGCTGAGTTTGGGCAATTTCAACACCAACACTAAAGGAATAGGATATTGTGAGCAAAAAACACCATCTTATTTAAAAGGTGCTTGTTGGAGAATATCAAAGATATGTGACAACTTGTTATTTAATAAGGAAGATGATAGCTTTTCTTTTAATGTTTGTTTAGTATTTTTGAACCTTTTCCAACTCTGAATTTCGTGTACTAATCACTCAAATGAAGCAGGCTACACTGTATGCTTGGGTTTTCTTTTACTTCTCTGTTGACCCAGGTCTTGATGCATTGTACTGGCTGACTTCAAATTCCTGCTATCAAGTTATCCTCTTGCTTCAGCCTCCAGAGTAGCTAAGACGACAGGTGTATGCATTACCAAGATTGAGTTTTCTTAAGATGTTAAGGTTTATACCTAGACGCTCCCCCCCCCCCCACACAAAGCCTTGTGCTCCATAGATGGGGCTTTGAGGAGCTTATTGGATCACCAGGTGTGATTCTCCTGATTGGATTTGTGCATTGATGAGTTTATAGGTAATCGTGATGTGGGGAGGTGAAGCCTGGTTGGAACAAGAGGGTCACTCCTTGATCCTCCCTTGATGCCATGGACTGTTTTTCTTCTGCCTCAGAGTTAGGCAACTGTGAACTGAAATCACTACAAACTGTGAGCCAATATAAATCTCTCTTTCCTTACAGTTATGGGTGTTAGATATGTTGTCCCAGCAACAAAGAAAGTAAGTAAAATTGATGTTTTTGGGTTTCCATTGAGAAGGAATTGACTTACTCCAAACAAAAAGGAAAACAAGGTGAAATAACAAGGTGATTTCCACGTTTCTCATCTCTCTAAGCCTGCTTACATTGCTCAGAACTTGAATAAGATGTAGACTGGCTTCCAAAGGTCAGGAAGAATGGATCAATGCTTTCCAGAACCATTAACCTTCTGATGTTTTAGATGTTATGTTATTTGAAAGCAAATATAGGGTCACCTGTATGGAGTCATATATGTTGGGGCCATCAAAAAATCTCTAATATCTAGCACAGTGGTTGGCACTTGCAATGCATTATATGGAACACTCCAATATCTACTTAGTAACTAAATGAATAAATGAGTATTTTACTTTAATTACTAAAACTAAAATTTTATATGACAATTGAATTCATGAGTCTGTTTTCTTACTTAGAATGCCTAAGAAACTTAATGCTAAACTAAACACTTTTTCAGTTTAGGGAATAAACATTCTCCCTACCTTTGAGGTCTTTTAAGAATGGCAGAAGCCTGACTTGGGATACCTCCTTCCTTTGATGATATTAAGTATGAACCAAGTGACATATAGTTTTGCTTACTAAATGTAATCTTATTACTTGTATTCATTTGTGGCCTTTCTTATTCTTAATTTTGAGACCCAGTAGTGTTTGATGTGTGTAGTCATGTTGTGTTCACTTTCCATTCTGCATTGCACTCTTTCATGTGAATATTTCTCAAGGAATTTATTCCTTCTACTGTTATTCTGGATGATTTTTAGTTTGATTTTGAATCCCAGGAACATTCATATGTTATCATGCATTTGGCTATTTTCATATAGGAGAACAGAATTATTACCCTAGAATTTAATACTCATATATATTTTTGTTCATTCTTCTGTATTGTAGAAAATGGTAATTAAGAACCCTACTGCTGAGTGATTTGGAAGTCATCAGTTGTGGTAACTGCCAAAGAATTCCAGGCTGAAATTCAGACATGGCATGAAATTGGTATGAGCAGGTAACAAAACTGTACTGGAGGAGGAGGCAAGAAGGAGCTTTGGACCTAGGTAAACTTGGAAATGACTGGAGCCTGTTAAACTAAATACAAAAGGACCGGCATAATTACTGTACCCTAATTGGTAAGGTTATTTCTCACAAAAGTGCTTATATAAAGTTTAAAACTTCTAAATATGTTTGCACATTTATACTTCGATTTATAAAAACAATTGAATGGGAGATATGGTAGTCAGGTTTACCACAATTGGAGCAAAGACTCAAAATAAGCAGAACAAAAAAGACCAAAATAACCTTGTAGTTTTGGTTTAAAGTCAAATATAATGGAGGAACTTATAAATATGCATGGATATATAGACATATTTATAGATATGCATGTATACCACAGTCAAAACTAGAACAATGTGAGGCAGAAAATAAGGATAAAGTTTCACATCATAACCAAAAGTATAAAATAATATTGAAGAGTCCATGCTGACACAGACATGATTGAATAAATTATGGAGGAGAACACATGGATCTCTCTTGCAGAAGGGTTTTAATTACTTACATTGGTGCTGCTCTTTTGATCTGAAACAGGAGTGGACTAGCCCCAGTGACTTGCTCTCTTGGAAAAGGGCTGAAAATTGGGTAAAAGCATCACTACAGCGGAGTAGGCTGGCAAATACTGAGATGCGAGCACATGGGGAGACGTGAAGACAGAGCTGGGCAGGGGACTGTGCTTGCTTCTTTACAACAACTCACTCTCTCAGCCAGCAGCACCCTTCCTTCCTACGGCCGCACCCCCAACAAGCTAAGGAACTCGTACCTCATAAATGTTCCCCCAGCTTAGGCATCACTGTTCTAGGGGCCAAGATTCCAGCACAGGAGTCCTTGGGGGACTCAATGAAACAATACCCATAGCACAGAGCTAGAGAATCAATGTTCCCGTCATCAAGGATAAAAACCACTTTGATGACATGTGCCTTGGATTCGGTGCAATGACAACAGCATTTCACCCCTATGGTTTTCCTCCCAAAAGCCACAACTCTGGTTCAACAACGAGAAAATCATCAGAAAAACCTAGCGGTGAGCGACTTACAAAGCACCTGAGCTGTACCCCTCAAGTGGCCAAAGTCTCCAAAAACAAGGAAAATCTAAGAAAATCTCAGAGCCATGACAGCCTGGGAGACATGAGAACTAAATGGAATAGGAGCCTCAGAGAAGACTGTGAAAAGGAAGAAGGGTGTTAGCCAAAAGATGATGAAATTCCGGTAAAATATGGCTTCTAGTTAAAAATGACCTCAACATGGCGTGGTGGTACACACCTGCAATCCCAGCACTCAGGAGGATTGTTGTGAGTTCAATATTGGCCTGGGCTATGAAGTGAGCTCAAGGCGAGCCTGAACTGCATGGAGAGACCCTGTCTCAAAAAGATGAAGAAACAAAAATCTCAGTATTTGTTTCCAAATTGTGACAAATGTCCCATGGTAACATTAAGTGTTAAAACAGGGCATAGTAAGTATGCGTTTGAGTATACAGGAAATCCTTACAATATATTTAAAACTTTTCTGTGAATTTTCAATCTGAGCTAAAATTAGATAGTTATTTGACTTTTAAGAAAACAATTGCTGTTCTACAAAGACAAAGTCCTCTGATTATCTCCCCTGAGGCATGGTGATGGCAGGAACAGGTTCCCTAATCAATCCTTTGTTCCTATCAGACAGCTTTGTCCTAGAAATAACCTCATGGGAAATGCATAGAAATGTTAAACTCTGATAAACAGCCATCGGAAAACATACTCAGGTAAGGTGTTTATATCAAGAATCACATTCTCTGACAACAAACTCGGGAAGAGAAATTCTTGGTTCCTAAAGAATAACATAAATGCATCTTCCAAAGCAGTGAGCTCACAGAATGGTGAGGCACACTGTGCTGTCTCAGAGTTTAACTGGAAAATGTGATCACCGAGAAGGTAATTTGGGAGTGGGTACCGGGGATCGAACTCATGACCTTTCGCTTACCAGGCATGTGCGTATGCTGAGCTAAAGCCCCACCCCCCGAGAAGGTAACTTGAACTGCAACTACAAATCTTCATGAAAAATCAACCCCTATAACAGATTTTCATTTCATTTGTTTTTGGCTCTTTCATATATTTCAAAAATAAAGGGGAGATGCTAGAAAGTAAAGAAACCTAAAATCCCTCTTTTTCTTTAGAGTGAATACATAATTTGGTATTTTTCTAGTCTTCCAGTCCCTTTCTGTGAGATTTTTACTCAGGGGACATTTACTCTATCGACTAGAGTAATTGCTGAGCAGTTTGTGTCCCAGATTTTGCTGTAACTTTTCCACTTGGAAGAGGATTTTTTGCTCGAAGTGTGCTGTGCAAGCTGAGGTTGTGTAGCAAGGACGCATTAGAAAGATATAACATTCTCAGCTCTGTTTTGATGCCTTGTCAAGGGAGCAAAGTGGGTCCTTCGGTTAAACACTTTAGGAAAGGGGGCCCCTGGAGCAAAGCTGGGTCACCCACCACTCTCTTTAATGGATGTGTGTGCTGAGGTTTCAACTGTTTTCCTTTCTCTCTTTCCCTGTAATCAGTTTGATACAAAGAGGTGAATGTGGCTTAGTATCCCAGAGCCTTGATTACCTGTTATCTCTAGCTTGACTCAGCTTAATGGCACCAGCTGAATGAAACAGTAAGGACTACATTCATAATAACCTAGGTTTTTAAAATGTTCTATTCCCTAGTAAACTGCCTGGTGTTAAAGAAATACATACCCTAAGTTAAACTTTCCAACATGAATCATTTACACTTAACACAAATATTTATTTAATATAATTTATACCACACATATTGCTTTATTTTTCCTTCTGAAATCTAAAAAGTAAGAGCTCAACTTTTTAAGGTATTAGCAATTTATCGATTTAACTTGTAATAGAAAACTATTGGATCTATTTTTAGTCGTGCTTACCACTGAAATGTTCAATGTTAGAATGTCTTTAACTTGGCTTAGCAGTCTTTCTGTAGCACTGTATTTTAGCTTGTATTTTAGATTCTGTGAGCTATTGTAGTTCATGTGAGCATAGCCAAAGCTTATTTAGTTCATCACATATCCACCCTCTTCATTCCTTGTTGCTGTTTTGACCTTCTGTTGTATTACATTATCTGAGGAACACCCTTTAATATTTCTCTCAGTACAGATTTAAAGATTTTCTTAGTTTCTATTTATCTGAAAGTATGCTTGTTTTGCCTTTCTTTTAATAGATTATTTTGTCTACAGGTAAAATTTAAACTTAGTATTATTTTTGGCATGTAAATGATACTTTTGTCCTATATTCTGGATGCATTGGCTTTGAGGTATTTTTGTTTTTGTTTTTGTTTTCGTCTTTCTTTCTCTTTTTGGTACCAGGAATTGAATTCAGGGCCTTGCACTTGCCAGGCAGATGCTGTGTCTGCACTGCTGAGCTACATCCCGAGCCCTACCTGCTCTTCTTAATAAGTCAGCTCTCACCTTACTGGTGATGCTATGTTGGCACTGATGTTCTTTTCCTCAGATTGTATTCAAAATGTTCTTATTGACTTTGCCTTTTAAAGTTTTAGTATGATGTTCTTTGGTATGCTTTTCTGTGTATTTACCTTGAAACTCTTGTCAATTCTTGAATCTGTGGATTGACGTCTTACAGTTTTGCAAAATCTTGTCATTTTCTCTTGAAATATTGTTTCTCTCCTTTTTTCTCCCTCTTCGTGTGTTTTGAGTTATTATATACATAAGACCTACTCTTTGTGATAGAAATTTCCCTAATGTTCCTTTCTGAATATTCTACTCTCAAGGTAGAATATTCTGTCTGTAAAGGTGGATGTTTTCTACTGCCCTATACCCTGCTTGAGTCCAGACTCTGCCCCATCTGGTCTTAAGCACCAGTTATGAATTCTTCATTTGAATGATTCAATTTTTCAAATACAAATGTTTCTTTCATTCAGTGCTTTTTGTGAATAGCAATTTTCTTGTAAAATTCTGCTGCTTTTTTTCTAGTTTTGAACATGTGCACCAAGTGTATACAAGTAAATTAATGGATTCATTCATTTTTGAGACAAGGTCTCTCTTCCTTGCTTAAATTGGCCTTGAACTCTTGGGTCCAAGAGATTCCCTGCCTCAGCTTCCCCAGTATCTGGAACTATAGGTACGTACTACCACACTCGGCAAGGGTATTTTAAATTGTTTGATTGATAACTCTGATAGATGGATTTCCTCAATGCCTCTTACTTTCTCCTCTCTTTCTCCCATTTTCTGGCATCCTTTTTTGTTATTGAATCATGGATATTGCATTTGTAAGAAAAAATATAGAAGTTCTGGTGGCTTTTCCCCATGGCGAGCATTTCCTTTTCCATTAGGTTAACCTTTGGAGGCCTCAGCTGTGCAGCCTTTGAGTGAGCAGAAGTCATAAAGGGAAAAAAAGCAGGACTAAACCAAACTTTTCTCAGTTTTTCTGGATGCCCTGCTGACCCTCGGATTCTATCTACTTGAAAGAGCTAAAAACTTGACACCGTCTTTCCTCTTTGCCCATCGGTGTTTGCTCTGTTTTTCAGCTTTTCTCTGTGCCAGCTACTAACCCACAGATGCCTGGAGGGAGAAGAAACAGCAGGACTTGAGGTTCCTGCACTGTGTTATTCTGCTTAGGACCTCTGTCTTAGGACCTTGACCGTTCAGGTCCCAAACACCCCGACAGGGGTGCTGCTCCTCCACACAGCTTTTAGAAAAAATCACCCAGCTTTTCCAGTGCCTTTGGTAGGAGAACCGATCAGAGGCAAACTCAGAGCCAAAAGCAAAAATACTTGAAGATCTTTCTTTTGCATGTTGATTAGTAAACACAAATCCACGAATGTGTTCTCTATCTGAATTGATTGCTTCCCCTCTCATATTTTTAAAACTCCTTTTGGGTTTACAGAAGCATTCCATAGATTTATTGTCAAATTTATTAGTCTTTTTTTAAGACTTCAATGAAAAATAGTGCCCTTTTATCTATTGTGGTTTTTTGCTTGATTTCTTTCATTTAAATTTAATTTTAAAATTTATTAAAATTTAATTTGGGGGCATGGAACGTTATAAAATTCTTAGTTGTTTCTCAATTATTTAACAACCAGATGCGGAGTAAAATGTTTTCCCCTCTTGCTGCTTTGGAATTGCACTTTTTCCATACAGGAAATACAGTGTTTTAGACAGTCTGGCTCCTCTCTGAGTGCTCGGTAATCTGTGTTTGCATCTCCTATCTGTTTTATGACTGAGCTTTAGCAAATTATTGTACACCTTAGCACCTGAGTACTTTGTCAATGCCCTCTTCACCAGTTTTAAACCCATGACTTCCTTCATGAAGTCTTTGCCTGTGTGTCAGAAGTGGCTCCTACTTGGGTTAAGCAGCAGCACTGGAAATACTCAGTACAGAGGTGTGGAGTTCTCCATCAATGTGGCTTAAAGGATTTGGAGGCTGGAGCAAAGTTGGTGTCTCACAGGACTCTAACCTTCTGGTCTGGGAAACTGAGAGAACAGTAGTGTCATTAACTAACACTGGATAGGCAAGGGAGACAGGTTTTAGGGATGAGAACAGAGGGGGAGAGCCATTTGTCACAAGAACAGAAGCAGTGCTAGCAATTGTCAAAGAATGGGGACACTATGAAATCTTACCACCACCGGCTAGTAGGATAGAAAGTTGAGTTGGAGAATTTTATTTACAATTATGTGAAATACAGTTTGGATGAGATAGCAAACAAGATTCACTGTGGCACTAGTTCTAATGAATGCTTGGTTTTTAAGGAGTGGACCACGGTGGCCCTTTCTATAATTCAGTCTTGGGAAATATGGGAAAAGAGCCCTGAGTCCAGGTTACAAGAGAGTATGCAGCTTTTGGCTTCTTTGTGCACCCAAACCAGTTTTCCTTTATTTATCCTGATAAAGTTCAGAAAATATCACTTTCAATTGTGTACTCTAGTTCTAAAATACTACTAGAAATAAATACAAAGAGCAGAGAGAAGGAAGATTTTTAAGGAGCTGCTTTTCATAAGGCTGTCTCATCTGTTTCAACAGCAGGCATTTTAAATGCTAGAGTTAGGCCACAAGACCAGACTTGTAGAATTTTGGTCTTGGAAGAAATGTACTACTTACTTCACTTAATAAATGAGACCAAGGATGACGGGAGAAGACCAGGGTAAAGCTAGCCCGTAAATCAAAAGCAGAGCCGAGCCCAGAAAACCCTGGTTTCCTAACAACTGATCTAAATATTTTCCATCACAGTGTGGACCTTAGCAAATTCACATGGCTTACTCTATTAATTACTGCATCACTTGGCATTTTGTATCCCTCCCCCACCCTCTTCTAAGGCTCAGCAAATTTTTCACTCTGCAAGAATAAAAAGTGGTTTCGATACTCTCTCCAGAGCATCAGATTGCCAAAATGAGCTGACACAGAGCACTTTTGGAAACAAATTTCATATAAAAGCACAACATATGCAAATAAGGCACAGAGCCAAACTTTGAGAGGGACTGGAGAGATCATGAATTTGTGGGGTGCCATTTTTAAGATGAGACTTTAGCCCTCTACTGCTTCTCCTTCCCTGGTGAACAAACCATGCATAGTGAACCCCCAGTCCTGCCACAGCTGTGGGGTGCCCACCTGGACCACTAAAACCCAAAGTGAACTACTCACCAATTCTCATTTTTCGGGCAGCCACTCTCACCCCACCCCCATCCTGTTCTACTTCAGTGTCAGAAGGAAATAAAGCCACAAGGAGAACAAAAAGAGTGGTAATGCAACGGAAATTTAGAACTTTAAGCTCCCCCGTCCTGACAAACGCAAGAAGGCCACAAGATAAACTCATCCTGTACAAAATGTACCAAAATCCAGATCAAGCTAGCTGCACCCCTGGTGCTGTCTGTATTTCCCAGGCTTAAAATCCCATCCCATTCCCGCCAAACTGTCCCAAGAGCAGGCTGCTTGGTAACCGATCACTAAGGCTTCTGTCCTAAACTCTAAGGCTCTCTGCTTCTGCACTTCCTGCTTACAAACCCTATATAAACCCCAGCCCGACTGCAGCTCCGGGCTGACGCTTGAGGAAATGATCCCTGTGGGCAGCCCACTGCCGTGGGGCAGGTGTGTCCTCCTACTGCTGGGTGCAAGGCATCTTCCTTTTGGTTGGACACCAGCTCTGCAACAGTGACACCTTTTGCCTCCTGCCTCTTCCTTTTCGCTCTCCACTGCCCTCTACACAGAGGGCTGCCAAAGCCTGGTTTGGCTGTGGCGAGACATCCGCCTGCCCAAGGGAGGAATTATGAGCAAGGACCACAGCTGCAGACAAGCAGTGACACCCAGAAGCCACGCGTTATTGTAAGGACCAAGGCTCCACATCAGCCAAGCCAGAGCGATGGCATTATCACTGGAAGAATTTGTGCAGTCCCTTGACATCAGGACCCTGCCCAGGGTCCTAGAGATCCAGTCAGGCATCTATTTTGAAGGTAAGCTCTCTCTGAGTCGTTTGCTGGCTAGAGAATACAGTCCTTTGGAGGCCTACGCACCTGGGAATCCGTGGGGGGATTTTAATAGAGTATGAGTTCTGTAAAGAAAAGATAGTCATGAAGAAAAAAAGTATTAACTGAGGAATGATCAAGACCCGAGAGTGCTGAGAGGGGAACTAGGTAAGGTCTCTGTGCGTGGGGCAGGAGAGAAGGGCTGTGTGAAACTTGCTGAGATTTCACGAAGTATTCAGTCCCTCACGTGGATCGTCAATTACTTCTGCATGGTTTTTGCAACCAGTTGTAATCAAGAGCAAGAAGTATTCACATTTGTTTCTAAAATACTAAAAGGTCTTTTTTGTAAAAGCAAAGCAACCCTCAAAAGCACACGATGTCTAAGGCAGTGCTCCCCACGGTTTTAACTGCACCTAAAAGTTGCTTAAACCAAAGCTTCTCTTACTCCTTTTGCAGTGGCCTAAGCCTTAATTATTTAAGTAATGGCAGTTTTAATTTGAAAGTCTGCTGCTAGCAGATGGCATATGACTTAATCCCAACTCTTTTGGAGGCTGAGGCAGGAGGATCATGGTATTGGGACCAATGCAAATTTCAAAAATGAGTAAAACCAAAAACTAATGCCTATTCATCACAAGGAAATTTTTAAAAATCTATGTTGAAAAATCTTAGCTCAATTAAAATTATTGAATAATTGGTAAATTTTGGTGTAATTCAGGTAAGAGATCTTTAAAAACTCCAACATGTGACCTAGAATCTTTAAGTGCATAATTGAATATGCATTAGTAGAAAGAGAGGTTATATTCTAAACAATTTTACCTTTTTACTGGAAGAAGGGTAGAATTAAAGTGATGGTAGAATCAGATCTAGGCAGGTACAGAAAAATAATTGAAGAAGTTTTGGTAGGTGAATCTTTCTCGTTTACTGACAGCCCTGTTTATTCATATTAGTGTGAAAGTGGGCTTGTCTCTCAATAAATTGCACGCTAAAAACTGCCTTTTAAAATGGGCTTATCGCTAGTGATTTTGCCCAGCTGAACACCAAGTCTTTGAGTATGTTTCAGGTAGGCAAGACTAAGCCATGATACTTGGTAGGTCAGATGCCTTCAGCATATTCTACACTCATGATATTTTCAAACTACAGTAAGTTTATCTGGACATCATCTGACCATAAATCACGATGTATTTATTAGGCCTTATGAAATAAAGGGAAGATTGACAATATCAGCTCCGGGTTTTATGTGCACCTGTACGCATATGGATGCATACTCTCCTGGTCCCTGAAAAGTTAGGAATTGGTACAGGCTGTCATGGGACTATTATAGCACTTCATTTAATTCTTTTGTGAGCTGCTCATTGGGAACCAGATCATCTCTTGCTATGCAGACTATATGGCTTTGCTTCTAAGTGTTGTCTCATGATTTATGCTTTAAGACTTTGTTCAAAAAGTCTATGTCTAGAAAAATATATTATTTTTATCAGTGTTAATTTTATATTCCACAGTTGATTTTTAGTCTACTTGGAGGACATTTTCCTACAGGGCATACACAGCCCTAACCTTTCTGTTCTCTGTGTGTTGAAAGTGACCTCCAGGCACCATCTCCTAAGCTGCCCATCTTTTCCCATTGATTTGCATGGACACCACTAATCATATATTGTGCTCACAAGTGTATCGGTGCCCTTCAAACATCTCTTCTTTCTACTCGTGTAGTGTTTCCTAACAGTGTATTTGTAATGATGATTCTTAAATCAGTGTAGAGACTGACAGCTATTCATAAACATTTCAAATGTACATATGTATTTAAAAATCAATTGATTTCATAAGAAAGTAGACAAAAATTTTCATTGGATTAAATGGTTTTACATATCAACTTGGGAAGAAATTACATTTTTGTATTATTCAATGGCGCATGTGTTCAGACCATCTTCTCATGCTTTAATAGTGTACTACTTTGTTATAACTGAGACAAGTTTTCACATGTTAAGTACATCCGTGTAACTACCACTCTAGTCAAGGATCAAAGAACTACGAATGTTCTAGAAGCCCCATCTTGAGCTCTTCTTCAGTTGTTAGCCAGGTGCCCTAAATTACCTGCTGCTATGAATTTCGTCTATTGATAAATTTTATATAGGTGGAAAGTTATTGGCTGTATCCTTTCATAGCTGGCATAAATGTTTAGCATATTTGTGAAACTAAGCATTGTCCCTCATAGTTTATTTATTTTGGTATATATCATTTTCTTTTGGGTACTACAATTTACCTATTCTTCTGCTATAAGGGGCATTTGGATTATGTCCAGTTGAAACTTGTCACCAGTAATGTTGTCAGGAACATTGTTTGAGATGCATTCTTTCATGTGTATGTATTCATTTGGGTAATGAAAGATGAGCTTTAAATTCTAATTAATCTGTATGCCTGGTAACAACATTAAGTCTTTTTGATCATTCTAGTCAGAGTATAATTGAAGTGCATGGTTCTAGTTTTTATATGCTTTTTGACTATGTGGAAGTTTTCTTTATAGTATTCTTCATAGCTCTTGTTCATTTCTATTAGATTTTATAAATTTTTAGTAGTGATTGGATGAAATACATATAAAGTTGACCCTTTTCTGGTTACATGCATTGCAAATATCCTCTGTGTGTGCATCTTGACATTATATTTTCTTCTTTATAATTGTAATTATTAGTATTTATTCATTGCAGAGATTTCTGTGTTTCACTGTAGCATCTACACACATGCATACAACATGCTTTAATCACATCCTCCTCCTTTCTTTAAGTGTTGCCCCTCTCATTATTTAATAGCATCTTTTGATGTGGGGAGGTTTTTAATTTTAGTATTTTGCATAGTTAATTCATAATTAAGTTCCTTTTGTGTGTCATCAAGCAAATATTTCTTGATGCTAAATTTATAAAAATATTCAATATTATCTTCTAGAAATTCTATTATTTACTTTTACCATCAGATCTACAATCTATCAGGAATATATATATATATATATATATATATATATATATATATATAGTATTTGGCTTGAAACCCGAGGCACAGATTTATTTTTTTCTTACGTAGAGTCACTGCTGGCCCAGTGACTTCATGAAGATATCTTTTTCTAGTGCTCTGTTGTGTTGCCTCAGTCCTGAATAGCACACTCGCATTTCTGGGTCTCTTCTGGAAGCTTCTGTGTTCCAGTCCTCCAGTTCCTGCTTATTGTTGCTGCTGTTACTGGTGCTGTTGTATTAGGGACAACACTAAGGGGCCTTGCATGTGCTAGTTAAGTGCTTCAGCGCAGCCCCGTTTAAAGTTTATTTTCAGACAGGGTCTGACTAAATCACTCAAGGTGTCTTCAAACTCGCCATCCTCCTGCATCAGCCTCCTGCTAGCTGGGATTACAGGTGTGCGCCACTGTACGAGCTTAATTGCTATCTTTGCACAAAATCATTCCTGTGGTAATTAATGCTAATTTGCAACAATATGTAACATTTAATTTGTACTATGTTCGATATAATAATATGCAACAGAGCTTGGGTCTCAAACTTGATTGCACATCTGAAACACCTGAGATATTTGTAAAATATAGATGCCTGTGTATCTCCTTAAAGGATAAAGATCTAATTTTATAAAAAGGAGGTGTCATCATCAGCTTTCTGAAAGTCTCACAGATGATTTTAAAATGCAGCTGAATTTGAGGACGACTACCATAAAATAAGCTCTCCAATGCATTCTTCTTCTTCTTCAAGTTTTGCTCTTTGAATTTTCATACACATTTCAAAATTAACTTATCAGTTTCCACAGCACTCCTCCTGGAATTCTGATTAGCAGTGCACTGGTTTGCAAAAAATTAACATCATTTTAAATTAAGTCTTCTGATCCGTGAACTGGGTATCACTCTCTAGTTGTATAAGTAGATTTTTTTCCCCCATTTCTGTGAGCACTGTCTTAGAATTTTTAGAAAGATCTTGTCCTTTTTTCAGATTTACTTGACTTTTTATGCCATTAGTAGTGTTACCTTTTTGCTTCTAATTTTTCTGTTGTATCTGTTGTGTGTTAAGGATGTCTTTGGGTCACCTTCTATAATATACACTCATTTTGTCTGTGCATATTGATGGATTTTATTTATTTTTTCTAATGATTGTAGTTTTTTTTTTTTGTTCTGGTAAAACATTGGTGATTGCTATCAGTGTAATATTAGCACTAAAAATTCTCAGTAATTCATTATTAAATATGTTCATTCTAGAGTAAAGAAGTTTCTAATATTAAAATGCTTTGAATTATGACTTCAGTTTTTTAAACAGTAAAAGCTTCCTATTCATACAGTTAATTTTTTATTTAAAAAACTAAAATCTTCTGCAGTATTTGCTAGAGTTCTGAAAGAATCTCTACACTTGTTCCTAGAATGTACTTACAGACAAATACAAGTATGTGTATTGTTGTACTTATCTGGGAGCATGTTCTTTTACTAACTGGATAACACTCAAGTAGAGAAAGGCAATACTTTATTGTCAGCATTATTTATAAGTTAACTATTTTATTGGCTTTTTAAGTAGATGTTGATATCACTAGAAATTCTCAAGAGTTGTGCTTATTAATATGAATTTTGGTATTTTTCGTACCTTTGTACTCTAGACCAGTGCTTCTAGTACTAAGCTAAGCAATTGTAGAAATCACGTACATTCCTAAAGTGTAAGGAAAATTACTTTCTTAAGTTCTGTTCTTTTAAGTGTACTATTTTACAAGTATTCTTGGAATACAATACAGGTGTTTGCAATTATACTTAGGATTTTTGTGCTTAATAGTACTTAAAACAAATCAATATACTTTATCTGCTTTAAATCTAAGATAATATTAGTTTTCTGAAATGAGTTACATACATTTTGTTGTTTTCTACTTTTTGAGCTAATTTCTAAACATTGATCCTGAGTTCTTCCTTAAAATTTGGTGGAACTCAGTTGTAAGGTGCAGTGAACAATGCATGTTTTGGAGAGAAAGCAGTTTGATCTTATTCGAGTTTTGCATTGTATTACTTTGCTTCTTTCATTGAGTGCTGGCTTATTTACTTTTTTTCTCTATTTTCTCTCTTATTCCTTTTCTAGGTACTCTTGTTGACTCTGTAGTCATTTAAATTTTTTTTTATTTTAAAAGTTAAAACAGATAAAAGGATAGAAATGATACAGAATTTTGAAACAAAATAGTAGGAAATTAACACTAGTAAATACAGTGCATACTATTATCTTAGTAGTAATTCAGGTTACAAGATTTATGCATGAAAAAATGACCAAATAACCAAAGAATGAAAGCACAAAGTGTTCTTTTTGATGAACTTACAGAGATTAGTAGTAGTTATCTACCTGGTACACATGTATGCATACACACATATATGTGTCTACTTGTATGCATTTAATCTTTTCGCTCCTTTCTTCTCTCCTTTCCTCAGTCTCAGCTGTTCTTTCTTTTTGAGCACTTTCTTTCCTTTTCATTATCACAATATCTGTTGTACATTTGGGATCTCATTTCTTCCATTTTTAGAAAAAATTTTATGCCAAAAAAAAATTTATGCCAGGGAGTCATTTCTAAAATGTTATTTTGCTTCTCAATATAGATTTTAAGATTAAACATTTTTATAAAAACTTTTTCATTGTTCTCATAAATTTTATTATTTAGCTTTTTTTGCTATTCTGTAATAACTTTTATATTCAGTGGTTATTTTATTGACTGATCATAAAGGATTTCATTTAGTTATTTTTCACTTCTAATTAATTTTATTGTGTTTTGAAAGAACAACAGAATGCATTATAGTGTTTCTTTGGAATTGATTAAGGCTCCCTTTGCTTTGTGGTGTGAACCATGTTTTACTCTGAAGCTTGAGAGAAGGTGAAATCAGGTAACATCAACTCATGTGAGTCCTGAGGTACTGAATTGAAAACTTCCAATCATCGGCAACCACGTTAGCAAGCTCAGTGTCATCCTCACTAGCCTTTCACTTAACGCACTTACAATCTTAGGACAGCAAATTTGCCCTACTGAGGTGAAAGGTACAATGGTAGGTTATAAAGTCAGACTCCCTTTTCTGTGTAAGGCACAAATGAGAAATGATTTTGTGGTCAAATTAAAACATTCAGCATTTGCTTTGTCTTTTGTTAAGAAAAGTAGATCAAAGTAATGTGGAACTTGATGGAAAGCCCAATCTAGCTATGGTATATGAAGTACTAGTAAAGGCCTGGCCCATAATAATCTTCCAGGAAATCATAACCACAATTAAGTGTTACCTGCACGTGGGTATGCAGTAAGGAAAAATAAGCAACCATTTTGGAAAAGAACAAAACCAATTTGAATTCCTTCCCAATGCATTGTAAGCCAAGATAAATTGAATACAGACAAAAATAGTAAAATTTAAAATATTTACTAAAAAATGCTAAAAGCTGTAAGAATAATAAACTCGGAATATAAAAAGTGAAGAATGAAATTTATGAAGTAAAATCAATTTTTACAAAGTTCCAAATACATGATAAAAAGAAACTGCAAGTCACAAAATATTCAGTCTATATAGCACATAGAACGTTAAATTTTTGACATTATAATTATATTAAGTGAAATTTAAAAATGAACAAAATTATAAAAGTCCACATGCCATAACAATGTAAAATATAAAATAGCCATTATGTACCTTTTAAAATAATTTTACATATTTATTTTTATCATTCCATGTTTGCAGTATGTAATGATTACATTCATCACAGGGGGTTATGATACGTACATAACACACCTTAATTCCTCTGGCTTCCCCTGCCTTTCTCTTCCCTTAATCCTCCCTCTATCATTTGGTTCTCTCCCAGTCAAAATTACAAAAACAGTTTTACAGAACCCAGTGTAGGCAGGAGTGGGTAGGAACCAGTCACTGTGGATGGATGCATAATCCCTGTTAGCCTTCCAGGGAGCACTTGGGTAACTGTAACAACACGTGAAGTGTACGCACACATCTGAGTTCTAGAGATTAAGTTTCACAAAGAAACACAAAGAGCAAATGTGATGATCACATCAGGATGGTCATGGAAGAACAGTTTACAGTGAAATGCTAAGCAAGCTATCCTCAGCATAGATAGCTTACGTGAATTTCTGTGACACACTGTCAGCCACGTTCAGGAGACAGAGTCATTTTGGGGGAAAGTTCAGAACTTCTCTAATCACTCTTAGAGCCTATGTTCCAGTGAACAGAATACATGACAAAGAAAGGATAGGTTAAAGCATACGCAAGAGTACCAGCAGAAAGCAAATGATCTTTCCATACGGTGACGAGGATTCATCCTTTCGTCTTTCAGTTTCCTCATACACACTCACGAGTGCAGATATTTCTACTTGCAAAGCGCATCCTCTTTTCTGGATTATGATTGTCCCTGATGATATGAAAGTTAGAAGGGGCCTGAATAAACTGAGGGCATTAGCTTTCAAACATCTGGAAGACCATTCTTGCTGAGGACAGAGTGACAAGCATTTTAAGTGCATTGCTGTGGTCAGTTTTCCCACCATTCAGAAACTATACTAGACGCCTACAATATAAAGGAGGAGAGGTTTAATTTAGCTCATAGTTCAGAGAGTTCAGTTTGTGGTTGGACCCATGGTAGATACACCACTGTGGAAGAGCCTGGAGGAACAAAGCTGCTAGTTCATGGTAGGTGGGAACAGAAAGGGGAACAGATCCAGAGAGAAAGGGGAAAGGGACCGTATACAGACGGCATGGTCATGCCTGGCTTCCCGAACCTCACAGCACACCCTGAAGGGAGCTCTACTGATCCCCTTGGGTGGCTCTCAAGTCGGTGATGCTGACAACCCAATTTAACTGTCCCAAGAATATCCCATGTGGTTAAGAAGCAGGAGATGACTCATGGGACCGAAGCAGAACTACTGAAAGGCCGGGTGCTGGGTAAGAGGGCTGGATGTGAGCTGCGGAACACCTCATAGGTTTCGCTGGTCCCAGTGATGCTTACCATGATACACAGTGAAGCTGAGGAAGTGGGTGGAGCTGGTGAAATGAAGGAAGACTGATTTCAGAGCAGAGGTCTAGTACTGACAAGAGATAGCTAAGCAACATTTGGAAAGTGAATGTAGAGGGCATAAATAGGGCAAACATCTGCATTCTGAAAGTAATGTAATCTGTTTCCAGAAGACAAAAAATCTCCCTGTATTTCAGAGTATAGAAAGCAGAGAGGAGAGGCTCCTGAGAAGAGAGTTAAGGAGAGGGCCACAGCCTTTCAAGGAGCTTGGAGTTTATAAGAAGCAGATGCTAACGACCAGTTTGATAGGCAATTGCCAGGAGCTTATCATCTTTGAAGAAGGATTCTCGGCTGTCTGAGGGAGAACAAACATGGAGTGAGGGTCCTATTAGGAGACTTGCAATGATCTAGGAGAGATGACAGTGCCTCAATTTAGGTTCAAGAGAAATGGGCAGGTTTGGGACGTACTTTGCAGGTATGAAGACTATGATTTGCTAATGGATTTAAAAAGGATGTGAGAGCTGAAAAGACGGAAAGTTAAACCCAGGGATTTTGGTCTAAACTGATAGAGAACGTTTGTATATTTGAGAGTTGTAGAAACCAGAGAAGATGGAATTTAGTGAGAATGGCAAAAGTTTTGTTTCATACAGGTTAAATGAAAGAAGCTATATTGATCCAAAAGAGGACTTTAAGTGGATAATTGATATTGGTCGTAAAGGAACTGAAATTCATGAATGAAACCCTCCATATGTGATCAGGAGTTTATTGATCAAAAATTTCATCAACTGTAAAAATAGATACTTTTCTCTTGATATTTATAGTCATTCTAAAGCATATGTAATAAAAATTATAAGGATAAAAATAATTTTACTATTTTAAACTATTATAATGTTTTTGTGGTGAAAACCCATTTTTATTCATGAAAGCTATGAATTTAGTATAATGTACTAACTGCCAATATACTTTAGTGAAAGCAACATTGCTGAAATAATTGGAAATTTTACATATTTGGCTGAAAATTTTGATTAAACATCATGTAATATGAAAATGGTTGTAATTCAAATGGCTTTAATTCAGTTCTTGTTTTGAATGACAGCTATGAAAAATATATACAGAATTCCAATAAACACCATATATAATCTACAGAGTAGGGTTCTCAGTATTTGTAGTGGTTAACTGAGGTGTGAAATATTTTTTCTTTGCTTGTATTTTTATTGGTACATGTTTGCAGTATTTAATGATTACATTCCCCATAGGGAGTCGGTAGATGGACATAACACATCTGTTCTTTTTTTCTCTCCCCTTCTCCTTCTCTCCTTCTTCCTCTCTCTTTCTCTTGGTCTCCTTCCTTTTTGCAACATATCCTTTTCCTTAGTTTCTATTATCTTTATTTTTTTTCTCTTTACTTACATCTTGGGTTTCTCATATAGGAAAAACCATGTGACATTTACGCTTGCATGTCTGATTTAGTTCAGGTCACATTGGGTTTCAAAGTGTATTCATTTTCCTACAGATGACTCAAGTTTATCCTTGTTTGTGGAATATAGTTCTCCAGTGTGTATAAATAACCACATTTTCTTTATCCATTTATTTATTGATGAACATATAGACCACTTTCAAGACTTAGCTATTATAAATTGTGCAACTATAAAGTTGAGTATATGCACATCATTGTAATGTGATGTCTTTAACTCTTTTGAGAAGATACCTAGAAGAGCAGAATACCTGAGTCAAATAGCATTTCTAGTTTCAGTTTTTTGAGGAATCTCCATGCTGATTTCCATAGTGTTTGTACATTCCCACCAACAGTGTAGAAGCATTCCTTTCTCCCTGCAGCCTTCCCAGTATTTGCTGATAAGAGCCATTCCTTCTGGAGTGAGATGGAATCCCAGTATTGTTTTAATTTGCATTTGTTTTATTTTCAGAGATATCGATTTTTTTGTATTTATTGGCCATTTCTACATCTTTTGAGTACTGTCTACCCATTGCAGTTGCCCATAATTTTAGAGAGTCTTTTATTTTAGAGAGTTTAATTTTTTGAGTGTTATACATTCTAGATATTAGTTCTCTCTCCAAGGAACAGCTGGAACAAAGGCACAAATTTTACCATTCTGTAGGCTGTCTCTTCACCCTCTGAGTTGTTTGCTTTGCTGTGCAGAAGATTTTTAACTTGATAGGATCCCATTTATTGATTCTTGATGCTATTTCATAAATCTTATGGACAGTGCTTTATTAGACAGCAGTTATATGCAGCTAATGACAATCTCGGGTAAGCAGAAATACTATTCTGCCTCTTTTTTCTGACTGAGTTCCACCATCTTCAATCTCAAGTGGCTTTGTAGACATCTTTCACTTATTGTCTGGTTTTTGAGAATATCGCTGAGATTAGAACATAAAGATTTTTTAAGTCTACTTGCTGGGGCACAGTGCGAACTCTACTATATGAAAGAGTATTGAAATTAATCGAACGAATGAGGAATTTCTGTCTCAGGATGTTATGTACTAGGCATATGTTACAGCTTAACTTACTTAAGGATAATTGATTCGTTTTTAGCAGCACATACTAGTCAGTTTAAAAGTAAATGTTAGTAAATATTTCTGGTAATATAAGTGTAACTTAACTCCCTATTTGTTTTATATAAAATTAAGGTAACATTTTAGTATTTTCTTCTATTACTTGATATTTCGTAATATTCTGTAATGTGACATGAGACATATTAGGATCTTATAGTCTGGAAATTTACTTAATAACAAATGAGCTCACTGCTTTTTATTCGGGAAATACCTAGGTTTTTGTTGTATAGCACTACACATTGCTAGCTTTCTTACTTATCCCATTTAATTTTGTATTTGCCATCGTGTTGGTGCTGAAAAATGTGGCAAAAACCAAAGCAGCATCATGATTTTTGTTGAGCTAGAAGGTAAAGTTATGTTTTGTTTTGTTTTGATTTTTTGCCTTATAAAGGTACAGGCATATGGTTAGCAATTTAGCAGTCATGGAAGCTCACAATTACCCGTTGATCAACTAAATAGAGAAATGCTGTTCACATTTTGTTGTATTCTTTTCTAATTTTTGTGAAAGTACGAATTAACCTTTAAAGCAGAAAAATTGATACAAAAATCTTTCTAGTACTTTGTGTGGACTCTCACCACTTCTGACAATTTTGCTTTATCCTCTTGGCTCAGGTCATCCTAATTCACTGTTAGCATCCTCAAAATTTTCTTTCCTGTCCTTGGACTCATTGTCTCTACCCACAACCAGGCTTCTAGAGTCATACTTTAATTTATTAAAATTTTAAGTATAATTTTTTGAGGTACAAGGACTAGGACCCAGAAATTGCTGAGCTGCATCTCTAGTTATTTTTAGGTTTTTGCTTTGTTTCATTTTTTTTTTTTTTTGGAGACAGAATCTAAGTTGCCCAGGTTTGCCTAAAACTTGTGCCCTCCCCTCCTGAGTAGCTGGGATTACAGGTGTGTGCCACCATGTCTGGTCAGAATCATATTTTTCAAATGTGTGTTGGCTGATACTACTCCTCTGTTACACGCTGATGAGTGATAAAACTCTCCACTGTCCCCTGCCCCATTGTTTCTGGGCTTATTTAAGGATTTTCTTCTTCGAGTTTTGCAGGCTTCTTCCCTGTCGCTCAAGCTTGGGGCCAGTTCTCCTGTGGGCATCTGCTCTTTCTTTCTTTGGGCTGGAAGCTCCGGCTTCACATACTAACTGGGCTCACTCACTGGCCTAGGACAGGAATTAATCCTCCAATTTTCTCACTCCTGCCCCCCAATAATCTCTGTCTTCGACATTCTGTTCCTTTTTTTAAACAAAAACCAAAACACTCATCCCCTTCTTATATACGTTATTTGTTGATTTTTGTCCCTTTCTGCTGTATTTTGCTTATAGCTTTAGTAAGTTATAATTCTCAGACAGCACAATGCACTCCTTACAAAGGTTTCTAGTAAATTAATAAATCTGTGTGGTCATTATCAATATTCAAATGGATCTATCACCTCCAAGAATTGTCTTCAGTTGTTTGCCATTTATCCTCTTTTGGATTCCCGGCCTCAGGCAAATTTGATCTGTTTCCTGTCTATAAACTTACCTTCTCCAGCTGCTTCACATATAATGAAGCATAAAATATGGAGAAGCGAATAAATAATGCCTAAAACTGCAAAACCAAGGATCGGTAGCAATGCACATTATCAAGATGTAGAGGCAGACACGGAGGGGACAGGTGGAAGGGCTGGAGATGTAGCTCAGTGATAAAGCACTTGCCTCGCAGGGTTGAGGTCCTGGTTTCATACCCAGTACCAGAAAGAAGTTTCCTGAACTCCCTGAAAATTATTCTTTTGAAATATGAGTTACAAGGATCAGGGCTGTGGAACTCTCTTTATTACTGCAAACTTTGTAGAATGTTGAACTCTTAAGCTGTGCTAGTATACAACTTTAGTAAAAACTACATATTAAAATCTAACAAAAAACAAAACAAAAGCTTTATGCAGTCTTTTGTCTCTGATTTCTTTCTTTTAATGTAATGTTTTTGTAGTTCATTCATGTTGAAGCATGTTTCAGTATTTTGTACTTTTTGTTGCTAAACAGTATTTTACTGTACGAATCCACCACATTTTATTTATTCAGTAGCTGTTGAAGATACTCATTTTATTTCATGTTTGGGGATATTTTGAATAATGTGCCATTTTGCACTTCTGATAAATACAAATATCCTAATTTCACTACATCCTCCCTAGAGTTTATTATTGTTAGTCTTTTTAATTTACATTTCCTGATGACAAATACTATTGAACACTTTCTTCTATGCTTATTAACAATTTATTTCCCTCCTTAGATAAAATATCTTCAAACAGTTTGACCAACCTTTGCTGAATTATTCTTTGTTGTTAATGAGCAATGAAAATTCTTTATATAGTCTAGATGCTTGATTTGCAAGTATTTTCAGCTATGCCATTTGAAAACATGTTCTTTCTCTTTATTGTCTGTCTACATTTTCCTGATGTTTTCTTCTGAAATACAGATTTTCAAATTTCTGTGGAGTCGAATTGATATTTTTCCCTTTTTAGAGGTCACGCACCTGTCGATGAATCATAGGGTGGGCAATCTCTGTCCGAAGGCTTCACAGTGGTGAGTGGATGATATCCATGGCCACTCTGATGCTGGGTGATCTTGCTAGGAGGGTTGAGACCTCCTGCAAGCTGTTATAGTCAGTGTTATGGTTTATTCTAAGTCAGCAAAGGTTTATTGGAAGAACACGTTGGTATATGTGAGGAGAAATGAGAAGCCCATGTGGCTGAAAAAAAGGAACTAGAAAGCAGAAACATTAACAGAGGAAGTGGCGGAGAGCTCACACTCCTTCGGATATGGCAGGGTCCCTTGGGTACCTGGAGATTCCAATCTAAGTGAGCAAAACACAGCAAAAGATGGGAGTGCCTTTGTCTTCACTATGAATTTAGTCAACAGACATCATTTATTTGCACTTTATCAAGAAGAAAATGCTGAAGAAACCACTACACATTTGCAAAAATAAAAGCATAATGTTCCCTGAGTCCATAAATATGACACTCAAAATATTTCTTGTAGAACTTTTTAAATGTCCTAAAAATGTTTTTTCCCCCACTCTTAGGAGTTAAAGGTTTTAGCTATAGTATTTTGAATATAATAAGTTTTATAATATTTCTGTGTATAAAATGTTAAGAACATGGAGAATGTTTCCTAAAATGATCTTTCTCTTCATTTTTCCTCCCTCTTCCTTCTTCCCTTCGTCCTTCTTTCCTTCCTTCTTTCTTTTCTTCCTTCCTCACAATGAATAGAGTATGGTCCCCTGCGCCAGCATGCTCTGTAGGTCAAGAGAGAAAGGTAGATATAGGTTAAGAGTCAGTGTTTACCACACAATATGAAAGTGTTCTAGAAGCCACGAACCATTTTGTGAGAAGCTTTAATTAACCACTCAGGAAAGTTAGAGAAAAATTAAGAAGCAGTGATAATTTTGCTGGGATTTTAGCCTAAATAGAAGAAGCTAGATAAATAAGAAACTATCGGAATAAGAGAAAATTGTTTAGAGATTATGCAAATTTAAAGATTAAAAGTGTTGTCCAGCAACTACTCAGAACAGCGAATACTTCAGGCAGTGTATGGCCATATTTTCAATGATTTCTGTGTCATAACAAGGATATCGGATCTATGTCACCCATTAGAGGTTTCACCCAATGGGTGCAAGAGGGAGACAAACAAGGAGGAGCAGGTGGAGAGCAGCCTCCCTGGTCTCTTTGGGCAGAGTCCGCTGGGCCTGCAAGCCCAGGCGAGGCAGCCAGCGAAGGAGCAGTGGTAGAAGATTCCAGACACAGGGGAGGCACAGGACCTGGTCAGCACTGAGCTGGAGACCTGTTCCAGGCCTCCGGGCTCTCAGGAACTGTGGTCACACAGGGATCATCTAAAGTGAAGTTATCTTGTTATTTCTGGACGTGCCCTATAATCCGTGTGCTGAAGCACAAACCCGTGGGGCCCACGGACAACCCGAGGAGGTGGAGGCTGAGGAAGAACGTCTGGAACCCCCAAACCTGGGTGTGCACTAGAGGAGCAGCAGACAGCGGGACTGTTTGTGTGCATGCAGAGGAGGCAGCGCTACTGGACCGGGAGTGTCACAAACAGCTCCAACAATGGAGCTGGTGGTGGGGTGTGGCAGATTGTTAGTGACACCCGAGGAGAGGAGCACACACTGAGCGCTCCCTGTGGGCTGGGCCCGAGGCCATGCATTTTGGATACAGACCTGGGTGGGTCAGCACATAGACACATACACAGTATGCACCGTATGTGTGTTGCCTGAGCATAGTTATGTAAATAGAGTTAACACATACATTAAATAGACTATTTACACACAAATCTAGTGTTCACATGTGTATAAATGCATTATCCTGTGTCAATTTGTTAATTCATAATATTTATAGTTATTTAACTCTTCCTAGTGTATTATTTTGCCATATTTCAGGGTCACTTGGCCGTACCATCTACCTTTGTCCACGTGTTAAACTTACAGTAAAGTTTATTCTTGCTTTGCCTTCCAGAAGAATTTAAATGAAAAACTTTAATAAATATGATGGCTAAAGAATCAAATCCGAAGACTTAGTAATAATACACTAACTGCAATTTGACTATCCAAACATGCGTAACAAATACATGTTGTCTTGTCTTTTAATAACTTACTACTAATTATACTTTGATGACTGCACCATTGAAGAATTTACTCTAAAACAGGTTGAATAATTATTAACAATGATATTCAGTGAGTTGTCCATATTAGGAATGTGGTTTTTGTGGATTTGATGTCTATATGAGAATTCATATGGCAAATCTTAGGTCTACTGTAGTATCTACATAATTATTATATGGTTAATTGAATTTAATCTTAATGCATCTTAATTTAATCAGTCAAGGATAGTTAGTAAAATCAGTAAATCTGAAAATTATAGAATTGTATTATAGCTGGAATTGTTCATATTTCTCAAATTCTAAATATTTAGACAAAGCAGAAGCTTTTTTCTCTTTTAAATATAGATTTGCAACATTAATATTGATTTATACAAACTCAAGTGGAATTACATTACATAGAAGATACAACATAGATGACATAGTTTTCCATTCTGTCTTTTTGAATTGTCTTTTTGAACTTCTGTATACATGTGATCCTCCTGTCTCAGCCTCCTGAGTTGATAGTACAGTTGTGTGCCAACATGCTTATCTGGCATGTCATATTTAAAACAAGTAATTTAAGCCAAACAAAATTGGAGTACCAATGTTTTTCTACGTGAGCTGGTATTTGTAAAGCATTGCACTTCTGAAGCAGAATTTTTCAATATGCTTACAATGTGTTCTGTGGAAATTTCAATGTACAATCTCTATCCTAAGAGTCAAGCAACACAACCTCATAGACTTTGAAAGTTGAGATATTTTGAAATTTAAAATTGATGATGATTTATTACAAATTATAAATCTAGTCTGTGTGCACGGTATATTGTTGGATACTAAAATAACTGTCAAGACAGACTGTCAAGACAGAATTTGGAATTTAAATATTCGATTGTTATGCATGTATTGGACTCCTGATTCACAAGCATAGAAATTCTATCTTAGCCTACGTTCTATAGGCACACATTTACCTGAAATCATGTTTCATTTATTTTTTCTTTAAAAACTTTGAAATTGTTTTTTTTTCTGTTTTCTTTGTTGCTTTTTTCTGCTCTTTTTTTTTTTTTTCTGTCCTGCTATCTTAGAGCTGACATTTCAATTTCTGTGTATGTGTGTAAGTGGACTCTCAGTAATGCAGGGGCCCTAACAGTGCAGGTCAGTGCGTAGATACATTTTTAGGATAATTGGGCCTTACATCTTTGAAAATAAGAATAAAAGCATTTAAAGTTTCAAACTGTAGTCCGTTTGTGTTTATGTAATTGTGGGAAGCATATTCTTCCTTAAAATTGAGCTTAAGTGGGTCTTAATACTTAGAAAAAACTCTACACAGGTGCTTTGTTGCAAACAAGCAATTCTTTTCTAACTCTGTAGAGGAAAATAACTGAAGAATAGATTTCACATCGTTTACTTAAGTGGGGATGCCCCAAAATGCAGACAATTTTGTACAGAGAAGCACATTATTTACATCTACGTTAGAATATCCACACTTGAAATTCTCTCATTTATGTGTTGCTAAATACCAGTCTTGACAATCCAGTAAAAAGTAAGCAAATCAGGTAAATAATTTCTCATATAACCATATAAATGTTTATTACTTCTATGCTTTCTTCAGTTTGTAAGTACAAAGATATAATGGGCAACAGGTGAAACTAAATTAAGCTATATTTTTATTGTATGCTTCAAGTTCCAATGCTGTAAAATAGACATTTTCGCTAAGAATACTAATAATCTATATTCATTTAATATGTAAAATTATCATTCAGTTGTTTATCATTGATTAACATTTCCCAAAGGAAATCAAATCAAATTTTGCCATAAGAATAGCAACGTTTTATGTATTATGACGCTTCAGAATTTGTTAGGCATTGCTAAATTACTAGTAAATGTTTTAATGAGAAAGCAAGTGATATGAAGTTAATGTCTAAAAAAAACAGAAAGCCTGTCTCTAGATTTTCTGTTTTTGTTGAAATATCCAAGCTCTTAAATTTAAAATTTAATATTTTAAATGACTATCTAATTGGCTTTATCTGGATAAATATTTGGAATTGTTATTTCAATATCAAAATTTTTGCAAGAACTATGAGATTCAGGGTGCATATCTTTTCACATGAACTAACAGCTTTTACGTGAAAACCTAAAGTCTTCATCTGACAATAGCTTATTGTTGTTATTCTAAAGAAAAATAGCTTGCTAGAAGTTTTCTTAGGACCATTTCCTGCAGCTTATGGAATTAGATGGACTAATTCATAATAACACAAAGAAATTAGTCACAGAAAGAACTTTTCTCTAGGTTAAATTTTTGCTTTACAGCTCGACATCTGTGTCAGTTAAGGAGCAAACACCTGCCCCTTTAAGGGTGTGTGAACCCTAACCACAGAACAAAGCACCTTTTTTTCTTTCCTTCTCCAGTAACTTCAAGAAAAGCTTGACAATATGCGTGAGAATGTTAGTTTTTCAAAACTCTGGGAATCAAATCATGTGATTATTGAATTAATTATTCATTAACTGAGACTATTGTGAAGTTTTTAATTAGTAATTTGGCTTGGTTTTTCTTTCTTTATTTTTCTGTATACCCTGCCCTCGTATAATTTACCATTTTTAAAGAAGTAATTTTTTACTTTCCCAGAAAATCTACTATATTTAAAATGATACAACATTCTAAATCACCTAAACTAACTTTTGGATTTTATAAAGATAGAAACATAATTCACCTGTTCTCATATAATTATTCTCTTCATCTGTTATTAATAAATAAATCATAAAGCTGTCATTTTATATTAATAGGATCAGTGTTTCTTTTTCCAATGAAGCTAAAATATAAGTAAACATATTTTATTTAATCAGTAAGTAAAATGTCTAAGAAAATTCATTTGTGCAACTGCCACTCTTAGAATGACTTCCTAAAGCTCATGGTATTCTTAACTTGGGGCAATAAAAACCATGAAATTATCATGGTTCAAAATCTCAAAGAACTCAGTCTCTATATGGAGTCACATATAATAGTCACAAAGACATTTTAAGATGTGTTAATGAAAACTCATGGATTAAGTTGACTACTGGTTTGATACTGTTTCTGTCACCTATTAATTGGACCACTAGAATTTTTGCTTAATATACCGAAGGGAGCTTTTCTTCTTCAGTATTGAAATTGCTTTTTAAGAATTTTTATTTTCCTAAGTTGATACCTAGAAAATGACATCTTATTGCAATGCATGCTATGAAGTTTAAATGAGTGTTTTGCTGCATTAATGAAAGAAATGAGTAGAATTTTAATTTTTACTATTAAAAAACATTCTCTTCTTCCTATGAACAACAATGTATTCTTTCAATGTTCTACTTAAAAATTGACAGTTGGACCAGCATAGAGCGCTTACTAACCATTTCACAGCCCTGGGTTTTGTCCTAGCACTACACAAAATCAAAGATGATTAAAGAAACAAAAAATTAAAATTGACAGTTCAGATTAATAGATACCATTCTTGTGACAGGTGACTTCTAGCATTTCATTTTACTATTGAGTTTTCTTTTTTTTTATTTAAAGAGAAAGAAAAAAATACATGGAGAAAAAAAGGGTAGAAATAATACAGAATTACAGAAAAATAAATGGTGAGAAATCACCAGTTGATAAGTTACATATTGTCATCTTAGAAATAGTTGTTCAGGTTACAAAATTAAAGTATGTAAAGTGACATTCAAATAGTGACACTGCCAACAGTTTTGCTCAATGATCCAACAAAAACTTAGTACTATGGTTATCAGTCCTACACACTTGCTTTTTATCTTAAAAAGGGTAAGATTAAACATATCAAAACAGAAAACAGTTCATAAAGAAACAATTTAAAGAAATACAGATTTCAAAGCAAGTCCACTGGAGATCTTCACTGTCTATCTTATTGTCTCTAGTTTTCTTCCAAATAGTTGTTCCTATCTTCGTACACATTGAATACATACTGCATATTATAGAACTAATCAAATCATTAAAGGATGATGAAGGCTTTTTAGGTCTTCAAGATCTGACATTGGGGAAGTCAATAATGACTACCATAATGTCTTTCATTCTCTTCATAGTAGCTGTCCTTATCCTTATATATGCGAAATTGAACTTAAGAGACTAGACTAATATCAATCTGAACAGTGAATAATAGTATTGCTAGATTTTATATCATAATGTTACAGAATTAGCATTGGGTTTCTTGGTGTCTCTTCTTCAGAGTATCTGTTCATTACATCTTGCATTGTATAATCTGTTCCCATAAATAGTGTAAAAAATTCTCCTGTGTCAATTTCTACATGTATATCTGTCCTCTATATTATAGGGAAAAACAGATCATAACAAGATAACAGAACAAATTCCTAGAAAAACATGCAATGAAAAAGACACATAAGAGCACAATATTAGGTGATCTACTGTAGTTACTATGCTTTCTCTTGTTATTTTCAATAGACTTGTCCATATCATCAGGCTTAATAGAGTTAAGCATAATATTACATAGTTATTTTTATAAAAACACAACTTTGAAAACATTGTAGGACTTGAGAGCTGTTAATAATCAAAACTGGTATGGATATCTTCTACATCTTATCATCTTCAGGGTAGTTGCCTCTACTTTTAGGGTCGATACTATCAAGCATACCAAATTCAAATAAAATCAGCCAAGGCAAAACCGTGGTCTAATGAATCAGATTCAAGTAAGATCAGTCATAGTAAGACAATGTAAGTAATACAGGGTTTCAATCTAAGTTAATAGGAAATTAAGAATAGTTACCATGGTATAAGCTGCCATTTTTGGGTCAGATGTCTGTGCCCTCAAAATCTGATAAGAGTGGACAGTCCAGAACAAAATAAACTCAAACTAAACAGAGCGATAAGACTACTGTGACTTTTAAATCCTGATACACTATTAACAATGACCTCTACCTTTTTTATAGTGTTTCAGAGCTATCTATACTAAAGATTATAGCTTACCATCTCTGCCTCATGTCTACTACTCCACTTTACTGCTATAATTTGTCTACCTTACTCCCTCATTTCACTGTCTGCCCCATTCATTGAGGCCTCTCTGCCACTGTTGCTGGAATCCTGGTATCCTTTTTTCTCTCTCTCTGGCATGTCCTTCAGCACTCTCTGTAAGGCTGGATTGGTGGCCATGAACTCCCACAGTTCCTCCTTGTCTTGGGAACATCTTTTTTCTCCATTAATTTTGAGAGAGAGTTTTTCTGGGTATATCAGTCTTGCTTGCAAATTATCTTCTTTCAGGGTTTGGAATATTTCCCCCCAGGCCCTTCTTGATTTGAGAGTTTGTATTGGTAAGTCTGTTGTTATTTTGATAATTTTCCCATTGTAGTTTATCTGCTTCTTTTCCCTGGCTGATTTTAGTATTCTGTTCTTTTGGTGGATTTCTGGAATCTTGATTATTATATGTCTGCGTGTAGGTAGTTAGGGTTCTGTATGCATCATTTATCTGGATATCATTTCTTTTTCCTATACTTGGGAAGTTTTCCTTTAATATATCTGTGAATATCCTTTGTATTTCATATTTGGTTGCTCCTGCTTCCTTACCCACATCTCACATGCTTTGTTCTTAGGTTATATATCCTTTTGTCGTCTTCTAGCCTTTGAATTGTTTCTTTCTGGTTCCTCATTATTTTTAAGAGGTCTTTTCTTTCACGATCACATATCATAAATCTCTCTTCAAGTTCCAAAAGGCTAACTTTAGTTTCTGTCAAGGTATTTTGCAAGTGTTCAATGGCGTTTTTAGTTTCCTGGTAATCTCTTTGGATCTGTTTTATGTATTCTAGGTTATGTTTAAATTCTTTTTCAGAAGTTTCTCTTTCTTTTCTGATTTCCTCCATTCTTCCATCTGTGTTCTCTTGGGTGAGGCTTATCATTCCTTTAATTAATCTCTTTATATCTTGCCTCACTTGGATCAGAAGTACAGTTTCAAATTCATCTAAGAGGTTATTTTGGCTGATACTGTGTCTAGTATTAGATGGTTACTGTGCTGGTTATCTTCTGTGTTTACTTCTCCTGGGATTATTTTTTCACATTTGGCAGCTGGAGATTTTTTTTTATTTGTATCTCTTGTCATGTTTCTGGTTTCTTTCAGACTGGTGTGTCCTGGGGGTCTCTGGCCCTCTCTGTATTGCTTAGGGCCTTTCTGAGGCATGCTGACTTGAGTTTTTGCTGCCTTCCCCAATTTGCAGTTATCTGAGGTAGGCAGGGATGCAGGGATGGTGCAGGGTAGCCTCCAGCCTTTGTGCCAGTCAATTTGCAAGTTAGGCTGTACCTTGTGGATGTCACAGAGTCACGACTATTTTGGATCTGCTTATTGGGTCCCAACCAGAGGTGTGGTTCAGCCCCAGCAGATCCCGACAGTTCTCTCTGTGCCAGAAGCAGCTGACTAATGTCACCATGGTGCAGGGCTCTGCCCAAATCCCAGCTGTCCTCTACCAGACCTGTCTGCGCCAGGGGCAACTATCTGATGCCATTGCAGCACCTGGTCTGCCCAGTTCCAAGATGTCCTCCATCAGACCTCTCTGTGCCAGGGCGACTATCTGATGTTACCATGGCACAGGCTCTGCCCAATTTCAAGATGTCCTCCAGCCAGCAACACCAGCCACAGGACCCAGTCGCTAGTACCCACTGGGACCCAATGCAGATCTTCCTCTTGGGTACTGCACACTGTGCTACTTGTCTTCACTGCGTTCCCAGCACAGCACGGATTGGTCAGAAAACTGCATGGTGTCCGGCTTCGGAGCTCCGGAGCTTCTCACAGTCTCCTCCGGGGTAGCCAGGAGGCTTTGGCTGCCTCACGGCATCCCAGGTCTCAATTTCCAGCAGTCACCAAGAGCCAATACAGCTTTTCTCCTTGGATCCACTGCTCACTGTGCTGTGTTAAGTGTGGGATTCGCAGACTCCGGTTATCGGCAGCCATAGTCTCAGTACGACCTTAAATTCTCTGGGCGTGCTTAGTACAGCATGGAACAAGGCTCAGTGAGTACACCGGGATTCAGCTCTCCATCCGCGCTTTTCCTTCCTTTTCTTAGTTTTGTTTTTCCCTTTGGTTACCGCTTTGGTTAATAAGGATCGTTATGCATTCGTCTGGCCCTCTCCATGTTGTCATATTCTAGCATCTAATCTGATTTCACCACAGAGACTCTCCACCCAACCCGCTAGCAAGCCACTATTTTTTAAACTAATTCTACTATTGAGTTTTCATGGATGTTGCTGTTTGAATTTAGATTCCTTTGTAAGGCAAATCAGAATTATTCATAATAAATGGAGAAAATGCCAGTTATTTTTTTTAAAAAAACAAGTTTACTGCTCAGTAAAATTTAGTCATTACTATTTATTAATGTACTCATGAATTCCATCTTCTTAATTAAAAATAACAAAAATAATCACACTAAACTTCCCAGAGAAAATGACTTTTACCACAAACTGAGCAGAATTGATTTGATCATTTGCCATTAGTAGGTTATTTTTGGTAGATATTGATAGCTTTCAGTCCTTGGAAGTAAATAGCAGTTATTGATCTCTTTCACCCCAAACTTACTGGTCTAGTACAATGAAAGACAGCCTTAGATCAAACATCTCCAAATGTAGGAAACATCTTTTGCAGACAGGCATAAAAGCAGTTATGTGACCCTTGAGTCAGCTTGATGGAGTCCCACGGCTTGTCTTTTGAAGATTTGTGACAGAACCTTGCATGAAAAGTTCATTAGAGACTTCTGCAGCAGTGTTCGGCAAGGGTGCAGCTACTTTCCTAGTTAGAGTCAGATAACAAAGCTGCTTCAAGTCAGCCACCAAGCCTGGACAACAAGCAGAGAATTCATATTTGATGCAATCATTTCTTACACTCCTTTGCAGCCACAGCATGTCCCTGCAGTATTTCGGACGAGGCAAGGTTTTTTTGGACACCAATTATTTCACCTAAAAACCAGCTTTACCTGTAGCTTTCACTCAAATGAAGAAAACCTGGGTTCATAACAAATGAAGATATGTGATCTTTGTGGTGGTTTTGGACTTCTGGTCAGTCTATTCACGTCCACTAGTCACCTTGCATTTATGTTTCTGATAAATGTACTTTTAAGTTTTATCAAGCATTTCCTTCATCTTTTCTCCAGGGTCAAAATCATTATACACATAGATATGCATCTCATTTTTATGCTGAAATATTTTAAGTCAGTTACATACAAATTATAATAATCAATAATCTTAAACATTTGTCTCCATTGTGTCTCAGATAGTCTATTCTTTCTCTTATTGTGGTAAATCTACTAATATACTTAGTTGCATTAAATTTATTTTATCTTGACTCTGCTTTAATTAACTCTTAAATCTATACTCACTTTTAGGTTCACATGTGTACCCTGACTTCCTTATGTCTATTTAATAATATATAACAATATTTGCAAACCTCATTCAACTTTACAAGCTACTAGATTTACAATTTACAATCATCACATGATTCTAGGTTCTACCTCTAGAATGGATGAGAGGCCAGGAGCTTGCATTTTACACATTTCTCCCACTGAATCTGGTATAAGCTGTCTGAGAACAGTTGTTCAAGAGAAGAGATAAGGCCATCCATGTGTAAAGATGATCACTTGCCATGGAAAACAATTTATGGAGGACTGAGTCCCTTGCCTCCTTTCCATTTTTTCCCATTAATGAATCCTAGTGCCCAGTCATTCTCTTTGTGCTGCAGCATCTTAATCTGCAAGTCAGTTTAATCTTACTTTTTGTCTGCGTTTCTCACCAGTGCTATGGGCTACTTCGATGTTGGCAGCTGTTGTCTTAATCTGGTGCTCACCCACATCTGAGTCCCTGGAACACCTCTCCTTACTTATCATGTCTCTTGCTGTTCTGCAAAAAGAAGCTGCTAGGAAAACTTTCTCAGAAGAGTAACACTGTTTTGGTGACATCCAGAATTCATTATCCTTAGATTTGTCCAATCCCTGAGTTCTATTTTATGAGGTCAACATGGAAAGACATTGAAAATCAGAAAATCCTTTAACACATGTTAATTTCTTCAGATCTGAAGATGATACTTTTCTCCCTGAAATGTCCTTTCCTTCTGTATTAATAACTAGCAACCGAGACTGACCTTACTTGACTATAATCATGTATCAACTACTGCATGTGTATGATATTGCTCATTGGCTTGTTTGCTGTTGACTTCATTAGCATAAGAAGACAATCAAGGTGACACATGAATGCCTGCATTTTCAAAGCTCTGAAGCACTGTACCAACAGGAAAAACTCAGCTCTCATTTAATTTTCTCTTTAGGGTTAGTGGAACTGGACTGATTAATAATGTAGCCACTAGCTTTCGGGGTAGTTTAAATTAATTAAAAGTTACACTGGTTACATTGCAAGGGCTCATGAGCTTCAAGTGGCTACTAACTGCATATTTGGAGGGCTCAAGTTATAATTTCATCAGTGCAGCTAGTTCTATTGATAGGGCTGCTTTGGAATTCCTCCAAAAGGTAGGAAGGGTCTCACCTAGGGCTTCCTGCATGCTAAGCACATAACCTATATGGAGCTATACTCCCAGCCAAGAAAGCATTTTGCGGTTACACCTCTAGAAAGGAAATATGTGTGGGTGTTCTGAAACTTCATTCTGTGATCTCAACCTCAGGATCCAACATTGTTCCTTGTTTTTTCAAATGAAAATGCATGATTATCTTTCCAGTAAAAACTGTAAGATTTTACAGTTATGCAGTCTAATTAGACAAGGAAGTAGCACTACATTTTCCTCATCTTTCTGGTCGGACACTGTCAGCCGTCTTCTATCTGTCCTCCCTCTGCTGTGCAAGGTTTCAGCTAAGGTTGATATTGCATGGATCTCTTGCAGCTTCATGGGTACAACTGATGTGTTTGGCCACTGAGTGGTGAAGGAGTTTCAGATACAAAATTTCTGTTGTATGCCACTACAGTTAAAGACATGTTTCCATCTCTTTATCACTTTCTTAATAGCTGAGCTTTAGACACTACAATGAAAATTTGAGCAGTTCTCTTAGGAAATGAAAGATGGAAGACAAGTTGAAAGTGATCAGAAAATCAGCATGAGATAGGTTAGAACCTATGAAGAGCTCCCGTAAAGTGAGGCTACTTCCCACTGTGTTCTTATCTGAGAGAAAGTAAACTTTCTTGTTTAAGGAATGGTTGGTTTGAGATTTGGAATGAGAAAACCTGGGATGGGTTCATAATCAGCTATTTCATATACTCTTTTGCATTCCAGAGTATTAAGCACATCATTGAATATAGAGAAACAGCTTGACTATACACAGTTGTGCCTGAATCCTGTCTCAAAGTTTTCCCAAGAATGACAATGGTTTATGTAAATTAGAATATTTTCAAGATTTTTTTAAGGACAAGAATGATTGTCAGAAATTAGTATTCTTATATTTTTTCTACAATAAACCATTTTTCTTGTCTAACAATTCTGTCAAAGATTATTTAAAAATTCTAACACTTGTAGTCAAAGTTCTTTCTCCGTGGTATTAGTATCTACTAGTTTGCTGGATTTTATTATTTATATATTTGAGCTTTTTAGAAAGTAAATTTTTCAGGAAAAGAGTGCTTCTGTTTTTGGTTTTATTTGTTTTTTTTTTTTTTTCTATTTTAGAAAGCATCTAACTGTGTGCTCTGTGTTAGGTGATATTAGATTTTCAGTGTGTGATAGAAAATTTAATAAGGATATTGAAAAATTTTTTAATATTACACCTGTCAGTTCAATTCTTCTGAAAGTTTCCTCATTGTTTTCAAAACTTTACAAAAACATAGAGAATATTGAGGTTTTTCAGAAAAGTGTCATTTAACATAGTAAGCCTTGTACTTTATAAAAGGCATCAGAACATCTAATATATATTAAAAACAAACTCATTTCTTTAAATTTAAAGAAAATAAATAAGAAATTTAAAAAAGAAAAATCAGATATCTCACACACGAAAAAAGAAAGAGAAAGGAAGAGCAAAAATAAGATAGAGAATCTCTAGTGTGAATCTAGTATGACATATTTCAGATGTAAGAAGAATAAGTTTCAACATCATGCATAACCTGACCAAATATAAATACTGGATATTTTCCTTATTTTATTAATGCACTTCTGGGAAACAAAGGTTCCACCCTTTGTTATAAATGGCTAGGCATATTGAAAGAGAATAAAAATGCCATGCAATTAATACAAGATTGATGAATCAAAATTATTTACAAAGTTCAAAACACAACTTTTATATAAACATGAGCATGAAAACATTTTAACTAAAACATTTTAACAAAGCTAACCAGTGAAATATTAAATCTAGTTTAATGTTGAAGCTTTAGCATGTGTATGATCATGGGTTCCATTACATATGTACAGATACAACACAAATTGGTTCAAACGTACACAAAAACACACAAGCCAAAATACAACCAGAAATGCTAAAATACATTTATAATGTCCAAACCTGATTATCACCTGTAATCATGTAATATTTAGCGTTTCTTTTTTATAAGATCTAGATCAATTGTATATCTACTGGAAAAGTATTTTCACTGCAAAGGAAAATAATTGTTCATGGTGTTATGGTAAGGATAATTTCCATTTCTGTCAATTTTCTACAAGGGAATGTAACACCATCCACACCTCTGTGAAATCAAATAATTTCTAGAAGTCTACTAGTCAATATTTAGTCTCTGCTGAAAGGACTCGTAATAATCTCATTGGCCCTTTCCCAGTCTAGGATGCTTTTTTTCTGATGAGATTAACCAAAGTTTTGAGACATATTGCTCAGTCCATGGTTATCTCAGCAGACCTTTTGTGTTCCACTTGTGCATATTCAAAAGAAACGGTCACATCTTTGAATGGCTGGTGAGACTTATCCATGCTCTTGGAACATCCTGCCTGCGAACAAGGTCTTTATGCAGTATGGACCTTGGGCCATGTTCAAGAGTTTATCAGAACAATATGAGTTTTGAGGGATGCCTGATTTTGTTTGCCTGGGTGCTGGACCACAGTGTGCCGTTCAATCACTGAGAGTAGACCTAGAATTGGAGTAGCTTGGGGCATCATTGAGCTTCCATGAATAACTCATCGTAATACTCCCAGTCATTGAGGCACAGGTGAACCTCCCTGGTTGGCAATAGTTTGCACATGTTGCTACCCATCTTTCCATGGTGAATTATGTTCATTGAATGTGAATCCATCAGAATAGAGTGACCAGAAACTTGTGCCAGATTATTCCTGGACTCTGTCCTATGAGTGTGTATCTCTTTCCTTTGCTCATTTTAATGGAAACCTTTTCTCTGTCATAAACTGTAACCATGAACATATTGTTTTGACTTCTATGCATCCTTCTAACAAATAACAAACTAAGGGAGGATTGAGAAGCCTCTACCCATGAATAGACATCATTTTGGTGAACATTCAGGTGGCTGTAAGAGAAGAGCTGTGATGCTAAGCTTGTCTCTTCAGTTCATTTAAAGTTTATTAGAATGGCCATTTGTCACAGCCTTCAATAAAAGCTTCCAGGAGCTGATCATAGAAAGTTCTAGTAGGCTATTTGAGGAAATCTACAGCTCTCTAAGTAGAGCCTGATTTTCTCCAAGATAACTTTTCCCCAAGCTCACATTCTACTTCCCTTGGGCTCTACCAAAAAATACTGAGGATCCTATATTTTCTTTCCAAACTGCAGAATGTAAAATTTGATGACCTTCTTCCTCAGGGGCTGGTAGTTCCTTCTCTCAATACTAAGTATCTTGTAAATCCAAAACTTTGATTTGCAATTTTTTTTTTTACTGATATGACACAAAACAGATTTTGAAAGAGAGGAAAAAGTACATTTGATTTTGTTCTCTTTGTAATTAGAAAAAAAAACATCAATTTTCCTTCCACAAGGTAGGAAGCCTTTCATCATGCAGTAAATATCTCTTGGTTTGAAATCTATTATGTGATAATTTTACATAATTTGACTGCTACATTCACATAAAAAAAGGTTTTGACAATTGTGAGGTATCTTTGCTTCATTTGATGAAACTATGTTTTCCAGATTATTATATCCCCAAGTATTCAAAATTTCTTTGAGTTTCCGTGCTGAATAATGACTAAAGCTTCTACCTTCTCTGTGGAAATAATCTTCATGTTTGGGCTTTAATGTGTAAACGATAGATCTGGCTACCCACGAGGAGTTATTTTTGTAAATTTACTGCTTATCATTAAGTTATTTTTACTTTTTATACTATAGGGGTTTCCTTGACTATTGGTAAAGCCAAACTAAGATTTTTAGTTTTTCTGGCCAGAATTGTCCTTTGGACATGCCTTTGAAATTGTCCTTTGGAGGTTGTATCCAGCTTTCCTGAGAACACTTAATCATACATAGGGGTAAAAAGAGGGATACCATGTCACATAACCCCAAGGAATCCACTCACATCCATGGAAGTTGTGGTTCAAGTAATTTCATAATGGGCAATCTATGGGACGAGCTTCAGCTCTGAACAGTTCTCATTTGACATTTTACTTGTTCAAAAGAACAGTTTGTGGCAGCTATCTTCAAACATTATAAGAGCTTTATCCTGAGGAGCTATAATGTTGTCTGCACTATTCTAATTACTAACATACTTCTAACTACTACTACTAGCATACTAGTAACATGATAACATAATAATGTGTAGATTCTACACATTAATAAGTAATAAAATATATAATAAAGATTACACTTAAAAATGAAGTGTGTTTTAACACTGACAACTTTTCAAAGTGTGACCTTAAAATTAAACCTTATTTTAAATCTTTTTTTGTAAAGAAATGGGATTCCAGCAATGTAAATGTTTGAATACAGACAACTACTTGGCACAACTGTTTTATAGGGCCCCAGTCATTGTAGTATACTATTTGTAAGATAACATGGTATTTGAGTTCCTGTCTGACACTGAGACTCAATTATTCAACAAATTTTCATATGGTTGTCACTTTGGTTTGAGATATAAATAAAATTTATTCTCATTCTATAGATGCCATTAAGCTATATGAAGTTGTGATAATTAACAAGTTTATGTCTCAACCCTCAGTGCAAACTCCTGCCCTGTAATAAATGCTAGACTGACGGAAAGAGTCAGTCTTATGCTGGATTACTTTTGTCAAAGACAGTTCAGCAAGTGAGCTCTATTAAAGTATTAAAGTTTTTTAAATCAAATACCATTCAAAGGGGCTTTAAGAAAGCAAGTTAAGTCCCAGTGCAGGACTGGCGCAGCAAAAATTTAAATTTGATAATCCGTCTCCAATTAATGGATACTCACATGGAACTTCATGTTGAGGTGGGTTAGTAAACTACATCTGGATGCAGCCTGAAATATACCACAGATGATTAGCGATGGCGAGATGAAGTGGTAGGATATCCTGGACATATTTCCCATGTCTGTCATGGAGAATACCTGTCATCCTACTTAGATAAATTCGCATCATTTATCTAGGGGACTTCTCCTGCCCATGACTTTGCACCTTGGCATGTACTCTCAGCACCTCAAAGCATTGATGGTCAATTAGGGTTAGGCACTGGCTAATACAATTCAGAAGAGTAAAATGAAAAACTGAGAATCTCAGTGTAATAATTTTCAGTTAGAACCATTGCTGTCAAATTGATTAAAATGTCTGTGTCTTTTACTTAGGGCACCCAGGCTGCTGAGGTCAATGAGATAGACATTAATAAAACTGATTAAGGTTTTTTACAAGAGCTTGTGATTTTTGATTTTTCAGTATGTTCAACTTCAACTCCAAATTTCTATCTCCTTGAGACTATATCCTGTATCCCTGGTTTTCCTGAGGTCGTATGTTTATACTTAGAGTCTTGAGAAAATTTTCCCTGTCTGTCAGTAAGACCCAATTTAATTTTTTGTCAGTACATCATAGACTAATACTTAATACAATACAAACTAAAGGAATTGTGAAAATGAAGTACAGAGGCACATGAAACTCTAGGATAATTTTTGTTGCTTGATTCAATGGCTATAACCTGAAAACTTTTTTAAAAACTTCCAAATTTTTACTTTCAATTTCTAAACCATGATTCATGAAAAGAATAGTTAATCAAATACTTTATTAATGCTAATGAACTTAGGGAAATATAGAACACCATCAACTTTTTTTTTTTTGCATATAGCTTGAGCACTTTATAGCACATTTGAGGCCCAATATAACTAATGCAATCGGTACATTTATATTCATTAATTGGAAAGTGGAGAACAGGTTTATGATTCTAAATGGCCATAGAGGTCTATAGTAGCTTTACTTAATGTTTAAAATGTAAAATTTAAGCAATTATATTAAAATACATGAAAGGTATTTGGAACTAAGTCTTTCCTACAGTCATAAACCAATTCCTGATGCACTGCTAGCTTGTTCCACCGTCACAGTAAAGTGTTTTGTGTCTAACAAGAGAGATACTTATTTCCTACACTCACAGCCCTAATTGCACTTGCTTAATAATCATTGACATAGGACCATGGTGATGGACCCTGTCATAACAACCACCTGCAAGCCTAATTCCTACAGTATTTATTTATTTTTATTTTAAAGAGGAAAAAAAATAAAAAGAAACAAACAATAACAGCAATAAAAAAGCAACAATGATATAGGATTTAAAAGCATGATGAGGAATTTAGCAATGGTTGCCATATTGCATATCATGATCTTCAAAAGAGATGCTCAGGTTACCAGATATAGGCGTGCAAAACTGAACAAACATACGAACATTAAGTGTTCTTTTCCATAAACGAACGGAATTACTGGTACAACTATCTTAGCTAGTATCTATTGCAGGCTTTGCATCTTCCCAAAGTTTCAAATTTGTTAATATATCCTGCCGTTAAGACAAGAGGCAAGTTTTTAGCTTGTATGTGAAATTGTGACTCATTCCCTGTTCATGGGAAGGCCACACACATCACTTAGAGCAATCAAGAAGTTAGGCTCTTCTCGTTTCACAGCACACTCATATTTTAATCTGTGTTTGTTTGTTTGTTTGGTTTTTGGGCTCTTGTGTCCCAGCCTTTCCATCTCGCAGAAGCTTTATTTCTCCCCGGAGCTGAGACTTTCAAAGTTTCACCAACACACTGTACGGTTTCTCCCACATTCTTGTTGTTAGGCTTGACTTCTTAGATAAACCCACCAGTTATCAAGAAGCACTTGAAATTCTTAGAGCCCAGGGAGATTGCCATTAAGCTGTTAGTACAGCCGTTTTTCTAATTCATGATCTCACTGTTTTTGTCTCTTTATACTGCAATTTTCCTGGGGGAGGAAATTAGGCCCTTAAAAGGTCATTTATGATCAATGTTCATACATACATCTCAAATAAAATCTACCCTTAGTAAAGCTATTAGGGCTTTCATGCCCACATCACTGTATCCAATAGTATGTTTCAATTTAAAAAAAAATAATGCTTCAAATAGTGAGAAAGACTTTGCCACTACCTAAGGGATGAAAAGAGAATCTGAATGGAAGACTGGTCATGTAAATGCCTGTTACGACCACAGTCCCATTAGTGCCATTCCTATGGTGAACTATCTAGACGAACCCTGAACTCTAATGGTGTGTAATGCCTTATCAACCACCTAGTCGAGGGAAATGATTCTAATGAGATCATTTCACACTGAAGGCTTCCTCTTAAGAAAACTCTCCTTACTGATAGTGTGTGCTTTCCTTAAGGAAAGAGGCAACTGCACTGGGGACCACAATCTGGTGTGAGTGTCTGTATTATCAATCACAGTCTGCAGATACAAATCCTGGTTCTTTCATATCTATCTCCGATCCTCACATGAACTCCCACCTCAGCTGTGGCAATGTAAAAATGGCAATCACGATGGTAAAGTGGCAAAATACGTAGAAATTAGATTATAGACTCATCTATCCGTAATATTCCTTGTCTGGGGAATTCACAATGTGACCATCTCACCTCGCAAATACTTAAATTACCAACTGAAGGTGTGACCCACACCAAAACCTTTAGTTGAATATGCTTTAATCTCTGATGTACAATGATCATTATCTTACTCCCAACATTTTATTGACATTTCACAGTACTGCTCAGTAGTAATTCACTATAACCTAGGTACCTATGTGTAACCCATGTGTAACTAGTTATGCGTGTGGGTTGGGGGATATCAATATAGTTAAGATAGGAATTTATAGCAGGTTCCAAAATATATACAATGTTAATGGCCAGAAAATAACATAGTAGTAGCAGGCTGTGATAATAATCACATATTGTGATAATGGAGACAAATACAAATCACTATGAGGGAGCAGAGGAGAGAATTTTACTTAGTTGTGGGGATCCAAAAAGGCTTTGAAGAAGATGAGCATGAGCTGAAGTTTTGGGATTGGTTGGGCTTGGACAGGTAGATGAAGAAGAGAAGGGCTTAAGCGACTTTTTGCTGTGGTGAGGCAGAATGCATTTGTGTGAAGAGGAGAAAACCTCCAAACAGTGTAACTTCTTTCCTGGCTGTCACACATTTTTAACTTTGAGGGAAAATGGAAGAAAATCTATCGAACCAATTGTCTTGGCTGTTTCAGTGTGATCACAGCATTACTTATATGGACTGTCAAATGAGAGGTGAGTTCATAAAAGGATATTAATGTATCCTTTTCATTGAGCAAAGTAGCATTACAGAAAAGGTGATTTCAAAGGCACATGGCTCTTTCATTACTGCCTTCCGGGCTGATGCTTGATCACTGAAAACAGGCTGCTTTGTTCCAGCTTTCTCTGATGTTTGGCATTATCCAGAATACATATGCTCTGACTTGGAAAGAATCAGTCTGCAAAGATTTAATAGATGTGAGACTCACATATTCAAAGTATGTATCTCGTGGTTAAAATGAAATGAATGCCATTTTAATATGCATGTCTATGTATACACAAACATATTTCAGACACATCTCAACAAAATTTTAAAAAGCAATTACACCTGAGACTATGAAAGTTGGTTATTTTTAAAATTCACCATTTTATAGAAGAACCAAAGAAGAACATGTTTTAAGAGCCATTATATTAGTGATAACAAAGTCTATGCAGTTTCAGAGATTTGAGGTTGGCCGTATATCCTTGGCACCTTTCACAGGCACAACTTCCTAGTGGTGGACATCACTGAACATTCTCTTTATAAAGATGAGCTAGCAGGTTTGGAGGTTAGAAAAAACTGGAAGTCAGAAAACATAAAAGAGAAATGTTGAAGGTTAGCATTTGTGTGAGATTCTTTTCCTTATATGACCGGGAGAAATGAATTTTTTTCTTTTTTACAAAAGAAAAGAAATGCTTAGAACAAGACTTAGAAAGTCAGAAGTTTTTTATGTGGTGACCAAAACTCACAGAATTTTCTCACTGAATTCTCTGGCTCTCTGTCCCTGTGAATTGATACATAATCTCACACGAATCTATCATTTCACTTTGGATCATATTTGAAACTTTGAAAGGAAAATGATGCTCCAAGACGGGTGTTGGATTTATAGCACATCTGCAATTAGATACTCACTGTGTGGAAATTAAGCCCAGAGGCTGTACCTGAAATTGACCAGGTTAACGTGTGTTCTATTTAACGCGACAAAAAATACCACGCTACTTCCCTACTTGAAATCCTTTCCTTTCCTGCACTCACTTAAAGCAGCCTCTTGTCTTCCCAGACTTTCTCTTCCTTCCTCTCTTCGCTTAGTTTTACAATACTCCCCAAACAGACTACAGAGGTTATGTATTTGTTGCCTAGACCACTGCTTCTCAGACTTTAATGTACTTACAAATCATCTGGGGACCTTGTTAAAAACGCGGGTTCTGATTCATCACGTCTGGGCCTGGCCGAGACTCTAACAAGTTCCCAGGTGACACAACAAGGCACATTTCGGACAGTGAACCTGGACTACGAGTGACCTTTTACTAAATTGGTGCTTCTTCCTGGACCCCTGTAACTGGAAAAGTGAATTCTCTGACTCTGAGGTTGCTTCAAATTTGATGGCTTTTGTGTCTGGGTAATTTCACAAAGGCTGCATGATTCCGCCCCCTTCTATCTACTTCTGTTGTCTCTATTTTTTTCTTATCAATCTATCTTCTTTCCAAACAGTTTAGACATAAAGCTACTTGAAGTTTCTAGAATGTATTAGACTCCTCATCTCAGTCCCTTTCCAAATACTTCTTCCTCTGCTCATCTTAGGATCTTGTGATATTTCCTTTGAATTCTAGCTTAGGTGTCCTCTCCTTAGGAATCATTCTCCAGTCTCTTTCCCACATAACTGCTCAGTTAAGCAGTTTCTGGTATCTTCCCATCATATCTTGTATTTTCTGCATAATTGCAGCTTTATCATAGTTGGCTGCAATTATCTGCCTAGTTGACCGTTCCTCAGGGTGAGGAAACTATTATGGCTTTCATCTCTGATACTTACTGCTCATCACAACGTCTGACACAGAGGAGGCTCTTCTTAAAGTTTGTTGACTAAAGGAAGCAGGGAGATTGAGGTGTTGTAGTCAGGCTAAAATCTAATGCAAGATCTTTTTTTCCTGCAACTGAGATGGTAGTAATAATATTAAACCCACAAAAAGTTAAATACAGAGTGAGGTAACACTGAAGATGTAAAATGTTAGTATGTAGTTAGTTGACGAAAAGAGATCGTAGCAAATAAGTATTCTGAGATCACTGGAGAAAAATGACACCATGAACTTTCTATTCCTTAATAATTCGATGTGTTCCACAAAGGATTCGAGACATGATAATGCTGTGTACTGGGGTTAAAAAAGCATAAGGATGGAAGTGGTTGAGAGAACAATGTGAGAAAACACAGGAGTGCAGAAGCACAGCATACACTGCAGGTTGCAGGGCAGAACAGAATCTCGTCTACAAGAATACTCTCTGTTACATAGTGGACAACAGTGTTTGTATGCTTGGTCTTTATTTCCACTTTATCTGATTTCCTCTCTCTGACTTCTGTGGGACAAATGACTGTGCTTGTGTCCTCTGGCTTCTGGTGGGAGTTGGTAATAGGGCATCCAAGAAGGAGTATGTGGCCAGGACATTTATTTTTGTAGGTTGCCTAGGACTGGCTGTGCATCTATGTTTGTTCCACTATCTATTGCACTCTCATACCTTTGTTTAAAGCTAGATTGGATGCCAGATTTAGTAACATTTTTAATTATAAGGAACTACTAATGCCAAGAATACTTTTAATTTCTTACTATGTCTCAGGTAAGAGTTGTGAGTGTTTAATTCAGAAAAATTCAGAAAAGAACCAATCTAAAATCTTGTCCCTACACATTTTAGATTTAGTGGCGTAAGGAGACTGTACACCATCTTGAAAGTAAGAAACTATCCCTACTATACTTTAAAGTCTATGGTTCCATAAGGTTTATTTCTATCCGTCTGATTTTATTGCGCAGTTGTAATGCAATAGTACGAAGGGGAAGCAGTCTGGGGTTGCTGCAGTTTTAGCAGGGTGGATTGGCCAGAGCTAGTGCCTGTCTTCTTTCCTGTAGCTCTATTTTTCATTTCTCCACTATTCATTGTCCTTCTATGCAGTGGAGGGGTTAAAAAATAATTGGATACAAAGCTAAACATTAGCATCTATGATGAAAAGTTTCTCAGGAAGGAGACTGAACTAATATGAAGCTTTTTTGCTTATCTGGCCTGCCTTAAAGTTATTGAGAGTTGTTTTCAGTTTACTAAATACCAGTAGATATAAAGCTAGGCATGGTGGTGCACTCCTGTAATCCCAGCACTTGGGAGGCTGACGCAGGAGAATCACTTGCAAATTCAAGACTAGCCTGGGCTACAAAGTGAGCCCAAAGCCAGCCTAAACTGCATTGTGAGACCTTGTCTCAAAAAGATGATGAAACAACAACAAAAAACAGATAAAAGTGTGCAAAGTCTTATATTCATGAAAATGAAAATAAACAGATCTAATAAATATATGTGATGCCCTTAATATAAAACCCCAATAGGCAGATCTCTGTCTAGATCTTGGGGCCTGTGTACAAACTTGTGGCAGTATTTATTTTGATCACCGTTTGCTTATTCGAGCCTCCTTCTGTGACCTGGTAAAAATAGATCAGAAACCCTGCAGGGGAAAACATATTTGTAGTTTGACATTGGACAGATGAGCGAAAGGTGCTAACAGAGCCATAAGTTCAATGTACAATGATACAAAAGTAAAATTGTTTATAGTTTGTCCGGTGGGGAAGTGAAACTCCAATATGATCCCTGCAACACTGTGTACATTCTGAAAACTTAATTAAATTCGTTGTCTCCGGGAGGTAGCAAAGGGAGGAACAGCAAACACTTTATGCAAGGTTTTTGCTCTCTTTGTTCTGCAGCAGTTAACTATGTTTTAAAAATTATTGTTTACTTTTCTCTTTCCCATTCAGGTTCTATTTATGAAATGTCTGGAAATGAATGCTGTTTTTCAACAGGAGAAGTGATTAAGATCACTGGCCTCAAAATTAAGAAGATTATAGCTGAAATTTGTGAAAATATTGAAAGTTGTGAATCTCCACAACCGTTTGAATTGCCTATGGACTTTCCAGGTATAGTGTTTTGCATTTGAAGAAGTATATTTTTGATAACTTTATCAATCCAACTGAAAACAATCAACAAGTAGAAGCGATGTTTTCCACTCTAATTCAGTGAATTAAAAAAACCTGAATTCTGGTACTTTGAATAAAGGACTCAAAGAAGACAAATATTTCATACATCTTAATTACACATTCTTTACCTAAGAATTTATCACTTTGTTTAATATATTTAGTAACTTTTTAAAGTCAAAATTTTAACCGATATGTAAAAACATAAAAAATTATACATATTGATATGGTAAAATATTTTGACATGTGTATACATTGTATAATGTTTAAACTACATTAAACAAATCCACCTTATCAAATATTTATTATTGATTTTATTTTTTTTATTTTGTTTTTGGTACTGTGAATCAAACTCATGACCTCACACTAGCCAGGCATGGACTTGGGCCACTGAGTCTAGGAATTAAGTAGGGAGATGTTAAAAGGTCCTGATAGGCCATTTGCATGAGGTACTCGTTTTATTTGGCTGAAGTTGTTTCTAGTCTTCAATCTTTCTTAAAGTTTGCAAGGTTAAGAATCACTGCTCTATGAGAAGCTTTCACTCAGTACTTTAGTTAGATGCAACAATTGCTTTTTGGTTGATAACTGTAGTTTTTCATCTCTTAGTTATGACATTTATTCCATTTCGTATGTAATCGAAACTATTTGTGGGCTTGTCTGACTGGCACTGTACACCTAATAGATAATGAGATTGCCAAAGATTCTGAATTTCGTTTATTAATTCCTATGGTGTTTAGGATACGATGTATATAAAAATATTTTCTGAGTGAAACTTACTGGAACCTTCTAGCAGAAGAAATGTTTCTTATCTGAGTAGCGAAAACACTTAGCTTTTGATTAAAGTCTGATTTGAGGGGTTGCCATTTTCTACCAATGGAACAAAAATTTTAAAAATATGTCTACCAATGAGTGTTGTAAAAATCAAGATTAATGGAAGAGTGAAGTTACTGATGGTGATTAGGGATATTGTCCTATAAAGAAGACTCCTGGATGGTGATAAAACAAAAAGGTCACAGACAGAGGAGAATTCTCTGTCAGTCTTAGAGGGAAAGGCAGAAATCATGACTATTTATACTTTTTACAACTCTCAATAGAAGCACATGAAAAAGAATACACTTGGAGTCCTTTGTAGGAAAGAGGATGCAGCTTATGACCATAATGTTACATGAAATAAATCAATATTTAAATACTGAATGGCTTCTATTATATGAGAAACCTAAAATATAAGTATATATCAAAATAAAGAATAGATAATATGAAATAGGGAGATAGATCTTTTGCAAAAGTCAAGGGCACCAAGAAATGGTGGGGGGAAGTAAAAAAATTAAGATGTGTTCTGTACAGGTATCACCTCCTCAAGAAGGGTGATGTAAGCCCACACTCATAAAAAAATTTCCATTTAAACTCCAACTAGATTTTAAATTCAAAAAATTCAGTTTTATTTTTTAAAACTTTGCTTTCTTTGCCTTATTATCCCAATTTCCTTTCACTACTGATTTCTAATTTCATGTGATAGTTGTCATAGGCCATATAATACTTGATGATTGAATTTTAAAATTTTTATTGAGACTTGTTTTATCAGCTGACTGCATCCTTACCAGGAACTGACCCTTTCAGTATTTTGCATTTGTCCATTCAGTTGGAGTTGGGTATTGCTTTCTCACAGGTCAGGTATAGGCTCATAAAAGCCCAATAGTTTTAGGACCTGGTGGATTCATTTTTCTTATGGGGGTGCCTTACTACAAGTAGAGCACTCTGCTGTATTTCAAAATTATCTCTACACTCCTTACGCTGCTAGAAGCTTGATGGTCATTTCTGGTGAGATTCACTATGAAAGATATACCAGTTTCCTGGAAGTATAACTCAAAGAAATATAATGGTCCTCCTACAATTCAGTGTCCTAAGGATTTTAACCTTCAAACTCATTCCCTCTGAGCCTCCAGTAATTTATACATTACAGTTCAGGGTTTTCTTCCACGGAGGTTTCTTCTCTGGTGTTCCTGCTGCAATGTGTTGCAATTTTCAGTATTGTTTGTGTTTCTCATTGAGGGCAACAGTGATTTGTCCTGCTATCAGGCTTTTGTGACAAATCTACAAAACAGTGTTGCTGGCTTTTATTGGGAGACACTGTGTTCATTTTGGGCTGTCCCTTTAAACTCAGACAAGCAGTTACAAATCCATGGTCAGCCTCTACTTTCTGTTCCTATAGCTTCTCAAAGTGAGTCACAATTAGGTGCTAAGGTCTTCTCGGTCTTTTCTGGCCATGCACTCCTTCTGGAGATCTGCACAGATCTATACATGTTTGAGATGTGTTAGTTCACTGTTTCTCCCTCTTGCTCTGAGCCACACAAGTTAACAGCTGGCTATCACTGTTTCTCACAACCTTTTCTGAAGAAAAGGTTTCCACATTGAACGATTTCCACACGAGGTCACATGAAGATAGCCATACAAGAACGTCCTTGCACGGAGCCCCACACTTGTTAAATAATGGTAGATTTGTGGGACTGAACTCAAAGAACTGCGACTCCTTTCTCCCTTCTTTAGTGATTTCCAAACATTTGATTTTCTATGGTTCTAGATTATTGGTTTTCGAGTCTACATTTGACCAGAAAGCAGAAGATTGGGGACACAACAAGTTAAAATGCTATTGTATTTGTTGCTCTTAGCAAGGTTCAGGCACTTTTCTTTAATAAATTCTCACCAGATTGATCAAAGGCTACAGTGCAGAGCTACTATCTGTTAATAAGTCCAGAATTATTCAAAAAAACTGATTTTTAAACTAATTTTCCCATTGCTTTTATGTAGGAGGCAATTTCTAGATGTCTATATTCCACAATTTTGTTGTCACAATTCTTTCTATGTTAAAATATGTAAGCATCAATCCTCAATTTCATAAAGTAATTCAAAAGTTTTAATGAAATCTTGGAAAGTTTGCTCAGAGTGACTTTTTACAAAGTGAAAACTTATTAAATACTAAATACCAGTTTTTGACCAAAAAATAATTTAATAGATGAAACTCCAGAAAATTCAAGTTGCAAAGACAATCAAGGAAAGAAACATACAGAGTTTTAGAAATATACTTTTAGGAATCAAAAAGGAAATGACTTTTTTTGCTATAATTGAATAGAGAATTAAATTTTCAATATGCATTACTGGTTGCATCCTATATATTGTTATATTTTCAAATGTCTCTTTTTTGTCACCCTCAAAAATGTTCAAATATATTAAAAGAAATAAAAAGCTATCATTTAGTTCTCTATGGGAAAACTGGTTTAGAAGGGCAATTTTTTTTTCAGAAGACATCTCTTTCAGCTGAGCTGTTTTATGAGGTGGAAAACATGTCATTCTGGCTAAACACAACAAAAATATATCTTGATACTTGGGAGTTGATTGCATTATCCCAGTAGATTGGTAAATCACATAATATTTGGTTTATAGTGAAGATCCAAATTTTTAGATCGCCGCCTGGAAAATTTATTCCTCCTTTGTAGTGTCATAAAGCATGAATAATAAATATCTCCTCTTTAGTCATGAAAATATTCCAGAAGAAAATGTTTCAATACATCTTTACGATGAACTTAGATTTCCTTTGCTCTCAAGCAGTGAGTTTACACTGTGTCTCTAAACTATATGATCAAGACACATCTATAAAACCACTGTTAAAATTACAAAGCTAGATGGCAGAAATTTTTCTTTTTGAATTTTTAGGCTCTACTTTATGAACTGTAGTACTAAGTAGAAATTCTGTTACCAGAGTCAGGGACTGTAAGAAACGTAGAAGTAAAACTTAGAGACAGAATTTCCTCTGCTGTATCACATTCAATTCATCCATATCACATACTCCAGTGAGGGACCAGGTGACCTGATGAATGTGTTCTGCATGAATTCATGTACATATAGGCTATGGGTACAATTCACATATTACAGACAAAGAGTTACTAAGAAGCTGAGTAATGTGTCTAAAGTTGTGCAGTGTGTTAGCTTTTAATTGCTGTGACAAAATACCTGAGACAAACAATTGAAGATGAAAAAAATATTTTGGTTTACAGTTTCAGAGGTTTCAGGTCAGCAGTCACTTGGCTCCATTCTTTCAGGCTTATAGCAAGGTAGAATATCCCGCCAGGGCCATGCCTACTGTGACCTCACTTCCTGTGCCAAGGCAGAATGTCCTGACAGCCCATCAAGACCTCACACACTATGACTTCACTTTTGTCCTTTGCCCTGACTCCTAAAAGTTATATCTTCACTCCATAGCACGCCAGGTTGCCAAACAAGCCTTTGGCAATGCCTCTAGCTAAGGCCAATTTTTTAATAGTTTTGTTCACAATTTATATACATAATATAAAATGCCCTAGTGAGCATTTGTCACATGAAACATTACCTCTAAAATTTACAACAAACTTCTCACCTGCTTTCTTGACCTTAGTGAATGAATGATTTAGAAAAATATTAAGAATAACTAATGATAAGAGTTAAATTGTAAGAGAAGTGCTTCAAAATGAAATTAAGGATGAATGACTAGAATTTATGAAGTATGCTCCTTTATGACTGCATGTCAAAAATACCTAACTCATTAGCAATTTTTAAAATTAGCTTTCCTGTTGTTTCATTTGGAGAATTATAAATTTAATAAGTATAATACATGTATTATTAAGTTGAATATATTCATTCATTGCATTTTTAATCAACACTTGAAAGGATTAACATTCTTATCTTAACCATATTATGATTATAGGTAATTTTTTGTTTAACTGAAACTTTTCTTTCTAAAAGAATCTGTGAAGAAAATGAGTATTACAAGTGTATTAATATATTTAATAGCTTCATAAAGAATAACATTTCTGTCTTCTAGTTTTGAAAGGCTTTGGTTAAAAGAAATAAGATGTAAGTGTAACTTTCTGTTTTTCATTTGGATATTATGATAAAACACGATTCAGAGCAGGCTACCTGGAGTGCCTTCTTTGTCCTTTAGAGAACTTTCTGTCCAAGAAACCAGGGTTATGCTTCCAAATTTTCTGGGTCAAATTCTCTTAAGGCACATTTTTCCCACTGTGCTCACTTAAGCAAAATGAGATCAGCTGGGCTTGAGATATTTTCCTACCAGGAAAATGATATTCTATACAAACAATGTAATAAAATGTGGATTAATCAACATGCAAAAGAAATTCGGGCTCTTGTAGTAATTTACAGTTCTACTTTTTGAGTTATTTATGTATGTCTTAGGCTTTGGATAACAATGATGTATGTTATCTGGAAGACACACAGACTGTAATTCTAAGTTAAGGTGATCTTTTTTCCAATCTATGTACAGTTTAACTTTAGCCCAGCCTTCTATCAGAAAGATCATTTTAAAATGAGCTATTCTGCATTCTCGTAGCATTAATATTTCATATCCACCTTCTAAGATCTGTTTCCTCACTCCTTGTTCTTACTATGTCTTTTCCTGCTGTATAATTCTTTTCAAAGCTCTTTATGATGTTATTTTGACAGTATCACCATGGAAGGACTATCATGAAAGCAGTCAGATTTCCCTGAAAAAACTGTGTGCTCAGGACTTTAATCCTTAATATTAACTAAGTATCAAGAGAACACATTACTGTGTTTATATTCAAAAACATTTCAGGGATTTAGAAGGTCTGCTTTATGAATGCAGGCAGAATTTTCATATTCTCCATGGCCCCATAAACCACATATGGTGTACCACCACCTCCCCTACTAGAACCATTCGCACCAGTGTGACACGTTTATCATAAGTCTGGAGCTGACAGTGATATGTCATCCCACTTAAAGTTCATAAGCCATTAGGGTTGAATCAGCGCTGTGCATGCCATGGGTTTTTATAAATACAGACTGACATGCAGCCCCTCTGCGGTGTCCTACAGAATGCTTTCACTTTCTTAAGAATTCTTTCTGCCATGTTTTTAACCTTATCTACTTCCTCGCCCTTGTAAGACTGATCTTTTTACTGTTTCCATATTTTTGCCTTTTCAAGAATGTCAGATAGTTGGAATCACACAATAATGCAGCCTAATACCTATTTAAAGTTCAACCATGGCTTTTCATGGCTTGATAAGTAATTTTATTTGGTGATGAATTAATATTCCAAGGTCTACAGTAACTGTAGTTTATCCATTCACTTTCTGAAGAATTTCCGGATTACTTCCAAATTTTGGCAATTAGTAATAAAATTGCCATTAACACAAGGAGAGAAGTAGATAAAAGCTCCTTTCAATTCCATAACTAGAGTGACCTAGCACCATATTTGGTATGTTTATTCACATTGTTTTCTAGTCTGATGTAAAACTATAACCAAAGATGTGTGATTTAATGTATTGAGAAAAAAGCTTGTTTCTGAAGAATTGCCTGGGTTTCTAAATACTCTTGAAGGCAAAATTTTACTCTCTGTATTTTATATGCATATTCCATAACTTGTTAAATTCATACCGAATATGATCAGTGATGCAATTTGTAATGTAATAAACAGCCTTTTACACTAAAGCTTTTATTGCAATTTTGAGTATACATAAATTTATTGATTCAGAAGTAAAAATGTTTTTAAAGTTCTTGATAGAAATCACATTCATTTGTCAATCTGCATTTCTACTAGGGAAAGTCAAGGGGACCAATTCTACTGATTTTTTAGGCTGGGGTTTAGTTTTATTTACCTCTCCCCTCTCTCATTTTTAAGCTAACAGCTTTATTGGAATATAACTTGCATGTATAAAATTCACCTGATGTAAGTACACATATTAATTTTTTTAGTATCATACACAGATATATTTAAAAATGAGACTATATATGGGCACAACTACTAATTTATAACCATTTAGAACATAGGAGGGTTGCATATTTATATACTTTACCTCCTTTATTTACTAACTTATTTATGAGCACTATAAAATTGCTCTTATTAAAATGAAGACAGCAGAGTATGGTGATGCATGCCTGTAATTTCAGCACTTCTGGAGGCTGGGACAGGGAGATCCCTGAGAGTTCAAGGCTGCCCCTGGGCTACAAAGTGAGTTCAAGGACAGTCTGAACTGCGCAGTGAACCCCTTTTCCAAAAAGACAAAAATAAATAAAATAAATGGAAGACATATTGAGTACCTGTATCAGCAAAGTTAACATTGTAAATATATCAGTTGTGTCTGAATTAATTCATAAATTCATCAGAATGATAACCATAATATTTATATTATAATAAATATTATTAGAATATTGAGCCATGAGGAAATAATTCTAATGTCCATTTTGGAAAGTAAAAAAACAAAAACACTCAAACAAGTATTTAAAAAATAAAACAAAACACTAGTCCTGCCAATAGTGAAGCTTAGCACAGCATAGTTATAATATATTATACTGTATGATATCAAAAATCCAACCTACACCAATGCATGACTTTAATAATGGCAGAAGTAGTTGTCATAGAAACATTACAGTAATACTTTTCATTTGACTCTAATGCTCACACACTTAAGTGTTTGTTTAGAGCTCAGAAAAATTTTTATTATACAGTATTTTTTTCTATTTGATAAAATCAGTGCTATGAATCTGGGATTAAAAATAATTAGTTAACTGTTCTGTTTAGGCATTAGTTTAGAAAATAATAGGTCAAATTGGGTCATCATCAAACTTACAAAACATAGCAAAAGAAAGCTAAAATGGATGGAAAAGTTGCATTTTAAGTAAAACTATTTTATGTCTGATTTGAAACAAATCTCAGATTATAAATATAATACAAATTATGAACAATGTATTTGATTACATAAATATAACTTTTATGTATTAGAGACTTTTAAAAGTGAAAGAAATTTTTCATACCAAGTGTGGAACCTGAGTATGTTTTAAGGACTCAGATACCACTAAAATTGAAAAACAACAAAATCAGTGAGTCTAGTAGAACCCTAAGAAAATAGGCAAAGAAAAGCTCAAGTGGTCCGTCACCCCATAGAAATTAACATGGACCCATCAATACAAATTAACAAAATAATTACAACTTTTCCACATATGTAATTAGTTCTACCTCTTTGATTTTGACAGTAAAGTTAGAAAGATAATGGTAAATTGTTTCTCTCAGGCCCAACTGAGGGGTAAACTGTTTTAATCCTTTGAAAACAAATTTGGTAATAGATTGACTTGCCCTTCTGAAAGCAGGTTTGATACATTCCAAGCACCATCTGTCAGTTAATGAGGAATATTTACTCTCTGCGTGTGCAGAGAGCGTGATTAATGACAGGGATATTCTGTGGCTTGGTCCTGCTGCCATGAAACACCATTTTCCAGTAACAGGGCCCTTCTAATGTTTAAGCTTTTAATTCCATGGTTCCACATATCAGAATAAACTCCGTAAAGAATTAATCACTTTAGAATTATTTGTAACAGCAAATTAATGAGATCAGCTTAACTACTTGATAATGTGGAAAAGTATAAATTCTGATAAATCTGGTACAGCATATTATTCAAACATTAAAATTATATTTGTGAAAAATACTTTAGCACATGGGATTTAATCACTGTTTAATTTAATCCAAATGAATGTGTACAGTCATGTTCCAATGTTGTTGAAAACAGTTCTATTTGTTTGAGTACTGAGATTGAAAAAAAGTAAAGCCAAGATTTTGGAAAGGGTATTTCAGTCCAGTGGGAAGATAAGTGACGTTATTGCAAATTTATTAAAAATTTTTACAGCATATATATGCATAGATATATGCATAGGCGCATATATGCATAGATACATAGGCACAGTATATGCATATATACTCATTATTTTGCCTCTTCCTCATACGAATAAAAATGTAGACTAAGGGAAACGTTAACATGGCTTAGCTCAGACAATCTTCTGAAAATTAAATACACTAAATGAGGGAAGAGGCGAGTGCTTACTGTAAAGCTTGGCACCCGGGAAACACTCCGTAAATCTGTTTTTATTCTTACTCTCTTTAAGCCGTTACAGGTGCCCCTGTTTCAGGAAACCTCCCTGGAACAGGCTGCTCACGTTCTCACTCCATCCCTGTCCTTCCTTCCCAGGTTAGAGTGGGTGGTGGAGCAGATGCAGGTTTTCACCGTGCATCGCGTTCCCTTCTTTCTCCGTTACTTTCTGTGTCTTGCTGTGAGCTCTCCGTGGGGAAGTCAGAGACGTGCATATCTAGAGCTGCTGGCCTACCGTGTATGAAGCACCGTTCATCTGCTGTGAAACAGGGTGTGTTTATCTTCCGGTGTAATGTGATCACTAGCAAGCCCGGCCCCTCTGCCTTTCCTGGGGCAGTCAGGTGGGAGTCACCTGCAGTGGTGCCCCTTGTACCAGGGCCTCGTCTCCAAGCCAGGTCCCCGGCGGGATTCCGGGGGCCCAGCGAGGCTGCACACATGGGATCCCTGGGGTGGCCACAGGGCGCCCAGGCACAGAGCCCAGCCATGAATTTCCATGCTACTTTCAAAATCATGTTCTTAACTTCACTTTTCCTATTTAGTAACATGAAACCCGAAGGATTTTCTTAGAAAAGGGTCATTTTTCTGTGCTGATGAATTTCGAAAAATAAGAATAAGAGAATCACTTTTCTTTATTATACACACACATATTATTGAAATCATAAGCCTTGGAACCTATTTAAAACTTATGATTGGATTGGAAAATTAGACCCTTCCTAATTTGAATCTAATGTAAACTGATTTCTAGTTGTTTTGTATAACTGTGGGCAGCAGATTCTTATTTAATTATGTATTTATGTATGTATTTTTGAATACTGCATGGCAAAACTCAGCAAATATGTCAGACAAAGCACAGTACAAGGAAACACGACAGCATATGTTGACAGTTACAGAAGAATTGCTGCTGTTTTCACCCTTCACACTGGAATAATTTTTTCAATATTTACCTCCCATGTGCGGAGAGGGAAACATATGGATCTTTACACAATTATAAGCACATACAGGTGGCTACTTAGGCACATTTAATTTGCAAGCAACAAAGATACTCAACAACACAACCTGCTCCTCAGACTCCCCACTCTTCCTGCTAACATTCCACTAGAAAATTGGAATCATTAAAATAGAGGGAGGGGACAGTCCTCCCTCAGTTGGTTTCAGGTACCTTTCAAAGTCATGAACACGGTGGCTTCAAAGATACTGAGGCATTTGGTTAATTCTTTTGTTCGTGGAGACTTCAGTAACTGTGCGTCACGTATGCCTACGATGACAAGAAGCACAATAATCGCACTGGAAATGCGAATGCATCTTTTGTTCTTCCTATCCAGTAATCTGCTCCTGGCAGATGTGAAGTCAAGGCGGTTAAAGTCTAAGTGTGTAACAAAGGATGGGGCAGAGAAACTCCCAAAAGTAACGGGAAAAACCTCCCCCAAAGGCAGCCCACTTACAGTCCTCACCTGAAACTTATTTCCGTTTTCAAACACTCAGGAAGAAAGTGTGGAAATTATCATTGCTGGGAAATTTTGCTGCATCTGGACCAGAGACTGAAAGGTGAATTTTAAATGGTTTGTTGTTTTTAAATTGTTCCAGACTGGAATATCCTGTATTTCTTTCTGATACTGAACTTCTAGTGCTCCCAGTTCTCCTGACTCTGTGGTCATCATGCACTAGCTTAAAATCCCAGAGTGAAGAAAACAAGATATTATTAGTTATCATTTTTAATTTTTATTTTTGCTTTTGAGTGGGTGCTTGCCATGCGTTAAGTACTGTGTGAGCATATGACTCATATTAAGTTACTTAATCATCATAACGAATTTACAAGGTAGGAGGTGTAATTTTTCATATTTCACAGGAGAGGATCTTGAAGTCCTGAGGATTTAAGTTTTAATTGACACAAAGAAGAAAGGGCAGGGCCCAGAACTGGATCCTAGGCCAGCAGAAAGGACAATGTCACTCCAGTCTCCTTAGTGGAGGGCTCCCCTTACTCTGAGAATTCCCCTTCTGGAAGTCACCTGGGCCCAGCAGCTGTAAATGTATGGCGTTTTGAAGATCGTCCTCACACAGTTCATCAAGAGGTTTGGGGACACGTTAGAGGTCTGTGGTGTTTCTGCCCAGACTTTAGGCCTCCCCAGTGTCCTCATAACACTGGAAATAGAGTTCCAAAGACTGGGAAGACCCCAGGACCTTTGTTCTCACCAAAGGCGTTCCTCTCCACCATAGGGAGGAACGAAACACATTCTCTTTCCTTGCCCTAGGTCTGCTACTCATTTCCACTGCTTGAGAAAAAGGCTCTCACCATAGACCAGTATATATGGCACATTTATATATTAACTGTAATTGTAACAAACCTGTAGGCATGGATTCAGATTATATTATTGAATATCAAGAGATTAACAAAATTATTAATGTAAATTTTTTCTTAAACATCCCAAACATGTTAGATACTGCAATCAGTCCTTTCAAAGTATTCAGATGTCATTGCACAGGAAATGTTTTTTGTTTTGTTTTTCCCTTGCAAAGATTTAACCAAAGAAGTTAAAAAAAAAACCTGAAAAGCTTTATGATATACTTTTCTACCTCCAGGTAAAATAGCTGTTACAGACTGTTCTGATTCAATTATTAATGTAAAGATATTTTATAGGAAGTCTACAGCCATGCTTTGACTGCCTGCCAAGCATTGAACACACTTTGTCATCTTTGACAGGTCCTCTTCCTTCTCAAATATTCAGCTAAATTTCTGTGCAACATTTTCTTATGCCAAACATTTTAATTGCTTTTTTTTTTGTCTTTGGAAACTTCTATGAAAAACATTGCATCATTCATTTGTCAATGATGTTCAATACTACCATAATTAACTCAGAATTCTGGAGAATATTCTCATAGTCCAGACTTTATTATTATTATTACAATTATTTTATATTCAAAAATTTTACCTTAGAATTTAAAGAGTTTTTACCGATGGAGTGTTTCACATACACCATTTCGATCTGAAACCTCTACAAGAACTAGGTTTGGAATAGTCTTGAAGAAGACATTTTTGGTAAGGTACCAATATATGAACTGACTTGGGAATACAACAAAATGCTATAAGAAATATGTGAAATGAGATATTTAATAAGCAAGGATATAATAACATGGCTGTTATGGAATTTGATGGCAGATCAAAAGACCAAAAGATAGGGGCTGGGGATTTAGCTCAGCGGCATAAGCACCTGCCTTGCAAGCAGGTGGTCGTGAGTTCGATCCCCGGTACCGATAAAAAAGAAAAAGACAAAAAAAAAAAAAAAAAAAAAAAAAAAGACCAAAAGACAGAAGAAGACATTCACAAAAGCAGCCAAGATGCACTTACCTACACAAATGGAGAGAACAGACTTCTGATCAGAACTACATAGCAGTAGGATTTGTTTCCAAACCTTCATTTGCTTCAGTCCTTTAGATGTTTTTAACATGCATCTCAAGTGTTTGTTTGAGATTGTGTTTGAAAAAGTTTGTGTCTATTCATCTTGCCTTTCCTTCTATCTCAAAGGCAAATTTCTTTATAAGAGTGAATATAAATTCATATTTTGACAACTTGAAGTGGTAAAGTTTTGGTCATATTTTGTATTTTAATAGGCAACACTAGAGCTGTCTTATCTCACAATCTGGCTGAAGGAAAGCTTCAAAAAGTCAATTCTCATTTTTGTTTTTGTTGACTGTGTCTGTATTGATATCATTCATAAGACACAGGATTTGCAGGAACTGTGTAAAGCCATTCACCCATTTTGTGATGGTCACTTTATTAAAAACCTGAACTAATGTCTTCTGGAAACCTGCTTATCTGACATAAGTACAGGTGAGACCAGCGCCAGACTTCTTCCTCCCTCTCAGTGAAATCAGTTCCTTAAGTTAGGCTTTAAAAATCATGTGTCCTCCTGCATCCCAAAGGGAGGAAGATCCCCTGCTTAAAAATCATCTCTGATAGCTTCAGTTTATGTCATCTCCTCAAAGGTTCACATCTTTATCCATAAAATATACCTGTTTCTTAAAGAGTTGCCACATATTGCTATTTTTAAAATAAAATTGCATCACATATGTAATGGCAAGGTATGCCAAGAAACTATTATTTGAATAATTCTAATTTTAATTGATATGGAGGATGACAAGAATTAGTAAGGGAAGTTCACCGCAAGATTTCTTATTTTAGATGGAAAAAATAGATTTGGAAGGAACTGGGAAAGCAGGCTAGTGGGGACAAGGGCTGTGTAATCTTCACAAAGATCGCATGCTAGGTAGAAGGTACATTGTTGGGGAATCTAATTTTTTCAGTTATTGTTGGGGGGGGCCATTGGTGAGGAGAAAGAAAAAAAGTAGCACAAACTCTCTGCTGAGCTGAATTCTGCACAGTGAGCCAGAAAATGATTGCTGGCCTTTTCTCACTGGGGCATTTGAGCAAGGCTGATCATGCAAAGAGGCCTAGTTTAGAGAACCAGAATGAACTTGCTCTTGTAAGCAGGTGGCCTTGTAAGTCCTAAGTGCAAGAAGGAGGTAGCCTGGCATGTGTGTGATCCAGTGTTTAGAGGTCAAAGCTCTGATATTGGAGAACCATGGATTTCATCTGTAAAAATTGTGGCCATTTCTGAATTTCTCAGTAACATTATTCATTTTACTGACCTGAAAAGATTATTGTGAAGATAAATGATTTATATGACAAATTGTTACAATTGCAAATTTCTAAACAAATTTCAGTTATTACTTTTTATTAATAATGATTGAAAAGCCTTAAGAACTGATAAAACTGCCTGGCAAGTGTGAGGTCCTGGGTTCAATTCCTGGTACCAAACCAAACCAAACCAAACCAAACAGAAATGGTTAAAAAGTATCAACTCTCAAACAAGTGTACAGGACTCGTAACCATATTACTAAGTTTTTGTTAGATCATTGAGCAAAACTGTTGAATGTCACTTTACATAAACTTTAATTTTGTAACCTGAACAACTATTTCTAAGATTACAATATGTAACTTATTAACTGGTGATTTCTTACCGTTTATTTTTCTATAATTCCGTTTTATTTCTACCTTTTTTTCTCCATGTATTTTTTGTTTCTTTCTCTTTAAATAAAAAAATATCAACTCTTTAAAAATCTAACAATTAAGGAAAAAACTTTAAAAGACTATATCCACTTATTAACCAGGTTTCAATGATTTAATTCATGGCATTTTATTTTGTAAATGACATGTTCTTTATGAACAATTTCTCCTAATTTAAAAATATTAATAAAGTTCATTTTAATAGCTAAATAAAAAAGCGGATTTCTTTTCTTAACATTTTTATAGATATTATGTGTTGGATTACTTTATAATAACCTTTGAGATTATTCAGTTCCTACAATGTATTTTGTTTTCCCTTAGAAAAATAGTATAGCATGTTTTCCTTAGTATTAAATCATTACACTCTATTTTGGTTATTTTTCTTTTATTGCTGAGACAAAATACCCAATGGCCAAAATAAATGAGGGAAAGGTTTATTTAGCTCACAGTTTGTGGAGGTTTAAGTCCCTAATCAGCTATTTTTAAGGCAGGATGATATGGCAGACGGGCAACAGTTCGTAGCAGCAGAAGACAGCAAAAGCAACAAGAGACAAAAGGAGAGGAGAGAGAGAGAGCAAGCCTCTTTCCCTCCCTGATGTTTTCAGGCCACCTGTCCCAGGGTGGTGTAGCACTTACACCCATATTCCCAGCCTTGGATCTCGAAACAATCACAAAATCTAGAAGCCCACCCCCATGACTGCATGAGGCTTTGGGACGGCCATCTAAACATAAACCGTAACACACTGTGAAAAATTTGGAAGGAGGATTGGAAAATTTAGCTGATCAGTCCTGTTGAGTTTTTAACCTATGTTTAATTTCTTTCATTGTGAAAGTGAATTTCCACTATGACATCATGTTTCCCTACTTTGTATGGCGTTGAGTAGCTGTTTATAGGTTGGTACTGTCTGATAATCTGCAATAGTATGTGAAGATACATTAATAAAATATTTCTCCTATATTCTGCCAGTTAGTATGCTAAACTGTTTACTGCATCATTTTCTAAGAGAAAATACACAGGTTCATAGATAACCTTTATCTGCAATAGAGACATCCAATAATATAGCACTGGAAAGAATGATTAACTTAAAATAGTAGTAACTCTGGGTTACAGGTTGTTTCAGCTTCATAATATTTTAGGTCTGTTATTACTTTGGGTAAGTTCAATCCCCCAAGAAGGACAATGCTGAATTAATTCTTCTGTGACTAACATCCTCAGTATAGCTTGGATGGAAATAAAGCTATATACTGCTACTTTTTTGAAATGCTGGGTAACTTTTTTAAACTTATTTTCCCAAAACTGCTGAATTTTCTGTACCCTAATAATAATTATGGGTTTTGAGAAATAAGTCTTCATTCCTGACAGATGAGATCAAACACACATTTGCATGTACACATGTACACATATTTATTTATTGTAAGAAATTGAATAATGCTTTTAGTTGGATTTTCCCTGATATAAGGCATAATAAAATAAGTGCCACAGGCCTGCCTGGCAAGTGAAAGGTCGTGAGTTCAATCCCTGGTTTAAAAAAAAAAAAAAATATATATATATATATATATATATATATACATATATATATATATATATATACATATATATATATATGAAATCCTTTCAAAGTAAACTATCCTTTTCCTTTCTGTCTTCAAGTGTACCATATAGTAGATGCGTGATTTCCAGTTTTCAAAGGTTCTCAGGACTCACTCTGACTAGTTTAACATTACTCACTTTTCCAAAGAGTTAACATCAACAAATAACTAAAATATATTTAAAGCAAGAATAAATATGGAAATAATTCACCAGTAAAGTGTTTTAATACTAATTTTAAATATACATAAATATATTATAATTTTGTTGATAGGTTGCTGCTTATAGATTAATTTAATTGGAATACATTTGTTTAGTAAACTAGTAAGTAATCTTTCCAAGATATGTCATTCCAAAAAGCCCTTTAAATATACTTTCTTAGAGGGCTTTAGTACATAATATTATCATAAATTTACCCTTTCTTTGAGAAATCTACTAGCTAAATTTTCCTTTGTTCTCATTTCCTACGGAATTGGTTAAAATCTATTCAGTAAATAAATTTCTGAAAGTGACACAAAATAGATGTGTCTACAGGAAGAGTAATTTAAACAGGAGAACCATCTAATTGTATTAGGGATTATGCTGATAGTATCAGAGAAAAAATTCAAATAGTGAAATTAATAAAAAAGTGCAATGGTGAAATTTTAAAGGCAAAAATAATAAATGAAAAGGAAAGAATGACAAATCACCCAGAGTACTTTATCCAAAGCAACTATATAACCTAATATTTTTCCAAGGAGTGTTATAAGTACCACAAATATAGACATATATTATGTCATGATTTATTAATGTTTCACCAATAATTTTATAATGAAAAAAGTGTGAAATTTTGCATGTCATACTTTCCTTTTAGAATTGTAATGCATGCAAACTTTCTGAGAAATTTTACATTAATTTAAAATGTGCAGATTTTTTTACCATGGTAAAATGCACATAACGAATTTATCATTTCAAGAATACAATTTATCGATATTTATTGCATTCACAATATTGTATAACAATTATTATTGTCTTTATAACTTTTAAATCATTAATTTGACTATGAATCAGTTTTCTTCTGGAGTACCTCTTGATTGTATTTAAATAATATAATCATGGAAAATTTAATATAATCCAATCTTCTCTCTTTAAAAAATGTTAACCTTTAGAGATTAAATGCTTTCCTTAAGAGTCTTTTGCAAGTAGAGACAGAGTTCATGGCATCTAGATTCCCCTTTTAAAGAACAGACATTTGCATTTAATTATATTTTCTTTTTTCCCCCTTTTTAAAAAAAATTATGTTGCCTGGTTAATGCCATGGTAATCTACAAACAGTATATTGACATTTTGACTAGAAGTCAGGATTAAAACAATTTTCTCTAATCTTGTAAAACTTAATCTTTTATTCCATTTGAAACCTCCACTGTACTTGTTTCATGGTTTAATACTGTGATTTAATACTGTTATGAGAATACTCATTCTAAGATCTCTCTTGATATATGGCATTCTGTTCTTAGGTCTCTTTAAGATCGTGGCTGATAAAACTCCCTACCTTACTATGGAGGAAATTACAAGAACAACCCAGATTGGACCCAGCAGACTAGGGCATCCTTGCTTCTATCATCAGAAGGATGTAAAACTGGAGAATCTCACCATAAAACAGGGTGAACAAATCACGCTCAACTCAATTGAAGACATTAATGGAGAGTTAATGGTGAACTGCGTCATAGTAAGGAACCATCAAAATCACTCATTTACGTTGCCTGTGACACAAGAAGGAGAATTCTATGAATGTGAAGATGAACATATTTACACATTAAAAGAAATAGTTGAATGGAAGATCCCCAAGAATAGAACCCGAACTGTGAAACTTACAGATTTCGCAGATAAGTGGGACTGGACAAACCCATTCCCTAGAGACTTTTACGGTGCTTTGATTCTCAAGCCTATCTATGAAATACAAGGTGTAATGAAATGTGAGTATCCACTGAAAAAGGGGTTCTGTGAACATGGTTATTGTGGGATTGAGGGAAAGGAAGGTTTTGTGCCCAAAGAATGGGATTCTGATATATTCATTAAATTTTCCAGACTTAGATTTTTGATCTATACAAAAGCAAGCTACACATCTCTTGCAAGAATTTATTTGAATAGTAATATGTATATGACTATTAGAAGCTGTTTGGTGTTATCAAACATTTGTAAGGTTCTATAACTGTGAGGTGCAAAAAGATTAAAGTAGCAATCTTTTTATTATTACTTGTTAAACATGGTTAGAAAAGATCTTATTTTTAGACGAGGGAATATTGGGTTATAAAGAGATTTTCTTATGTGCGTGCGGTAAGAAAATGATTCAGGATGCAGCTTTTCTAGTAAATCCTTTTACATTTTTAAAGTTTCTATTCATGCATGTTTGGAGCAGAGATAGCTTGTATTCCTTGTATCGAGTCGGTGTATTTACATAATAGATCTTCATTCCTGTTCTCACCCCTTTCCTTCTCTTCCCTCTATCTCTTAATCCTTTTTGAATTGGAGAAAGATCTGTCTCCCTACTTTCTACTATTTGTTTTTATCTTGCTCTTGGGTTTCTCCTATTAGCGAAACCATGGGATATTTGAGTGTCAGGTTTATTTCATTTAACATCATAGTCTCAGAATGCATGCATTTTCTTATGAATGACTCAAGTTTGTCTCATAGCAGAGCAGTACTCCACTCTGTGCATGTGTGTGTGAGTGTGTGTGTGTGTGTGTGTGTGTGTGTGTGTATGGATAGATAGATAGATAGATAGATAGATAGATAGATAGATAGATAGATAGCATACTTTCTGTATCCATGCATCTGTTGATGGACATACAGCTACTTCCAAGATTTAGCTATTATAAATTGTGCTACTACAAGTATGAATTCTTTCATTGAGTTCTTTTATTTTATAACAACCTTTTTCCTCTCTTACACATTTCTGGTCAAACTCTCACTGACTTAAGGAAAATGATGTCATACATTCATTTTGTGAGTGTGTTTGCTTTAATTTGCAATCTTCATTGAATTTTTCGTATTCCAAATTTGGAATGCTTGGACAGAGCATTGTTACACCAAATGTATTAGTGCTTTGAATTTTCAAGATTATGGCACATAAGTGTGGTAGTTAGGGGAGCAAAGAGCTCAGAACTTGGACCAAAAGTAATAAATTCTAATTTTGGGTCCATAACTTTATAAGTAGTGACTTTGTGTGAGCTGCTTAAACTCTTTTTGTCTATGCAAAGGAGATAATGGTGTATCTTTTGCTTACCTCTTAGAGTTGTTTTCTGAGAGTGAAATAAAGTTTTATTAAGACATCATATATAACCTTGAGAACATGAAGCCATATATAATAAGCAATTATAAATTATCTGGTCCAAAGTCATCTTCTTATATATCTCAAAATCTGTTTTATTCCTGTTTCCATCATTATTGTTGGTTAGTTAACAATTATAAAAAGAAAAACGATGTAAATTTTGGTAGGTTTTAGAATTGTGTGTTAAATCACAATAAAATATTTAATGAGAAATTTGATCAATTCATTTTGAACTTGATTATATAGTAAGTTCCACTCACCATATCCACTCACAATTTTTTTTTGTCTTTTTCATTTTTTATCAGTACCAGGGATCAAACTCACGGCCCTCTGCTTGCAAGGCAGGTGCTTATGCCGCTGAGCTAAATCCCCAACCCCATCCACTCACAATTTTTAATAGTACAAAAATCTTGAGGACATAGCAAATTTTAGACCTCTTATTTGTGTTTTGTTAGGTATTCTAAAATATTCAACTGAAATGATATTTCTCAGTTTTTATAAATAGTAAGTAGTATTTTATTATTTTACAAGCTTTCGGTTTTCTAAAACTATTATCATCTTATACCTATCACATGACTGCAAATGAAAGTATATCCTTGCACACGGGCAAGATGGTTACAGTTTCCAACGAATTTTGATTAAGGATCAAATCTTGAGGGATGAGGAGATAGATGTAAGCATGCAGGACAGGTTGGGAACAGGCCTGGCAGCTTGGGGGTGAGCAAGATTGGAGCTACCCTGCAGCTGATAATGAACACAATGGAAGGGTGGATTGAGGTAAATATGCCAATATTCAAGCGAGGGTGCCATCAACCACAAGGTCTTGACATCTCTTCAAAAAGACTAAAAACTCCCAATCAAAAGAGTAGAGAAGAAGCACAAATGTCATCAGGGTCTGTGGCAGGATATTGGAGGTGTGTACAGCACACACATCAGTGGGAAAGACAGAAGAGCACAGTTGGGCTTGTATTTAACATACCCAATCAGCAGGAATTGGAAGTCTATTGGAAGGAAAATCTAGCCAGCCCTTTCCCAGCCAGCAGGTTGATTGATCAACCTGCTGTATGAAGATGCAAGTTAGTAAAAATAAACATCAAAAGAACAGGTTAAAGTTAAATAGAGGAAATATGATTTGCTGCTAAATCGAGATCCCAGATGACAGCTTCTGGTTGGAATATAAATCCCTAATTTCCATTCTTTATAAAGTTAAATTTTCATTTTCATTTTTCTGGATATTTAAGTTTTTAAGGTTTCTTTTATGTATTTGTCTTTATTGTTGCAAGACCTGGGCACAAATGCTAAGGGAGAGTGGTTCCCAGGGGCACTGACCAGGGGCGGAGGGAGAAATCTTCCCCGAGCTTTTAAAAAGAAAAAAAAAAAATTTAAAAAATGTTCGTGATGTAGACAGTTTTCTTGAACGTATAAATGCATGCTACATTTGAACCAATTGTACTTTAGATTTTTCTTTCTTAAACTGAAGATTCAAGCACACTTTGAAATCAAAGAACATTGGAAGTTTGCTTTCCACGGGCCTCTTGATTCAGGTGTGGTGTAAATTTGCCTTGGCTCGAGTCCTTTCTTTCTAAAGAGACAATAGTAAGAATAAACCTGAGTGGGGATAGGCAGTTTTATAGAAATCGTAAGAGAAGCAAGAGATGAAAATGACTGAAGATTACGGGAAGCTTTGAAATATTGATTTACTCAGAAGATAACATGGCAAAGAAGGGAAACTGACTAAAAGACTGTTTACTCTTATGACTAGTTTTACTGTGTTAGTGACAAGCTAGTTTCTATTTAACAAAGAAACAGAGTCTTTAAATGAAATATTTGTTTCCCAAGTCTTGATCAAATCCCATTATATACCAGAATCCCAATGACCCAAATCACATATTTAGTGATTTTTTAAAAAATTATGCTTCAGGGGTTGGGGATTTAGCTCAGCGGCATAAGCGCCTGCCTTGCAAGCAGGCAGTCGTGAGTTCAATCCCTGATACCGATAAAAAGGAAAAAGACCAAAAAAAAAATTTTTATTCTTCTCTAGAAAATAACAATCCAACACCATTAATAACTTGTCTCATGAGTCATTTCATGATGTGTTTATGCTTTTCATAAGAAAATAAAACTCATATTCCTATAGCAAATGGAATACATAATACTTGCAATTAAAATATATATTCAGCTATTTAAATTTGTTTCATAAAAAAGAGGTCCTGGCCATTAAGGCTTTTTAAGTAGTGCTTAGTTTTTACATGTAGATCAATAATTACTGCTGAAATTTTTGGTACTACATAGGCATTTTCCTTTTCTTTTAGGAGAAAAGCCTCATTTCTGTGCAAAATTTAAGAGTACAATCTTTGCTCAGACATAAAAAATTAACTCATTTTATAAGCAAAGACCTAAAAATCATACAGGTGAATCATACACTCAGGTTATATCCAAATATTATACATTAGGTGATTAAACCCTTGCAGAAAAATAGTGTTCTAAGACTTCTTTTATCTGTTTTTAAAAAAATAATTTTTAAATTTATCAAAACAAAAGCCAAAGAGTAGTGAAATGATTTATTAGCAAAATTGTCTTCAAATCTTGTGCACTTAACCACTCACACATTTTCTCCAGATTGTGCTATGCCAAGGTAAATCTTTTCAATGAGTTCCCCTACTTCCTGGTATTTGTATTCACATTTCCAAATAATAGGTTCAGGCTGTTTTTCAAACCACAGTCTTTGGTAGTAACTGCTGATTTTCCCACATGATCATAAATATGTAATTCTCTTATATTTCTAGTTCTCTCTCCCCAATATATAGTAAGTCACGATTGAGTATTAGCATTTTAATTATTGTGATGATTCACTCCTGAATCAAGAGATGTATAATTGTTTTTCTCTAATGATCTCCTCATAATTTTCTTTGCTGGGATTTCTTCAGTTCCCTCCAACATAGTTGTGAAAAAAAGTCACACACTTCCAGGAGAACATGGCAGACAGATAACAGCAACTACCGGAGGCTCTCTGAAAAACTAGGCTCAGAAGCCAGGTATGGTGCGGACTAAAGAGACATAAGCAGGTGGAGTTATGCTCTGCTGACTCAGGAACGAACTCGGCTGAGAGAAACCAACTTGGAATGCAGTCCTGGTGCTAAAACAGGAACAGAAAAGTCTCGCTGCTGAGGCTGGACCCTGCGCCATTGGAAGCCGCGATTTGGGTTTCCCGCCGCGCGGTGGCTGGCTGCCTCTACATCAGCTCGGCAAGGAGAGAGACGCGCGGAAACTCTGAGAACGGGAGTCTGCGAACGGAGTCGAAAACAGGACGAGCAGGGAGGCATGTTCTGACTTGTGGCGAGGTGAATGAGAGAAACTGACACTCCACCACAGTTTGACTCCAGCGGACTTTCTGGGCCCGAGCAGTCCTGCGGGAGCAGGGCGCGGTGGTGACTCCAGCCACACATTCCCCTCTCGGGCGGGATTGGTGAAAAGTGCCTGGCCTGCGTGACGCTGCCGGCGGACCCCGTAGGCTGGCCCAACCCAGATCCCAGAGCCTGACGGAGGCCGGGAGGGGCGGGCCCCCGCGTAGGCTGCCTGGTGCACAGCGGTGAGTGGGAACACCTAACCGGCGCAATTCGATCAGGCTGTGGCTGACAGGGAGAGAAGCTGGACCTCTCATATAAGCTTGCATATATAAGGAACAGAGAATATGGGAAGAGGCAGCAACAAGAAAGGCTCCTCGGCCCCCAATTCTGAGAAACAGGCAATAGCGGACACCACACCAATACACATAAAGCACCATATAGAGAGACTCATAGACCAATTCAGGAATGAAGTTATCAACGACCTGAAGGAGAAGTATGCAAAATAGTTAGAGAAATGCTAAGCCCCACCCAAGAAAAAACAGATGGTGGAATGGAAGAACAGAAAAAGAGGGGAGAATTGTTTGATGGAGAAAACAGGGAAAGCATAGAATACGTGAAGCAGGTTCAAAGGGACTACCAAGAAACTAAGAAGTCTATAGAAGACTGGCATAACAGCTTGAAAGAAACTAAGGACAGACTATCTGAACTGGAGGGCAGAATTGTAATATGGGAGAATGAAATGAAAAACTTCTTAAAAATAACAAAGAAACAAACAGCAATAATACAAAGACAAGAAGATGATAAGAGGATCCATAACTTAAGGATTAAGAACATAAAAGAAGAAGTAGGGACACAAACAAATGAACTACAAAAGCTACTCACAGAAATAATCCAGGAGAATTTTCCTAATTTAGCAAAAGGTAAAGATACTCAGATGTATGAGGCATACAGGACCCCAGCTACCTACAACCCAAATAGAGCAACACCCAGGCATATAATAATAAAAATTCCAGAAATTCAATACAAGAACAGAATATTAAAAGCTGTCAGAGACAAGAAACAGACCACTTACAAGGGAGCACCCATCAGAATTACAGCAGATTTCTCTGCACAAACCATCAAATCACGAAGAGCGTGGGGGGAAATAATTCAAGCTTTGAAAGATAATAATCTCCAGCCAAGATTGAGATATCCTGCACAACTGTCCCTGGAAATTGATGGGAAAACAAGGTGCTTCCAGGATAAAGAGGAACTGGGGGAATTTGCAACCACCAATTCAACTCTACAGAGAGTATTGCAGGATATTCTAAAAAAAGAAAAATACAAAGAATCCAGAAATAGTGGAGGCCACGACTAATGGAGCAGAGAATAAAGTGAAGAAGACAAACTGACAGCTACTGACAGAATAAGAGCTCAACAAAAATGAGGCAGAGAAGATTGGATGATAGGAACAGCTATTTTGGAGAAAATGACATCTTAATAGGTAGTACTAATTTAGTATCATCTTGTTTTGAAGTCTCATCTAGCTTTTGTCCTTCTGTCTCCAATGGTCTAAATAGGTTGTATCTTGCTGGATTTTATTATGTACAATAGTATAAGCAAAAACCTTTTAAAGACAAGGAGATTATACAGAAACCATTATTCATTTTCTGTTAGTCGATTCTAAATACTCTGTAATGCTGTCATTCTCTTGAATGGTTTTACATTGTTTGGTATACTTAATGCTACAGTATACGAAGTTGTACTCAAGGATTTCAAGGAAAGAGACAATATGGTAACTACTTTTAGGTCAGGATTATCTGGTGGTGAAACACTATTCTGCTTAAATGGTTATGTTTTGATCTGTGCTGTTTCGTTGTTATGCCCTCTTTTATCTCAATCTCCACTCCATTATTTACTTTTTTAATACTTTTTTTAAAATTTTTATCCTTTTAATTAAAGGGAAAAAATAGCAGGATATATTATAGTAACCCACTTTGACTTTCCATTACCTCGATTTAAAGCCCTGTGTTACTCTCACCATCTGGTTTTTAACTGATGTTCCCCTATTCTGTTTTGCTGGATAGTATCAGGTTCGAAAATTTAGGCATCAGCTGTGAAGATAATGAGATTCATTATAACGCCCATTCTCGTTGACTTTTATCTACTTTTGAAGACCTACAATGTCTCCAATGGTTTGGCTTTGTCAGTTTTGTTCTTTACTGTTTTGTTCAATTGTATTATAACTAATGGTGTAGGCAATTCTATTAGAGATAGCGGGAGGCATTATGGTAACCATTGTTGATTACCTTGTGTTATGTTTTCACATTATCTATTATGTCCACCCTTTTGATTTGACCGATTCTGTTCTGTTATGTCACATTTGGTTTTACTCTCTTCCAAAAAAGTAATAAGAACCGTGAGAGCAATGAAACCCAAAATGTGTAATAGTCATTGTACAAAAGAGAGGAAAAGAAAGTGCTCTAAACTATATAACTGCATGTATATTTAAGTGTATAAGATAGAATATGATATCACAGAGTTTTATTGGATCATTGAACAGAACTGTTTGCAGTATCATTGATGGAATGTCCACTTTACAAGCTTTAATTTTGTGACTTGAACAATTATTTCTAAGATGACAGTATGTAGTCCATTAACTAGTGATTTCCTACTGTTCATTTTTTTTCTGCAAATCTGTATAACTTGTACCCTCTCTCTGCTTTTTTTTTCTTTTCTCCTTAAATAAAATTAAAAAGAAAAAAAGAAAAAAAGTCACACTATGCTATTGTCCACAGAGCATAGTCTATCAATAAATCTGTCTATTATTTCCCACCTTGATGGTATGCTATGTGGAACCCCACATTCATGCTCCAATTGGAGCTGTTATCTTCGTACAACTATTTACAGGGATGTCCCAGTACCTCCTTATAAAACTGTGCCATGGTTTCCTTTTTTGATTTGCTTCTGTGTTGTGATTAGCTATTTCTGGAATCAAATGACGAACTTCTTCTTTCTTGATGTTCTTCCATTTCTGATGGGACCTTTTCCCCACTTTCTCCCTGAGAATGGTGCATGGGATACTAATTGCTTAGAGACGCTGCACATTTCAAACATCTTTATCCTGCTTACTCATATGATGGATGGTTGGGTGACTTGCACACCTTAAGAAATTCTCTCCCCTTACAATTTTGAAAGCGTTACTCCTTTATTTTCTACCTTTCAATATTGTCTCTGGGAGATATCCATGGAGTTCTAGGATTGTGTGCTGGTGTGGCAGCCTGTTCTTTCTTTTCAAGGAGTAGATTTCAACCTACCATTTAGATTCTTCATCTCTGTCATGATTTCTATGATAATATCTTGTTAGTTATATTTTTTCTCTTGTTCTTTAACTATTGATCTCATTTTAAAGCTCCACTCTTGATCTAGGACTCTTCTCTATTTTACGCCTCTTTGTCTTTGATTTTCCTTCAGGAAAAATTCCTTAACTGCACCTTCAACTGTCTTAAGTGAATTTTTAATTTCAGCTACTACTTTTTAATTTCCAATACTTACTTCTTATAACATTTTAAAATTATACCTGATCTTTTTAAAGAATGCATTATCGTACCTCTGAGAGATTTTGTTTTCTTTAAAGGTTTTTTTTATTGCCTGATTTTAGCACCATCCTTTGCATACTATAGCCCTCTCTCTCTCTCTAAGTTTGTTAAATTTTGCTCATTCTTGTTTAATGTTTCTATCAAATGACTGGCAATTGCTTATCACTTATTAATAATCACCCATGAGACACTTTAAAGATGTATACCTGGGATACTTACAGACCAGCTCTGTGTCTGTGATGTTCAGGGTTCATCCTGCTTCTCCCTCACTGCAGTAGCTCCTCACTTAGGCTCTGTGCGCCTTTCCTGGGGACTCGATCTCACAGGGAAGGATGCTTTCTGATGTCTGCTGCAGACTGGCAAAGCACTGAATCTGAGGAGAGAAGCAGGTGTGAGGAGAATGGGTTGAACCATCTTCATTACCACCTTCGGTGTACTCCTTCATTCTCGGTTGGATGCTTTTACTTTCAGTTATTAGCAATGTTTTATCTAATGCATCCCTAAAAATACTGGGGCGACATAATATTTTGAACCATCTGATATTACTGTTATTAATAAATATATATGCAATTATTTATTATATGATATTTCTTTAAAAGAATTGGTTCATGCAGTTATGGGGGCTTTTCTAACTCTGTAAGTATGTAATCAGGCAGGTAACTGAGGCAGGAGTTAATGCCACAGCTTTGAGGCAAAATTTCTTTTTCTCCGGGAAATCTCAGTTTTTATTGTTAAAAGCTGTAATTGAATGTTTGAGGTCCAACAACATTTTGGAGGATAACATGCTTTATTTAAAAGCTATGGATGGTATTATAGCCCAGGTAAGTTTATACATAAAACTAACCACTACAAGTATCAGTGAAAAACCTATTGAAGTGTATCATCTAATGTAAGAAATGCCTATTATCTTATTAACTAAACAAAATTGTGAAAGGCAAAGTAATGTTATAAATAAACCCATTTCAAAAGCAAATATATTCATCTTAAATGACTTTTGATTTCTCATCTAGGATTGCTATGTTTTTTACCCCTAAAAAAGTTAGAGAGAAACTCTAAAACTTATTTCTTTTTTTTGATATCGGGGATCAAACTCATGACCTCACATTTGGCAGGCAGAAGCTGTGTCTCTGAGTTATATCCCTGGCCCTAAAAATACTTTCTGTGTTTAAAAATATGCAGAGCAGATGTACCAAAGGATACAGTGTATGAAAATGCAAATTTGCAGTACAGCTTCTCTTAAATTGAAAGGGAATTGAATAAATGAAAAAAAATACAGAATTTTTACCAACAAATTAAAATATAACAATAAACTGCAAAACAAAGTTAAATTTAAAAGTCTGGAACACTGCAGAACTCAGAAATTACTTGGAAGTTTCATAACTGCCATATAATAAAGACACAATGCAAAAGAAATATGGAATGCAATAATTCACTAAGTGATAGATTGAGATGAAATTCATGAAAATATCTTGAAAGAATAAGTACATAGTATTGGAAAGTAATTGATAAATTAAACTTAGAAAGTGAAAATGTCTAGCTACTTTTCCTGATTATGAATAAATTGTTTTGTAAAAAGAAACTAGAAATTGGAAGACACTGAGTTAAAATTTATAAAACTTTTGTAGAAAAAATATAGGTAGAAACAATCATCATGACTTCAGGAGCTACATAAGACTGATGCAGAACATTTTCAGACCCACATTACAAAGCACTGGATCGCACATTAGGGCAGGCTGCATGTATCCTACAGCTCAATAGCAACTGCTCAAGGAAACATGTTTTGTACAGTAGCAACTACACCTCATTGTACGTCTTTATCTTCTCTTCAGTTTCCCTTCATTTTAATGAGGTCTTTAACACCCACAGTTTGCACTACTGCAGTGGACAAGATAGAAAAGAGTCACATCTAATTAACATTCTCCCTGGCGGTGAAGGGACTTTCCCAGACAGAGCAGTCAGAAAGACAGAGCTTGGTGAAATGACTCAGCAGCCTGAAGAGGAAATCAGCAGAGCCTTGTTAGAGAAAACTGAACATAAATTGTTGTTCACAAAAGCACCCTGAGGATAATCAGAAAACATACCCAGCCAGAATAATTCATGCTCGCCCACAAGAAAAGAAGCAGAGAAGTGTCTCAAATAAGGTTGCATAAGTATGGATTGTTTTCTCTTCTCTACGATTTGAAATTGGAAAATTTGTAATAAATACCTCCAGGAATGTCTCCCATGCTCTGAGTTGAAGTCAGAGAAATTTTTAGAAAATGACAGTTTTGAAAGTAGCTCACTATATATCCTTCTTTGAGAAAAGAGATTATTTTATTTGGTCTTTTTTGAGATAGGGTTTCACTATCCAATTCACGCTGACTTTGAACTCATTTTGCAACCCAGACTGGCCTGGAACCCACAGTAATCCTCATGCTTCAGCCTACAGCATGCCGGGATTACAAGTGTGCATCACCATACCCTCCTACATTTTTAATTCTAAAACAGTAAGTGTTTCTTTAAAGGATGTGTAATACACACACACACACACACACACACACACACACACACACACAAATACACATGATTAGAACCATATATGCCAAGTTGTATAAATTTAATAAAGACTGTAATTTTGCCTTTCAGCTTTTAAATATTTTTATGAAAGCATGTAGGTTACTATTTTCTTTAAAAAGCAAAATAAGAAGTGCTGGTTTCTTTGTCTTTCTCCAGAAGAAAGCCTTAGATGTAATAATATTTGCCATAAAAATCAATTTATTCTAGTTTTAAAACTCGAGGCTATTATTTTCAAGTCATAGGTTCTTTGAACAAACATAAATTGTGACTTTATCTGTGGGAAACTAAAATACATGAAAAATGGAGAGAATAGTGTACAAAATGGAAAGGATTTCAAAGCGCTAACTGACGTGAGAGGATTGAGTTGCCAGTATATTTGAAACCTATACACGACCGATAGTAAAGAGAATTAGATTCTTATTCTTCAATCTTTCCTCCCATTGAGCTATTCAACTAGCCAGTCAAATCCTTAAATTTACTTTAGTCTTCCTTAAAAACTATTTTGGATTTCTTCCTAGAATACATAACCATTCCTCAGACTGCCACTCAAGGGGTCAGTTTATGGTCACACTCTTTACTTTCTATGAGCTCGATTATGAGCAGCTTTGCTTTAACTGAAATTCTCAAAAGGCCAGATCATTGATTAATTACTGACAGTTCCCAATTTTTCTACTTTCTATTGCTCATGGTGTTCGTGCTGTGCAGTATATTCTCTGTCCTATTCTATCTTGCTCTTTAATTTTTTTCCATTCTCAGAGAATCATGTACAGGCCATGCTTTCATAACGTTTGTCTTTATCTTTATCTCAAATTTAGATGTGCTGGATGAGGGATACAGCTCAGTGGTATAGTGGCAAGTGCAATGTCATGAGTCCAAGTATCAAAAACAAAAACTAGGTGTGCTATTATTTTTCTAGTTTAGCATTTATTTTTTTTCCGTATGATTTCATTTCTCTTCATTTTTAGTATATCAATGATAGTATATAAAAAAACTTAAATTGCAGTCCTAGACTTCGAAATATGCATCTACACTCAATTGAATTCACAACTAATTTCAAACAACACAAATAATTTCATGGATATGAAAAGACTGTGTATCCAAGTATATTCACAATCTTTTCCTCGTAGCCCTTAAACTTTACCTTCACTTCTCCATAAGCTATAATCACCCAATATGCCTGTGCTATTATATTAAACAATCTGTTATTTATTAGACCAACAGACTAAAAACAAAATCTTTAACCTTTTTTTCATTCTTTATGTGCATCTTTACTACTGGCTGTTTTTGTTAAGAACTTTTAAAAACTATTTCTGGCATGCATTAGTAACAAATTGTCTTAATTTTTGCTTGAGAAAATATTTATTCTCTAATGTTGAAAAATAATTTTACAAGATTATTTTTGTGTGCAAAACTTTAATGTTTTCAGTATTTAAGTCCATAGTCTACTCTATTCTTGCTTGCATAATTTCTGGAAAAAATTACAACTTAATGGCGTTCTTATTCCTCTCTAGGTAAGGGTTTTTAATTTTCCTTCCCTGGGTTTCAATGTCATGTTTATGAATATAGCTATTTCTGGTGTTCATGATATTTACTGTTCTCTGTCCTTTATTAAATTTGGAAAATTCTCAGTCTAACACTGCAGATCGTTTGCTCCTCTCCTACATCCCCAAATTGGGCATGTTATATCTGTTCTAATTGTCCCACAATTCTTTGATCTTTTGTTTCAGTTTTTTTAAAACCTTGTTCTTTCTCTTTTCAATTTCAGAAACTCAAATTAGTACATCTTCAAGCTTGTCAATTTTCCCCTTGTCAGTGCCCATTTTATTTCATCAATTCTTGATCATTTATGTATGTTTTAAGTTCTTTTACTCACTTACCTTTTTTTGTAGTACTGGAGTCAAATCCAGTGTTCATCTATGCTAGGTCAGTGCTCTTCACTACACTTCAGCCCCAGCTATATTTTCTTTCTTTCTTTTATAAATTTTGAGACAGGCTCTTTCCAAGTCTCTCAAGCTGGCCTTGAACTTTCAATCCTGTTAGATGACAGGTGTGTACTACCGTGGCTGGCTCATTCTTCCTTTCTGTTCTTGTACTTTTCATTTCTATAATTTCTTTTTAATTTTTCCTAGACAGTCCATCCCTTTACTGATTTTATACATCTTTTTGTTATTGATAGTCCTTAATCTATTTATTACATGTTAAACTGCTGGCCTGGTAATCCAAAATCTCCACCATGTGTGAATGTGGTAGTTTTACTTGCTTTGTTTCTTTTTTATACTAAACCACTTTTACCTTGTAACATAAATGTAAATATTTTTGTAACTTGCCACTTAACCATACTTTGAACTATTTTTGTTTAATTTTTATTTGCTTTGTTCTGGAAAGCCAGCTAGGACCTTTCAGGTAGAAGAAATGAGGCAAATAGTCATTTAGTGAGAAGTTTTATGTTTGTCTCCTTTGGAGATGGACTCCTTTGTAGCTGTAGAGGTCAGAAAATGAAATTCCCTATAGTGTCCTTGCTTTTGTCACCTCTGTTGCATTTCCCTAGAGACTTTGTATTATGTACGGTTTTAAATATCATTCTTTCACCTGGGGTCTCCGGTCATGACCCAGAAGCCCTGTGATGCATTGGAGGGATTTTGGTGGTGGGAGCCTTGTATAACCTATATTTTTGTGCATCTGAGATGCAATGTTCAGAACTGCAGCTCAGCTTTTCCTCTCCTATAGGGAGGCGCAATGGTTAGCTGAGGCTGGAGCTGGGGTTTTCCCCTCCCTGCATGGAATTACAGAGAAGGCTGAAGCTGGGCATTTCCTTTTCCCCACATAGAAGATCAGGCTGTGATAAAAACCATCAAGTTGATTAGGCTGTGGTGAAGCAGTTTTCCCTGAAGACAGGACTTTTAAGAAGAAAACCATAGTGTTCCGGCTATATTGTACAATGGTCATATTTTCCTTCATGGTACTGATAGCACCTGGGGGGTTTTCTCCGGTCCTCACCCTGTGAACTTGTGAGACCCTTGGTAGTAAGATTCAGGAACTTGGGGAGGTCCTCTTTAGGAGTTTCTCTCTCAAGCTACTCTACTCTTAATTTGCGGCAGTTAATGCATTACTCTTGAGATGCTCTCACCAGTTGCTGAAGTCCTGCTGTAGTTCCTGTTCCCAGTAAGCTATAACTTTCAGCCTCACCTGCTGCCTAGTTTTGAGGCTAGTGCTCTGCCCTGTAACCTTAGTTCTCTGATGCATCTAAGAGTTGGTGGTTGTCTTTGCATATGCCATTTCCTTATATTGAATTTTTCTTTTGCCATATAAATTGTTATTTTTCCTTATTATTTTTAACTAAAGATTTAAATCTTGAGCAAAGAAGACTTCATTTTGCCCATATTTTGTACTCTAATATATCTGTTGGTTTGTAGAAACTTCAGTTTCTGCAATGCAGGTATTATTTTATTGAACCAGTCATTAAGGCCAATCACACCCTTAGATATTTTAAAAGAGGTATACAATATCTGCTGTTATGTACAGTAGGAGTTTTAACAGTGAAAAACTTTCTTCCCCAGTAAAATTTATGTGGAACTATACTTGTTTACAGAATTCTTCTTTTTAATGCCCACTGAAGTGCCCTCTCATGACAATTGTTCTTTATTCCTTCAATTGATGCATTGAATATCTGCTTCAGCCAGGCACCATTGTAAATAACGAGATGTTCATGGACAAACAATGAGAGACCTCTACTGCTTGGGAAACAATGCTTCAATTTGAGAAAAGGAAGAATAGACAATGGTCATAATGAATAAGCAAGTTGCATGAAGTAGTTGAAAGTGAAGGGTAACATAGAAAACAGAGAGAAAGGTTCAGAGGATGTTTGCAATGCTGAATGGAACCTGTAGAATAGGTCTCATTGACAAGATTGTATTTGGGCAGATTTGAAGTAGAAACTTGTGGAGCTGAAGGACAGAGCCGGAAGTGGGAAGAACCCTGCAGAATAGACTGTGCTGCGTTCAGAGAAAAGCAGTGAGTTAGAGTGAAGTGGTGTGTTAGCTAATGAGATCCACATGCACCCAGGACTAAGTAAGGACTTTGGCTTGTCTTGACATCGTGGGTATGGGAACAGATGGCAGGCACAACTGATTCAGCCTTTACAGAGGATCTCTCGTCATTCCACTGAGATTTCAGAGTGTGGATTCTGGTTCAAAAAACACTGCGATAAACCAGATGAGAAATAGTGTAGGAAGACTATAGTATTTCCAATGAAAAGGGCATCACGTGTTAGAAAAAGAGGGAGATTAAGGATGTCTCTGAGGTTTGTGGTCTGCAGAAATAAAAAGGTGTGACCAACAACTAAAACACGGAAAACACCAGATAACACCAGGTTTTGATGAGAAGGTCAGATTCAATTTGGGCATGTTGATTCTGAGAATCTGCTAGATAGCAAAGTGACTATCTAAGTAAATATCTGGAATTCAGGATAATTACTTCTCTAGACTATCCTTTGGAGGAGGCAGAACCATAGAGATATTTAAACACACAACACTGTACAAAATTGCTCTAGAAATGAATATACAAAAAAAAAAGGTTAGAGAACCAAGATATATTACAGCTGCATGAGTAGTGGTTGATGTCTAAAGACAAAGAAAATAGCAATAAAAGTTGAGAAGAATCACAAGATTAGAGGGAAAAATATCCAAGCAGAAGGAGTCAAACCTACTATGTCAAATGTGTGAGATGTGTAGTGTGACACATTCACATCAGTTCAGTCTATTTGGGAACAGAAGTGTACATGGCAGGTCAGTGAGCAGCTACAGAAAATTCACCAAGTTTAGGTAGCCTGCCCTGGAGCCTTCTCAGATAGTGATAGAGTCCTCTGAGGATAGCAAGATTATTTCCTACCCACTGTGTACAAATAGAGATAGGGATGTAGCTTTGAATTAGGGTCCATGTGAGCTGATAGGCTAATATAGAGAGTCCAGAAAGTCTTCATGTTAGTTAGTCTATCGATCTCTTGTTCTTCCCTAGACTTGAGAGCTGATAGAAGCCTAGGATTCCCATCTAGAGCCAGCTCTGGAGTTATTAAATATTCACCTTTGTTAAAATAACAAGATTTTGGTTTCTAAAACTGCTGCAGGTTTCAGGAAGCCTATGATAATATAACTTAACAAAATTTAGGGTATACTAAACTTTATGAAATAAAATGGATAAGATAAATATTTTCTCAGACTTTCTATTCTTCCTAAGAAATCTAAAAATCTTTTCAATTTTCAGTCTTCAAGAAACCATTTATTTCCATTTTTGTTCTCAAGAAAATAAGGTAATACTTTTTCGTGCTGTGTTTTTATAGCATTATTACATGGCCTATATGACATGATACAATTTATTACATTATGGATTTCAGATGTTCCATAAAGAATTACTGATATGAAAAGTGATGACAAAAGTAATGTTTATAACAATGAATTGTATCTTCTGAGTTTTCTAAATTGCTCAGTATCAAAAACTTGGAAGGAATATTAACAATGGCTAGAGATACTAAGAAACAGTAGTGGACCATGAAAATGCTATAAGACTTATGTTAAAAGGACATCAAAATCACACAAACTGCTATAAAATCCTGCTCATATTAACACATAACCTTATTTTAAAATCAGGACCATTTGTATTGATACTATATGTGGGTAGCAGATTAATGGTTTCAGGATAATACTGTGTCTCTGTGGTCTCAAAGAATTATTGAAATAATATAGTGACTCACTTTTCCTCGGGGACACAGTGGTAAAACATTTGTCGCTTTGCCAAGGGCTCTGAGTAGCTGTGACCCTTCTGTCACCAGTGTTTTTGCTTTCTGAGAGTAACCCAGCACTAGTGGAAAAAGAAATAACTTTGACATTGGAAAAAGACTGCATTTTGATAACCTTTTCCTATACTAATCTTAAGTACTTTATATCTGGTGAATCTTCAGTGTTGTTTTTAGCCCACAGGATAAATAAAAAGAATATACATGTTGGACTTTATCCATGAAGAATCTTGTCTGGAATACCAACACTGTTTTTTAAAAAACAATTTTACATATAAAGTTTATATGTATAAAAATAAGACTTACAATGATACCACATATCACTTTTATACACATATTCCTAAGTATGTATCTATATTCAAGACTACGCCATGAAACTGTGAGTACATACACAGGGCTGGTTGACGTTGGAATCAAGACAATGCTTGCCCTTAGACAAGGAAGAGGAGGATTTGGGGGAGTTTATATGGCTCCAAAGGACCAGTTAATGTATATTTCTTTTTAAAAAATGGGATTATAGCTTTGTTTTGTTTTTACTTTTATTAGTACTTTTTTTGGGTAATAATGGTTACTAAATTCAATGGAGGGGATTCCTACATTTAGATTTCCTTCTTTTTCCCTTTTCCTCCTACTTCTTTTTAGTTTTCCAACATTAGATTCATTTATTTATCTCATAAGACCTTATAAGATAAAGTTAATTATCATATATACAGATTGAAAACCAGACAAATTACAAGTAAAATATATAGGACCATTGTACTAAGTCAAAGTACATTTTTAAAATTTTTTTTTGTACCAAAGTATACTTTTTAGATATGTCTTTCCTCTTAAAATTTAAAGAAATGAAGCTCACATGTCAGAAGCATACTAGAATCACCTGAATATTTTCCTTTCCCACAAGAAATAAGATGTGTTACGTTTATATACCAAGTCCTCACGACGAATGCGCTATTAACGTGTCTTAATAAAAATTAAAACTAAAAAAGAGAAATGATGTAGTACCAGGAGAGTATCTCACAGCAAACATTTGAGGCAGGAAATGTCACTCTTTCTTTCCTTTCTTTTCAGTTCGGAAGGATATAATCCGCATTCTCCCCAGTTTAGATGTTGAAGTCAAAGACATAACCGACTCCTATGATGCTAACTGGTTTCCTCAGCTGTTATCTACAGAAGATCTCTTTGAAATGACCGATAAAGAGTTTCCCATAGTGGCTGAAGTCATAGAAGTACCTCACGGAAACCAGCTGCCCCGAAATATTTTACAACCTGGGAAAACCATTGTGATCCATCAAAAGTACCAGGCATCAAGGATCTTAGCCTCAGAAATTAGAAGCAATTTTCCTAAAAGACACTTTTTGATTCCCAGTAGCTACAAAGGCAAATTCAAGAGGCGACCTCGGGAGTTCCCAACGGCCTACGACCTGGAGCTAGCCAAGAGTGAGAAGGAATTCCTCCATGTGGTGGCCACCAAAGACTTTCATTCTCCTCATGAGGAGCTGTCCTCTGTCTCTGTTGGGGACCAGTATCTGGTGCATCGCTCTGAGACGACGGAAGTCCTCTGTGAGGGGAAAAAGACAGAGGTGAATGTTCTGGCCTGTCAAAAAATCCTCAAAAAGTCCTACGAGGCAGCGCAGCTTCCTCTGTACATGGAGGGAGGCTTCGTCGAGGTGATTCACGATAAGAAACAGTACCACATTTCTGAACTCTCTAAGGAGTTCTGCTTGCCATTCAACGTGAAGGTGTCTGTGAGAGACCTTTCCATTGAAGATGACATTTTGGCTGCGACCCCAGGATTGCAGTTGGAGGAAGATATCACAGACTCTTACCTACTTATAAGTGACTTTGCCAACCTGGAGGAATGTTGGGAGATTCCCATTGGCCGCTTGAATATGACTTTTCGGCTGGTGAGTAATTTGTCCAGGGACACAGGATCACATACAGTCAGAACTCTGGTAGAAGAGATTACGGAAGAACAGTATTACATGATGCGGAGATACGAAAGCTCTGTCTTGCGACCCCCGCCTCTTCCTCCCAAGCATCCCCCTGTGAAGGAAACCAAGTTAACCCTGCTCACCTTAGCAGAAGAAAGCACAGCGGGCTCACCTACAACCCCCAAGGTAAGGCCGTGATTCCACAGATTTTGCTCCTGAGGATTTCTTTTGAGGGATTAGTTCCAACTCTCCTGAATTTTCTCACTTCCTTTCATGCCACAGATTTGAAACGAGCCCTACTGATGCACATAGTCGGTGAATGGTACCCACTGAGCTGTAAGCTTTTGCAGCATTTTGTTTTCCTGCGTAACCAGTAGATGTGGTGTGAAGTTTGCATGGAATTAGAAATAGCAGAGATGACATTTGGATGTGATGGCCCACACTGCCGGTTCCATGAGTTCTGGCAATTTAGAGTGTTTTATAAGGTGCCTCAGAAGCGAATCTTTCCTTTTGAAAGTGCTGCTCATTTTTTCCTAGGTAGAATTATTTTAATACTTCATCCAGGAAATGAGCATACAATAAATACGCCTCCTCTGGTTGGCTGCTGGTAGCATGCGTCTATAGCACATGTCTTCGTTTTGTTTTATGTGCAGAAAGATGTAAAAATATCTTGGCAGAAATGTGTGTGAGAATGCGAGCATCTGCTCATGTTTCGCGTCTTAGAATTGTAATCTTTAGCAGTTCTATGGAAAAGCAAAATCAATAACATTAGAGACAGTATGAGATCATGACAGAATGAATGATCCCATAAGCATGCTAAAGATTTGGGCTGGTTGTTCAGCTTTCTCTTTATGCAAGGTCTGTGCCTCTTAAATGATGCCTGCTGGCTGCAGAGAAACCTGCCCTTCTGCCAGGAGGTGCAGGTTGCTGATCGGCTGAGGTAACACAATGTCTGTAGAGAATCCATCCTGCCCTGGCAGATGTTATACTAGCAGTTTAGGGAAACAAAGCAAATAGTAAAACAGAGAAACCATGTTTATACTGTCTACATTCTGGAAAGATAGTAACTAGCCTCGAGCTTCAACGCTCTGATATGGATGTGGAAATACTTTTCATTCTATATGTCACACATTGTGTTCTGACTATGTTGGGGCAATCAAGTGAACATCACCAAACTTATTTTCAGGAAAAGAGATGAAATCCAAAGAAAGAAATTTTCTATTTGGTAAAACAGCATTGAAGAAGACATAAGAGAACAAGTCAAAAGATGTCCTGAAAATTAGACTAGGTAATTTATAAAGAACAAAGCTTTTCTTAAATTTGAAAGTTTGGAGGTTGGGACATCCAAGTTTATATTGAGGTGGGCTTGGTCTCCAGATTCCTGAAAGCACCATTGCTGCCATCTTCCAGGGAACAAGACTTGTATTTTTTTATGAAGCAGAAGAACAGAAGAGAGTACATGGGTTCCCCCAGCATTTCTGTAGAGTAGGAGTCAATCCCTTGAGAGGACAAAGCCCTCATAAGCTAAACTCCTTCTCGAAGGCTTCATCCCAAACTCTGCTGTGTTGGCGATGGTTTCTAACACATGAATTTCAGTGGGGACAAAAGCATTCACACCTACTACACTTGTTCTTTGCCAAAATGGTTAGGAAGTCATGCATTCAGACCACAGCAATGAGGAAGGAAATGAAGTCAGCTTGTCTCAAGTAATAGACATACCATGACCATAGCACGCAGAGAGTAGGGGACACAAAGTAATTGATACCCATTATACTTGCTGCCATGGCATGTATGACAGAAAGGAAGCCCTCAAAAATCCTAAGCCACTGAAAAAGCACTCAGAAAAAGCTTAAATTTTTAAAATGTCTTTTGACACATGAAAATGATTTAAATGTTTCATTAGGAGAGACACAAAACAAACACAATCACCAAACCATGCTGTCTGTGCTGCGAAGATTACAGTGAACACAGTATTGGACCAAATTCATCCCTGAAGGATTCTAGATCAACTTAATAACTTCTCATTTCCTGTTCATAGATAGGGACGTGGATTCTCGGTGTCCAGTGTGAGTCTCACTTTAGACAATATTCACTAGAGTTTTAAAAGAGTTGCTATGACGTTAAGAAGACCTGGAACTATTTCCATTTGAGGGATGATTGAGGGAAGGAAGGGACACTAGAGGGAAGGGAGAGATGGGCTAAATTTGGAAGACTTGAAACGAGATGGCATTTGTTATAGTACATGAAGAACTGCTCCGTGGTACGATGCAGACAAATATTTCATGACACTGTCTATAACTCAGATTTGTGTCAAAGGGAAGAATTTTTGGTGAAACATGTCAGGTTACATTTGATGCCCTCCCCACACTGGTTACAGTGCAGGATGGGGGACTGCAGTTCTGAGATGTTGTCATGGTCCCTGTTGTGACTGATGGTTTCTCAGATAGTCTAGAAGAATCTCCTACTCCTTGTTTATGGCTAGTCCCATCAATTCTAATGTGGTCAATAAAGTACTATATTTTCTCTGAAATCACTTTAAAATGTCAGAGTGCGTAATTTACCTGTGTTGAGACTTTCAAACCTTCTCATGCTCAATAACTTTTCTTACTGTGAAGATAGGAATCTGTTTATTGGTTCATTCATGGAATGCAAACAGAAATTCTATCAGCTTCTGCATAATCTACATAAAAATTCTTGCAGCCAACTCTTTCTTATTATCCCAATGTCATCCTTTCATATATTTCTTTTATGTTTCTTCTGATAGCTACAGCAAAGCTCTTCTATCATGCATACTTTTGAAGTGATTGGATGGAACATTTTTTAATACTTCACAGGTAGAAAGCAGCCACTGAACCTACATCTCTAAGACTTTGGTTGTACATCAAATCTTGCTTTAAATTCAGAAAACAATTCATGTGAGTTATTAAGAGTTGATATATTCAGACTCATTTAGTTCATTAAAATGTTCCATCACAGGAGTTTACTTTTGCCTTCCTCATGGGTCATTAACTTTATTAGATCATTTCTGAATTGCTAAGTAACAGGACAGATCTTGGGGATGTGTGAGAGGAGATATCTAACATGCACTTAGGATTAGTATGTTCAGCTACAGTAGGTATCTGTTGTCAGTTATAAATTGGGAAACTTCATCTAAAAAATCTGGAAGGAAAACTATATGAGCATTGGTTCTCAGAGCCAGGTACAATGAAAAGAATTGTTTTCCAAAGTAAGATTAGCAAATGTCCTCTAGCATTAGTAACTGCTACACAAAAAGAAGAAAATGTATTGAAGTAGAAACTTGAAAATTGTAATTTAGGTACCGACAGGGACAGGCAAAGGTAAAGTGGTAAAGTGCTAAATTCCAAGAAAACAGAAACCTCCCTCAAGGGCCAGGCAGCTTTATAGAAAAAGATGCTATTTTTAATGCAGTAGTTAACTTTTTGGGAAAATAGCATGTAGGATCTTAAAAAAAAAAATTGCCGTTCTATTGAGCAACCTCCTCAAAATTCCCCTTAGGATTATGAAATAATACTCAAATAGTATCTTTCAGAACAGTGCTTTTAGATTTTTAATCTGACAGAAGCAATTATATTAAGTGGCTAAATTAACAAACCTAGGCCTAAAATTGTATTCTAAGCAGAAATTTTGTGGCTAGACTCTCCTTCCCTGAAGGTTAGACTCTATGTAAGAAGCAGTTTCAGAGAGTTTGGAAGAACTCCTACTCACTGGGGTTTTCGCCTGTCGTGGATATATATGGCTATGGCTTCTGAGCTCAGCACAGGAGGAATGTAACTTCTGTATTGTGATGAAACGGTCCATAACTGGAGAGGAAAACAAACCTTTGGTTGAAAGATGAGATATTCCATGTCTTCAGAGACTGCAGTGGTACCAGAAATCTCGCATTTCACGAACTCTGTTTGGCTATTTAATGCCCAAGTGCCCACTTTGTTGCTGAAGTTTCTAGACTTGTGTCAGACAAGGACACCCACAGGAGACATTCAGGCAAAGAGCAAGGGAAACAGAAATGGTGCAGTGCAATGAGCAGCGAAGAAACTGTACCAGAGTGAGAGCCCGGGCTGAAAAGGCAGGAGGAAAGCAACAGTGCTGGGGCGTGCAGAGAGAACACTTTCACAGCTGCTGCAGGGACCAAATGTCACTCGGGAACCACTGCGACACAGAGAGAGGGGGGCCTGCAATGTGAAGAAGCCACAGTCCTGCGTCTAGATCTGTACAGAAGAGATTAGGGGTCGGATGTGCTCATTTATTACTGACACGGTTCTCTCATACATGATAGCACTTGTTGTTTTTAACCTGAGGTGAGGCATTGAAAGTGCTTGAGTTTGTAACTGTCCAGCCTCTGCACGCGGGCAGCTGTTCACTCCTGGTGCCTCCGGCTCCTGGTCTCACAGAGGCACTATCCATCGGTTTTCCCTCTAAACAAAGCCCATCATGAGAGCACTTCTTGAAGCCCACAGGCGGTGGAGGTGGAACCTCGGGCTGACAGGAAGTGTCAGATGTGTGTGTGTCTGAATCTGAAAATAAGAAAAATAAATGGAAATTGGGATCTTTTCTTAAAATATGACAAATTTTAACTGTGAAATAGAATTTTAGCACTTTTTTAGTGATGTGAGACTGTTCTTCAGGCAGAAGCATACAGATTAATAAATAAATCATGGCTTTGAGTTGCCTGAGGTTGGTGGAGTAAGGGCACAGACTGCAAACAGCCAACCAGAGCAAGAGCCAGTGTCCAAGCAAGGGTGGGCGAGGGCAGGCACAAATAAAGGGCTGCAAACCTGCGGAACTGAGAATTCAGTGACAGCAGGAACTTCCCAAGTAGGGACCCATGCCTGTGGAATGTGTGGAATATTTATAAGAGAGAAATTCCAACTTTGAAAGTTTTGCTGTGGATACGACTTGCATTATGCTATAACTTACAGTTGTGCACTGGTTTAAATGAGGATTAAATTTTTAAGCAGTTTATCAAATTTAGTAAAACATTGAGAAATATTGCCTGATTTCAAAAGAATTTCCATAATAAATTATCAAAATGACAAGGAAATACTAATGTTTTCTGTAGCATTCATGTCTCAAAAATATTGGTATGATTGAAATAAAATGCTACTTGGAAATACTTAAATACATTTTGTTTTGTTTTATTTTGTTTTGATTTTTGAGCTTTCAAACACCCAAGAGTGCTGTCACCTGGGGAATAGGGCTGAAGAATTATAATTAATCCTGTATCAGTAATGACACTATATCAGTAATGTCTAGAATTAGATGCCACTACATACAGAATTATCATATTTTTAACGCTGATACTAATAACTTTTGAGCAGCAGAAAATATATACACAAAAATTTGTTTTAGCTTTGGATTGCAAACTTACTGAGCAAAATTTGGTGTCAAGGACTTTGCATTAGGTCTCTAGTTTTTCAGAAAATTAGAATTGTCCTTGAAATGATCAGAAGTAGCAAAAGAATTATGAAATATTAAATGCACAGTGTATATAAAATGAAGGCATTTGAATTGTCACCTTCCCATAATCCTATCAGGAATTTCACTATAAGTAGTCACTGAGCTATAGTTGGGCGTTAGAGATATTTATGTTTTTTGAACTCACCAATTTGAGGCTTTTTAAATGTTTTATTTATTTATTTATTTATTTTTGGTACTGGGGATTGAACTCACAACGTCACGCTTGCCAGGCAGGCACTTATGCCACTGAGTGATATCCCTGGTCCAGTTTTTTAAAAATTTTAAACAAGGATAAAATTTGGAAAAAAGTAAAGGAGGTAAATTCCAGATGATTTTGCATTTTCTGAAACTGATTTATCTGAATGCTGCATCACTGTATTCATCAAGTACGAATATATTTTAAAATAAAAAACTTTGCTTGGCAATAAATCAATGAGATGTAAGCCACGCATTTGAACGTATAAGCTTAGCTGTACCTCCCTGGGTACTTGAAAGATCAGCAGTAATTTAATCTTTTGGTGATGCTTTCATTGATGTCAGACAGACTTGTATCAATGAAAATACCCTCAAATCAATTTCTTGGGTAACTGTTAGGATAGCAAATGGCTATGAATGAATGCACAACTATAGGCCTCCAAAATTCACTTTTTCTCCCAAAGTTTGGAAAGTAGGAAACTTAAGAAAAAGTTATCTTAAAAATGAAAGAGGAGAGAAAGTAAAGATGAATTTTAAATTTAAAATATCAGAATGCCATAAGTACCCTAAGGATTTATATAGCAAGTGTTGATTTACACAAGTGTTAATGAAAACTGTCGACCAATCTTTTCCAGTCTTAAACTCTTCTTTATATATTATTTGCAGTCTAACTTCAATATTATGATGAAGTCATAAAAAGCCTTGTACTTTAAGTATAAACACATACTTCTACCAAAACAAGTTGCTTTTAGCTACTTTGGAAGATAAACAGCCATTTAACATATTTACCATGAAACAAAGAACTGGTTTTGGATCTGATGAGAAGACCAAAAAAGAAGAAATTCGTGAAATCAGAAGACTATAGACTATAAAATTAGCCAAATGGGAAACAATTTATATACTAAAGGACAGACAGGCTATGTGATAAATTCATCACTATTTATGTGACACAAAATTGCAAGGGGCTGATTTTAAAATTATGGAGCTATATAATACACAAAAGCAATAATTACCTGTCTTGCCAGTGTAACTGAAAATGCTATTCTTTCTTGGGCATTATGCTCATTCAGATAACTATACTTTATGTGCTCTCTGCCTTTAATAAAATGTGTTGTTTTTATCAAATGCCTTTCCAGTCTTAATGTTTAACAGGTTCACAGTTGCCAGTTATAAGTCAGCTAAAAACAGCCAGTCATGTGAGGTTGTTCTCTCAGTCCTTGTCCGAGTATGAGAACTGCCCTCGCCAAGTTAGCTTTTCCCTCCTTGGCTTTGCTTCCATTTTGTCTCCTGAGTGTTAATCACCTGCATTTTTCATTCGCACTGAAGTCCATCTCAAGTGAGTTCTCTCAATACACCTACAGCCTCTTGGTAGGTGTTTACATGCATTGTTCTCTCATTTACTCCGCCTCACAGTTTTATGAGATGAGTGCTGTTCTTATCCCATGTTTCTGATGAGGCAACTGAGGCTGAAATCTACATCCTAGTGACCACTGAGAGTCAGATTCCCAAATGTATGATCAATCTTTAGTGTCTGTACTCTTTAGGAGATGGTAGAGGGCACAGCAAAGCACTCCCTACTGTTTGAAAACCTTTCATCTTCCAGAATACCACGCACACATATTTCCTTGTTATTTATAGCAGTTCTCTCTGTCTCTGTCTGTCTGTCTGTCTGTCTGTCTCTGTATGTCTAAACACAGGAAAACAGATAATTATAGTATAAACATTTCAGAGAAAAATACTATTAGATGATACAGGGATCCTTGGAACAACTTATTAAGACTTTCTGTCAAAATTTGGATTCAGAAATGTACATTTGAATTTCCAGATTGAAATGTTTAGACCAGAGAATTAGTGAAACACAGACTGAGTTTCAGTGTGATCTTCAGTGAGATTCAACCAGAAGGAAGCACCTGTGTTGATGATAGGGAAGAAATAGCTCTGTGATGGCCTTGGTAAGGTTTGCGATTATTAGAAGAGAGAGTAATAATACAAAAGTGGGAGGACAAAGAAGGTCGAATTATGAGAGGTGTCATTAGCAAGTTTGCAAGGCTCTCAGGCTTCTCACATTGTTCAGGTCTTAGTTACTGGGATATAGAGGGAGAAAGAGGCTTCCTCAGTGTAGTATTTCCTGCTGTAACATTCTCTCACCAATGGTCAAAACACTGTTTGTGTGTTCCATGACTGTCTTAGTTATTCTATTGTTGCTGAGATGAAATACTCAATGCCCAAACTTAAAGAAGTAGAGGTTTATTTTGGCTCATAGTTAGTAGAGGTTCAGTCCATAGTCGGCTGGCTCCAAGGCAGGGTGGCATGGCAGAGGCACATTGCAGAGGGGAGAGCATTCAAGGCAAAGCAGGGCAGGCAGGGCAGCCAGCAAGTGGTAAGCACATGACATCAAGCAACAAGCAAAAACAGCAGCCCTCTTTTCTGCCTCATATTTTTACCCAGGCTGCCCACCTTAAAGCCAGGGAGCACGCACACCCTTAATCCTAGGATCACCCCATGAGTCAGTCCCAGCATCACATCCTTGATTCCAGTATCACACACCCTACAGCCAGTCACCTCTTAAAAGCCCCACGATTGACTGCATGAGGCTTGGGGGGACATCCATTACAATAAAGAAGTTCAGAAATTGACCAAGCAGAGAAAGATCGAAAGCCATTTGTATTAGTCAAGTTTTCCACTGTTGGACACAACACCCAAGACCCACAATTTAAAGTGGGAGACGTTCATTATGGTGCACTGTTCAAGGTGTTTAGTCTACGGTCTGCTGGATCCAAGGCAGAAAGTCATGGTGGGAGGGCCTGGCAGAGGAAACCTGCTCAATTCATGGCAGCCAGGAGTCACAGAATTGAGTGGAGGAGCTGGGGAGGGAGATACTACTGTAATTTTTAAAGAATGTAAGATTTACACAGAGAAAACACATGGAAGTTACTCTAGCCACACCAGAATGGAAATAACTAGAAAATTTCTACTTTAAATACAAAATATCTAGGTTAGGAAGGTCTAGAGAGATAAAATATATCAGTTGTTTCCCAGAGTAGTAAATAGGAACGGAGATAGAAACAAGCATGAGGGAAAGTTTTGGATGGCTAGGAAATTCTAAAACTAAATTGTGGTAAGTGTTGCACATTTCTATACATTATATGAAATTATTAAATTGTACACTTAAAATAGTGGTAACATCAATCATGTCTGAACCAAGCTAGTAGAACGCTCTAGTTATGGAGAGATAATTCAAATTGTGGAGAGAGCCTGGATAGAAAGCTAAAGCCATCGTGTAAGAGGGAGGAAACTCACTTACCTCTGAAAATGGAAGAGACATACTGAAGAGAATTTCAGCATATGGAGTCTATATGAGACACGGTGCTAAAAAGTAGGGAACAAGAAAAGTGCGATGCAAAGTACAGTATTCAGTTTCTTGCTAAGCATCAAAGTGACTGGTGGTGAATTCATTAACATTCATTTAAAAATTCATTAGAATCAGGAACACAGCATCCAGAAGGATGCCTTCACAGGGTCAGGGGTAGGACCTTGACATTTGCTTGGTTTGAAGGGTCTGTGATGTGTTCGAGCTGAGCTGTCTGGAGTGACATTCACTGCAGCTCTGTGACTTAGTGGAGGCACAGGGTGAGGAGGAGGCTTTGAGTGTCAGAAGACGGAAGTGTGAGTGAAGTTGTGAGAGAGGGCGGGAGCGGGCTGAAGGGTGCGAGAGAAGATGAGTTCTCAACAAGTCCAAAATATAAGAAAGAAATTCATGAAAAGCCTAGAAGTGGGGATACAGGCTTTATTACTGCGACATACAATGGCTCAGTCACTATTCTAATATTTCTCTCTTTATAAATTTATTTAATTCTCAAAAGTACCCAACAAAGTTCTATAATTATCTTCTCCCACTTTTACAGATGGGAAAAAGCTCATCAGTATACGATAGCTTTTCCAGACCCAGTCCTGGGCTGTTATATTTTTAGCTAAAGATAATGAAGGAACTCACTAGCATGGGGAAGTTTTGTGACTTTAGAATCAAAATTCAAGCCATGAATGATTGATGCTTATATTTCCCCAAAAAATATTGCAGAAATCATTAATGTGCTCAATTTGGTAGCTTAAAATTCATGGTACTGTAAGTTGTCAATGGAAAATTTTCTGAAGCAATCAGTCCCTGTGGGATCCATCTTTGGAAGACAGCCAGGTATGGTGATATGAGAGAGGGAAGGCAGAGACTTGTGAACTGAAAAATCATGCACAAATATGAGATCACATCTCTATCCAGTGAACTCATTTAATTGGCCAGAGAAATTCACAATCCTTGTGTTTGTTGGAGTGAGAAAATGGAGTGCCCCATTGTACCTGGAGCTAGAGAGAACCTGGGTTCTCTAAAGGATAATATAAGAACTTTCACACTATCTTCAAAACAATAACAGACTTCTTCATATTTATCACAAGAGGAAGATCTCATTTTGCAAGTGAACAGCTTTTAATTAGAGGCCAGCTAAATTCTAAATAGTTAAGTGATTCTCAAGGTCTCTCAGTAGTATCCTTCTGAATTAAGAAGAATTCCCAATTTATAGACTAGGAGACCCTGAGAATTCCCTCGACCTCGAGAGCTACTCGAGCAAGAATTCTAGCTGGAACGCCTCCCTCTTCACCTGGACCACTCTGTGCACTCCACCACCCTCCCAACAGGTCTGCATTTGGAGCTGCCACTCTGGTGCCCATAACTGTGTAGAAGGTACCATCAGAACTCTCAGTATGGAATGTACTCATGGGTGATTTTACTCTGACCTCTTAACTAGACTTTGCTTTTTAGTCCTAAGAATTTATATCTGTGTTTACCTTCTCAGTGTTTAGTAAAGTTTCTGGCACATAACAATTCATAAAAGTTTCTGGAAAGGTCACAGTTTCATTCTATTTTGTGCTACATCAGTTCTTTTCTAGTCTGTAGGAAGAAGAATCTGCACATTTGTTGCGTTTTGAAATATTTCCAGGATATAGTGATCTGCTCTCACTGTTACAGCATATGGAAATAATAAACATTTAGTGATCAAAATCTATCCACCTTCCCATTTATGCTTATTGATTCTTAAACTTTATCTGTGCTCTAGTGATCCATATATATTAAACAATCTTATTTACTTCTAGTTTTTAGAAGATTTCATTGCTTTTATATACACACATATACATGTATATATTTCTATTTATATATGTAACTACATATAATGGACATAAACCGTGTATTTCAATGTGTACACGGGCATATATACATATATAGAGAGGATGCATATATGGTGAATGCATAATATAGATTATTAAACTTATCTGATATTATTATGGAAGCTATTCCATAATTTCTCAATACTTTTATTAAGTAATTATTCCCAACTCTCTGAACCTTTATCATACAATAAACGTACTCAAAATTTGCTTTTTAATTTTTTTCTAGGGCTTTTATTTTGAAACAAGATTACACTTTTAAAAAAGTGGTCCCTGTCTTATATGTCCATATATATATATATAAACACTTTTAAGGGTAAGACACAATCCGTTAGAAAACACAAAAAATTAAGAAAATAGCAACAATCTTACTATATTAATATTTTGTTCTATAAATATAATTTGGGTATTGGTTTTGTATTTTGGCATGGTTATATATGTGGTTACACATACATGCACAGTCCTGTATTTTCTGTATCTATGATAGGGTGACATTTGGTCTCGTATGTGTACACACACTAGTCCTTAGACCGCTTGCTATGTTTGACTCTGCTCTTGAACTGTTCTGAAGGCAAACATCCTAAGAACAAAATGCAAGGTCACGCACTCTCACACTAAAGTGAACAACAGGGCTATTTCTGTAGGACTTGGAAGCTCCTAGAGTTAATTCCAGCATTACGACCCAGTCTCCCATCTTGGAAGCTGGGAGAAATGTCTTAAAGTGCTAGGGTCTTTCCCCTTCTCTCAGATGAAGTTGGAGAAAGACTGAGATGGTAGCAAAGTGAAGAGAGACGGCCGTTTTGCAGGTGGCTGTTAACCGTCTCCTGGATTTTATAAACAAAGAAGTTCAGTTCTTCTTCCTCTCCTCAGCTTCTGTAACAGCAACTGCAAGTGATTCATCTGGAGACCTTGCTGTTGGGCAGGGGGACGTGGAGGAATAAGGGGCTGGCATTTGGTCCATAGCCTGAGAGTCTGAAGGTGAGAGGCTGTGACGCACTCCTCCTGCCATGGGTTAGTTAGTTACGCTGAGAGGAAACTGCACTTCCACCATGGCAGAAGGACAGCGTGGGTTCTCTGGAGTCACAGTGAGTTTGGGAGAAGGGATGAGACCTGGATTGACGGGTGGATTTCATGAGCAGGAGTGCTGAGGGCAACAGCTGTCCAAGGCTAGTTGTCCTTGGCAAGGAGTCTTCAGTGTGGTTCCACAGGGGTGGTTCCCGAGGAATCCACAGAGGTATCCACGCAATACAAGGGGAGAGCTGATTCCTGCCATGTCCCAAAAAAGGAATACACTGACCTAAAGGCGACTGTCCTTTTACTTTATTTCCTTTTTCTCCCCAGAGCCTTGTGTGGAAAATTGAAAAGAGAAGTTAATGCCTAAAGGAGATGAAAAAAGTTCATTATTAAGTCAAATATATGTGCTTCTGTGCTGTAGACTGAAAAGATTGAATTAAGTAGAATTAAGCTAACACAAGGCGACATCTTGAATGAGGGAAGGATTTTGAGCTTTGTTACTATAGGAAGTGACAAGTTAACTGGATATTACACAAATATCTATTTCTATGAACTATCTGTTCACTAAAAATGATTGGATTTCTCCAAGACATTTTTCAGGATTAGAACAACCATTACTTCACAGAGATCTGAAGGGATATAAGAGAGCTAGAATCAAGCTGCTTCTAGTTATACCTCATCAAATCTGATTTGCTCAATAAAGTCCCTGTGAGTGTGCACAGGTGTACACCAAGCACTTACATGTGCATAACGTATGAATGTGTGCGTGTGTCCATGCGCAATGCAATCGCCTCTGTTCATCTCTTTGAGAACTGGGTTTTCTTTTGGTAACTGTCTTGATAAAACGAAACTAGCCCTTCATTTCATACAATTTTTGGCAGTCCAATGCCCTCTTCCGTTATTCCCAGAATTGTATATGGAAATTTTATAAATCTCCAATAGTCCCCTTTTTTCTCTTGTTCTTCACTCTTATCCAGTTCTCAGTCACCTTGGGTGACCTCAATGCAGGTGTCCAAGGGCAGGAGGTTTCTCAGTCTTTAATGCACCAAACTCCAGGTTAGGTTTGCTCTTTTCTATTTCATTGGAGCCACTAAGAGCACCCTCGTGTGTAAACCTAAGCTTCTCAAAGTTCTGGTAATGCTATGTGTAGGACACGGATGTTGTAACCCCTATCACTAACTGTGAGCCTTGATTGTCTCCAGGTTTTGCTTTGTTTTAATCACAGTGGGTAAGCCTACAGAGACTTTCCTTGAAATTAGAGTTCTTGTAATCTACTCTAAAATTTTGTTCATTTTCTTCCTTTTTAATTCATGAGTAATTTATTTTGTATATGAAATGAGGATCCCATATTTTTAAAGAATTTTTAGTGTTTTTCTCAGTAATATCCATATATTGATTTGATTATTCTTTTCATTTTTTTCTTTTCTTCTTGTTGTGTGGGCTTTTTTTTTTTTTTTTTGGTTGTTTGGTTTTATTTATTGTTTCTCTTTTTCAGTGCTGAAGGTTGAAGTTACCACTGATCCGTGCCACGCCCACAATCCTTGCCCAAACTTATTTTTTACTCACCCACCTGGAGGCAGTTTCCAACATTTTACTTGATTTTTTAAATCTAATTTGTCTTAAACTAATATCAGTAACTTACAAAGTTGCAACTTTCATTAGGTACTAATGTTGACATATATTTTCTTTTTAATGTCTTTCTTTTGCTTTATAAATTCTTTGCCTGTTAGTGAACTTTTAAAATAGTTCATTAATTTCCTTAAAATAATCTGGATGGGATTTGAATGAAAATATGCTAAATATATTGATTTGAAAGAATTTGAAATTTTATATTTGGTGCTCCCATTTCAGTCAGTAGATTGACATTCCATTTAGCTAAAACTCCTTATTAAAATACGTCTGTCTTTCAATTTTAAGTTACCTCCAACTCAGAATGTAGATAGCAGAACTTTTTCTTGAGCTACAGGAAGAGTCAGTGCTGCTTTATTCTGTAGGGTGCAGAATCTTTTTATAATTGAAACTAATCCATCTTTCTAATATATAATTTTACATTCCTTGTGTTTTGTGGTTCATGTACACATGTTAACCCCTTTTCTCATCTCCTTGCTCCTCTCTTCATCTCTTGATCCCTTTGTCATTTGAGAAATTTTGATCTCTTTACTTCCTATTATTTATCTCTTGTTTTGCTCTTTGTATTCTGGGCTTCTCATGTAACAGAAATGATGTGATATTTAAATTTGTGTGTCTAATTTATTTCTCAACTTTAGGGTCTCAATGTGCATGCCTTTTACTAAAAATGACTCGTGTATATTGCTTTATGACAGAATAGTACTCCACTAGATGTAGATACCACGTTTACTTCATCTGTTCATCTGTTAATGGACACATAGGCTCTGCTGCTAATAACATGGATATGCACATGTTACTGCATCTCTGAGTCTTTTGGAAGATACCTAGAAAGCAAATAGCTGGGTCTATGGTAAAATTTTTATATTCTCATCTCAGAGAAACTAGCGATTATGCATTCTAACATGGAGACTGTCAGATTTTATTCAAATCTTCCACTCAGCAAGTATCTATTGATTAATAATGTTTGATATACCATGTTAGATGCTCCCACCCTGGAAAATGGCTTGGTACTCTTCAGAAACTACGTTTAAATGGGAGTAAGTGCAGTGACAGGGGTGAATATGAGGTGGTAAATGTCAGAATCTGACGTGTGCTGTGAGAAAGGTAGAGCAGACGAGAAGGATAGACAGGGTGGGGGAGATGAATGTCTAACAGGGCATCAAGAGGACCGAGAGGTCCACAGCTGCCCAGAGACTAAATGTGAGAGAGGAGCAGTGCGGAGGGAGGGAAGGTGCTGCAGGCCAGGAAAGATGGTGCCGACCTGGAGGCTGGGTGTGCTGTGATGCTGAGGACCTAGCCCGAAGCCAGGCGGGTGCAGGCCATAACTCCGGGCGATCACAGGGAGGAGGTGCAGGAGGAGCCAGGAGAAGCAAACCATGCATTTCCAACTTGTCATAGTGACACTGACCTAATGCTTTGTGTGACAGAAGTGACTGGAAGATGACGTGGAGGAAGGCCATGCACTGAGTTACATTTTAAAAGCTCTTTCTGGAAGAAAGAGTGGAGCCACGTGGATCAGGAATTCTTTGTCTAACGAGAGGGACCACAGACCAGGCGAGCGGCAATAAAGGGAACCAGGAAAGTTAATCCTACATTTGTTTTGAGTTCAGAGCCAAACAGTTTTTTCTTTACTTGTTTTATTTTTCTTTCTTAATTATACTAAGGGGTCGTCATTTTATGATTTAGATGTGGCTGGTCTTCCAAATTTAGCTTGTGCCTACTTTCTCTAATAATATAAATGTTTTCTTTGATTTTAAATAGATATCAGTTTGTTTGGAAAATGTTGAAAATTTAATCTGTAGTGGGATAGCTGTGGTGAAAAAATAAACACTCTATGGAAATTAGAAGGCCAGGGCTATTGTCCTGGGTTGGTTTCTACTTGGCAGTGTATTTAGGATAAGCTTAGTGTTCATATCTGTAAATTGAGAGTATGGTGAACAGCCACTGCTATTCCAGCCTAAATATTCCAGCAATCTGTGATCCTGTATTTATATACTGGCTCATAAGACGTGAAAGCAACTCAAAATCTTTATGAAAGTTCCTTAAAATGTCAACCAATGACTGTGGCAGCAGCAGAATTTTGAAGATACAAAGAGGAGAGATACCAAATAAGCTTGTGGTATGTCAATGGTAGCAGCCTTTCTGGTGACATTGTGCTGTAGATTTCTCAGGGCCAAGAGCAATGCTAGCACTTGACTTAGTAGGGACTGCTTTTTCTCCTTAATCTTGCATATTGTAAGAACTTGGCTCCTATTTCCACTTTTCCTTTCTTCTTTGAGCAGATTTTCTCAGGACCTACCTCCATTCAAGACCAACACTCTATTTCAGGCCTGTATTTCTTTTTCTTTAAATTTAAAATTAAATAAAACCTTTACTTGATCGATCGTTTTGGGGCATGTGATATACTTCCACTGTGTTACAACGGAGCCAATACTTTTGGAGTTCCATTTTCATGACGCTGCTGACGAACTGGTTCTTTCTCCAGAGATGCAAGAGAAAAACAAGCCAGGTGGTGCATACCTGTGACCCCAGCAACCGGGAGGCTGAGGCAAGAGCATTGCTGTGAGTTTGAAATCAGTCTGGGCTATACAGTGAGTTTGAGGCCAGCCTGGACTGCATAGCAAGACCTTGTTTCTTCTGAATGTTCACAAAAGCTTCATTCATCTAAAAATGCTTTCTTTCGTTACAGTGTTTATCTTCTTAAAATGAACAGTAACTGGTTTTGCTTTGTTTTGGGTCTTATTAGTTTTCTTTTTGATGCTTTTTCTTTTGTGTTGTTTTTTGTTTGTTTTGGTGCTTGTTATATGAAATACAGTCCTGGACTCTGGCCCTCTTAATCTGTTCTTGGTCTTTGTTTTCAATTCCTACAATTCCTACAGACCCTCGTGAGCACCAGCGAGGCCCCACGCTCCCTCCACGGGGACCCATTCTCCCCCCCACCCCCGTGTCCCTCATCCCTGTTCCCTCCTGTGTCACACAGTGTACTGATTCTGTGCAACCACAAACTACTCTCTCTGACACTAACTCAATTTGTTTGCAAATGAATGTAACAATATTGTTTTTCCGTCTGGAGAGAGTAATATTTTGGATTCTATTTGCCTTTGAAAGTCCAGAATTAAGATACCAAAAGCTTATGCAATGAAAGGCAGAAATAGCTTGTTCTTGCAAAAGGAAAGAAATTTAGCCTCATTTAGCTAAAAGCAACAAGACCTTTCTAATCAAACATTTGACATCATGACCAGGCCAGGGGAAAAAGTATACCTGTTCAGTTATAATTGGTTCTGCTCACCGGAGTGGCTTTCTCATTGTCTGTGCAGCTGTAGGAAATACAGTTAATAAAAAGCGCATGTCAGGCTGACTGAAGCTTTCCACAGAGCCCTGCCAGGCCACTCTGTGAAACTGTTATTTCCTATTAAGAAAACGAAATTTCAAATCACTGTTAAAAGGTAATCAGTCTTCAGGACAGTGGTCCTGGAGCAGAAAGCGGTAATTCTGATTTGATTGGTGACACAGGCTTTCAGGGAACACTTTCCAAATGAGGAACATTGGGCAGAGTTGAAAACACAACCCAAAATGAGCTTTCCCAGAATTTTTGCTAACATCGTAATTGGTGAGTAGATAGAAAATTTTAAATTGTGTCTTTCCTGTCAACCATAATAATGAAACACAGTGGCTCTAAGTGCCTCCATTTATCTGACCAGTGGAGCACACTGCCGTTGGATAGGTTTCATGGTCAACATTTTACAGCCCAGGGAGCTTGCTCAAGGTTTCAGGGTCACAACCCGCATCAAGGCTAGCCTGGCTCTCTGAGCTCTTGCCAGTAAAACCCTGGCTACTTCTTACGGTCCCGCATTATGTCTATAAATTCCCCTATGACTGATTTTCTGGTCTTTTGTTTTTTGCAGATAACCATGTTATTGATTCTACCATCAGCAAAATAGCATCCTCCCCACACCATGATTGTAAAAACAGAATCCAATAAAGTAACACACAAGTGTCACCATTCATTTATATATGCATATATATATATATAAATGAGTGAGAAAGAATTATAATTTCACCTAGAGATAACTATTTTAGTAGTTTCACATGCAAATTTCATGATTTTGAATAAAATTGATTCTGCTCCATGAAAGCCATTGTGATTAGTTTCATGGCAGAGCTAAACAACCTTAAGACTTTTTTTCTAAACTGCTTTACATCCTATTAAATCACTCATCAAATAATATATTCCTCATTTGTAATAAAACAAACCAAAATAATTTTTTAAAAATCTGTTACCCAGGATGAGCAGACCTTGTAGAATATCAGGAATCACTGAGAACACATCAATTTTTTTCTGACTGAAACTGGAAACTTTTGAAGGATTTGTAGGCAGAGATGGGATAACTTCTGTTATAAATAGTCACCGTGCCTCTAAGAGAGTCCTAAATGATTAACATCAGTCAAGGTCAGGACAACTGTGCTATGTTTCTAAAGTGTAATCTACAAATTAGGGTCGTGTGTTTGATTTTGAAACTCATTCAAAAGTACTTTTACTACATCCTATTAAATAAAATAACTGTTGTATCTCTAATGTTTTGTCATATTCTGGGTGTAATGTCTCAGACCAATCACAGTTTCAGATTTAATACTGATGTCATGAGCCACTTCTCATTTGATATTTGTACTGATGAGGAATAAGTCTCATCTGATGATACGAGGTATCAAGACTTTCGGTATGTCATTTGTTCTCTATGATATGCTAGCAAAGATATCCCAGAGTAATATGTACGTAAGTATGAAGGTCTCTACCTAAATCTGGTGTTTGAGGACTCCTGAACCACAGAGTTGAAAACTGTTTCCTGGTGGTGGTGAGTGTGAATCTTACTGGAACAATGGGAGTTTAAGGTGACAAACAGCACGGGGCAGGTGGGTGCAGCAGGGAGTCAGCTCAGTGAACCACACTTTTGCTGGCAGACAGCAGCCTGGTGATCCCTCTGCCTGCTTAGCTTTATAAGCAGGGATGGAAGGCTTTGTCTTTGTTTGCTTGTTTCTGGCTAAAGGAAGAAGTGTTTCCTTTCTGTGTGTATGTGTGCAATTATCCTAGGGGAAAACAGAGGCAAATTAAACAAGCAAGTTGGGGTGACTTAGTGCATGGAAGGAATAATCTACAACTTGTACCTGCAATCAGTGTCACAGACTCAGGGGGACTCAGTGGTAAATGTGTTACAGATAGGGCTGTTCCCAGAGAGTGTGTAGTGTTGCAGTGGTAGAGATAACCCCTGTGTGTTTGTGGGGTGACTCAGGGAGATTTCTGACTGGCTGAACAGAGACAATGAAGAACTGCAGACCCAGTGTCTCTTTCTAGCGGCCAGAATGTTATAGGTATCATAGCTACAGTGGTTGCACAGCTGCTAGTTTTCAAGACTACCATGATACTAGCAAAAGAGGGAAAAGAGTAGAGTGCTTTAAAGCACTACGCCTGCTGGGTCTTTTTTTAAAAATCAAGATTCTGCCATTGAAAGAAGATGGGAATTTTATGAGTGGGACATAGAATCACAGTGGCTAATTCAGAATTTAACAATAAAAGTTAGTCATGAGTCGCACTCATTTACCACTACAGGAATGATAGCATGCACAATATTCACAGAAGGATTCACATCATTAAAGGTATTCTTACTTTCATTCTATATTCGCTATTGTTCTTAAGTCTCTGATTTCTGAATAAGCAAGTAGACTCATTTACATCAGTTCTTCAGTTATGCTCATCTTTAAGAGTGAACTGAGATATAGCCATGATTAGGTTTTTAAAATCCTTTCATATGGTGAATATTATAGCAAATAAGATCACAAGATGAGCAATAGACTTCACACACATCTTCTGTTAGAGGTATCAGAATGAGAAAAGACTTCCATAGCAAAGAAACAAAGTTTTGATTTTGTTTTTAAGTTTTCAAGTCTAGGAGACAGAGAGAAAGTTAGAAAGAGGGGGAAGGGAGTGACAGAGAAAAAGAGAAACAGAAAGAGACAGAAAGAGACGAGTTAGAGACAGAACTAGAGACAGAGACAGAGATAGAGAGACGACAGGGACAGAGAGAAACAGAGACACAGAGACATAGATAGAGAGACAGAGATAGAGACAGACAGAGACAGACAGAGAGACACAGAGACACAGAGACAGAGACAGACGGAGAGGCAGAGAGAGACTGAGAGAGAGACAGGACTAGAGACAGAGACAGAGATAGAGAGACAGAGAGAGAGAGGAGAAAGTGACTGTCTTTGTCTCTGATTGTCTGGGATTAAAGTGCCTTGTAGATAAAACTTTTGATAGAGGACTCTGCTGTTAATGATGGAAAGCTCATCCTGAACTGAGTTACAAATATATGTATATTTAAAACATCCAGGCTCTTATCTTTCAGAGCTCTGCATAAAGAGCTAATCACCAGCTAACCCCGACTCTGCTTCTTCTGGAGCACTCAGTTTCACAGGACCCCAGGTTTCCTAAGAGCCATGCTACCAAGACAGTCAGTTCTGGAATAAATAAATAAATAAATAAATAAATAAATAAATAAATAAAAGAGAGACTTCTGCTCCATGTAGGACCCTAGCAGAAGCCACCACATAGAGTTCCTTCTCCCCCAGGTTCCCGCCTTGGCTCCCATGTGAAGCCCTGAGGTGCCCGTGTGTGTGTGTGTGTGTGTGTGTGTGTGTGTGGGTGTGTGTGTGGGTGTGTGTGTGGGTGTGTGCATGCGTGCATGTGTCGGAGGGAACATGACGACGCAATCCATGTGTCCCCAGTGCATGGTCTGCAGATAGGAGCTGCTTCATTCCGAGCGCATGGACTGAGTACAGAATGACCTCTGTACGAGTCAGAGCTTTGCTTACAGAAGGAAAACAGACTCTGGGAACCTCGTTTCTGGTGGAGAATGTCATTCCGGGACAACACACTTCAGGACTACTCTTTATGATGCTGACTTGTCTTTCACTTTTAGGGAACTGAGCTGTATGGAGTGGTATGATTAGAGTCAGTAAGTTTTCAAGGGGGCTCCTTTTGCCTGTTAATGCTAGAGCAAGCAGAGCCCAGAGATGATATGATTTGTTTCTGTGTTACACACTTTCCCTTATTTGATGTACAGGTTGGAAGCTCCAGGATTTGGGGGAAATGTGAATTACGGACATCAATTCATGCTTTTATCACACTGCATTAGAAACACTATCTTTCATCTGAGTCTCTCAAGGAGGTGTGTTATTCCACCAAGCACAGCATATTTTTCCAGTGACTTAATATTTTATTTTGTATACAAACGTGCAAAATAAAACAAAGGAAGTAATAAAAGGTGACTCACACCATGTGATTGGAAAAGTTCAGAAGACCATCTTGACTTGACCATATCTTCTCAACCCTGACATGGAAAAAGCATTTATATGCCTCTTTTCTAGATGATAATGCAGAAATAAGCTCAAAATTATTCCTGAATCACTGAGTGACTTGCCAAGAGTGTGTGTTTAAAGGGCATGTCTCTAAAGTGAAACTCTATTTAAAAATATAGTTTATTATTATTTAACACCTAGGGAAAAATAAGTCAGGGAGAAGGCATTCAGCTTCTTCTAAAAAACAATAAAACAAAAGTAAGAGTGACCACGCACTTAGAGAAATGTGTAGAACCCCATGCGAGCTACGCACTTCCTTTTTTGATGAATTTTCTGATCATCACATGTATGCAGTCAGTAGTCTGATTTTTGGGACACAATTCTGTTTCACAGAGTCCTTACCTTTGTTTCTCAGGAGAGAGCTCACTTTGTAATAACCTAGCATGCATCTTCTGGAGATGTGTAACATGAGACATTTTCTAAAGTTACGCGAATTTACTTCTGTGCAAAATAATAAAATTAACCCCATAAAATGAAAGCTTGGGTTCAAGCAATCGAGTAGGTATTACTTTTTATTCTCTTATCCCTTTCACATTTTTAGCAAAAAACCCAAACAAACAACTTTTTCCATCTGAATGACTTTTAGGACTAGATTTTAATAAACACATCAAAGTGTCTGCTAGATGAAATATCACCATATGTAACTTAATAAAATGCAAAACTGCACACATAAAGAAGATGAAACACTATGCCCTGGTGATTTCCTTTTAATGAACAAATGGTTTATATGTGACAAAAGAGATTACTGTCATGGCATGCCTTCAAGATTTGCCAGCTCTAAGGGACTAGCAGATTTTAAAAGGTTAGACAAGTGATAAGCTAGTTTCATCTGCTAAGTTGGATTTTTTAAAGAAGTGCCATCTACAATCCCATTCCATGTAAATGGGTGAGCACACCAATAAAAAGCAGAAATCTTCAGACTGACTAAAAAGATCGAACTTATTGTTGTCTGTAGAAAATGCATTTTTACTATAAAAACCATGATTGAATGTAAAAGAGTTGAGACAGATGTTCACTGGCTATACAAATAGCTACTATTTGCAGAGAGGAGTAATTCAGAAAAAGAAAGCTACTTAATTTTAAAAATGTGATTTGGTCCCAATTTCATTTCCTTTGTCTTTGATGTAAGGCTGTCAGAAACTATTTTTTTCCTTTTGCTTCTGTTTGTTAGAAGTTAGGACTGGTTTACTACATCTGAGAGTTAGCTTCGAGTTGCACACACACACTCACACACACACACACACAGATACATGCAACCCGTACAATATGTCACTTCCTCATTAATTTCTTCAGGATTCAGAATGCACTGAGAGTCCTACATTTAGCTTAATAAAATTCTAGCACAAAACCTATTAATGTTTTCAATTTGTGTATTGTCAAGTCTGAAAACAATAAGGAAAGAAAACACAGTAATTGTGGAGATAAAACATTCAAAACATACTTAACAAAATTAACAATTAGCACTTAACAAAAAACAGGAGCGAGGATGAGGAAAGATAAAACAAATAGAAGACAAATATATATTTAAACTCAAACACATCAATAATTACTGGAAATGGGTAAACACTCCAAAAAACAGTAGAATATGTTAACCCAATTTTAAAAAGTGAAAACTCAACTATCTGTTGTTTGCAGAAAATGAATTGTAAATATAAAGAAAAAATTAAAATGGAAAAAACGTGTATTTCAAACACTGCTGGAAAGAAAGTTAGAGAGGCTATATTAGTCACAGGAGACCTTAAGCAAGGAATATGGCTTGATTAAAAAAATGGAAATTTTATATCAAGAAATATTTAATTCATCAAGAACATATCATCTTATTTGTATATCTCTGTAATAGGGGAAATTTAAATTACATAAAGTAAATGCCTATTAAAAAGAGAAAAATAAGTAAATTTACAAGCGTATTGGAAATTTTAGTACTCCTGGAACAGTAGCTGACACAAAACAGTAAAATAGTGGACCTACAGAAGAATTGAATAAGACTCTCATCTAAATTGACTTTTTTTATAGAATGCTAAAAAATTACAAAAGGACACATCCTTTGTAAGTCATGGCAAATTCACTAAGAAACATAAAGAACATGTGCATTAGTTGTCTATGCAGCATATGAGGTTGTACCAGAATGTCATAGGTGAAAACAACAATCATATACTATGTCACAGTCACCTGGTCTGAGGCAGGCATCACCACTCCTGATGAAGGATCACTCATGTGGAGGCTTTGCTGAAGAGGCAAACAAAATGGTGGCTGGCTGCCCTCAGAGGGAGAGGTTGAAGCAAGGACTTATGGGAATGAAGCTATGGTATCCTCACAACCTAACTTCAGAAGAGAAAGTCTGTCTTTTCTGTCTTATTTTATTGGATATAAGTAAGTGACTAAAAATAGGCAATACTTACAGTCAAGGACTGTCTGAACACATACATTGTTCATTGGAAGGTCCTTTCAGGAAGTGCCTGTAACAGAACCATAAACAGAAACATTTGTCTTGATGGATTTAGAACAGATGAGTTATAGAGAGTAAATTCTATGAGCACAGTGAAATTAATTGGAAATTAATGACAAAATACGGAAAATTTTCTATTTGGCATTTAGACAACAGTTCTGAAGAATCCATCAGTCAAAAACAAAAATCACAAGGAAAATTAAAAACTAATTTGAATTCTTCAAAATTTAAATATATATATATATATATATTCCAATTTTTATAATGAAGGTAAGGCAATATTTCACATGGATTTAGTTCTAAGTGATTACAATAAAGTCCTATCCAAACTCTGTAATATCTTCTGTCATAAATGCATACAGAAAAGAAAAAAGGGTAACAAATTAAATGTAAAGTAGGTAAAACAAAAAATTAATAAAAAGAAAAGCAGAAATTAAAGGAATAGGTAATGAACAAACAATAATAAATCTGCCTCCTTCAAACTATGGTTTATATCTAGATGTCCCCTCCCCAAATCCTCATGTGCTCCAGGGCCTGGTGGGATTTTTGAGAGGTGGATGTCATGGGTGTGTGACATTGGATCAGTTCACTGGTTGCATTAACATAGTTCTGGGTGTGGATGATGGAATTACCAACTAGGGAAGACCTACCTTGGATGTGAGTAGACCCAACCAACAGGCTTGTAGCGTGGCTGGAATAAAAAGGGGAAAGAAGAAAGGAAGCTCGTTGTTTCCTGCCTACCACGCCGTGGGCTGTTTCTCCTCTGCCACGCCCTTCTTCCACACTGCCATGTTGGAGCCAGTTGACTATGAACTGAAATCACAAACTGTGCGCCATAATAAACTTTTCCCCTTAACTTCTGGATGCTGGATATTTTACCCTGGCAACGAGAAAGTAACTAAGATAGACTAAGAAAATTTAAAACTTATAGACCAAATTGTTACAAAGATGTATCATGATAATTAATTAGAAGATTCAATATAATTAAGGTGTAAGTTATTTCTCAGATTAATCCATGTATTCAAAACAAGCCAAATCAAATTTCCAGCTTCCTTATTAAAGTAGATGCTCACAAGCTAATATTAAAGTTTATCAGGAAATGCAAAAGATCTTAACCAATTTTGAAAAAGAAAGTAACAAAGTGACAGAGCAAAAATTATTTTACTTCAGTACCACTAATAAATTTATGCCAGTGATGGCAAATCTTTTAGGGGAAAAGTGCCGTGCAAAAACTCAGACAAAACATAATTAACAAGTAACATAATTAACAAGTTGCTGCTCATGCCATCATCGTCAACACTGTTATTCCTTTCTGAGCCTGCTCAAGGTCCTTGTGTGTGCTGATATGTGGTGTTCAGCTGCTAGGATGTTGCTGGGGTGTCTTGATTGCTGTGCCCACAGAGAGGACTGTGTGCCCCACTGGGGCAAGGTTCAGTATCACTGACCTATATAATCAAAACAATATGGAATTTGTGTAAAGATTGACCTACAGATTAGTTTAGCATGAAAGATCAGGGAAAAAAAGCCCACACATAAATAAATGGGCAATTGATTTTTCAGTGAAGGTGCCCATGTAATGCTATGGGGAAAGTCTTTCCATCAAGAGATATTAGAGGGGCTGGGGATTTAGCTCAGCGGCATAAGCGCCTGCCTTGCAAGCAGGCAGTCGTGAGTTCGATCCCTGGTACCAATAAAAACGAAAAAGACCAGATATTAGAGACACTTAATGTGTATTGGGGAGAAATACGAGATTCAACCTTAACTTCACAATCATTATGCTGAGTTAAGCAGCCAATTACTAAAGTGTAAATAATGAATGAGTCTATCAACATATACAGAAAGGCAAAACTGAATTATACTAGCAAATTGTTACAGAGATGGGGGACTTTAACTGCAAAGACTCATAAAATGTTTTTTTTTTTTTATAATGATGAAGAAAATTTAGAGAAAATGAACAAACCCAGTATGCTGTTAATAATGTTGTGATCTCTGGTTCAAGATCAGGCCAGAGATGTGGCGGTAATTTTGTTAAATTTCAAAAATAATTGTAGGAGAGTGTCTCGTTTTCCTTCTCAGTTGAAGCTGCCTCTAAGAACCGTGTGATCAGACTCTTTCATCCCTCTCTACTGTGCACCTCTGTGACCTGAAGAGCAATGCTACATAAATCCCTTTCACAGAAAAGTCTGTGGGCGCCACTTTTGTTTGATAAATATTAATAGAGTAAGTTCACCAGTATTAAAAATAATTATGGCTACAGAGGCACAAAAATGATTTAAATCATGAAAAAGTCTTTGAGATCCCAACTTCCTATGAGCAGGAAGCAGGTTGAGAACACAGTGCAGCTGTGACCTTGGTCATTTGTTAAAGAGCAGAAACATAATTTAGAATGTAGGAGCAAAAGTGACGAGCTTGGAGCCCAGATCCCAGGGGAACCATTCCCAGGCGAAATTCCTGGGTCCTGATCAGCATATTCACCTGCTGAGCAAAGGGTAATGGCAGGGTGCATTTGGCTGGATCTCAGAATTTCTCTTTACCCCAGTGACTGTAATATTACTTCCGTTGTCTGTTTTTGAGTGGAGATTTCTGTTGTGGTTCTCCTACCTCTCTTTCCCCACTGTAAGCTGGATACATGTGGAGTATATAGTTTCTTTCTTAATTTTGTACCTTAAGATCAAGCCTAGGCTAATGCCCCCTTAACCAGTTTCAGCTGTACCTGGTTGTTGTTCATATGATGAAATCCTGGGCTTAAAGTATGACCCTGATGGAGGTGAGACTCTGGGGGTTTAGGAAGATGGAGGGGTACATTTTCCAAATGGGAGGAGTATGAATCATCTATGTCTATGGGCCTCACTGTGACAGCTACACCCAAAAATGACCTCCAATGAAGCACTTGCTAGTTCTTCAGGTCTCTCTGCAGTTTACTATTTGGGTCAGCACTATCCCTGTGACTTCCTTTAACTAGTTTAACATGGTGAAAACGCCAGTCCGCCAGTTCTCTGTCTATGTGGTAAGACAGCTTGGCAGGTTCTGTTTCGCCTCTTGTCTTCAGCTGCCTCATAAGACAACTGGCTGTTTGATTGGAGAGACCACTGAGGTGCTTAGAGGTCAAAGCGTCCCAACAAAGCCCAAGTTTCTTCACCAAAATAACAGACGTGATCCAGGTGACATGTTGCAGATCCAGGTGACGGCCCATTGGCTGGCCCAGGTTGGTTCACGGAATGGTGAAGATAATGAAGAGGTGTTTAAGCTACTGAACCTGAGCAATTTTTAATGGAGGGATCTATAACCAAATTCATAAACCACGAATGATGTATTAAATAAGAATATATGAAGTAAAACAATAGAAATGTGATTTTTCTAGGTTTGAACTTTATGTTAATTTTTCTTGTAATTACATAGCTATCAATACTAGAACCTTATCGATGGCTGCTCTGTTTATTTTTTTTTTAATTTTCTGATTTCTTTGTTAAAGTGGCTTTTTACAAAGTTAAGTGACAGTTTAAGGCATTTATAAATCTTGGCAGGAAAAAAGATACCAGATGTCATGCATGTGATGAAAATACCCGTAATCTTCCTGTTGTCATGCAAAGATAGTTCTAAAATCCCTTATCGGAAGTTTAGATTTGTAGTGGCTTATCAGACATAGAAAGACAGAAAATTTTAAATACACACTTTTAAGATCTGTGAATATTTTTTAACAGTGTTCTAATTTTAATGATAAAGATGGGATGAAAAGGCACAAACATGCTCTTAAGATGTAAATTCCTCTTTTGGAAGCTTCTCGTGCCAGAACTTTGGCATTCTAGTCATGCTGAAATATCTCAGGCGTAAGTGTGATACAGAGAAACATGAGATCATGCTCTAAAATCTTTCTGATAGATAAAAAGCCACATTCTGAGTCTCCTCCCCCAAACAGTTTATTCCATGCTACAGTTTTGTTCTTTTATCACCAAAATTTTTGAAGTATCTCTAGATTCTTAGTTTTTTTTTTTTTTTATCATCACAGTCATGCATGAAAATTACTGAGGAGCTTTAGGTGCTTAGCTCACGTCAGTGTATGCAATGCAGACACTGAATTCTGGATACCGTCCAGTGAGGTGAGGAAACGCACTGATTTCATATAACTTCATTTTTTGGCTAAGGAGGTCATGACTGGCAGAACTGAGGGAACTCTAGTAAACAAATTTTGACTCAACTAAAGTGAACGATTGTAACACTGAGTTTCTGCCCTCTTTCAGTGAACTGCCTATGTGAAACAGCAGACCTCTAGGTCATTCATTAAAACTTCTTACTTTCTGAGATTGCTCTGGGAGATTAAATATCATGGCATTGGACTTAGGGGATGTAACTATTGTTTCTAACAAAGTGTAGCAGGAATTAAAACCTGTTTATAAGTTTTATGAAGAGGAGGAGAGTGGAATCTTTCAAATGACAAATATCTTTAAATGATTCTGACTATACACAAATCAAGCATTACATCTACTTTTTTTTTTAAAGAGTATGACTTCAAGAATCTGATCTTTAAAAATTAAATTTGAGAGAAAACCCTAATATCAGTTACAAGAACCCTTCCTTAAAAACCCTCTGTAAACAAAGGGTCAAATCCCTTTTGTAGTACTCTTGTGTTGGTGAGGAACACACAATGAATAGAAAATGTACAGAAGTGTTCAGGAATTTTTCAATTTTAACATGAGATATTTGAATTTACTGGCTGCAAAAATGCTTTAAAAATATAATTAAATCCAAGCAATCAGGTAGGTTTTTCACACTTCATTTGAACTTTGACCTCGCAGCTCCACTTAGTGGAGTCTGTCTTTGAAAATCCCCCTCCTATGTGAAGCCGTAAGCCTAAGCATTGCTGCCTAGTTTCAAATAATGAACAGACAGCAGCAATCTAGGTGTCTATTAATAGGAAAAGGCTTAAACTGGGATAATTTATGCTGTGAAACATTTCAAAGTACAGATCTAGATGCATTTCTTTAAAATTCCAAAATGTATTATTAAATGGAAAAAAATCAAGGTGTGAAACAACGTACACAATATTGTTCCATTTATTTAAAAAGCCACTTACCCATTTCCATGTGATTGCATGTGTGTCATGATACCTGCACACGGTTCCGTGCACACAATCCAGGGTAACTGCACTTAATCTAGAGAGGTGGGAGGGACACACAGTGAGGGAAGGGCTAAATATAAATATTGTAATTAGTAGACAGTGAGAAAAATGTCAGAAAAAGTCCATGATGAGACTTAAAAGATTCTTATCTTTGGTTTTAAACGATGCTGAAGTGAACTAACGACTTCCGCAGTTCCAACTTTCAATATGAGGCTAGAGTTTGGCGTGGAATGTGGAGGCAACATTCCAGGGCCCGTCTGACAGAGCAGGAGCAAAGATGTCTTAGAACCAGGAGCAGTGTGAGAGTAAGAGCTGGACCTGGGCAGATGAGTTTGCGGCTTTGCCAGCGCAGCTTCACCCCTGGGCGTCCCCTGCCCCGGGCCTGAGGCACTGCTGTCCTTGGAGTCTCAGAGGAGCCCAGAGAAGGTGCGACGCCTCATGGCACGGTCGTTCCTTCCAAAGCTGGCACGTATTTTCACTTACTCATAATAAGTATAAATGTAACCCCTTTGCTCTGACTGACAACAGCAAAGTGAACATTACAGAGACTAAAGCCTATAATTCATGCAAACCATGGGATCCCTGAAACTGTAAATTCTATCCCCATTTAATTTTTTTCTCCAGAAGATAATCACATTTGAAGAGTAACTTTTAAACAAATCAATGAATTTCTTGATTTAGAGCTAGAATTTTCATGATCCTGCAGAGGTAAAAGTTAACCAAATTTCAGAGGTTCACTTGCAAAGAAAGGGTGAAAAGCGAGCTCTACATGGGTGTTGTTTTATGAAGGCCCGGTTGAGACCCTGTAACATTTGCCTTTTAGATTGAGCTCCAAATTGTGTTGTTTCAAGTTGAAAGATTCCTCAGGGTTGGCTCTGGGTAAATGAGGAAATCTGACTGTGGGTCCCAGAGCTATGACAGGGGCTGCCAGAGGTTAGAATCTGTAAGGAGAAAGTCAGAGCGACAGAAATGAAAAGTGAGAGTTTAGCCTTCATCTTCAGCGTGTCTAGGTAACTGCACAAAGGGTGAGTAATGTAGGAACTTCTGTTTAGAACACTTAAAAAGTTTTTTGAATTGTTAAATTTCGGATTGGAATAATTATCTGAATACATTATTCTACTGACTGTGTTGGGTGACATAATAAGCCAAACTTTAAAAATATAATTAATCGTGTTTCATATTTTGTCTTTTTTCCTTCAGAATAGAAAGCGCCACGTCTTTTTCTTTGTGGAGGAAAAGGCATACATGTTTTAAAAGGAAGCACTGATTAGCAGCACTACTGCACTGTTTTCTTTGCAGAGTATGGTTTCTTTTCAGGGAAGCCAGCTTTCCCTTTATACTGCAAAACTGATGGGGATGTACAAAAACAGAGACAAGGAGGCCAGTGTGCCTGGAGTTATTAACGAATCCAGAAACACAGCATGGCTTTGAGCTAGTTAGAGAGAATGGGAGATGAATCCCCAGAAAACAAATAATGTTAGTTAACTTCTGTATTGTTCTGGAAGCACCCTTCTTCAGTCAAACAGAAGTGTTATATTCCTCCACCAATTTGCAATCTGTGTAAATGCAAAAAAAAATCCTTAAATATGTAGACTCCACAATACAGTACATTGTGTATCTGTGTTCAGGTATATGCTGTAATTCAGAGGAAGAGATTAAAACAAGAATAGGGAAGGTATAATTATGAACACTTGGAGGGTTTCTATCGTATGCTGTCAATAAATATCAATTAGTATATCAACCAAAGAGCAGATTATACATTTGTATTTACTCAAGGCAGGGAATGCTTTTATTTCTGGGAGAATAGGAAAGTGGGTAACTCCATGTCTAATCACAAACTTTTTTCCTACCAGTTCAGTTAAACATGTATAGCAACAAAAATTTCAAATGTTCCTAAATAGTTTACAGTTCATGTTACATTTAACAGAAATGTAGTTAATATATCATCAAAGTTACCCAGAAAGCAGCATTCATCTTAGGGAATCCCAGTGAATGTCACAAAGACACAAACATATGAACAGTTATTAGGGGAACGAAGAGTATAATTTAAGAAATGATAATGGAGAGTTTGTTAGAATTTTTATGTCAAGGCCCCATAGGTAGAGAATTTTAAACAGTTATTTTGAATATGTGTGACAAATCAAAAGTTATTAGAACAGATGTTCTGTGATTTGGGTACTAAATTTTATCTTTAGTCAATAGCCAGAGGGTAAAAACTCGCTCCTCTAGGATGAATATCAACAGGATTTACTTAAGAATAACTGCATAGCAGTTGTACTAGTTTACATTCCCACAAACAATGTGCAAGAGTTCCTTTATGGAAATCAGTATGAAGAGTCCTCAAAATACTAAAACTAGAAATTCCACTTGACACAGCTACTCTCCTTTAGCAGTCCTCCTAAAGATTTAAAAAAATCATATTACAGTGATCCATACATATCCATGTTAATAGCAGCACAAATTATAATAGCTGATTCTTGGAAGTGGCCTATATAATGTGTCTGTCACCAGATAAATGGATAAAGACAATGTGGTATTTGCACACAATGGAGCATAGCTCTGGCATAAGGAAAGGTAAACTTGAGTTGTTTGCAGGAACATGAATGCACTAAAGTCTTAAAAGACCATACTATTAAGTCAAATAAATCAGATACACAAGCTTAAATATGACATAGTTCCTCTTACATGACAAATCCAAAGTATAAGTAAAGAGCAAAGTGAAAGATAGAAAGTAGAGTAATAGATCTTTCTCAAAGGAGAACAAGTTCAAGTGACGGAAGCAGGGAACAGAGAGGAGATGAAACGGAGCAAAGCTGTCTGATATTCTTGCATCGACTCCATATAGGAAGGTAAACAGTACAAACTGCAAACATGTACTAGTACAGATAAGAACTCTAGGAAGGAGAAGAAGGAAGGGGGGAGGAGGAGGAAGAGGAGGAGGAGGAGGAGGAGGAGGAGGAGGAGGAGGAGGAGGAAAACGATATAATTGCAGACTTTTTTCCAAGTGATTTTCTATTGGTCAGCTGGCATTCAAAATTCCCAGCGCATCTCAGTTTTGATTAAACAGCTTGAAGAGTAGGTCCTTATGTTTAGAAATACAAGATTTTCCCCATTATTTGCAAATAATCTTCACATGCAGTAATAACAGGCAAGAATTTGGAATTCACTACAGCTGCAACCGCATCTCTTGTGCTTCAAAGCTGGTGAGCTAATTTTTTCCTGTGGCCCATAAATCCCAAATTGAGTTTTTATTGTTTTCTCTTCATCATTTTTCTACACAGTTAAACTCGTGACACGATGAAAACATTGCTGACTTGTGAAATATTTCCTAGAAAATAGCCAACTGGTAAAGCTGGTTAGTAATAAAGAGACATAAGAAAATAGTAATTTTCACCCCTCAAGTAGCTTTAGAGGGGTTTGGCCTGGTGTTTGTAGAACCATTGAATGTCGGGAAAGACCACTTATTTTTTTTTCTTATTCTGCATTACTGAATTTTTAAGGAAGAAATTATGAATTATACTGGTGTTCTTGACTTTGATTATTCCTAAAAGTCTCAGAGGGTGTCCCTTGAGAAAGCAAAGTTTTCCTACAATGGAATTAGATTTATGGGACACTCGTAGTTTGCATGAAGCTTTGAAATTCACAGTTAATTAGATTTCCTTGGTGGTAGCCCATACAAATGAGGATGTCAGAACAAAATGAAGCATAAACTCCTGCTGCAGTTGGGGTGAGTCTAATTTTATGATAATGTGAGAAGAAAGACAGTGAAACATATTAAGTTTATATTAATCTTTTCAAGAAAAGTGGAGTCAGGCCTATTTCTGAAGATTTTAAGTAAAAATGAAGATACCCAGAACTCAAACGATAAACTGGGAAAAGGCAAGATAAGAGGCAGTGGTTTTGGACCCACGATGTGATCTCCAGTGACTGCTGATCTCAGGAGATGCCACACCCCATGCCTTCCCACTGGGCCATTTTCCAAATGTGTCAACGTACTAGGGAGGGAGGAAATCAAGCCTGCAAAAGCCAGGGTGCACGAGGCGAGGTGTGTGTCAACCAGCACCACAGAACGCCCTGTCCGAAGTTGTGGAAGAGCTCTGTGCACTTCCTTCTACTTGCCAGTCTTATTGATCACACAGTTCTACTGTAGATGTATTTAACGTTATCACTTTCATTTTTAGTGTTTAATGTTTCTGTCCCAAAATTAAAAGGAAGTCAAGAGACGATGATAAGAAAACTTTTCACGTTTGCAAGCTTCAGTGAAAAAGAAATGAAAGCTAACTTTTGGCAAATAAAAGTAAAAATACAATGGAAATGAGTTTAGCATTGCCTTCCTAAGGCCATAGGAATTTTATAAGTACCAAGAGTGATAACATATGTATGATGCCAGATACCAGTAAATCTCACCAACTGCAAAAGCTCCTGTTGCCAACCCTATGATGGTTAATCTTATGTGCACACCTCTGTTTCTTTCTAAACCATCTATATTTATTTTTGAAGTTAAAAATGTGTGTACGTCACACACACATAACTCAGATTAGACATTTTCAAATGTTCACAGCTACATGTTAATTTTTACATATTGGACAGGGGAGTATGTAAGGAGGGCATGAACAAAAGTTAAGGTAAATGAAAGCACTTTGTAATTTTGTATGTTCAACCACATGCAAGTGGGTAAGATGATTTTAAGTCATAAATAAGGAAAGTAGCGAAGCTATGACAAGTTGCCTTTTCTTTGCTCTTCAGACTGCTTGCTTTTAAGCCACATCCAGAAGGAACTTATACTCTATGCAAAAGTCTAGGGCTACTCAGAAACACCTGCCTCGACAATCATCAATTATCTCAGGTATTCAAAATTAGCTTTTTTGAGGATCTTGATAATTAGTTAAAGTCATAGCCAAAACAAAAATCTTGATTTTGATGATCCAAGGAGCTAATGTGTATAAAAGCACTCTTCAAGCTAACAAACACTGTCTAAAAAAAGTCAATAGTGAAACATTTCACTGGTGAATTTACTTAATGTAATGGTCTTCCTCTCCTTCTCTGTGGATTTTCCCTTTATAGGCTATTCATGGAAATCAGGCAAGCTCTTTTCTGTCTCAAACTATTCTGTGTGCAAAAATAGACACTTCCAATGGAGCATCACAGAAAGATCTATTGGAAAACTTTATTATGAGATAAAAGAATACTCTTATTTGACTTAAAGGTTTATACAATTGCCTACTTTTCCTTCTTAAAATAAAGTGAGATTGCTTTTTGATTGCGATACAAGTGTGTTACTATCTTTACCACAAAATATTACGAGTTGACAGAATGTTCTAATGAAAACATGTGTAAATTGAAAAGTCATGATATGTTGTAGACTTACTACAAAAAAAATCCAAGATTAATTGTGGTGGCTTTTTCTGTTAGGATATAAATACTTGGACTGCAGAGCAGGTATATTTGGAAGTTCAAAGTGACATTACTTCTTTATTTTAAAAACTTAGTATTGAACCACTGTGATGAAATTCACTTTGGGAATTAATTTGATTAGCATATTAAAATACTGCAAAACTTATCACTCTAAATTTTTTGTCCTTCAATTAAATGAAGTAGCTGTCATATTGATAAATAGTTAATAATTAGTGAAAAATACTAGATGTACAATTGAGTGACAGGGGAGGTGAGGAGAAAAAGCTAAAGCTTCCTCTGAAAGTGCCAGAAATTTTCTGAAATGCTTTGTATACTAGTCTCTCTTGTCGCTCCATTTTTATGATCATCTTGTCAAAGCTGTTAGAGGAAGTGCAGAGGCAGCCATCTTTTTGATTTAAAGCAAAACAGGAAAGAGAATAGAAATGATATAGAGTTTCAAAAATGTAGTAAAAAATCAGCACTAGTTAATATATTTCATATTGTTTTCTTAAAAGTAATTGTTGAGGTTACAAAATTTAGGCACAAAAATGATCAGTCAAACAATGAAAGCACAAACTATCCTTTTTGATGAACTAAGAGATTAGTAGTGTAGTTATCTATCTTACATACACACACACACATATGTATCTATATACATATAATTTTTCCTTACCCCATTCCAGTTCCTTCCTTTTTAGCACTTTCTTCACCTTCATTATCATAATATCTATTGTATATTTTGGATCTTATTACTCTGTCAGCTTTTTTACACTAGAAAGATAATATGATATTTATAAATATGAGTTTGATTTATTTCACTTATGAATATTGTCTTAAGTTGCCTCCATTTACCTATAAAAGCTTCAAAATTACTCCTTTTGTTCTTACAGCTGAGTGATATTCCATTGTATTAAAAAATCACATTTTTTTATCTATTCCATGGTGAGATTTGGGTTGTTTCCAAGATTTAGCTATTACAAATTGTGCTGCTATAAACATGGGTGCACATAAATCGCTGTAGCATGATATTTTCATTTCCTCTGGGAAAATACCCAGAAGGAGAATAGCAGGATTGAATAGAACCTCTAATTCTAGTTTTCTGAGGAATCTCTACACTGATTTCCACAGTAACTACACCAGTCTACACTCCCACCAACAGTGGAGAAGGGTTCCTTTTCCCTCACAACCCTGCCAGCATTTGTTATCAGTTGATTTCCTGATGGCAGCCATTCTTTCTGCAGTGAGATGGAATCACAGTGCTGTTTTAATTTGCATCTCTCAAATGACCAGTGACAGTGAGCAAGTCTTCATGTATTTATTTGTCATTTGTATTTCTTCATCTGAGAAGTGTGTGTTCATCTCAGATGCTCATTTTTAGATTGGGTCTTTGAATTTGGGGGGCCAGATGCTTTTCACAGGCAACCATTGTCACTAGAACTGAATTCGCTCACAGAAGTGTTCTGCTAGAGGCCGTCTTACAGTAGTGTCCAACCAGTGTGCTGCTGCAGGAAGTGCAGTTGATTAGAAATGACCATAAGTGTAGTAACCTTTGTTCATGATTCCATAGTTGCCTTTGCAGCACTGATCACTAGGTTAATGAGATGTTTGTGCGCTGCTTTTCACACTAATGGCAGCTCCGTGCAGTTGACTTATGTAGATACACAGATGAGTCCCTGCTCCCGTGATGACATTTTTACATGTGCATTTTTGAAAAGACAAACTGAACCTTTAGGAAATTCCCAGTTTTTAAGAAAGACTGATGACAACGTCTTTGCTTTCATCATTTTTTTTTTTTTAAAGAGAGCTGCTTAATGGCATTCTTTGGTCAACTCTATTAATTATTTTCTGTACTTGGATTGGTTAGTGTTGAATTTTGATTGCTAAATTACAACATGAAGAATGAAGATATTGCTATTATTTGCTGCTATTTTGTGAATAATATTTGTACAAAAAATACTAAAAGATATAGCAAGTTGATGTCAAGCTAAAAGTCTTTTAAAGAAAGTATTTTGATATGCCAGATGGTTTCTTCCAGCAATAGAAAAAAATGTGTATTTTAGATCAAAATGTGAAATAGTAAACATTTCACTGAAAACCTCACAGTTCTTGTTCTTTGACCCACTGTTTTGTTGGTAGAAATTCCTAGCTCGCTTAGAACAGGAAGCCAAGCTACCCAATCACTTTGAAAACTACTGTTTGAAAAATATTGAAATATTCTTTAGCTTGGGGTTCAATGCCTGTCGTGGTCTATAATCTCCAAATATGTTTTTAGAATCTAGCGTATGATGAGGCTAGTGTCACTTATAGGATTGGAGCAATTTATATTCCTGGAATACAAAGTGTGCTCAAAACATGTGCTGAATATTTAAAATTTTTAAGACTTTATTATTGTATAAGACACATCGTTGATAATGATGGGATGAGTACATTTAAAGGAATAGGGAGTTTTTGATGGGGATTACGGCATTGTATCTTTTACTGTAATACTCTTAAAATTTAAGTCTATGCTCACAAACATACCTGTTGGATAACAATTTGGTTTGTGAGGAAACCAAATCCAAAAAGGAAGCTTTTTGTAAAATTATGCTTCTGTTTGCGAACTCTGCATCAGGTGACAAACATAACAGTAGTCACCTTCCCCAGAACCATGGAACAAATTAAGGTCATGAACCAAGGTCCCACAGTACTTGCCACAATTTGCCGTTGTTGCTTATTTATTTTTACTGTCTCTGCTATGGTTATTCCCAAATCCCTTCGTATTCTAAATGCGCAGAAGGCATCACTATCATCCTTCTTCCTGGTATAACCTCTTCTTTTTCAACCCCCATCCCAAGGACCCGGTTTGTTTTCTGATTCCTTAAGCAATTCTCCATCACGCATTATTGGATCAGAGATGAGCACATGATCTATTTGCCCAAGAAGACTGGAGGGAATAAAAAGTAATGTGTTACTTGAGGGAAAGGTTTCTCTATCTTCCAGTTGGTGAGAATTCATTTGGTTGAGTTCTTGCTGGTAGATATTTTGTGACCATAAAAATTGGACTGCAACAAAACTGACATGCTTAGAATGGGTAATTTAGCATGTAAAGCAAAGTCTTTGAAAATGTTCCCTGCATTAAAATTAAATTACATTAAAGCAACTGTTCTGCAAGTGTCTGAAAATCCAGACAGACGGTTCAGAATTTCTAGAAAAATTCTCTTAGTTACATTTCTTGTTACTGAGACAAAATATCTGACACCCAAAGTTAAAGACAGAAAGATTTGTTTAGCTCACAGTTTGTGAAGGTTTCAGTTCATAATCAGCTGGCTCCAAGGCAGGGTGGCACATAGCAGAGGGCAACAGATCATGGTAGCAGAAGACAGCAAAAGCAATGAAAGAAAAAGACAAGCCTCTTTCTGGCCCTTGAATTGTATACAGGCTACCTGCCCTAGAAGGGGGGTGGTACCCTCATCATTAATCCGAACACTGGAGCATGAATCATTCACAAACTCTAGGTTTGGCCACCTCTGAAAAGCCTGCCCCCATAATTGCATGAGATCTTGGGGGAACATCTAACACAAACCATAATAGTCTCCAAACTTTAAACCAAGTGAGAAAAGGCTGGATATTAGTGCATAATCTATGCTTTTTAAGCATTAACATAGTATTAAATAAGACATTACATAGCTTCATTTATAAAATTGACATTATTGAGGTATGATTGACATGGAAAAGCTGTGTAGATTGAATGTTCACTGCTTCATGATTTGGGGAGATAAATATACAACCACAAACCCACCACCGCCACCATCAATGCCACAGACATATCCTTACCTCCAAATGTTTCCTCTTGCTCCTTTTATTACCAGTAATATTTTTATAGTTTGTGGTAAGAACACAACATATGATCTACATACTTTGAAAATTTCAAGTGTGCAATAGAGCATTGAGGTTAGAGGCTCTGCAGTGTAGTGGTGCTCCACAACTCACCTTACAAACACCCTGTGACCAACATCTCTGAGATTCCTCCTCCCCTAGCTCCATGATCGTCTTCTACTCTCTGCTTCCATGAGTCACACAATGTTACAATCAAAATATAAATGAAATGATTCACTATTTCTTTTCCTGTGTTTGGCTTTTCCCTTCATATAATATTTTCCAGGTCCATTCACATTTCCTCAATTGTATGAGCTCCTTATTTTAAAATTAAAAAATATTTCACTGCGTAATTTCCTTCTCTGTTCATCTATAGATGAAGATTTAGGCTGTTTCCATGTCTTAGTCATGTCTGGGTGAATAATGCTACAGTAACGGAGAAGTAGGTTTCTCTCCAAATCCTGATTTCAATTCCTTTAGAGAAGCACTCAGAAGTGATATGGCTGGATCATGTGATAGTTTCATTTTTAATTTTAGAGGAATGCCTATTATCTTCTCCATAGCAGTTGTACAATGTTGTGTTTTTACCAAGAATATAATGCTTCCCTTTTCTCACTATTCTTGCCAAAATTTGTTTTCCTTTTATCATAGCCATTCTGACAGGCATGAGATGATATCCTCCCTTGTGGTTTGATTTGCATTTCTCTTTTCTTTAGTAATGCTGAGCCTTTTAAAAAACATATCACTGGCAATTTGAATGTCTTTTGAATAACATCTATTCGTGTATTTTGCTTATTTTCAAATTAGATTATTTGGATCTTTGTTATTCAATTTTAGATGGTCTTTATAAATTTTTCGTATTTACCTAGTATCAGATATATAGTCAGCAAAATTTCCTCCCAATCTGTAGGCTGCTTCTTCATTTTTTGATCATTTCTTTTGCTCACAGAAATTTTTCACAGTGATGTAGTTATTGTTACTTTTGCTTTTGTTGATATAATTTCGGCATCCTATCTAAAAATTCATTGTCATCGTCCATGGCAAGAATATTCCCATCTATATTTCCCTTTAAGAGTTTCATATTTTCAAGTCTTAAGTTTAAGTCTTCAATTCATTTTTAGTTGGCCTATGCGTATGTATAAGATGAGTCAAATTAATTCTTTTGCTTATATTTTTCTAACACAATTTATTGAAGACACAGCATAGTTTGTATTTTATATTCTTGGCCTTTTTTCCAAAAATGAATATATAGTATATATTCTTTTCTTTCTGTCGTGTCCCATTGGCCCAATGATTTTTTAAAATATCAGTATCATATTCTTTTGATTATTAGTCTTGTAATAGAGTTGGAAATCAAAAACTATAATGCCTTTAGAATCCAACTGAATTTTAGGATTTTTTTATTCCTGAGAAAAATGCCATTGAAATTTTAAAGGTATGCATTGAACTTGTAGAACACTGGGTAGTGTGGCTATTTAACACTCTCAACATTATTACTCCATGATCACAAGTAATGTTCCATGTATTTCGTTTTTCATACAGTACATTGTTAGTACACAGAAATGTAACATAATATTCTACACTGACCTTGTATCCTTCAAGTATACCGAATTATTTTTCTAATTGTTTTTGAAAACAGTCTTCATGACTTTCTACATAAAAGATTATGCCAGCTGCAAAGAGACTTTTACTTTTTCTTTGAACGTTTCGCTCCTGAGTTAGCATGACCTTAGCCCTGGACTGGCCATGTGTCTATAGGCCATATTATGTTGAAGTATGTTATTCTTATACTCTTATACCAACCTTGTTAATGTTGCTGTGGTTGTGGATTTATCACAAAGGGGTGCTGAATTTTGTCAAGTACTTTTCTGCATTTATTGAAATAATAAGATGGTTTTTTACTGTTTGACTAATGTATTTGGCTTATTTACTGATTTGCAAATTATATTCTCGCATACCAGTGATAAATCACGTTTTTCATTGTTTATGATGCTTTTACAACTACACTGATATTTATATATAACTTATTGAGGACTTCTGCATTTATATTCATCAGAAATATTGGTATGTAGTACTTTTCTTGTAGTATCCTTATCTGAACTTATATTAGGGTAATCTTGACATCAAAAAATAAGTTTAGATGTGTTCATACCTCATCAGATTTTGGAAGAGTTTAAGAAAGATTGAAGTTCATTCTTCCTTAAATATTTGATAGAATTAATCAGGGATTCCTTTAAGTTCTGGACTTTTCACTGATGAGAAGTTTTTGGTTAATAATTCAGTATCAGTAATTTTTAAAGAGAAGATCTCTTTACGTAGCTCAAGTTGGCCTTGGACTCATTATTTAGCCCTGGGAACTCACAAGGGTCTTCCTGTCTCAGCCTTCTAAGTGCCAGGATTACAGTCATGCTCCACCAAGCACAGCTCACATCACTAAAGATTTTCTATTTTCTTCACAATTCAGCTGGAGTAGGTGATATGTGTCTAGGTATCTATCAATTTCTTCTAAGTTTTCCAAATCATGGACATAACTATTCATTGTACCCTATTATGATACATTATGATATCGGTCATAAAATTAATTTGCCTTTACCTAAAATTGTATTAATTTGAATATTTTTTAATCTAGCTAAGAGTTTATTAATTTTGTTTGCCTTTTAAAAATTGTAGTATCACTGGTCTTTTCAACTTTTTATATTAATTCAGTTCTAATTTCCTATTTTTAACTTTAAGATTATTTTGTTATTGCTTTTCTAACTTCTTGAGCTTTAAAGTTAGGTTATATACTTGAAACCTTTATCTTTCTTAATATAGGCATTTATTGCTTAAAACCTGTGTCTTAAAACTGGTTTTGCTGTGTTCCTTGGCTTTCAGTATGCTGTATTTCATAATCATTTGTCTTTAGGAACTTTTTCTATCACTAATGAATTCATCTTTGATCTGGTAGTTGTTCAACAGTAGAGTATCTTGTTTAATTTTCTCCATTTTTGGGTTTCATGTTAGATGATTAGCAAAAAAAATATTTAAAATGTTTCAGTCTTTCATAACTTTTAGAAAATGTTTTGTGGCCTGAGCTGTGATTCCTGCATCTTGTGCATGTATGTTTGGGCCCACCTCCTTGCTTTACGGAATCGTTCCAGTCCACAGTTTCTTTGTCTAGATGGACAGAGTTCCAGTCCACAGTTTCTTTGTCTAGATGCAGTGTTGGAATTGGGGAACCGAAGTCCCCTGCTAGCTGAGTGTGGTGGTCCATACCTTCAGTCCCAGCTACTCAGGAGGCATGGCTGAAGACTGGCACATTGGAAGCCAGACTGGGCAAATAAAAAAGAGCTGGTCTCAACGTAAAAGACTGTTAAAGCACGGATGAGAAATAGTTCAGGGTGAAACCCTGGCCTTGCACCCCATAAGTACAGATTCTGCAATACATGAAATAAAATCTCTTATGATTGCAGTATTCCTCTCTGTCCTTCATTTCTGCTGATACTTGCTTTACATATTTAGGTGCCCTGAGATTGGATGGATGGATGGATATATTTAGGTTTATAGCTTTTTTATGAACTGACCTCTTTTTCATAATAATGCATAATGAACTTTCTTGTGTTGATAATTTTTGACTTAAATCTATATTTTCTGAGTATCACCATCTCTGCCTGTGTTTGGTTACCATTCCAATATAATCTTTTTTCACTCTTTTACTTTTGGCTTATAAGTATCCTTGAAATTGAAGCAAGTTTTTTCTTCCTGTCTTCTTGTCTTCCTTTCTGATTTGATATTTTTTGTAGAGATACACTTTGATTTCTTTATCTTTTCTTTACCTATCAGGCATTTTCCTTCTAATTACTATGAGGTTTGCATGACACACCTCATAATAGCTTTGTTTAATAAACCTCATGAAGATATACTTCAATTGTCAAAAGTTTTGTGCTTTTACCTCTTCTTCTGAAGCATATTTTGTTATCAGTGTCCCTGCTTACATCTTTTTATATTGTGTATCCATTAACAAACTATTGTAGCTAGAGTTATTTTTAATTCTTTGTCATTTAACTTTTACATGAGAGCTAACGGTATTTTGTACACCTTCGTCATGGCAATGAAGTACTCTAAGTCTGACTCTCTCCTTACTCTTGCCAGAGAGACTCAGGTTTTCCTTTGCTGATTGATACCTCTTCATTTCAATTTGAAGAACTCCCTCTGGCATTCCTCGTGCTGTAGGTATAGAGCTGAGGTGCACTGCCAGCTGCTGTTATCTGGGAAAGTATTTTTTTCTTCATTTCTGGAATATAGTCTTTTCCAGTAAAATACCGTTGGTTGACTGATTTTCTTTCCTCTTTCAGCATTTTAAATATATCATCTTACTGTCAGCTGGCTGATGAAGTCTCTACTGATAAATCTCCTAATTTGCTCATGGAATTTCTTTTATACACCATAAGTCATTTTTCTGTTTCTTAAGCATCTTCTTTATCATATTCTAACTTTCCCATAAATTTTAACCACTAAGTTAAAATTGCATCAATAATTGTCCAGTCAGTCTTTGAATAAGCAGATTCTTCCTGCCTCACGCTGATAAAAAGGTCTAGTCTATGTTTTGTGCCATTATTAAATTCATACATTTATTCAGAGAACAGTTCTTACACGAACAATGCATTGACGTGCTGGTATAGAATTTGTGATCGGGTACAACTAAAACAGTGCTTGAGGTCAATGAATGTTTTGTGTTTTCTTTTTTGGATTGTACAAAACATATGAGATGTTTGTAAGATAAATGAACAAAGTGCTTCGTAATGGGACACTTTCTTTGTTGGCTTTAAAAAGCTTTCTTTTTTCAACTGAAGGTAGCAAGAATATAAATTAATTATATAAGGGCATCAGTAATGCTCCTTTGTCTTGTGGGAACAGATTTCTCATTACAAATCACATCCAGTAGAATTAGTTGACTGAGACCTAGATAGAAGGGTGGCAATAACTGCCTAATGACAATAATTGTGAAGAGGCCATTAACATTTTGTGTGTTAGGACAATAATGATATTAATGAAGAGGACAAGCTTCCAAGTGCTCTTGTAGGTAAGTGGCTACTTTCTGTACAGAGATGAACACAGGCAAGTTTTTTTTTTTTTTTAATTTGTGCACTAGGAAAGATCAAAGTATTTTTATTAGTATGTTGGTCTACTCAAAGCTCCCAACCTATCCCTATATTCCATAAAACTTGTGACGTGGTGTCATTGTGCTCAGTGGAACCCGCAGCAATTTTCCATGATGTATTATGCGGAATATGCTTCCTGTTTGCCTATACTTCCAGGGGGTTAGGGCTGTCTTATGGTTTACACGTCTGAAACATCTAAAGGTCCAGAAACATTTTAAGTGCAGCACAGTAATGTGTTGTCAGGGTATTACAGGATAAGATTACTTAACTGAAGTCTTAATCTCTTTTCACAAATTGTCTGAGAAGTCTCTGGCCCTGCCAAGGTGTCAGATTCGGACACACCTGTACATGTACTGCTAGACTAGGGATGGCACTTTCTGTAAATGCTTGTGGAACATCCTATGCTGCAAAAATCCTAGGGGAGAATTGAAAATGTGATGGAGCTCCTTTTATGAATATGAACCACTTTTTTTTATAACAAATCTTCTTTGGAAATAAGCCACTGATATGCACCACTTCATATCTAGTTTCAAGAAGCCTTTTCTCCCCCATTAACTTAACACTGAAAACATCAGTCTTGGGGTTTGAATAAATACTGCGCTTCATTGCTTTGCTTGCAGTCTGTTTACAATCCCCACGTATCTTTTGGGTCTTGTCAGACAAGAACAATGGCTACTAATGAGGTTACCCACACTGTGAGGGGCAGGCTGCATAATCACGCACTTTTCCAGTGAAAGGAGAGAGAGTTTCCACACTGCAGTGAACCCTAGATTCTGAGGGTAGACAGGTTGCAGGATCAGATCAGGATGTAATGGGAGGAGATTTTGGCAAAGGTAAGATACTCGGATATAAAACTGTCATAAAGGCCATATTCATAGGACAATGGGAGAGTAAACTGAATAAAATCTTATAATTCACCTTCTCACACTTCATTATCTGTAGATAACGTTTTCATTCCTGGTATACTGTCTAGTTTAACATGAATCAAAAGTTTCGAGAGGACACTCATATCCTCTGTCTTTCAACTCAGTGTAGGTTGCACTATAAAATGATTTAAGATACTAATTTCACGGAATATAGTATTAAATTTTAACGTAGCGAGAGATCTAACTATGACAGAACTGTATTACCATCAGTTAACTTGGAAGTTGAGCTGCTGAGACACCATGACCTTCCCTTCTGTGACCTTCTATGGTCACAGAACCAAAATCAACAGCCTCACTTTTTGATCCCCATTTTCCTGCTGTATCCATAGCACCTGCATCTGGCATCAGATCTTGATTGTGTGTGTTGGTCGAAGTGTCACACATGAATTAATCCAAAGAGATGTGAACCACCCAAGACATCGCAGCAAAGCTGGAATCCCAATCACAGCAGATCCTGCCGCTATCACCCACAAGGCAGCAGTACTGCTAATTTTAATAGAAAACAAGGGAAAATTGAATCTTTTTCGGTATGCATTTGTGTGATAATGAGACGCTTTCACACTCTTCCAGTTTACACAGTTATTATGGTTTACCTGGAAGTTTATTCTCTTATTCCTTTTTTAAACTTATAGTTAGATTGCTTCCTGCGCAAGTGTGTGTGCTGGGGAGAGGAACTGTGTCTGCGAAAAGGAAAAAACCTAGGACCAAAGGGGACAGAATGGGAAAGCACATATGCAAGAAAAACCAAAATGGAGTTTGGCCAAGATAGGAAAAGACAAGCTTAGCATGGATAACAAGCACCAACCTCTTCAATATTATATTCTAATATAACGTCTCAAAAAGTAATTATATGAGTATTTTTATGTAAAGTGCATGTTATATAAAAATATTTTTTTAAAAAACAGATAAACCAACATAAGCATTAAATTTGTCTATAACTCAGTGCCTGGTTAATTAGCTTAATAATTTTGATGGATTTACCTTTAGTTTCTTGACCTCTGTTAAATTTTATTTGTAACCAGCTCTCTTTAATCAATTTACAGGTACCAAAAATCTTCTAAGTATACTATATTTTATGGATATCCTGCAATATTTTTGTGTAGCTTGCGTTATTTGTGATTCATTGCTCATAGTTTTGGTATAAAAATATATTAATACAATGTACTCTTGTTAAATCTTTTGACACATCTTTGATTTATTGCCTAAGCAACTAGAATTGGAATTTCTAGAATCTATTATCAAATTTGTTAGTTTTACCTCAGTTGAATTAAATTGTAAAGATTACACTCAGTAACTATTTATTCCTTTGCATTTTGTGCTTAGCTCTGTGCCATAACAAAGAGCAATAGTTATATGTCAGATTCTTAATTGGTTCTTAAACTTTCGCTTTTTTCCCTCAGTGGTAACATGCAATCCTTAATTTTAGGGTACAGATTCCAGGAAAAAGTATATCTTTCCCAATATTCCTTGCAGCAAAGTGACTAGAGGAAAAAGCATGAAATTTTTTATGTAGACTTCAAGAAACATCTTTAAGAAAGGCTAAAAAACAGTGCTGGTATCTGGAAGATCTGTGTTGACTGAAGCTTCAGAAGCCATCATGGCCAAAATAGGAACCAACATTTTGAGAATGGTAGAACATGTGTCCCTAACACAATGCACATTTCACCAACCCTGGACAGCTTTCTTTACAGCACTTTTCTGAAAAGAGAAAAAAATTCTTCATAGAGGTCCTAACATTGTGAGGGTCTTTTTTTTTTTTTGTATGTAGCCTAAATCTTATGATATTTAGCAGACAATTTTTCCTTCAGATGGAACAAATTAGAATAAATATTTAGTAAGGAATAGAGAAATAGCTCATTATAAACTGAGATAAGAAGCTTCAGTGTTCCAAACATTCATATTAGTGGCACTGATGCTTCTAAATCTTACTATCATAGTATGGACAATCTCTGAGAATTCTATTTGTATTTCAAAGAAAAGATCTAAACACAAGTTAAAATATTTTCCCTTTAATAAATGTTATTTGTTAAACTCTTTTCTTGAAAAAAATTCACAAGTATGATTCATCATCCTCCACCAAGTCTTTTGTAAATACATGTGTTTTCCGGAGTAAATTATTTTTGCTTATGGATGCAATAAATTAATGTTATCTATGATCCACTAACTATAAAAATAAAACTAGAGAGTAATAAATGACTAACAATATTGAACTAATGTAGAGAATGTCTAACCCATATTTCAGGCAGAAAGCAACTCATAGCAACACTACTTTTTCCCACTGCACTGGGCATCATATCTGAAGTACAACTGAAAACCAAGTTCATTCCAAGGGTTCAATACCAATAGATTATGTTCACACCAATAGCCCGGGCTTGTGGTTGGATGTAGCAGTGTGGAAATACTGCATGGCCATACAACACAGTCACTGATGTCTTTCATGTAAAATTATAGCATACAGATATCTATAAGCAGTATAGATAATCTTTCTTTCTTAAATGATTTTAAAAGCCAGATAGATATGCTGACACATGTTTGTAGCCTGAGCTACATAGGAGGCAGAAGCAGGAAGACCACCTCAATCACAAGTTTGAGACCACTCTGCCAACATATAGAGATTCTGTGTCAGGAAAACAAAAAGAAAACAACAACAAAACAAGTCCACTTTATAGGTTCACCACAATTTCTTAGGGTGTTCAGCATAATTTGGTATTTGGAAGGCTATTTGAAGAGTTTTTAACAGTTCTCTGTAAAGCACTTTTAGAGTAGTTGCTTAGGCATGTTTTTCCATAAGTAGAATTATTGGCCTAGGGAATAGTTACATTGAAAAAGCCTTGGTGCATAATCCCAAATAACTTCACATAAGGGTTAGGGAATGATTTACTCCCTGATGTTAGAGACCTCATATAAGAAAGTTGTTTAGGTTAGCATGGCAGATGAATGTGTAAAGTTAAACATAAACAAATTCCACTATGTCATATTTTTCCATCTCTCTTCTTCTTCATTGTAGCTTTATTGTGGTTTAGCGGCTATAAAATAAAATTTTATAAATTTAATGTATACAAGTATCTGACATATAAAAACATATGTGTCTGTGAAATTGATACCAAGAATCTATAGCATGAGATCTACTCTTTAAACAAAAATTTAAGAAGTTCGAAAACATCATGTTTTTGACTATAGAGTCTGTTGTAGAGCAGATAACTGGCTTATTTTTTTGTATAATTTTAATTTTATGTCCATTAACCAAGGACCCTTCATTTCTCCCCCATATTCCTTGGAGTCATCATTCTATTTACTGCTTTTATAAGTTTGACTCTTTTAGATAACTCATGTAAATTAATTATGCATTATTTTTTCTCCATGACAGGTTTATTTCCTGTATTTCTTTTTGTTTTTTGGTACCAGGGATCAAACTCTAGACCTAGCAGGAGCTTGAACGTCAACAGGCTTATTTTCTTTAGCATACTTTCTAGGTTCAACTATTATGGCTCAAAGGGTGGGACCGAGTTTGCTTTTTAAAGCTGAATAGTATTCCATCATGTGTATCTATCACACTGTAATCAATCATCTACTGGTTGATGCGGGTAGTTTCATATCCGGGCTAATGTGAACAGTGTTGCAGTGACACTATGAGTTTCTATCCTCCTCCTACTCTTTTGTCTCCCATACTTTCCACCTGTGCACAGTAGGGAAGCTTTGGGAAACACAAGATTCAAGGGAGGTTGAGGAATCGAGAGGGAGAATGAGGAGACAAGAAAAGACAAACTTTATGTCCACAGAAAACTTTTAAAGGCCAATCCCTCTGGAACTTCATGACCAAAGTGCCAAGAGGACTCTAATAAAATGCCTTTCAGCTGCCGCAGGGCAGTTTCTAGGAGACCTTTGACAGTTGTCTCTATGGGAAACTGACCCTTGCCCATGAAGTTGTGTATCAGGAGGGAGATCAAGTTCCAGGATTAATAAAAGTTTCCCTTCTCAATCTCAATTATTTGTCTTTTATATCCATTTTCTCTGAGTATGAAGAAAGTTTCGAGGTATTACATATTGTTGAAAGCAAAACTCAGGGATCTGTTCTTTTACCTAAGGAAACACCTCTAGGCTTAATACAGAAACAACTAGAAAAATATATTGAAAAGCACAGACTTCCTGTTCACTCTTTATACATTGTTTTCAACAGAACTGCTTCTAAATAAAAGATCTGCTTTTATGATGCATTGTGCACCTGAGAAATTTGGGCTAAGATTTATGAAAGGGATTGATTTCATCGTCATCTTTTTTATCATTAGACATATGTCAGGCAGCCCAGGGCACGATAAGACGTCTACAGTTTTATTTGAATTCAGCATCTGCCCACGAAACTAATGCCATAGCAACTAAGAAACCTTGCACATTTTCCTTAAGAGACTCTGTCTTCAGGAACCTGTGGTCCTCCCTCCCCTTCCACTGAAAGACTTAAGAGTGCATTCTCCAAAAATCACATTTCAGACCTCTTTTTCCAGAAATAATCTACTCCTCTTTAGCACTAAGCATATTTCTAATAGAAACTTTTTTCCCCTTTCATTTCACGCACATCCATAAATCTGAAAATGTCAAGCAGACTTTTTCATTTAACTCAGCTTTGGGTGAGAGAAAAATGGAAGGTGACCGAATTTCACCAGACTAAACTTCATATCTGCAGCGTGTGATGTCTGGGAGATTAGCAGTTAGGTGATAAATTCGAATTTAAGGGCTTTGTTGCAGAACTGTCCCAGTGCTGGGCCTCAAAACGTTAACCTGGAAAGACAGTCACCTCGCGATGCCACTTGCCTTTTAGTATTCTCTGCTTAGTGGGTTGCAAGCCTTGCTCAGAAGATAAACCACTTTTCTCTCTGCTTTCTTTTATGGCTTGCCTTCCTGCTTATTATGGCTAACATCATTTGTTCTTTTAAATATTAGCCTTTTGTGTGAAAGCTTTTTGCAAATTCTAGTAAGAAATTTCTTCATAATCTTTTCTACATTGCTTTTGTATTTTAATTTATTCATAATAATCGTACCTATATTACGGAGTATGCTGCAATATTTAGATACATGCATAGAGTATGAAATGTTCGTATCTGGGTAGCTAGTAATTCTATCACCTCCAACACTCATTGTTTCTTTGTGTTGGGTGCATCTGCAATACTTTTATAGAGAGCTATTTTGAAATACACAATAAGTTACTGTTAGCAATCTTCACTCTGCTTTGCCATAAGATACTAGAACTCACTCCACGTGTCTAACTGCAGTTATGTGCTAGTTAACCAACCTTCCCATGGCATCTCTCTTCCCTGCTGTTCCAGGCTTCTAGTGCCCATCATCACTCTTCACTACTGACGCTATGATTTTTACATTCTATATCATACATACCTTTTTGTGAGTGTGATAAAGATATACAATATAGAATTTGTAACTTTAACAACTTATAGAGCACAGCTCTGTAGATTAGAGACACCCCTTTTGCAGTGGAAATCGTCATCATCACCCATCTCCGGAACTGTTTACCATCCAAAGTAAAACTCTGTCTCCATGAAGGAACAACTCCCCTTTCCCGCCTCTGGCCCTTGGAACCTGACCCTTCTCCATTCCACTTCTATGAATTCGATTGCACTGCGTACCTCACACAAGTGAAACCACGCAGGGTTTGTTGGAGGCCCTCTTATTTCTTTTGACAAAATGTCTCTGAAGTTGATCCATGTTGCCATGTCTCAGAATTTTCTTTCTCTTTCAGACTGAGAAATCTTCCATCCTGAGTGTAGACTATGTTTTCTATTCCCATGCAGCAAGCTCCAGATGGATCCTGGGGAGGGTTCCATTATTGTGAATGATGCCACCAGGATCTACAAGGATTTGTTAGACTCTCTGCTTTCAGTTATTTTAGATACATAACCACACATGAAACTGCCGGATCACGTGGGAATGTTATGTTTAAATTTTCTGTTTTTCCAGTGGCTTACATCTACCCAGTGTTCAGTTCTCCTGTATTTTCTGTGATCCGATTGGCTTTCTTGCAAATAACTTGCTCAAATTATCTATTATCTTTATTCATTTCTTCTTCTCCAGTCCACTCTTTTGTCACTTTTCACGCGTGCTAGTTTGCGTGAGTTTTGGTAACTCCACTGCCCTCTACGGAGCCTGAGCAGTCTCAGAGTAACCATATCGATATTTTGGACAAACATTAGCTGTTATTCCTATTTTTCAGACTAAAAATTAATTAAATGATCATATCAACTATAATTAGTGTAGCAAAAGACTAACTGAACCACAGAATAACCATAAGTTACTTCCATAGATCACTTAGAGAACCAAAGAAGTGGTTACATAGTCAAAGCTTATGAATTCCTAGTTGTGTACTTTCTGATGTCTCTGGGCTTCTATGTAGTTAAGTCATTCTAAAGTTGTCTGTTTTTCATTGGGTTATCTCCTTTTTCACCTCATTTCTGCATCGTAATTTTGTTCTGAAGTGCATGATAAACTCAGCACTTCCTTCCTCTTTCTATGGGTCTGTGGTATCGCAGGAGAAATTTCATAAGCAACATCCAAGGATTCTATTTTTTCAGCTATTTCCAAGATTCAAAAATAGCACAAAACATTTACAAATGGTAGTTTAATTTCAAGTGAAGGGTCGATCATTATTTGAATCTTAAAATACCCTATAAAAGCAGCAGAAAGCTGAATAGTGAATTTCAAGAAAATGCTAAGTTCACCCATCTGTTTATAACATACGTGCTGGGGACTGTTATCTTTTGCTGTTTATAAACCACACATTTATTGGGAAACACTGAGGCTGGATTCTTTGCTTTCAGATTTAAAACCAAATTTCCGACTGAGCTACGGTATTGGTAAGGTTTTACTGGTTTCTCATAGATGCTATCTATAAAATTTAAGTACTTTTCAGGTGTGGGCAAACAAACGTGCAAATATTTCTGTATATACCACCGAGAGAGAAAGGTAGAAATATTTTCAAATGTGATTACAAAAGCCAAAATTTAAAGAGATTTTGAGTTTTAGTTACCGCATTTACTGGTAATACAAAAATCATCTATGTGGTGAATGTTGTTTCTTGGTTTCTTCAAAAAATTGTAGTACATGATTTGTAATTTATATTGTGGAATCTTAGTAAGTCATAAATGTATTTCATGAGTACATATATCTAAAATATATCTTCTTCACAAATATTTGTAACTATATAATAGCCATATTTTCAGGTAGGAAAAAAAAGGGCCAAGTTATTTATGTTCTGTGTGCTCCTTAACAAGTCAGCAGAAGAGGCTGGCTTTATATATGGCCAGTCTTTCTGATGACAGTTGAGTGGTTTTAGACCAATTAAGGACCACTTTCATGAGAATCATTTGGATTGGCTGTACAGTTGACTTTGATTAAATCACATTTGTTGCATTTTTAAATAATCACTAGACCATGACCCCTTAACAGTTTGAACATTATATCCAATAAAGGTTTTTAGTGACATTTAAGTCTAGCAGGAGCTTCTTCAATAGTATTTCTTTGACTAGCTACCCTCATTTATCAGAGGTCATCAATGAATCATTTCAACCCTGGAGTCAGTCACCAGTACTGAATTTACTTTATTTTCTTATTCTCCCTCTGACCTCTGCTCAATGGGCTTTAAATGCATTTGCATTCCCAACCCCTAGTACTGTATTATAGCTATTTAAAAAGATTTTTTAACATCCTTTGTGATCAGACTTCCTACCTGCTCAGAAAAGACTTGCAAAGCAGGGAAAAAGATAATTAATTAATTAAAGTCTCACGGTCACTGCACTAATGAATCTTTCACTTGTTCTCCTAGAGGAATCAGGGGGAAATCTCTGTCTCAAAGTCCAGGCTCTTTTTTCCATGACTCTTTTCCAATCTTGTCCTCCCATGCCCATGGGTACAGACAGAGATGTGGCTAGAGGAAGCCTGCGTGGACCCTAGCTGGGGAGAACAAGCGGTGTAGACACAGATACCTGTGTCTGTGTGGTGACTCCTATGCCTTCATAACATGGAAAACTGCTCTGAAGTCTCTGCTGTCAGCACGATGGAGCCCCACGCACGTGTAGCTATTGGGAGACATCAGATTGTTCGTTTATACAGTCTCACGGCTGTTTATCTGCTGGCCATAGGTAGTCAGGCCGACAGCCTCGGGCCTCCCTGCTTCCCACTGGTATTTCTTCCTGGGTTTCTGTTCTTCCTGTAGTCTCAGCTCCGGAGCAGCCACAAGAGGCTTGCATTAATTTTTGCCTTATCCCTTGTTCTCATTTTCTTTCTCCCCCGCTCTTGTTCCTTGAAGGTGGGAACTTCATTGTTTATCCTGGGGTTTCTTAGTGACTCTTGGATCCAGTTCCTCACTGTTTCTGTCTGAACTCTGTGCAAATATTTCCTTCCATGTGTGATTATGTGAAGGGTCTTGAGAGGTGGATCTTGGCAGGAATCAACCTGTAGACCCTAATAAGTGCGACAGTATTCTTTCAAGAGAAGATGGTGGTGATTTACCCCTGCACACACGCAGAGAAGCCAATGTGAAGATGACAGCAAGAACTGGAATGGGGCAGCCACCATCCAAGGGGTGACAGACCTCTGACCTTCAGCATCTCAGAGAATAAATTTCTCTGAGAAATCCAGTGTGTGATGGTTTGCTACAATAGTCTAAGGAAACCAAGGCAATGCTCAAGTATGGCAAGAAGTTTGAAAGAGCTGTGAATAGACAAACGTTTCCCGGACATTCTGAAATTTGAATGAGATATTCTAGACAGAGACGTTGCATGAATTGTTCATGTAATTCATTCGTCACATGTGTATGGAGGGCTCACTGGAAACTTCCAAGGTGAACAAGTAGAAATATTGCCAAGAAAAGGTTGAAAATAAAAAGAGTCAGGGCCTCACCTGGGAATCCAGTGTAGAGCACAGAGGGGCTGGCAGAGACTAGAGCTGCAAAACAATGTTCAAGGTCACGAGTGGCGGCCAGAATTTGTTGTGCTGGTCAAAGAATACGAGTAGAAGAATTGAACAGAGGAGTTACATTGGCCTCTCTAACATTATATTAAAAACTTAGGACTCTTTGCTATTGAAGTAAGATAGAGCCTGCTGCTTTCTGTAGAGTACTGTAGCCTCTTTGCGATGCACTGCTTTTTTAAATAATTTGGTTCCAAATCCCCCTTCCACTGAAAATTTTTCTTTCCTATGTGTGATTGTATCCACATATGCTACATTATTTGCAAACCCATTCTCTATGGATGACTGTGAACTTAGTGCTGGGTAATGAGTATTTTTTTTAACTTCAATTTATACAGAATTCTAGCACTTGGTTTATATTATGCATATTAAAATAGTTTGTATTCTCTAGATCGGTAACATCCTGCATTGTTTTGATTAGGGGCGAAGGGAGAGAGTGAAAGTCTGTGGCAGGGTGGGATTTACCCTGGCTTTGTTCAGCGGCTGAGGCTTGCACGCCAAGGTGATAGTGACCTCCGATCTGCTCTGAGTCACTATCTTGTCTCTCCCTGAGAAATCTCTTTCCCCACACCCACCCTGCACCAGGTTCATGGCTCCAGGCGAATGAAAAAGTACCTCACTAACACCAATCACTGTTACGGGTGTGAATATGTCAGGGGTTCAAATAACAAATAAATAAAATATAAAATACATTCCATTTCTCCCTCGCCCTCATGGGTGTTGATGAATTCTAGTTGTTTATCATTCCTGAACGCAAATGTCACCAATCATGTTGCTAAGCGTGTTTATTCTTGAATTAGTTTACCATATTTCTGTGCCCACATAGAGAGTAAAACCCTCAAATCTAACACATTAGTCAGATGTCTTGGGGACATATGTAATTTTTTAAAGGGTAAAATTAAAGTATTTACGTAGCTCTTTGCCAAGAAAAATGATAATGTTTTAAGTAAATATTCCAGAGCTGAGATTCTGTAAGAATCTTCGAGCTGTGGGTAGCATTTGAGCGCTTCGCACTTGCTCTGCTTTGAGAAACACGACACTGAGACACTGGTCCTGCCTTTACCAGCCTCAGGGAGCCCAGGCAGCAGGACAAGGTGCCAGCCACGATCTGGAGAGGCCCAGAGAGGTCTGGAGCTCATGCAAATAGCCTTTGCCCGAAGATATCGGTATGGTTGGAAAACGCAACCATACCTCTGCCCACAGAAGTCACTTGTCAAGGGAGAGACACTTAATCCCAGAGCCAGAGACTGGCAGATTTCCCATACTCCACGCGAGGACCTGGATACAACTTGGCTGCCAGCAAGCAGCTGCCAAGAGCCAGGGAGGACTGCCATCTGGTGGGAGAAAGGAGTTACTGCAAAAAGTACAAGTCATCGCTTCCCGTTTAAATATTTGTGGGCAGCCTAACTTTTAAGACAAATGTGAAAATGAAAATTTAAATCAAACACCACCTCAAACGAGCACTGAGGTTATTGATAACAAATAATTTCTATTATCTTACCAGTTCTTTTGTTTCATCTTTCCTCTAATATGCAAAAAAATAGTGATGCTGAGTAATATTTTTGGGGGTTCTATTTGATCGTTCAGTTTTTCCTTGTCAATGTCCTTTTTATCAAAACTGGGAGAAATGCTCTTATTACAAAAGCGGCAGTGGATAACTCAACTTGGATTTATTTGAAAACAGAATACCAAAGAATTAATGAAATTGTGAATCAAGAAAGCAATGCAAACATCCGTCAGAAGTGATGGGTCTTTGGGCTCTACTTTAGTTTGCAGTTCTGTTATCATCTTATCTTTATGTGCTGGTTTCATTTTTCATCTGTACCTCTGAGAGCTCCCCTGATAGCTGGATTTTACCCTAGCAAATGATAATGACAGATCACAATGGTATAAAGATTTCGTCTCCTGTAAGGACTTGTATAATCCTGACGCCAGGTCTTGGGCTACAAAACATATATTCAGACATAGCTGGCTTTTGAGTAACTCTCATTATTAACCTGATGTTACCTTATTGAGCTCCCTCCCCCCATGGTGATGTGGCAGTGGATGGAAACATTTCCTGAAATTTTAGGTCGTGCATGCCTGTGTTTATCCTTCACACTCACTATTCCTCCTGGTAAATTTGTTTCTCCATTTAATGCACAGGTTGCATGTAATAAAATCAGTTTTCTCTCAATACATGACTTTAATTATACACTATTAACAGACCAAAATAGAAATGACGCAGCTACAGTTTTTGTCCTTACCAAGTAAAAATTTTAGTATAGGTGAAAGAGACAACAGGACCCAAACATCCTTCTCTCTTAAACATCTGAAGACTCATGAAGGCCCAGTGCCAGGACCCTAATCCTGCTCACACCAGGTGAGGCTCTGGACTGGGTTGCTGTGGGGCACACACTTCCTCCAGCTGTCTCAGATTTCTCTGCCTGTGCAGGTGAGGGCAGCCCAGCTTCGCTCAACCCTTCTAGGTTCCTCGGGTAAGCAATGAACTAAGTTGACATAAGCAGATTCATAGCAGAAAAAAAAAACATCACTTTGTGTATTTGTGCATGAAATCCCCACAAAATACAAGATGGAAGAACAGATAGATGGTGGACTTGCACAGTAGCCTGAGCCATAGAAAGTTTCTAGATGACAACACACAAGTAATGGGAGGAGAGGAGATGAAACGTATAAAGGTAAAGGTTGTCTTGTTCTGTAAGTAAATATCCTCTCGGATACTAATAGCATCACAGAGGAACAGGTCTAAACATGATATCAACTTCTGCTCCGCTCCCATGATCCCGAGTTGACCTTCCTTGGCTGCTGTAATTCCCTAAAAGGGGATTCGTGATAACTGATGGAGGACCTGACAGTGGACAGATCAGGGAAGCTCCGAGAAAGCCTCTTCTTGCATCCTCATATCTCCAAGTGCTGTGTGCTCAAATTCATCTGCACAACAAAGCATTGCACTTGGGAATCGTATTTCCCTGGCTGTCTTCACAGAGTTCACTGATGATTTCCTCAAGAAAGAATGTAGTACTTTAACGAGGATTAGTGGCCGCCAATCTTGGGGAAAGAGCTCATACTAAATGTTTGGGAGAACCACTGATCATTATTAAATAAATATCCAGAGTCCAGATTCCAGGGCAAGTAAAATGCAGTTGTCCATGTGAGGAAAGCTTACCCACTTGTTAATGCCTGTCACTCAGGGAGACTGCTGTGGGCCATTTCATCTTGGGCTTTCTGAGGCTGTCCCCAGCCATGGCAGATGGACAGGGTTCCAGGTCTTCACCCAGCCTGAGGGGATTTGTTCATGGTGTGAACTCACTCCAAAGTTATCTGGCTTGTTCTTTAAGATGTCTCCTGTAATCTGCAATGTAGATTTTGAAAACTATCCCTCCTCGATTTTAACAGCTAAAACTCTAAAACATACGTCATCCACATTTGGAAAAGAAACCACCAACCCTTCTTGAACGATGTGATCATAGGCAGGCAGAAGATTTATTTCCTTTATAAAGACACTAATTGAAACCAATAAACTGTAATGACTGCTTTTAAAATATTGAGAGTACAAAAGAACACTTGTTAGCTCTGTACTTGGAGAAATTCACCTAGTAGACACGCAGTATGACAGTTACTGCCCACTTTGACCATCAACTAGCCAAGGATTTCCTATTCATTTAATGGCATCATTCCCCTCAAATCAAATATGAACTTCAAAGAAAAGCTTAAGTTGCTGCAATAAAAAATAGTCAAATATTTTCTCTCAAGACAAACATGCGATTTCAAATAGATTTAGTAACATGCTGCAGGGATCCAGCTTCATATAACTATAGGCATCTTGGTCATAGCCACAATTTTACCATCTTGGTTTGCAATCCAAACTCTGTGTGACAAACAAGTTTATTAAAATAGTTATGGGCATGTTGTGGAGGCCACTGGTTGGCTTTTCACTGATGTTAAATGTGTAAACAGTTTCCAGGAGAGTTCACATACATCGTGGTTGCCCAAGGCTCACTTTGTAGCTTAATATAAATCGCCTGTTTCCTGTTGGGGCACAGGGACCTTCCTGTGGTGCCCAAGAAATGCTCCTGCCAGTGAATACCCAGCAGACTGAGCGGTGCTATCTTGAATCTGGCTGCCTCTTTCTTTGATCATAGACAGACTTCTGCCACTGGCACTAGATTTTCTGAAACATATGCTATCTCTATTTGAAAAGAAAAAGTTTTTCACAGCAAGTCCAGCCTTCATTTGCTTGGTTCTTGATTGTTGTTAGATTGCAAACTCAGTGTCTGTCCATCTCTTGCAACACTGTCCAAAATGCATGTTCTTCTGCAGTTTCAGAAGTACTGAGACGAGTCTCTAAAATCCTCCTCCCGTGAGATCATGATACACGAACATCACTGTAACCTTGTACTGATGGCCCACCTTGAAATAAGGATTTAAGGAATCTTATTTCTTGAGATCCTGCATGATCCATGGCCTTAGAACAATGTATACACAAACACAAGCATACTGTTGTCTTCATCACGGTCTGGAGAAACTTGATGTTTTTCTGTAGAATTTTCCACAGCATGCATCTAGCTGATTTTATTCTTATCATTGCAAGGACATGACCCTGAAATGCCAGTTATAGCAGACTCACTCACATAGAAACTTGAATTAGTTGGTGATTTTTAAATTTTTTTTTTATTTAAAGAAAGACTAAACAAAGCAGAAAACAGGTAGAAATAATACATACTTTCAAAGAAAAAATAAACAGTACTAAATCACTAGTTGATGTTTACATATTGTCGTCTTACAAATAATTGTTCAAGATAGAAAAGTGGAACATATAAGTGGGAATTCAAACAGCGAGATTGCAAATAGTTCTATTCAACTCTCCAACAAAGACAGTAATATGGTTATCAATCCTATACACTTAAACATACATGAAGTTATCCAGATCTTCATTTATGTTGAGATTAAACAAACCAAAGCAGACTAAAATCACTCTGGATGTAGAATAATAATATTTCTGGATTTCATACCATGACACTCTGGGATCAGCACTGGGTACTGTGGTGTCTTTTTTCCTTCAAAGTATTTGTTCATTTCGTCATGTGTCATAAGATCAGTTCTCATAAACTGTTTATAGGTTCTACACACGCATGAGTCTTAACATGTATTTCTATCCTTTCTACATTAGAGGGAGAAATAAAACAAAGCAGGACAGAACAAAATTATTTCTATAAAAACATGAAATGAAAAAGACATAAGACCACTATACAAGGAGTTCTTCCATGGTTACTGTGTTGTCTCTTGTTATCTTCAATAGAATTAGCTATATCATCAGATATAGTATAATTGAAAATATAAGTACATAACAGTAGTTTTAGAAACACAACTTTGTAGGTAGTGTAAAACTACAAAAACAGGTAGTAATCAAACCAGAATGGGTATTGTAGTGAATCTTGTCATTTTCAGTATAATTGTCTATACTCTCAGACTTGGTACTATCAATTATAATAGTTTTGAATAAAATCTGTCCATAACAAACAGCAATCAAACAAACCAGATTTAACTAAGATCAGTCATGATATAACAATATAAGTTATACAGGGCTCCAGATTAAGTTAATAAGAAATTAAAGATGATTACTGTGCTATATCTTGCTATTTTTGGGATAGTTGTCTGTGCCCTCAGATCTAGTGCTTGTAGACAAACTGGGACAGAATAAGTTCTATCTAAGCAGAGTGGTGCAAGTAATATGGGTTTTAATTCCTGATACACTATTAACAATATCTTCTGCTGTCTTTTTAAAGACTATTCCTCCCTTTTCACTCCCCCAGGGTATACGTGCATTTTTGGGTTTCACCTAGTTGGTGATGTTTTAATGTCCTTTATTGTTTCCCAAAATCTCTTCTTAGATTTCTTGAACTTCACATGTAGTTTCCTTCCCGATTTCTGACCATCATATATTCTAGATATCATATATTCTTCTGTCTAGGATTGCTTTGTTTGTACAGTTAGTTCCCCCCAAAATGTCCTTTTCTTCTGTTTTCATTTGAATTCATAGTTGAATCTTAGTCTTTGGTAGATTCAGCTGTGATTTTTGTCAGGGAGAATATCTGTTTCTCTTTTCAATAAAGTTAGCAGCTGTTCATGATGATCCTTAATGCAAACTTACTGGACATTTCTAGTTTCTGGATGTTGTTTGTTTCTGGAGCCTGCCACTCAGATAGCTCAGGGTAGCACTCTTGATTTCAGAGAATTACATTTGGGCACTGGTGCAATAAACCTAGATAAGTTGCTCCAAAATTGTATTGTCTAGCATAAAGAAAATCAAACATCACAAAATGAACAAGTTTTTTTTTAATCATTGAAAACCTATACATTAAAGATTATAATATTAGAGACATCGTTAAGAAAGTGAAAGGCGAGATACACAGCAGTTATTGCACAAAACAGATATCCTCAAGAAGTACTTTCAGTGAGTAGTATAACATTGAAAAGCTATTTAATCTCTTTTAGGAAATAGCGTCAGAACCTCAGAATTACTATATTCTTAAGTGTACTGACAATATCAAGTCTTATCAAGAATTACAGGAATTGAAACTTCATTCTTACTGAGACCCTATAATTCTGGGAAGCTGTTGTACAGAGTTTATTAAAGTTAGTTGTATACATACCCTGTGACCTAGCAATTACAGGCTAAGGAAATGTATGCACAGGCACACTCAATGGATATGTGAAAATGGATATGTATAGTAACACCTACAGAAGCATCATTTGTAAATGCTGAAAATGGAAGTAATTCAAACATTCTTGTATAGTAGAGTAAGTAAGTATATTTGGGCATATTCACACAATGGGATATTTTATACAGAGAGGATGTAAATATGCAAGACACAAAATAAAATACATCATATGATCCAAAGTGTGTACAGTTTATAAGAGGAAGTGAAACCAAGCTATGATATTAGGGTTCACAGTGGCTAGCTTTGGGGACGAGGGGTTAGAATGTGCGTGGACTAAGGGAGATTGTAGGACAAGCCGGGTGCTGATTACATTCAATTTTTATTTCTGCATGAAAGTGTTACATGTTACAGTAAAAATTATTTTAATACTGCAGATACTGTGTGAGCAAAGAAAACATTTTTAAATAGAAATGACAGTTTTCACACTTTTAATATTTCTTCATCAGCCACATTACGAGGTAAAAAAGATCAACTAATCAGACCTGTCACGATGTTAGCCAAAATCTTGAAATTATAAAGAAGATTGAAAGGAAGATTTACCAAAACTCTAAGTGACAATGAAATTCATCATATTTTATTCATATTGGAAGGTATTATCAACTGAGAAAGTGAAGTTATCATGATTCATAATATATTTTAAAAACAAACAATAAGAATATGCAAATAGTTGTCCAAATTTTCTCATGCTTTTTAAAATTCGTGTATTCAACACTTCATTCCTTTTAAAACTCACTATAAGAAATGTTGTCTTGAATATTTTTAAATAGTGATAAAAATTTACATATTATTGGGTATACTGTTTCTTCCTTAAATAGCTAAAATAATACACAGAGGAAAAATTAAAACCACTGAATTCTTTTCAAAAATGCTCTTGGAATACACTGAGAAAAAAAATACATAAGATTTCAATATGTAAATCCATGTAACCGGCTTAGAATAGTACCTGGCACTTAGAACAAAATAAAAATTAACTATTACTGTTTTTATATAAACAACTTGGAGGAAGATTTTCTATAAAGTTTCATGCGAGTTTAATTTTCTTTCTTCTGAAATATCTGATACACTTGCTAGTGTGTGCTTCAGTGGTGAAATACACAAAGAAGTATTTTTATATGTGAAACTTATTCTGTTGCCTCATGATGTCATCAGTGGAGGCGTGGCTTGGATGGAGGAAGGAAGTCAATGCAACCACTGTTAGAGCAGCTCCCCATCTAGAACATTTTTCAAGGGATCTTAATGGAAAACTAAAGAGCTGAATCCACCTATTGAGTGCGTCTCCAGTGCTGTCACAAACGAGTCACTACAGTAAAGAAACTGCAGCCAGGGGCTTATGAAGCTCTGCAGTGTGGCTAACTTGTAGAGCCAAAGTTTAAAAATACATTAGGGTTCTCTTGGTATTTTGTGACATCAGGATGGGAAGGGTACTTTTTAACCATTTAAAAATTGTTTAGGAGCTCATGGCAAAAACACACTTTCCAAGATTTAGGATATACTAGGATTTAGGATGTACAAGATTTAGGATGTACTTGACTGATTTCAGAAATGTGCCTACTTCATCAGTGGTGGCGACCTATCAGGAGCCAAGAACACACACATGACCACTAAGTTGACAGTTTAGGAAAAGAAAAGACAAATAACAGCACTAAAGAGTTAACCTGGAGAGAGCAGATTGAGCATGGGTGGTTTTGGAATATTCCTGATGTTTGCATTTATTGCTGAAAAACACTGTGACCTGCCAAACCTCTCTTCTTGTAAACTTTAAAAATGTGGGAATAGTTGTAAGCATTTATAAAGTCTTCTAAAGAATTGTAGCTTATTCCCAATCTAATAAGTGAGATATTAAATCATTAATCATCAATCTATTTACTTTTAGAAATAGTTTGGCATGGGGTAGATGGAAATTTGCTAGTTAATTTTGCAACATATTTGCAAAGTTGTACACAGGTTGAAAACATGTAGTATGACTAAGCAATTAATGAAGAGCTTTTCCTGTTTAGAGCCATATATTTTGGCAAGGTCTCATTTTTACCAGTTAGCCAATAAATCAAGGGCAATAAAATCAAGAAGCAAATGATTGTAATTGCTGAAACAAAATTTTAACTCAAGATTTAATAATTTATGACACCCATACATTTTTTTACAATATCCTATTAATACATGAAATAAAAATTTTGCTGTGACCATTTTTACTTCTGCTTTATTCTTAGAAGGTTTTGACTGAGTTGGTGTCTCCATGTGTCTTAGTAGAGCAAATGGACATAAAACATGAGCGTGGATAGGTGGAGGGCCTGTGCATATAATTTCTCTGTGTATGAGTATCACATTTATAGTTTATGCTTAAATTTTTTAATAAGAATATGTAAAAGTAGTGTTTTAGAAATCACTGATTTAAAAGAAAGAAAAAGTATTGCAGAAGAGAAAAGCTCATGAGGGAAAGAGAACAGTGAGACTACAAATGAAGGGGGAAATGTTTTTGAGAAACAATGAGGCGTTTCGGAGAGCTATGTACCATGAAAGGCTCAGGAACCAAGAGGTCTACAGTTAGACCGTGGAAGTTACGGCTGATGAGTAGAAAGTTATCTAGGAAAATGTGCTGTTAATCAAGTGGTAGAAACAGAATCTAGATTCTATTCTGTAAATACCTAGTGGCATGTGAGGAAAAGAAAAGAAGCAGTAAGAATAATTGCTCTTATTAAGGTTCAACCAGAGATACATGATGAATGAGGCAGAGGAGGAGAGGCAGAGAATACAAAGCAAGTAGGAAGAATCATTAAGAAAGTCAAGGCAAGACTGGAGGAAGAAGGATCACACTCCCGGGGGGAGGAACTTGCTTTAGCAAAAGCACAGGATGGTTTATAAATGAGTAGGCCATTGCGTAGTCTCTTTCCAACCAAGAAGCAGGAGAGCTGTGAACCTTAGGGAAGGTGGCCACCATCGCAAAGGACTAACTTCCCAAGACTGAGAAATGCCAGGTTGTGACTATGCCCTCCATATAAAGGACTGAGGTCTCCCCCTGGAACCCTCATAAGGAAATGAAGAAGAGATAACTGGGCAACAGGGAAGACCAAGGTCATCAGGAACAGGAATTTGTATCAGACACAAACAGGAAGTTAGGATACTTGGGTTGGGGTGCCGCGGAAAGGGAAAGAAATTTCTAGAAATTGGCATGAAGAATGGAATGCGAAGTGAGACCCTCACAGCCACAGTAAGCAAGTACGTGCCTGTGCTGAGCTCAGAGCCTTGGTTCAGGGAGACAAGTGAAGCAAGAAGAGAGATGGGCAGAATCACACTCCAGGAAGAACGTCCATCATCAAGAAATCAAAAATAACAAGTGTTGGCAGGGCCGTGGTGAGAGAGGAATCCGCCTGCACTGTTAGTGGCAGTGCTAAGAAGTACCACCATTATGGAAATCAGTATGGAGGCTTCTCAAAGAACTGAGATTAGAAATTCTACAGGACCCAGCTATCCCTTACTAGGCACTTCCCCGAAGAGCTTGAAACATCATTCTGCAGTGATACACGCACGCAGATGTTTACAGCAGCACAATTGGTAATAGTAAGATCCTGGGGACAGCCTGTATACCCATCACCAGATGATTTGATACAGAAAATGTGGTATCTATACGTGGTGGAATACTACTCAAGTGTAAAGGGCAAAAGCGAGACATTTGCAGGAAAGGGGATGCCCCTAGAGTACAAAATACTGAATGAAGCAAATTAGACACACGAATTTGAATATCATATGGGTAGCTCTCATCTGACTGAGGTGAAGTACAAACTAAGCAAAAAATAAAGGAAAGAAAGGGTGGAACTCTTGCAGAAAGGAAGGGGTCCAGGGGACCAAGGATGAGGGGTGAGAGGAGGAGGGGAAAATAGGCAGAGTGAAGATGTACCCTGTCCAAGGTCCTAATAACCTCAAAGAACATGGACATGGTATGCACATCCATAAGCATGGACTAAGATTAATAATATCAACACTAATAATTGGGGGAAAGAGGAACTAGAGGAGAAAGCAGGGAGGGAATGGGTTTAGAAAAGAAACAAGCTTGTTCTGTTCATGGGCCAGCTCCCCAAGATGACTGTGGAATGCATGCATAGCAAACGTATGCCAATAAAATAAAATAAAATAAAGAGAAAGAAAAGACAGAGAGGGAAGAGCTGTGTAACAGCAGGGGATGAAAGTTCAGCAGAGAGAACTTGAAGCCAAGGTCCTGAGCCTGCAGACATCGTGAGACACAGTAAAGTCGAAATTCTGATTTCACTCTCAAGAAACTACAACAAAACAAGACTAAGCAAAAGTATCCAGCAGAGGTAGGGACATCTGAATCCCTTGGTCATACCAGGAGAATATGAGCTGGGCAGGGCACTGTGGGCAGAAAGAGAGGACACCAGGGATGAGGGGGCTTCCTGAACCCAGAATCCGGAGAGGGTTCCAATGCAGGTGACCCGGGCTTTGAGTGTTCGTTACATCACGAACATATGACGCATTCCCCAGTAATCAGAACCGTGTTTGTGCGCTTCTATCAGTTAAAACAAACTTCATTAAAATATGTAGAATAAATTCTACAAATAAGTAAAACAGAGAGGGGTCAGTTACAGTCTGTGGTTGAAGAAATAGTAAGACGAGTGATATTTGCCAAAATCATTTCTACCTCAAATAACAGTACAACAATGTTTTAAATCAGGTTGCCGGGATGCACACTTTCCAAAGACTCGCGTGAAAGGCTATGTTTTAAGACACAGGAGGAGAAGATGATTTTAAATGTAATTTCTAAGAAAGGAATTTAGAATAATTTGTCCAGAAAAAAACTTGCTACCCAGCGCTCTGTAGCTGCCATCTGCCGTCCCCAGCAAGCTCTCTCTGCAGGCCCCTGTGTCACATGTCCTCTAATTCCATGCTCGTGCCACAAAAACCAACTGAACCAAAAAGTGTGTCACCTAGTTCATTTCATTGTAATTTCTTTTTAGTGTATGGTAAGATTGTTTTCTAGTGTTATGGTCACAGAGTCACCGCACAGAATCTGAAAATTTTGGTTTTCCCATTAAAACAAGAGCTATTAAGGTTATGGTCATAACCATGCAAAGTTACTACTTTTAAACTTGCGGAAAGACAAAATGAAGAAGCAGGAAGGTGATTATCTACACTCAGAGAGCCACCCCAGTGTTCATCCTCTGCACACGTCAAGTAAGCTGAAACTCATATTGCAGGGAGGTGTTTGCCACTTTGTCCCTAAAACAGCAAACCCAGCAAAGCCAGCTTTGCCCAGTGTCTACAGAGACAAGACCAATATTTATGAAGGCAACAGTTCTCATCTGTCCCCCAAGAATACTTTTTTAAAAATAATTAGCTACTGAGGCCTGATTTTAAATAAAAATATTTTGACTAAGCATTGCTGAAAGCACCTCATTTATCTCTGACTTCACTCATAGAGTGTTAGAGTAACAAGAAGTGAATTAATTGAGCCTAATGAAAGCTCCTGACGTCCCCAGTGTGGTATGATAGACAGAAATTCTGAAACTCTTTTCCATCAAGGTGTGGGATAACGTAGAGTCTCCCCTGCCTCTGTGAGCTGGGGTTTGATTTTGCCCAAGAGGGTAGTCAATCAACATCGAATCAGAATGACGATATTGCTAGCAGTCAAATTACCTTCTTCCCAGGTTCAACAAGGAAAATAGAGGAAGATGCAACTGAAACATTTCCTGGAAATTGAATACTGGGAATCTCTTCCTTTAATACATAGTATGTTCTTGCAGTATTTCTTGGAAAGTGAAGGCTTAAAATAGTGTTAATAATAAATAAAGAATTTCTTTCCAAGAGAATCTGGTAAGCTCTTTGATTCATGAGCCATGATAAGATTTCTAATCATAATTCCAGCAGAAATAGTTTTTCTTGGGTAAAGTTCTAGTCAGTCTAGGAGCAAGAGTCTGTCCTCAAAAGGCTAGAATATACGGTTCTCATGTTCTTATGAGGGCAACCAGGGAAGTAGATATGTACATCTTTAATTTTAAATTTTTATTATTTAACTGGATTCACCAAAATAGACAAATTATACATATTGATGGGGTACTATGTAGTATTTGATCATACATATCATGTCTAATGTTTAAGTGGTGTGAAACACACTTGCATGTCACTCTTTAGTGAAGGTAATTTCCTATTTGCGTATAGCAGTGCTACTGACTTTACTGTGTAACTTTTGCCTCCTGTATCTTTGCTGAATTCACTCATTAGTTCTCTTACATATAATTGAATTTTGGGGTTTTCTGTGCGCCACTTTCAACCATTGACAAATTGACTGTTTTTCCAATTTAGATGCCTTTTTTTCCCCTTGCTTTGGCCTACTTTCCCTGTCTAAGACTTGAGAAAATATAATGACCCTAAGTGGTCAAAGTGTACATTCTTGTGTTTTTCCAAACTGTAGAAATTTCTCAGCTTTTCTCCATTGAATATAACGTTTAGCTACTGGCTTATTATAAATCGACTTTATTACGTTGAAGTACGTTCCTTGCTTGCCTGCTTTGTTCCACATTTTTATGAAAAGAAGTTGAATTTTATCAAATGTCTTTTGTTCACCAATTGAGAATAATCATATGGCTTTTACCCTTCATCCTCTTGGCATGAGGCCTATTGTTGGGATGTGTGGCATACTGAGCCACCTTTGTGCCCCCTGGAATAAATCCTGCTTGATCATGGCAAATAGTATTTTTATCATTAGATGAAATTTGATTTGCTAATATTTTGCTGAAATTTTTTGTATATAAATTTATCAAGAATATTAGTTTGTGGCTTTTTCCACCCCAGTTATGTCTTTATCTGTTTTTGCTAGTTTGTTTGTTTGTTTGTTTAAATCAGGTAACACTGTCCTCAGAAAATACTTGAAAAGATTTTCCCCTTTTCTTTTTTGGAATAATTTAAGAAAAATGCTATTGTGTCTTATATGTGTTTGGTAGAATTCAACAGTGAAGCCATGTATTCCTGGGCTTTACTTTGAAGGGAAGTTTTTAATCACTGATTCTGTCTCATGAGCTTTTACAGGTCTACTCAGCTTTTTTATTTCTTTGTGATATAACTTTTTAGTATTTTTCCATTTTTCCTAGATTATCTAATTTGTTGGCATATAATTCTTCAAAATAACCTCTAACAATCTTTTGTATTTCTAGTGTGTCAGCTGTAATGATTGCCTTTTCTTTCTGCTTTTATTTATTAGATTTTCTTTCTTGGTCTATGTAATCATTTGCTTATATTTATCATATTCAAGGGTCAATTCTTTGTTAAATTAGTCTTTTGTATTTTTTAGTCTCCTTTTAATTTATTTTTCTTTCTACCAAATTTGGGTTTATATTTTTCTTTATAATTTATAGTTTTTTGAGATGCAGTGAAAGATTGGTTATTTGAGATCTCTCTACATTTTTATTAGGCATTATTGCCATGAACTTCCCACTCCTTTGTTGTATTCTATAGGTTTTGGCATGTCATATCTCTATTTTTGTTCTTTTCAATGATTTTAAAAATTTTCTTTATCATTTCTTCCTTTTTCCATTGGTTGCTTGAAAGTAGGGGGATGAATTCCATGTGCTTTTATGGTTTCAAAGTTTTTCCATCAACTTCTTTTATATCATTTTAACTAAAAAAGATACTAGATAAAATTTAAAATTTATTGAGACTTGTGGTGTATCCACTGATCTGTTGTAAAGAATGATCTATGTGCTACTGAGAAAAATATGTATTCAACAGTTGTTGGCCAATCATTTCATAATTATCTATTAGATCCATTTTAGTCTAGGATGCAATTTAATTTGAATGATCCTTAGTGGATGTATTGTTTCAATAGATGATTTCTCCATTGGTGAAAGTGGGTTTTTAAGGTTTGCAACTATTATTGTATTGGAGTTTAGTTTCCCTTTTATCTATTAATCATTGCTTTATACCTCTGAGTGCACCAATATTAGGTGAATAAATATTTATAATTATTTCCTTTTGCTAAATTGATCACTTTGTCATATAATGGCCTTCACTGTATTTTTTTTTTTTTTTTTTTACTGCTTTTGTCTTTAAGTCTGTTCTACCTGGTATTTGCATGGCTACTTCTTCTTTTATTTGCTTCCACTTGCATGAAATGTCTCACTCTATCCCTCCACTCATGGTCTGTAATGAATCTGTGGTGGTTACAGTGGAGTTTAAACGTGATGAAGTGTAAACAGATCGACTTTGGGATTCGTCCCAGGTATGGGTGGAGCACTGCTTCTGTGTGTGTCTGGGTGGGTCTTGACAGTATGGCCTTGGAGTCTGTGAGTCGCTTTCCTCTTCCTCTCTAGCAGTCTTCACACGCTCTGCTTCCTGGCTCACCGTGATCTAAGCAGCTTTGTTCTGTAACAGTCTTCCACTAGATCTTGGACTAAAACCAAGAACAAATGAAACGTCTCCTCCTCCAAGTCATGGGTGGAGAGCTGTATTGCAGTGAAGACACAGTACCTTGGAAATGAAGTGAGCTTATTGTTAACAGTATAGCTGCCAGATAGTCAAGTCTTTCTATCACCCCATGAGTTTTCTCACTTTAATTTTTGACCAGTGGGCTCACTGCATTGCACAAGAGATCTGCTTGTGTCAGCTTCCTACATAGGTGAGACTATGGGTGTGTGCCATCGCCTCCAGGTGCTCCATGGCTTTTAACTGGATGACTTAACCCATGTATGGTCAAAGAAATCACTGCTAAGTTCGATCTTACTGCAGCCCTTACATGACTTCTAGTTTTGCTGAATTTCCTTTCTATTTCTATCAGTTATCCTTGATGGTTAAATGAATCACTCTATTGGCATGTTTCGGTTCCTCACTTACTATTTTTGGCTTGTCTATTAAAAGTTTTTGCTTTGTGGTTACAATGGGGCTTACGAAAAAATATTTTGATTATACCAAGTTTATTTTAAAGTGATAGCACCTTAACAAGATCCTAAATTTAAGAATACGAGCAAACAAATGAACAAAAGAACGCTAGAATGTTGGGCAGTAAGAAAACTCCTCAGCCAGGCTCAGTGGCCCATGCCTGTAATCTTAGCTATTCAGGAAGCTGAAGCAGGAAGACAGAAAGTGTCTGCAAGCTTAGTGAAACTCTGTCTCAAAATAAAAAAAAAAAAAACAATAAAAAGGGCTGAGGATATAGCTCATTCATAGAGCACTACTGGATTCAATGTCCAAAAAGGAGAAAAAAATTATCTGGTTGCATACCATTCCTTTCCACAATTTGAAATTTTTTTACATTTCTCCATTTTGCCTATCTTTAACATTATATAGCCACTGTTTTTTGTAATTGTTTCAGTTTTTAGTTTTAGACTAACTGTAGATGGTTTGTGCAGCCTACTTGCTATGTTAGAGCATCTGAATTTGCCTGTATATTACTCCTCATCAGTAGTTTTAAGTCTTCCTGTGTTTTATTCTTTCATAATTAATGTTTCTTTTTTTCAGTTTAAAGAACTTCCTTTATCATTTCCTGTAAAAGAGGTCTGGTAGATACAGACCTTCTTAGTTTTTGTTTGTCTGGAAGCTCCATCCTCTTTCCTTTCGAAAGTATAACTTTACTGGGCATACAATCTGGGTTGGCAGGGTTTCTTCCATCAGTGATAGGAAAATCTCTTTTTCTCAGCCTGTAAGTTTTCTACTAATAAGTCTGCTGCAGAGTGCACTGAGGCATCATAATACATTATTTGCTTCTTTAAGCCTTGATAATATACAGGTTAGCCTGCCCTTGTGAGAGATTGATTATAATATGTCCTAGGCTGAATTTGGTTAAAGTAAGCTTGAATGAAGACCTCTGGCCTTACTGTACCTGGATATTTGTATCCATCTCTTAGCTTGGGAAGTTGTCCATTATTATTTCTTGAATAAACTTTCTATTCTTCTAGAATTCAAGTCCTTCTTGAAGCCCAGTATCACAAATATTCACTCTTTGAACAGTAGTCAATGCTGTTAAGCTTTCTTAATTCCTTTTCAATCTTTTTCTCTCCCACAACTCTGTATTTTCAAATCGCTGTCTTGAAGCTTAATTTTTTCTTCTGTTTGACCTATGAGGATCCTATTCTTGGTGTTTCTGCAGTGTCTTTAATTTTCCAAGTATAATTTCCAGTTCAAGATTTCTGTTTGAGCTTTTCTATTACTTTGTTGTTTTTGAACTTCTCTGTTAGAGTACTAAAACATTTTACTGTTTTCTTTGAGCTCATTGAGTTTCTGTGAAGTGGCTACTTTAAGTTCTCCAAAGAGCCTCCCATACTGATGAATGCCTAGCCAGTTTCTGGCTCCTTATTTTGTCTATCACATGGTATCATGGTTTCCCGAAAGTTCCTGAGGTTTGTTCATGTGCAGTGTCACTTGGGTACTGAAGGGCCAGGGATTTAATCCATTCTCTCTAATCTGGCTTTGTGACTCACTTTCCAGAAAGTTGAAGCAGACTGCTTATTATTTCTGGGTCTATGTTTGCTTTCTCTGTTTCAGCAGAATATGGCACCAGGTCCTGATTCAGCCTTGCGAAAGTAGTTTGTTGTGAAAACAGCTATTGAGTATGGGAAAAGACTGCCCAGAAAATCTTGTTGAGCTCTCGCCTTCTCTGCCTAAGCCTTAGGCATCTTTCTTTTCCATTGGTCTGTCATGTGGCCCAAGAAAAACGGCAGGGCAGATAGAAAACCTCTTTTAAAGGTCTGACTTTTTGGTGATAGCTGGAACAGGCAGTGGAGATGTGGAGCTGTGCTATCTGCCACCTACAATAGGACCTAGAGATAATTTGGTGTCAAGAGGCAGGAAAGCACCTGTGACTGATTGTGAAGGCCTTGATCCACTACCACCACAGAGCCCAGCCAGCAAGACCCACTGGAAAGGTGCCCAGGGCCAGATCTATGGACAGGAAGTGATATCTGCAAAGGAGTCTCCCGTGAAAAGGACAGAGCCTGAATCCCTAAGAGCAGGAATGTGGTGAGAAGGAACCTTTCCTATGAGATCTGTCAAATAAAGCCCTGTGCAAACCCTCTGCAAACAACGTAAGGCTGCAGGGAACAGGAAAGGCACAGCTTGACTTTGGGATTGAGGGGAGCCAGCTCCAAAACATTTTTGTCAATTGGAGTGAAGAAGAATAAATTTTGTGCAAAGCAGGCAGTGTATAATTATATATAGATAATTGTTGAAAACCTCAGAATATTATCCAAATGAGAGGACTGTTTGAATTATCATGTTTAAATTAGTTTTCACAGCTTACTTTCCTACTTATTTTAATAATTTCCTTAGAAAAATCCAAAACTTTGTTATATTAAAACTGTATAATGCACAATGAGAAATTTTTAGATTTTTTCAAACTCTTGATACACTTCTAAATTATTTATGGAATTCAATAATATAGCAAAACAAAATTGAATACAAAAGTACACATACATACACATGAAGACACAGTATAAGACAAATACATACAGAACTGTACGTTCTCATTAAGTTTTCTCTTTTTTAAAAAATCACTTGATAATCTTCCAAGTTCCTAAATGTTTGTAGTGGTTCAACCACACAATAAACTAAAGAAGTTCTCCCAGTCCACCCACATACACACAGAGGGAATCACATTATATTACACAAATACTACTGTGCGTTTTTCTGGACTCACAATTTGAATATGAACTGAAAAACTATATTTCTTGTCATTCTACTCGACCTTCCTTTATTTTACTGGATCATCTGAATTCCAGCTTGTTCTTGTTTTAACTTAAATTTAATTCTCGGAAAGAAGTTCGTCAGTGATAAATGTCTTCCCAAATATCACTTGGGATTCCTTCTGAAGTGTTACTTACATGTGTTTTCTAATGTGAAAGTGCACAGAGTAGACTGGAACAGTTGTTTACGTAAGTGGAGAAAGAGGTGCCCGTTTAAGTCAGCTGCAGAGGACCAATTTTTTACAAAGCAAAATGGAAAGAACATTCTCTGAACTACTTGATGTTGTTTTTAAATGTAAAGGATATTTTTGTGCTGGCCAAGGCAGGTTCTTTGTGGTAATCTAAGGAAAAGCAAACCTGTTTGTCTTTAGGGCTCAGGGGTCACAAGAAAATACAAGTGTGAACTGAGAGTCTCAATAAATGTTTGGAAAAGCACAATTTTACCAAACAGAAAGGCCTCATGTATAAGATAAAAGACAGACTTGGAGAATTTCTTCATTTGCTTTTATGAACTTTGACTTACTTTCTTTGTCATTGGGATACAGTACTGGACACTCACAAATTGAAGGACAACAGGCTTATTTTGGCTCACAATTTGTGGAGGTTTCAGTCCATAGTCTGCTGTCTATGAGGCAGGGGAGCAGGACAGAGTGGCATCACAGAGGAGAAAGAACTCAAAATGTGGCAGTGAGAAGCAGGAAGAGGGAAAGGTGGAGGGAGATAAACCCTTCCAAGCCACTCCACTCCCCAGTGAGCACCTCCTCCAATCAGGCTTCACCTCCGAAGATCACACTTGGCTATAAACTCATGGTGGACTAATCTGCTGGAGAGTATCACACCCCCACAATGCAGTCACCTGAAAGCCCCGCCTATGAGTACAAGAGGCTTTGGTGGGGGAATGGTGATGTACACCGTAACAGATATCTAGGGAAATATTTTTAAAGTAATGTGTTCCTACCTTTGTTTGTGACACAAGTCTTCAGTGCCTTGTGATTATATCTTTACTTTCAGCAAGAGCATTAGAAACAACCAGCAAACTACCAACCAAGAATAACATAAAAAATCTAAAATTCATTTCATATTATCAGAAAGGATCCTGATGATTCATTTCTAATGATAAGTTAAATGGAAATTCCAGAATAAATGGGATTTATTTTTTAAGCACAGCTATAGAGAGGTCTCCAAGGCTTTAAGCATGAAAGTCAAATTGATCTGTGTTCCCATCCATTCTTTGCCCACATATTAATCTTCTCCATTTCTTTGGGACCCATTTTCAGGATAAAGAATGGATACTCTTAAAGTAGAGACTAACAGAGAATTTTACTTCTTCCCTTGCTGTCAAACATTGACTAGTGCCTTGGGAATGTGGGGCCACTGTGTCCACACTCAGTTCTTACTCCCTCACTGTCTAACATTACCAGTACTTTGATTTGCAACTTTTATGAATGGTTAACCAATCTAAATTGAATGTCTGGAGTATTACATAATCACTCATTTTTCAGTGATTGCGCGTGAGTATGTTTAAAAGCATAATATTTAAAATATGTATTTTATGGATAAAATAATACAGAATATCTGTACTTCTCATCTGTATAATAAACAGTACTGTTTGTAGTGGGTTTTTTATTATAAACTGAATGAACTGGAATTGTCAGCAAAGAACTGAAAGATCAACGTAGCAGCCACTGTTAACTCACCAAAATGAAGTCTATATTTGATTAATGAATTTATCCAATTATAATATAGTTGTTTAAAACATTAAGATAAAAACTGAGTGAATATGATCCTTACTTTCACGGGGTTGTTAACCCGAGGAGTAGATGCTAAGTAACTGTGAAAACTGCTTCACAGAAGTACAAAGTGCTTGACAACTAGTAAATAGTGCGTTGTCTAAAGTTTATATGGTGAGGGAAAATTTGTAGGAACTTATTACTTAGCAAAATTAAGGGAAAACAGCTGGTGAAGAATGTCCTAGGCAAAGATGAGAGCCAGTCTATAGGACAGGAGTAGAGTGGTGGGACAGGTAGCTGTAAGGGGATCAGAGGTCAAGTCCGGAGGATTCGCCCAGCTCTGGCCACCCTCATCCCATGACCTGAATTCCCGTCCTGTCCCTGGAGTCATAGATAGGTAGCTGATACGTGAAGTCATAAGGTTGCTGGAATTCCTAGGAGTGGTTCAACAAAAGCTGAGTCAGTAATGGAAACTTGAGAAATTTCCACTCTGAGTACTTAGAAAAAAGACTACTAATCTCTGCTAGTTCATCAGAAAGAATAATTTGTGCTTTCATTTTTGTTTGGTCATTTTCCCATGCCAGTATCTTGTAATCTGAACAACTACTTTGAAGATACCAATATCAACTACTTTGAAGATACAATAGAGTAAGCAGTGTTAATCTGCTCTTATTTTGTTTTGAAATTGTGTATCATTTTTATTTTTTAATAAAAAAGTTTTAAAAAGTATAATCTGGCAAAGGACACTAAAAACTGGTCTTCAGAGTGGTATCAGGGATATCAGAAGCCACGAAGAGGGACTAAAGAGAAAAGTCCAGGGCTACTGAAGGGTAGAACAAGATCAAATTGGGCCAGTTACTGACCAGATTAAAATTTTTCAATAGTAATGGATGGGTGGAAGAAAAACAGGGGAAAATAGAAAGAGACTGGTGAATAAAGAGGAAGTAAAGTTCGATGGATGTAATGGAAAAGCAGTTCTGGGAACAGGAGATTTGATTTTTAAGTGCAGACAATAAGCACAAGCATAGGAGAGCAGGTGAGGAAAGACTTCTCAGTGCCTTGAGAAGTGGATCATCCAGCCGATGGCAGACTGTGGATGTGACTGGGAATGAAAGGTCGGGTACAGGCATGAAAGGTTCAGCTGCAGTAAGGAGCTGTGCAGCTGAGCTGCTGAATGGGCCGTTCATGTGCCTGCCAACGTCGCCCACAGTTTTAACCCTGCTGCAACTGGCAGGGGCAAAAACAACTCAGCTGCTGGAGTCTTTTTGAGGACTTTTCATGAGGACTGCAGATAACTAAAAGTGCGATGGTGGGACTGTCAAAGCAGGCAGGAGGTGAGGATTCTCCAGACAGCCTCAGGAGCAGGGGATCACCTGCCTGAGGAGATGGGATGTAGAGGAATAAGGAAGTCGACTGCACGAACAGAATAAGTGACATCCTCCAAAGGAGATCTGGGCAAAGTAGGAAGGAAGAGACAGTGTCTGAAAGGCAGCTGAATGGCTAGTGAAGCCTGTAGACATACTGCGAAGTTCACAAGGCACAGTGGAAGAAATTAAGAGCTAGGGTAGGGAGAGAAAGGGGGAAGAGTTGGAGGTTAAAGAAGGCAACTGGGTAATGAAGAATGGAGCCTTGTAGCGCTTTTACTGTAACAGGAACATAAATGCCTGTGTGTGGTGTGGACACCAGGGGTATGGAAAGAAAGCTGAAGCCAACCGGAGAGAGCTGTGTAGTAACTTAAGGACCATCTCCCTCCCTTTAGGGCAAGGCTGGGAAAGGAGCCCGGCTGTCGCAAAGCCAAGCAGAGACTGGAAAATCTGACAGGGCTGGACTAGAGACTCCACTGTGGGACCGCCTGCAGCAAAATGAGGCTCTTGGTTTCTGGGAGACTAAATGTTCATAACCTGAGCACTGCGCCAGCAGCTGGCAGCAGGAAGGATGGAGCTGTAACAATGGACCTCTTCTGGTCAAGTGGGTTTTTCTCTCCTTGGTCTTTCACAACAAAGGTTTCAGGTTAACTTTTTTTTTTTTTTTTAATTGAGTACTTCTTTACTGCACTATGGAGTGTATTATGATATAGGCAGTGTGCATGAACTGTTAGATTTTCCCTAAATATTTTAATTTTAAAAATTAAATCTGGAAAGGAAAAATCATGAGGCTACATACCTGCTTTCATCTGGTTTACAGTTCAGTACTGAGAGACTGTGGTTGAATATCATTCTAATCATTTGAAATTAGAATATGTTTCAAAGATATCTAAATGAAAAACTGGAAATTTGTTATGTGAAGTCTGAACTTGTGTCTTTCCAAAAACTATTTGATAATATTAGTCTGATAGTAGATTTTAAAATGTACACTGTATGGTGGACTCGTGATAACATATGACTGAATCAAATGTTAACAAATGTAGTGGCTTAATTTAACTAATATCACTTTTCAAGCTTCAGTCTTTTGAATTGTCTCTGATACTATTACTGGATCCTATCATTTGTGATTATAAAAAGAATTTGGAGCCAGGTGTGGTGACACATACCTGTAATCCCTGTGCATTGAGAAGTTGAGGCAGGAGGTTTGCATTCTCAGTCCAGCTGAACAATTTGGCAACTTAGCAAAAAGTTGTCTCAAACTAAAAAATAAAAGGACTAGGAATGTCACTCAGTGTGAAAGTCCTGGGTTCAATCCCAGTTGGATAAAGAAGGAAGAAAGAAGGAAAGAAAGAGCACGCAAGCATGGCAGCACATGCCTGCAACACCAGCATTTGGGAGACTAAGGCCAGAGCACAGTCATGAGTTCAGACCAGACTGAGCCACACAGCGAGAGATCTTGTTTTAAAAAAAATAAAACAACAACAAAAAACAAAAAAAGGAAGGAAGGAAGAGAAAGAAAAAAGAGAAGGGAATGAAAGGAAAAAGAGAAAACTACTATCTACAACTGACTTACAGTTCTATATTTTAATTCTCAGCTTTAACAATTTCAACAACTTAGTACCAGAGTCTGTGTCATATTTATATTGGCATTTGCACAGCCCACCCACTGTTTGGGATTCGGAATGTACCAGGTACCTGTTACCACTTAGCACTTGTGACCATGAGGAAAACCCCGCAGCTCCAGTCACACTTATTTAGATTATGTGGCTGAAATTTAGCTGAACCATGTCGGTGTCAGGTGACTGGGGCTGGTTCCCTGGAATCTCTAGGCTCTTGTGACTGTGGTTGCCTCAACTCTGACACTTGGGGTCACTTCTCCTGCAGCTCACTGAGCATGCCTGTCTGCCTGCAGGGTCTAGGGAAAGGGCAATCTCCAGCAAAGCCCACTGAGCTAGCACCTTGCAGGTCTCCATTTGTATCTGCACCCTGCTGTTCCCAAGGAAACCATGGGGAGAAGCCAAAATGCAAGGAAGTGGGCATGGCCAAGGTCTGGGTAAAGGATATGCCTGCAGGGAGTAGAGAACAGAGACCATCAGCATGACCAGTCCTCTGCACTGAGAAACCTGAGAGGTGAGTCCCAGAGGAAACAAAACTGTGCGAAAGGACAGAGGAAGAGTCCCTCCAGGCTGCTCACTGTGTTAACGTGGGTGAATTATTCAACCCTTTCCAAGCTGTGAAAGTCTTTGATTTTATAAAATCAACTCTTCACGAAGATGAAAATTTAACGGAAAGTTACTCATTATCCTCTCTTATTAAGAACCGAAATGATTGGCTAATTTTGACAAAAAAAGTTTCCAATATTTTGTAATCACATTAAACTGATAAAATTTCTAATTTGAATTTTGGTTGGAAATGAAATGCTGAAGTTTAATCTCCTCGTTAGATTGTCCTTAGAAGCTTTTAGCTGATGAATGTTTTTATTAATCTTACATGGTACGAGCGATTGAACCCAGGGCCTCCTAACTAAGACCCAGGCCAGCCCTTTTCCTATGTTTTATTTTGATGCAGGCTTTCAATAAGTTGTTGAATTCCTAACGCTGGGCTTGAATTTGTAACTCTCCTGGGATTACAGGCATGCGCCACCCCACCCAGTTTGATGAGTCTTTTAAGTACACAATGGGTCAGTCTAATGTCAAACGCCGTGTCATTACTGATGCAAGAGAAGGTACAGGGACCGCTGATGCTCTGGCTTCGTGATTCATTGTTATGATGAATTATTACTCTTAAATAGACTAAAGAAGCTTTGTCCAATTTTCAGGATGCTGATAATAGTGTATAAATTTTGAGTAGGTGTTATGATTTGATATAACAAGTACAGATGATACACACATGACAGCCATTCTTCATTAAAGAAATGCCATTTTGTAATATATAATGACAGTCTAAGATTACTTTAACTATATGAATAGGAGCTATGTAAAAATGTTCTAAATGGAAATTATTTTTACAGCCTTCAAAAAAGAATCATAGGGCTGGAAATTTAGCTCAGCGGCATAAGCACCTGCCTTGCAAGCAGGCGGTCGTGAGTTCAATCCCTGGTACTGATAAAAAGTTAAAAAAAAAAAAAAAGAGCACAAAAAGAAACATATATCTACGTTTCACATACACCCAATTATATGTCTTTGAAAATGGAGTTTGAAGATGACTTTGGCACCCACACCAACTTCTTATTCTAGTCAATCAGTTTACCTAAAAATTTCCACAGCTACATTACCAAAATACATTGAGACTGATGTAGTTTCTAACCTGTTTTGGCATGGAATTTGTTTTCTTTAGACATCCAGAAAAGACTTTCCATCTGATGGATGCTTATCCTTGACACATATCTGGAAAACATTTGTCTTCCACTGATAACTTACCTGTGAAATCAGTCACTCTGGCCTCTGTCATTTCAGAGTCACCGTGCAGGCACAGCCAAGAACCCTCCTTCACATCGAGCTGGCCTGGGTTTAAGAGCAACAGTCGCTTATCAGGATGATTTGGCGAGAGACAAGAACAAGCGTGGACCACCACAGCTGCAGGCACCAATGTGAGTACAGACCCGTTAAGCCCCTGAGAACCCACGTCAGCTGCTTGCTGGACAGAAGCCCAATGTGCAGATTCCTACTGGCATTTTGTTAGCATTTGTGGCCCGGGCCTGTGTCTCTCACTGAAGTTGTTTTAAGTGCAGCATGACATTCATGTGGTGTTTTGCACTGTTCAAATTGTGCCTCTCTTTTATGGTTTTCATGGACACATTGCTGTTTTCTGTCAACACTGATTGTACTGTCACTTTAATCATATGCTGATAGTTTTGGTAGAAGAACAAACAAGAAAGATTTACAGCTTCAAAAGAGTTTTAGCGGGGTGTGGTGGTTCATGTCTGTAATCCCAGCATTCAGGAGGCTGAAGCAGGAGAATTGCTGTGACTTCAGAGCCAGGCTGGGATACATAGTGAGACCCTGCCTCAAAATAACAGTAAATAAACTAAAAATCAATAAATAAGAGGTTTATTTAAACAGATTTTCTAATTTTAAAAAGCATCAGATTAGCAGTCAAATGCAGACTTGAATCATGATGGTTTATAGCAAGGATAGTATAGTATTTTTCATTGCTATGAGGGGAAAAACAAGACCAAATGTACTTGTGAAAGATCTTGATAGCATTCACTTGAGGCATCCGGACTAACTTGTGTATGGTGGAAATTGGAGATGAGTTACCAAGGGAAATAAGCGTTTTCTTTTTTGGCAATATTTTACACGCAGCAAACCAGCTCAGTTTCTATTAAACTTTATCACTGAAACTTCACATTTACTTTGTAGGAAAATTGTAATTACTCTTAAGCATATGGTAGTTCCTTTTCCTTCCTTATTTGGTTTTGTGGCTGGCACACTCTTTCTCCAAGGACATGTAAAAGTCAAAATACTAGACGTAAAGTCTCAGAAGTGTTTCTGCTCCAAACTCTGTCTGTGCAATCTCAGTTCTTTCATGTAGTTAGCTTACTGGCTTCTGATACTCCTATAAAAATATCCCATAGAGCTTTTCTTATTACCTTTTCATTGACTCTGTCTGAGTGATAAAAATGAAATTCTGTAAAGGGGTTTGAAAACCATGCATATAGCAATTCCTCCACATTTCAAATACTAATCAAGTATGACTATAAAAGAAACAAGCACTACAGTGAAAATTGCTGCAGCGTGCTCAGTCTCAGGCCATTATTAATTCATTGGCAACTGTTCTTTTTTTTGTTTTTTTTTAAGATTAGGGATCCTAAAAAAAGTACCAGATAACACAATCCCTGAGATCAAAGTTTTTCTTCAAATCACAGGGAAACTTGTTATCCAGCCTCGCCTGTGTGCGGCTCTGGGATACTGCGCTGCACCCAGAGGGCATCTTGTAGAGTGTCTTGCAGACCACGGAAGCCTCAGCCTCGGCACAGGGTCTGTAAAGTGCTGGACTGAAGGACAAAGAGGACCTGGAATTAAAATAGTGATTCTATGCCGTGGTGCGGTGTAGCTTCCTTCAAGACCCTAAAGAAAAATCGCCTTTCTTAGGTTAATTTCAACATGTATTTACTTAAAAATTACCCCCAGGCACACTTGCAATATTTTTGCTTTTCCTTCTGTCAATGCAATAAAGTATAAACTTTTCATTATGAATTATTATAATTTCATACATGAGACTACAAAGTAAAGTCGAGCAAAACTTAAAAATTTCAGACTTTTTTTTTTTTTTATCTCATGAAGATCAGGCATGTGTCTAACTGGATTGGGACTTAACTTCCATGGCTGGTGTGGCTGGCTCACCCTGACATGCGTAGTCCTCCTTCTAGTTCAGGGTGGATAAATGAGAGTCTTTCTGAGTTTGTCCTTCCTTTGTTCCTCAAATCTTCCTTCAATGGCATTTTACCTATTCATTTTTTCCATTTTAATTGAGTATAACTAATAAAATAATATACTTAAGGTATACACCTCATGTTTTGAAATACTGTGAAACCATTACTACGATTAAGCCGATTAACTTAACCATGATTCACATGCTTAGAGCAATTCATCTCTTCAACTGAGAAGTACTTGATAACACAAGTTAAAAGATACTCTTTAACAAAAAGAAAATCCACTGAATATCTTTGTCACAAAGACAGATCAATGTTGTAAAATGAACACCAGTCTAGAGAATGTCTTGGTAAACCTAATAAATACCTGGATAGATTTTAAAAACAAAAATTGGCGGTACCCCATAATACTGCTTTGTAGCCTGTTGTTTCACTGAACGGAGTATCGTAGACTCCTTCTCACCTCAATACATTCAAGTCAGCATCTTGATTTCTTCATAACATAATTAAAAACTTTTCCATCCTCCGTATTGCCCTTCTCTCCCATTTTCCCTCTGTATTCGCTTCCTCTTGTGCAACTATGGTGCCATTCGACTTTCATGGCCTTTTTTTTTTTTAGATTCCACATATTAGGGAAAGTATTTCTGATTCTGGCTTATTTTGCTTAACACAATTTGCAGTTCCAGCCATTACCCTGCAAATAACGTAGCTTGGCAGGCAGTACTGAACTCTCTTCTGGTGAGAACTGTGGCAGAACTCTATAGTCTATCACTGACTGTGTTTTAACAATCATTTATGAGCCTTAATCGGGATAAGAGTGTTATCTGTCTAGTCTTGTTCCTTCAGGATACCCTGATCTATTATTTTGGTGAAATGAGATGGAACCTTTTCACATATGAATGTGGTGATTCACTGAAGGCAATTTCTTATCTATACAGTCAACACAAAAACCTAGAGAGACTGCTGTGAATGGCTTATCATGATCATGTAATAACTGTAGACTCGATTGCAGCCAAAACTATAATAAGGTAACTTCAGGCCAACACACTCAGCCCCATGATCCTCTGTGTAAGAGACTGATGGATTTCTCCAAGTGTCAGGGATGACCTTCTTCTTTGGGTCCTTCATTCACATAGTGGCTTGGCGAGTCTCGCCTATCCTTTTAGGAACAGTATCATTAGCTCTGTGTGTTCTTTTGCCTGTAAACACCCAAGGCTACAGTTCTCCTAAGCAGCATGAATGAGTGGTTTGAAGGTAAAGTACAGATCTTTGGCGCCTGCAATAGGACTGCTGGATTTACATTTTGGCTCTCTTGCTTGCTAACTGTGTGCCAGGAGCAATTTGCTAAAGTGTCTGTATCTCAATTTGTCAAATTGAGTTAATAATAGTGGTACACCATAGGCTATTTTGAAGATTACATTAGATCAAATAGATGACAGTTAGTATAGTGCATGATAAGCACCAATTAAGTCATTGCTATAACAATTAACTACTGAATTAACTACTCAGTCTTTATGTGTTGATTGCTAAGGAAAAGTTTTGTTTTTCTACAATATCTCTACAAAGTGCTGACTGTGGCTCACTTGCTGCAGCTCTTCCAGTCTCTTAATTTGCATTGTTTTCCTTTGAGAACTGCATCCTCTTGGGGATTTTATGGTGCTGGGAAAGCTTTGGGCAGGGGAGGGGCTGAGAACCCCTCTTTGGCTATGTCAGTAATTGCTCAGTCTAAGAGACATCCTAATTTTGGAGACACGTGTGTGATGGTCCTCTGTCTGGTAGACTCCATCCCTCTGAACTTCTGCACAAATGAGTCAGGAGGGGCACAGGGCTCCCTGCTCAATCAGCTGCAGAGAGATTTTTGGTAGATGACACAGGTTCAGTGGAAATGCCTGCAGTAAGCTATTTGTGGCACATACAGTTCCCAGGGCTGATTTACACGTGGAAAGGGAGTTGGGAAAGGTTGTCAGGAAAAACACCTGAGGCGGATAACAGACCCAGGCCAGGGCAGTGGGGAAGAGGAGTCATGGTACAGCCACAGCAGAGACCTAAGTGGGTCCCAAGTAAACTCAGGACTCTTGAGTGTTGTCCTAAACCTCAGTCAGTCACTGGGTGCAGCTGTCCCTGAGAGGGTGGTGATTGGGCATGTGACTTCATTCAGCTATGGGCAAAGCCATTCAGTGTAAGGATTAAGCTTAGTTGTGAACAAAATCCAGTTGCTAAGTAGGTTACTCCTTAATTGTTTCTAGTGATTTGCCTGGCAAAACTGGGAGCCATTTTCCTTTTTTCTTTTATGTGAAATGCCAGCAACTAATATCTCTGCTGGACAGTACAGCATCATCTTTTATTTTTGCACTACAGAAGTGTTCTCTACTGAGAGAATCTGACTCTCTCCCGTCCCATATTCTCTAAGGTGACTTCCTTCCCTTTCAAGCTTCACCTTCGTATTCCCCCTAATCTGTAGACTTGTCCTACCACTGCTTGTCCTTCATAACTTAGGCTGCTAAACCATTGAGAGGGATGCTGGGGCACAGCTGCCTAAGGTCCAGCCGAGCTCTGCCCCAACCTGCATGTGTTTTCCATAAGCCATTGTATGTCTCACTTTCCCACCACACGGGGTGGGGGGCAGATCAAGTAACCCTCATGGCCAACTCCTCCCAAAAGTTTTGAATTCTACAGCCTGGTGTAGATCACAGAGCTTGGGTTTGCTGGACTCAAACATTCTTGCAAGACTCACACACAGGTGCTTCGACAATTAGGATCCTCGTTTTTGTAAATTAAACAGGTGAGAGGACTTAAGCCCCACAAGTAAGCCCTCCACTGAGACCTAGCGGGAAGTGGGATAATAAAGAAAGGATCTGTAGGAAATTAAAGAAGTCCTTACACTGAGCCTTAGTTCAAACTAAATGTCTAATATAAGCTTCAGATTTTACTACCATGAGGGAAAATAAAGTATGCTAGTATCCCCTCAGGATGTCTTTCATAAACAGACAGGGTGTGGATTTTATATTAAAGAGCTTGATTGAAGATGAAGTAGGTAATTTACATGTCATTATTATAAACACATTTTTTCTCTCAATTTTAATAAATGAAGCTCAGGATTTCAGGGTTATTCTACATAGTTTTCTAAGCTCAATAATAATTTTTTACTGCAAAGACTGGAAAAGCTATCATTTAAAATATTTGATAATTTTAAACTGGTATCAAAAAAGCTAGTATTTTTTATTTTTTATTGTCAGACCATCTGATAGTTCTGTTTTTACTTTCAAAATAAAAGCCTTAATGTTTTAATTTTTAAACTCTTGTATGTATTTGTGGGTTACACAATGATAATCCAATACATGTATATAGTATGTGCTGATTAGTAAGGGTAATCAGCTTTTGTGTGTCTTTATTCTCTAATTTTGGATCTTTTATGCTTCTCATTTCTTACTGCTTATTAACTGTTTGATACTCTATTGTTTTATCTTGCTACTGCATAACAATGCAGAGTTTTAATAATATAAACCCAGGGGAGAATTCCCCTCCCTGAGTTGGGGATCCTGACACCCTAAAGTAAAAGGCTGTAAGATTGCTCTTTGGTTTATAGCAACCCTTTTCTCAGAAGGATTAAATGTCTCAGAATGTGCTGGAAGGAGAACTGCAGTCATTTGATTCTTCGAGCAATTCAGAAATATCATTTCCTATTAGGTAGCTGTGTGCACCCTGTCAACCTTGCCCCTCTTCTTCCCTTGAGATTAATTTATTCCCTGCAGCGCTCGCTCTTTGTGGAAAATCTCATTCCTCAGCCTTCATCAATAGGCGATCTCATCAGCAGAATGTTCATTATAAAAGCAAAACCATATAATGCATTGAAAGGAAAAAGAAAAAAAACACATCTCTCTAGGCAAAACAACTCTCTCCTTTTCACTCTGCCTCCTTCTCAATGTGTGGCTGGACGGGACCCTCACTCACTGAAAACACCGTCCATGAGCTGGTGGGCTTGTAGCTTCACAGCCAGAGGGAGCCAAGATGGAACTTGAATTCACAAATTGTCACTTTTCTTTGTGATAATTATTTGAAATTAGGAAACATGCATACCTCAGATGGAAGTTTTCGTACATAAAAAAATCATGTAATGTGAGTGTTAAAACTTTCAGGATCTGGGGCTAAGGATTTAGCTCAGTGGCATAAGTGCCTACCTGGCAAGCGGGAGATCATGAGTCCAATCCCTGGTACCCACCCTCCCCCCCCCAAAAAAAAGATTTCCATAAAAACTTTTAGGATCTGTTCTCCATGTAGGGTTAGCAGCCTGTGGGTCAACTCTGTAAAGCCCAGGAACTAAAAATGTGCTTTCTTTTCTTCTTTTTCTATGTTTTCATTGAAGGGGTTAAAATATAAAAAGTAGAGTAATATTTTTTAACACTGAAGGTGTAATCTCTCTGTACAAAGTTTCATGGGAAAATGGCCATATTCCCTCATTTACACATTATATATAACTGGTTTAGTGCTCTACCTGCAAAATTGGTAAATTATGACAAGTATTTACTATCCAGCTCTTGAGTGTGTGTGTGAGTGTGTGTGTGTGTGTGTGTGTGTGTGTGTGTGTGTGTTACTGGGGCTTGGACCTCGGGCCTTGGCACTGAGCTATATCTTCAACCTTCTGCTTTTTTTGAGACATTGTCTCTCTAAGTCACTTTCTTGTCCCAGCCAGGCTGGAACTTGTGATCCTCCTGTCTCAGCAATCTAGCTCTTTAGAGAAAAAGTTCACTAGTTTCTACATCAGTGAGTTTGACTCGGAGGTTCTCCTGCATCCCAGGAATCCATTTCAATGCATTTCTCTGGCAATTCTGATACAAGGGACTCAGGAAACCAGGGAACGTTCTTGGAAAAGCAATTGTGAGCCATGGTTCTCGTGCTTTCCCTCCCTGCAGGTTTCTATCAGGGACCCCTGCAAGCTTTATCTTCCAATGGATTTTGAAATCCCACCATCTCTCTTCCTTCTCACTGCTGTCAATGTGGTGTGAACTCCCCGCTGCTCTCAGCCTCTGTTGTGCTCTCCAAACCCAGCAGCCTGAGCATCTGCCCTGTAACCTGAGTCACCATGAATTCTCTCTTCGCACATTCTCCCAGTGCTGCTCCTCTTCTCTCATGCACTCCCAGCCTTCCTCCAAACCTGAGAGTTGCTGCGCCCTGAAGGCTCACACAGACTGGACCGTGGACAGTCTTCCCCAGAGGCTTGCGGCTCTTGGCTTCGTCTCCTTGGCTCTTCTTTCAGCTGCTAGCTTATTTGTGCCCCTTCCTAATTCCCTTATTTAAAAGTATAAGACTACTATCTTGGGCTGCCTGCCTTTCCTTCTCTATTTAGATTGTTGGTCCACATGTATAGGGACATCATGAGAACCAGCTTGTTCTGTTTTCAAATTCAAGGAGGTCACAATAGGTCTTTAATTGATGGGTCTTGAATAAAGAAATGAACTTCTGACTCCCATTCAATACTTAGCAGATAATGGAAGGCACCTATCAACACTTCTCTGTTTATAAAAAGTTGTCAGGAGCATCACTATGAGACTCATGACAGCACATGAGAAGGATGGAAGCAGCTATGAATGTCTATCATTCATTCAGTCTCAGGCAGCAAGTTAATTACCAAGGTGCTAAGAAAAGGAAAGTAGAGGCTGGTATATGCATGTGAGCAAGGATGACAGCCCAAGTGAACAGGCTCAGGAGAGGTCCATGAGATGCAGAGAACAGGCTGAAACCCCAGTCTAACCACTTCCTCAGGGGGGTGGAAGGCTTGGGGCAGGTTGATGATTCTACATCAGATTGAGCAAATTTAGGAGTCTGGCTTTCACCACAGGAAAAGTGAGGTGTGAACAGCTGTGACTTAAAATTAATGCTTTAGAGAATATAAACCAGTTTTAGATATACCAGCATGTGACTTCTCTAAATTATGGGGAAATGGAGATTTCCTTTCACCTTGACCTTGTCATTCAGGGAATTATTCACATGATTTTAGGCTTATAACTGCATTGTGTCAACTGAATAACAGATTATTTTTGCAATGGTGTGTACTCTGACTAACAAAGGATACTTCTTTACCTTACTTTTTTTAGAGAAGAAAAGTAAAGCTAAATGCCATTCTGTGCTGGGTTTTCTGTCAGTGAAATGTTTGCCTTGATCCCGTCAACAGAGTCCATACGACTCCAAATCCCTTAGTTAATTTTATCAACTAAACGATTAGTTCAAGGAATAGTCATTTCAGCATAAGAAATATTAGGTCCATAATAAACTTGTGCCATTTCCAAAAGAAATGAAAATCCCAAAATAAAAGTGATTAAAACCATTTGGATTTTAAAACTTGAATACCACCAGTTCCTGTGCGCATTAAGTTTTCTTGAAAAGGCTTGCAATACAGAACAGCATTTCTATTGAATGTGAAATATTTTTCTCCATCCATTAGATCTGTCCACCAGAAAACATGGATGTTATTTACAACACACCTACAGCAGGACTGTTTCGGGCAGTATGAAGTGATTTGTGGAGTCCCTTTTAAAATTAACGTAGTTTAAATCCCATTATTTCATCCTGAGATAATATAATTATCCTAATTCCCTCGCTTCCCATTCTTCTGCTTGACTACGTACTGTCTTAAATCAGCTTATTGACAGGGGACGGTGGGACTAATAACTGTCACTATGACAGATTGAAGTTTCCTGCTATAGGCTTATAATAGTTTTATGTGAATATAAGATGTGGTAATAGCAGGTCATATTTCTGAAGCACTTCATGTTTTACAAAGCACTTTTGGCTCCATTATTTCATTTGATATTTTCTCAACTCAATGATTCAGTTATTATTATCAAAACTCCATCACTGATAAGGAAATGGAATCCAGAGATTCCTCAGGACACGTGGCCAGTGAGATGTAGAATCAGGAATCAGTCTTAGGTCTTCAGGTTTGGCATTTTGTACTGTGATATAGCTATGTTTTTCCCTTATCCTCCACCCCATGAAAAACAGCACCAAAAGGAAGAAATATGGTTGTTATCTTTTTTCCACAGGTAAAGACTCAAGATAGTCAGTGACAGCAGCAGGAATTCAGTCAAGACTTGTTACCTGAAAAAAACTCTGTGCTCTTTTATCTGCAATGCAAATTCTACTGTTGACAGCCATATCACTGCTGGTGGTGCAGGAAATACCTGAAACTGAACCAGCTGGAGACAGTGGCTCATGATCCGAGGTCATGAAATTCAAGAGCACAGGAGGCGCTGGCTATCTCCCCCAGCAGGCCACTGACCTCCTCCAGCCTCTAGCTGGCTCCAATGGGAGATGTTCCCATGCACAAAAAGACAGTTCTGGTCATCAGGATGAGGGGTGTATGTAGAAACCTACAATAATACCTTGGTTCATGAATGCTTCCATTCCCGACCAATTGTATTTAAGTCTACAAGGGCTGGGCAAGATTTTGCTTCTGTTCTTGAATTCCACATCAGGTAATAAACAATCATGACCATCTTCCCCAGGCAAACACAAGTGCAGCCCACTTCCCCACAGTCATTGAAATGAAATGAATTGAGTTCATGAACCAAGGTACTATTGTGTTTCCTCCTATGTTGACATCACTGATTTTCTTTTCCAGCTAGGCTGTGAGAACCTCAGGAGTCATTAAGGTGTACATTTTGTCTTTATGTTTCACATTCATTATAAACATTGCTAACAGTGGGGCAGAAGGTCTTAGGCTCTTTTTATGTATATGTTACTTAATCTTTATGCTAACTCATTTAACCATTGGAACAGCCCTGTACCTTAGGCATCATTAACCTTCCCTATTGCTATTTTTAAAGGTAAAGAAAAGAGGTCCTTATATTTAGGGAACTGAATTTAGGTGAGACAGCTAGCTAGTAGTAGAAGCAAAAGAATTTAAAGCAGAAAGGAAAGAAAAGAAAAGAAAGAACAGGAATAAGGATGGGATGGAAATTGGAAGAGAAGAAATGTGGGAAGGAAGAAGGCTCAAAAAGAAAAGCTGAAAGGAGAAGCAAGATACAATAGTTCAGGGATCTGAAGTCTCCTGAAGGCATCCCATGCATTTGGAGGGCGACTGGAGGGTGGGAACACCATGGTCAGCAGTGGCTTCCTCCATCCATGAGTTCACAGTGAGGACACTGTTAGGGGGAGACTTGGGTTGGAGGTGTCCCTGATGTCAGACCTGGTGAGGTGGATTCTCGTCTCATCTTCTCCTTCTCTCTCTGCTCCCTTGAATACTTTTTCCTCCAGTGTGCATCTCTGCCAACCTGCTTCTGTCTTGGAGCCAGCCAAATATAGGCTGAATCCATGAGGCAAAATACACCTTTCCATCTATAAATTGTGGGTGCCAGGTATTATGCTTAGTGATGGGACAATGACTAAATAGAAGGAAAGGAATATGTCCCTGACTAATGCTATTCAGGAACAGAAGCCACAGAGGGTGCCTGTCTTGATCCAAGCAACTAGTACTTAATAGATCTCTGCTGCAGTCAAACTATGAGAGTGTGCTAAAGGTTTCCAGCTTTCTGTACCTCTTAACGGCTGTTAGGGCTGTGTGCCTTTACACCACTCATTCTCATGCTTTGTTGAGCCATACTGGAAGAAATGAAGTGCCTTATCTGAAGACAGACAGACTCTTACATACTTCAGCTGAGAGTTGTTAGCACGTTCTGTTAATGTCTAATGAATGAATATGTTAATTAGGAGATTTAGACCACAGTATTCTTGAGACACATTGCTTTACCTTCGGTTTAACCTACCTCCTTTCCTGTAGTTCTCAAAAGCTCATTAGGTTTGTGATCTTTCCTACTGATCTAGTCAAGGAATGCTGAGTCTACTATCAAATATTATTAGATCAAACCCTTTCCAGTCCTTTGCTAGCTGGGTGAATGTTGGGCAGGTCACAGGCGTAGTGGGCCCTTATTTTCCTAGAATACATTATCATAAAGTAGAATTGTTATCAAGATAAGCAAACTGCAAAGAAAAGTTTTGTCAACTAGCAAATGCTTTTCAACTTTAAGGCATCCTCTCCTGTTTTATAGAAATATCTACCCTTGTAGCTGAGGAATTCCATCTCTTAATTTTACTTGTACTTGGGCTGGGTGTTCTTCTGACTTTGCTTGCACGCTTCTCAAAAGGTTGTATGCGTGTGAGTGTCTCGCAAACAGTGTTTTAAAACAGGCAGCTTCCTTCCTGGCAGTTTCTAATACATATTCTGATCTACCTGTCTGATTTTTCCTTTACTTACAGAAATCTTCAAAAATGAAAAACATCAAAAATACCAAGCAGTGATGGAATCCACTTGGGAAGTGAACTTAAACGTTGAGGTATAATGGAAGTCTAGGCTTCCAGCTGAGAGATTATCAACTGCTCCCCAGTGGACTCCAGGAGGACCCAGACTGACCAGTGCCAAGGAGAAAACCATTTCAAAGATTTTAATAGATAAAAACAAAGAAAATCCATGACATGGAGCTCTCATTGTGTATTCTTTTGCTCCAAAATCTGTCTGTATTTCTTCATAGTTAGGTTATATTCATTTAATGTGCACAGTTTTGTGACTCTTTTTGTCACAACTTGAGTAGTTAAAAATAATTTTATACTTTAGTTTCTAAGCAAAATCAATCTAAGATTAGATGAATGCTTATCAAATATTTTTATTTTGGTTCTAGAATTCACTTTCCCAGTTGCCAACTGTCATTGTCATTCTTGTTAAAACTAATTTGAGGAAAAATACTTGTGTCTGAGAGTGATTTAAAATACCCATGTTTCTTATCTGATTCCCTGAGAACTGTAGAAATGGATATGACTTCACATTTTCTGTTTGTTTCATAAATACATTGTAAATAGATGTGTTCAATTCTTGTCAGCCAAAGCCTTCTGAATTATAGAAATTCTCCCTATTTCTTCTGTCCTCTAAAACTCAGATTTTATGACTGAAAGTTTTGATTATATATCTTATTATTTTATGTACTGTAATTCACTTGAATATTTATTAGACTTGTAGGAAAATGTTTAATCATAATATTTGATGGAAAGTAAAGGGAAGAGAATTGTAAAAAGAGGTAATAAATTTGGTTGACTAAAGGCAAAGTGATTCTTGATTAGTGAATATTATGATAACACTTATATTTGTGCAACCTGTAAAAATCCCTTTAAGAGAAATCACATTTTCATAATTTATCATATTATCTATTAAGTAAACAGCAACAATATTTCTTGCTTCTCATAAAATTAAGAAACAGCACTTATCTGGTTTAAATTACATAGAAATTTAACATCAAGAATTAGACTTTGTCCATACATCAGAGCCTTCACAAAAACTGACTTAGATCTCATAATTATTTTAAATTACATGGAGAACTTGTGTGATGATTTAGAGCTAAAGAATTTCTTTCTGAAGACAGTCAATCATGGAATAACTTTTAAGTACAAAACATAGTTACAGATCTCTCATATAATGTTTATATGCTGATTTTGTTTACTTTCCTTTATGTTATGTCCATTTCTTGTTAAGGAACCATAAATCCTAATTTATACTACCTTAACAATTGTCAGAAATTTGGTTGTAGTAATATTTGTTATCTACAATTTGTGAAATTTTATGAGATGGTTTCCCTTTTCTCTGTTTTCCTTTGTTCGTGTACACTAGGACAAGAATTTCTCCAAATTTATGTCCCCACATTTGATTTTCAAAAACCACAGAGAATCCTAACTCAACCCAAAAACTTTAGAAAACTGCATCATAGGTGCTTTTGGGCTCATGGAATTTTTTGTTTTTAAATAAAAGTGAATACTTAGTATTTTTAATTAAACCAAAGAAACCAATTTGTACTTTGGATGAGTATAATTTTCTGATTAAAATATCAAGACAGTGTATTTCTTTGATTGTAAATCAAGGACTTTAGTTGAAAACAGTGTATAACATTTCTAACATAGTGTAACTCCTTTTATTTACTGTAGTTCCAATTTTCTTGATAACAAAAGTACAATAAGGTTCATGTTCACCTGGGAAAGGTTTTGGAAAGTTGAAAACGAATTTCCTAATTTTCTCTTGTTTGTGTTCTCTGCCATGTATAACTGTGAAATAACGAATCTTTTAGGACAATTAAGTTCAAGTGATCTTTAACTAGAATTTAACTCAATTTTTCATGACTAAGGATAAAGTTGCTTAAGAGGGAGATTTTTATGCCCTCTGTGCCTCCTGCAGACCTACAATTTTGAGTTCAGTCGAAATGACCAAATTCAGAGAGTGGCCATGCTACATAGTTAGGTGCCAAGATCGATTCACAGTGCTGCTGTTAATCAATAGAGCTGCCCTCTTCTTCACCCAGTCCAGCAGCTTTGAAAAGGAGAGTGGAACGGAAGTGAGATGTAGAGAATGATGTGCTTCTTTGCGATGGGCTGGCTAAACTCTCCACCCCAGGACCTTACTGTGAAAGCTCCTCTCAGATCGAAGTTGACAGTTAATGTGACTTGCAGATGTGCAGCCCGGTTACTTCTAAATGGGAGAGAACATGTAAGGTTTGTGGGAAGGAAGACTCTTTGCCTCTGCTGCCTGGAATGGAGTTTGTGTTACTGTTTCAGGCTCCTCCATGCTTGATTCTGCCTAACACGTAACATAGACTCTGTATGTCTAGTATATTTTCTGTCAAGGATTTTTTCTTATTTTATGCAGGGGGCTTGGATAATTATGGCTATGCCTGGTGTGTATTTGGTTTCGAATATGTATTTGCGAATTAAATGATGAAAATTAAGAATATGAGTGTTCAGGCCAGGCTGCGTAGGCCTGAATTCTGAGTCTTCTTACTATCTGGTTGCCTTAAGGGAATTTTTCAGCCTCTTTTTGCATCAAATTCCTTAATATGTAAGGCAGGTATTAAAGTAGAGTTTACATTGTAGTTACATTATGAGAAATGTATGAATACATGTATAGAAATTGCATAGCTTTGCAAGGATAAAATCTTCATTAAATTTATCTGTTATAACTAATTTTTAAATTAATTACTTAAATAATTGCATTTACCTCTTATAATTTTATGAAAAAGACAAACATATATACATGTATCTCCCTACCTCATAAGTGAAATGTTAATAATCTTATTTTGGGGAACCTGCATCTTTTTTTCCATTGAGGTTTTTTTTCCTCTCTCACTTCCAATCATGTGTGATAACAAATACTTATCCAATCCTTGTCTTGATGACGTCCCCTAGTAGCAAAGGCTAATGTGGAGACTTCCATTCATAGCTTATTGGAAGAGTGTTCTTAGGAGAAATCTGTGTGAAAATCAAAAGAAATAACACAGGATTCGAGAAAAGTTAGACAACCCAGTTCCGTGAGGAGCCCAACTGCGTCTTCCCAGTCCGATCCCTAGCTCCTCTGCATTCCTTACTGGTTCTTCAGCTGGACTTACACACAACTGTTTGAACTCCAGCTTCTCTGATAGGACTGCTGGATCCCAGGAGCGAACCCCTCTGCTCTTCTGCCCCTGTGTTAGGTTGTGTCATTTTGTCTGAGGTAATGTTGCACAGGATCTCATGGGCAAAGAACAGAAATTCTGTGAGCCCTCCAATGTGGAGCCAGCAGAGGCTCGGTAGATAGGAAAGGTAAACTATACCAGGATATGTGTCAGTTCCAATAAACTTTTCTTGATGGAAGGAATCCAATGTAGCGAGCTGTTACCAAATGACTTGGCAATCTCTTCGTTTTAGTCAGGATTTGCAAGAATAACAATTTAATGGAGCACGCATAATTTATAGAATTATTTTAGGATAGTTATCCGAAGAGTCAAATACGAAAAAAAAAGATTACAGGAAATCTACACATTAGGACCCAAAGAATCCTCCTGAAGGCCTGGATTCCACAGGAGTGTCCTGTATGAGTCCAGCTGAAGACCTAGGACCTATGTTAATGCCTCCCATGAGTCCATCTGGAGGCCTAGAGCCCATGACAATGATTCGTGCAAGCCTATCTCATGGATCTACACTGGGAAGGCCCACAGGTCGGCATTGGAAGCTAGCAAACTTGTGCCAGCAGGATCAACGGTCTGTGCCCAGAAGCAAAGCTCAAAGTAAGGACCAGTGTTCCCTGGAAAGGTATCACAGCCATCCTCAGTGACAATGAGGTCCCGAGTTCCTCAAATGATGAGAATAACCAAGATCATATCAGGAAAGCCAGCATGACAAACTTCTCCAGAACTAACAGTACCAGGAGAACCTTCTCCTCTTCTCCTTTCTATGTTGTTGACAATTCTCAGGTGGGCTGTCCACACAGCACCACACTAAGTCAGTTTACCTTTAGTGTTACAGTTTGACCACCAGTGGTCAACACTCTTCAAAAGAAGATGTTGCAGCAGGGAGACAGTGGTTAACACCGGGTTTTGTGATAGCCAGTTTAACACCAACTAGTACAAGGGCCAGATCGGTCTTCATGAGAAAGAATTCACACTATTTGCCTTGGACTCATCTGGATATCTCGCACTACAGTTGTTCTGCTCATGAGTCCGATCCTGGGTGACTAAGAGCAGAAGCTGGCCAGTATCTGTAGACTGAGTCTTGCTGTTTAATTGACCACAGAGTGTTTCTCTGCTGCGAATGTTCTCTGAGACATGTGAGCATACTATATGAAAATTTCACACTTTCTGTTCACTTTTCCAGAATTACCTCCTCTTCTCCAGATATCTTTATCTTTCATCTGTCCCATTCTAGGTATCTGATTTGGAAGCCACTTGCCGAACAGTGTGTGTGTGTATTCTCCCTCCTGGCCATTTTCCTGTGCATGTGAAGTGCACACCTAGGTACACCCCCTGATGCTGTGGGAGGATTTCTCTGCACCACTGTTCTTCAGGCCCACCATTGAGAAGGGCTGTCATGCAGTAGTGATCTGTTTCAGGCCTCTAGTAACGCCCCAAGTTGACTCATCCATGAATCAATCTAGTTTACTTACTGGCTGTGTAAAGAGAAGCTCACCTTGGGCTTCATTAACATAAACTTGGGAAAGTAGACATGGTTGGTGACTTTGGGATCTGCACCACTTGTTCACACCGTTCACAGAATCATCTGTGTCTGCTCCACTGCAGCCCCGAATGTGGTGCTTCTATCTTACTCCACCCCTGATTCTCACTCATGGGACTGAGAGAGATGGTGAGGACCCAGTATCCCAGTGCCACATATTCAGTCTCTCCTAAGGACCACCAGCATGGCGACTGTGCTTTAAAATGATGCGCAGTCCTATGACAAAACTTTGTGAGCATGCTCTGGGGGCTGTGTACTAGTGCTTCCTTGAGGGATTATTAAAGGTTGTAGGCAGCACATATCATAGGTAACTTGTGAGTTTTCCAGAGAGCACAGCAGGAATACCATTTTGCTCTAACTGCAGATTTGACCTGCTGTACTACCCCTTCCTGTTCTGAGCCCTATAAAAATGTCACTTAGCATGTCACTTCCTGTGTGATTCAGAGCTGTATACTCCACTGAGGTCTGAACTCTTCTAGAACCCAAAATGGCCATGTAGAGCAGATCCTTCTAATGGAAAGAGGGGCAGGATACAAGCTATGGTCTAAGGTTGGTCTCCTCCCCAAATTAATAGATACCGATATCTAATAGCCAATGCAGTGATATTAATGGATGGACTCTAAAGCAAATGTAGGTCATGAGGACTCCACTGTGATTATTAGTGTTAGTATCCACATAAATGAAGCCAAAGGGAGCCCCTAGTCCCTTTATGCCATGTGCGGACTCAACAACAGATGCCATCTTTGAGCTGAGCAACCCTTGACCAGCATCCGAGCTCTAGCATCCCAGCTTCCAGAACTGTACTTTGCAGTTCTTTTGCATTGTTTATAAATTATTCAGACAAAGGCATTTGTATTATAGCAACTCAGCATGATCCCAGACTGCACGATAGCTTGTCTTGTATTTCGGTAGAGATACACTGACTGACATTCCCACATCATTGAAACCCTGAAAAGGTTGTTGGAATGGCAACATATTGAATCTTTGTCAGGTTTACCTAACTGTACTTGGATTGGATATATCCTCCCAGGGAATCCATCTTCCTTTACAATATGTTAAGATAATATCTTCCATATAGTAGACCAACATGATATTTCTAGGTGAACTCTGTGGTCACAAACAATCATCATCTTGGGATGAAATTGACACAGTCACTGCTTTGGATCCTTTCTTGTGGGTATTAGGAAGAACGCAGATTCCTTCCACATTCTCCAGATTAGAGATCACATGGGGCATGACAGGCTTTGCAAATCCGGTCTAGGGAAAAACACAGCAATTGCAACTGAGGTTACTGCCTGGGTAAATCCACTGCCAACTGCTGTTGTTATCATACAGACAGTTTTATTATATCGCTTCTTATAATTTGGCAGAGGAAAAACTGCTAAGTTAAGTGGAGGATGACAAAGGCCATCGCCCTTGAATTCTTTATATCTTGGAAGTAGCACCCTGATCAAGGCAACTCTGTCTACAGTAGGATGTGGTTTATGCTTCCTATCTTGGTCAGTTTTAAATCAAGGTAATCTGGGGGAACTTTATGCCATTTTTTTTTACTACAATGTAGTAAAAATGAACATAAACACTAGAGATAACAAGTAGGATAATTTTAAAACCCTAAAGCCCAGATTAGAAACAGCAAAAAAAGTCGATGACGTAAATCTTCAGTTATCATCCAGCAGCTTACAATAAGGAAAGATAAAACATCAAAAATATAAGAGATGTTAGCTAACATTGATAGGAATGTAAGAACACATAAATTTTATTTAATTAGTGTTAGAGTGGATGGAGTTGAAAGAGAAATGGGAGGCAGAGGAGAGGCCGTATTCAAAGGAGGACTTATGAGAGTTCATAAAGCTGACCATCAGACTTAGGAAACATAAGATATTTTAAGAAGGACTTAGAAAAGTAATTTTCCAATAAGCCATACTGTCATGGTTTATGTCTATGACCCCAGGCCTCATGAGTTTGCATTGTGCATTTGTGATTGGTTCATTGTCTAGTGCTTGGATTGATGGTGTCAGTGCTCCACCCACAAAGGGGTGGAGCCAGATGTGATGTAATGGCAGGAAGAAGGTGTGTCTTGCTCTTTGCTGGTTCCTGCTTGCTGTTTGCAGCAGCATGCCCACCTGCCTGGGAGCCAACTGAGTGTAGACTGAAACCTCCAAAAACTGTAAGAAATAAACCTTTCCTTTCCCAACTTGGGCTTCAGGTATTTTGTCTCAAGCGATGAGTAAAAAGTAACTAAGGCACATACCATAGGGAAATTTCAGAATATACATACAAGAATACATACTGGGCATTGATTGGACAGGCAATAGGATTTTCTAAGCTCAAAACAAAAGTTGGAAGGTGAGAGATGGAGGAAAACTTTTCAAGCAGGAAAAGTGAATTGGAAAGAGTAAATAAGTTCTAAAATGTACAACAGATATTGTGAAATGGGAAGAAATTGCTCAGAAGGAAAAAGGAACTAGGATGGGTGAAAGAGGAAAGGACATAGGGAAAGGGGGAAAAACGCAAGTCAGTTATACAATGAGTGTCTCTTAGTTCGTTAAGAAGGAAGGTCTGTGCTAATATCGGGTGGAGAAATCTTTATGCCCATATCTCGTACCCTGAGCTACTATTTTAAAAATAGCAATGTACAATGTATTAACCATTGTTACTCTCTTATTACTTTGTTATAAAATTTTGTTTGACCTTTTTTCCATGAGATAAAAAAGAATGAATCCAATTAAGTAATTCTCAACAATAAAAGCAAGAAAATAAAGATTTTTGTTAGTATGCAGTTACAGTACGCACGGATGACCACAGTGGGGAGCCCTGGCCCTGGTGCACACCTCATCTGAGTGCTGTTTCCATCCTCTTCCTCTTCCCTCCTCTCCTCCTTCCATCTCTTGGCCCCTTTCACTGTTGCTAAGGATCGAGCTCCCTGTTTGCTATTATATTTTATTTTGCTCTTTAATGTATTTATTTATATTCTGGATTTTTCATATAAAAGAAACCATGTGATATATAAACTTGTGTCTCTGATTTACTTTACTCAACATTATGGTCTCAAGCTGTATCTATTTTCCTACAAATGACTTGTATTTATTCTTCCTTAGGGGACAGTAGTACTCCATTGTGGGTAAATACCACATCTTCTTCATCCATTCATCCGTTGATGGGCAAATGAGCTGTTTCTGAAATTTAGCTACTGAGTTGTGCTGCTATAAACATGGGTATGCTTGTGTCACTGATATTTTTATATATTAACAGATGATCAAAAGTTAGTTTTAGTTATTTGCATTCTTAATACAGGATGTGCTTTTTAAGAGATGTACTATAGAAAAGAAAATAAATACAGAAAATGATTTTTAATCTTTTATCAAGAAGAAATGTTGTTAAAAGAGACCTTGCACAATGTGAGAAGGTATTTGCAAAAATAAATGTTTAAAGGATTCTATTTAATATAAGTAGGGAAAGACTTCTGTGAGTCACTAAGTAAAGCACATGAGGTTAATGCTGACATGGGTTAAAGATCTCCAGCAGACACTTCACAAATGAGATCGAGATTATCCAAGCAATGATAATAAACATGAAAAGGTGCTTGAAATCACAGGCAGTCTTTAGGAAAATACACACTAAAATCACAATGAGGTGTATCATCACAAATTCAGTAGGTAAGTTTTTTTTTTTAAAAAAAGTGACAGAAATGGGGTTTTGAAGAAAGTACACAACAGCTGGGGCTCTCACTAGCTACTGAGGGGGGTTAAATTACTTCATCTTCTGAGAGAAAACAACAATATTTTCAACAGTTAAGCATGTACCTATCTTATGATCCAAAACTTTCTCTTGGTGTATGTCTAACAAAACTGAATGACTTTACCTACCAATATGTACAAATATGTCCAAGGGCCCTTTTTAAAAAATAGCTGCATACTGGAAACAACTGGTGCCCCTGAAGTTTAGAACACAAATATTTGTAGGGGAATCCCACAATGCAAAATAAGGCGGCCTTAAAGAAGGATAAAGCTCAGACACATGCAACAACACAAATGCATTTCAAACTCCTGTGGTTGAATGACAGAGTCAGATATGAAAACTATCATATGGTGTATGAACACATTTATAAGTGTTCTAAGAACAGGTGACATCGTTCTGTAGCAATAGAAGGGAGAAGGCTGTCTGCCTTCGGCTTGGTAGTGATTAGAAGGGCTTATTACAGATTACTGGGATGTCAGAAATAGTCTCTGTATTAATCTCTACTGCAGTTGTAGGGACTGCAGAGTTGCAGTTGTAGAGTTGTGCGCATAGATTTTAATTGATTAAGATTTACCTTTCAGAATTGTGCAATTTACTGCACAATGTGCGGTAATGCAAAGGGAAAATTAGACACAAATTTCAAAATAGTACCAAGCCCTTGAGCAAAGGTTCAGGGGAGTTTGAAAATGAAAGTCTAAGTATATCTGTGTCTTGTACATGGGAAATATTTTATAATAGGTGGAGAAAAAATAGCATAAGGAAGACTTTGTTGTTTCTTTAGGCCAATAGAGGTGGCGGATATTCAGCAAAGTTCCTTAAAATATTTATTAGAATTCCCTGTATGCACACTATTTATATCTAATATTCTCAGTCTTCTACTTTTGCTCTCTTCCTGGGATGAATTTTTCCTTTGAGATGATGTCATAAATATTTTCTTTCATTTGTCTCACATAGATAATAAAAGATAAGAAGCACATTTTCTTCCACTTGTTTCTTAAAATGCCCCAAATCATTTTGTTGAAAATAAATTCTTTCTACATTGTATGTGAAATGCTTATCTTCTTCAGTGTTCAAACGTAAAGGCTAAACCCTTTATTCTGTATTATTCAAGTACTTAAAGTATTTACTGTGTATTATAGTAACACTTTTTGAGATATAACCCTGACTTTGAATTTTTTGTTTTTCTACATTCTGAAGAAACTGCAAACTAAGGTTGAATATTTGCATTGTACAGATACACATAAAGATATATTCCTAAGCTAGATATTAGCAATGAAAAACTTACAAAAATATTTATATATGCTCATATTCTTGACTAGACTGATCATATACTATCGGAAGAAACATGATATATGATTGCCTTCTCATTACATGGAAATAACAAAGTTTTTGTAGATTATTGACTTATAACTTTAAAAGTATTACCACATAGAAAATTACCTACATAGGTTTCTCATTTAGATTGTCAAAAATTAAAAAGCAAATAAAACATCATGCCTTACAACAAATAGTTCTCTCTTATGTAAATGGGAATAAGATCTTGTATTTTATTTTATGTTACTTTTGGTGATTTTCATTACTGTGATTGTTGTTGAATAACCTAATTATTTAGTTTTGGGATGTGTGTGTGTGTGTGAGTGTGTGTGTGTATGTGTGTGTGTGTGTGTGTGAGTGAGTGTGTGTGTGTGTGTGTGTGTGTGTGTGTGTAGAAAGATGTTCAGTTATCCCTTGATATCCACAGGGAACTTGTTTCAGCTATCCCAGGGAATGCTAAAACCAATGAATGCTAAAATCTCTTAGAGAAAATAATGTAATATTTGAAAATAACCTCTGCAGTTCCTCTCCTATACTTTGAAAATGTTTATAAACTGCTTGTAATACTTGCGAATTTGCTATTTGAATACAGTATGAATGCTGTTTAAGTAATGATTTCATTGTGTTTTAGAGAACAATGACAATAAGAAGACTATGTGCTAATACAGATGTAATTCTTTAAAAAACAGGTTTTAATCTGAGGTGGGTTGGATCAACTCGTGGTACCCAAATATAGACAGACAAATTTTACTGAAAACTGTGCCTTTTTCTCACAAGAAAGTTTTGGAGAGGTGAAATATTTAGCCTGAGTTTATAAATAGATGGACAGGTCTGTTCAAAACTCAAGTCAGACACTTAACCCATGGAAATTAGATTCAAGATACATTTTAAATTAATCAGTAAATGAGGGACAGTGGAGAACAAATAATAATTTAAAATATTGTCTTCAGATTTCCCAAAGATGTTAGTACTGGGGATTTAAAGCAAAGAAATCAGAATTTCAGGGAATATCTAAGGAATTATCCACATCATAGATTTTTCTCATTAGATATTTATTTCTAGACTTATTGACAGATAAACTGACAAATTTATATGTATTTTAGGCATGTAAGATTAACACAACCAAAGTAAGGTGCACAGCCGTTATCTTTTCTGTTTGTGAAGAGAACAACTAAGATTTACTCTTATGCAAATTTCAATGTCCAATACACTATTATTAAATATAATTATCATGGTCTGTATTAGCTCTCCAGCCTTACTCATGTTATAACTGAAATGTTATGCTCTCCAATCAAATTCCCCTATTTAGCTCAAATTTCTATTCTCTGCTGTTTGATTTCTTTAGATTTCACACTTAAATAAGATCACACAGTGTTTGTCTTTTGTACCTTTTGATGTGTCTCACTTACCATGGCTTCCAGGTCATCCATGTTGTCATAAATGGTAATATTTCTATATTTTTAGCACTAAATAGTGTTTCTCTGTGTGTCTGTCTGTCTGTCAACAAATGCTTATGTTGATTCTACATGTTGGCTACTGTGAATAATACCACAATTAATAAAGTCATGCAGACATCTCTTTAAAGATATTGAAGAGGGAGCTTTCTAGACAGAATACAAAAGTCTATGTTTCATTTTCTTGAGTATTGATTTATTTGGAATAATTTATAAATATGAAGAAAGTGGAGAGACTGGGTTATACAAAAACTTAACATTTTGGTTTTTCTATTTATATGCATCCTCTATGAGATTTACTCCTGTGATTAATTCTTCAGGTAACAGCAGTAAAATAACAACTGTGGAGACACAGTTATAAAATTATTTTGCAAGATGTTAAAAAACTGTACAAGTTGAGAGCTCACAAAATGAAGATAAACTTCAAAATTTATAACTTAGTATGCAAATTTCTCTCCCTTTCTGGGACCTGACTGAAGAGTTCTGTTTGGGAGGAACTTCGTGTCTTTTCAGTCACAAAGGATGTAGGATGTAATGACTTTGAAATGTTACTACAACATGAGAGAAGAGATAGCAACACTTTACCAAAGAGAGGGAATTATTACCCCTTGACCACATGTGATTAAATCAAGGATAGAATTTATAACAGGAGAGGAAAAACTAAAAAATATATTTCAGCCAAAAAAGAGTAACTTTCCTTGTATATTTCTGTAATATACCGAAACTTTATTGTAACTCCTTGTACAACTGATGTGATTGAAGAGAGAACAACATCCTATTCTCTCTCCCTAAAAGGTAGCGACATTGGCCTTTTTAATCCTTTAGCAATGTGAACCAAGACATGTATGACATAGTTTGTAGGTTCAAGAATTAATACTACAAAAATCTGGAGTCAGTTTACATACTCTGTTTTCCATTTCAAACATAAGAGTTTTAATAATAACCCAGTTATGGTTACAAATTACTGCACACTGCTTAATACAAGGTTTTGTCTTTCAACAATAGGTCTTCAAAGATGACCTGAAGATTCCAATAATTAGATTCCTGGTAATAATAAATAAATTCAGGAGCTGTTTATAAGTTTCTCTGAAATTTATAATCATTTCCTTACCTAATTATTTCATTACCTAATTTTGATAATGTAAAATTATTAATTGGCAAATTGTATAGAACAATTTTAGCTGTGAAATGTCAGATAATAATATATCAAACATGGGGCTGGGGATTTAGCTCAGCAGCATAAGCACCTGCTTGCAAGCAGGCAGTTGAGTTCTATCCCTGGTACCGATAAAAAGGAAAAAGACAAAAAAAAAATCAAACATGAACTAAATTAGGGTGTTAAATATAGTTAAAATACTTAGTTTCACAATTTTGAAAATTACTGTTTCTCAATGATTAATGTTTTATATCTTTATTTCATTGCATATTTCAGAATAAATTGAGGAGGGAATTCAGTTAAAATCGTTAACCTGGTCATCTATTTAACTAATATGTATGGAGAAATTATTTCCCAGGCACTGTGCTAGCAGCTAGTAGATTAATAATGAACAAAACCAACACCCTACCTGATGGAATGGGAGAGAGAAATGATAAAATACACAAGTACAATATACAGTAGGTTGGATAGCCGTCTTTTGCAAGGAGAAAAAGCAACCCAGGGAAGGCGCTCTTAAAGCATCAGCATTAATTCAGTGTGAGGGTGAATGTCAGTGAAGTGTCATGGGAGTGGGAGGACAGATCACAGGGGAAAGGCCACCAACACAGTGACACCAGCAAGTGTGAGAGCCCCGAAGCTGAAACACAAGTGGCAGGTTCAGGGATGACCAGGAGGCTGCTTAATTGCAAGGATGTTGGGAAGACAGCCAGGACAGAAGGTCAGAAACGTGAAGTCCAACCAGACAACAGAGAGTCCCTGTGGTAACATGAAGAATCCTAGCTTCCCATTCGAATGAGACAGGAATCCCTGGAGCATTGGAAGCAAGAACCCATAATTCCCATCGCACCCCACGGGACCACCGTGGCTGTCGTGTGAGAGTAGATGGATGTGATGAAGAGCAGAAGCGATGATCAAGACAGAGATGGCAGCTGCTGGGAGGCAGTTAGTTAAGAATCTAATTCTGTGTGTACTTCGGAGGGGTAGAGCTATGGCAGTTGGAGGAAGGAATAGATATGAGAGGACACAGGAATTTAAAGTATTACATGCACAAACACTCACGTGGAATCACACATTTTCGGCTGAGTTATGTCTCTCCCAAATTATACATTGAGATTTTCACATCCGGTACTTTAGAATCTGACTTTATTGAAATAAGATCATTAACGCAAAAGAAGGTCATATGGGCAGGCTCTGATGAAATACGGCTGGTGTCTTTATTTTATTTATTTCTGTATTTACTGTGTTTACTGTGGTACAGGTCCCGTGCACAGCAGGCCAGCACTCAGAAACCAAGCTCTGCCCTCAGCCATGAACCGTGTCCCTATAATAAGAGGGAAATTGACATAGATATGAATATATACAGGCAAAAGACCACATAAAGATGGAGGAAGCAAGCCATTCACAAGGCAGGGAGAGAGCCTCAAAAGAAATCATTCCTTTTCTCAGCTTTCTTCCCTCCAGAGCTGTGAGAAATGTAAATTTGCTTTGGTTAATTCTCCAAGCCAGTGGTAACCTGCTATGGCAGCTATGAGAAACCAATTCAGATCTGACAGTAAAAGTGAAGAGCTGCTGTAACAAGCAAGCTGATGAGTGAAAGTTACTTTGGTAACAGTAAAGGCTGAGAGGACTCTGAGACCATGTTAGTAAAAAAGCCCAGAATCCCTGACGAGACTATCGGGAGAAGCATGGATGTTAAGACTGCGCACTGGGAGGCCTCAGAGGGAAATGAGGACCGTGTTTTTGCGTACTGGAGATAGGTAGCCCTTTTTACAAACTGACAGCTCGGGTGACGTGTGCTTCAATATCTGGTGAAAATTAAGACTTGTAAGTGATGAACATGGATACTGAACAGAGGTGACTTCTAAGCAGAATATTGGAATTGGGACCAGGTTTCCCTTGTGTCTTATAGTGACTTGAAAGATGAGAGATGGAACAGAAGCCAAAACGTGATGTCAGGAAAGTGAGCAGCTCAGCGGAGACCACTTAATGTGCCAACGTTGCATCTGCTTCTGTCTCCCCTGATTCTTGCATGGGGAGGATGCGTTTGCCCATCGCCATGAGGAGTCCTTACAGGGATGCCTTCCTATCTATCTTCTAATACTTCTCACAGCTGTCTACTGCTCCTCATCCCTTTCCTATCTGCACGTAGACTTCTCTTGCTAGCTGTCCCCAGCTTTCATTGCATCTTAACGGGCTAAGGAGGAACAGAGCTCAGACACCTCCTCTGTGCACTCGAGAGTCTCTCTCAGCAAACACCCCCATTCCTCCTCCCCTCCAGCTCCATGGCACACACCCACAGACACGTGAACACCTCTCAGTACATACTGCAGGATTTTCATCAACTTCCTGCTCTTCAGACTGTTTGCTTCAACCGTCTTTGTCTCCAGACATAGCAGAGGGGTACAATAAGTGATTTTGAACGAATGAATATCTAATGCTTCATAAATGAAACTTAGTTTGCCACCACTATTTCAGATTTGTATCTCAAGCTTTATCTTTAAAATGGAAGTTTGATACTTGTGCTGTGCATTTGTAAGTATTGTGCATTTGTGCTTTCCATGCTCAGTGCAGCAAAATTGCCTTCAAAACAGGCGTGGGGCAAGACTGAAGAAGGCAGCACTTCCCTGCCTTGCTCTCCAGAGCCACAATGCCAGCGGAATCGCAGAATGTGTGAAATGAAAGGCTTTCTTTCTGGATGATTAAAAGTCAGACTTGATCACCTTTCACAATATGTAACCCCAGATCCATTTTTCTCATGGTTTGCAGAACAGTGACAATACTAAAAATCTATAGGCATCATATTTAAATCTTTTTGACCAGAATAAAAATTTAGTGTTTATGTTCAGTTGATAAAACATGAGAATGTGAAGTTGGACATCACATTAGATTGAATTAAGATCCACCTTTGTGTGATCATGGAGTGTGAGTCCTCCACTTTTTTATCAGTAGAATGGGGGACAAAGCCATCTGCCTCCAGAATGGTCTTAAGGGTGATGAATTGTGATGGATGCCATGAATTAACTGCGACACCTGGAGCTTACACTGTGCATCATTATTACCAAGCACTTTCTTCCCCTGCACCTCCTTATTTTTAGCATGTGGTCCTGTGTGCATTTTCAATATCAGTAAGATTTGTTGTTAGATATGAAGTAAATGAACTTTCAGAGCACTTACAAAATGCTAGTGCAAATCACCTCTCAATAGATTTTAGTTGATATTCATCTTTTGCTTGTTTTTTTGTAGATTGGTCATGAAGAGTATAAATCTTTAGATTTCCGTTTTTGGCAATCAAATAATTATTAGCTACGACTATTTATTAGCATGCGAGTGAACTTCCCCTATAAGATTATGTATATTCAAAGTTTGAAAACTACTGTGCTAAGAAGTCAGTTTCAAACAACGAAGAAAAACAACAATGGTTCAAAATCCATGCCAACTCTCTCAGTTGAAATAATGGAAAGTTGGGGCCAAGGATTTATTTATTTATTTATTTATTTTAATTTTATTTAAGGAGAAAAAAAAAGCAGAGAAAGGGTACAAGTTATACAGATTTACAGAAAAAAAATGCGCAGTAGGAAATCACTAGTTAATGGATTACATATTGTCATCTTAGAAATAATTTTTCAAGTCACAAAATTAAAGCTTATAAAGTGGACATTCCAACAATGATACTGCAAACAGTTCTGTTCAATGATCCAATAAAATTCTGTGATATCATTTTCTATCTTATACACTTAAATATACATGCAGTTATATAGTTTAGAGCACTTTCTTTTCCTCTCTTTTGTACAGTGACTATTACACATTTTGGGTTTCATTGCTCCCACGGTTCTTATTACTTTTTTGGAAGAGAGTAAAACCAAATGTGACATAACAGAACAGAATTGGTCAAATCAAGAGGGTGGACATAATAGATAATGTAAAAACATAGTACAAGGTGATCAACAATGGTTACCATAATGCCTCCCGCTATCTCTAATAGAATTGCCTATATCATTAGTTATAATAAAATTGAACAAAACAGTAAAGAACAAAACCGACAAAACCAAAACATTGGAGGCATTGTAGGTCTTCAAAAGTAGATAAAAGTCAACGAGAATGGGCGTTATAATGAATCTCATTATCTTCACAGCTGATGCCTAAACTTTCGAACCTGATACTATCCAGCAAAACAGAATAGGGGAACATCAGTCAAAAACAAGCGGGTGAGAGTAATACAAGGCTTTAAATCGAGATAATGGAAAGTCAAAGTGGGTTACTATAATATATCCTGCTATTTTTTTCTTTTAATTAAAAGGATAAAAATAAAAAAGTAAATAATGGAGTGGAGATTGAGATAAAAGAGGGCATAACAGTGAAACAGCGCAGATCAAAACATAACCATTTAAGCAGAATAGTGTTTCACCACCAGATAATCCTGACCTAAAAGTAGTTACCATATTGTCTCTTTCCTTGAAATCCTTGAGTACAACTTCGTATACTGTAGCATTAAGTATATCAAAACAATGTAAAACCATTTAAGAGAATGACAGCATTATAGAGTATTTAGAATCGACTAACAGAAAATGAACAATGGTTTCTGTATAATCTCCTTGTCTTTAAAAGGTTTTTGCTTATACTATCGTACATAATAAAATCCAATAAGATACAACCTATTTAGACTATTGGAGACAGAACAACAAAAGCTAGATGAGACTTCAAAACAAGATGATACTAAATCAGTATTACCTATTAAGATGTCATTTTCTCCAAAATAGCTGTTCCTATCATCCAATCTTCTCTGCCTCATTTCTGTTGAGCTCTTTTCCTGTCAGTAGCTGTCAGTTTGTCTTCTTCATTTTGTTCTTTGCTCCATTCGTTGTGGCCTCCCCGCCACTATTTCTGGATTCTTTGTATTTTTCTCTTTTTAGAATATCCTGCAGTACTCTCTGTAGAGTTGAATTGGTGGTTGCAAATTCCCCCAGTTCCTCTTTATCCTGGAAGCACCTTGTTTTTCCATCAATTTCCAGGGACAGTTGTGCAGGATATCTCAATCTTGGCTGGAGATTATTATCTTTCAAAGCTTGAATTATTTCCCCCCCACGCTCTTCGTGATTTGATGGTTTGTGCAGAGAAATCTGCTGTAATTCTGATGGGTGTTCCCTTGTAAGTGGTCTGTTTCTTGTCTCTGACAGCTTTTAATATTCTGTTCTTGTATTGAATTTCTGGAATTTTTATTATTATATGCCTGGGTGTTGCTCTGTTTGGGTTGTAGTTAGCTGGGGTCCTGTATGCCTCATACATCTGAGTATCTTTACCTTTTGCTAAATTAGGAAAATTCTCCTGGATTATTTCTGTGAGTAGCTTTTGTAGTTCATTTCTTTGTGTCCCTGCTTCTTCTTTTATGTTCTTAATCCTTAAGTTATGGATCCTCTTATCATCTTCTTGTCTTTGTATTATTGCTGTTTGTTTCTTTGTTATTTTTAAGAAGTTTTTCATTTCATTCTCCCATATTACAAATCTGCCCTCCAGTTCAGCTAGTCTGTCCTTAGTTTCTTTCAAGCTGTTATGCCAGTCTTCGATAGACTTCTTATTTTCTTGATAGTCCCTTTGAACCTGCTTCACGTATTCTATGCTTTCTCTGTTTTCTCCATCAAACAATTCTCCCCTCTTTTTCTGTTCTTCCATTCCACCATCTGTTTTTTCTTGGGTGGGGCTTAGCATTTCTCTAACTATTCTGCATACTTCTAGCTTCAGGTCATTGATAACCTCATTCCTGAACTGATCTATGAGGCTCTCTATATGGCGCTTTATGTCTATTGGTGCGGTGTCTGCTATTGCCTGTTTCTCAGAATTGGGGGCCGAGGAGCCTTTCTTGTTGCTGCCTCTTCCCATATTCTCTGTTCCTTATATATGTAAGCTTATATAGGAGACCCAGCTTCTCTCCCTGTCAGCCACAGCCTGATGGAATTGCGCTGGTTAGGTGTTCCCGCCCACCGCAGCGCACCAGGGAGTTACGGACCAGGCAGCCTACGTGGGGCCTGCCCCTCCCGGCCACCGTCAGGCTCTGGGATCTGGGTTGGGCTAGCCTACTGGGTCCACCAGCAGTGTCACGTAGGCTAGGCACTTTTCACCAATCCCGCCTGAGAGGGGGATGTGTGGCTGGAATTGCCACTGCGCCCTGCTCCCACAGGACTGCCTGGGCCCAGAATGTCCTCCGCTGGAGTCAAACTGTGGTAGAGTGTCAGTTTCTCTCACTCACCTCACCACAAGTCAGTGCATGCCTCCCTGCCCGTCCTGTTTTCGACCCCATTCGCAGATTCCTGTTCTCAGAGCTTCCGCGCGTGTCTCTCCTTGCCGAGCCGATGTAGAGGCAGCTGCCGCGCGACGGGAAACCCAAATCACAGCTTCCAATGGCGCAGGCTCCAGTCTCCACACTAAGGCTTTTCTGTTCCTGTTTTAGCACCAGGACTGCATTCCAAGTTGGTTTCTCTCAGCCCAGTTCATTCCTGAGTCAGCCGAGCATATCTCCACCTGCTTTATGTCTCTTTACTCCGCACCCTTCCTGACTTCTGAGCCGAGCCTTTCAGAGAGCATCTGTAGTAGCTGTTATCTGTCCGCCATGTTCTCCCCAAGGGTGGGGACCAAGGATTTAGCTCAATGGCATAAGTGCCTGCCTGGCAAGTGCAAGGCCATAAGTTTGATTCCCAGTACTTCCCCCAAAATAATAATAATGGAAACTTATCAGTAAGATAACCTTAAAATGTCAAGATTTAAGATTAAAGTTGGCAAAGTCCTCTGTTCTGAGTGTAGCAAAAATCACAATAGAAGTAGCCAACTTTTAGGTACAGTCTTTTATTTATGTATATTCTTGCCTTTTTTAATTCAGTGCATCACTAACTAATCCGTTGCAGTTGACACTGAACAATACTGATGGCTATGGTGCTGGTGATGTTATCAATGGTGACAAGGCTTCTCTTGGTGCATTAAGAACAAGACCTTTGAAATCAGAAAAATTATTCAAGTTGTGGGCCTTTCTACACTCTAGTCATATGTGAGATTTCAATTACTTAATTCCTTATCAACCTTAGAATTTTTTACTTGTAAATGGAGTATAACAGTATACGTTCTGTTTTATTCTTCAGAGTTCTACTGAGGATCATTTGTGGGGAAACACAAAAAGAATTTGACATAAGAAAATAATTATAACAAGTGTTCAATATACCTCAACATAAATAATACAAATAACAGCAATAGCTAAACAAGTGTAATAACAATTACTGCGTGTTTGCCATTCTGTGCTTTCGTGAAGAGCAGATCAAAAGGGTAAAAGGGCACTAATTTACGCTGCAGATGCCCCCTCCCCACCTGGTGTGTGAGAATACACCAATCTCAGCAGGCACCATGTCCTTATTTCAAACTATTTTCATTAAGAAGCTAAGTGTTTCTTATATAAATTTTACTCAATATGCTAAGTTGTGCTGATAAGAAACTAAACACAAATGCAATTAATTGTTTATGTGTTGTCACCTTACATCTCAAACAGATTAAAATGCTTACTTTTAGTGTTCTGAGTTGTTTTATTTTCTTTTTTGTTTCTGCTTTAAAATGCCACCTAGGCTTCAGGCCTGTAAGCGAATTCCAGCAGTGGAAGGGAGAAGCTTCAATCATGGAAATGACCACTAGATGTTGCTAGTTGTCTGGTTTATAAATCTAAGCAGGTGTATTTCTCAAAAGGTTGCTTCTTCCTTCATCAATGGTTTTAGAACACAATATCTAATCTAAAGCTAGCTTCAGAGCAAAATTAGATCATATGAAAAGCTATAATATATAGCATCCAGGGTTTTAAAATATTCTTTTTTACCTTTAAGTCTCTTTTTCTTTATATTCTAAAAAACAGCCATCCAAAGCTAGAACATAATATTATTGTTGTAATTTTTAAATGTATAAGCCACCTCTTCCCAACACCTACTAATTCTGATATTTTTGCATAAGGCTAAAATAATTCAACTATACTGTAAGCATATTTGTTATGAAATAAACTGGGTCATTTTCAACCTTTCAATGTTCCTGTTTCTTCCATGACTAAACAACCTACAAGGGATGGAACAAAACACTAGGATTTCCAGGAGAGACTTCTTTCTTATATTCACAGTCTACACAGCTGGATAAGAAAAGCTCTGGTGAAGTAGTTAAAATTATACCTTCTGGTAGTCAGGCAAGCTTTCTGTGTGTTTAGCCTCTTTCTGTTGAAAAGTAATGATCCCCAGGAAAAGAGCAGAAAGGGTTCACAGTACCTCTAGGTTAATGGAAGAACATCTCACAGAGGCCTATTGGGTAAGGATCCCATGTAGATGACAGCAGATACATAGGGTCATAAAGATCCCTAAAGATTAATTGCTATAGCAAAAATACCAGACCAGATTGGAAAAGGAAGGCATGCTCCTATCTGTGAGGATGCATCATCATGATTTATATCTGTCGTTCAGCTTTTAAGTTTTCACCTATCCGTGCCATGTGATGAAAATGCATCAAAAGTTCTTAGCTGTAGAGCTAAGAGTTTTGTGAGGAAACTACACTCAAATTAGCAAAGCCACCTATGAAGACATCTTTGCCTCAGTAATAGTGACCCATGGTGACAGAGCCTCTGGATAAAAAGCTTTTCTCAGAGTTGTGAGAATAAGGATTGTAGTCCTCAAAGATAGCCCAGCAAACTGATTTGGTTTTTTCACTGTTCTTAATTTTCAAGAAAGATGATTAGGATGATCTACCCCTTGAATCAAGTGCATAAATTTACTCAGTAGAATATATACACTGTGAGATACAAGTAACTGCAACACTTATTCTCTGAAATGTGAAATCAGATTTTGATTTTAAATTTCATCAAATATTTCATTTTTGCCTGTAACAATACCCAGTGTTACTGCATATTAGATAATACCACTATCTGGAGACATAAATAAATAACGCTGTTAAAAATGCAGTTATAAAGCACTTAGGTTAAATTTCTGCAAGAATCTAGCAATCTTAAATAAAGCTCTTCCCCTGAGGTTAGGGAGAATTTACTTTATAAACCATCTTTGCAAAGAACATGCATATTCTCAAAAATCATTTTGGTGTGCTAAAATATCTTCTCAAAACTTAGCTTTTCCTACCCAAATGAAAAAGTAATAAATAAAAAACGTTAACATCAATGAATCTCTAGCATCAGCTCAGTTAACTAAGGCACGCAGTAAGACCTGTCCTTTAAAATGCGGAATCACAGCAGACTTCAGGCACAAACCCTGAAAGTCAGAAGAGTTTGGACTGAAGTACTTTAATCCCTAAGAGCAGATAACTCAACCAGCAAGGATAATCTTCAAAATAGATAGATAAATAATGTATTTCCATGAAAAAGAACAGCTCGAAAGATTTATGAATGCTACAGCAGGACTGGAGAAAATACTTAAGAACATTCCCAACAGATATAATGAAACTGACAGAGCTAAAAACACAGAGGAAATGAAACCTTCAAGTAAGGTAAATGATTAGCCAAACTCTCAGCAAGCAAAAAACAAAGAGTGCGCTGCATTCACCAAAAGATAAAGAAGGCGATGACTGTAAATTATCAATATAGTTCTCAGTGCTAATGGTCTCAACTCTCCAATTAAAAGACACAGAGTGGCAGAATGGATCAAAAACAGAATTCAACAATCTCTTGCATTTAAGAAACTCATATAATCCAAAAACTATTCATAGAGTAAAAATTAAAAGATGAAAAACAATACTTCATGCACCAGAATCCCCAAAACAAGCAAGGGTAGCAATTCTAACATCAGACATGGTACACATCAAGCTAAAACTGATTATAGGAGACAAAGAACATTAGTGCATTCTAGATAAAGGAACAGTGAACAAGAAGAGATAACACCGATAAATACATTCGCCTCAAATACTGGAGAGCCTAGTTTCATAAAAGAAAAATTGATGAATTTGAAGATTAAATAATTATTAATGCAAGCATAGTAGAGAATTTCAACATTCCACTTTCACAGAGACAGATCAACTAAACAAAAAAATCAATGAAAAATGTCAGAGCTGAACCATATCCATATAGATTTAACACACATCTACAGAGTATTCCCCGACTCCAAAACAGAGTAACATTATTTTCAGTAGCCCTCAGTATTTTTTCCAAAATAAATGACACTCTAGTCCATGAAACTGCCTTAAGTAAATACAAAAGAATTGAAATTACCTCATGCATGCTATTAGACCACTGCAGAGTGAAAATAGAAATCAACAACAGAAGAAACTTCAGAAAAGACAAAAGCTCCCAAAAGCTGTTTAATAACATAGTCTTCAACAACTAATGGGTTATAGAAGAAATTTAAAAATTTTTCTGAAAGTTAATGAAAATGACTGTACAACTCACTGAAATCTCTGGGACAAGATGAAAGCAGTCCCAAGAGGAATATTCATTGCAAGCAATGCTGATATGGGGAAAACAGAGAAAGCTCAAACAAATAACCTTTTGAGAAATTTTAAACACTTGAAAAACAACAACAAACCAACCCTAAACTGAAAGTAAACAGAGACATTATAAAGAAATTAAGAGATTAAAAATATAGTAAAAATGATCAATGAATCAAAGAACTGGTTCTTTGAAAAAATAAAATTCATAAACTCTAAGCTAGATTTACTAAGCAAAAGAGAGAAAAAGCTCACATCGATGCAATTATAAATGAAAAAGGTCAAATCACAACACTTTGTCAAAATCCATAAAATGGCTACTAACTGCTTTGAAAAGTTATATTCCAACAAATTAGCAAATTTTGAAAAAAAAATAGATTTCTAGATGCATACAAAGTGCCAATACTAACACCACAAAAACATAAATGTGCTTAACAACTCAATTACAACAATGAAATTGATAGTAATAGAGAATCTCCCAACTAAAAAAGCCCAGGTCCTGATAGAGTCACTTCTGATTTCTACAAAATCTTTAAGGTTGTTATACCATCCACACTCCTCAAGCTCTTTAAAGAAACTGAAAGGGTAAAATGTGTCCAAATTCACTTGTGGAAGCTAATATCACTGCTACCCCAAACCAGACAAAGAGTCAACTAAAAAAGAAAAACTATAGTGTAGGCGAAGTTCCTTAATGAACAAAGATGCAAAATCCTAAAAAAAGGTGTTATCAAACAGAATGCAGCACATCATCAAAAGATGATATATCATGATCGTAGGCTTGGTCCCACAAGTGCAAGGATGGTTGGACATATTTAAATTAATAAAGGCAATACATGGCATAAACAGAAGCAAGGTCCAAAACCATATGACTATATCAATAGACGCTGACAAGGCTTTCAACAAAATCTGACATTTCTTCATGATAAAAACCCTGAAGAAAACAAGTTTAGAAGGATCATACCTGCATATGATAAAAGCTACTATGACAAATCAAAGCCAGCATTATCATAAATGGGGGGAAATCCTAAAAGCATTTCCCTTAAAATCATGAATAAGACAAAGATGTCTATTATCACCACTTCTGTTCAACATACTACTTAAAAAATTAGCCAGAGCAATCAGGTAAGAGAAAAAATAAAAGGGATACATGCAGGAAACTCAAATCCAATCATCATTATCTGCAGATGATATGATGCACAACACAGGAGACCTGAAAAAATTTTAGCATTAATAGCCAACTTCAGTGATATAGCAGGATACAAGATCAAAACATGAACGTCATTAGCTTTTGGGTATACCAATAAAGAACTCAATGAGAAGAAAATTATGAAAAAAATCTCGATTCACAGTAGCTTCAAGAAAAATGAAATGCCTAGGTATTAATCTAACCAAAGAAGCAAAAACTTCTACCAAGAAACCTAAAGTAATAGCTTTTCTTCTCCATTCTGTTGACCCAGTATACAACATTTATTAATTCACAGATGTTGAATAATCCTGACAACTCTGGATGAATTACATTTGACAATGATGAGTAAGTTTCTAATGTGCCATGTCGTTTGCTGTGCTAGTATTCTGTGGGAAATTTTTGCTCCTATATGTACCAAAGACACCGGTCCATAGCCTTCACTTTTGTGCCATACCACTGGTTTAGGTTTAAAAACAATTCTAGCTTTATAAACCATATAACAAGGCATTGTCTTATAGTATTTTGCCTTTTTGATTTTATCTAGTTGAGCTCGCTCTTTGTTTCTTGACCTATTTAAGGAATTAAGTTTGCTTATTTTTCTGAAGAGCTGGATCTTTATTTTGTTGACTTTGTTATGTTAGTGATCCCTTTGTCACTTGTTTCTGCTCTGATCTTCATATGATGTGTTGTTTTCTTAACTCTATGAAAAGAAATTATAGTTTATTTAAGTCTTTATGCTTTTTCTTTATATAGGGACTAATTGCTTTAGAAACCTCTTTCTTACTGATTTTCCGTCTCATTTATTTTTTTTTTTTCATGGAAATGTGGATTGAACTCAGGACCTCCAGCACACTCAGCAAATATCACCACTGAGTCATACCTTCAGCCCGATTTGCTAAAGAAAAATTTGATATCTTCTGATCTTTCCTTCTTATTCATTAATGTCTTTTCCTTTCAGTTCGAATACATCTTATCAATTCTTATGGGACTGATCTGACAGATATGCTCTACTGGCTTTTGTCTGAGAATGTCCAGCTCCCCTTTATCTTTACACATAGTTCAGCGAGTAGAGTATTATTGGTTGCAATTTTTGTTATCATTTTTGTAAAGCCTCATGACAAGACAATCAATCATATCAGGCATGAGATGTACCGGTGGGGTCTGGCTGTGTGAATTTTCCCATGTGTACAGCCAAATGGGTACAGATAAACTGGATGAAGCCTCACGATTGTAATATTTTCATTAGAAATCTTGGTCTTTCCATCTAAAAAAGGAAGGAGGCTATTTGGAAACTAGCAAAATCTTAGAAACTTTCTCCACAAATACTGGTAAAATTTGTTTACATTTGTTAACATTTTCATGAGAAGCTCAGTTTGAGTAAAATACAAGTAGAGATACATGAGTGAGTGTGCATTGTAGTGCTTTACTAATTCATGACTAAAATGCTTTACTTAACCAGCATCTCAATAATGCACACTAGAACAGTTAGTCTATGTTTCCAAAATAAACAGCAGCCCCGTTACATTTTTAAACTAAATTGGCTGTAATTTTTTTTTGTGCCAAAGCAGAACTGAGAAATAGCCTGGGGAAAATTTGATTGGCTGTATCATTAAATCCTGAACAGTTCTAAAGGCCACAGGGTGGTGCTACTAGATAAGAATAAAGTGTGACAGCTGCCTTTCAGAGAGTGCTTTGTGTGCTCTTTTGTGTTCTTATTCTTAGTTGGACAGATTCTTTATAAGATAGTTGTAGGCAGGTCTTTCAATAGAGCAAGACACCAAGTCTCAACTGACAGCCATAATCTCCACACTTGAGTGGAGGGAGGGGCTCCAAAAGACACCCACAATGTTGTTTTTTAACTTTTGGGGCTGATACGGACCTGCATATGCGTGAACCTGGCTGTAATCATTTCAGCATGTTCTGTGAGGACTGAGAAAATGGGTAAATCTTTGTTACGTTCCAGAACAACTGCAGAGTGGTGCACACACACACCAGAAGCAGAATGTAACCTCTCACACCTAAAATCACAGTGTTCTGAGAGCCTAAGGCAGGAGGATCCCAAAGTAGTGCAGCCCATGCAATTTAGTAATGTAGTGACAGCCTGTCTGAAAATAATAAAAGAACCATGAGTGAACCTCAGTGCAAATCCCCTGAGTTCAATTCCCAGAATCACAGAAATAAAATTTTTGTGCTGACACTAAAACTGCATCCTACAGAAGATGGGTAGACATTCAGCGCCAAAACTGTAAATTTAGAAAGTTGACTACCCTCTAAAACAAAAAGATCAGCATTCTCCATGAAATGTAAACACAATCTAAGATTTGTAACATGAGAGTCAAAAAGTCTAAGATATAACATTTATTAATTATATATCCTAATGTAATTTAAAATTATATCTTCACATGCTGATTAATGAAAGACAAAAATATCAAGGCATCAAGAGATTCACAGTGATGCCGCTTGATAAGGACCGGAGTTGTCTCAGGCTCCACAGCAATAACCGGTGGGTAGAAGTCAGAACTGGCTGAAAAATCTGGGGGGGACTTAATGAGATCTTGATTAGCTAAATCAGCTAATTTTTCTTTAGAAATCTTAAGGATAAGAGGAAGAGGTTTCCCATACAAAGCCTCGAAAGGGGAAATACCTGCAGCCTAGGGGGTACGTCGTGCACGCAAAAGAGCAAAAGGAAGGAGACTCACCCAGTTTTTGTCAGTTTTCAAGGCCATCTTTGTTATTACTGTCTTTAAAGTCTGATTTATCTTTTTTAATTTGTCCTGAATTTTGAGACTGGTAAACACAATGGAGTTTCCAACTGATCTGCAAAGCTTGGGTTAGCTTTTGAATTATTTGGGCTATAAAAGCTGGGCCATTGTCAGACCCCATGGATAAAGGGAGGCCAAATCGGGGAAACTGTCATCAGGGCTGACTCAGACTTAGTAGGCAAAGCCTTAACCCATCTAGTGAAAAATATCTGTCCACTAATAAGTACTTATTTCCTTGAAGTCCAGGCTTCCCCATTTTCATAGAGTATTTCTCAATGTTTTCTAGGCATAATCCCATGTAGCGAGCAGTTTCTATTTGTTGCAGTTGTTTTGGGTTTACCAATTGGCGCTGAGGGCATCTGAGGCTCACAGACTGGGCAAGCTTTGATATTAGCCTCCAGGGAAAACTCAGAAGCTGAGCCACCAGAAGCAAGTCTTTTCAAGTGCAAATAGGCTCTGACAAAGTAGGTGGGATCAGCAGTAATGTCAGGGCTATCTCAATCCCCACTGATTTTGGGGCTGCCTTTTGGGCAGTGGCCTCTGCCAAATTATTTCTTTGTATAACAACATCTTCTCCTGTCCTATGGGCTCTACAGTGGATAATAGCCACTCTCCTGGGAATCTAGATGGCAGCCAACAAGTCCAAAATTTGGGGAGCATTTTTAATCTTTTGACCCCAGAAGTCAATAAACACCATTCTTGATAAATGGCTCCATGAACATGGGCAGTAACAAATGCATACTTTGACAACTTGAGGCCTCAGTGAGGGCAATGAGTTCAGCCTGTTGGGCCAATGTTCCTGGCTCCAGAGTTGGTTCCCATAGAATCTGAGAGTCTGTGGCAACATCAGCTCCTGCGGCCCACTTACCTTGATAGATGTAACTGCTTCCATTGGAAAAATATAAAGGAACTCTGAATAGTGGCTCATCTGTCAAGTTTGGTCCCCAATACAGTCATGGAGGGGCAAGGAGGGGCATCATCAGGCAGCAGAGTAGCAGGGTTTGAAGCTGCTATTCCCTTGAAACTGATGGTAGTCAGATGTAGAAGTCATGCCTGATAATGCATGACTTGGGAATTGGCAGCCATCTTTCTGGCGGAGCCTTGATGAGAGTCTCCAGTGAATAGGAGGGGACAATTAAGAGTTTTTGTCCAAAAGTCAATTTTTAAGCCTCCTTTACCAGGAGGGCCACCGAGGAAATCACCCGCAGACACTTGAACCAAGAGGTGAAGTGCAGTTTCCTGAACTGCTGAAGGACTGAGAGGCCCTGTTCTAGCAGGGATGAAACCAGCAAGGCCTCACTCTTACCTCACTTGGTCCCCTCCCCACACCAGTCCTTGCTCCCAAAATCTTGCACACAGTGAAATGACGATGTGGTGGTGAAACCCTTCCATCTCTTCAGAGCTGGATTTGAATAAATCCTTTTTCTGCTTTAACAAAATAAATAGTCTCCTTTGATCTGGAGAAAAGAACTTGAGTGGATCGACTTCAGGGCCCAGGAACACATCTACTGCTCAAATACAGGTTGTGCTGGTACGCTGTGTAACTCTCTCACACATGCCTGCTCCAAAGAAGCCAATCTCAAATTCTCTTCACCTCTTCTCCATCAGTCTTACCTTGCTGTACCTTTGTGCTAATGTGGTCCAGAGTAGAATGCCTGCAAAATAAAATAATGAGATTTCTGCAGCTACTATGTAATTCCTGGTATACTAGGAAAAGCATCCTATGACAAAAGTTACCTTCTAACATGAAAGAACAGGCAGCTCCAGAATTACCTGAGATTTTCTCACTATGTCTTCCAAATTCAAGGTCAGCAGGGCCTCCTCTGGCACACTGGGAGTCTCTTCTACCTCTGATACAGATTGGCTGCTTTTAGCTTGGACTCAGTATTTCACGTAAGACTTTGAATTTAATGAACACCAATGATGTAGAAGCTTAAGTAAATGTCAAAATAGCAGAAACAGTCTATTCATGAATGTAATCAAAGTAAACAATGTGCTCAGAATAAAGAGATTCAGCTTTAAAGTTGCCCAATAGGATGTGGATACGGGCCATCCTTTCACTGTGATTGATGTTCCAGTTGGAAGACTTTTGCCTCATCCCATTATAATGGGTTCCTTTTAAAATTAGGAAACACATTTTCCTTATCACCCCAACTTTGATCCCAAATACTATCCAGCGCACCTGTTCTCTAAGTTGTTTCTCGATCCTATCATCCTTTAGGGAAGGAAAATGCAAGCTGTGCAGAAGTGACCTCCCAAAGTCCTGACCCTGGAACCCCAGAGGAGCTGCCTGTCTAGGGACTGTAACGCTTCCAGGAATTATCTAGCTGCCCTCACTGTGTGGGCCACATTGCAAATACAGTGTATTTATTTTTCTTTCTGTATTTTTCTCTAACTCAACACAGAGGTGGCTGATGGAATCCAGTGTGTAATAGCCCTAGATTCTGTCCCGTGCCACAGGCTCTAGACACCCTCTTACCAAATGCTTCCAGTGAGGAACAGCACCTAGGTGAGGGCTGATGCCCAAGCACAGCTGTGGTTCTCAAGTGGGACCGTGCAACTCATCTCTCGTGCTGCTGTTCCTCTGTGCTCCCATAGTATGTTGTGCTGCGGTCAAATTTATGCCTAGATTGGGCTCCAAGATGTAGAAACAGTGTTATGTTTTTGTTTTGTCACCGTGTTTCATATTCCCCAGCTCATAATACTATTTAGTGTCAGATGACTTGCTGAAAAATGTCGTGTCTAGGAAGCATTCACAATACAATTTGGTAGAGGGAGCTTGGTGAATCCCTTCCAGCCTCAGTCAAGTCATTTTATCTGGTATCTGGTATTGCTATCATTAGATGTAAACAGCTAACTATTTTTCTTTTTTGCCTGGCATTGAAAAAATTAAGGATTTTATTCCCATTCAGTAAGGTCAAAGAAATCCATTGAAAACACTTGACAGACCTATTTCCAATAGATACAAGAAGTGCGCTGTACACTCAGACCCCCTTGCAAATGGCATTTTGTCCGTGTATAGGAATCTGCAGTGAAAAGCCTTAAGGAATACGAATCTTGGCAAAAAAGAAATCAACACATTGAGCTTAAGAGCTTCTGTCATTTATATTTAAGATGAGATCTTCTCATGTGTTGTCATTCCATTAAAGATAGTCTGGCCCCTGTGGAATAGAAGACAGATTTGCTGTATTTATCATTATGCATCTTTTACAAAAGTCTTTCAAACTGTGAAAGCTTTCTATTTATTTATGTCATGCCTTAATTACATACAGTGTAAACTGATGAGGTAGTGAAACTTTTCATCCTTTAAGATGATTCCCCACATCTGCACCTGACATCCCAGGTGTTTACCCCTGAGTCTGAGGACACTTTCTAACATCACTGCTTTGCATAACATCAACCCTTAAAACATCAGAATGACTTGGTCACTGACAGCATGCAGGCACTTTAGCACTTGCTTTCTGTTTCCCCTGAGGTTGCTTTAATGCTAGACACCAACCACAGGGGTGCAATCTCTCCAAAGACAACTTGGATAATGTTAACTCTCTGAATCTTTGGCTGGGGAACACTTCCAATTCTCTGTCATGCATGGTAGGGAAAGAAAAACTGTTGTGTATGTTGCATCATTAGCTTTTGTGATGGTCTGCTGATACAGCCTGTGGTGAACTATTGTGTTTATTGTAACGATGTCTTTTTAAAAGAGACATGTTGAATTCACCATTGCTAATGGTTGACTTGAGAACCTAAAGGTAGGGTTTTGTCTGGAGGCTGGACCCTTTGCTATCCTAACTTAATCACTGAGACATTCAGGTGTGAATACAGGAAAAGAACTCTATTTGGTCCTGACTGTGTTTCCCTTGGAACGCGTGATGTTGTGAATCATTTGGCTGTGATCACAGAATCAGTGAGAGAATCAGGAACTCGTACTTACCCGAACCTGTATTGAGTTTGCATTGAGTTAACTCAAAGTCTAGCATCAATTTCAGGTGAAAACAATGACAATAAGACAATCCTTTCTATCCTCAGAGGATAAAAGAAGGGTCAGAGGAGTAAAGTGTCTTGAAGATTAGGACAAAAACACTCTTGATGTCAGGATTTTGTGGTATATTTGGGGAATAAATAAGAGAGTTTTTGAGTAAAGAGCTACATAATTTGGCAGATGAAACTGATTCCCAGGCTGTATATCTGGGGAATTTGGCATAATTTCTGAAACAGTGTAAATCATGCACAATGTTGTATTCACTCCAGCAGGAAATTGCAAGTCCTCCTAAAAGCAGAAATACGAGTTTGCAGTTTTTAATCCCTGCTGAAGATTCATGACTTACCTTGTCTAAATATCTTTTGCATATCTTTCCCTAAAGGGATCATTTCATTTTCTAAGTATGAAGCTGAAAGTTCTTTTTCCAGTCAGTATTTTATATTACAAAAACTAAATAATGCTCAGCTGAAAATTTCATTAAGAATATAATTGACAAGAGAAAAAAATATTTTTGGGGAAATATTGTAGGTTCTTCAGAAATTCAGGTGTACATCTCTGTATGCTCCTGCAAGACAGTAAGATGACATTTAAAATTTCTCTGCTTTTCTTTCTCTCTTTTTGGATCCTAGAGCAGCATCAAATCCCATCTTCTATCCCCAAGTCACAAAAAGCAATTTGATTGGAATACTTATGAGCTATTTTTTTCAGTGGAAAATAATAATGTTAGATTAAGATATATTTTGTTAAAAAAATAGCAAAAAAAAAACCAGAAATCATATAAGTTGAGTGGGAATATAAATAAAAGTGATTTTTTAAGAACTAGAATTACACCACTGGGTGTGGCAGTGCACTTCTCTAATCCCAGCACTCGGGAGGCAAAGGCAAGAGAATCATTGCCAGTTTGAGACCAGCCTGGCTACAAAGTGACCTCAATCAATTTGAATTGCACAGTGAGACCCTGCTTCAAAAAGACAAAAAAAAAAAAAATCAGAGTTACATAGTTTTCAGTGTATCTTAAACTCATGATAGGGATGTTTTATGAATTTTAAAAATTACTTTCATTGTTAAATACATCAGATATTCTCTAATACAGACACTTTGAGGAAAAGAAACAGAACATTTCATTTAACATTATCATTGCATACTTAGGTTTTCTTTTCAGGTACTCAGTAAACTCAATAGTTACAGAACAAATTAGGACAAATGCGATTCATGTCATAATTTTTATACAGAGATGAAAGAAAGCTGGAAGCAAAGCAAGTGATCTAAGTGAAGGCCATGTAAACATGACATCTCCAAGTGGCTCCTCTGCTCACAACGTTGCAGGTAGTACACAGGCTCCCAGCACTTTTCTACTGCTGGATTCTTTGTGCCAAACGTAAGACCTCATCATCCCCAAAATACTGTAACAATTTTCTGATTAATAACCTTCAATGGTATTATAAGAAAGGCGATAAATATTACAATAGAAGTGATCATTTCTGTTTAATGTTGTTAAGGCTTAGTTGCTTTTTTGCAACTTCTTGAGTGCTTTGGTGCAGGTGACCTGGGACATACTTTCCTACATATCTTGGTGATTTCCCTGTGTGCCTTCTCTCCTACATGCATACTAAACGCCAGGAGTCCTCCTTCTTAGGGTCGCGTAGAACTCTTAGGGAAGACCATCTTCCCTGAAAGTCCACAGAGATCTGAAAAGGGAAGAGGACTTGGCTTTGCTCCGTTACTAAAGGTGCTCAGCACACTGCAGTGGGGAGCCTTGCACAGCCCTAAGGAAAGCCCCTGCCACCCAAGCCACGTTCAGGAGTCTACCTAAATTCCAAAGCCAAACAGAGCACTGTGCTGGGAGGATGAGGTCCTTTTCAAGTGTGTATTCCTTTATCCCTATGTCCTCACCCAGAGCCTACCCAACTGAACACACAACCTCTGTTTGCTCGATTATTGGACACTTAAAAGGTGGCATTTGAAAAGCAAACTATGAAGTTGATCAGTTCCTGGAGCAAGACCTGCTTGCTTTACTCGTCTTACCCAAGTCACCCTGGCTGCACACTCATGGCCCCTGGATTTGACATTTGTCCCTGTAAAGCAGTCTACTAGGGAATGCAGATTCCTCCATGGACAAAATCTGGACGATGGTGCCAAGTACCTAGAGCCTTCCACTAGTATCATATGGTGCAGTCTCTATTCTTTCAGATGGATCCATAGAGAATTCTATCTCTCTAACCCATTCAAACCTGGGGGAGGTCACCAAGTTGTTTTTCTTTAATTAGTCTTTGTATATTTTCTGAAGTTAACATAATTCTTCAAATGATTAACTATATTTTAACAAGTTAACAAATTATATGTTGTACATTTGATGACACTGGACTTTTTACTTTATAAAATATTTCCCTAAAAAGAGATTTGATGGGTGTGGGCTGCTTATTACTGTGATCGAGTATATTTCTAGCAGCACTGCTAGTAGATGTGTACTGACTCACCAAAGAGCACCTGGTCGCTCTCAACGTGTGAGCTGCTTGACTCTGCTTTTGTTTTCCTCTAACATTCTCACCTGTGTGTCTCCAGCAATACTGACACCATCTTCCAAAGCGATCACAGATGACTGGAACCCTGAAATGCAGAAGGCTTCATCACTATTGACATAACCAGGGAAGTCATACAAAATGTTGTTTGTGAGTCATATTGGATCAAAGAAGTTACAGTTCAGTTTCATTTGCTGTGTGGGGAATGGGTTTCTGAATATTATTATTTGTTCATTCAAATAAAACTGATGAAATGATACATTTCTGTGCTTCTGAAGTTCTGCAGTTTGTTATTAAATAGAAAAACACTTAAAAAAATAAGAACATAGATTTCCTTGAAGCAATATTTTATTACCCTTTTAGGTTTGCTAAAAATTAAAACCTATATCTGCCAATGAGATTCTGAAATTCACAGTGCATGCATGAAATTACTTTAAACAGTATTGCTGGTTCAGCAATTTATAAAGTCATTAAGATCTGAATTTTCCATTGATTTATCCATTTTTCTTGAGTCAGCCACTGTCATTCACCAGAGTTTGTACATTGGTGACTTGAACAATTAATAATATTTCTTTTTTTGAGATAATGACTGCATTCAACACTGTTAGAAATGAATATCCAAATTCAGTGTTTCAAATTGGTGCTTTAACATTTTGTATTAGTTTTATTTTTCATAATTTTGCAATCATTTTATTGATAGTAAGAGACTGACATATAAAAGAATAGATGGCTAGGGAATTAATTCTACTGAGAAATTAGCAGATTTTAGGTCTTTTGTGAAGTCTTTTCTCTGCCTTCATTCGCTTGTAAACAAATAACCATAAATATGTCATCAAATAATGTACAAAATCATCTTCAGTGTGTGCTCTTGTGTTTAGCGTCTTTCCATTGTTTTGGAGTTTTGAACTAAATTATTTTTAAAAGATAATCATGAGCGGATATTTGGCTTATAAATGAGTACTGAACTACTACACAAAATTCCTATGTGTCCTCACCAAGGTGCTCTAGGTTACATAACTGTGGTAAAATTACCAAACCTTAGGAATTAGTATGACTATAATACAATAGTGCAATCCACAGGCCTCATGGGATTCCTTTATTTTTCTACATTTCTCCCTTTTGTATTCTAGAGTCGAAGCAAAGAACACGTGATCTCCATATTAGTTATTGAATTTGCATTTCTCAGATGTTTTCTCCTGATCAGACTGAAGTGATGAATCTTCACACAGAACTCAGAATAGGACATGCCAACATGACACCTTATCAACATGACTTCTGTCTAGGTTTAGTCAGATTGTTACACTGGTAGCTACTAGATTTTTATGGCAAAGTTAGGTGTTTGTCCTTTCATACTCTGTTTATTAGAAGTATGTTAGTAAGTAAGACCCACACTCCAGAAAAGGGCAATTCAGCTCACACTGGGAAGGAAGACATGAATCATAACTATGAGTTTTTAATTTGGATGACTACTACAGCTTTTCTTCAGATGGTTAGGTTCAGAGATTCTTCTTGCAGGAAATATTGATTCATGTTCTAATATTGATTTTCTATCCCATTCCTACAATAACAATTGGCTAGAAAATAGTTTGTTTTCCTCAAGTGGTTAGTTCACACAATCACTTATTTACATCAGCAGTACTGAAGTCATTATCTGATCACTCAATATTATGCTGAATGGGGAAATATTTATTTTGTTGTTTAATACATGCTACTTGTGGCCATCTGGTTTCTTAAGCTAACATTTGGCCCCCTTTCCACCTCTGCCCCCAACGTTGATCCTGTCAGGCCCTATAAAATGCCGCGATTCACATTGTGTGGCCCTATGGCCTGGGCACAGAAGCAGTGCTTACGTCAAGGAGGAGAGTCCTTGCACCCCATGATGTTGCTACGAAACTGGGCTCTGGGCCCTGCACGTCTTCACTGCCAATGCAGTGTCCCAGCCCATGACCTCCCAGGAGACAAAGCAGGGATGCATATCCAGGTCTTTATATTTGCATCTATCATGTTGACTGAACTTTTCTGTTTGCTTTCTCCACCTGCTCTCTTCAACGGTGAAAATACAGTTACTTAGTGTCTGTGGCATATTTGCTTATTTGTTCAGACTGTCAAACCTCTACCCTGGGAAAAAGGGTTTTACATAAGTGTTTAGTGGTTTCTCTTTGTTTTATTTTACTGTCCACATACTCTGGTTATGGGGTGTTTATTTTGTTTTCATAGCAATTAAATTTTTCCATAGATATCTCTGCTAGCCACCTGGGTCTCAGAGGCTTTAAACTTCACCTAGCCAGGTACAAAGGCCTGATGCCACACTCCAGGGTTGTAACCCTACTAGCTGCATGGAGGATCCAAGCTCTGCTCAGCATAGCATCCCAGTGCAAACATTGGAGGAACACTTGGCCAGCCTCACAGATCACTGAGGTACTGAGCCTTGGGCAGCCCAGAGCCACAGAACTGTCCATCAGGGAGTGACCAGCCTTGCAGATGGTGAAAGGGTTAACTCCCTAACTCCCCAGAGCTATCAGAGCAGAGCAGAAAGGAATGCCTAACTCCCCAGAGCTATCAGAACCGAGCAAAAAAAGAATGCACCTGTAAGGTTGTTCTGTCTCAACGAGATAAATAAGACAAGTAACTGTTCTGTTCTGGGCACATAGTGACTGGGCTAGGACCCCCAGTCTCCATGGTTACTCAACCCCAAACCCCTCCAATCAACTTCTGCCAAGTCCTATCCTGCTCAAAATTAACCAATGCAATCTGCTTCTGTAAACTTGCTTGCCTCCCGCTTGCACCCTTAAAAACCCTACACAATTCCCCCTCGGGGCCCTCCGCACTTGTTTGCCTGGGGGACCCCATGCGCATGGAAATAAACTTTTTATTCCTCACTACGAGCTGAGTCCTTGGGGTCTTCTTCCCTGCGACGCCGGTCCTTACATTTGGAGGCCCCAGCGAGATCAAACTGAGATCAGACCTCCTCGCAGAGGGAGACGCCAACGGCACCTCTCTGGGGTAAGTAGTACGGCCGGTTTTTGTTTACTTTCATTTTGGATTTATCCGCCGTTTCTTTTCGCCCCAGGCCGAACTCCGGCTCTACTTCAGGGGCAAATTCTGTTCTTGGGTGATCGGGGGACACCCCACACGGTTTTCCGTGACTCACCGTCTGCGATAGGATTTTCCTATCGGTCTGGGGAATTTCATTCCCAATCTGTGGTCCGTCTGGGCCAATCTGGGGAATTTCATTCCCAATCTGTGGTCCGTCTGGGCCAATCTGGGGAATTTCATTCCCAATCTGTGGTCCGTCCGGGCCAATCTGGAGGCACCCCCTAAGGTGACTCGTCTGAAACACGCTTTGGGCAAGTGATTTCTGTGGTAACCTCTCACAGTTTAGAGACTCTTATCAAAACCCCTCCTAAAAAAGGCTCTCCAATGCCAAAATTCTACTGTCAAGCCCTGCTTCTAGACCCAGAGTCAATGATATTCAAGACTTCTTCAGCTTTAAACCCAGCCACCCTTATGCCTGATGATGACCTGGAGAAACAAAGGACACCTCTCCATGAGTATGCTGACATCCTCAAACTGCAGCGGAACCTACAGGCTGATCTTACTGACCAGCTTTTGGAAAATGCCGACAACTGTTCGATGGAAGCAGCTTCATCCAGAACGGCAGAGACAGATGAGTGGCCAGGACAGCAGTGACCACCAAAAAGGAGGTACTCTGGGTTAAAGGGTTAGAGCCTGGCACCTCTGCCCAAAAGGCGGAGCTCATTGCTTTGACTGATGTACTAAAACTAACCACGAAAAAGAGGGTAAACATCTATACTGATAGTAGATATGCTTTTGCTACTATACATATACATAGAGCCATCTATTAAGAGTGAGGTCTCTTAACCTTGGCCAGAGCTAAGATTAAAAAAAAAAAAAAAAAGAGGGCTCCACAAATCCTAAATTTGCTGGCAGCAGTCTGGCTGTCAGCAGATTGCTGCTATTCACCTGAGGAAACAATTTGGCAGATCAGGCTGCTGGAAGAGTAGCAATCACATCAGAGAGGCCAGCCGAAAAAGTAACTGCTCTGATGCGAGTCCCCCTGACCTTATCAGAACCAGTCTACACAAAAAAAGACTACACTGGTTGTTGTGAGCCATCTAACGGATTCCAGTCCCTGTGACTAAAAGACAAGTACAAAATTTCTAGGAGCCACAGGACTGATCCAGAGTTTGGGACCCTGGCAAGGCCTGTTGCCTACCTTTCCAAGAGACTTGGTTCTGTGGCAGCCAGATGGCCACCCTGTCTGCGGTGATTTCATCAATGGCCCCCTCATAAAGGAGGCTTAAAAATTGACTTTTGGACACAACTCTTAATTGTTTCCTCCTATTCACTGGGGACTCTCATCAAGGTCCCACCAGACTGATGGATGTCTAATTCCTGAGCCATACATTATCAGGCACTATTTCTGGAAACAGCAGCTTCAAACTCGGCTACTTTGCTGCCTGAGGATGACCCCTCGTTGCCTCATTGATCACCTCATGGAACATCGACCTTATCTAATTGATAAGCTACTGTCTAGAGTTCCATCCTACTTCTCTGATGAAAACAGTTATGTCTCTCAAGAGCCTAGGCACCTAGACAAGCGACCTCACCGTAAATCTCTTGAGCCGCAATGGACTGTCAAAATAGCTAAAAGCCTGCCTGGATTCAACGTTCCCAATGCAGACAAAAGACCATCAGCCTGCAAATAAGTAAACTGTCATTTCTTCCAAGGACACTTTAAAGCTTAAGATTGTCTAACATAACTGATAATTTTGTGTTCTCCTCCTTTATAGAGACCCCAAGGAGGCCTCTGTCTGACTTAAAAATTGTTACTTGTATGATAAAACAGAGTAAATTTAAATGTTGGTTTTCTTTCTCCTTTTGGTTAACAGCTTTAATGACAGCTACAAGACCTTTGTTAATCCTCCTACTGGGCCTTATGTTGTAAACAAGTTGATAAACTATGTCAAAGTTCTTAAAAGCTTGTGATTTTAAAGACACATGCAAGGTTATAAACAGATGCAAATGAGTCAATCAATGGGAAATGTTGTACTCTTAAAAAAATAGCTTCGTTATATGTGTATTATAACAAACTTGTAAAGTGACTTACTAAATGTTTTTTTTATCCTTTTTCCCTAACTGATATGTTAAGTGACCTAATTGATATATTGAGTAACACTCTCCTCTGTAAAGAATTACAAGAATCTCACCTAATTGATATGTTAACCATTGTTGCCCTCTACAAACTACAAAAGCTGTACTAAAACAAGCTAACAAGGGTTGCTAATCACCGCTAGGCGCCTCTATTCTCCGTTAAAAAAAACTAGAATGACAATTAATTTACATTTGTTTAAAGTAACCTGCTTGTATGCAGAGAGATTTGCATGTGAGTTTGGCCCTTTACTCTGACCTTGACACATAACCGCCGTTTTCTGTTCTGTATGGTGCCTTATTGCCTCCCTCTCCCCTCACCTATCTGTCTAGGCCATAAAGAATTTGGGTTTCTGGTGACCTCCTCCTGACCCGGTGATGACCTGTCATAAAATAAGCCTGCCCCAAAGTTTGAAAACTGTTTAGCTTCAAAAAAATTACCGGGTAATACTATGGCCCAAACCCCAATCGGTGCTTTCCTTTTGTTCTGTATGTATCAAATGAGTTAGATATCAGGTCTTTGTAAAACTTAAGTTCCAGTGAATCATAACTTGTGACCCCTTCGCACTCACTAGCGAAGACAAGCTGCCCTGAGATAATTAACTCTCCACTTTCTTCTCCAAATATTGCTGCAGACGTGCCACTCTGAGATAACGTCAGTCTACAGGATGGGAGTAATTTAAAAAAACACCGGGGGCTCCCGAGATTGTCAGAGCTAGGTGAACAACAATACAGTTTCCAGACTTGGGTCAACAAGTTTGATGGCTCTACAGGTTTCTTTATAAATCACATAACTCAGTTTATTAACTCCCAAGTCTCTCAGATAAAAATAATGGTCCTTAGACAACAACATACTCCCTTAGCTATAACTGACCTCTAAGATTAGAGGTATTATGCAGAAGAAGGGGGGGATGAAAGGGTTAACTCCCTAACTCCCCAGAGCTATCAGAGCAGAGCAGAAAGGAATGCCTAACTCCCCAGAGCTATCAGAACCGAGCAAAAAAAGAATGCACCTGCAAGGTTGTTCTGTCTCAACGAGATAAATAAGACAAGTAACTGTTCTGTTCTGGGCACATAGTGACTGGGCTAGGACCCCCAGTCTCCATGGTTACTCAACCCCAAACCCCTCCAATCAACTTCTGCCAAGTCCTATCCTGCTCAAAATTAACCAATGCAATCTGCTTCTGTAAACTTGCTTGCCTCCCGCTTGCACCCTTAAAAACCCTACACAATTCCCCCTCGGGGCCCTCCGCACTTGTTTGCCTGGGGGACCCCATGCGCATGGAAATAAACTTTTTATTCCTCACTACGAGCTGAGTCCTTGGGGTCTTCTTCCCTGCGACGCCGGTCCTTACAATGGGACCTGAAGATTTTGAGCCTGCCCAGCATAGCCCGTGGTTCCAGCACCATAGTTTAGGGGTGCATCTCAGTGAGCCTTCTGGATATCAGAGGATCGAAGCTCTGCCTAGCACAGGATTCTGGTGCAGTCCATCAGGAGAACTGCTACCTAGCTGTGAAGGTTCCAGGGGAAAATGACAAAATGAAAGGGCAAGATGCAGTCTCAATCCTCCAGCCCATGGAGAACAAACCCAGGAGACGCTGAAGTGGAACACAGTGGAAATTGCACAACTGAACTTTCTAAAATAGTAGCACCTGAAGTACACACAAAAAAATCTATGGAGCTATGGAAGAAGTCAGATCAGAAAAAGTCTCCCAGATAAAAAAGAAATGACAAATATTATGAAAGAAATGTTGAGTGTATCTAAAAAGATCTCAATTAAACAGATAGAGGAACATAAGAAAATGATGGAAACCTTGAATGAACAATACAAGAGAGAATTTGAATGCATGAAACAGATGCAATGGGATATTCAGGAAAATAAAAATTCCATTGAAAGCTGGCAAAACCCCTGGAATGAAGCTGAACATAGACTCTCAGACCTCAAAGACAGGACAAAAGCTTATAATCATGAAAGAACATGGCTCTTAAAAATTACCAGGAACCAAAACATAACAGCTCAACAGCTGCAAGATGATACAAAGAGAAACAATATAAGTGTTTTATTGACATCTATCAGTCTTATATTGTTTCTCTTTGTATCGTCTTGCAGCTGTTGAGCTCTTATGTTCTGGTTCCTGGTTTTTTGTTTTGTTTTGTTTTGTTTTGTTTTTTTGTCTTTTTCGTTTTTATCGGTACCAGAGATCGAACTTACGACTGCCTTCTTGCAAGGCAGGCAGTTATGCTGTTGAGCTAAATCCCCAGCCCCGGTTCCAGAGTACAGCAGTGGTAGCTATTATATTTGCAGATAATGTGAACTTAAATCCAAGAATGTTCAAAAGAGATAAAATGATTGCTAAGTACTTGTTAGGGGAAAAATTAAAGAGTAAGAGATTACAATCATAAATATGTATACACCAAATATGGGAGCACCCAATTATGTAAATGATTCTTAATAGACATGAAAAATCAAGCACTAATACAGTTAAAACAGGGGAATTTAGCAACCCTATTGTCCCAAAAAGACAGAACAACTGTTATAACGTGCCAGTGGTCAACTTAATGTCAGCTGGAATACATGAGCATGGCACTGAGCACGGATGCTCCACCTGAGGAAAGGTGCCAGCATAAATAGAGAGGTGGAGAAGGAGAAGGAAGGAGTTAATGTGCTGTTGAGTTGAGGGCTTGAGGCATTGTGGGATCTCCTACAAATTGCTGTTTGAGCCACTGGTTCTCCTGGAGAAGCTCTGGTCCTCACATCAAGCATTGCTTCCTGGCTCCAGAGAGGAAGACATGTGCTGCCTGAGCTCCAGGATGAACTCGTCACACTGGCTTTCTGGCATGTACTTGACTGTGCTTGTTTTCGGAGGAGCTCAGGGCCTCCGTGTCACTGAGGAGGCTGTGGAGCCCTGGTATTGCTGTGAGTGTGACTTCTCAGCTCCAGCATAGAACCCTCATCCCATCAGTACATCTCCTTCACCCTGCTGGCATAGACTTTCAGGCTTCCATGCTGACCTTCGGGACTTCCCGGCGCAGATCTGTACGAGAGACTGGTGTGAGTCCTTCTTGTGGGCTCTGGGCCTCCAGTTGGACTCGTGGGAGGCATTGTCATGAGCTCTGAATTTTCATCTGGACTCATGTGGGACATTGCTTTGGAATTCAGGCCCTTGACTAAATATTCTTTGTCTCTGGTGTTGCAGATAGATTTCTTGCATTCTTGTGTTAACTCTGGGTGACTATCATGAAACAATATTATAAACTCCATGTCCTGATTCTAATTGTTCTCTTCCAATCCCTGACCACAACACAAACCAAACAAAAAACCAGCAAAGAATTAACAGAAATGAATGAAACTTTGGGTAAATGGACCTAGTTGATGTGTACCAAGTGTTCTACCCAACAACATAAGAATACATATTCTTCTCAGCTGTACACGGGTCTTTCTCTAAAGTAGACCATCTACTAGCCCACAAAACATGCTAAGTAAATGCAAAGAAATTGAAATAATCCCATTTGTAGTATCTCATCATAGAACAATAAAATTGGAAATTAATGACAAAAAATCCATAAGAACCAGCTAACTCACATGGAAATTAAATAACACTCTCCTAAACAACCAGTGGATCACAGAAGAAATTCAACAATATTTAAAACTGAATGAAAATGCAAATACAACTTACCAGAACCAGTGGTACACAATGAAAGCAGTCTTCAAATAGAAATTTATAGCAGTAAACTCCCATATCAGGAAAATGGTATGAACACAAATAAACGAACTAGTCCTACACCTCAAAGTTACACACAAAAAAAGCAAGTCAAGCTCAAAGCCCAAAGAAAGGAGGAAATTATAAAGACCAGCACAGAAATTAAAGCAAATGAAACTAAAGAAACTATATTTAAAAATCAATGAATCAAAGAATTACTTCTTTAGAAGAATAAATAAAATTGACAAACCTTGAGTCAACCTTATCAAAAAGAGGACAGAAAATCCATGGGATAAGAAATAGAAATGGTGAAATCACTGCAGATCCCCGGAAATGCAAAAAACATCAATACCTCCTTCAAAAACCTTTACTCACATAGATTCAATAACACAGAAGTGGACCGAAACATATAAATTATCAAAACTGGATCAAGAAGACCTAAAACTTGTAATAATCCAATTTCAGTTAATGAATTTGAAGGTGTGATTAGAACCTTACCAACAGGGGAGGAGCCAAGATGGCAGATAGATAACAACTGGCTACAGAGGCTCCCTGAGATAGTAACTTAGAATTGAACATAATACAAAGTGGGGAGCCCCCAACAGAGGGAGATGAATTCTCTCATCCCAAGAAAAATTAAGATGAGACGAACCAACCAAACATACAGTCCCGGTGCAGTTATTAGAACAGCTAAAGTCACCCCCCACAACGGGTGACTTACTGACCATTCAAGGTGCTGCCGTGACTTGGTGAACCATCTGAGGTACCACCACTTTGACTCACTGGAGGCGTAGTTACATTTAGTTGAGGATTGGTAAGCCGAAAGGAGAGCTGAGTTGCTAGGGTGGCTACATCGACCTGTGGTGAGTGACAGAAGTGGAGCCATTCCATAGAAAGGAGGGCTCCAGCAGACGACATTCTGGGACCGGGTGGGACTGGCAAGTACAAGGGACAGCAGTGACTTCAGTCAAATATTCTCTTCCAGATAGGGATTGGTGGAGTGAGCTAGGCCTGGGTCATGTGACCTGGCTGAGACCCAATAGGTTATCTGAAATCAAATCCCTATAGCAGTGTTGCACAGTAACCACACTAACCCAGTGAAGTCTCAGAAGTTTGACTGACCCTGAGGGGAGGTGGTACAAAGTAATACAGTGTGGGCCACAGCAGCTTGACTGACCCAGAGGAGAGGTGGCACAAAGTAATACAGTTCAGGCCACAGCAGGTTGACTGACCCAGAGGGGCGGGGCCAGTATAGGCTGTCCCTGTCTGCAACTCACTAGCACATGGCACTGGGAAGGGTCATCTAGCCAGTGTGCTTCAGAAGAATTGCAACCAACAAAGAAAAAAACTGAGTCCTCCTTGAAGAAGCAAAAAAGATGGGAAGAGGAAGCAACAACAAAAGACCCCAGGTCCCAATCCTGACAGCAATGACCCACGACAGGCAAATGCAAAAGAGAATGAGAACAGCAAACATGCAATATCAGACACAGTGCCAGTGGACATAAAGAGATATATTTGGGATCTTAAAGATGCTTTCAAAAGTGAAATATTTAGCCAAGCAAAGCAAGATACTAAGCACCCCTCAAGCAGACACAGTGTTTGGAAGAAGGGAAGAACTCAAGCAAAGAAGAGAACCATTTAGTGAACAATGTAAAAAAAATACAGAATACATGAAGCAGATTAAAAGAGATTACCAGGAAATTAAAAACTCTATGGAAAGATGGCAAATCAGCTTCAAAGAAACTAATGATAGATTATCCAAACCGGAGGACAATTTTGCAATATGGGAGTATGAAAGGAAAAACTTTTTAAAAATAACAAGGAAACAAGCAATAACAATACAAAGGCTAGAAGACAGCATGAGGGTCTATAACTTGAGAATAAAGAATGTGATTGAAGAAGCAGGGGTACAGACAAAGGAACTACAAAGGCTGTTCACAGAAATAATTAAGGAAAACTTCCCAAACATAGGAAAAGGGAATAATATTCTGATATATGAGGCATAAAGAACTCCAGCCACCTACAACCCAAACAGAGCCACACCCAGGAATATCATCAAGATTCCAGAAATACAATATAAGAACAGAATAGTAAAAGCTGTTAGAGACAAGAAACAGATAACCTATAAAGGAAGGCCCATCAGAATAATAGCAGACTTCTCAACGCAAACCCATCAAGTTAAGAAAAGCCTGGAGTGAAATATTCCAAGTCCTGACAGAAAATAACCTCCATCCCAGATTGATATACCCTGCTAAACTTTCTCTAGAAATTAGTGGAGAAACAAGATGCTTCCAAGACAAAAAAGAACTTGGGAAATTCACAAGCACCAATCCAACTCTGCAGAGAATACTGCAGGGCATTCTAGAGAGGGAGAAAAGTACTAGGATTCCAGGAACAGTGGCAGAGAGTCCTCAATGAATGGAGCAGAAAACAGAATGAAGAAGATAAGCAGACAACTGCTGGCAAAAAAGAGCATAACAGAAATGAGGCAGAGAAGATTTTATTCAAAATTGATATGATTGGTAGTATCTAGTCTGAGAGTATAGGCAACTACACTGAAGATGACAAGACTCTATGATACACATTCTGGTGTGATAACTGCTGTTTTTTGAAGTTCTATACTATATACAAAGTTGTGTTTTCATTAATATTGTTATGTACTGATATATTCAGGTATACTATGTCTGAGGATATAGCAATTCTAATGGAGATAACAAGAGAAAACACAGGAACCATGGTAGAACTCTTTGTATAATGGCCCTTCTATGTCTTTTTCATTTCATGGTTTATAGGAATATGTTTTTTTTTGTCTTGCTTTTTTTTTGTTTCTCACTCTAATATACAAAGGATAGAAATACATGTTAAGACACATGCATGTATAGAATTTATAAACAGTTTATGAGAACTGATCTTATGACACATGATGAAATGAATAGATACTTTGAAGAAAAAGAGACATTAAAATACCCAGTGCTGATTCTGGCCTGTCATAATGTGAAACCCAGCAACAGTATTATTCTTTGTTCAGAGTGATATTAGCCTGCTTGGGTTTATTCCATCTCAACATAAATGAAGATATGGAAATGTGCATATATGTTTATGTGTATAAGATTAATAACCATATTTCTAAGTTTTTTTGGATAACTGAACAGAAGTGGTTGCAATCTCACTGTTTGTATGTGTACTGTAGTATCTTGAATAACTGTAAGAAGACAATCTGTAATAATCAACTAATGATTCTTACTGTTTATTTTTTCTTTGAAATTATGTATTATCTCTACCCATTTTCTGTTTTGTTGAGTCTTTCTTTAAATTAAATTTTAAAAAAAGACACTACACTACCCAGTGATGATCACAAGTGTCATGATGTGAAATCCTGCAATACTATTATTCTTTATTTAGAAAGATTTTAACCCACTTTACTTCGTTTAATCTAAACATAAATGAAGATATGGATAACTGCATGTATGTTTAAATGTATAGGATTGACAACCATGTTACTATGTTTCTGTTGGACAGTGGAACAGAACTGTTTTCAGTCTTGCTGTTTGAATTCCCACTTTACATGTTCCATTTTTGTATCTTCAACAACTATTATAAAACGACAATACCTAAACATCAACTAGTGATTTCTTACTGTTTTTTCTCTGAACATATGTATTATTTCTACCTATTTTGTGTTTTGTTTAGTCTTTCTTTAAATAAAATTTTACAAAAGGAACCTTACCAACAAAGAAAAGCTCAGGTCCAGGTGGATTCACTGCTGAATTCTACAAGAAATTTAGGGAAACTTTAATACCAACACTCCTCAAAACTCTTCATTCAAATGGAAAGGAAACAAGTCTCCCTAATACATTTCTGGAAGCAAGTATTACTCTAATACCAAAACCAGAGAAAGACCAAACCAAAAAAGAGAATAACAGACCAATCTTGCACCTAATTAACACAGATGCAAAAGTTCTTGATAAAATATTGGAAAACAATACAGCAAATCAACAAGAAGATTACACATCATGATCAACTGGGACTCATCACAGAAATGTAGAGGTGGTTCAACATATGCAAATCAATAAATGTAATACACAGTATCAATAAAGCCAAAAACAAGAATCACATGATCATCTCAATAGATGCAGGAAAAGCTTGTGACAAAATCCAGCACTCGTTTGACAAAAACCCTACAGAAAATCAGAATATATGGTCTTCACCTCAATCTGAAAGAAGCTACATAAAATAAATCAACAGTCAACATCTTACTAAGTGGACAAAAAGTGATAACTTTCAATGTAAAGTCAGGAACAAGACAAGAGTATTGATTATCATTACTCATATTCAACATAGTTCTGGAAAAAATAGTCAGAGCAATTAGAGAAGAGAGAGAAATAAAAGGAATAAGAATCAGAAAGGAAGAAGTTAAATTTTCAAATGATATGATACTGTACATAAAAGATCCCCAAAGCTCCAATGAAAGAATTCTAGATATAATAACCAAATTAAGTAATGTAGCTCAATACAAAGTCAACACTCAAAAATCAATATCATTCCTGTATACAAACAACAAACTCATTGAGAGAAATAAGGGAAAATCACCCACTTCACTATAGCATCCAAAAAAATGAAATATTTAGAAATCAATCTAACAAAGGAAGTAAATGTGCCAATCACTGAAAATCACATTACTCTGAAAATAGTAATCAAAGAGAATTTCTAAGTGTGGACATTAGAGGTTCCATTTGACCCAGCTATCTTGCTTCTGGGTATTTTCCCAGAAGAAATGACAAAAATGATTCATGTGCACCCATGTTTATAGCAGCACAATTCATAATAGGCAAATCATAGAAACAACTCAAGTGCCAATTAAGGAATGGATAAAAAAAGATGTATGTATATACAATGGGCTACTACTCAAATATAAATAAAAATTTCATCAAGGCTTTTATAAGTCAATGGATTAGACACCTGAAGTCATACTCATAAGTGGAATAAATCAAACTCACATGTGTAAATAACATATTGTCTCCCTAGTATAAGAAACTGAAAGAGCAAATGCAGTCCAAAATCTACAACAAATACTGTTAGAATAAGAAACCAGTCAAAGAGTAAAAGTAACTGGGATAGGGAAAAGGAGGAAAAAATGAAGAGAAAAGGGAAAAGAAATAAAACTGAGCCTATTTGGGACCCTCGCACTGTCTGGGTGCTGTGGAATAGCTGGGCGTTTCTGGGGCTCCTGCATCCACCTCCTCGTGAGTCTGGAGGAATGTGAGTTCCTAAGCAAGCAGGCGAGCACCACCAGTTCCAGAGGCCCCGTGGCCTGCTGTAAGTGCCCAGTGCACTCTCCCCCAAGCCCAGCCTTTTCGGAACCCTTGAGCCTCCCGGGTGCAGTGATGTAGATAGGCAGGTCAGAGGCACCCATATCCACCTCCCTATTCTGGCTGTGCTCAGAGAACTCTGCAGTTCCTAGCAAGCAGGTGGGCACACACTGTCCGTGGAGCCCAGAGACTGTGGAGTTCTAAGCAGGCAGATGCGTGCCACTGGTTCCCAGGGTCTAGCGGCCTGGGGGACTGGGTTCCAGAGTCCCAGGAGCTGTGAACATAGAAATGGATTTCCAAAAGATGATGAGGAAGCTTTCAAATAATACTTAAAACACAGAAATATAGGAAAATGACAAAATGAAAGACCAAACCTCCAGCCCATCTCAAGAAACCGTGGAGAGATGTATATAGAAAAAAACATATGTCATACACCTCAAATATTGGACATAATTCATAGTGGCTGAATTAAACAAGCAACTCCAGGAAGCTTTAAAGGAATTCAAACCCAAAATAATCTCCCAGGTAAAAGAAGAAATGATAAAAGAAATGAAAGAGATGCTGAATATAACTAAAGAAAACACAGCTTAAAAAGTGGAGGAACTAAACAAAGAGAATTTCTAGATGAGCAATATAAGAAACAAACAGAATACATAAAGCAGATGGACAGAGATATACAGGAAATCAAAAACTTCACTGAAAGCTGTAAAAACCGCCTCAATGAAAGGGAAGATAGAATTTCAGACCTTGAAGACAGGATTGCAGCTAGTGGACAGGAAAGGAAAGATCTTTTAAAAATAACAAGGAATCAGGAAATAACAATTCAACAACTGCAAGATGATGCAAAGAAAAATAACATAAGATTGATAGGGATTAATGAAAAAGAAGGGGACAACATAAAGGACATCAAGAGGATATTTAGAGAAGTAATAGCTGCAAATTTCCCAAGCATGAGATCAGAAACCGACATCAGGTTCAGTGAAGCCTACAGAACTCCAAATAGTCATAACCAAAATAAAAGTACACCCAGACATATAATAATCACCATCTTAGAAATCCAACACAAGAATAGATTATTAAAAACTGTCAGAGAGAAAAGACAGATCACTTATAAAGGATAACCTATCAGAATCACAGCAGACTTCTCAGCACAAAAAATAAAGTCAAGAAGAGCATGGAGTGAAATATTCCAGATCCTAAAGCAAAATGATTTCCAACCTAGACTGATGTACACTGAAAAACTATCATTCAAAATCGATGGTGAAATAAGATACTTCCATGACAAAGAACAGCTGAAGAACTTCATGAACACCAAGCCAACCCTGCAAATAATATTGAGAGACAGTTTAGATACACAAAGGAAAAAAACCAGTAAGCAAAGCAGATAGTTAAACAGAACAGAAAGATAAACATGCAACAGCAGAAAGATAACATGTCAAAAATAAACCAGCATGTAGCAGTTATAACCATTAATGTAAGTGGTCTCAAACCACCAATCAAAAGAAACAGACTGGCAGAATGGATCAAGAAACAATATCCAACCATATGCTGTTTACAGGAAACCCATCTAACCCAGAAGGATACTCACAGACTGAGGATGGAAAACAATACTTCACGCAACAGCAATCCAAAAAAAAAAAAAAAAAAAAAAAACGGGAGTAGCCCTTCTGTTTGCACAGAACATGAACTTTAAACCAACAATGATCAGAAATAACAAAGAAGTTATTTACTCGTTAGGAGAAAGCTCCAAGAGGAAGAGATAACTATGTTAAATATATATGCACGAAATTCCAGAGCACCCAGTTATATAAAACAACTATTAACAGAAATGAAAACTCAAATTATCAGTAACACAATTGTAACAGAAGATCTTAACACAACATTGACACCAAGGGACAGATCAACCAGATAGAAAATGAGCAAAGAAATAACAGAACTAAATCGCACCTGTGAACAAATGGACTTGATAGACATATACAGAATGTTCCAAGCAACAACATCATAATACAAATTCTTCTCAGCAGTACATTGGTCATTCTCTAAAATAGACCAAATATTAGGTCACAGAACGTATTTAAACAAATGCAAAAGAGTTGAAACCATCCCGTGCATGTTATCAGATCATAGCACTTTAAAATTAGACATTAATGATAAAAGATACTGCATAAATCCCACAAACACATGGAAACTGAATAAAACACTCTTGAGCAATCAGTGGGTCACAGAGGAAATTAAAGAAGAAATTAAACAATACCTATAAGAAAATTAAAATACAGATACAACTTAGCAGAATCTGTGAGATGCAATGAAAGCCGTCCTCAGAGGAAAATTTATTGCACTGAGTTCCCACATCAGGAAAACAGAAGGAATACAAATAAATAACCTGATGCTACACCTCAAACAGCTAGAAAAAGAAGAGCAAGGCAAGCCCAAAGCCAAAAGAAGAGAGGAAATTATAAAAATCAAAGCGGAAATCAATGCAATAGGGACTAAGAAAACAATCCAAAGAATCAACGAATCAAAGAGTAGGTTCTTTGAGAAAATAAATAAAATTGATAAGCCCCTAGCCTACCTTATTTTAAAAAGGGAAGAAAAAGTTCAAATTCATGCAATAAGAAATGAAAAAGGAGAAATCACTACAGACTCTATAGAAATACAGAAGTTCATCAACACCTATTTCGAAAACCTCTACTCTCGAAGGTTTGATAACACAGAAGAAATAGACAGATTCCCAGAAACATATGAAGTGCCAAAGCTAGATCAAGGGAATGTAAAACTGCTGAATAACCCAAATTCTATTAATGAAATTGAAAATGTAATTAAGTCCTTACCTACAAAAAAAAGCCCAGGCCCAGATGGATTCACTGCAGAATTCTACAAGAAATACAAAGAAGACCTAATGCTGACACTCCTCAAATTATTCAATGAAATTGAAAGGGAAACAATCCTTCCTAAATCATTCCTGGAAGCAAATGTTACTCTAGTACCGAAACCTGAGAAAGACCCAACTAAAAAAGAGAACTATAGACCGATCTCCCTAATGAACACAGATGCAAAAATCCTCAATAAAATATTGGCAAATAGGATGCAGCAAATTATCAAGAAGGTTATACCCCATGACCAAGTGGGATTCATCCCAGGCATGCAGGGATGGTTCAACATACATAAATCAATAAATGTAGTCCATCATATCAATAAAGCCAAAAGTAAGAATCACATGATCATTTCTATAGATGCAGAAAAAACCTTCGATAAGGTCCAACATTCATTCATGTTAAGAACTTTACAGAAAATTGGAATGGATATTGAGGTCTTTACCTCAATATAATAAAGGCCATCTACAACAAACCAACAGCCAGTAACATATTAAATGACCAAAAATTGAAAGCCTTTACTTTAAAATCAGGCACAAGACAAGGATGTCCTTTATCATCACTCCTATTTAATACTAGCTAGTACAATTAGACAAGAGAGAGAGAGAGAAATAAAAGGGGTAAAGATAGGAAAAGAAGAAATTAAATTATCATTGTTTGCAGATGACATGATACTCTACATAGAAGACCCCTTAAACTCCATTGAAAGACACTTAGATACCATAAATAAATTCAGTAATGTAGCTGGATACAAAATCAATACTCAGAAATCAATAGCATCCTTACACACTAACAATAAAATCACAGAGAGAGAAATAAGAGAAGCCACACTCTTCACACTAGCAAGCAAAAAAAATGAAATATTTAGGAATTACTCTCATGAAAGAAGTGAAAGATCTATACAGGGAAAATTATAATACACTGAAAAAAGAAATTGAAGATGATCTCAGGAAATGGAAAGACATCTTCGCTCATGGATAGGAAGAACAAACATTGTGAAAGTGGCCATTCTCCCGAAACTGTTATACAGATTCAATATAACCCCAATGAAAATAACATCAACATACCTTATAAATCTAGAGAAATCACTCCTAAAATTCATCTGGAACCAGAAGAGATCTATAATAGCAAAGGCAATTCTAAGCAGCAAAGGCAAGGCAGGAGGCATCACAATCCCTGACTTGAAGTTATACTACAAAGCAACAGTAGTAAAATCAACATGGTATTGGAATCAAAACAGAGCTGAAGATCAATGGAATAGATTAGAAGATACAACCACAACTACAAACACATTCAACTACCTTATCTTTGATAAAGGAGCCAAGCAGGTTCACTGGAAGAATGACAGTCTCTTTAATAAATGGTTTTGGAAAAACTGGCTCTTCACTTGCCAAAAACTAAAACTAGACCCATGCCTATCACCATGTACTAAATTAAAATCTAAATGGATCAAAGATCTGAATAGTAAAACAGAAACACTAAATCTATTGGAAGACAAATAGGATAGAAACCTTGAAGACATAGGGGTAGATAGAGAATTCATGAACAGGACCCAAACCGCATGGGAAATACTTCCCAGAATCAATAACTGGGACCACCTTTTATTAAAATGTTTCTGCACGTGAAAAAACATCTCCAGCATAGTGAAAAGAAAACCCACAATGTGGGAAAAAATCTTAGTGAATTGCCCCTCAGACAAAGGATTTCTGTCTAAAACATATAAAGAATTAAAAAAATTCATATCCCCAAAATTCAAAAATCCAATAAAAAAATGGGCATCTGAGATGAATACACACTTCTCAGTTGAAGAAATACAAATGGCAAATAAATGCATGAAAAAATGTTCATCATCATTGGTCACTAGAGAAATGCAAATTAAAACCACACTGAGATTGCACCTCAATCCTGAAAAGATGAGCAGGATCAATAAAACCAACAACAACAAATGTTGGAGAGGCTGTGGGGAAAAAGGAACTTTCCTGCACTGTTGGTGGGAGCGTAGACTGGTACCACCTTTGTGGAGATCAGTCTGGAGATTTCTCAAAAATTGGAATTCCCGTTTGTTCCAGCTATTCCACTTCTAGGCATATTCCCAGAAGAACTGAAAGCATCATACCACAGTGATATATGTGCACCTATGTTTATAGCAGCACAATTTGTAATCGCCAGATCTTGGAAACAACCCAAGTGTCCATCAACTGAGGAATGAATAAAAAAGTTTTGGTATTTCTATACAATGGAGTACTACTCAGCTATAAAGAAGGATCATATTGAGATATTTATCAATAAATGGGCGCAGTTTGAAACCTCACGCATAACTGAAATAAATCAAACTTGCATGGGTGAATCCCGAATAGTTTCCCTAATGTAATAAATGACTCAAATATATAAAAGCAAGTGATATTCATGATTCCCCATTATGTGGCCTTTAAGCCTTATAAAGTTTTCACTTATTAATTGGAATGGCTTTATTCTGGGCTGCTTGATATTATTGCCTGTGATAAAATGAACAGCTATTTTGAAGAAAACAAGACATCATAATAGCTAGTGCTGATTTAAAATCATCTTGTATTGAAGCCCCACCAAACTACAGCTCTTCTGTCTCCAATGATTTTATCATGTTGTATCTTGCTGGATTTTATTATATGTGATAGTATAAACAAAAATTGTTATAGGCAAACAGATAATATAGAGACCATTGTTCATTTTCTGTTGGCTGGTTCTAAATGCCCTACAATGCTTTCATCCACTTGAATGGTTTTACACTGTCTTGGTATGTTTGATGCTATAGTCTACAAAGTTATATTCAAATATTTCAAGGAAAAAGACACTATGGTAACTACCATTAGGTCGGATTATTTTGTGATGAAGCACTAGGTTGCTGAAACTGTCATGCTTTGACCTGCATTGTTATGTTGTTATGTCCTCTTTTATCTCAATCTATTCCTTATTAATTAAAAAATTATTTAGTCTTTAAATTATGTTTTAATTAAGGGGAAAAATAAAAAAAATTAGCAGGATATATTATAATAACTTTTTTGATTTCCTATTAACTTGATTTGAAGTCCTGTAATACTCCCACTATCTTGTTTTGAATGATTAGACTCTGTTCCGTTCTGTATGATAGTATCAAGTTTGAGGGTATAGGCAACTACTTTGAAGGCAATAAGATTCACTATGATGCCCATTGTGATTTGACTATTATCCTCTTTTGAAGTCCTGTCATGTTTACAATGTTTAGGTTTTATTGGTCTTGTTCTCTACTGTTTTGTTCAACTTTATAATTCCTAATGAGATAGACAATTCTTTTTAAGGAAACAAGAGGCATTATGGTAACCATTGTTGATAACCTTGTACTCTGTTTTTACATCCTGTGCTATGTCTATCCTTGGTTTTGACTGACAGCTTTGTTTTGTCATATTTGATTTTATTCTCTTCCCAAAAAAATGTAATAAGAACTATGGGAGTAATAAAACTCAAAATGTGTAAATTTTGTTGTAAAAAAGAGAGGAAAAAAGGGCTCTAAAGGATACAACTGCAAGTGTGTTTAGGGGTGTTAAATAGATAACCATATTAATGTTTTTGTGTAGATCATTGAACCCAACTGCAGTCCCACCGTTTAAGTGTCCACTTTGTATACTTAGATCCTGTGACTTGAACAACTACCTCTAAGATGATAATGTGTAATCTATTAACGGTGATTTCTTACTGTTTTTTTTTTTTTTTTGTAGTTCTGTATTACTAAGGGTACCCTTATACTGTTTTATTTTGTTTTTTTCTCTTTTTCCTTTTAAATAAAATTTTAGAAAAAGACATACAATTTGTGTGTGTGTGTGTATGATAGCTAAGATGACTATACTACTAATTCTACAAGTTCTTAGAAAAGAACAGTTAATACTTAATACGATTAAATGAATTTTACATGTCTATATATTGTAATCTAACCAACAGTTTTTAAAATAATAATTTGTAATATTGTAGGCATAGCTAAATTCCTATCATCTTGTTTTAAAAACCTATCTTGTTATTGTTTTGGGTTTGTTGTTGTTGTTTGTTTGTCTCTTTTTCTTTGTCTCTTGTGTCTTTTTTTAAATAAAAAATTTTTTTCCACAGATAAATGTAAAAACCCATCTCATTCTGGAGGTAGACTTATTCTAGATAAGAAGATAAAATTTATTTATCACAGGAATGCAGAGGTGGTTCTTTGTTAGGTATTCAATAAAATTTTGTTACAGCAGATTCATTGGTCAACATTTCATTTTGTGTTCCTAGCTCTCTCAGTTTAATTTCTAACAGAGTGAAATTTATGTTGTGAGTTTCAGTATTTTTCAGTTATTATATTAATATTCTCTTTCTTATTTTCCATGTGTATATCTTTTGAGTCTTGCCTTGTTAGTCATAAAATTTATTGATCTTTCCATCACTATTATATAACTGGCTCCTTGTCTCATCTATTATTTGTTGAAATTGTGTTAAATTTTTATCTCATATGCTATGCTTTTCATTCTAGGTATTTTTATTAAAGTATATTTATGTTTTATATATTTTCTAACTATCTGACAGTTGGAACACCAGTATGTTAGAACATTTCAACTCCACTAGAGAGAATCAAGAAATACACAAGATATGCAAATAAAAAATGTAATAATCAATAAATAGAATCAGGGCTGGGGATTTTGTTCAGAAACATAAATACTTGCCTGGCAAGCATGAGGTGAGTTCAATACACTGTACCAAATAAGTAAGTAAATAAATAAATAAATAAATAAATAGAATCAAGGGTAAAATCATGTGATCATATCAATGGATGCAGTGACAGTCTTCAACAAATGCAAACATCTCTTTTGTTAAATAATATGATGAAAATTACTGATAAGTAAGAGCCTTTCCTCAAATTGATAATAGCCACATATGATAATCCTCCTGCTCAGATTATACTGAATGGGGAAAAAAGAAATAGTATCTTTGAATACATGAACACAGCCACCTGGGTGGCCTCTTTCCCATTCCTATGCCATAAGAACTAAAAATTTACCCAGAGCAATGAGAGAGAGAAAGAAGCAAAGGGGTTACGAACAGGAAAGGGAGAAATTTAATGATCTCCATTTGTGGATGGCATGATTCTCTACATAGAGTATTTAATCCAGCAAAGATTAAAAGCACAAAAATGAAACAAAACAAATTCAGTAAAAGTGGCAAAATCATAATCAATGCATGCAACTCAACAGTAATCCCATACACCAATAATTACCTCACCGAGAAAAAAAAAAATCAATAAATCTACTTCATTTAGGATAGCTTCAGAAAACAAATGCCTAGGAGTCAACCTATTTAAAGAGACTTCTCTAATGAAAACACTAGAAGTGTGCAGAAAGGGTTTCAAGACACACTGGAAAATGGAAAGACATCTCTTGCTCCAGGATAGGCAGAACTAACATCATGAAAATGGTCATATAACAAAAAACATATACAGATTTAAAGCAATCTTTATCAAAACTCTGCATACTACTTGGCAAAAAGCAACCCACAATTTGTGTGGAACCAGAAAAGTCCCATAATAGCCAAAGTAATCATAAATATTTGGATTTCAAGTAATAGCCATGAAGACATAATAACAAGAAAGCATGGGATATGCCTCAAATAGACACACAGACAAATAATATAGAAGACACAGAAACAAACTGATGAGACTTCAGGCATCTCATTCTTAAGAAAAGAATGGATATCCCAGAACGAATGGTCCTGGCAACACTAGCAATCCACAGACAGAATTTTAAAAGTAGAAATGAATGGATCAATGACCTACATATGAAAACAGAATAGCTGAATCTGTGGAAATATAGCACAGGGTGAGTTTTCAACCAATAGACAAAACTCTCCTGGATAAATTCCAACAGCACAGGAAATAACACCAAGCATCACCCAATGGGATTACAACAACCTGAATACTCCTATACAATGGAGAATATGATCAGCAGAGTGAAGAGACAGTCGATACAATGGGAAGGTGTATTGGCAGCTTCTCTTCTGATAAAATGCTAATACTTCAAATACATAAAGCTCTCATAAAATAATTCAAACCACAAAGAAAATAATCAAAGACAAACTTAAGAGGTATTTTTAAAATATTTGTTCAAATGGTCATAATACAAATGGAAAAACTGTCATTATTTTTAGGCAACAGGAACATGCAAATCAAAATCACTCTGAGTTTCTGTCTCATTCCAGTCAAAATGGCTGTTTCCAAAAGCACCATTAACAGCAACTACAGGACAGAAGGTAAGGAAATCAAACTCTTATGCACTGTTTTGTGGGAATGCAAACTAATACTATAATTATGGAAATCATCATGGAGATTCTACAAAAATTCCATTTGACTCAGCTATGTCTCTCCTGGCTGTATACCCCAAAAAACGTTACTGACATGATACTCAAATGACACGTGCATGCAGATGTCTATAGCAGAAAATTCACAACAGCAAATCTTTAGAAACAACCTCGAGATGCATTAATGAATAGATACGGAAAATGTGACATGCATGCAAGTTATTCAGCCACAAAGAAAAATGAAATCATATCACTTAAAGGAAAAGGGTAGAACCTGAGAGCATAATGGTAACTGAAATAAGTCAAACACAGAAATTTAAGTGTTATCTTATGATTGCTTTAATATGAGAAATTTGAAAAATAAGGAATCAAAGTGCAAACTAAAGGCAACCTTGAAAACATGGAAGAGAACTGAGGAAAAAAGGAGCAGGAAATACTGAAGGTAAAGGGTTAAAAAATGTGATCAAACTTGATTTATACAGGCACGAGTTCCCCAAGGACAATCTAACTAGGATGTACTATAAACACACAGTCACTGAAAAGAAAAAGTAAACGTCTTCTGCCTATGGGCAGATCAAACTGAAATTAAGCTCTTACTAAACCACCTGTTTACTCAGCTGCTCTATGGTCAGCCTGTTATCCGTACAGTGGCCTGTCAGACTCCAGCTGGCAAAAGGCTCCTCCTCTTGCGCCTTATACAAGGCGCTCCAGTGACACTGAGGCTTAGGCACCACAGAGCAAAAAGATGTGGACCATGCTGGGCATCTCCACTTTTCTCTTCCTGAGCTGTTTTTCTGTAGGATTTGCCCAAAATCCAGGGACAGCCCCAGTTGTTGATGAGGGGTACCCTCCTTTTTGGGACCAGATTAATGGGGATATAGCAGAGTATCCAGTAAAGAATGGGAAAAGTGTCATCAATGTCTGGAACTACCTAGATCGGCTGAAAATATATAAGATCCTGATTACAGAAACCAACAAGTATTTTGTTCAGTTTGGAAAAAACAATACAGGAAATGTACTATGGGCTCTCGCCTTATTTTATGGAAAGCTGTATGAGACAGGTAAGGACATTTTAACTGTTTCCGAGGCAGTTTGTTCCTTTTTGTATAGATGTATTCTCAATAAACAAACCATGACATATTTAAGCTTATGGGTCTGACTCTTTAGCTTAGCAATATGTTCTCATTTTCATTGACCCTACAAATGTCTTAAGTTTATCTTTCTTTATGACACAGTAGTACTCTATTCTGTAAAATACTGCATTTCCTCCTCCATTCATCAGCTGATGGACATAAACACCAATTCCAAACTATGCCAATAGTGTAAACTGTGCTGCTCTAAGTGTGAGTACACATGAGTTGCAAAGAACCAGATAAATCACGGAGGCTGCCTGGGAAGTGAGATTCTCTGCTGCTTGTGCTCAGTCAGCGGAGAAGTTTACAGACTGGAGGCTCTGAGCAGCTTCCTCTTGAAGTGTTTCTCTCTCTCTCTCTCTCTCTCTCTCTCTCTCTCTCTCTCTCTGTCTCTCTCGCGCGCTCTCTCTCTGTCTTTCTCATGCTCGTTCTCTCTAATTGAATGAGTCATTGTGATTTCCTATCTTTGTCATTTTCACCAAGAAAATGTTCAGCTTCCATCTTAGAGGATTTTCTTTCTTTGTAATCTATTCTGTTTTCTCTGCAGCTCGATTTTCAGAGCCTACCAACACTTTCGTCTGTGCTTATGAGGCTGGATCTCCAGGCTGCATTTCCATCAACAGTGGCTGGGGAGGTGAGAGTCTCAGTAGCCTTATGTTGCCTTACCGCTCCATGAAATTCAGCTTTGTTCTTGTGTGACAGGGTGAATGACAGTTGGAGTATTAACTGCATCTTCTGTTGTTTATTGTGTAAACATGGGCAATTTCCCTTCAAGTTTCTGTGGGGATTAATCAATTAAAAAATCACAAAGACAGCTATCCCTATAAAGACTTCTAAATCAATACACAGCACATGGTTTCTTACAGCTTGACATCAGGAGGACAAATGTCCCTCAGTTTCAGAGTTGCTGCTATGGCTGAAACATGCTTTCAGTACCATTGCAACCAGGTTTATTCCCACGTTCATTCACCCTCCTCATTCCACACTTAGCCTGACACAAGGCCTTAACCTGAATTCAACCCTGAGAGATGGTCAAATATGACAGAAGAGGGGTTTTACGATTTGATGTGTGTGTGTGTGTGTGTGTGTGTGTGTCTGTTGTACACTAGGAATAGGGTTTAGAGTCTCGTCCTGGGAAAATCTACTTCATTAGTTATTTTGGCAGTTTGCCTTACTTAACCATTAGTCTAAAATACCTTAGTACTCTACGAGTGCTCTTACCTCTCTAACTGTAACAATAATTTTAGAATTCCAGGCCAAAGTCTTTTGAGAGGATTCTTCAGGTTTAGGCCCAGTTAAAACACACCAGGCTAATTATTAAAAAGCATTCTGCAAACATACATTTCAGAGTGAAGACCTTACTTTGCAAAATACTCTATATCAAAATGCTTTTACATCCAGTAGAGAAAGTTGAAAGAGATATTTTTAAAAATGATCATTTGTTCAATTTTCATGATTCAGAATAAAGATCAAAACCAGTATAATGAAGACAAAAGATGAGGTAAAAATCTTGTCACTCTGAGGACTGAAGGCATTTTCTTAATATTTTTTTTTTGTAGTTCATGGTTTTGCCTTCAGTGCTGTCCTATCAGTTATCCTGCCTTCTCCTTGACAGCTAGACTGAATATTAAAATTAATCTCTTTGTTAGGCAGAATATAAGAAGACCTGTTTCACTAAGAAACAGCATTGAATCATACGTCCACGCTCAAAATGAGGCCTGTAGAGAGCTTTATCATGAGCTCAAGGCTGTGCACTGCCAGATTCCTGCTAAGAATGATGGACACAGGGATTGGGAAGTGGAAAACTGAGCAACACAGAGAACACACAAGTGCCTAGAGTGAGCGAGAGGCTGAACTGAGCACCATGATGCCAAAGAAGGACACTGGAATGAAAGTAAAGGAAATGTCTCGGAGTTTGAAGGAATGGGAATCATAAGCACGAATATCTAAAAAAAAAAAACTCATGCAATGGAACAAGATACATATTGCAAATCTTCTGTCTCAATTTACGAAAAAGTTTTCTACAATAGCACGTACAGTATTCAAAATCATGTATATGTCCACCCAAACCGAGGAAAACATTTTTACCTGGGTGCCAAAATGTCTTACATAGGTTCTGTAGAGGTGTAATAGATCCAAAGCACAGATAACTTACAGCTGGACAATTTAGGACATGCATATGCAAATATGGACATGTGTTGTGCTCTGATGTAGACTATTTCCTGACTGTACTAAATGCTCCTAGTCTCTCTTATTTCCTTCAGTCAATGAATTCCCTAAGATTGTATGAGGGAGAAACTGACTAACACCATCACTGCCTCATGTATTGTTCTTAAATCCTCTTTGGAGTAGACACTGGGTGATTCCAGATCCCTTTCTTCTGTGACATTGCAGGCATCAGCTTCTATGTGGTTACTATGAATTTCTTGGGTGCAGTTGAAGCTGGGCTTTTCAAGGATGCACCACATGAGGTAGAACTAGTGGCTGCAGAAGAGCATAGATCTGAATTCTGTTATTCTATTGAAGAGTGCCGTGCATTATACCCACAAGCTATGGATGTAGCCACAAGGTTTTACAAGGTAAAATAAGGCAAGCTTTTCCTTTTGTTTTTCTAAGCATCATGGATGAAACATGCAAGATATTTCTCAATTTAAGATTTAAATTTGATATGTACATAAGATAAAAGTTATATTTCTGAAATGACATCCTCTCTACTCTAGAATTCTTCTTGGGATCTGGAAATGACACAAAATAGATAGTCAATAGGAACAATACAATCTACTTACCAAAGTAGTTTGACATGCAATTTATGTAATAATTCTCAATTTATGGTTTCCAAAAGAGTACCAGCATACGCCAATGTGTAAAGCAAATAAGAAAGTTTAAATGCAGCCTGCAGGTCTTAAATATTAATTTTGGTATTAAATGCATTTCTCAAGGATCAGATTACTGTTTCACAGTCGTCTAGCTTCCAAATTCATAAGCCCAGCTTAAATTTACTTTAATATGGTTTGGCGTGGTTCTGCTCACACAGATGACATGACTTTTCCTGCAGTATTTGCTGTCCAGGAAGCCATCTTCCTTTCTCAGTGATGTCCCTGTGTACGACACAGATGAAGACACGGCAATCACTTACATGTGGGAAGCTCATCAAGCAGCCCTTGATGTTTCAAGACCAAAACTGAGTTACATGTAAGATCCTTGTCCTCTGCAATGTAACCAACTTATGCTTTCCTGCCACCGGAAACCACTGTGTATACAATTGTCACTTTTTAGTGACAGTTTTCATATTTCATAGTCAGTTTTCATATTTCATAACGTATGTAATAACAGAGATTTAACAGTTTTAAGTGCAGCTCAAGAGTCTTTTTCTCCACTAGTGGAAATGGAAAAGGAAAGATTGCTGGATGTGTTCACTTCCTTAGAAAGAAATTCCATATCATCCTATAACACTATCATTATCATTAAGTAGTTCTTTAGATCGGAGAAAATTATAGTGGGTGTGATATGGAATTAATTTCTGTTTTGGCTGCCAAATAAAACATGATTTTCCCTGATACTCATGGAAGTTATGTCAGGACCCTCTATGTATTAACAAATCCACTGATGCTGAAATTATTTATGTAATGTGGCACTCTATTTCCATGTAACCTATGCACTTTTTAGATACTTTAAATCACTTCTAGATTGCTTATTCTACCTGTACAACTTTAATGTCATGCAAATGCTTGTTACATTTGATTGTTATAGCATATAAGTTCACTGTAGGTGCAATGCTTTTCCCGATATTTTGATTGCACCTTGGTTGAAGTCATGGATGCAGAACCCAAGGATATAGAATCCTTCTTGTTATGGTAATTAAGTTAAGATGGTAGGTGGTAAGATTCTGTGTTAGTTTTCAGTGTACAACACCACCTTCTTCAACAAAATGTAGATGTGCTCTCAAATGCTACCTTTGGCATACTAATTTTCCATATTAGTTCTTGATTGTTTACTCTTTTACTCATGTTTTAATATGGAACAATGGCAAGGTGGATCATTTAATTTTTTGTGTCATGGAAAGAAATTCCTATACCCACATTGTATGCCTCTTCAGTGGTTCCCATGTGTGCACATACATGCACAATGTGTGCCACTGATGTCAGTTTTTTACTTTACTTCCACTTTGCTTGCATAAATACTATAACCACTTTATTACTTAGGTTTATACTAAGTGATGTGAATAAGGTAATAATTTAGCAGAGTCCACTCTATTCTTTTTTCTATTTATTTTCTTCTATATCATCTTTTACTTCATAATTTATGTTGACTCATTTTAGGTGGTGTTTCAGCCTCGTTTATGACATTAAAAGGCTCAGAGAAGTAGACAATATAGAAATTAGACATGTGTAAACAACAATAAGTAATGAGAAAGAGTTCCATGTAAGAGTAACAGAAACGTTGTTATATGCTCTAGGCTGTAAAGATTATGACACAATATTTAGCCTGCTGTGTTGTTGTTCAAGAGATTGCTTTCTAGCCAGGTACAACATACAGGAAGTGGAAGAGACTGATTCTATCCGATTGGAGAGGTATATTCTTGTGAGCATTCAGGCACTAACAAGGTATGTCTAAGCTATATGGGACAAAACACATAATTGGATTATATTTGACTTTAAAATGGAGTCTTTTCTGATTCACATTCTTGTAGATGGCAGTATTCTTCTAAAGCTGAAAGAGACTTTGCCAACGATTTCCTGACTGCCATACAGTTTTGCGAGGCGGCCGTATACCGTCCATACTTTAAAAGTTCATCTGAGTTTCTTGTGGGTTACCCACACCGGCTGCTCACAGACCAGGAGAACCCCATCATCGCAAAGGACTTCAGCGCACGGGAAAAGGCACAACTGTCTACGGTAAAACTCATCTCCAACATGAATAAAGTCACAGGTATGATTTCCCCTATCTTATTAGTGAAACAAATGAAACAACGTCGTCTAAAATCAGGATTTATTTTAAAAGTTACTCATCCAGAATAAGCATCTATTACATTTCTAGTAAGCAGAATAGACTTTTGAGAATTCAAGCAACCTAGTGTTCTAATACCTCTAAAGTAGATATAAGAAGTACATAATTGATCACAATGTATTTTCACTTGTGCAAAAATAAAAATATACTGAAGTTTTACTTTTGTGGCAAAAAATACTGAAAAACCAAGTAAGGATACATTACTTCTCAACTCAGAGAGGATATCCATGTTTTGAATGCCCTGGTGTTTTCTCTTCCCTGAGATTCTCAAGATACATTCTATCCTCTGTATCCTGTTCTTTTCTTTCTTTACAGAAGAAACATCAAAGCTTCCTGTTTCAACTAGCACCAATATGATTCTTGTTCTCTCCACACTGGTGAATATGATCACTAGGGTACTTTTGCTATAAAAATGCAAGAACATTTTCCCTTAAAAATCTTACAGATATTTTGCATTCTTATCACACAGTATTGCTGCTCCATAACTTGCTTTACTTAAATACTAAGGTTATATAATTTTGCCTCCTTTTCAACTTGGATTCTGTTCTCTTCTCTTTAATCACTGGATTTGCAAAGACCTCAAGAAAATCTCTATCATTTTTCACCAGCTTTTGTTATTATCCCTCTAAGAAGTCTTAATTAGATTTTGTATCAAGTATTCTCAAGGCATCATCTAGTTCCTGCCTTATCATTTCAATATAACTATCTTCACAAGTTTCTTCTTAAGTTACTCTTGCTATCCTAAAATTATTTTGGTTTGGGATTAGGTACAAAATCATCAGCCTGGGGCCCTTTATTATTGATGCTGGTCTCCATCTCCTCCTGCAATACTGTGCTTTCTCAGTGAGACTCCTGCAGTCCCTTGCATGTTGCCCCACCCGGAAGATTCCCCACACCTCTCATGATTTCCGTAATGGCTGGGTGCCTCTTTCTGTTCCTCTAAAAGTTTTTTCCCTGTACCTCCACCTGATCCTTCTTCCATCAGATCTAACTCAGTATCAAGAATTTCATTCTTCTCACTTCCTCTTTTAAAGTGGACTCTTCACTATTACCTTCTTCATACTCAGCAACCATGTGAAGATTAATTTCATGCTTCCCGAGACAGTGATAAGCATGTGGTTATTTTGGTTCTTTTCCTCCTGTATCTTGGCTAAACTCTAATGTGCTAAGCCTAAATCACATGCCCAAAGCCTGGCACAAAACAATAATAGGTGAGGAGGGGACATGTGACAGATTGATGTCTTCACTTAGCTCAGGATTCTACAGATCAGGAGGAAGAGCAATTTCTTCAAAGAAGATGAAAGTAAATAGACAGGACACCTGGAGAGTCTCTGGGAACTGTGGAGCACTCAGGTTTGACTGACTAATGAATTACCAAGAGCTCTTCATCTGGACAGTCATGCAACAGCTTAATTTGCAAAGCTACATACACTAAGATGTCAAAGGGTTGAATTTTAACATAATACATTTGTCAATGTTTTACCAACTAGGCCTACGAAGCTACTACAAATTCTATAACTAGAAATTTAATGTGTACTTTCAGTTTTTAAGTTGCACCTTTATCTGTATTCTAACTGAAAACATGAATGTTTATATTTTTGCAGGAGGTCAGTTTTTAACAGTTTGGAAGAAGGCCATGAACACTTCCAAAGTATCTCAGGCCCTGGCCCGGATGTTTATCAATGGGTTACTCTTAATACCGATTTCTCTATAGCCTATGTCTTGGCATTATGGAGCACTCAACTTAATTCCATAATAAAGAGAAATTAAATTCCATAAATACTATTCTATGCCAAATTTTTTGTTTTCCTTTTTGTGATATGCGTCTTTGACCTTCAAATGTTAGAAACCAGTAATCTCCCTATTCTATTTTAACCACAAACTGGGTGGAAACCTAATGAACCCTGCAGATACATGAGTTGTACATGAATATGCAAATATCTGTATTTCACGTGGGTTAGAGCTATCAATACATTTTCCTAAAGTTCATTCATTGAGTGCCTGTTAAGTAGGACAGAGCTACCAGTGCTAGGTCATTCTTTATGGTACAATGTTGAATTCGGGAGTAGATGTTGTCTACAGCGCTATTGTAGCACTGAGCTCAGAGCACGCTGTATAGAAGCCTCTCTGTCAGCTCACACATGGAAATGGCTGAGTCTCTGAGCACAGGAATCCTCATCTGACCATCCAGTGGGAACTGATGAGTTGCTCCAGACCTGGGAAGTCAGATCTATCCTTGCCAGTTTTATTTCCCCTCCCTTCATCTCTATCCTTCTCTATGTCCCTATCATCTCCCCTTCACCCCATCCTCCTCTTTTTCTCCTCTTCCTCCTTATTCTCCTTCCTTGTCTTCTCTCTTCATTTTCTACTGAAGCACTCATATGGAAAATATCATATTTTAGAGATCCATTAAAAATGCAAAACATAACAACTGCAAATATTTGCTAATGGAATGAATGGAAGCAATTATTTCAGAAACAAAACAACTTCTGATGGCTCTTGTTACCAAGAAAGCTGACCAGCTAACCTTAGGCTGAGACCTAATTGTCCAGGTGTCCCATGCTTTAATGTTGAGGTCCCATTGAACAAAGCTACTGCTTCCTGCTGACACCAATGCAAAATTATCTAGTCTAAATGCCTATGCACCTTCTGAGGATCTGACTGGCTCAAATCAACCTCAGCCACCAGACCTGCCCCCACCATATGATCTGCAACCTCAAGCTGCTGCACTGGCACCTGTTCTCCTGTCATCAGATCAGGCTTCAGGATCTCTATCACCAGCCCCCACATCCCATTCCCTACACGCAACAAGAAAACAGCAGAAGTTTACAGGATCCTGCTGGGAAAAATCATCACAAAGTATGGGACTACACTTGATCACTGACATCAAAAATGGGCCTGCATTTGCCACAGAGATAACAAATAAAAACTACTTACAATGAGTCTCTTAAAAGCTCAGAAAATTAAATATAGCTCTATAGAAAAAGCTTATAACCAACTACATAAAGACCCACTATATGTTTAGCACTCTTACACACATATAAACCAGATGCATAGAAATTACCTTCAGAGCTATTAAAGTTTCAGAAATCCAGCCTTAGATTCCAGCATTTACCTGGATCAGACAGCTCACTCCAAAGAAAGGACACAGTGAAAGCCCTGTTCTGGTCACTCCGGATGCTGAACAGACCATACACAGCTGAAGCCTGAGGACACTGTTCACAGGACCTCTCCATGCCTGCTTCCCTTGATGTTTGTGACTTCTAAAGCTGCTTACCCTAGTCTTTGCTTTCCTGCCCACCCTTCATTAGCTTTGTGTTTTACCTTAAACTCTGTGAATAGTGGGCCCCTAAAAATAGAAAAATTGATCAAACACTTGATCAAGATTTGATGAGCATCTAAGCCACATTGGACACTCTTCTAGATCAGATTGACTCCCTCACTTTCTTGTCAGAGTAATACTACAGAACACACATCAATTATATCTCTAACTAAAAGCACCTTAGGGAAAAATTCTGTAATCAGACAATCTTAGCGTCCTTAGCTAGTGTTCTTGGATTATTGATGACCACAATATTTCTTCTTCTACTTGGGACTTGTCTCAAAAGAGACATATAATATGTCCAGCAATGTTTGATGGGAAACTAGAAGAGGAGGATATGTAACAAGAAATTTCCGTGCCCAGCCAGTATACTTCAGTTTCTTGAGTTATCCAAGTAATAGTTCCTCTTGCAGTTTTGGTTGCTTCTGTCTCCTAGAAATCACTGATCATTTTGATGCATATCTGGTCACTACAGTGTATATTGTAAGAACCAATTCCCAATTGATAAGCCACCCTGCCTCTGTACTTCATGCTAGTATACCCCACATAAGCCGTAGCCCATCAGAAATTTGGGGGATGTTTCCAATCAGAGAAAATCAATTTGCCTCCAAATCCTGGGTGTCATTTCAGTGTTTGTGCTTGCCATTACACTATGAGGCTTACTGAATGCTTACTTGTTGGGGTAATCATAATAGATTTAGATCAACTTAAAAAAAAAACTACTCTGACTCATTCAGAAAGGAGTCACACCCATTCATTCATTTTTTCCTAAACTTGATCTAAATACAAATACCATATATATGAAATATATATCAAAAATTTAGCCATCCATTTATTCAACCATCCTTCCTATAATTTCTGTTTCTTAGAAAATTCTACCCAGTACAGATGTACAGACTGAGTTGAAAACTTATCCTCATGAATTATCTATTCCTTGAAAGTAGAACTAAATGACCGGAAATTTGCATAGGAGTATGGAAGATTATCATTCTGTCACTAATTGCAAAAACAAAGGAAAAATTCAGAGAAAAATAATTAATATAATGGACAGAGAGATAAACTTAAAAGAAAGACTTTAAGAATATTGTAGTGCAGAGTCGAGGCCACAGCTAAAAAATTGTTGGTAAAAATAAGTACTTGAAAGTGGAAAAAATAAAATGGATATTTAATAAATTGAAGTAAATGAGTATCTTATATTCTAACTGGGAAAACCAACAGCTGTCTCACTTAATGCAATTTAAGGATCAAGGTAATCATGAGCCAGATTTTCTGAAGTTAGTTAAAGCACTTTTTTAAAGCATCAGTAATAAAAACGACAGAGAATGAATGTTTATCATTGTCATTAAGTTACTTTGATAAGAGTTATCCTAAATTATTTCAGTTGCTTCATAACAGCAATTTCAATCAACAGTGAGCCACATATCGCTATAGTCCCCTAAATTTGTGACCAGCCTAAAACTTCCTGTCTCCCAGTATCCCCATGGCCATCATAACATTCAAGCTGAGAACATCAATTATGGGGCCATCAGGACACTGGTGAAAACAAATCTATGTGGCCATAAGTTACAGCTTTGCAGTTGTAAACATAGAAACTTAGTATACCATACTGCTTTTATTTAATGACTATGTGATCGGTTTATACATTTTCCATAGTTTTAATATTATTTTAGAATTGACTCTATTTTTGAAAATTGTTAATGTTAAAGCAACCTCAGGAAGTCCTCCAGGAACTCTTCCCAAAGAAGGCAGTGCTGGGACAGGATTGGTCAGAAGCAAAGCCCCTATAAAAGCCCAAAAAGAAGAGGCTGTACCCGCAGCTAGGACAGCTGGAGGAGGAAGGGAAAAGCCAGGCAGACACTGCTATAGAGGAGCCAGCACCGAGGGAGGTGAAATAGAGTGGAGAGAATTAATTAGCCACGTAGGAAAATGATTGAAGAGTAGAGAGATAGACAGTGTCGGGGACAGCCACGGGAACAAGCAGGGAGTGTAGACCTGAGGTCTTCTACAAGGATATGTAGAAGAAACAGGTGTCTTTTATACTCAAGTTTTTCTAATTTAAAAATGAGATAGAATGGTAAAAGAAAAGAGAAAAAAGAATAATTGCTACTATGTGTATATGAAGCATTATTCACTTTCTTGAGCATTTTGCACAGCAAATTTGAAAATGACTCATTTATTTATATTCTCTTGATACAATGAAAGAGAATTCTAATTGTAAAAACAGTGATGTATGTGAATTTATAAACCTGTAATGCTTTCATATATTTGGCTTATGGACTGTGAATTTCTATACTATTGTTGGGATTTGTTCTGGTTTTATAAATAGAATTTCCTCATGTTATTTAACAAAAGACATATTTACATTTGTTGAAGACTGTCACTACATCTATTGATATGATCACGTGATTTTACCCTTGATTCTATTTATTTATTTGGTACCGGGTATTGAACTCACAACCTCACACTCGCCAAGCAAGCACTTATGTTTCTGAGCAAAATACCCAGCCCTGATTCTATTTATTAATGTATTACATTTTTATTTGCATATCTTGTATATTTCTTGATTCTCTCTAGTGAAGCTGACATGTTATGATATATCTGTGTCTCAACTATCATATAGTTAGAAAATACAAATACACAAATATACTTTAATAAAATCACCTAGGAATGAAAAGTGTATTATATGAGATAAAAATTTAAGGCATGTTCAACAAATAATAGATGAAACAAGGAGCCAGTTATATAATACTGATGGAAAGATCAAGAAATTTTATGACTAACAAGGCAAGACTCAAAAGATATACACATGGAAAATAAGAAAGAGAATATTAATATATTAACTGAAAAATACTGAAAAGTCACAACATAAATTTTACTGTGTTAGAAATTAAACTGAGAGAGCTATGGACACAAAATGAAATGTTGACTGTAACCAATGAATCTGCTGTAATAAAATTTTATTGAATACCTAACAAAGAACCACCCCTGTAATTCCTATGATAAATAATGTTTATCCTTCTATCTAGTATAAATGTATCTCTGGAATGAGATGGGTTTTATGTTTATCTGTGGAAAAAAATTTTTTAAGAAAAAAAAACACAAACAAGAAAAACAAAAAGCAAAAGAGACAAACAACAACAACAAACCCAAAACAATAACAAGATAGGTTTTTGAAACAAGATAATAGGAATTTAGCTATGCTCACAATATTACAAATTGTTATTTTAAAAACTGTTGGTTAGATTACAATATATAGACATGTAAAATTAATCTGACCATATTAAGTATTAACTATTCTTTTCTAAGAACTTGTACAATTAGTGGTATAGTCATCTTAGCTATCATACACACACACACACACACACACACACACACACACACACAATTTTATGTCGTTTTCCTTTTCTCTTCATTTTTTCTTCCTTTTCCCTATCCCAGTTACTTTTACTCTTTGACTGGTTTCTATTTGTTGTAGATTTTGGACTGTATTTGCTCTTTCAGTTTCTTATACTAGGGAGACAATATGGTATTTACACATGTGAGTTTGATTTATTCCACTTATGAGCATGACTTCAAGCATCTCATCCATTTACTTATAAAAGCCTTGATGAAATTTTTCTTTATATTTGAGTAGTAGTCCATTGTATATAAATACTTCTTTTTTATCCATTCCTTGATTGGCACTTGGGTTGTTTCTATGATTTGCCTATTATGAATTGTGCTGCTATAAACATGGGTGCACATGAATCATTTTTGTCATTTCTTCTGGGAAAATACCCAGAAGCAAGATAGCTGGGTCAAATGGAACCTCTAATGTCCACACTTAGAAATTCTCTTTGATTACTATTTTCAGAGTAATGTGATTTTCAGTGATTGGCACATTTACTTCCTTTGTTAGATTGATTTCTAAATATTTCATTTTTTTTTTGGATGCTATAGTGAAGTGGGTGGTTTTCTCTTATTTCTCTCAATGACTTTGTTGTTTGTATACAGGAATGCTATTGATTTTTGAGTGTTGACTTTGTATTGAGCTACATTACTTAATTTGGTTATTATATCTAGAATTCTTTCATTGGAGCTTTGGGGTTCTTCTATGTACAGTATCATATCATCTGAAAATTTAACTTCTTCCTTTCTGATTCTTATTCCTTTTATTTCTCTCTCTTCTCTAATTGCTCTGACTATTTTTTCCAGAACTATGTTGAATATGAGTAATGATAATGAATACTTTTCTCTTGTTGCTGATTTTACATTGAAAGTTTTCAGTTTTTGTCCATTTAGTAAGATGTTGACTGTTGATTTATTTTATGTAGCTTCTTTCAGATTGAGGTGAAGACCATATATTCTGATTTCCTGTAGGGTTTTTGTCATAAACGAGTGCTGGATTTTGTCACAAGCTTTTTCTGCATCTATTGAGATGATCATGTGATTCTTGTTTTTGGCTTTATTGATACTCTGCATTACATTTATTGATTTGCATATGTTGAACCACCTCTACATTTCTGTGATGAGTCCCAGTTGATCATGATGTGTAATCTTCTTGTTGTAATCTTCTTGTTGTATTGTTTTCCAATATTTTATCAAGAACTTTTGCATCTGTGTTAATTAGGTGCAAGATTGGTCTGTTATTCTCTTTTTTGGTTTGGTCTTTCTCTGGTTTTGGTATTAGAGTAATACTTGCTTCCAGAAATGTATTAGGGAGACTTGTTTCCTCTCCATTTGAATGAAGAGTTTTGAGGAGTGTTGGTATTAAAGTTTCCCTAAATTTCTTGTAGAATTCAGCAGTGAATCCACCTGGACCTGAGCTTTTCTTTGTTGGTAAGGTTCGTTTCGTAAAATTTTATTTAAAGAAAGACTAAACAAAACACAAAATAGGTAGAAATAATACATATGTTCAGAGAAAAAACAGTAAGAAATCACTAGTTGATGTTTATGTATTGTCCTTTTATAATAGTTGTTGAAGATTCAAAAATGAAAAATGTAAAGTGGGAATTCAAACAGCAAGACTGCAAACAGTTCTGTTCCACTGTCCAACAGAAACTTAGTAACATGGTTGTCAATCCTATACATTTAAACATACATGCAGTTATCCATATCTTCATTTATGTTTAGATGAAACGAAGTAAATTGGGTTAAAATCTTTCTGAATAAAGAATAATAGTATTGCAGGATTTCACATCATGACACTTATGATCATCACTGGGTACTGCAGTTTTTTTTTTTAAATTTAATTTAAAGAAAGACTCAACAAAACAGAAAACGGATAGAGATAATACATAATTTCAAAGAAAAAATAAACAGTAAGAATCATTAGTTGATTATTACAGATTGTCTTCTTACAAACAGTTATTCAAGATACTAAAGTGGAGCATATAAAGTACAGATACAAACAGTGAGATTGCAACCACTTCTGTTCAGTTATCCAACAAAAACTTAGAAATATGGTTATTAATCTTATACACATAAACATACATGCGCTTTTCCATATCTTCATTTATGTTGAGATGGAATAAACCCAAGCAGGCTAATATCACTCTGAACAAAGAATAATACTATTGCTGGGTTTCACATTATGACAGGCCAGAATCAGCACTGGGTATTTTAATGTCTCTTTTTCTTCAAAGTATCTATTCATGTCATCATGTGTCATAAGATCAGTTCTCATAAACTGTTTATAGATTTTACACATGCATGTGTCTTAACGTGTATTTCTATCCTTTGTATATTAGAGTGAGAAACAAAAAAAGTCAAGACAAAACAAAACATACTCCTATAAACCATGAAATGAAAAAGACATAGACGGGCCATTATACAAAGAGTTCTAACATGGTTCCTGTGTTTTCTCTTGTTATCTCCATTAGAATTGGCTATATCTTCAGACATAGTATATCTGAATATATCAGTACATAACAGTATTAATGAAAACACAACTTTGTATATAGTATAGAACTTCAAAAAACAGCAGTTATCAAACCAAAATGTGTATCATAGAGTCTTGTCATCTTCAGTGTAGTTGCCTATACTCTCAGACTTGATACTACCAATCATATCAATTTTGAATAAAATCCTCTCTGCCTCATTTCTGTTATGCTCTTTTTTGCCAGCAGTTGTCTGCTTATCTTCTCCATTCTGTTTTCTGCTCCATTCATTGAGGACTCTCTGCCACTGTTCCTGGAATCCTAGTACTTTTCTCCCTCTCTAGAATGCCCTGCAGTATTCTCTGCAGAGTTGGATTGGGGCTTGCAAATTTCCCAAGTTCTTTTTTGTCTTGGAAGCATCTTGTTTCTCCATTAATTTCTAGAGACAGTTTAGCAGGGTATATCAATTTGGGATGGAGGTTGTTTTCTGTCAGGGTTTGGAATATTTCACTCCAGGCTCTTCTTAACTTGATGGGTTGGGTTGAGAAGTCTGCTGTTATTCTGATGGGCCTTCCTTTATAGGTTATCTGTTTCTTGTCTCTAACAGCTTTTACTATTCTGTTCTTATATTGTATTTCTGGAATCTTGATGATCTGCCTGGGTGTGGCTCTGTTTGGGTTGTAGGTGGCTGGAGTTCTTTATGCCTCATACATCAGAATATTATTTCCTTTTACTATGTTTGGGAAATTTTCCTTAATTATTTCTGTGAATAGCCTTTGTAGTTCCTTTGTTTGTACCCCTGCTTCTTCATTCACATTCTTTATTCTCAAGTTATAGACCCTCATGCTGTCTTCTAGCCTTTGTATTGTTATTGCTTGTTTCCTTGTTATTTTAAAAAAGTTTTTCCTTTCATACTCCCATATTGCAAAATTGTCCTCCGGTTTGGATAATCTATTATTAGTTTCTTTCAAGCTGATTTGCCATCTTTCCATAGAGTTTTTAATTTCCTGGTAATCTCTTTTAATCTGCTTCATGTATTCTATATTTTTTTTACATTGTTCACTAAATGGTTCTCTTCTTTGCTTGAGTTCTTCCCTTCTTCCAAACACTGTGTCTGCTTGAGGGGTGCTTAGTATCTTGCTTTGCTTGGCTAAATATTTCACTTTTGAAAGCATCTTTAAGGTCCCAAATATATCTCTTTATGTCCACTGGCACTGTGTCTGATATTGCATGTTTGCTGTTCTCATTCTCTTTTGCATTTGCCTGTTGTGGGTCAATGCTGTCAGGATTGGGACCTGGGGTCTTTTGTTGTTGCTTCCTCTTCCATCTTTTTTGTTTCTTCAAGGAGGCCTCAGTTTTTTTCTTTGTTGGTTGCAATTCTTCTGAAGCACACTGGCTAGATGACCCTTCCCAGTGCCATGTGCTAGTGAGTTGCAGACAGGGACAGCCTATACTGGCCCCGCCCCTCTGGGTCAGTCAACCTGCTGTGGCCCACACTGTATTACTTTGTACCACCTCCCCTCAGGGTCAGTCAAACTTCTGAGACTTCACTGGGTTAGTGTGGTTACTGTGCACCACTGCTATAGCGATTTGATTTCAGATAACCTATTGGGTCTCAGCCAGGTCACATGACCCAGGCCTAGCTCACTCCACCAATCCCTATCTGGAAGAGAATATTTGACTGAAGTCACTGCTGTCCCTTGTACTTGCCAGTCCCACCCGGTCCCAGAATGTCGTCTGCTGGAGCCCTCCTTTCTATGGAATGGCTCCACTTCTGTCACTCACCACAGGTCGATGTAGCCACCCTAGCAACTCAGCTCTCCTTTCGGCTTACCAACCCTCAACTAAATGTAACTACGCCTCCAGTGAGTCAAAGTGGTGGTACCTCAGATGGTTCAGCAAGTCAAGGCAGGACCTTGGATGGTTAGTAAGTCACCCGCTGTGGGGGGTGATTTTAGCTATTCTAATAACTGCACCGGGACTGTATGTTTGGTTGGTTCTTCTCATCTTAATTTTTCTTGGGATGAAAGAATTCATCTCCCTCTGTTGGGGGCTCCCCACTTTGTATTATGTTCAATTCTAAGTTACTATCTCAGGGAGCCTCTGTAGCCAGTTGTTATCTATCTGCCATCTTGGCTCCTCCCCTGTTGGTAAGGTTCTAATCACACCTTCAAATTCATTAACTGAAATTGGATTATTACAAGTTTTAGGTCTTCTTGATCCAGTTTTGATAATTTATATGTTTCGGTCCACTTCTGTGTTATTGAATCTATGTGTGTAAAGGCTTTTGAAGGAGGTATTGATGTGTTTTGCATTTCGGGGGATCTGCAGTGATTTCACCCTTTCTATTTCTTATCCCATGGATTTTCTGTCCTCTTTTTGATAAGGTTGACTCAGGATTTGTCAATTTTATTCATTCTTCTAAAGAAGCAATTCTTTGATTTTTTTTGTATTGTTTCTTTAGTTTCATTTGCTTTAATTTCTGTGCTGGTATTTATAATTTCCTCCTTTCTTTGGGCTTTGAGCTTGACTTGCTTTTTTTGTGTGTAACTTTGAGGTGCAGGACTAGTTCATTTATTTGTGTTCATTCCATTTTCCTGATGTGGGAGTTTACTGCTATAAATTTCTATTTGAAGACTGCTTTCATTGTGTACCACTGGTTCTGGTAAGTTGTATTTGCTTTTTCATTCAGTTTTAAATACTGTTGAATTTCTTCTGTGATCCACTGGTTGTTTAGGAGAGTGTTATTTAATTTCCATGTGAGTTAGCCGGGTTTTATGGGTTTTTTGTCATTAATTTCCAATTTTATTGTTCTATGATGAGATACTACAAATGGGATTATTTCAATTTCTTTGCATTTACTTAGCATGTTTTGTGGGCTAGTAGATGGTCTACTTTAGAGAATGACCCATGTACAGCTGAGAAGAATATGTATTCTTATGTTGTTGGGTAGAACACTTGGTACACATCAACTAGGTCTATTTACCCAAAGTTTCATTCATTTCTGTTAATTCTTTGCTGGTTTTTTGTTTGGTTTGTGTTGTGGTCAGGGATTTAAAGAGAACAATTAGAATCAGGACATGGAGTTTATAATATTGTTTCATGATAGTCACCCAGAGTTAACACAAGAATGCAAGAAATCTATCTGCAACACCAGAGACAAAGAATATTTAGTCAAGGGCCTGAATTCCAAAGCAATGTCCCACACGAGTCCAGATGAAAACCCAGAGCTCATGACAATGCCTCCCACGAGTCCAACTGGAGGCCCAGAGCCCACAAGAAGGACTCACACCAGTCTCTCGTACATATCTGTGCTGGGAAGGCCCAAAGGTCAGCATGGAAGCCTGAAAGTCTATGCCAGCAGGGTGAAGGAGATGTCCTGATGGGATGAGGGTTCTATGCTGGAGCTGAGAAGTCACACTCACAGCAATACCAGGGCTCCACAGCCTCCTCAGTGACACGGAGGCCCTGAGCTCCTCCGAAAACAAGCACAGTCAAGTACATGCCAGAAAGCCAGTGTGACGAGTTCATCCTGGAGCTCAAGCAGCACATGTCTTCCTCTCTGGAGCCAGGAAGCAATGCTTGATGTGAGGACCAGAGCTTCTCCAGGAGAACCAGTGGCTCAAACAGCAATTTGTAGGAGATCCCACAATGCCTCAAGCCCTCAACTCAACAACACATTAACTCCTTCCTTCTCCTTCTCCACCTCTCTATTTATGCTGGCACCGTTCCTCAGGTGGAGCATCCGTGCTCAGTGCCATGCTCATGTATTCCAGCTGACATTAAGTTGACCACTGGCACTTTATAACAGTTGTTCTGTCTTTTTGGGACAATAGGGTTGCTAAATTCCCCTGTTTTAACTGTATTAGTGCTTACTTGATTTTTCATGTCTATTAAGATTCATTTACATAATTGGGTGCTCCCATATTTGGTGTATACATATTTATGATTGTAATCTCTTACTCTTTAATTTTTCCCCTAACAAGTACTTAGCAATCATTTTATCTCTTTTGATCATTCTTGGATTTAAGTTCACATTATCTGCAAATATAATAGCTACCACTGCTGTACTCTGGAACCGGGGCTGGGGATTTAGCTCAACAGCATAATTGCCTGCCTTGCAAGAATTAAATCGTGAGTTCAATCCCTGGTACCGATAAAAACGAAAAAGACAAAAAAAAAAAAAAAAAAAAAAAAAAGAACCAGGACATCCGAGCTCAAAGGCTGCAAGACGATACAAAGAGAAACAATATAAGACTGATAGATGTCAATAAAACACTTATATTGTTTCTTTTGTATCATCTTGGAGCTGTTGAGCTGTTATGTTCTGGTTCCTGGTTATTTTTAAGAGCTATGTTCTTTCATGATTATAAGCTTTTGTCCTGTCTTTGAGGTCTGAGAGTCTATGTTCAGCTTCATTCCAGGGGTTTTGCCAGCTTTCAATGGAATTTTTATTTTCCTGAATATCCCATTGCATCTGTTTCATGTATTCAAATTCTCTCTTTTATTGTTTATTCAAGGTTTCCACCATTTTCTTATGTTCCTCTATCTCTTTTATTTAGGTCTTTTTTAGATACACTCAACATTTCTTTCATAATATTTGTCATTTCTTTTTTATCTGGGAGACTATTTCTGATCTGAATTACTCCAGAGCTCTATAGATTTTTTTTTGTGTGTGTGTACTTCAGGTGCTACTATTTTAGAAAGTTCAGTTGTGCAATTTCCACTGTGTTCCACTTCAGCGTCTCCTGGGTTTGTTCTCCATGGGCTGGAGGATTGAGACTGCATCTTACCCTTTCATTTTGTCATTTTCCCCTGGAACCTTCACAGCTAGGTAGCAGTTCTCCTGATGGATTGCACCAGAATCATGTGCTAGGCAGAGCTTCGATCCTCTGATATCCAGGAGGCTCACTGAGATGCACCCCTAAACTATGGTGCTGGAACCAAGGGCTATGCTGGGCAGGGCTCAAAATCTTCAGGTCCCATCTGGAAGGCTGGTCACTCCCTGATGGACAGTTCTGTGGCTCTGGGCTGCCCAAGGCTCAGTACCTCAGTGATCTGTGAGGCTGGCCAAGTGTTCCTCCAATGTTTGCACTGGGATGCTATGCTGAGCAGAGCTTGGATCCTCCATGCAGCTAGTAGGGTTACAACCCTGGAGTGTGGCATCAGGCCTTTGTACCTGGCTGGGTGAAGTTTAAAGCCTCTGAGACCCAGGTGGCTAGCAGAGATATCTATGGAAAAATTTAATTGCTATGAAAACAAAATAAACATCCCATAACCAGACTATGTGGACAGTAAAATAAAACAAAGAGAAACCACTGAACACTTATGTAAAACCCTTTTTCCCAGGGTAGAGGTTTGACAGTCTGAACAAATAAGCAAATATGACACAGACACTAAGTAACTGTATTTTCACCGTTGAAGAGAGCAGGTGGAGAAAGCAAACAGAAAAGTTCAGTCAACGTGATAGATGCAAATATAAAGACCTGGATATGCATCCCTGCTTTGTCTCCTGGGAGGTCATGGGGCTGGGACACTGCATTGGCAGTGCAGTCGTGCAGGGCCCAGAGCCCAGTTTCTTAGCACCATCATTGGGTGCAAGGACTCATCCTCCTTGACGTAAGCACTGCTTCTGTGCCCAGGCCATAGGGCCACACAATGTGAATCGCGGCATTTTATAGGGCCTGACAGGATCAACGTTGGGGGCAGAGGTGGAAAGGGGGCCAAATGTTAGCTTAAGAAACCAGATGGCCACAAGTAGCATGTATTAAACAACAAAATAAATATTTCCCCATTCAGCATAATATTGAGTGATCAGATAATGACTTCAGTACTGCTGATGTAAATAAGTGATTGTGTGAACTAACCACTTGAGGAAAACAAACTATTTTCTAGCCAATTATTATTGTAGGAATGGGATAGAAAATCAATATTAGAACATGGATCAATATTTCCTGCAAGAAGAATCTCTGAACCTGACCATCTGAAGAAAAGCTGTATTACTCATCCAAATTAAAAACTCATGGTTATGATTCATGTCTTCCTTCCCAGTGTGAGCTGAATTGCCCTTTTCTGGAGTGTGGGCCTTACTTACTAACATACTTCTAATAAACAGAGTATGAAAGGACAAACACCTAACTTTGCCATAAAAATCTAGTAACTACCAGTGTAACAATCTGACTAAACCTAGACAGAAGTCATGTTGATAGTGTGTCATGTTGGCATGTCCTCTTCTGAGTTCTGTGTGAAGACTGATCACTTCAGTCTGATCAGGAGAAAACGTCTGAGAAATGCAAATTCAATAACTGATATGGAGATCACCTGTTCTTTGCTTCGACTCTAGAATACAAAAGGGAGAAATGTAGAAAAATAAAGGATTCCCATGAGGTCTGTGGATTGTACTATTGTATTATAGTCATACTAATTCCTAAGGTTTGGTAATTTTACTGTCGGGCGCAGGCGCTCAACACACCCCGCCCGGGACTAAGGACCACGTCAGCTTCCACAATGCACTACGTCCCTCTCCAAAATAGCCACCCCGTGCGCACCTGGTGCTCACTCCATATTCACTCTGTGGCAACCCCTGATTGACCACAGCTGGGTATATTAGCCAGAGCCCGCTCCCATTCCAGCCCTGCTTCCTCGTGGCAGCCCTTGTGGCAACCTGATTGGCCACAGTCAGATATATAAGCCAGAACCCGCAACAATAAAGCGGCCGTTACCTGTTACCCACAAGAGCGTCCTCTGTCTCATTCGGGGGCTGCGCCGGTCATTTTACCACAGTTATGTAACCTAGAGCACCTTGGTGAGGACACATAGGAATTTTGTGTAGTAGTTCGGTACTCATTTGTAAGCCAAATATCCGCTCATGATTATCTTTTAAAAATAATTTAGTTCAAAACTCCAAAATAATGGAAAGACGCTAAACACAAGAGCACACACTGAAGATGATTTTGTACATTATTTGATGACATATTTATGGTTATTTGTTTACAAGTGAATGAAGGCAGAGAAAAGACTTCACCAAAGACCTATACTCTGCTAATTTCTCAGTAGAATTAATTCCCTAGCCATCTATTCTTTTATATGTCAGTCTCTTACTATCAATAAAATGATTGCAAAATTATGAAAAATAAAACTAATACAAAATGTTAAAGCACCAATTTGAAACACTGAATCTGGATATTAATTTCTAACAGGGTTGAATGCAGTCATTATCTCAAAAAAAGAAATATTATTAATTGGTCGAGTCACCAATGTACAAACTCTGGTGAATGACAGTGGCTGACTCAAGAAAAATGGATAAATCAATGGAAAATTCAGCTCTTAATGACTTTTTAAATTGCTGAACCAGCAGTATTGTTTAAAGTAATTTCATGCATGCACTGTGAATTTCAGAATCTCATTGGCAGATATAGGTTTTAATTTTTAGCAAACCTAAAAGGGTAATAAAATATTGCTTCAAGGAAATCTATGTTCTTATTTTTTTAAAGTGTTTTTCTAGTTAATAACAAACTGCAGAACTTCAGAAGCACAGAAATGTATCATTTCATCAGTTTTATTTGAATGAACAAATAATAAAATTCAGAAACCCATTCCCCACACAGCAAATGAAACTGAACTGTAACTTCTTTGATCCAATATGACTCACAAACAACATTTTGTATGACTTCCCTGAGTTATGTCAAGAGTGATGAAGCCTTCTGCATTTCAGGGTTCCAATCACCTGCGATCGCTTTGGAAGATGGTGTCAGTATTGCTGGAGACACACAGGTGAGAATGTTAGAGGAAAACAAAAGCAGACTGAAGCAGCTCACACGTTAAGAGCGACCAGGTGCTCTTTAGTGAGTCAGGACACATCTACTAGCAGTGCTGCTAGAAATATACTCGATCACAGTAATAAGCAACCCACACCCATCAAATCTCTTTTTAGGGAAATATTTTATAAAGTAGAAAGTCCAGTGTCATCAAATGTACAACACATAATTAATTAACTTGCTAAAATATAGTTAATCATTTGAAGAATTATGTTAACTTCAGAAAATATACAAAGACTAATTAAAGAAAAACAACTTGATGACCTCCCCCAGGTTTGAATGGGTTAGAGAGATAGAATTCTCTATGGATCCATCTGAAAGAATAGAGACTGCACCATATGATACTAGTGGAAGGCTCTAGGTACTTGGCACCATCGTCCAGATTTTGTCCATGGAAGAATCTGCATTCCCTAGTAGACTGCTTTACAGGGAAAAATGTCAAATTCAAGGGCCATGAGTGTGCAGCCAGGGTGACTTGGGTAAGACGAGTAAAGCAAGCAGGTCTTGCTCCAGGAACTGATCAACTTCATTGTTTGCTTTTCAAATGCCACCTTTTAAGTGTCCAATAATCGAGCAAACAGAGGTTGTGTGTTCAGTTGGGTAGGCTCTGTGTGAGGACACAGGGATAAAGGAATACACACTTGAAAAGGACCTCATCCTCCCAGCACAGTGCTCTGTTTGGCTTTGGAATTTAGGTAGACTCCTGAACGTGGCTTGGGTGGCAGGGGCTTTCCTTAGGGCTGTGCAAGGCTCCCCACTGCAGTGTGCTGAGCACCTTTAGTAACGGAGCAAAGCCAAGTCCTCTTCCCTTTTCAGATCTCTGTGGACTTTCAGGGAAGATGGTCTTCCCTAAGAGCTCTACAGGTCCCTAGGAAGGAGGACTCCTGGCGTTTTGTATGCATGTGGGAGAGAAGACACACAGGGAAATCACCAAGATATGTAGGAAAGTATGTCCCAGGTCACCTGCACCAAAGCACTCAAGAAGTTGCAAAAAAGCAACTAAGCCTTAACAACATTAAACAGAAATGATCACTTCTATTATAATATTTATCGCCTTTCTTATAATACCATTGAAGATTATTAATCAGAAAACTGTTACAGTATTTTGGGGATGATGAGGTCTTACGTTTGGCTCAAAGAATCCAGCATTAGAAAAGTGCTGGGAGCCTGTGTACTACCTGCAACGTTGTGAGCAGAGGAGCCACTTGGAGATGTCATATTTACATGGCCTTCACTTAGATCATTTGCTTTGCTTCCAGCTTTCTTTCATCTCTGTATACAAAATATGACATGAATGGCATTTGTTCACCGTATTTTGTTCTGTAACTATTGAGGTCACTGAATACCTGAAAAGAAAACCTAAGTATGCAACGATGATGTTAAATGAAATATTCTGTTTCTTTTCCTCAAAGTGACTGTATTAGAGAATATCTGATGTATTTAACTATAGAAGTAATTTTTAAAAATCATAAAACATCCCTATGATAAGTTTAAGAAAACTATGTAATTCTGATTTGTTTTTCATCTTTTTCAAGCAGGGTCTCACTGTGCAATTCAAATTCACTTGAGGTCACTTTGTAGCCAGGCTGGTCTCAAACTGGCAATGATTCTCCTGCCTTTGCCTCCCGAGTGCTGGGATTAGAGAAGTGCACTGTCACACCTAGGTGGTGTAATTCTAGTTTTTAAAAAATCTCTTTTATTTATTTTCCCACTCAACTTATATGATTTCTGTTCTTTTTGCTATTTTTTTACAACTTAGAAATATATCTTAATCTAACATTATTATTTTCTACTGAAAAAATAGCTGATAAGTATTCCCATCAAATTGCTTTTTGTGACTTGGGGATAGAAGATGGGGTTTGATGCTGCTCTAGGATCCAAAAAGAGAGAGAGAAAAGCAGAGAAATTTTAAATGTCATCTTACTGTCTTGCAGGAGCATACAGAGATGTACACCTGAATTTCTAAAGAACCTACAATATTTCCCCAAAGAATATTTTTTTCTCTTGTCAATTATATTCTTAATGAAATTTTCAGCTGAGCATTATTTAGTTTTTACAATATAAAATACTGACTGGAAAATGAACTTTCAACTTCATACTTAGAAAATGAAATGATCCCTTTAGGGAAAGATATGCAAAAGATATTTAGACAAGGTAAGTCATGTATCTTCAGCAGGGACTAAACAACTGCAAACTCGTATTTCTGCTTTTAGGAGGACTTGCAATTTCCTGCTGGAGTGAATGCAACATTGTGCATGATTTTACACTTTTTCAGAAATTATGACAAATTCCCCAGATATACAGCCTGGGAATCAGTTTCATCTGCCAAATTATGTAGCTCTTTACTCAAAAACTCTCTTATTTATTCCCCAAATATACCACAAAATCCTGGCATCAAGAGTGTTTTTGTCCTAATCTTCAAAACACTTTACTCCTCTGACCCTTCTTTTATCCTCAGGGGATAGAAAGGATTGTCTTGTTATCATTGTTTTCACCTGAAATTGATACTAGACTTTGAGTTAACTCAATGCAAACTCAATACAGGTTCGGGTAAGTAGGAGTTCCTGATTCTCTCACTGATTCTGTGATCACAGCCAAATGATTCACAACATCACGAGTTCCACTGGAAACACAGTTCAGAACCAAATAGAGTTCTTTTCCTGTATTCACACCTGAATGTCTCAGTGATTAAGTTAGGATAGCAAAGGGTCCAGCCTCCAGACAAAACCCTACCTTTAGGTTCTCAAGTCAACCATTAGCAATGGTGAATTCAACATGTCTCTTTTAAAAAGACATCCTTCAAATAAACACAATAGTTCACCACAGACTGTATCAGCAGACCATCACAAAAGCTAATGATGCAACATATGCAACAGTTCTTCTTTACCTGCCATGCATGACAGAGAAACGGAAGTGTTCCCCAGCCAAAGATTCAGAGAGTTAACATTATCCAAGTTGTCTTTGGAGAGATTGCACCCCTGTGGTTGGTGTCTAGCATTAAAGCAACCTGGGGGGAAACAGAACGCAAGTGCTAAAGTGCCTGCATGCTGTCAGTGACCAAGTCATTCTGATGTTTTAAGGGTTGATGTTATGCAAAGCAGTGATGTTAGAAAGTGTCCTCAGACTCAGGGGTAAACACCTGGGATGTGTCAGGTGCAGATGTGGGGAATCATCTTAAAGAATGAAGTTTCACTATCTCATCAGTTTACACTGTATGTAATTAAGGCATGACAGAAATAAATAGAAAGCTTTCACAGTTTGAAAGACTTTTGTAAAAGATGCATAATGATAAATACAGCAAATCTGTCTTCTATTCCACAGGGGCCAGACTATCTTTAATGGAATGACAACACATGAGAAGATCTCCTCTTAAATATAAATGACAGAAGCTCTTAAGCTCAATGTGTTGATTTCTTTTTTTGCCAAGATTCGTATTCCTTAAGGTTTTTCACTGCAGATTCCTATACACGGACAAAATGCCATTTGCAAGGGGGTCTGAGTGTACTGCACACTTCTTGTATCTATTGGAAATAGGTCTGTCAAGTGTTTTCAATGGATTTCTTTGACTTTACTGAATGGGAATAAAATCCTTAATTTTTTCAATGCCAGGCAAAAAAGAAAAATAGTTAGCTGTTTACCTCTAATGATAGCAACAACAGGTCCCAGATAAAATAACTTGACTGAGGCTGGGAGGGATTCACCAAGCTCTCTCTACCAATTTGTATTGTGAATGCTTCCCAGACATGACATTTTTCAGCAAGTCATCTGACACTAAATAGTATTATGAGCTGGGGAATATGAAACACAGTGACAAAACAAAAACATAACACTGTTTCTACATCTTGGAGCCCAATCTAGGCATAAATTTGACCGCAGCACAGCAAACTATGGGAGCACAGAGGAACAGCAGCACGAGAGATGAGTTGCACAGTCCCACTTGAGAACCACAGCTGTGCTTGGGCATCAGCCCTCACCTAGGTGCTGTTCCTCACTGGAAGCATTTGGTAAGAGGGTGTCTAGAGCCTGTGGCACGGGACAGAATCTAGGGCTATTACACACTGGATTCCATCAGCCACCTCTGTGTTGAGTTAGAAAAAAACAAAGAAAGAAAAATAAATGCACTGTATTTGCAATGTGGCCCACACAGTGAGGGCAGCTAGATAATTCATGGAAGCGTTACAGTCCCTAGACAGGCAGCTCCTCTGGGGTGCCAGGGTCAGGACTTTGGGAGGTCACTTCTGCACAGCTTGCATTTTCCTTCCCTAAAGGATGATAGGATCGAGAAACAACTTAGAGAACAGGTGAGCTGGATAGTATTTGGGATCAAAGTTGGGGTGATAAGGAAAATGTGTTTCCTAATTTTAAAAGGAACCCATTATAATGGGATGAGGCAAAAGTCTTCCAACTGAAACGTCAATCACAGTGAAAGAATGGCCTGTATCCACGTCCTATTGGGCAAGTTTAAAGCTGAATCTCTTTATTCTGAGTATATGGTTTACTTTGATTACATTAATGAATAGACTGTTTCTGCTATTTTGACATTTACTTAAGCTTCTACATCATTGGTGTTCATTACATTCAAAGTCTTACATGAAATACTGAGTCCAAGCTAAAAGCAGCCAATCTGTATCAGAGGTGGAAGAGACTCCCAGTGTGTCAGAGGAGGCCCTGCTGACCTTGAATTTGGAAGACATAGTGAGCAAATCTCAGGTAATTCTGGAGCTGCCTGTTCTTTCATGTTAGAAGGTAACTTTTGTCATAGGACGCTTTTCCTAGTGTACCAGGTATTACATAGTAGCTGCAGAAATCTCATTATTTTATTTTCCAGGCATTCTACTCTGGACCACATTAGCACAGAAGCACAGCAAGGAAAGACTGATGGAGAAGAGGTGAAGAGAATTTGAGATTGGCTTCTTTGGAGCAGGCATGTGTATGAGAGTTACACAGGGAACAAGCACACCCTGTATTTGAGCAGTAGATGTGTTCCTGGGCCCTGAAGTCGATCCACTCAAGTTCTTTTCTCCAGATCAGAGGAGACTATTTATTTTGTTAAAGCAGAAAAAGGATTTATTCAAATCCAGCTCTGAAGAGATGGAAGGGTTTCACCACCACATCATCATTTCACTGTGTGCAAGATTTTGGGAGCAAGGATGGTGTGGGGAGGGGACCAAGTGAGATAACAGTGAGGCCTTGCTGGTTTCATCCCTGCTAGAACAGGGCCTCTCAGTCCTTCAGCAGTGCAGCAAACTGCACTTCACCTCTTGGTTCAGGCAGCTGGGAAATGCATATTCTCTCCACTCATCTGGGCTGAGCACAAGTGCAAAGAGCAGTTTATGCCCTACACCCTAAAACGTTTAGAGAAGCCATTTATCTCTGAAAGACAAAAATGCAACTTTCCAATTTCCATTTTGTCATCCTGGCTACAGATGTACTATTTGTGGCAGACAATAGCTTTCTACAATATTCGCTTTCCATTTCTATCAGGGAAATGTAACTCTTCATTTCTTTATTTCTGGATGTAACAGCCACCACATCCCCTTCCCCTTTCCATACATACACTTTGAAAAACAATTGTTTTCTGTAGGATTTCTTTCTCCTACCTTTGCGTCTGTGACATTCAGAGTGGAATATGAGCTGAGTGATATGTGGATTTCGAAATGTGTCCTTCAGAATTTTACGGACTCTTCCTTCCTTAATGCCAAGTGAAATAAAAATCGGTTGGAAGTCATTTTGGGTCATGTGGATATGCACTAAAGTGAAGACATATAAAGCAAAACAAAAAGGAATTGGAGTAATTGGACACAATCTCTATGTGTTATTTGGCTGAAAATCTTGCACAATGTGCAGTGAATTTACCTCTTAAGAAACCCTAGTGATGGTTACCTCACATTGTTATTACATACAATACTGATTTTTCTGATGTTATCTACTTTAGGAAACACCATGAAGACTTTATTTTTTGAAATAAGAATAGCAACTAAACACTTCATTTTATAACTTTTTATTATTTAGAGACACTTAAATTCTATCATTATTTGCTTATAATTGTCAAATTTGTTTCAGATACTAAAGTAGCAGACAATAGAGTTTGTTATTTAAAATTTATTATGTCGTCACATTTAATGAAGTAGAAATCTGTGCTGAATGATACCCAAAATAATCTTGCAAATATAACAAATGCTGCCTAAGTAGCAGCATGTTTTTCAGAGTATTTTTAAAAAGTGCAGTTTTTATCTGCAGTTCACCCAAATCTCATCACATATCTGTCAGAACAAAATAAGGGCTCTTCTTCCACTTTATTATCTTGATAGAAACTTTATCTTATTATTGCAAAACTTGATCCAGAATTTTCCCCACAAATGATGTGAAAAAATGTATTTTACTTCCATGATAGTAGAAGAGATTAAAGATAATCACAAGGAAAATTGGCACAGTCCACCCCTACATCAGCTCAGCATACATAAACATCCTTCTATCCTTATTTGATTTTCAAATTTTATTCATTTTTAAAAAGTCATGTTCCATAAACATGTAGTGAACATTGGTACATCCTTATGTAATTTTCAAATGCCATCAGTTTAAAAAGTCATGCCCCATTGAACAGAGACACAACTTTCTTATATCCCTATAACCTTCAATTGCCATCAATTGGCAACTGAATTAAATAATGTTACATTCCATTAAGAAGAAAGTAATTTTTTATTTATTTAAAGAGAAAAAAGAAAGGAAATTTAAAAAATAAAGCAGTAAAAGGGTATAAGTAATACAGAATTTCAAGAAAAAAATATACAGGAACAAATCACTAGTTACTAGGTTACATATTGTCATCTTAGCAACAGTTGTCCAAATTATAAAATTAAAGCATATAAAGTGGACATTCATACAGTGAGATTGCAGACAATTCTGTTCAGTGATCCAACAAAAGCTCAGTAATATGGTTAATATACATGCAGTGATATCCTTTAGACCACTTTCTCTTCCTCTCTTTTTTACAGTAACAATTACACTTTTTGGGTTTTATTACTCCCACAGTTATTACTTTTTTTTGAAGAGAACAAAACCAAATGTGATTAAACAAGACAGAGTCAGTTAGAACAGAAGGATGGGCATGGTACATGATGCAAAAATAGAATACCAGGTGATCAAAAATGGTTACCATTGTGCCTCTTGCTATTTTAAGAAAAGTTGCCTATATCATCAAGTATAATAGAATTGACCAAAACACTACAGAACAAGACCAAGAGACCTTACAGGACTTCAATAGAAGATAATAGTCAAACCATAATAGGCATCATAGTAAATCTTATTGCCTTCAAAGTGGTTCCCTATCCCCTCAAACTTGATATTATCAAACAAAATAGAATATAGTAAAATCAGACAAAACACAATGGAGAGAACAATACTGGGGTTCAAATCAGGTTAATAGGAAAATGAAAAAGTTACTATAATATATCCTGCTATTTTTTCATTTAGTTTTCCCTTAATTAAAAAAATAAGAAAAAATAGATTAACTTAAAAAGGGGGGATAGTGAGATAAAAGAGGACATTGTAACAGAACAACACAGGTCAGAAGTGAACAATTTAAGCATCATTGTGTTTCATCACCAGATAATCAAACATAATAGTAAGCCCCATGGTGCCTCTTTCCTTGAATTATTTGAGTATAACTTCATACACTATAGCATCAAGCATATGAATACAGTGTGAAGTCATTCAAGAGAATGAAAGAATTATAGGGTATTTAGAACCAGCTAACAGAACACAAACAATGGTTTCTATATTATCTCTTTGTCTATAAAAAATTTTGTTTATACTATCACATAAAATATGATCATGTAAAATATAGTAAGATACAACATGTTAAAACCAGTGGAAACATATACAACAGCTTGATGGGACTTCAAAACAAGATGATATTAAATCAGCACTAGCTTTTATGATGTCTTGTTTTCTTCAAAATAGCTATTCGTACTATCACAGATACTAAAATCAAACAACCCAGGATAAAACCATTACAATTAATGAGTGAAAACATTATATGGCTTCAAACCAATATGATTGGGAATCATGATTACCACGTAATTTTATGTATTCTTATCATTTCTTACACTTGGGAAACTATTCGGTATTTATACATGTGAGTTTGATTTCTTTCACTTATGAGTATGGTCTGAAGCTGCGTCCATTTATTTATAAATATCTTAATTTGATCATTCTTTATAGCTGAGTAGTACTCCATTGTAGAAAAATACCACAATTTTTTTATCCATTCCTCAGTTGATGGACACTTAGGTTGTTTCCAAGATCTGGCTATTACAAATTGTGCTGCTATAAACATGGGTGTACATATATCACTGTGGTATGATGCTTTCAGTTCTTCTGGGAATATGCCTAGAAGTGGAATAGCTGGCTCAAATGGAGCGTCCAGTCCCAGCTTTCTTAGAAATCTCCAGACTGACCTCCACAATGGTTGCACTAGTCTACACTCCCACCAACAGTGCAGAAGAGTTCTTTTTTCCCCACAGCCTCTCCAGCATTTGTTGTTGTTGGTTTTCTTGATCTTGGCCATTCTTTCCGGAGTGAGATGAAATCGCAGTGTGGTTTTAATTTGCATTTCTCTAATGAGTAATGATGGTGAACATTTTTTCATGTATTTATTTGCCATTTTTATTTCTTCATCTGAAAACTGTTTATTCATCTCAGATGCCCATTTTTGGATTGGGTCTTTGAATTTTGGGGGTCTGAATTTTTAAAATTCTTTATATGTTTTAGACAGAAGTCCTTTGTCTGAGGGGCAGTTCACTAAGTTTTTTCCTGCTTTGTGGGTTTTCTTTTCACTATGCTGGAGATTTCTTTTGATGTGGAGAAACTTTTTAATAAGAAGTGATCCCAATTATGGACTCTGGGAAGTATTTCCCATGCAGTTTGAGTCCTGTCCATGAATTCTCTACCTACCCCTATGTCTTCAAGGTTTTTACCCAATTTGTCTTCCAATAGATTTAGTGTTTCTGTTTTATTATTCAGATCTTTGATCCATTTAGATTTTAATTTAGTACATGGTGATAGGCATGGGTCTAGTTTTAGTTTTTGGCAAGTGAAGAGCCAGTTTTTCCAAAACCATTTATTAAAGAGACTGTCATTCTTCCAGTGAACCTGCTTGGCTCCTTTATCAAAGATAAGGTGGTTGTATGTGTTTGTAGTTGTGGCTGTATTTTCTAATCTTTTCCACTGATCTTCAGCTCTGTTTTGGTTCCAGTACCATGTTGATTTTACTACAGTTGCTTTGTAGTATAACTTCAAGTCAGGGATTGTGATGCTGCCTGCCTTGCCTTTGCTGCTTAGAACTGGCCTTGCTATTCTAGGTCTCTTTTTGCTTCAGATGCATTTTAGGAGTGATTTCTCGAGATCTATGAGGTATGTTGATGATATTTTTATTGGGATTCCTTTGAATCTGTATAACAGTTTTGGGAGAATGGCCATTTTCACAATATTTATTCTCCCTATCCATGAGCAAGGGATGTCTTTCCATTTTCTGAGGTCATCTTCAATTTCTTTTTTCAGTGTATTATAATTTTCCCTGTATGAGTCTTTCACTTCTTTCGTGAGAGTAATTCCTAAATATTGCATTTTTTTGGTTGCTAGTGTGAAGGGTGTGGCTTCTCTTATTTCACTGTCAGTGATTTTGTTGTTAGTGTATAGGAATGCGATTGATTTTTGAGTATTGATTTTATATCCAGCTACATTACTGAATTTATTTATTATCTCTAGGAGTCTTTCAATGGAGTTTTGGGGATCTTCTATACAGAGTATCACGTCATCTCCAAATAATAATTAACTTCTTTTCCTATATTTACACCGTTTCTCTCTCTTGTCTAATTGCTCTGGCTAGTATTTCCAGTACTATATTAAATAGGAGCGGTTGTAAGGGACATCCTTGTCTTGTGCCTGATTTTAAAGGAAAGGTCTTCAATTTTTGGCCATTTAGTATGATATTGGTTGTTGGTTTGTCATAGACGGCCTTTATTATATTGAGGTAAAGACTATCTATTCCAATTTTCTGAAAGGTTTTTATCATAAATGAATGTTGGACCTTATCAAAAGTTTTTTCTGGATCTATAGAAATGATCAGGTGATTCTTACTTTTGGCTCTATTGATATGGTATATTACATTTATTGATTTACATATATTGAACCATCCCTGCATGCCTGGGATGAATCCCACTTGGGGATGGTGTATGATTTTCTTGATGATTTGCTGCATTCTATGAGCCAATATTTTATTCAGGATTTTTGCATCTGTGTTCATTAGTATTGGGCTGTAGTTCTCTTTTTCAGTTGAGTCCTTCTCAGGTTTTGGTATTAGAGTAATATTTGTTTCTAGGAAGGATTGCTTCCCTTTCAATTTCACTGAAGAGTTTGAGGAGTGTTGGCATTAGGTCTTCTTCGTATGTCTTGTAAAATTCTGCAGTGAATCTATCTGGGCCTGGACTCTTCTTTGTAGGTAAAGATTTAATTATATTTTCAATTCCATTAATAGAAATTGGGTTATTCAGCAGTTTTACATCTTCATGACCTAGTTTTGTTACTTCATATGCTTCTAGGAATCTGTCTATTTCCTCTGTGTTATCAAACCTTTGAGAGTAGAGGTTTTTGAAATAGGTGTTGATGATCTTCTGTATTTCTATAGGGTCTGTAATGATTTCACATTTTTCATTCCTTATTGAATGAATTTGAGCTTTTTCTTCCCTTTTTAAAAATAAGGTTGGCTAGGGGCTTGTCGATTTTATTTAATCTTTCAAAGAACCAACTCTTTGGTTCATCAATTTTTTGGATTGTTTTCTTAGTCTCTATTGCATTGATTTCTGCTCTGATTTTTATAATTTCCTCTCTTCTTTTGGCTTTGGGCTTGACTTGCTCTTCTTTTTCTAGATGTTTGAGGTGTAACTTCAGATTATTTATTTGTATTCATTCTGTTTTCCTGATGTGGGAACTCAGTGCAATAAGTTTTCCTCTGAGGACAGTTTTCATTGCATCCCACAGATTCTGGTAAGTTGTATTTGTGTTTTCATTTGTTTGTAGGTATTGTTTAATTTCTTCTTTAATTTCCTCTGTGACCCACTGATTATTCAAGAGTGTATTATTCAATTTCTATGTGTTTGTGGGATTTCTGCAGTATCTTTTATCATTAATTTCTAATTTCATAGCGCTATGATCCGATAGCATGCAAGGGATAATTTCAAACCTTTTGCATTTACTTAAATATGTTCTGTGAGTTAATATACAGTCTATTTTAGAGAAGGACCCGTGTACTGCTGAGAAGAATGTGTATTTTGTTGTTGTTGAGTGGAATACTCTGTATATGTCAATCAAGTCCATTTGTTCAGAGGTGCGATTCAGTTCTGTTATTTCTTTGCTGATTTTCTGTCTGGTTGATCTGTCCTTGGTGTCAATGGTGTGTTAAGATCTCCTGTTAGAATTGTGTTACTGCTAATTTGGTTTTTCATTTCTGTTAATAGTTGTTTTATATAACTGGATGTTCTGGAATTTGGTGCATATATATTTAACATAGTTATCTCTTCCTCTTGGAGTTTTCCCCTAACCAGTATGTAGTGACCTTCTTTATCCCTTCTGTTCATTATTGGGTTGAAGTTCACGTTGTCTGCACACAGAATAGCTATGCCCACTTTTTTTTTTTTTTTTTTTTTTTTTTTTTTTTTTTTTTTGGTTCCTGTTGCATGAAGTATTGTTTTCCGTCCTTTGACTTTTAGTCTGTGAGTATCCTTTTGGGTTAGATGGGTTTCTTGTAGACATCATATGGTTGGATTTTGTTTCTTGATCCATTCTGCCAGTCTGTTTCTTTTAATGGTGCATTGAGACCATTTACATTAATGGTTATAACTGTTATATATTGGTTTATTGTTGACATGTTATCTTTCTACTGTTGACTTTATCTTTCTGTTCTGTTTGTCTGCTTTGTTTAGTGTTTTTTTCCTAAAAGTATCTAGTCTATTCTTTGCAGTGTTGGCTTGATGATCATGAAGTTTTTCAGCTGTTCTTTGTCATGGAAGTATCTTATTTCTCCATCGATTTTAAAGGACAGTTATGCAGATACATCAGTCTAGGTTGGAAATCATTTTCCTTTAGGATCTGGAATACTTCACTCCATGCTCTTCTTGACTTTATTGTTTGTGCTGAGAAGTCTGCTGTGATTCTCATAGGTTTTCCATTATAGGTGATCTTTTCTCTCTGACAGCTTTTAATATTCTATCCTTTGTTCGTTTTCTGGGATGGCAATTATTATATGTCTGGATGTAGTTTTATTTTGGTTATAGCTATTTGGAGTTCTATATGCTTCACTGATCTTGATATCAGTTTTCAATCTCATGTTTGGGAAATTTTCAGCTATTACTTCTCTAAATATCCTCTTGGCATCTTTATGTTGTACCCTTCTTTTTCATTTATCCCTATCAACCTTATGTTGCTCCTCTTTGCATCATCTTGCAGGTATTGAATTGTTATTCCCTGATTCCTTGTGATTTTTAAAAGATCTTTCCTTTCCTGTTCACTGGCTGCAATCTTGTCTTCGAGGTCTGAAGTTCTATCTTCATGTTCATTGAGGTGGTTTTTACAACTTTCAATAGAGTTCTTGATTTCCTGTATATCTCTTTGCATCTGCTTTATATATTCTGTTTTTTTCTTAAATTGTTCATCCATGGATTCTATGTTTTTGTTTAGTTCCTCCAATTGTTTAACTGTGTCTTCTTTAGATATGTTCAGCATCTCCTTCATTTCTTTTATCATTTCTTCTTTTACCTGAGAGATTATTTCTAGTTTGATTTTCTTTAAGCCTTCCCAGAGTTGCTTCTTTATTTCAGATACTATTATTTCAGGTATTTCAGGTATGTGGCATGTATTTTCTTCTATGTACATAGCTTCTAGGCTTTCTTAGGATGGGCTGGATGTTTGAGATTGCATTTTGGTTTTTTGTTTTGTCATTTTCCTACATTTTTGAGCTTCAAGTGTTGTTTCAAGTGAGGGAGAGAGGTCGGCCAGGCTGGGACAGGGTTCCCCGGCTCCCCCTGACTCACTGTTCCTGGCAGGAAGCCACAGCCTGGCCCCCAGGAGAGGGAAAGAGGTCTGCCAGGCCGAGACGGGGTTCCATGCCTTGGCCCGACTCAGAAAGTAATTTTTGATCTGTGCCAATTTCTGGAAGATCATACCTCCACTTCTAGACCAATCACATTTCTCTTATATATCTTACAAAAACATATATTGTGATTTGCATAAATTAATAGACAAAGGAATAAGGAAGAATGTAGTGAAAAATACAAATACATAAATATAAAGCATGAAAATGTACCTGTCTTTGAAAGTGACCATAATTGCAACTACTCACAGGAACTTTATAAATTTTCTTTTTGGAGCTCATCCAACATTTTGCTTTGAGGGATGACTCTTATTTCTAAAATGTCTGAGACTAAAACATCCCTGCTTGCTTTCAGTTATTGTGGATTTTCATTAATTTTTGTAAAGCATTGTAATTAGGATTTTTCCTTGCATACCAGGTATATTTCCCCCTACTCCCTTAAAATGAATGGTGTCTTAATAAAGATCGATCACTGGAGACTCCCAGTAACCCTTTTATATTCTTTGTGTTCCAGTGACTTAAGAAGTTTTAGGAGGTTGAGTGGCAATACCTGTTCTTGTTCAACAGAAACATTTGCACATTTCCTGGGAATTATGGCCCTCATATCAGCAGAGCATGAAATGAAGTAGATAAGAAAATTTAAAAAAATGTAAGTACCTATTCCAGTATAAATGAATAGCTACTTCCATTTTCTTTCCGTTGGCTCACTTGGTATCTACTATACCAAACGGCAAAAACTCAGCCTGTGTTAATAACAACTGAAGAACATAAAGTGAATCTCACAAGCCAGTACTATAGTCTCATAGATAACTTCAGTGAGATTTCATGGGCCTTTCTAGTAAAAGAGCAGAGCACTTCAACATTTCTCCTGGAGTAGAATGAGTAACTCAGTCAGAAGCAGTGTTGTGATACACTGTGACAGTAATATGTTGGAGACCACTATGAAGTGACTCTGAGCAGGATTTAAAATTAACTAATTGGCTTTCTATGTTTATCTGTGAGTCTGTCCTAGGCCTAGGCCCTTTGCCTGGTGATGGAAGTTGATTCATAGTAAGTGAATCTCCATGAATCACTGATCATGGCTGAGGCCTGTAGTGTCCTGTGAGGCCAGTGATACCTCAAAGGGCAACATAAGGTGACAGCTGAAGTCATCTTGGCTCCAACACTAATTAAGTACATAGAGACTTCAGCTGAAGGAATCTCACTCTTGCTGTGGCACTCCTACCATAAATGTCATCGCGAAGATAAGACTCTTCTCCTAAATTGGCATAATTTACTACTTGGAGAAGTCTTTGAAATGACTCCCAAGGTCCTGCTCATTTCCCATGCTTTCCTTAGTTTCCCCACCTTTTGGTGCAGGACCTATTTGGGTGGTCCAGAGAAGTCTTTGGCTCTGTCTACAGCCATACCACCCTGAACGCACCCGATCTCCTCTGATCTCGGAAGCTAAGCAGGGTCGGGCCTGGTTAGTACTTGGATGGGAGAAGTCTTTGGCTTAGCCCTCAGAGCTCAGCTAAAAGGCTTTGACCCTTCTGGAGCCCTACAATCATACCACTTGTATCATTTTATTTAAACCTCTGCTGTATGCTCATTTGGGAGATTTGGGATCTAAGTGAGGACCCAAGAGTAATGCAGAAAATCCATTGAAGCAGGTAGAAATTTTGTAAGTGGATTAGGCAAATCTACATCCAGAGTTAATGTCAATCCCTATGCATACAAAGTGCTGCCTTCATTACTAATGAAGTACTCTGTAATCCACTCCCTATAAAGTTAATTTTCTTATACTCCTGAAGGATTTTATCCTATTGAGTACTCATTCCTATTGTTTACTGGCCAGATAAGACTTGTAGAGGAAATTCATCAAGACCCACATGTCATTTCTCTTATGTCACTCCACTGTGGATTCTGTTTTGAGGTGAGCAGTCCTAATGCTTTTGGATCCAAACAGTTGAGGCCTGAGGGTATATCCCAGGGAGGCTCACTGTTCCAGAAGTTCTAGATGTTCTGACCACAAAACTTGCAAGCAAAAATTCTAAACCAATATCCCATGTCATCAGATCAACTCTCCCGAAAAAGGTCCAGGGACAGAGTAACTACTCACCACAGAGGGATCGGGGCAGATTATTCTCTCATCTCCTCTGCAGCTGTGGAACATGCTAGGAAATGTTGCTCTTCAGTTTTGCTCTTATCTTGGTCAATTCTTTTCCTGTACAGTTACCAGTATCTCCTACATGCCCCACTGCAACCATCACAAGTGTTCAAAGTCTCTGCACAGTGATAATGACATTATATAAATTTGTACCTTGAACTTGTCTCCATCTGAGGGCAGTCATGATAAGCAACACTGCTCACATCTTCCCACTGGAAAATTTCTTATTATCTTTGTGTTTCAGGACCACATGGCACATGTGGGGAGCCACTGTAGCCTGAGGTTGATCACACAAGTCAATGTGCATAGCCAGTGAAAAGTTAGTCTCAAGAACACAGAGAAACTTAGGAAAGTCACATGATGAATAAGCTGCTCTAGTCTTAGGCCACTGGGCACATAGGGAAAGCCATGTGGATACAGTATTAGGTGGAAGGGTATCACATGACATTCAACCTCCAGAGTGTACAAATAAACTGCAGCTGCTGGGGCCCTCCCTCTGTTCCCTTCATTTCCCTCCTTTTCCTCTTTCTTGTTTCTTACTTCTTCCATTAGGAGAGAATGCTCCATCTGGCCCCAGTTTTCTTGTTTTCTGACACTTCTGTTTTCGGGGTCCTCTTACCATCCACATACCCTGTGAACTTTGAGAGCTAAACAGGACGTGGCATTTGGCAGTTGAACAGAGATCTAGGAAATGAGGAAATGAATCAGAGAGTGAGAAGCACAAAGAGAAAAATAGTCTCCAGAGAAGCCAAAAAGAAAAATAGGGCGCAGAGAATTCAGAGTAACTAGGCTGCTGAAAAATTCAAAGAGTTAAACAAACTGCCTAGGACCAAAGACAAAAATGGGTTCACTAGGACCAAAAGGGCAAAACAGGCTCACAGGAAACAAAACAGAGAGATGAGGTACTGATTTTAGTTAAACATGAGGCAAGTAGGTTCTCAAGAACAACACATGTATACACAAATCCTTGTTCTAATATGAATTTTCAAACTTAGTTATTCTCGTTTTTGTTTTGACCTGGCTCATTCAAATGCCAATGGGCAGCTAGGGATGTTAAAATCCTCCAAACGATGAGCAATAACATATTTGCTACTTCAAAAGTGTGGGAGGAATTAAAAATAAATCCTGAGAAAGTATCTCAATTTGAATTTTCATACTTAGTTATTCTTGTTTTTGTTTTGACCCTGTCTAGAGGGTCCTGTTTTATTGAGAAGACCACATAGGATTTTGTTTGGAGCTCTATTTTAAAATTCACTCCCAAAAAGAAAAAGATGGCAAATCAACAGCACCCTACCCATAGAGCTTCAACCCTCCACTTTGCTTTGCTCAGTTAGATAAGGAAGTATCTGAGGGGGACAAAAAATAAATAGCTAAAGCATGTTTAAATCTGAGGGATTACGTTTTGGAGATGAGAAATTGTTTTAATTTATCTGTGGATCAGGCCACCAGCACAGCCAGTTTAGCACAGCAGGAGGGATGTGTGTGGGTTGAGCAGAGAGAGGGTCTTATACTCTGGCCTAGGAAGACTCTAGGCCCCAGCTGCCTCTGCGTTTACATACCTGGCAGTCATGCCCACAACTCTGTGCAGCCCATGCTCCAGTCTGAGCCACGGGAACAAAAGTCCAGATTGGTGGAGGGAAAAGCCAGGGAAAAAATAGTGGCTATGGATGAAGAGTCAGTGGCTGCAGTTTCCTCTGGGGAGGGGGCACTTGTGAAGCAGATCTGGAGACAGAGCCCATTTCAGGCCGTGAAGCAGGCCATGACCCCCTCTCAACCACTGCCACCAAAGCATCAGTGTGGAATGGCGAGGTCAAGGGGCAACAGTCCTCCTTTCAGACCTGTGAGGCACCACAGCCACTAAGAAAGCTAGCCCATATCTCTGTGGCTATGAGGCAGGAACAACAGCCCAAGGGGGAAGTGGTGAGTGGCAGCCTCTGGCATCCAAATACAGGATAGAGGGGTTTCTTCTGCACAAATATTGAATTGCAGGCTGCTATATGGGCCTTGTGAGAATATCCATCCACTCCAATTTACCTTTTTTCAGTGCTTATGTTTGCGGTGTGAGGAGACACATAGAGACAGCCACCATTCACACTAATGAGGAAGATATTCATCATTTATTTCACACTCAATTTGCCATTCAACCATCCCAAATCTCCTGCTTTATTGGTCATTTATGTTCCATTCCCAGCTGCCAGGGCCTCTCACTAAGAACAGACTGATGGCTCCTTTCACTGCTGTTCCCTCAGATACTGGTTCAACAGGCTTCTGCCTCCCATGTTGCCTTTCATCAGAATGCTTCCGCACTGCACAAACAGTTCGTTTTAATTTGGGAACAGGCTCAACAAATTCTTAGACAATGTCACTCATGTGCAGTTCATCTTTCCTCACTCCATATGGGAGTGAACCTCCCAAGGTTTCACCCCAAACATCTCTGGCAAGGGGATGTCTCTCACATTCCTGAGTTTGATTCTCTCTACTGTGTCCACATGTCAGTGGATACTTTCTCAGGATTTATTTTTAATTCCTCCCACACTGTTGAAGTAGCAAATATGTTATTGCTCATCGTTTGGAGGATTTTAACATCCCTAGCTGCCCATTGGCATATAATTCAGACATTGGCTTGGTTTATACAACTGCTGACTGTCAAATGTGAAACTTTTAACATTTTCCTTACCTCAGAAATTCCTTATAAACCTTAAGGTTAAGGAATTGTTGAATGTGTTCACCATTCACTCAAAATTCAAATACATAAACCAAAGGGGGAATTTTTCACTACCAAAGTTCACATCTCATAATAGATTTCATGTGGCATTTATACTATTAACTTTTTATTTTTCTTGATAAAATATTAGTAGTTCTTTTATTAATTTTTTAAGGAGAATGAAATTTAACAAAGTAAAACAGAATAAACAAAATCAAAACAAATCAGAGAAAGTGATGCAAAACTTCAACACAAAATAATAGGAAATCTACAATGGCCACCATAATATCTCTTGTTATCTTCATAATAGTTTTCCATGTCAATAAATAGAGTACAATCAAATAAAATGAAGCAAAATAAAATCAATCAAAGCAAAACATTAAACAAAACAATAAATTGGAACAAAACTAAACAGAACAATTTTGGATTTCAAGAGCAAGACAAAATAAAATATAGCATATTTGCTATGTTTCATGCTGTGATCCCCCTAATAGGTACTCAGATTACTGGTTTTAGGCTTGCAGAATCCATCAAACAATATTACCATTTAGTTGTTTTTGTACCTCAGTTTAACTTTTTAAATCCTACTGTGAGTTGGATACAGATGCAGAAAGACAATCCAGGTAAAAGAAAAGGCTGAGAAGGGTCCTTTGGGAAGATCTTCATACTCAACAATAGAAGGGACTCTGTGGAGTAGGGGTATGCTTGTGTTCCTCCAGGAAGTGCTGAATGGCTTATCTACTATTGAATGGCTTATCTACAGAAGTAGCTACTTCTGTTTTCTTTCCCATGGCTTACTTGGTATACACTGTACTAAAATGCAAAAAATCAACCTGTGTTAGTAATGACTGAAGATTATAAAGAACAACTTATGAACAGTGCTATAATCTCATAGACACCTTTTCACTGAGATTTCATGGGCCTTAGGGTAAAAGACCAGAGTACTTTATCATTCGTCTTTATGTAAAAAATTAATGCAATCAGAAGCAGTGATGTGACACACTGTGATAGTCATTGTAAGTGTGTAAAGCAAATCTGTATTCTGAGTTAATGTCAATCCCCATGTACACACATTTCTGCACTAATCAGTGAAGTATAATCTACTTGTTACAAAATTAATTATCTTGTACCCCCAAAGGGTTTTATGATTTTGGGTGCTCAGAGTTATCTCCCATCAGTTATAAGACAGGTAAGTCTTGGTACAGGAGTCTCATCAAGGGTGATGTGTATTTTCCTTCACATCACCTCAGCATTTTGAGGTGAGCAAAGCTAATGCTTTAGAACCTAATAGTCGAGGCTTGAGGGCATGTCCCAGGCAGGTCCACTGTGTATCAGAAAATTCCAGAATATTAGGTTTCCTAACTCCTGCTTTCTATAAGTTGCTACCAAAATGATTCAACAGTTTTATGGGGGAAAATGAGTCCAAACAGAAGCTATGGCAGAAGGAACCCAGAGACATTTGTAAGCAAGATGTACAGTTTTACTTATCTTTGAGCACAACATAAGAAAGATTTTGCCCATATTACTTTTCTCCTAAAAAGCCATCTCTTGTAATTTATCCTTGTCTCCACGTCTCTTATAGATATGACTGATTAAAAGATGGATTGAGAGAAATACTACTATTTTCCTGCTATGATCACTCAGAATGGTCATTTTCATGTATAAATCAGGTCATAATTCTGCTTTATTTTCAATTTTATTTTCACTTTGATTTCTACCAAAAAAAATGTGGTTGAACTTTTGAAAATCTATGCAAACTCTAATTATCTCATTTTCAAATTTAGCAAAAGCATACATGTATATATATATATATATATATATATATATTAAGTTTACATATGAAGTACATGCACATATTATGACTACATTGTAAGTCCTCTAACAAAATGTGTTATAATTTACTATAATATCAATATTTTAAAAATAATTTTATTGCTTTGAGGCAGATTTTTAATAAGTGTATTTATAATTTTGCTGCCATAAACACTGACAGAATAAAGATGCTTTTTCAAGTAGTTTTATTTATTGAATTTTAAATAATTAGCATGATCGGACTTCAGAATTGCTAGGTTAAAAAACCAGATAATTAATTTATTTACATCTATTTGTAATATTACCAGAACAAAAGCCTTTGCTCAAATTGATAATAGCCACATATGATAAACCTCCTGCTCAGATTATACTGAATGGAGAAAAAAGAAACAATATCTTTGAATACATGACGGCGGCCACCTGGGTGGCCTCTTTTCCACTCTTATGCTATAAGAGCTAAAAATTTACCCAGAGCAATGAGAGAGAGAAAGAAGCAAAGGGTTACTAACAGGAAAGGGAGAAGTTTAATGATCTGCATTTGTGGATGACATGATTCTCTACATAGAGTATTTAATCCAGCAAAGATTAAAAGCACAAAATCAAAACAAAACAGAATAAAACAAATTCAGTAAGAGTGGTAATATCATAATCAATGCATGCAATTCAATAGTAATCCCATACACCAATAATTACCTCACCGAGAAAAAAAAAATCAACAAATCTACTTCATTTAGGATAGCTTCAGAAAACAAATTCCTAGGAGTCAACCTACTTAAAGAGACTTCTCTAATGAAAACACTAGAAGTGCGCAGAAAGGGTTTCAAGACACACTGGAAAATGGAAAGACATCTCTTGCTCCAGGATAGGCAGAATTAACGTCATGAAAATGGTCATATAACAAAAAACATATACAGATTTAAAGCAATCCTTATCAAAACTCTGCATAATACTTGGCAAAAAGCAGCCCACAATTTGTATGGAACCAGAAAAGTCCCATAATAGTCAAAGTAATCATAAATATTTGGATTTCAAGTAATAGCCATGAAGACATAATAACAAAAAAGCATGAGATCTGCCTCAAATAGACACACAGACAAATAATATAGAAGACACAGAAACAAACTGATGAGACTTCAGGCGTCTCATTCTTAACAAAAAGACAGGATATCCCAGAACGAATGGTCCTGGGAACACTAAGCAATCCACAGACAGAATTTAAAAAGTAGACATGAATGGATCAGTGACCTACATATGAAAACAGAATAGCTGAATTAGTGGGAATATAGCACAGGGTGAGTTTGCAAAAAATAGACACAGCCAAAACCCTCCTGGATAAATTCCAACAGCACAGGAAATAACACCAAGCATCACCAAATGGATTACAACGGAATACTCTTATATAACGGTGAAAATGATCAGCAGAGTGAAGAGACAGTCTATACAATGGGAAGGTGTATTGGCAGCTTCTCTTCTGATAAAATGCTAGTACTTCAAATACATAAAGCTCTCATAAAATAATTCAAACCACAAAGAAAATAATCAAAGACAAACTTAAGAGGTATTTTTAAAATATTTGTTCAAATGGTCACAATACAAATGGAAAAACTGTCATTATTTTTAGGCAATAGGAACATGCAAATCAAAATCACTCTGAGTTTCTGTCTCATTCCAGTCAAAATGGCTGTTTCCAAAAGCACCATTAACAGCAACTACAGGACAGAATGTAAGGAAATCAAACTCTTATGCACTGTTTTGTGGGAATGCAAACTAATACTATAATTATGGAAATCATCATGGAGATTCTTCAAAAATTCCATTTGACTCAGCTGTATCTCTCCGGGCTGTATACCCCAAAAAACGTTACTGACATGATACTCAAATGACACGTGCATACAGAGGTCTATAGCAGAAAATTCATAACAGCAAATCTTTAGAAACAACCTCGAGATGCATTAATGAATAGATACGGAAAATGTGACATGCATGCAAGTTATTCAGCCACAAAGAAAAATGAAATCATATCACTTAAAGTAAAAGGGTAGAACCTGAGAGCATAATGGTAACTGAAATAAGTCAAAGAAAGAAATTTAAGTATTATCTTATGATTGCTTTAATATAAGAAATTTGAAAAATAAGGAATCAAAGTGCAAACTAAAGGCAACCTTGAAAACATGGAAGGGAACTGAGGAAAAAAGGAGCAGGAGATACTGAAGGTAAAGGGTTAAAAAATGTGATCAAACTTGATTTATACAGTCACGAGTTCCCCAAGGACAATCTAACTAGGATGTGCTATAAACACACAGTCACTGAAAAGAAAAAGAAAACCTCTTCTGCCTATGGGCAGATCAAACTGAAATTAAGCTCTTACTAAACCACCTGTTTACTCAGCTGCTCTATGGTCAGCCTGTTATCTTTACAGTGGCCTGTCAGACTCCAGCTGGCAAAAGGCTCCTCCTCTTGCGCCTTATACAAGGCGCTCCAGTGACACTGAGGCTTAGGCACCACACAGCGAGAGGATGTGGACCATGCTGGGCATCTCCAATTTTCTCTTCCTGAGCTGTTTTTCTGTAGGATTTGCCCAAAATCCAGGGACAGCCCCAGTTGTTAATGAGGGGTACCCTCCTTTTTGGGACCAGATTAATGGGGATATAGCAGAGTATCCAGTAAAGAATGGGAAAAGTGTCATCAATGTCTGGAACTACCTAGATCGGCTGAAAATGTATAAGATCCTGATTACAGAAACCAACAAGTATTTTGTTCAGTTTGGAAAAAACAATACAGGAAATGTACTATGGGCTCTCGCCTTATATTATGGAAAGCTGTATGAGACAGGTAAGGACATTTTAACTGTTTCCGAGGCAGTTTGTTCCTTTTTGTATAGATGTATTCTCAATAAAACAAACCATGACATATTTAAGCTTATGGGTCTGACTCTTTAGCTTAACAATATGTTCTCATTTTCATTGACCCTACAAATGTCTTAAGTTTATCTTTCTTTATGACACAGTAGTACTCTATTATGTAAAATACTGCATTTCCTCCTCCATTCATCAGCTGATGGACATAAACACCAATTCAAAACTATGCCAAAAGTGTAAACTGTGCTGCTCTAAGCGTGAGTACACATGAGTTGCAAAGAACCAGATGAATCACGGAGGCTGCCTGAGAAGGGAGATTCTCTGCTGCTTGTGCTCAGTCAGCGGAGAAGTTTACAGACTGGAGGCTCTGAGCAGCTTCCTCTTGAAGTGTTTATCTCTCTCTCTCTCTCTCTCTCTCTCTCTCTCTCTCTCTCTCTCTTCTCTCTCTCTCTCTCTTTCTCTCTCTCTCTCTCTCTCTCTGTCTTTCTCACTCTCATTCTAATTGAATGAGTCATTGTGATTTCCTATCTTTGTCATTTTCACCAAGAAAATGTTCAGCTTCCATCTTAGAGTATTTTCTTTCTTTGTAATCTATTCTGTTTTCTCTGCAGCTCGATTTTCAGAGCCTACCAACACTTTCGTCTGTGCTTATGAGGCTGGATCTCCAGGCTGCATTTCCATCAACAGTGGCTGGGGAGGTGAGAGTCTCAGGAGCCTTATGCTGCCTTACTGCTCCGTCAAATTCAGCTTTGTTCTTGTGTGACAGGGTGAATGACAGTTGGAGTATTAACTGCATCTTCTGTTGTTTATTGTGTAAACATAGGCAATTTCCCTTCAAGTTTCTGTGGGGATTAATCAATTAAAAAAAAATCACAAAGACAGCTATCCCTACAAAGACTTCTAAATCAATACACAGCACATGGTTTCTTGTAGCTTGACATCAGGAGGACAAATGTCCCTCAGTTTCAGAGTTGCTGCTATGGCTGAAACATGCTTTCAGTACCACTGCAACCACGTTCATTCCCACGTTCATTCACCCTGCTCATTCCACACTTAGCCTGACACAAGGCCTTAAACTGAATTCAACCCTGAGAGATGGTCAAATATGACAGAAGAGGGGTTTCAAGATTTGATGTGTGTGTGTGTGTGTGTGTGTGTGTGTGTACACTAGGAACAGGTTTTAGAGTCTCGTCCTTGGAAAATCTACTTCATTAGTTATTTTGGCAGTTTGCCTTACCTAACCATTAGTCTAAAATACCTTAGTATTCTACGAGGGCTTTTACCTTTCTAACTGTAATAACAATTTTAGAATTCCAGGCCAAAGTCTTTTGAGAGGATTCTTCAGGTTTAGGCCCAGTTAAAACACACCAGGCTAATTATTAAAAAGCATTCTGCAAACATACATTTCAGAGTGAAGACCTTACTTTGCAAAATACTCTATATCAAAATGCTTTTACATCCAGTAGAGGAAGTTGAAAGAGATATTTTTAATAATGATCATTAGTTCAATTTTCATGATTCAGAATAAAGATCAAAACCAGTATAATGAGGACAAAAGATGAGGTAAATATCTTGTCACTTTGAGGACTGAAGGCATTTTCTTAATATTTTTTTTGTAGTTCATGCTTTTGCCTTCAGCTCTGTCCTGTCAGTTATCCTGCCTTCTCCTTGACAGCTAGACTGAATATTAAAATTAATCTCTTTGTTAGGCAGAATATAAGAAGACCTGTTTCACTAAGAAACAGCCTTGAATCATACTTCCACGCTCAAAATGAGGCCTGTAGAAATCTTTATCATGAGCTCAAGGCTGTGCACTGCCAGATTCCTGCTAAGAATGATGGACACAGGGATTGGGAAGTGGAAAACTGAGCAACACAGAGAACACACACAAGTGCCTAGAGAGAGCGAGAGGCTGAACTGAGCACCATGATGCCAAAGAAAGACACTGGAATGAAAATAAAGGAAATGTCTCAGAGTTTGAAGGAATGGGAATCATAAGCACAAATATCTAAAAAAAACTCATGCAATGGATCAAGATATACTTATTTCAAAACTTCTGTCTCACATTAGGCAAAAGCTTTCTACAATAGCACATATAGTATTCAAAATCATGTATATGTCCACCCAAACCGAGGAAAACATTTTTACCTGGGTGCCAAAATGTCTTACATAGGTTCTGTAGAGGTGTAATAGATCCAAAGCACAGATAACTTGCAGCTGGATAATTTAGGACATGCATATGCAAATATGGACATGTGTTGTGCTCTGATGTAGACTATTTCCTGACTGTACTAAATGCTCCTAGTCTCTCTTATTTCCTTCAGTCAATGAATTCCCTAAGATTGTATGAGGGAGAAACTGACTAACACCACCACTGCCTCATGTATTGTTCTTAAATCCTCTTTGGAGTAGACACTGGGTGATTCCAGATCCCTTTCTTCTGTGACATTGCAGGCATGAACTTCTATGTGGTTACTATGAATTTCTTGGGTGCAGTTGAAGCTGGGCTTTTCAAGGATGCACCACATGAGGTAGAACTAGTGGCTCCAGCAGCACATAGATCTGATTTCTGTTATTCTATTGAAGAGTGCCGTGCATTATATGGACAAGCTATGGATGTAGCCACAAGGTTTTACCAGGTAAAATAATGCAAGCTTTTCCCTTTGTTTTTCTAAGCATCATGGATGAAACATGCAAGATATTTCTCAATTTAAGATTTAAACTTCATATGTACTTAAGATAAAAGTTATATTTCTGGAATGATATCCTCTCTACTCTAGAATTCTTCTTGGGATCTGGAAATGACACAAAATAGATAGTCAATAGTAACAATACAATCTACTTACCAAAGTAGTTTGACATGCAATTTATGTAATAATTCTCAATTTATGGTTTCCAAAAGAGTACCAGCATACGCCAATGTGTAAAGCAAATAAGAATATTTAAATGAAGCCTGCAGGTGTTAAATATTAATTTTGGTATTAAATGTATTTCTCAAGGATCAGATTACTGTTTCACAGTTGTCTAGCTTCCAAATTCATAAGCCCGGGCTTAAATTTACTTTAATATGGTTTGGCGTGGTTCTGCTCACACAGATGACATGACTTTTCCTGCAATACTTACTGTCCAGGAAGCCGTCTTCCTTTCTCAGTGATGTCCCTGTGTACGACACAGATGAAGACACAGCAATCACTTACATGTGGGAAGCTCATCAAGCAGCCCTTGATGTTTCAACACCAAAATTGAGTTACACGTAAGATCCTTGTCCTCTGCAATGTAACCAACTTATGTTTTCCTGCCATCAGAAACCACTGTGTATACAATTGTCACCATATGTAGTCAGTTTTCATATTTCATAAAGTATGTAACAAAAGATATCTAACAGTTTTATGTGCAGCTCAAGAGTCTTTTTCGCCACTAGTGGAAATGCAAAAGAAAAGATTGCTACATGTGTACACTTCGTTAGAAAGAAATTCCATATCATCCTATAACACTATCATTCTCATTAAGTAGTTCTTTAGATCTGAGAAAATTATTGTGGGTGTGATATGGAATTAATTTCTGTTTTGGCTGCTAAATAAAACATGATTTCCCCTGATACCCATATAAGTTAGGTCAGGACCCTCCATGTATTAACAAATGCAATGACGCTCAAGTTATTTATGTAATGTGGCACTCTTATTTCCATGTAACCTATGCCCTTTTCTAGATATTTTAAATCACCTCTAGATTGCTTATTCTACCTGCTACAACTTTAATGTCATGCAAAACTTGTTACATTTGATTGTTATAGCATATAAGTTCACTGTAGGTGCAATGCTTTTCCAGATTGTTTTTGATTGTTCCTTGGTTGAAGTCATGGATGCAGAACCCATGGAGGTAGAATCCTTCTTGTTATGGTAATTAAGTTAAGATGGTAGGTGGTAAGATTCTGTGTTAGTTTTCAGTGTACAACACCACCTTCTTCAACAAAATGTAGATGTGCTCTCAAATGCTACCTTTGGCATACTAATTTTCCATATTAGTTCTTGATTGTTTACTCTTTTACACACGTTTTAATATGGAAGAAAGGCAAGGTGGATCATTTAATTTTTTCTGTCATGGAAACAAATTCCTATACCCACATTGTATGCCTCTTCGGTGGTTCCCATGTGTGCACATACATGCACAATGTGTGCCACTGATGTCAGTTTTTTACTTTACTTCCACTTTGCTTGCATAAATACTATAACCACTTTATTACTTAGGTTTATACTAAGTGATGTGAATAAGGTAATAATTTAACAGAGTCCACTCTATTCTTTTTTCTATTTATTTTCTTTTATATCATCTTTTACTTCATAATTTATGTTGACTCATTTTAGGTGGTGTTTCAGCTTCTTTTATGACATTAAAAGGCTCAGAGAAGTAAACAATATAGAAATTAGACATGTGTAAACAACAATAAGTAATGAGAAAGAGTTTCATATAAGAGTAACAGAAACATTGTTACATGCTCTACGCTGTAAAGATTATGACACAATATTTAGCCTGCTGTGTTGTTGTTCAAGAGATTGCTTTCTAGCCAGGTACAACATACAGGAAGTGGAAGAGACTGATTCTCTCAGATTGGAGTGGTAGATTCTTGTGAGCATTCAGGCACTAACAAGGTATGTCTAAGCTATATGGGACAAAACACATAATTGGATTATACTTGACATTGAAATGGAGTCTTTTCTGATTCACATTCTTGCAGATGGCAGTATTCTTCTAAAGCTGAAAGAGACTTTGCCAACGATTTCCTGACTGCCATACAGTTTTGCGAGGCGGCCGTATACCGTCCATACTTTAAAAGTGCATCTGAGTTTCTTGTGGGTTACCCACACCGGCTGCTCACAGACCAGGAGAACCCCATTATGGCAGAGGACTTCAGCGCACGGGAAAGGGCACAACTGTCTACAGTAAAACTCATCTCCAACATGAATAAAGTCACAGGTATGATTTCCCCTATCTTATTAGTGAATCAAATGAAACAAAGTCAACTAAATTCAGGATTTATTTTTATTGTTACTCATCCAGAATAAGCATCTATTACATTTCTAGTAAGCAGAATAGACTTTTGAGAATTCAAGCAACCTAGTTTTCTAATACCTCTAAAGTAAGTATAAGAAGTACATAATTGATCACAATGTATTCTCACTTGTGCAAAAAGAACAATATACTGAAATTTTACTTTTGTTGCAAAACATACCGGAAAACAAAGCAGGATACATTATTTCTCACCTCAGAGATGATATTCATGTTTTGAATGCCCTGGTGTTTTCTCTTCCCTGAGATTCTCAAGATACATTCTATCCTCTGCACCCTGTCCTTTTCTTTCTTTACAGAAGAAACATCAAAGCTTCCTGTTTCAGTTAGCACCAATATGATTCTTGTTCTCTCCACACTGGTGAATATGATCACTAGGGTACTTTTGCTATAAAGACGCAAGCACATTTTCACTTAGAAATCTTACAGATATTTTGCATTTTTCTTTTCCCACATTATTGCTCCTCCATAACTTGCTTCACCTAAATACTAAGGTTATATAATTTTGCCTCCTTTTCAACCTGGATTCTGTTCTTTTCCCTTTAATCACTGGATTTGCAAAGACCTCAAGAAAATCTCTATCATTTCTCACCAGGTTTTGTTATCATCCCTCTAAGAAGTCTTAACTAGATTTTGTATCAAATATTCTCAAGGCATCATCTAGTTCCTGCCATATAATTTCAATATAACTATCTTCACAAGTTTCTCTTGAGTTCTTCTTGCTATCCTAAAATTATTTTCGTTTGGGATTAGGGACAAAACCATCAGCCTGGGGCCCTTTATTATTGATGCTGGTCTCCATCTCCTCCTGCAATGCTGTGCTTTCTCAGTGAGACTCCGGCAGTCCCTTGCATGTTGCCCCACCCGGAAGATTCCCCACACCTCTCATGATTTCCGTAATGGCTGGGTGCCTCTTTCTGTTCCTCTAAAAGTTTGTTCCCTGGACCTCCACCTGACCCTTCTTCCATCAGATCTAACTCAGTATCAAGAATTTCATTCTTCTCACTTCCTCTTTTAAAGTGGACTCTTCACTATTACCTTCTTCATACTCACCAACCATGTGAAGATTAATTTCATGCTTCCCGAGACAGTGATAAGCATGTGGTTATTTTTGTTCTTTTACTCCTGTATCTTGGCTAAACTCTGATGTGCTAAGCCTAAATCGCATGCCCAAAGCCTGGCACAAAACACTAATAGGTGAGGAGGGGACATGTGACAGATTGACGTCTTCACTTAGCTCAGGATTCTACAGATCAGGAGGAAGAGCAGTTTCTCCAAAGAAGATGAAAGAAAATAGACAGGACACCTGGGGAGTCTCTGGGAACTGTAGAGCCCTCAAATTTGACTGACTAAAGAATTACCAAAAGCTCTTCATCTGGACAGTCACGCAACAGCTTAGTTTGCAAAGCTACATAGACTAAGATGTTGAAGGGTGAATTTTAACATAATACATTTTTCAGTGTTTTACCAAGTAGGCCTACTAAGGTACTGCAAATTCTATAACTAGAAATTTAATGTGTACTTTCAGGTTTTTAAGTTGCACCTTTATCTGTATTCTAACAAAACATAAATGTTTGTATATTACAGGAGGTGAGTTTTTAACAGTTTGGAAGAAGGCCATGAACACTTCCAAAGTATCTCAGGCCATGGCCCGGATGTTTATCAATGGGGTACTCTTAATACCGATTTCTCCATAGCCTATGTCTTGGCATTATAGGGCACTCAACTTAATTCCATAATAAAGAGAAATTAAATGTCATAAATACTATTCTATGCAACATATTTTGTTTTCCTTTTTGTCATAAGTGTCTTTGACCTTCAAATGTTAGGAGCCAGTAATCTCCCTATTCTATTTTAACCACAAACTGGGTTTAAACCTAATGAACCCTGCAGATACATCAGTTGTACATGAATATGCAAACATCTGTATTTCACGTGGGTTAGAGCTATCAATACATTTTCCTAAAGTTCATTCCTTGAATGCCTGTTAAATAGGACAAATCTACCTGTGGTAGGTCATTCTTTATGGTACAATGTTCAATATGGGAGTAGATGTTGTCTACAGTGCTATTGTAGCACTGAGCTCAGACCACGCTGTATAGAAGCCTCTCTGTCAGCTCACACATGGAAATGGCCGAGTCTCTGAGAACAGGAATCCTCATCTGACCATCCAGTAGGAACTGCTGAGCTGCTCCAGACCTGGGAAGTCAGATCTATCCTTGCCAGTTTTATTCCACCTCCCTTCGTCTCTATCCTTCTCTATGTCCCTATCATCTCCCCTTCATCCATCCTCCTCTTTTTCTCCTTTTCCTCCTTATTCTCCTTCCTTGTCTTCTCTCTTCATTTTCTACTGAAGTACTCATATGGAAAATATCATATGTTAGATATCCATTAAAAAGACAAAACATAACAACTGCGAATATTTCCAAATGGAGTGAATGGAAGCAATTATTTCAGAAAGAAAACAACTTCTGATGGCTCTTGTTACCAAGAAAGCTGACAAGCTAAGCTTATGCTGGGACTTAACTGTCCAGGTGTCCCATGCTTTAATGCTGTGGTCCCATTGAACAAAGCTACTGCTTCCTGCTAACACCAATGAAAAATAATCTAGTCTCAATGCCTATGCACCTTCTGAGGATCTGACTGGCTCAAATCAACCTCAGCCACCAGACCTGCCCCCACCATATGATCTGCAACCTCAAGCTGCTGCACTGGCACCTGTTCTCCTGTCATCAGATCAGGCTTCAGGATCTCTATCACCAGCCCCCACATCCCATTCCCTACACACAACAAGAAAACAGCAGAAGTTTACAGGATCCTGCTGGGAAAAATCGTCACTAAATATGGAACTACACTTGATCAAAATGACATCAAAAATGGGCCTGCATTTGCCACAGAGATAACAAATAAAAAACTACTTACAATGCATCTCTTAAAAGCTGAGAAAATTAAATATAGCTCTATAGAAAAAGCTTATAACCAACTACATAAAGACCCACTATATGTTTAGGCACTCTTACACACACATATAAACCAGATGCATAGAAATTACCTCCAGAGCTATTAAAGTTTCAGAAATCCAGCCTTAGATTCCAGCATTTACCTGGATCAGACAGCTCACTCCAAATAAAGGACACAGTGAAAGCCCTGTTCTGGTCACTCCGGATGCTGACCAGACCATACATGGCTGAAGCCTGAGGACACTGTTCACAGGACCTCTCCATGCCTGCTTCCCTTGATGTTTGTGATTTCTAAAGCTGCTTACCCTAGTCTTTGCTTTCCTGCCCACCCCTCATTAGCTTTGTTTTTTACCTTAAACTCTGTGAATGGTGGGCCCCTAAAAATAGAAAAATTGATCAAACACTTGATCAAGATTTGATGAGCATCTAAGCCACATTGGACACTCTTTTAGATCAGATTGACTCCCTCACTTTCTTGTCAGAGTAATACTACAGAACACACATCAATTATATCTCTAACTAAAAGCACCTTAGGGAAAAATTCTGTAATCAGACAATCTTAGCGTCCTTAGCTAGTGTTCTTGGATTATTGATGACCACAATATTTCTTCTTCTACTTGGGACTTGTCTCAAAAGAGACATATAATATGTCCAGCAATGTTTGATGTGAAATTAGAAGAGGAGGATATGTAACAGGAAATTTCCCTGTCCAGCCAGTATACTTCAGTTTCTTAGTTATCCAAGTAATAGTTCCTCTTGCAGTTTTGGTTGCTTCTGTCTCCTAGAAATCACTGATCATTGTGATGCATATCTGGTCACTACAATGTATATTGTAAGAACCAATTCCCAATTGATAAGCCACCCTGCCTCTGTACTTCATGCTAGTATACCCCACATAAGCCCTAGCCCATCAGAAATTTGGGGAATGATTCCAATCAGAGCAAATCAATTCGCCTCCAAATCCTGGGTGTCATTTCAGTGTTTGTGCTTGCCATTACACTATGAGGCTTACTGAATGCTTACTTGTTGGGGTAATCATAATAGATTTAGATCAACTTAAAAAAAACTACTCTGACTCATTCAGAAAGGAGTCACACCCATTCATTCATTTTTTCCTAAACTTGATCTAAATACAAATACCATATATATGAAATATATATATCAAAAATTTAGCCATCCATTTATTCAACCATCCTTCCTATAATTTCTGTTTCTTAGAAAATTCTACCCAGTACAGATGCACAGACTGAGTTGAAAACTAATCCTCATGAATTATCTATTCGTTGAAAGTAGAACTAAATGACCAGAAGTTTGCATAGGAGTATGGAAGATTATCAGTCTGTCACTAATTGCAAAAATAAACAAGGAAAAATTAAGAGAAAAATAATATCATGGACAAAGAGACAAGCTTAAAAGAAAGACATTAAGAATATTGTAGTGCAGAGTCCAGGCCACAGCTTAAAAATTGTTGGTTAACAGCATTTAACCGTAATAACCATTAATGTAAATGGTCTCAATGCACCAATCAAAAGAAACAGACTAGCAGAATGGATCAAGAAACAAAATCCAACCATATGCTGTTTACAGGAAACCCATCTAACCCAGAAGGATACTCACAGACTGAAAGTCAAAGGATGGAAAACAATTCTTCATGCAGCAGGAATCCAAAAAAAGGCAGGAGCAGCCATTCTGTTTGCAGACAACATGAACTTTAAACCAACAGTGACCATAAAGGACAAAGAAGGTCACTACATACTCGTAAGGGGAAAACTCCAAGAGGAAGAGATAACTATCTTAAATATATGCGCACCAAACTTCAGAGCACCCAGTTATCTAAAACAATTATTAACAGAAATGAAAACTCAAATTATCAGTAACACAATTGTAACAGGAGACCTTAATACACCACTGACACCAAGGGACAGATCAACCAGACAGAAAATGAGCAAAGAAATAACAGAACTGAATCACACCTGTGAACAAATGGGTTTGATAGACATATACAGAATGTTCCACCCAACAACATCAGAATACACATTCTTTTCAGCAGTACATGGATCATTTTCTAAAATAGACCATATATTAGCTCACAGAACATATTTAAGCAAATGCAAAAGAGTTGAAATCATCCCTTGCATATTATCGGATCATAGCGCTCTGAAATTAGAAATTAATGATAAAAGATACTGCAAAAATTCCGCAAACACATGGAAACTAAATAACATACTCTTGAGTAATCAGTGGGTCACAGAAGAAATTAAAGGAGAAATTAAACAATACCTAAAAGAAAATGAAAATGCAGATACAACTTACTGGAATCTGTGGGATGCAATGAAAGCCGTTCTGAGAGGAAAATCTATTGCACTGAGTTCCCACATCAGGAAAACAGAACGAATACAAATAAATAACTTGATGCTACACCTCAAACAGCTAGAAAAAGAAGAGCAAATCAAGCCCAAAGCCAAAAGAAGAGAGGAAATTATAAAAATCAAAGCAGAAATCAATGCAATAGAGACTAAGAAAACAATCCAAAGAATCAATGAATCAAAGAGTTATACTGTTATACAGATTCTTTGAAAGAATAAATAAAATCGATAAGCCCCTAGTCAATCTTATTAAAAAAAAGGGAAGAAAAAACTCAAATTCATGCAATAAGAAATGAAAAAGGAGAAATCACTACAGACCCAATAGAAATACAGAGGATCATCAACACCTATTTTGAAAACCTCTACTCTCAAAAGTTTGATAACACAGAAGAAATAGACAGATTCTTAGAAGCATATGAAGTACCAAAGCTAGATCAAGAGGATATAAAACTGTTGAATAACCCAATCTCTGCTAATGAAATTGAAAATGTAATTAAGTCCTTACCCACCAAGAAGAGCCCAGGCCCAGATGGATTCACTGCAGAATTCTACAAGAAGCATAAACAAGACCTAATGCCGACACTCCTCAAACTATTCAATGAAATTGAAAGGGAAGCAATCCTACCTAAGTCATTCCTGAAAGCAAATATTACTCTAGTACCAAAACCTGAGAAAGACCCAACTATAAAAGAGAACTATAGACCGATCTCCCTAATGAACACAGATGCAAAAATCCTCAATAAAATATTGGCAAATAGGATCCAGCAAATCATCAAGAAGATTATACACCATGACCAAGTGGGATTCATCCCAGGAATGCAAGGATGGTTCAACATACGCAAATCAATAAATGTAATCCACCATTTCAATAAAGCCAAAAATAAGAATCACATGATCATTTCTATAGATGCAGAAAAAGCCTTCGATAAGGTCCAACACTTATTCATGATAAGAACTTTACAGAAAATTGGAATAAATGGTCTTTACCTCAATATAATAAAGGCCATTTATGACAAACCAACAGCCAGCATCATACTAAATGGCCAAAAATTGAAAGCCTTTACTTTAAAATCGGGCACAAGACAAGGATGTCCTTTATCACCACTCCTATTTAATATAGTACTGGAAGTACTAGCCAGAGCAATTAGGCAAGAAAGAGAAATAAAAGGGATAAAGATAGGAAAAGAAGAAGTTAAATTATCATTGTTTGCAGATGACATGATACTCTACATAGAAGACCCCCTAAACTCCATTGAAATACTCTTAGATACAATAAATTAATTCAGTAATGTGGCTGGATACAAAATCAATACTCAGAAATCAATAGCATTCCTATACACGAACAACAAAATTACAGAGGGAAATAAGAGAAACTGGACTATTCACATTAGCAAGCAAAAAAATGAAATATTTAGGAATTACTCTTACGAAAGAAGTGAAAGACTTATACAGTGAAAATTATAATACACTGAAAAAGGAAATTGAAGATGATCTCAGAAAATGGAAAGATATCCCTTGCTCATGGATAGGAAGAACAAACATTGTGAAAATGGCCATTCTCCCAAAACTGTTATACAGATTAAATGCAATCCCAATAGAAATACCATCAACATACCTTATAGATCTAGAGAAATCACTCCTAAATTTCATCTGGAACCAGAAGAGACCTAGAATCGCAAAGGCAATTCTAAGCAGCAAAGACAAAGCAGGAGGCATCACAATCCCTGACTTGAAGTTATACTACAAAGCAACAGTAGTAAAATCAACATGGTATTGGAATCAAAACAGAGCCGAAGATCAGTGGAATAGATTAGAAGATACAACCACAACTACAAACACACTCAACCACCTTATCTTTGATAAAGGAGCCAAGCAGGTTCACTGGAAGAACGACAGTCTCTTTAATAAATGGTGCTGGAAAAAGTGGTTCTCCATTTGCCGAAAACTAAAGCTAGACCCATGTCTATCACCATGTACTAAATTAAAATCTAAATGGGTCAAAGATCTGAATATTAAAACAGAAACACTAAATCTATTGGAAGACAAATTAGGTAGAAACCTTGGAGACATAGGAGTAGGTAAAGAATTCATGAACAGGACTCAAACCGCACAGGAAATTCTTCCCAGAATCAATAACTGGGACCACTTCTTATTAAAAAGTTTCTGCATGTCAAAAGAAATCTCCAGCATAGTGAAAAGAAAACCCACAAACTGGGAAAAGATTTTAGTGAACTCTCTCTCAGACAAGGGCCTCTTGTCTAAAACATATAAAGAATTAAAGAAACTCAGACCTCCAAAATTCAAAGATCCAATCCAAAAATGGGCATCTGAGATGAATACGCAATTCTCAGATGAAGAAATGCAAATGGCAAATAAATACATGAAAACATGCTCATCATCATTGGTCATTAGAGAAATGCAAATTAAAACCACACTGAGATACCATCTCACTCCTGAAAGAATGGCCAGGATCAAGAAAACCAACAACAAATGCTGGAGAGGCTGTGGGGAAAAAGGAACTCTCCTGCACTGCTGGTGGGAGTGTAGACTGGTACAGCCTTTGTGGAGATCTGTCTGGAGATTTCTCAAAAAGTTTTGACTGGAAATCCCATTTATTCCAGCTATTCCAATTCTAGGCATATTCCCAGAAGAACTGAAAGCATCATACCACAGTGATATATGTGCACCTATGTTTATAGCAGCACAATTTGTAATCGCCAGATCTTGGAAACAACCCAAGTGTCCATCAACTGAGGAATGGATAAAAAAGTTGTGGTATTTCTATACAATGGAGTATTATTTGGCTATAAAGAAGGATCACATTGAGATATTTATCAATAAATGGGCACAGCTTGAGACCATACTCATAAGTGAAATAAATCAATCTCGCATGTGTGAATACCGAATAGTTTCCCTAATGTAAATAATGATTCAAATATATAAAAATAATTGGTAATCATGATTCCCCATTAGGTGGCCTTGAAGCCTTATAAAGTTTTCACTCATTAATTAGAAAGGCTTTATTCTGGGCTTCTTGATATGAAAATATTTGAAGCTAGAGTATATGAAGTTTTATCCAAATATTTCAAGGAAAAAGACAGACACTATGGTAACTACTATTAAGTCGGGTTATATGGTGGTGAAGTACTAGGTTGCTGAAACAGTCATGCTTTGACCTCTATTGTTATATTGTTATGTCCTGTTTTATCTCAATCTCCCCCTTATTGTTTTAAAAAAGATTATTTAGTCATTTCTTATGTTTGTCTTAATTAAAGAAAAAATTTAAAAAATTAGGATATATAAATAGTAACTCTTTTCGATTTCCTATTAACTTGTTTTGAAGTCCTGTAGTACTCCCACGATCTTGTTTTGACTGATTAGACTCTGTTCCATTCTATACGATAGTATCAAGTTTGAAGACATAGGCAACTACTTTGAAGGCAATAAGATTCACTAAGATACCCATTCTGGTTTGACTATTGTCTTCTTTGGAAGTCCTGTAATGTTTACAATGCCTAAGTTTTATTGGTCTTGTTCTCTACTGCTTTGTCCAACTTTATAATATCTAATGAGATAGACAATTCTTTTTAAGGAAACAAGGGACAACGTTGATAACCATTGTTGATAACCTTGTACTCTGTTCTACACCATGTGCTATGTCTATCCTTGGTATTGACTGACAGCTTTGTTTTGCCATATTTGACTGTATTCTCTCCCCCCCCCCCCGCAAAAAAAAGTAATAAGCACTAAGGAGTAATAAAATCCAAAATGTTTAAATTTTGTTGTAAAAAAAGAGAGGGGAAAAAAAAAGAAAAAGAGCTCTAACGGATATAACAGCAAGTGTGTTTAGGGGTGTTAAATAGCAGACTATATCAATGTTTTTGGATCATTGAACACAGCTATTTGCAGTCTCCCTGTTTGAATGTCCACCTTGTATTCTTTGATACTGTGATTTGAGCAACTATTTTCAAGAGGATAATATGTAATCTACTAACAGGTGATTTCTTACTGTTATGTTTTTTTGTTTTGTTTTGTTTTGTTTTGTTTTGTTTTTGTAGTTCTGTATTACGTGTACCCTTACACCGCTTTGTTTTGTTTTGTGTTTTTCTCTTTTTCCTCTTAAATTAAAAAAAAATTGTTGGTTAAAATAAGTACTTGAAGTGAAAAAAAAATAAAGTGGATATTTAATAAATTAAAATAAATGAGTATCTTATATTCTAACTAGGAAAACCAACAGCTGTCTCACATAATACAATTTAAGGATAAAGCTAATCATGAGCCAGATTTTCTGAAGTTAGTTAAAGCACTTTTTTAAAGCATCAGTAATAAAAATGACAGAGGATGAATGTTTATCATTCTCATTGATACTTTGATAAGTTATCCTAAATTATTTCAGTTGCTTCATAACAGCAATTTCAATCAACAGTGAGCCACATATCACTATAGTCCCCTAAATTTGTGACCAGCCTAAAACTTCCTGTGTCCCGGTGTCCTCATGGCCATCAAAACATTCAAGCTGAGAACATTAATTATGGGGCCATCTGGACACTGCTGAAAACAAACCTATGCGGCCATAAGTTACAGCTTGGCAGTTGTAAACATAGAAACTTGGTATTCCATACTGCTTTTATTTAATGACTATGTGATTGGTTTATACATTTTCCATAGTTTTAATATTATTTTAGAATTGACTCTATTTTTGAAACTTGTTAATGTAAAGCAACCTCAGGAAGTCCTCCAGGAACTCTTCCCAAAGAAGGTAGTGCTGGGACAGGATTGGTCAGAAGCAAAGCCCCTATAAAAGCCCAAAAAGAAGAGGCTGTACCCGCAGCTGGGACAGCTGGAGGAGGAAGGGAAAAGCCAGGCGGACACTGCTATAGAGGAGCCAGCACCGAGGGAGATGAAATAGAGTGGAGAGAATTAATTAGCCACGTAGGAAAATGATTGAAGAGTAGAGAGACAGACAGTGTCGGGGACAGCCACGGGGACAAGCAGGGAGTGTAGACTTGAGGTCTTCCACAAGGATATGTAGAAGAAACAGGTGTGTTTTATACTCAAGTTTTTCTAATTAAAAATGAGATAGAATGGTAAAATTAAGAGAAAAAAGAATAATTGCTACTATGTGTATATGAAGCATTATTCACTTTCTTGAGCATTTTGCACAGCAAATTTGAAAATGACTCATTTATTTATATTCTCTTGATACAATTATATATAAAGTACTATTATTATTAAATACTATATATTTTCTTGAAATGAAATCAAAATTAAAAATAAATGAGGTCAGAATTAGAAGATGGATGACAGGAAACAGGGATGTGTGCCTTCTGCAAAATGGAGCAGGACCAAGAACAAAGAGATGGGAGCTGTGGGGAGGGGAGGGAATGGAGCTGTGCTATGTGCATGCACTAGTTCCCCATGAGAAGCACGACTGTTATGGACTGCAAACACAGTGCATCTTTTTCACGTAGTCAGAGATAAGAGATACATTCTATTCTCAATAAAAATAGATGTTATATCCTTGCATTAATGAGTTAAAATCATTTCATGTTGAAATGTCTAAATTATTTTCAAAACAGTTTCCAGTTGTTAGTGTTAAAATAAAGCAATATTTTTCATTTGTGCAAATTTTTATATGTTCTGTATTTTTAACGTATCTTTACAAAATGTAACTATCTCAGTGAAATTAGTCATGAGCACTTGGCAAATTTCTCTACTCACTCAGAGTCAGGGAAATGTAAACTATGAAGAGACAAGAAAGTGGCTGTCATTTTTTCACCATAAGAATTATCTCTTAGTCAAATAGTATGAAGAAATTCACAGATAAGAAAAAATTCATAGATAAGAAAACACAGCCAAGGGCTTAGCTCAGTGGTATAAGTGCCTGCATGGCAAGTGTGAGGTTGTGAGTTTAATCCCTGGTACCAAAAAAGAAAACACAAGTGTAAGAGTTGATACATTGGAGGACTGAGAAATTTAGAAGCTTAACTAAGTGATTCAGCAGAGAGGGCTAGAGACCTCACTTTGAGAAGGTCCTGAGCCTGTGCAAGAGGAGGGCACAGAGGTGGTGTGAGAAGGTAGGTAGCCTGCTTAAAATGTAAGAAAAGAAAAGAGAATCGTTTCCCTCTTTTTCACTCTTCTTGCTTTTGCTGTCTGCTGCCTTGTCTTGAGGTGTTGCCATGTCACCCCTATGCCATGTGCCACTGTGTCTTGAAGCCAGCTGATTACAGGCTGAAACGTCCACAGCCTGCGAGCTAAATAAATTTTTTCTTCCTTGACCTTGGGTGTCTGGTATTTTGCCTCAGCAAGGACAAAAATGTAACAAGATAGCAAGTCCTAAATATACATATGGAAGCATAGCCAACTATTTCAGTGGGGATATTAATACGTTAACTCAACAAAGTATCATTAATATATCCATCAAATGATAGAGTTAAATGAAAGAGAATATCTAATTGTAAAAATAGTGATGTATACGAAATTATAAACCTATAAGGCTTTCATACATTTGGCTTATGGACTGTGAATTTCTACACTATTGTTGGAATTTGTTCTGGTAATATTATAAATAGATGTGAAGAAATAAATTATCTGGTTTTTTAACCTAGCAATTCTGAAGTCAGATCATGCTAATTATTTAAAATTCAATAAAAATACTACTTGAAAAAGCATCTTTATTCTGACAGTGTTTATGGCAGCAAAAATATAAATACACTTATTAAAAATCTGCAGCAAAGCAATAAAATTATTTTTAAAATATTGATATTATAGTAAATTATAACATATTTTGTTAGAGGACTTACAATATAGTCATAATATGTGCATGTGCTTCATATGTATACTTAATATATGTATATACATACATGTATGCTTTTGTTAAATTTGAAAATGAGATAATTAGAATTTGCATAGACTTCCTAAAGTTCAATCACATTTTATTTTTTTCTGATAGAAATCAAATAAAAATTGATCGAAAACAAAGCGGAATTATGACCTGATTTATAAATGAAAATGACCATTCTGAGTGATCATAGCAGGAAAATAGTAATACTTCTCTCAATCCATCCTTTAATCAGTCATATCTATAAGAGACATGGAGACAAGGATAAATTACAAGAGATGGCTTTTTAGGAGAAAAGTAATACAGGCAAATCTTTCTTATGTTGTGCTCAAAAACAAATAAAACTGTACATCTTGTTTACAAATGTCTCTGGGTTCCTTCTGCCATAGCTTCTGTTTGGACTCATTTTCCCCCATAAAACTGTTGAATCATTTTGGTAGCAACTTATAGAAAGCAGGAGTTAGGAAACCTAACATCTTGGAATTTTTTGATACACAGTGGACCTACCTGGGACATGCCCTCAAGCCTCGACTGTTAGGTTCTAAAACATTAGCTTTGCTCACCTCAAAATGCTGAGGTGATGTGAAGGAAAATACACATCACCCTTGATGAGACTCCTGTATCAAGACTTACCTGTCTTATAACTGATGGGAGATAACTCTGAGCACCCAAAATCATAAAACCCTTTGGGGGTACAAGATAATTAAATTTGTAACAAGTGGATTATACTTCACTACCAATGAGTGCAGAAATGTGTATACATGGGGATTGACATTAACTCAGAATGCAGATTTGCTTTACACACTTACAATGACCATCACAGTGTGTCACATCACTGCTTCTGATTGCATTAATTTTTTTACATAAAGACGAATGATAAAGTACTCTGGACTTTTACCCTAAGGCCCATGAAATCTCAGTGAAAAGGTGTCTATGAGATTATAGCACTGTTCATAAGTTGTTCTTTATAATCTTCAGTCATTACTAACACAGGTTGATTTTTTGCATTTTAGTACAGTGTATGCCAAGTGAGCCATGGGAAAGAAAACACAAGTAGCTACTCATTTTTACTGGGATAGGCACTTATTTTCTCTATTCTTATCTACTTAATTTCATGCTCTGCTGACATAAAGGTCGTAATTCCCAGGAAAAGTGAAAATGTTTCTGTTGAACAAGAAGAGACACTGTCACTCAGCCCTTTGAAGATTCTTGACACTGAAACATGAGGTAGAAAAGAGAGTTACTGGAAATCTGTGGTGATGGATCTTGATTAGAATACTTCTATGTAAAGGAAACCTCTGGCTAGTTCCTAATTACAGTCCTTTTAAAAAATCAATGAAAGTTTGCGAGAACTGAACACAAGCAGCAATGTTTCAGTCTTAGACACTTCAGAAATAAAGACTTGAATTATTCCTCAAAGTAAGATTTTATAAGAGTTTGGAAAAGTAAATTTGCAAAGTTCTCATGAGTAGTTGCAATAGTGACCACTTTCCAGGATAGGTATATATTTTTGCTTGCTAATTTATGCATTTGTGTTTTATTTGCATTCATTATTATTATCTTCTCTACTATCTTATGCAAGTTTAACCCCATTATATGTTATTGCAAGATATCTAAGAGAAACATGATTGATCTAGAAGTGGAAGTACAGTCTTCAAGAAATTGGCACAGAGAAAAAATTACTTTTTGCTTAATGGAATGTGACTTTCTAATTGATGGCAATTGAAGGTTATAAGGATGTAAGAAAGTTGTGTCTCTGTTCAATGGGCATGACTTTTTAAATTGATGGCATTTGAAAGTTAAATAAGGATGTAGTAGTGTTCACTATTTGTTTATGGAATGTGACTTTTTAAAAATGGATGACATTTGAAAATCAAATAAGGATAAAAGGATGTTCCTGTATCCTGAGTTGACATAGAAGTGGACTATGCCAATTTTCCTGTGATACTTTGTGATTATCTTTAATCTCTTTTACTCTCACAGAAGTACAATATATTTTATCACATCACTTGTGAGGAAAATTCCAGACCAAACTTTGAAATAACAAGATTAAGTTTCTAACCAAGACTTGTAAGGTAGAAGAAGAGCTCTCATTTGGCTCTGATAGGTATGTGCTGAGAATTGGGTGAACTGCAGATAAACATTGCAGTTTCTAAAAATTCTCTGAAAAACTTGCTTTGGCATAGGCAGGGATTTTTTTATACTTGCAAGATTATGTTGGATGTCATTCAGTACAAATTTCTACTTCATCAAATGTTATGACATAATCAAATATAATTCATAAACTTGAACTACTTTCAGCTGCTTTAGTATCTTAAACAAATTGATAAGTACAAATAAATAATGACAGAATTCAGAATCTCATGACAAATAATAAAAAGTTATAAAATGAAGTGTTGTTCAGTTAGTGTTGTAGTCAGGAGTTGTGAGGAAAACAATTAGAATCATGACACAGAATTTATAATATTATTTTATGATGGTCACCCAGAGTAAAGCACAAGAAAGTGCAGGAAATCTGTCCACAACACTAAAGAACCATAATATCCAGCCAAGGGCCTGGATCCTATAGCAATGTCCTGCATGAGTCCAAATGAAGACCTAGAGCCCATGACAATGCCTTCCACGAGCCCAGCTGAAGGTCAAAAGCCCATGAAAAGGACTCACACCAGCCTTTTTTTATGGATTTGCACTGGGAAGGCCCAAAGGTCAGTGGTGAAAGCTAGAAAGTCTATGCCAGTGTGGTGAAGGAGCTGTGCTCTAGGTTGAGGCTTCTACACTGGAGCCGAGAAGTCATGCTCAAAATAAGAACCAGGGTTGCCCTGAAAAGTACCACAGCCATCTTCAGGGACATGAAGGTCCCACGCTCCTCCAGTGATAAGAACAGTAGAGTACAGACGAGAAAGACAGCATGACGAGTTTCTCCTGGAGATTAACTGACACACATCTTCCACTCTGCAGCCAGGAAGCGATGTTTGATGTAAGGACCAGAGCTCCCCCAAAGTGAACCACAGCCAGGCTCACCAACAAGGTGCCAAACTCCTTCAGTGACAATGGTTGAACTTACTTGCCTTTATGCCAATACAGTGCAGAGGGAAACCCTCAGAGTAGAATGCCTGGTAAATAAAATAATGAGATTTCTGCAGGTGCTATGTAATACCCAGTACACCAGGAAGAGCATCCTATAGCAAAACTTCCCTTCTAAGGTGGAAGAACAGGAAGTTCTGGGATTACCTGAGTTTTGCTCGCTTTGTCTTCCAAATTCAAAGCCAGCAGTGCCTCCTCTACTTACAGATTGGCTGCTTTTAGCTTGGACTCAATATTTCTTAATATTCTCAATATTTCTGAATATTGAAATCAATGACTGCCAACAAAGGAAAAAAAATTAAGTAAAAGCAGTGTAGAAATAACCTGTTTATTAATGTAATGAAAGAAAGACATGATCAGAAAAAATAACTTTCAACTATAAAATTGCTCAATAGGACGTGGATACGGGACATCCTTTCTTTGCAGTTGATGTTTCAGTTGGAAGACTTTTGCCTCATCCCATTATAATGGGTCACTTTAATATTAGGAAACACATTTTCCTTCTCACTCCCACCTTGGTCCCAGGTATTATAGTGGTCAGTTATTATACTGACCACTGTCCCCTAAGTTGTTTCTCCATTCTAGCATACTATTGGCAAAGAAAAAGGAAGCTGTTCAGTAGTGGCCTCCCCAAGTAACGGCCCCTGGATAGTGGACCCTGGAAAATCAAGCCACTGCAAGACTAGTGACTATAATGCTTTTGTGACTAACCTAGCTGCCTTCTGAGCTTGCCCCAAATTATAAACACTTTTCTTTTTCTTTTTATGTTTTTCTCTGACTCATAAAGCGGATGTTTGATGGAATGTGTGTAAGACCCCTGGATTCTATCTGTTGGCATAGGCCCTTGAACACACTCCCACTGAATGCTTCCAGTGAGGAGCAGCATCTAGGTGAGCGCTGGTGCCCATGCACAGCTGGGGTTTTAAGTGGGACCATGCAGTTCATTTCTCCTGCTGCTGTTCCTCTGTGCACCCATAGTATGCTGTGCGCTGCTCAGATTCATCCCTAGACTGGGCTCCAAGATATAGACAGAGTGTTGTGATTTTGTTTTTGCTTCTGTTTTTGCTTTTTCACTGTTGTTCATATTGCCCAGCATAGAATGATAGTGTCAGATGACTTGCTGGAAATTTTGGTGGCTGGGAAGCACTCACAATTCAGCTGCATAGAGAAAGCTTAGTGAATCCCTTGTAGTCTCAGTCAGTCAAGTCATCTTATCTGGGATCTAGTGTTTCTATCATTAGATGCAATCATACCTATGTTTCCTGCGGGTTACAGCTATCAATACATTTTCCTAATGTGCATTCATCAAGTGACTGTTAAATAGGACAAATCTACCTGTGGTAGATCATTCTTTAGGGTACAATGTTGGATATGGGAATAGATGTTGTCTACAGTGCTACAGTAGCACTGAGCTCAGAGCGCACTGTAGTAGAAGCCTCTCTGTCAGCTCACACATGGAAATGGTCAAGTCTCGGAGCATAGGAGCATAGGAGGAATCCTCATCTGACCATCCAGGAGGAACTGCTTGCCTGCTCCAGCCCTGGCAAGTCAGATCTATCCTTGCCATTTTTATTCCCCCTCTCTTCCTCCCTATCCTTCCCTATGTCCCTATCCTCCTCTCCCCTTCACTCCATCCTCCTTTTTTTCTCCTCCTCCTTCTTCTTCTTGTTCCTCATCTTCTCTGTTTCCTACTGAAACATTTATATGGGAAAAAGCATATGTTAGAGATCCATTAAAGATGTAAAACTTAACAACTGCAAATGTTTGCAGTTGGAATGAATGGGATGAATGGAAGCAATTATTTTAGAAAATCACTGCATTCTTTAGTGAGCTCCAAGCAAAGTGAACTGCTCAGATCACTTCATTGCTCACATTCTTTAAGAGAAGACCTAAATCAGCAAGATAAGGTGATTAAAACACAAATAACAGGTTGGTCAGTGATTACAGAGAAAGCCAGATTTTTAAACCAAAATACAACTGATAATTGAACTCAAGTTTTGAAAACTGGAAATATGTAAGAGAATCATGTCAAAAAGAACTTCTGCTTTATACAAAGAAAATATTTTGAATGAATAAAGAAAATACCAAAAGTCATGTAGAATATTATGTTAAGATATGAAAAATCAGTACACAGAGTGAAAAATGCATGTAGATTTTTATGTTTAAAAAGGGTGGTTGAAATATTTGATATGAAAGTATTGAAAAGTTAATGTGAATATATGCACTTCACATTATTATTGAGAAACATAATATTGCAGTTTTCAAAAATTTTAAATTTGCCTTGAAATGTTTTTATCACCAATATATTATCATTCACATCAATTCACTATAGGAAAATAAGCTATAAATGTTATTGACAAATTATCATTATAGACTAGGTAATTTTACCATGTCTGTGAAAAAAATGGAAAGATTATTTCTACTAATATATCACATTTAAATTTGAAAAATCTCACACCCAATATATTGCTGCATACTTGTAATTACAGCTACTTAGGAGGCTGAGTCAGGAGGACTGCAAGTTTGTCTTCATATATTTTTAAAAGAAAGGCTGAGGATCAGGAAACTGATGAAAGAGAACTACAAGATCAAGGGAAGTCTGGGTAACTTAGTGAGATCTTGTGTAAGAATAAAAATTTTTAAAAAGGGCTTGAGATGAGGTTTATGCAAAGGACAGCTCAGGGTTCAGTCCCCGGTACAGTTCTACAAAAAAATTCTGTTATAAAATTTTGTGGAATATGTTTCCCTTTGTGTTTCTGTCCAAACCTTGAATACATTAATGTCACACAATATAAGCATGCTTTAAAAAGTGGGTTTTGCTTTCAATATATACATTTTATTTTTATGTCAAGGATTGTAAAGTCATAGTAGGAAAGAACTGATGATTTTCATCTTGTTTTAAACTAAGTCAACTTTATACTAATTTTTGCTGTGGAGAATAAAGTGTCAGGCAGTGAAAACAATGCCTTGAAGCAATTTTGTACAGCAAACAGGTTTTCATCAATATAGGTTTCGGTCTCTAATATTGTATGTAGGCCACACCCACTTGGGTGTGGCATCCACAGGCATAATCCCAGCACTGAACCATGAGTCATTCAGAAATTCTAGAAGCCGGCTGCCCTGACTGCATGAGGCTTTGGGGGAACATCCAGATGCAAACCATAACATCTTTCATTTTAAAATTGCATAAATGTCCTAGAAGCCATATAAGCAGGACTGTGCATATCATACCAGCATTTGGGAAGCTGGTAATGAAGCTGGAAAAAGAATTTACCAAGACAGAAACAGAATCAAAGAAAGTTTTAGAGGTACATTGTACAACAACTGTCAAGATACAAGGGAGCTTTGCATATTTGAGAGGAAGCAGTGCTGTTTTCAAAAGGGACTGGTAGGAGGAAGAGGCTTGCTGTGGGTGGGCACAGTGAGGGGTTCACAGCAGTCACTTACTGATCATGAGAGTCTCACACGGCTCTCCTGGAGCAGGGTGTGATGTAAAATACTGATTCACCAAAGTTACTATGACGCGTGGTTTCTTTTAAAATGGCCACTTGTGCTTTAGACTTTTCCATCCCTGGATGTACTTTGCCTGAGAGTTCCTATACTTAAAAATAAGACATTCTCTTTCAATGTTTGGTGATTCATAAACCTATTACCTGATACAGTGATAAAGACCACTTTATTTTAATCTTGATCTTGTCAATTGTCTAGCATTCCTTTGTATAAAGTAATAAGAGCAATTGCAATCTGAGAAACTTTTTCTTGCATTAAGGCAACCGCTTTAAGATTTTAGTTTTCAGAGTGTTTAAAATAAAAAAAAACTCTGTAAAATAAAACCCTGAGTCAGATGTAGTAGTACATGCTTGTAATCCCAGCACTTGGGAAGCTGAGGCAGGATTGCTATGAGTTCCTGACCAGCCTGGGCTACAAAGTGAATTCAAAACCAGTTTGAACTGCATAGCGAGATCCTGTTTCAAAAAGACAAAAATAAATAAGTTAATAAAATAAAGGCCTGCATCTTATCGAATGCTTTTAGAGTACCTCTTGAATTAACCTTATTTTTTTTTGTATTTATGTAATACTTGATAGGCTGTACTTATAAATTTCCATTCTTTGGTTACATTCCAACCTGGCTATATCATATCATTATTTCAAAAATATAATTGCATTCTAACTACTAAGAAACACACCCTTATTTTCTCAATGATAAAGGCTCTGTTACTGGGTGAAAAGAATTGAATGAACAAAGCTTTGTCTATGGTCAACACCATCTGTAGATTTTGCTGTGCATATTTCAGATACAATCTACAGTTATGTTGGGTTTATGAAATAAACTGGATAGTTTACATAAAAAAATAAATAAAATGCCACTTGCCCCAACATGACTGTATTGTATCCCACACTGGTCCCTGTATTTACCATAAATATTTTATAAATAAACTAAGAACAATGTTATTATAAATTGTACTGCACAGGAGTATTGTGAAATATATCCCATAACAATATTGTGATGCTTAATTTTATTTGTCAAGTTCACTAGGTCATCTTTTTTCTAGATATGTGGACATTAGCTGTATCTGCAAAGCTGTTTCTAGCTAAGATTAACATTTGAATGGTAACCTGAGAAATGTATACTATCCTCCTTAGGGTGGGAATTTCTCATCAAATCCACTGAATATCTGAATGGAAAAGCCGTCAAATACTAAGATTTATTGTTTCCTCTCTGCCTGTCTTCTGGCTAAGAAATGTTTTCTCTTATTTCTAACCTCAGACATGGAGTAAAATTGTATCACTGACTCTCTTGTGTCTCTAGCCTGGTACTGCACACCACAGAACTTTTAAAGCTCCCTGATGGTGTAATTCCACGCATGTATATTGTCTTATAATAAATCAGTATTTATCTGTCATTTAGCTAGATAGCTAGATAGCTACCTATTATCTCCTATTGATTCTGTTTCTTTGATGAACCTAAACTACTACAGATTTTAGAACTGAGAATTTTTCTAAAAGAACAGAAAGTTAAGAATGTGTTGTATGAGTTGGTTTTCTGGTTTTTATTATTGGCTTTCTGATTAGATTTAAGGACAGCAATAATGCAAATTTTATCGTTAAATGAAGGACTTGTCATCCACAGTGTGACTTCCATTAGAGAGTCACAGAATATCTCCACTGTGTACTCCTAAATAGCCATTTACAAATAGTGAGTATGCTAAAATTAGAATATGCTTACTTTTTTTCTTAATGTCTAGACAGAGTAGCCCAACACTGCCTGAAGAAGCTATACTGACTTCCTATGAAACAGATAACAGGCCAGACAATGCTGTTTCTCCTCAGGACCCATCGCAGGCATCTCTCTTTACATTTAAATCATTAGCTCTTCACTTATAAATCATCAACTAACTAAAATCGTAGTAGCTCTTTAAATGTGAGGTGTAAAGTATGAGTGGTAAGTTCATTACATTCCAAATGAGTGATTTGACTTTTCATATAGAGGCCTAAATTTTAGAAATAAATGTGGAAATAGATGTTGAAGGTATGAAATAATGGTGGGATTTACAGAGTTAAATCAGGCTAAATTTATTCATGCAAGCTCACTAAGTAGAGGCTGTTGTTTTAATGTTTGAGTTCTGGGAGTAAGAAAAGGCTCTAAAAGTTTGGTTGGTTGTTTGCAACACAGACCAATATGATGTCCCACAGAAAGCAAATTAGAAATGTTAGATCTGCCTTACTTTAATGAAGAAGAATGGTTTCAAAGTTTTTGGACAATTAAAATGCTAAAGTGGATTTGTCATTTAAGACTTATTCATAACACTGGAAAAAGGGAACAGACATGTGGACTTCATCATCACTAAACTGAACAATAAATGTGTGAGTAGGAATCTAACATCTCTAAAGAGCTCTTTGATTGCTGTTCTCTGTTAGCCACACCAGAGAGACTTCAGTCACTGAATTCAGAGTCCTCAATGGAATGGATGTGATTGGATTTCAGGGTGTTAGTGCTGATTCCTATAGCCCCCAGCCTTTCTTAGGTGATCATGATCTGTCTAGGGGATAATGTTACAGAAAATGATTCCCACAGTTGTATACTTCAGTTTCTTATTTGCCCAGGCAATAGTTGCTATTGCAGTTCCAGTTGATTCTGTCTCCTAGAAACAGCTGGTCACTGTGGTACATAGCTGATCACTATGATGCATACTATAAAAACCAAACCACTCTTCCTCTGTGCTTGCTTATCCCATTATAAGCCCTAGACCACCAAAGATCAGAGCCTGATATTTTGGAAATGACCCCAATCAGTGCCCATCAGTGTAAATATATTTGCCTCCAAATCCTAGCTGTCATTTCAGTGTTTCTGCCTGGTGCATTGATCCGGAAGATCAATCAAGCTTACCTCTTTGATCACTGGTCATTTCCCTGAAAGATGAGGCAAGAAGCTCTCCAGGTCCTGATGGGAGAGTGAGCCCTCAAGATTTCTTGAGTCTCCGTAGAGATCTGGAGGAGTATTCCTAGCTCCCTGTTCAAGTAGCTTATGTCAGATCCCAAAAGGAGGAGGATGTTGTCTGTCTGTCTGCCTGCCTGATTGTCTGCCTGATTCCAGTAAGAATCCCAGGTGCATGCAAGTTAGTCTGCCCACCAGTCCTGCTCAACTCAAGTAGGTGGGAAATCTGATCAACTCCCATTAGTCAGGACCACCTTAAGGGAAAAGAGTTGGAATATTTACCCTCTGAATGCTTGATGAATGAATGTGTGAGTGAATGGAATGGACAGAGTAAGCAATAGGCTGTTCTCTCTGTGCATCAAGACTGGGAAGCACTAGTTGTGTCGGCTGCTTGGGCCCTCATCTGTCATCCTCTAGCAATTGTCACATGGCATAGTGGAAATTTCACATCCCCATTAGCTAAGTCATGTCTAAGTCCTTGCAAGGGGCATGGCCAGGGAGGCATCCAAATGGTCTCCCTCTGAAGTTCACCCATTCTTTATCTACTATTCCATTGTTCAAGGATACATAACACACACTATAAGAAAATAGAGTAGGAACTAGTTAAAACCCACAGCCCCTGACTTCAGGAAAAAAGGTTTTTTACAGAGTTAAAAATGAAACCAAGTCACTCTGTGAATCTAAAAAAAAAAGAAATAAGAGGCCCATTCATCTTAAACATTCTGCACTGACACCCTCATCAGCTGCCATAGTTGCTGCCAATACCTGTAACTTTACTCTCCACTCCCAACTCACTGACTTCCAGCCAATTTAACTGGCTCCAGCTAGCCATTGCCTGCATTCTGTCACAGAGATGTCCCCCAAACCTTCTGCTTTGTGGCCATATCTATGCTGGCCAGATGACATCATCTAATGCCCACCTAAGATGACTGTCAGAAGTTCCTTCTGAGATCCACATTTTGACTGAGAAAAATTGGACCACAATCCCTAATGAATGATTTGCCATGGCCTTTCTAAAGGCCCCCTCACTTAGAAAGAACCCAGTTGAGTGCTTCTCAAAAGCATCATAAAAGGATGCAAGAAGCCTGGTACCCAGAAACTTGATAAAACTTGATAAAAGAAAAGCATCTGATGTCCATAAGAAAATACAGTCTGATAGGTTAATACACCCTCTGACTATGAATTATAAGGGCTATGGACCCAAAAAGTAAATGCCCCCTTTCTCTGCAAAACATAAAGAAACCTGACTATCCAGGTCCACCTCAGCCTGAACCTCTCCTCACCCTGCTGGGCCTGGATGGATAGGACAAACCAAGTTTTATCAAGTTGAGCTCCTGAAAGCCTTCAGTCATTGCAAAAGTCAGGAGCAAACCCATGACATTCCTGATAGACAAAGAAAACTATGCCTTCAACAGTTACCTCTGTCATAAAGTTACCATTAGCAGGGCAAACCAGACACTTGCCTCTTGCCCCTTCTGCCAGATTGCAGACTTGCAGCCTGAAAAGACATCTCACAAAACATGATTTCCTGGATAGTCTATTCCCCATACTGTTTCTGGGAAGAGACCTCCTTTTCAAGTTACAGGTGATATCTCCTTCACACCAAGCCAGCCTGTTTCCTTCTCTTTAATCCTGCATTTTCAACTGTGACTGTTCCCCTATAAAAAGATGATTTCTGCATCAGTCTGAGACAGATAACCATAATGTAGGATGTAGGATAAAGATGCACTTTGGGGCCTGGCCATCAACACTGTCACATCACCACACCCTCTCGTTGTTGTCAGATGTCATGGAAAGCCTAAACAGGCATCCAGCTACACATCAGCCTGATAGATTGCTAATCGCCTTGGGCAAGATCTCTGCACCATCAACAAGGCAGTTTTCACCTTACATTCCTCTGTTCCCAACCCACACACCCATTTTGGACTATTACTCAATTGACATAAAGGGTTAAGAATTCTCCCACTATTTTCAGGAGGCTCTAACAACAGATTTGGCCAAGCCACCAGCACCTATTCTCTGAGACAGCCTGTTTCATCATCTATTCCAGCTCCATCACAGTGCCCTGAGAAAAAGTATAGACTGCTGAAGGATTCCTCACCTGTCTGTAAGCCAGTTCAAGATCTCTGAGCTTTCAATGCCACCACAATTGCCCTCCATATATATTGCCTCAGTCTTCTGCCACCATACCTGGTGGTACACCTGCTGGTAAACCTGACTGGACATAAAAAATGCCTTATATTGTCTTCAATGAACATCTACCCGCCAGCACCTCTTTACAACTGACTTGGAATCAGCCTCTGAGAGTTTCAAAGACCTGTTTCCTCTTTTAAAAACCACTTCTGATTAATGACATTCAAATTGTCTACTGGAAAGGTTCAAAAGCTCTCCTGCAATATCTGGCAGAAAATGATTATAAGGAAAAACTGCATATTTCTTGGAGCTACTAGCTTTTATAGCATCTGTATCCTTGAGTTCACAAAAATAATGATGAGTCTGTATCCTTGAGTTCACAAAAATAATGATGCTTACTCAGGCTTTCAGTCCTTAGAAATGCCCAGTGCAATACCTGTGCAAATTCTTAGATCCAGTTACTAAGAGCTCTCTTCTCCCTTTGCCTTCACACTCTGATGGGCACTGTCCTTCTGATTAAGAAAGCTGACAAGTTCACATTAGGCTAAGACACAACTGTTCAGGGGTGACATACTATAATGCTGTGCGCCTCTTAGATAAAGCTATTTTGGCCAAAGCTACCTTGGTATTGTTTCCGACTACTGTTTGAAAAGCTGCCACCAATGCAAAATAATCCAATACATAGGCCTAAGTCCCCTCCAGGGATCTGATTAAGTGAAATATCAACCCTACCCATCAGACCTTCCCCTATCAAGAGCTCAGCAACCTCGAGATCTGACACTGGCACCCATACTATTGCAGCCAGCTCAAGCTTCAGCATCTGTTTCAATGGCCCCCAACCCCTATTCCCTAACTTCACTGAGAAGACAACAAAAGTCTCTAAGATCCTCCTGGGATAAATTACCCCTAGATATGGCTTGCCCTTCATGATTAGCAGCAACAACAGGCGTGCAATTATACCAGAGATAACTAAATAAAAACTACAACAGCATACATACCATAAGTTCCAAAATGTTCAGAAAATAAAACATAATTCTATAGAAACAGTGTATAACTGGGTCGATAAAAATTTAGCTAAAAGTCCACTCCTGTACACACATATAAACCAGATGCATGTTAATTATCTCCAGAGCTCTTCAAGTTTAAGAAATCTGGCCTTAGATTCACCATTGTAGAATTTACCTGGACCAGACAACTTGCTCTGAAGAAAGGATGTAGTGAAAGCCCTGCTCTGGTCACTCCAAATACTGACCAGTCCATGTACAACTGAAGCCTGAGGACACTTCACAGGACTGCTCCATACCTACTTCCTTTGATGTTTGTGACAGTTAAAGCTGCTTACCCCACTTTTTGCTTTCCCGCCCACCCCTCACTAGCTTTGGTTTGCCTTAAATTCTGAATGGCTGGCTCCTAAAAATAGAACAATCCATCAAACAATTGACCAAGATTTGATGAACATCTAGGGCACATTGGACACTCTCCTAAATCAGATTAACTCCTTCACTACCTTACCAGAGTAATGCTACAGAACACACAGGCCTCAATTATGTCTCTGTCTAAAAGCAACTTAGGGAGAACACTGTAATGAGACAGTCTTAGGGACCTTGGCTGGTGTTCTAGGATTACTAATAACCATAATGTTACTACTTCTAGTTGGGACTTGTCTCAGAAGTGCATATATAATATGTCCAATGAAAATTTGCCACAGAAACTAAAAGAGGGGGAAACAACAGGAAATTTCTCATCCCAGCCAGTATTCTTAAGTTTCTTACTTGTTCAGGTAAAGTTTCTATTGCAGTTCTGGTTGCTTCTGCCTCCTAGAAATGACTGGTCATTGTAATGCATAGTTGATCACTACAATGTATATGGTAACAACCAATTCCCAATTAATATACCATCCTGCCTCTGTACTTCATGCTTATGTCATATAACTCCTAGTCCACCAGAGATCAGGGCCTTATATTTTTGGAATGATCCAACCAGTGCTCATCAGTTTTAATCAATTCTGGGTGCCATTTAGGTGTTTGTGCTTACCATTGCAATTAAAAGCTTACTGAATGCTTAGTTGGTAGGTATTATCAGAATAGCTGTAGGTCAAGTAAAAATAAAGAAACAAAACTACTCTGAATCATTCAGAACAGAATCACACTCCTTCAATTTTTTCCTAAACTGGATCCAAACACAAATATCTTATAGAATATATATTATTTAAATATATATATATATACTATTTAGTCATCCATTTACTCTTCCATCCATTCTATAAATTCTGTGCCTGAGAAAATTCAACCTAATACAGATTAAAAAACTGAATTGAAAAGTAAGCCTGGTGGATTATCTACTGTTTGAAAAGTAGAACTAAGTGACTTAGAAGTTTGTACACATGTAGGAGAGATTCTCAGCCCATGTCACTAATTGCAAGAACATAAAAGGAAAAATTTAGAAAAGAATACTTAATATGCACAAACAGATGAACTTAAAAAGGAAACATTAATAATTTTACCATGTAGACCACAGGCACTAGCTTTAAAATTCTTGATTTTGAAAGAGACACTATGGTAACTACTTTTATGTCAGGATTATCTTGTGGTGAAACACTATTTTGCTTAAATGGTTATGTTTTGACCTGCATAGTTGTGTGGTTATGCCCTCTTTTATCTCAATTTCCTTTTTTCATTATTTACTTTTTTATTTTTATCTTTTTAATTAAGGGAAAAATAAAAAAGCAGGATACATTATAGTAACCCACTTTGATTTCCTATTAACTTGATTTGAAACCCTGTATTGCTCTCACCATCTTGTTTTGACTGATTTTCCTCTATTCTGCTTTGCTTGATAGTACCAAGTTCGAGAGTATAGGCAACAACTGTGAAGACAATAAGATTCATTATGATGCCCATTCTGGTTGACTATTATCTTCTTTTGAAGACCCGTAATGTCTCCAATGTTTTGGTTTTATTGGTTTTGTTCTTTACTGTTTTGTTCGATTTTATTATAACTGATGATATAGGCAATTCTTTTTAAGATAGCAAGAGGCATTATGGTAACCATTGTTGATCACCTTGTATTCTGTTTTTACATTATGTATTATGTCCATCTTTTTTATTTGACCAACTCTGCTCTGTTATGTCACATTTGGTTTTACTCTCTTCAAAAAAAAGTAATAAAAACTGTGGAAGTAATAAAATCCAAAATGTGTAATTGTCATTGTACAAAAGAGAGGAGAAGAAAGTGCTCTAAAAGACATAACTGCATGTATATTTAAGTACATAAGATAGATAATCATATTACTGAGTTTTGTTGGATCATTGAACAGAACTGTTTGCAGTCTCACTGTTTGAATGTCCACATTATATGCTTTAATTTTGTAACCTGAACAACTATTTCTAAGATGACAATATGTAATCTATTAACTAGTGATTTTCCTTTGTTTATTTTTTCTGAAATTCTGTATAACTTGTACACTTTTTCTGCTTTTTTTCTTTTTCTCCTTAAATAAAATTGTAAAACAAACAAAAAAAATAAAATTCTTGATTTAAATAAACATATAAAGTGGAAAACTAAGATGGATATTTAAAAAAGCAAAACAAATGATTTTATCTTATATTCTAACTAGAAAAATTGGCAGCCTTCTCATGAAATACAAGAATAAAACTAATCATGAGTTGAATTTTCTGAAGACATAGTTAAAGCCTCTTTTTTAAAACTTCAATAGTAGAGGAAGAAACTAAAGTGGAAGAAAAAGCAAGAAAGAAAAGAAAAACCTGCACAGAAGGCTGTAGCCAGATTCACTCTCACCAGAGCCAGTCCCACTGTGTATGAAACGCAGCTGGAATCTAAAGACACACAGACACAGTGAAGTTGGGGGTTGGCAAGCGAGCCTTGGTGGGAAGACACGGTTGTGGAGAGGAGTGACAGAGTGGAGAGCAGCACTGGCTCAGGCGGGTATCAGATCTTGATCCACATCTCTGAATTCAAATGAATGTATGGTGGAGGTTTAAATAAAATGAGACAAGTGGTATGATTTTAGGGCTCCAGGCTCCAGGAGGGTCAAAACCCTTTAGCTGAGCTCAGTACTCTGAAGGTGAAGACAAAGGCTTCTCTAGACTGCCCATATTTTTTAGGTCCAAAACAAAGGGCAAGGAAACTGAAGAAAGTATGGGAAATGAGCAGGACCTTGGAAACACTTTCAGGATGTCTCCAAGTAATGAATCAAGTCAATTTAGTAGAACTGTCTTATCATGAAGACATAGTAGGAGTTAGACTCTAGGAATAATTTTTGTAGCTATAGTCTCTATTTAATTAATGTTTGAGCCAAGCGTCTGCAACTGTGGCCTTATCTTGTCCATTGAGGTACCTCTGGCCTCACAGGCCACTATAGGCCTCAGCCAGGACCAGTGATTTATAGAGGTTTATTTACTATGAATCAGCTCCCATCTCCAGGCAAGGGGCTGAGACCTAGGACAGACTCACAGATAAACATAGAAAGCCTATTAGTTAATTTTAAATCCTGTTTAGAGCTGTTTTATAGTGGTCTGTAACAGACAGGGAACTCAGTCCTCCTGCAGGAGTGGGTGATTGGCCAGGCAACATTTTGGAGTCAGGCAGGATAAGCCCATAACCAGAACTGCAGCAGCTCCAGTCAGCTACTCCTAGCACAGAGCAGATAGGTGAGAATTGCTTGTACTGAATCCCACCTCTGTATGTGACCCAATAGGCAAGAATGTGGTCATGGAGGGGAGTGTTGGAGCAGAAAATAGCACTGGCTTGGAAATCTGCACCAACTTGTAGTGAGTACAGAAAGCTCAATCCTGTGGAAGTGGGCAATTGGCCAGGCAACATTTTGGAGTTGGGCAGGATAAACCTGGAACCAGAACTGCAGTGTTTTGAGTCAACCACTCCTAGCACAGAGAAAACTGGTGAGAATTGCTTGGACTGAGTCCTGCCCTTGTGCACGGTCCAATACAAGGCTTCCCTGAAGCTATCCCTAACTGGCCCTATCTGTCCACATACACTAACATGGTAAAAACCCCAGTGATTAACCAGCTCAGACGGGAGAGGCCAGCCTGCCCTGCCCCTGCTTGTACTCCAGTGCTCACCAGCAGACTGGGGAGGGCAGCAATCGCTAGCCAGCATGCTTCAGAGTAATTGTAGCCAATACAAGAAGTGCTGGAGACCCCTGCTATGCACTTGTCTGGCAGAAACCAGGAACATAACAAGAGGAAGGAACAAAAGGAAGTCTCCAGCCTCCAACCCAAGCAGTACTGACCCAAGAGAGATAAACACAAAAGACATTAGGGGTTCCACAACTGCAGTATCTGAAGAAGCAGCATCTGACATAAAGAAATATCTTTCTGACATAATAAAAGAACTCAAAACAGAAATACTAGTACAAGTAAAGGAAAATATAAGAAAAATAATAAAATAAATGCTAAGCACCTCTCAAGAAGACACAGATGGAAGAATGGAGGAGCATCCAAAAAGGAGGAAAACTTTCGATGAAGAATATTAAAAAATCTAGAATACATGAAACAGGTTCAAAGATACTACAAGGAAATGAAAAACTCCATTGAAAGCTGGCAAAACTGCTTGAAAGAAACTAAAGATAGATTATCAAACCTTGAAGACAAGTTTGCAATGTGTGATCATGAAAGATCTCTTAAAAGCAACAAGGAACAAGGAAGTAACAATACAAAGGCTGGAAGATGACAAGAGGATCTATAACTTAAGAATAAAAATGTGAGTAAAGAAGCAGGGGTAAATGCAAATGAAATACAATGGCTATTTACAGAAATAATTAAAGAAAACTTCCAACCATAGGAAAAGAAAATGATATTCAGATATATGAGGCATACAGAACTCCAGCCAGCTATCACCAAAATATATGTACACCTGGACATATAATAATCAAGATCCCAGAAATTCAACACAAGAACAGAATATAAAAAGCTGTCAGAGAGAATAAACAGGTCACCTATAAAGGAAAACCCATCAGAATTACAACAGACTTCTCGACACAAAACATCAAATCAAAAAGAGCTTAGAGTGAAGTATTACAAGCTCTGAAAGAAAATAACCTCCAACCCAGATTGATGTACCCTGCAAAACTATTTCTCAAAATTAATGGAGAAACAAGATGCTTCCATGACAAAGAGAAACTGAGAGAATTCATTACCACCAAGCCAACCCTACAAAAATACTGAAGGACATTCTGGAAAGAGAGGGGGAAAAAAGACCATGGTTTCGGGAACAATGGCAGAGAGGGCTCACTGAATGGGGCAGACAGTGGAATGAAGGGGAAAAGTAGACAACCAGCAGCAGAAAAATAGCATGGCAGAGATGAGGCCAAGAAGGTTGGCCATAATCACTAACATAGGTGGACTTGATACACTAATAAAAAGAAACCCAGGCAGAGTGGATCAAGAGATAGGGTCTATCAGGATGCTCTACATAAGAAATATATTTAAATCAAAGATGAGAAAATAGTGCTGTATGTAACAGGGAACCAGAAAAAAGTTAAGGTAGCTCACCCTCCAGCTGCAGATTGGTTGGAGAGATATAACACTATAATGGAGAACTACTCAGCTATAAGGAAGGTAAACCTTGAGGCTCTTGTAGGTAAATGGATACAACTTGAGATCAAGCTCAGGGGTAAAAAGTTTCAGAACCACTTAGGTAAATCCTGGGTTGCCTCTCTAATCTAAAAACTAAAGGAGTTAGTGGGATACAAAATATACAATGTACCTTGTGAAAGTGAAAGGGGAGGGACTGTCTAAAAAGGGAATGCAGAAGACATTGTTAATCTTGTATCATGATTTGAAGCCCATATTGTTTTCATTGCTCTGTTTAGTTTGGTTATATCCTGTTCCAGTTTGACTACTTGTACTAGATTTGAGGGCATGGACAGCTATTCCAAAGAGAGCAGGATATACTAGGGTAACCATTTTTGATTACTTATTAACTTAATTTGAAGCCCTGTATTGCTCTCACTGTCTTGTTTTGACTGATTTTATTTGAATCTTTTTTTTTTTTTTTGTCTTTTTCATTTTAATCGGTACCAGGGATCGAACTCACAACTGCCAGCTTGCAAGGCAGGCACTTATGCCACTGAGCTAAATCCCCAGCCCTTTGAATCTGTTTTGTTCGATCACTGTCTTGTCTTGACTGATTTTATTCGAATATGTTATGTTTGATAGTATCAACTCTGAGAGTAATAGGCAACTACTCTGAACACAATAAAATTCACTATGATACCCATTCTGGTTTGATTATTATCCTCTTTTGAAATCCTATAATGTCTCCAATGTATTCTTTTTATTGATTTTGTTCTGTACTACTATGTTCAATTTTATTGTGCCTGATGATCTGGGCAAATCTATCAAAGTTAAAAAGAGACATCATAGTAGCCATTATAGATCACCTTGTATTGTGGTTTTAAATCATGTACTATGTCCATTCTTTTGTTTTGAATGACCCTATTTTGGTTTTTTTCTCATTTGATTTCATTCTTTCCAAAAAAACCTTCAGTAATATCAATGACAGAGGATGAATGTTTCTCATACTCATTAAGATGCTTTAGTAAGTGTTGTAATAAATTTTGTCACTTTTTCCATAACAATTTCAATCAACAATGCACCACATATGATTGTGGTCCCCTAAGATTATGATAGAGCTGAAAAATTCTTGTCACCTAGTTCCTCATGGCCATCATTATGTTAAAGCTGAAAGAATTACTTATGGGACCACCGTGACACTGACATAAACAAGTTTACGTGGCCCTAAGTTATACCAATTGAATTATAAATATGTACATATAATATTTTGTACCACTATTTAACAACTATGTGACTAGTTTATGTATTTGCTATATTTTAAACATTATTTTAGAATTTATTCTCTTTTCTAAAATGTTAATGCAAAGCAATGCTAGGCGAGTCCTTCAGAGCTCTTCCTGAAGACAGCAGTGCTGTGACAGGAGCCAACAGCAGCACACACATTACCACCCCAGAAGACCTGCCAGCACAACAGGATGTGGAGGTGCAAGTCAGGGATCCCAACAACCCTAACCATGGGCAGCCTATAATATTTGTATATTAATTTTTAATACAAACTTTAAAAGGAAAAAACAATAGCAAAAATATACATTTTAAAAATAGAGATAAGCTTGTATAAAGAAAATATATTTGTACAGCTGTATAATGTATATTCTAGCTAAGTTATACTACAGAAATTAAAAAGTTAAAAACTGGAGGTAAAAAATGTATACAGTGAAAATGATGTAGTGATTGAAGGTTAATTAATTATTAAAGGCAAATACTGTTTGTATATTTCTTATACTGAGTGTACTGGGTTAAAAGTCTAATCTCCTAGACTTTCACAATCACTCACCATTTGATTTCAGACTCACTCATAGCCACTTCCAATCCCACCATCTCTGTTTGAAATATGTGGCCTATACAGACACATGATCATTATCTTTGTATCACATTGGGCCTGTAGTTTACCTCTGTTTTTATATCAACACCAGTACTGATCATTGTAGAACAATTTCCTCTGATGTTCAGTACAGATCATACCATGGAGGTTTGCAGCCTAGGAACAACAGGCTATCTAGTGGTGGTGGACCTGTAGCACCCATGCCACAGCTGGCAGTTTGTTATTATTGAAAGCTCTAAAAGGTTCACCATTCCTAGTACTATGCAGCCTAGCTGCACCATAGGTCTGCTCTCCAAGTTAGTTGGAGTACATCCCCTGATGTTTACCCAATGATATGTTTATCAGCCAGGATCCTTGTTGCTAAGAGATATGCGACTGTACATGGTATTAGAAAGAGTGATGTATTAGACTGTCAAGAAGTAAATGGAATCCTTGTATCTGGTCCACATATTGTAGAACTAACTAATCCAGGCATAAAGTAAGAATACACGTTAAAGAGTGCTCAAGTGAAACAAAAAGTGTTCAAAGGTAAAAGGACACACTGGTGGCACAGATTGTCTGTAAAAGAAGGGGAAAAAAAACTGGCTTTTCCTCCAACTGGAAAAAGGTTAACAAAGGAGACTTGGTCTTGTGGAACAAGTGAGCTCATTCTCCAACCCATGTTCTTCAGGGTAACTTGGGCTGCAGAGAAAAGAGCGCTCTCCATCAGAAGGGACAGAGCCAATATGAACCTCAGCCACACTGCAAAGACCTTGCTCTGGGTGAACTGTGTCAAAGGTTTAAAAGGAAATAGATTTCAAAGTAAGATTCAGAATAATCCTCAAAGGAGATTCGCCTACAATTAGGACAGTAAAATTAAACAGACTTGAATTCTATTCCAGTTTAAAATAGACTATTATGTGAGAGAAGTCTCCATGCATCCACTCCATGCACCCAGGCCATTGCTAGTGCTTTCTTGAGGGGTAGATGGTTAAGAAGCACAAAATGAGGAACAAGAACAATATATCATAAGTTCAGGGGAACCAGCAGAACTGGAAGGAAGGACACAACAAGGGGGTTGGGGTTGGTGGGAAGCAAAGCCAAGTGCTGCAGGAAAAGAGCTGTCCCAGAAAGAAGAGGCTGTGCCCACAGCTGGGACAGCTGGAGGAGGAAAGGAAAAGCCAGGACACTGCTGCAGAGGAGCTGGAGCAGAGGGAGGTGAATTAGCCACGTAGGAAAATGACAAAAAGCAGAGAGACAGGATAGCGTCAGAGGACAACCGTCAGAGGACAAGCAGGGAGTGTAGACAGGAGGTTTTCTACAAGGATATGTAGAAGAAACAGGTGTCTTTTATACTTAACTTTTTCTAATTTAAAAATAAGATAGAATGGGAAAAGAAAAGAGAAAGATGAATAATTGCCACTGTGTGTTTATGAAGCATTATTCACTTTCTTGAGCAATTTGCACAGCAAATTTAAAAATATCTCACATATTGGGGCTGGGGATTTAGCTCAGTGGCATAAGCGCCTGCCTTGCAAGCAGGCAGTTGTGAGTTCGATCCCTGGTACTGATAAAAACGAAAAAGACAAAAAAAAATCTCACATATTTATATTCTCTTGATACAATTATATTTAAGTATTAACTATTATTATTAAATACTGTATGTTTTCCTGAAATCAAATCAAAACTAAAGATAAGAGAAGTCAAAATTAGGAGACAGGGATGTGTGCCTTCTGCAAAATGGAGTGGGACCGAGAAAGGAAGAGAGGCTGAGCTAGGGGGAGGATGAGGGAATCAAATAGGAGTGAAGCTGTGGTGTGTGCATGTACCAATTCCCCACGAGAAACACAATCATTTTACTGTCAGAGGCTCCAGTAATCCTGTGTCACCTCATTGCCTGCAACTTTTAAATAAAAATAATTGAAAGAAAGTGCCACTTTCTTTTTAAATGCCTGGGACCAGAAGTTATCAATATCGCTCTGCCTTGCACAGCATTTACCAGTGCTCATCACGGGACCACCTACCTTGTGATGCTGGGAGTAGAAATTGATAGAGAAATTTGGAGAAATTTGTTATTTATCACTGACAGACTGAAAATAAAAATTAGGAATCTGAGCGATGACATCTTTTTCACATTGTCAAATATAACCGCTGCATTCTATTCCAAATAAAAATAGACCTTATGGGTCAGGAATTTAGCTCAGTGGTGTAAGCGCCTGCCTGGCAAGGTTGTGCATTCAATCCCCAGTACCAAAAAAAAAAAAAAAACCCTTTATTTCTTTACATTAATGACAAGTTAAAATTATTACACCTCATGTTGAAATGTCTAAATTATACAGGATTTTCTTTTACTGAAACCTGGCATCAGCTTTAGCATGAAGCTTTGAGTTTTCCCATAGGCAATAAATAAGAAGCAATAGTAAAAATCTGTTATCATCTGGAGGTTCCGCTTTATATACCATCAATGCTCAGCTTTCAAAGATGGAGCTGAATGCCTGCTCAGGTATCTTGAAGTAAGTGAAGATATAGGGAAAAATACAAAGTCATTGTAATCCAAATATTTTATATTGTAACCCAAATACTGGCCCACTTCACAATCTGGAAAGTTATATTTGTTATTCCATAGAAATGTTGTTGGAATTCCAGAAAGTTAATTCCAATATACCACCTCCAATGCAATTCACAACGAGTGTAAAGACACTAAGACATATTCAAAATTATGGGCAGCCAAGGGGTCCTAGGTGAGATCCAGGTGAGGATATATGAATAAAGACCTTGATCCAAGGCCTCCTCCAGAATTTATTATCTCATGAAGAAGGGAGTGGCCTGAGGATGAGTGACAGTGAGGATGGTGGGAAAACATGAGCAAGGTGAACTGAGCTGGCCAGGTGGACAGCAAGCACCTCTGCAATATGGAGGGAGAAAAATGCTGAAAGACGTTTGCACAGCCTAGTTAGGGTAGCATTTCAACGTTTTTAGGGAGCTGTTGCTTCAGTTTCTCATGTATAAACTTTTGGGCCCTGAGAAGTCATTGCCTCTTAAATTGAGGCTCATACTCAGTTGACATTGCTGGAGCTATATGGCTCTGCTGTACCTCTGTGTTCACCCATTTATGGGGAACACGATGTGAGGAAACAGGAAATTTGTTTGGGCTCCAAGATGTATCACTGATGTACCTCCACTGATGTACCTCAGCTAGTCTTATTTGATTGCTTAAATCCAATTCAAGGTAGAAGAAAATAGTTTAGCCAGCTCTGTACATATCAGTACATGGAGATAGGACCCAGTTTAATTAATGCAGAGATAATAGTTCTGCATTCAAGGACAGTGGTCCTCTTGGTCTTCTACAGAAAGCCACTAGTTAAAATACTTTTCAACTTGGATATGTTTTGATGTAGTTATATTAACATATTAATGAAACTTTTAAATGTAATAGTGAACATTTTTAAAAGAAGAAATGTTCTACTTTTATATTATTTAAGAGAGTGAACAAATTTCATTGCCTTTAAAACTTATTAAGACCCATGAACCTGGTGTATACTGTCTGCATGTCTATGAGCATTCTGGACTCTGAATTCTGACAAGAATCACCCCACAAGCTCTTCTTAAAGAATTCTATGGCCTGGACTTGGCTCAGCGGCATAAGCACTTGCCTTACAAGCAGGTGGTCGTGAGTTCGTATCCCCAGTACCGATAAAAATGAAAAAGACAAAAAGAAAAAAATTCTATGGCTTCTTCTACGTGCATCACCTTTTTCAAACTCTTCCCACAAATCAGTTTGAAATCCTCTGAAGCTTATGGTCACATGTCACAACTACCTCTCTCTTGATATCAATTTGCTATTGTAGTTACCTTTTCTTTTTGTGCATCAAATTATCCAATATCCTGAATTTAAAGGAGTGATTTTTTTTTTTTTTGGCTTATGGCTTTAAAAAATTTGTCCATGGTAGGCTGGCTCCAAGGCAAGGACATCAGAGCAATAAGGGGTTCATCGCAGGCAAGTTGTAAGTGGCATAGCAGTGCTGAGAGGAAGGAAACCAAATGCAGGACTCATGGCCATGCCTCCAATTCTCACTGAGACACATCCCCACATGTGCTCTGCATATCCCCTAGGTGGCTCTGAAACCAGTCAAATTGACAATTAAGCTTAACTATCTCAGAAAAAAATCAAGAAAACATCTTAAAATTTTCTTGAAATGCATGAAAATGAGGTGGAACATACCAACATTAGACAAATACAACAAAAGCACTACTCATGAAAGTTTATAAAAATCAATGCCTACATCAAGCTCTTAAATCATTACTTTTCAATCAACTAGTTAGTCAAGAATAAACCAAACCCTAAATTGAAGGAGGGGAGTAATAAAGATCACAGCACAAATTGGTTCTTCAAAAATATAAACAAAATTGATAAACCCCAACCTAAAATAATAAAAAACAGTAGAAGAGGAAATGTATTGAGTTAAAAAAGAGATATTACTACATCACATAAATTCAGAGTATCATTAGAGATACTTGTTAATACCTCTCTAGAAATAAATTTGATAACCTGAAAGAAATAGACAAGCTCCTAAACACAACCACCTTACCAAGATGGAATTGTGATGGAATAGAAAAATCTAAACAGAACAACAAGTAACAATATAAAATCAGTAATAAATCCACCATCAAAAAAGGGACCAAAATTCTTTTTTGAAAACTTCTGCTGACTGCTTAAAGATTATTAATATCCATTCTCCTTAAATATCTCCAAAAAATTAAAGAGAATGAAATTCCTCCAAGTATCTTCATGAAGTTAGCGTTACTTTGATTCAAAAAGCACTAACAAACATAATAAAATAAAAGAGAAAAATATAAACTTATATTAGTCTTTCTGCCATGGCTAGGCAAAGATATCTGGCATCCAATATCTGGAGAACAGTTTTACTTACTTTGTCTTCTGGATCAAGTTGTCTCAATCTACAGTTGGCTGAGTACAGGCAGAAAAAACACAGTGGGAAGATAAAATGACAAAATGTTGCTTAACCCATGTCAATCAGGAAATAGAGAAGTGAGGAGCTGGGTGGAAAACCGTATGCTTCTAGGGGACACCTGCAGCTAGGCCACATCTGTTAATGCCACATTCAACTAAACCTTGTTAATGAACTTATCCACTGATGGGTTTAGCACCCCATGATCCTGTCATCTTGTGAAAGTCCTACCACTGAACACAAGAGACTTTGGGGAAATTATTAGATGTAAGCCATGATACACTACCTGAGACCCTTAAAATGGCCCCCGCCCTGCAACCTCTGCCTCCAAGAACAATAGATGTGTATGCATTGCTCACAACATGTCTGTTAACCTAAATGCATTACTGTGGGAGACGAGGTGACTGGAAGGCAGCCTCTGAATGCTTCTTGTCCTCCAAAATTAAATTCTGTGTCTAGTTTTCACTCATATCCTTAAAATCTTAAGTTAAGTTTAGAACTGGGTACTTCTGGGAGAACATGGTGGATAGATACCAGCAGCTACAGAGGCTCTCTGAGATAGCCAGCTTAGATTCCAGGAATGGTGCAGTGTGGGGAGTCCTAAGCAGGGGGAGATATATCCTGCCAACCCAGGAACAAACTAAGCTGAGAGAAACCAACTGGAAATGCAATCTTGGTGCTATAACTGGAAATGCTAAAGTCTCAGTGTCACCACAGGAACCCATGCCTCTGGAAACCATGGCTTGAATTTCCTGCACCGCTGCTGCATCTCAATTGGCACAGCAGCAATAGAGATGTGAAAGCTCTGAGAGTGGGAATCGGCAAACCAAATTGAGAGCAGAGCTGGTGGGGAGCCCTGCATCAACCTGCAGTGAGTGGGAGGAATGGGGACCCTTCCATAGACTAGGAGGCTCCAACAGAGGACATTCTGGGACCAGGCAGACTAGCCGGAACAGGACGCTGCAGTGACTTCAGTCACATATTCTCCTCTCAAGTGGGATTGGTAGGGAGCACTTGACCTGGGTGACGCTGTGGACTAAGACCCAGTAGGCTAGCCCAAACCAGGTCTCTGTGCCTGGCAGTGCACCCTAATGCAGTGAAGCCTTCAGCAGGTTGACTGACCTGGAGGGGCGGGCCCAGCATAGGCTGCCCAGGTCTGTGTCTCCCTAGTACACTGCAATGGGCGGGGAATACCTAGCAGGCATGATTCAAACAAACTATAACCAACAAAGAAAGAAACTGGGCTTCCTATATACGCTTGTATGGAAGGAACAAAAAGTATAGGAAGAGGGAGCAACAAGAAAGGGTCCTCTGTCCCCAATCCTGAGAACACTGATCCAGGAAAGGTAAATGCAAAGGAGAATGAGGACAGAAAACATGCAATATCAGACACGGCACCAATAGACATAAAGCGATGTCTCTGGGGCCTCGTAGACGAGTTCAAAAGTGAAGTATTTAATCAAGTAAAGTAAGATGTCAGTAGAATAGTTAAAGAAATGCTAAGCACCTCCCAAGAAAAAACAGATGGTGTAATGGAAGAACAGAAAAAAAGGGGAGTATTGTTTGATGGAGAAAATAGAGAAAATGATGAAGCAGGTTCAAAGAGATTACCAGGAAACTAAAAACTCTATTGAAAGCTGGCATAACGGCTTGAAAGAAACTACGGATAGATTATCTGAACTGGAGGACAGATTTATAATGTGGGAGCATGAAAGGAAAAACTTCTTAAAATTAGCCAGGAAACAAGTAGTAACAATACAAAGGCTAGACAATGATAAAAGGATCTATAACTTAAGAATTAAGAATGTAAAGGAAAAAGCAGGGATACAAACAAATGGACTGCAAAGGCTATTTGCAGAAATAATCAAGGAAAACTTCCCTAATATGAGAAAAGGTAAAGATACTCAGCTCTATGAGGCATACAGGACCCCAGCCACCTACAACCCAAACAGAGCTACAACCAGGCATATAATAATCAAGATTCCAGAAATCCAATATAAGAACAGAATATTAAAAGCTTTCAGAGACAAGAAACAGATCACTTACAAGGGAAAACCCATCAGAATTACAGCAGACTTCTCAGCACAAACCACCAAATCACAAAGAGCATGGGGCAAAATAATTCAAGCTTTGAAAGACAATAACCTCCAGCCAAGATTGATATATCTTGCACAACTGTCCCTAGAAATTAATGGAGAAACAAGATGCTTCCAGGATAAAGAGGAACTAGGAGAATTTGCAGCCACCAATTCAACTCTACAGAGAATACTGCAGGACATTCTAAAAGAGAAAAACATTAAGATTCCAGAAACATTGGCAGAGAGGCCATAATGAATGGAGCAGAAAGCTAAATAAAGAAGACAAACTGACAACTAATGACAGAAAAATAGCTCAACAGAAATGAGGCAGAGAAGGTTGGATGGTATGAACAGCTATTTTGGAGAAAACAAGACATCATAATAGCTAGTGCTGATTTAATATCATCTTGTTTTGAAGCCCCATCAAGCTTTTGTTCTCCTGTCTCCATCAGTTTTAACAGGCTGTATCTTATCAGATTTTATTATATGTGATAATATAAACAAAAACTTTTATAGACAAGGAGATAATACAGAAACCATTGTTCATTTTCTGTTAGTTGGTTCTAAATACCCTGTAATACTGTCATTCTCTTGAATGGTTTTTCATTGTCTTGATATGTTTGATGTTACAGTATATGAAGTTATACTCAAAGATTTTAAGGAAAGAGACACTATGGTAATTACTTTTATGTCAGGATATCTTGTGGTGAAACACTATTTTGCTTAAATGGTTATGTTCTGACCTTTGCTGTTGTGTTATGTCCTCTTTTATCTCAATCTCCTTTTTTATTATTTATTTTTTTTATTTTTATCTTTTTAATTAAGGGGAAAAATAAATAAAGAATGGCAGGATATATTATAGTAACCCACTTTGATTTCCTATTAACTTGATTTGAAACCCTGCATTGCTCTCACCATCTTGTTTTGACTGATTTTCCTCTATTCTGTTTTGCTTGATAGTACCAAGTTTGAGAGAATAGGCAACAACTGTGAAGACAATAAGATTCATATGACACCCATTCTGGTTTGACTACTATCTTCTTTTGAAGTCCTGTAATGTCTCCAATGTTTTGGTTTTATTGGTTTTGTTCTTTACTGTTTTGTTCAATTTTTATTATAACTGATGATATAGGCAATTCTTTTTAAGATAGCAACAGGCATTATGGCAACCATTGTTGATCACCTTGTATTCTGTTTTTACATTATGTATTATGCCCATCCTTTTGATTTGACTATGTTTTATTATGTCACATTTGATTTTATTCTCTTCAAAAAGAGTAATAAGAACTGTGGGAGTAATAATACCCAAAATGTGTAATTGTCATTGTACAAAAGAGAGGAAAAGAAAGTGCTCTAAAGGATATAACTGCATGTATGTTTAAGCATATAAGATAGATGACCGTATTACTCAGTTTTTGTTGGATCATTGAGCAGAACTGTTTGCAGTCTCACTATTTGAAGGTCCACATTGTGTGCTTTAATTTTGTAACTTGAACAACTATTTCAAAGATGACAATATGTAATCTATTAACTAGTGATTTCCTACTGTTTATTTTTTTTTGAAATTCTGCATAACTTGTACCCTTTTTCTGTTTTTTTTTTTGTTTTTCTCCTTAAAATTTAAAAAAAAGAAAAAAAGATTGGAGCTGTGAAATTTTATGATTCATGCAAGTATGATTTGACAGTTATCTGTTTCATATTAACACAATCAGGATAAGACAAATGCAAAAGAATACTTACTGCAATGCCATTTCTCTACTCAGAAGTGAAAAGCTGGACAACTTCAAACCTGCATTACTTGTAGCAGTGCAAAATATTTCAGTCCTTACAGGAGGACTCAGTCATATGTGACAAAATGGTCAATTATCTCAAATTTTGAAAAACACTTCATTTTGCAATAGTTTAGATATGCAGAAAATGTCAAAAGAATTTACACAGATGTTCTGTACATCCTTACACCTAAACTCTCCTAAGATCAACATTTTACCTTATAAAAACCTAGCCAATAACACTGCTTCATTATGATAATCATGATGCTAAACAGGAGTACCCCCACCAGACTCTCACTGCCTACCTTCTAACATCCACACCCACATCATCCTCTCCCATCCTCTGATCTTTATGCTTTATTTATGCTATTTCACATATATTACACAGCCAGTGAGACATATAGTATGTTTTGCAGTTGATTTTGACCCAAAATATTTTCCTTCATTTCCATTCAAGGTATTGCATGTATCAATAGTTGATTCCATTTTATTAATGAGGAGTATATGTCACAAATTTATCTCAGCTTGTTCAACGATGCATCACTGAAGTAAATTTGTGATTATGATTATTAAAAATAAAGGTGCTATAAATATCTGTATGTAATTTTCTTTAAGAAGTAAGTTAAGATTTCTCTAGTATGTATTCCCAAGAGCATCACTGTAGAGTTACAAATAAGTTTATGGCTTATGACTTAAATTTTTATTTCTTTTTAAAACTTTTTAAATTTTCTTTGAGATTATATATATATATATATATATATATATATATATATATATATGGCTTGGACTAAATTTCCATCTGTGGAGGATGTCTGATTGTATCAGGACCATTTATTGAAGCAGTCACCCCTGCTCTGCTAAATTGCTTCTGTCAAAAATTAACCAGGGGGAAAGAACTGTAACTTGGAGGTAGTGGGATTTCCTAATACTCATGAAAGCCTATACTCATGATAGCCCTTATTCTGCCAAAAAGAAAAAGAAAAATTTATAGGGCATAGTTGTGTAGATATATTTCAAGAAGCTCTAATCAGTTTTATTCATCTCTGTGTGAATATATTTCAGGATGCTGAAACCTGTTTTATTTATCTATGTGTGCATTCCTTCAGTGTCACTACACAGTCTTCAAGTCTTCATTATTGTGGCCATGTAGTAAATTAGGAATAATAATGCCCCCTATTTTACACTCTGAGTTCAAAATAGATTTTCACTTTGTATAATCTTTCCTTTTTCATGTAAAATTTATGACATTTATATCTAGAAAAAACTTGCAGAGAGGGTAGTAGAGGTCAATAGAAATTGTGTTAAAGGTTTTTTAAAACTGATGTCTTTAGGGTTTTCTAAACCATGTGTTTCTAAACACATACAGCATGTGCCCAAAAGTAGCTCTTAATTTCAAACTTTCTCATCAATATTTTGTTATTCACATCCTACAGATCCTTTACATGTTTTCTCAGATTTAAATGTGAAAGTTTCATTTCTCTACAGTAGTTGCACGCAACATTTTTTCAAATTATTACTACATGTCAGCATACAGAAATTCAATTAAGATTTGCCCACCCACCCTGTACCCTTGGGGAATGCTCCTGGTGTCATCCCTAGCTCGATTTATTGTAGTGAGAGAGCACATTCTTCATGGTTTTAATTGTTAGGTTTATAAAATTGTTTATTATCTGGGGACTACTCTATTTCTATGAATATTCCACCAGAACTTGACAAGACTCATATTCTGCTGCTGAATAGAGTATTCTATAAGAGTCTATTTGTTCTTGAAGCATTTTATAATAGTTGTTTAAACTCTTGGCCAGATAATTTCAACATCTGTTTCATCTTGATATTGTCACCTTGGTTATCATTTTTCAAGAAAATTGTGGGGTGGCGTTTTTTCTAGTTCTGAATATATCTGATGATTTTAATTTTCTCCCGGAAATTTTTAATATTATTCCAATAAACTCTTGATCTTATACAAATCTTTGATTTGGGTAGCAGGCAGCAGGCCTGCTAAAGTGCTTAGGATGTGGAGTATGGTTTAATCTCTGTGGGCTTTAGTGCTGAGGACAGTTACCTTTGCTGGTCTGCTTGGTTCTTCTGGAGTTTCTGGGATATGGGTCCCTCTGCTGAGCTGCTCATGGAGGAAGAAGCCACTTCCCTGAGCCACCTTGCATCACTGAGCAACTTTCTGGATAGGTAAAAAAGTTGTGGAGGTAGAGAACACAGAGGCTCAGGGCTTAGTGCTGTGGCCCTGAGATGGACAGGGCAGCCCTCCTGTTATGCTGTATGAAATAGGGGCAGAAAGAGCCTGAACTTTCCTCCTGTCTCTCCTTTTCACACCTTTCTTCCTTTTGCTGCAGGAGCACATGTCCCAGAAGACATCCTGTGGTCACTCAGGTTAACAGTGGGCGAGGCTTTGCCTACAGTGTCCCCGCTGGGCCTCTCCTTGCTTAGGACTGTGTCGGGAAGGGTGGCTTTCTTGTTCTTGGGTATCCCTGTTGGCAGTTTCAGGTTGCAGACTTCCCTGGTTAGACAGAGATAGAATAGACACAGGACCTTCATCCTGATATGGTTCCTGCAGTCCTGCGCCCACAAACCTCTTCAGATTCCATGTTATCTTTCTCAGAGTCCTGCATCCTCATTTTTATGATATTTAGTTGTGTATCAAGGGGGAAAGTAGAGAAATGTAAATCAATGTCATCTTATTTCAGAACTGCAAGTCCTTATACACTTGCCTTCCAAACCAGCAAATCCTCTTTGGAAAATTTACCTTAAATTTATCTGCTAAGAAAGTGGGTAGGGGAATATATTTTATTCATTGTGGTATTTCTTATATTTTAAACGCAGTGGAAATTATGGATGTCCATGCATGGAACATTAGATGAATTAAGTACTGAACACCCTGATGTTCAGCACTTATGTTAGTTCAGTAACAATAAAAATTAAAGCAATAGGCCCAGGGATGCAGCTCAGTGGCATAAGCGCCTGCCTGGCAAGTGTGAGGTTGTGGGTTCAATCCCTAGCACCAGAAAAAAAAGTTAAACAATGAAAATATGAGGACTGACATAACCATCTCCAGAAAAAAAACCACCCAAAAAGTCAAGACATCAAGAAATATAACTACAGTACTCTGCCTTTTACAAGCAATGGAAAAGTAATAGATAACAAGATATAGATATATAAAGGTAGACTTACAGATCAGACACAGATATATAAATACATATTTTTCCAAAATAAATAAACCAGAAAATAATGGTTTGTCCATTATGCACAACTGCAAGTGGACTGGGAAGATACTGTGAAAAGAAGGAAATGCTGTCTTTCTTTCCATGTAAATTTGCATTTGAAACACTAATATTTTAAATTTTTAAAAATGAAATGAAATGAAGACAGTTTAAAAAGCCACGTGAACAAATGAACCTAGCTGTACATCAAAACAGACAGACAAACACAACAAGCTTGCCAGTGATGAAACCAATGGGTTTAGTGGTGTTTATATTTCCTTTGCGCAGTTTTATTCCCGAGACTATAAACAAAGAGAAATAAGTTTTGTGCTTCAAATCTGTTAGGTACAAAATCATCTTGTGTCCTTGAACATAGCAGTGTCTTTACATAAATATTTGGCCCCTTCTTTTTTAATGTCCATACAGCTTTCTAATGTCACTATTTTATCCTTTTCTGAGGTAAATTTGAAGCTCTTGCCAATAGTTTACCAGAAGACACATTAGATTTGACCAATAAAATTATACATGAAAAAATATTGCCAGACACTTACTGTCATCTAGGAAAAAACATTGTCAATCTAACAAGTGTTCAATTGATTAAGTGATACTAAAATTCTGAATAAATTAGAACTCACTAGCAATTGGCAGGAAATCTGCTGCCTATATTTTTACTTAATTCAAGGAAACTAAATTTTATATTATGATTTGTTAAAGTAATAGGCAATAAGGAAAACTAATGAATATAGAGAGAAATTTTTAAAAGTCCAAATGTAGCCATTCGGTACAGAGCAATGAACTTAGATCTGAAAACTGAGATATACTACACTGGTTTAACTGTATTTCACTGACACTATCGTTTCACTTACTATTATAGCTTGGATGTGATATATCTTCCAAGACTCATGTGTCTGCAATACAGCAGCATTCAGAGCTCATGGGACCTCTAACATCATCAGTGGATTCACCCACTGATAGATGCATGATCTGGTGGAAATGTGAAAGGTGGGGCTTAATCAAGGGAGGAAATCGGAAGATCATGATCTTAGGAACTATATCTTGTCCTTAGTGCTCTCTCTCATTATTAATGAGCACTAAGGACAAGATATAGTATATCTTTTTCCTGCACACCATGCAAGAGCTTCTTTATTCTACTCTGCCCTCCTGCCATGATAATTCTGTCTTCCTTATAGTAGATCTAGCTGACCATGAACTGAAGCCTCTGAAATCTTGAACCAAAATAAACCTTTCATCATTTTAAGAATTTATTCTCACTTATTTTGTCACAGCAAGACAAAGCTAATATATTTGCTAAGAAAAAATGCAATCAAGTGTCTTCAGGTCTGTGGTATGCAAGGTAGTGTGCTAAGATACTGAGGCATGGAAGATACATGTAAGAATACATCTTAATAGGTAATACTGATTTAGTACCATCTTGTTTTGAAGTCTCATCTAGCTTTTGTTCTTCTGTCTCCAATGGTCTAAACAGGTTGTATCTTATTGGATTTTATTATGTAAAATAGTATAAGCAAAAACCTTTTAAAGACAAGGAGATTATACAGAAACCATTGTTCATTTTCTGTTAGTCTATTCTAAATACTCTATAATGTTGTCATTCTCTTAAATGGTTTTACATTGTTTTGATATACTTAATGCTACAGTATACGAAGTTGTACTCAAGGACTTCAAGGAAAGAGTCAATATGGTAACTACTTTTGGGTCGGAAATATCTGGTGGTGAAACACTATTTTGCTTAAATGGTTATGTTTTGATCTGCCCTGTTTCGCTGTTATGCCCTCTTTTTTTCTCAATCTCCACTCCATTATTTACTTTTTTACTTTTATCCATTTAATTAAAGGGAAAAAATAGCAGGATATAATATAGTAACCCACTTTGACTTTCTATTATCTCGATTTGAAGCCCTGTATTACTCTCACCATCTTGTTTTTGACTGAGGTTCCTCTATTCTGTTTTGCTGGATAGTATCAGGTTCGAAAGTTTAGGCATCAGCTGAGAAGATAATGAGATTCATTATAACGCCCATTCTCGTTGACTTCTATCTACTTTTGAAGACCTACAATGTCTCCAATGTTTTGGTTTTGTCGGTTTTATTCTTTACTGTTTTGTTCAATTGTATTACAACTAATGATATAGGCAATTCTATTAGAGATAGCGGGAGGCATTATGGTAACCATTGTTGATCACCTTGTATTATGTTTTTATATTATCTATTATGTCCACCCTTTTGACTTGACCTATTCTGTTCTGTTATGTCACATTTGGTTTTACTCTCTTCCAAAAAAGCAATAAGAACCGTGGGAGCAATGAAACCCAAAATGTGTAATAGTCATTGTACAAAAGAGAGGAAAAGAAAGTGCTCTAAACTATATAACTGCATGTATATTTAAGTGTATAAGATAGAAAATGATATCACAGAGTTTTATTGGATCATTGAACAGAACTGTTTGCAGTATCATTGTTGGAATGTCCACTCTACAAGCTTTAATTTTGTGACTTGAACAATTATTTCTAAGATGGCAATATGTAATCCATTAACTAGTGATTTCCTACTGCGCATTTTTTCTTCTGTAAATCTGTATAACTTGTAACCCTTCACTGTTTTTTTTTCTTTTTTTTTCTCCTTAAATAAAAAAAATATTTAAAAAAAAAAGAATAGAAACTGGAAGCATTTTCTGGCGAAGCTACAATTCATACTTCCTCCTCAACTGAGCAAACACAAAGGAGTACTCCCTTATGTTACACCTATTCCTCCTTCAACTCTCTCACCTGAGCTATTTCCACCTGTTTGTGGAATGCCTCTTTCCAGTGTTAAATAAGCTACCTTCTAAGGGAAACAACTCACATGAACAATAATCAGTTCCAGCTTGTGCTCTGTCCTTTGGATTGTAAATCCAAATATCAAGTTCAGTCATCCAAGTATCATAATCCTTTTTTTTAGTTTTCCTCGTAATCCAAAAGTTATATTTGTAATCCCAGTGAGGTGTTATTGGAATCCCAGTAAATTAATTCCAATCTACCATTACCAGTGCAACCCATAGCAAGAGTAAAGACACCAAGACATATTCCAGGTTAAGGGCAGACAAGGGGTCCTAAATCTAATCCCCATGAGGACATGAGGACAAAGGCCTCCATCCTAGGCCGTTCCAGGATGTATTATCTTGTGAAGAAGAGGGGTGGCTCAGGGATGAGTGACAGTGAGGATGGTGGGAACTACATGAGTAACTTGAGCTGGCTGGCCAGGTGTAAGAATGGGATCTCTGTAATTGCAGAGATAAAGATGTGCAGAAGGATTAATTTACATAATACAATTAAGGTAGCAATGGAATTGTTTGGGGAGGCTGTCGCTTAAGTTTCTGATATGTAAACTCTTGTGCCTTGGGGAGTCATCGCCTTTTTATCTTATCTTGAGGTTCATACCCAGTTGACATTCCCAGAGCTATTTGCTCTAACATCTCACCTGCTCATGTCCTGTACATATTCTGTACCAAGAACACTATGCTAGGAAACAGGACTGTCTGTTGGCTTTAGAGATTGCATATTAGCACCTCAGCTAGCCTTATTTGCAATGCTTAGGGCCAACAGAAGAAGGGAATATCCTAGCCATCTTTTTACATATTAGTATAAGGAAATGAGTCTCCAAACAATCAAAGTCACAGTACTTGTTTTGCATTCAAGCAGAGTCCCTGGAGTTGTCTCCCACACGTTGCACAATGCTCCTTCCTCTGGTGACTGCACTGTCTGAAACATGCAGAACAATATCCATTCCCTGAACTTCTGCAACTTTTTAATAATTTTTCAAAATTTTTTCTCAAGAATATTGTTTGATTCTTTTAAGTCAACCTTATTTTTCACTTTCAGTTCTGGTAATCTACTACACCTAGCTGTTGCTCATTAAGTGAAGAGTTAATGGAAGAAAGAAAGAATGCTTTTCTTTGAGAAGTAATGGAAATTTACACTTTTTATTGTATTATATTAATAAAGCAAGAAGTTGTTTAAAAGATCAACCTGAGCTCTGATGATCAATCTGAAAGAATAAAAAAGTATCAATAAAATATTGTAATTTTAAAATTTCCTCGACATGTAAATTAGGCATAAACCTCCTTTCCTCACTGCCACGGTTCCACGCACCAAGGTAGCTTTTCCTTGCAGCTTCCTAGCATTGCTTATTTGCTTAGTTCTCTCTGAATAATAATAAAGTACAAACTTGAGTAATCAAATTAAAGGTAAAGTTCATCTATCACACATCAGATTGCTTTCTTTCATCAGTATTTACATTGTTAACCAATACATGGTACAACATTTTAGGAACAATCTTTTTATCTTGTTTACCATAGAAATCCATTGTTGGTGTCACAGCAGAAACGAAATCCTTCCCAGTAAATGTTTGTTGAATGAAGGCTGAGGTTTGGACACTTGTGGGCAACTCATTGCAATGAGAATAAACACACAGCGCGTCCCTGCAGGGAACCACAGAACTGGGTTTGTGGGAGCTCCTAGTCACCGGGAGCTCATAATCCTCAGTGTGAGGACTTTGTACCCACTGTTTCCTGTGCATCATTCCTGCATTTGCCTGCCCTTCTGCCTGTGGCTGCTGCTGCCATGCTCAGACCTGCTTCCCCAAGATACAGTGGTGGCGCTTTTTTTAGGAAAAAAGTTAAAAGAAATAAAAAAGAAGAAAACATTAAAATCTCTGAACCATAAGATTCTAAATAAATGTGAAAATACTGTGTTAGAAAGATCAGAATACACTTGAAGAGCATCTTTTAAACATTTAGAAATTCTGATGAATCAAAACAGAAGGCAACACATGAAGAAAGATACAATGAACTGAAGAAAAGACTTTGGAACTGATGTGAGAACTACAAAAGGAGAATGAAGAAAAGACTGTTAAAAAAAAGATACAAAACTTAGGCTACAGACATATTATAAGTGGTAAAAGAATTAATTCCAGGGGCTGGGGATTTAGCTCTGCGGCATAAGCACCTTGCAAGCAGGCAGTCGTGAGTTCAATCCCTGGTACCGATAAAAAGGAAAAAGACAGGGAAAAGGAAAAAAAAAAAAAAAAAAAAAAGAAGAAGAAATTCCAGGCAGGAATTTGAGTTTGACTTGCAATAAAGATTGCATTAATTTTGCTCTTGAAAAAATGGTGGGAGAAAAAGGCAGGTTTGGGTCAAGTTCATTAACAACAATATATTTAGTTCTATGAGAAGGAAAGAAAAAAATTTTCCAAGAGTAAAACAATGGTAAGATGGTGGCTATAAAATGGCCAGAGGTTGACTGTAAAGAAGGGAAAATTGCTTAAGATACAAAAAAGTGTACTTTTAAAAAAATAAGAGAAGGGACCCAAGAAGTTGACAAAGCATTCTTGCGTGGCTCTCAAACTCAAGAGCTCAGCTGAAGGCAATCACATCAGAAAGTGGCTTGGAATTACTGGTGGAGGGCTCTGTGGCATTTAAAAGAGACAGAAGTAGATGAAGTGAGGATTTAGGGCACAAAGTATGGAAGGCAGCAACGTAAGAGAGTTGTTAAATTGTCACAACAGGCAAACATTCTCAGAAAGTGAACAGGCTCAAAAGGAGAGACTAAAAGTAGCGTCACGCCTGGGTGTGAAGGCAGGGAAGCCTAGGCAGAAGGAGGATCACAAGTTTAAGCTCAGTGTGACAAGTGACAATTTAGCAACTTAGGACATTGTATTGCAAAATAAAAAGTGGAAGAAGGATAGATCACTATAAAGACCTTGTGTTCAGTTCTCAGTACTGGGGGAAACAATCCAAACTGTATTACCTATATCTTAGTTATTTTCCTGTTGCTGAGACAAAATACCCAACACTCACAAGTTAAAGGAGGAAAGATTTATTTTGGCTCAGTCTGTAGAGGTTTCAGTTTATAGTCAGATAGTTCCAGGGCAGAGCAGCCTGATAACACAGAGGAAAAATAGTCCTTGGTATGACAGGCAGAGTGTAATGCAAAGGCCAAGACAGAAGGAGGAACACACCCAACCCTAAACCCATCAATGGACCAATCCAGTCCACACACCTACGGTCCAGTATCACACACCAGTGATCCACAATCCAGTCACCACCCAAAAGCCCTATCTATGAACACCTGAGACTTTAGGGAACATCTATATGTAAGCTATAGCACTATATTCTACACATAAAAAGCTATGCACTGTTTTTATCCTGTTTCTTTCAGCTGTCATGTGAATGTTGACATGCATCCATCTTGAATCATTTGTCAGCATTGATTAGTAGAAATTTTACTTGGAAAAATATCTGAACTGGAGAGAAATTCTTGAGAATTGAGACAGGATAAGAAAGTTCTTTCAAAAAAAAAAAAGAAAAATAATTTCAACATAAGACCAAATCTAAGAACTATGAAAAACATGCTTCACATATTGGAATATTATTTTAAATTAAGAATGATGATTTTGAGAATTACAGCATAACTCTCCAGATCCTTCTTCTTGATTGACTTGAGAATAAGTAGGTCTAGAAGGGCCAAGAGAGAACCTATAATGAGAAAGTAGAGGGGAAACCAAGCAGGCACACAGGAGCAGACAAGTCCAGTGGGGAGAAAAACTAGCACAGTGTAGGTGGCAAAATGGGAAGGAGAAAACCTAATTCTGGAAGATAAAGAGTTGTTTAAGGAAACAACAAGGGGATCTAACAAAAGATGAGTGGACTAGAGGGGCAAGAAAAGGTTCAAAACACCATTTGAGGGAAGCTAGAAAAAAGAGACGGTGAACTGTTGGAGAGAGAATAAGCCACCTGTGGCAATAGTTCCAGTTGGAAGAGAAGAGAAGTTGATTCAAAAGATAGCTGAAGAAATGCACCGGAAGTACATTCAGAAGGTAAAACAGATAAAATCAGACAGAGCCAGAAAGGGAAGCCTGGTGAGGAAGAGACAAGACAGGGTTCTGAAGGAGATTAAATAGATTAATGACTAATATTTTCCCAGCTTTAAATATTTATTTTTATTACAGCAATACAAAACAGACTAAAGCACAAAATATTTTGAGAGCTGAGAGCTGACTGAAAGCCAGCTCTGAAAATTGGTCTTGTTGGGAAATAAGGAAAAAAGCTTAAGCAACCCAATCCTGCTGACTTCCCTACATATATACCTGTTAAAATACAGTGTCAACCTAATGTTTTGAATCAACCATTGGCATCTCCTTCTCCTTATCTCAACTACTAGTGAACCCTAGCTAGAATCTGCTATCTTGGATCACAGTTCTTAACTTTTTCTGTAAATTTTATTTTAAAGAGAATAAAACCAAGAAAAACAAAACAGAACAAAGCTAATCAAAACACAACAGTGTAAGTGACATAGGATTTCAAAACAGGATAATAGGAAACCAACAATGGTCACACGATGCCTCTTGCTGTTTTCAAAATATCTGCACCTGCCCTCAGACATAGTAAAATCAAACAAAATAGGATAGAATAGAACCAATAAAAACAAAACAATGAATACAATAAAGGATTTCAAAGCAAGATAATAGTATAATGCAAAATGGGAACCACAATATATCCTGTTATCTTTGAAATAGCTGCCCATGGCATCAGATTTAATACAATCAAACAAGACAAATCAAAATAAAACCCAACCAAACAAAACAATGAGAATAATATAGGACTTCAAAACAAGACAATAGAGAATCAACAATGGCTACCACTTTCAGAAGGAGCTCCCCCATAGATGCTACAGTGTGTATTACTATCCTGCAAATAGATGATCAGACTACAGGTTTTAGACCTGCAAAGTCAATGAAACACTAAACATTATAGGCACTAAGTTGTATATTACCTCAATAGCTATCCTCATAGCCTGTGTTTCTCCAAATCAGTCAGTCGTTTACAGGGGAATGTGGAGGACGTGATATCTTGGCTCTTCTTGTCTCCCAGCCTGTGCCAGCCCACAAATGGCGCCAACTCACAGGGAGGGCTAGGCTTCTTGTTGGCTTCTTGTTCTCCTCCCCTACAGCCCACAAATGGCACTGACACACAGAAAACGCCTGGCATCTGGCTCTCCCTGCAGTGACCCCTCATGGAGGGTTACAAAAAATAACACTTAAAAGACAGTTTTAAAAAAACACATAGGAGAATGGAAGAGTGTTAATAAAGAAAGAAAGAATGTGAATGGAAGATAGGATGCAAAAACTTAAATGAAGGAGAAAAGCAATGGGAAAAGTTAAAGTTTTGTTCAGAAAATTAAATGCTTGGGAAATTCTTCCAGAAATATAATTGGAGCTGGTTGGTTTTGGTATATGCAGAAATGGGCCTAATAAATCTGACTCTACATCCTCTCTTCCAGGCAGGCTGGCTGACCCAACCCACAGGACAAGCTGTGCCAGGAGTCCGGGGACTGCCTGCGGATCTCTGGGTTCCACATCACAAACCCAAACAGACTGCCGTTTCACCAAAGAGCAATTCAACCAAAAATCCCAATTACAGACATGAAAATTGAAGCCAATCTGTTTGAATTAAATCTGAAAATTTTGACGTGTGTTGTTAGTTGTTTTAAAAATTTACCGCTCAGTGTATTCAATTATGAAAATGTCAAGTAGAGGAAACAAGTAAGTTGGAAAGTTGCTCTCAGTTAAAGAGATATGCTAGGACATAAGGGGACAGATCTTTCACAAATGGGGAAGGGACAAAGAGATGGAGACAGTGGGAAGGGAGAGGGAAGTAAAGAGAGCAGAATGTGGTATGTGCACCCCAACTCCCCGTAATGAGTGGAATCTTTAGGCACTGCACACATGGACTAAAGAAGATGTTCTAAAATTAAAGGGCAGCAGGCAAAATTTAGATTATGCTATAAAATACAACTTTTAAATAAAATTCCTATATATTAGTGCATTTTAAAGAGATATGAGACTTTCATGTTTAGAATAAACATGTCTGGAAAAAAGAGAGTAGAAGATCCTATAAAGTCACTAAATTTTTATTCATGCTTTGGAATGCAATTAGCATTGAGATGGTAGGTACAATTATAATTTATAATTTTAAATAAAGTGTCAACAACATGGATCCATTCTTCTTTACAAGAGTAGGCGTTTTTAAAGCAATGCATTGAAGTTGCCTGAGATCTTTAGGAAAATGTTGGTAAAATTTCCCAGCAGCCCTGAATCACTGCTTAAATTTCATAATCTGTTTCTAATCTATGGGGTTTACTTTTGTGATAGTTTTTTCAACTGTATTTTTCTCTATTAGCAATACTGATGATAACTTTCTGCTTTTATAGACGTCAATTATTTCCTTGCCGTAATTCCCTTCCTCGCTGCGGTGGAGGTTAGCATTATGGGGGCTATCACCAGATGACGTCATCTTTCTGCCACCACCCAGGGATGAGAAGCTTTGCTATAATGCTTCCAGCTGCCATTCATCCTTTCCAGAAACAATGAAAATTGGGTTGACTATTTCCAGGTTTGTTTTTAACATTTAATTAATAACCTTTGGAAAAGCCAAATAATGTTTGATGTTTCATGTAGTACTTTTACACATTGAAAGATAGATGCACTCTTAAGGAATATTCTCCACTATAAAGGTTTATTCCGATGTTAAAAATATGGATGCAAATAAATTGTGGCATGATGTAATATCTCATTAGCATCTTATTCCCAATGCATTACTTTGGGTGCAAGAATTCCTCTTGTACCAAATAAATCATACACAAACATGTGAGCACACAGAAATTATGGTTTAATGGCTTATAAAATGTTTTGATTCATCATAATTTCAGGTCAACTGAACAATAACACACACACATATATACATGTGTGTGTGTATATATGATAGAAACATTGGTGAATTTGATCATTTCGTTGCAACTCGACATCTGGTCACCAGTTGACTAAAAATTTAATAATCAAATCAAATATTGTTGTCCAAAGTAATGAGTCCCGGCCAAACATGAACTTTGCCTTTATAACCTGGGCACCATGGTGCATGCCTATAATCCTAGGCACCTAGAAGACTGAATTGGGAGGACTGATTTTAAACCAGTGGGGCAACATAACAAGACCTGTCTCGAAAATAAATGAATAAACCAAAAGAACAGAAAAGCAAAACAAAGCAAACAAAAAGTTTATCTTCAGAAAACTTGCCTATTATATTGTGCATGATTAGATCAAAGGCTGTTACTTTTCCCATCTCTCCCTTCATTTCAAACGCTTAGGAATCTACAGACAGTTCATTGCATGACAGAAGAAATATAAATATGCAAAGCACTAAAGTTCTGCTTCTAAAAGGTTTTGAAAACTCAAGCACAAAATAAGCAAATGCTTCTGGTTTATTCTCGTCAAACAGATTCAGTAGTACCATTAATTAATAAAATGCCATTAAGCTTTTGAGGAAATATTAAGTGGTAAACCTTTGATAACTCAGTGCTTAGAAACAGTGTTCTCCTTTAATAGGTTGAAAAAATTATATTTGTAAACACAATTATTTTTCAGGAAGAATTTTTTATAATTGCTTAAATGTTGATAATGTTCTTCTTCTTGGATAGTATCTAAAGTCACCATCCAGCTGAAGAACACCTGCTGAAGAACACATGGGCTGCACACTTCTCATCCCTGAAAGTTACTGGGAAAATTCTTCAAATTAGGTAAGCATCAACCCAGTTGTTTTGTTATAACATAACCATCTTCCCACCTTAAGTTACGTTTTTATTGAAGTCTTTTTATTTCAAATTAATATTATCAGAATGCAGTAAATAATAAAAAGAAAACTCACAAGATAATGCCTTTTTACTGGATAAAGTTCAAAAATTGTTTTACAATAAGGAGGTAAAAAATTTAAAGAAAAGTAGACTGTACCACATACACAAGAAAAGAAAGCAATAACACAAAATGTAACCAGGAATACAGAGAGAATATTTTTATAAAGGCTGTTTTAAATCTATTTATATCTAAACTAAAGAGGCTGTAATGACAGGTAATTATAAGATCTTTGCTTTGTTTTGATTAGACACTGTAACTTGGTTAGCACATGGTTGGTGGAAAATACCAAAGAATCATCTCTTTTATTACACAAAAAAATAATCTCATAATATCTGCCCCATTTTATAGCAAATGAGGTTGAATGAAATGGCATGACTGGATAAGAGAAAGTACACAACTTCGTGTTAGTAGCACAGATGGGGGTGGAAGGAATTAGTGACTAGTTTTTGAAATATGTTTAAATACAAGCATAGCTAAGATTTCTTCTTTCCCACCTGTTGCTTTCTTTCCTAATGACCCTGTGTCTAACTTGGGTAAACAAAATGCTTCAAGAGCTGATGTTTATATTGCACAAGAGAAGTTTTCATCCTCTGGATGATTCTGTAACATGAGTTCAGATGGTAGCCAGCAGGACACCTTATGTTATGACTCAACTACTCGACCTAAGTCTACTGACCACCGGAGAGGAAGGAGGTTGTTAGACAAGAAGTACAGAAAGGCTGTCAACCTCACGACTACCTTTGAGCAGGTCATTTTCTCTTCTTTACATGGCTTCAGTTGTTTAGCAATAAAGAGAACTCATTCATGTGTAACCTTTCAGAGTAGCAGATTTGTGACCTCTCTAAATTCACTCTCTCATAAAGGAAGAAAACCACAAGTATAAATTGTTCAAGTTAACATTCCTAAAATTACCAAAATTAATAAATGGCTTGCAAACATCTGCAAAGCATTCATTTTTAAAAGTAAAGAACATGGAGTATTATAACTTGACTTGTCCCATTTTTCCAGTCCTTCATGTAGCCTTAGAAATGAGCACTTTAGCAACTTCTATGGCCATGAAAAGTTGTAGCTATGCAGCCACAGGACGGTGTAGGGGTTCATAATCACCCAAAAGCCCTTTTTTTCTAGAGCTTTGTCACTGTTCAACCTGCCTTACATCTCCCTGGAAAATTTCCTCTCAGACTGTTGCAGTTATTGAAACTACTCATTTTGTGAGGATGGCATGAAAAAAATCAGTATCAGTTGCTTAACACAGCAGCTACCTGAGGCTCCTATATCAGTTGGGATAAATAAGTAAGCCAAAACCTTAAAGAGACTCTCTGGAGAGTGGGGTATAAGATGCGTCAGAAATTTAGAAAGCTCTGAAATATTGCTGAGGATCTAGAGAGCTAGAAACATGAACAGTTCTGTGGAAAAAAGCTCAGACAGCACTAAACTCCAGTCTCCAGCTGAGTTGAGTCTTTTGACAAGAAGTAAAAGGTAAGGCACAGTTGTAGAAGCCTTAGCATCTAAGGTGTTCCCCAACACACACACACACACACACACACACACACACACACACACGCACACGCACACGCACACACGCACATGCACACACACACACATGCACACACATGCAAACAGACAATTGAAATTGTTCCTGAGTAGGTCCAGATAATGAATATAGTAGGCAAAAATGTCATTATCATAAACATACTCAAATAAGTAAATTATGTATAAAGAAAATACAACAATTTTCAATGTTTTTCTAAATATAGAATGTCAATAAATGGAATTTATAGGGAAAAAGAGATTCTGGAGCTGGAAAATACAATACTCATAATAAATTCACTGGTAGGATTCAGAAGCAGATTAAACAGACAAGAAAAAGAATTGAACTTGAATACAAGTAAATTCACTTTTCTTTATTGTTTTTCTTCCCACTTCTCTTACTGAATAATACATAATACATATAAGTACAAAAATACATATAAGTACATGAAGGAATTTATAGGAAGGAGAGAGAAAAAAAGAAGAAAAAATGTATAATGAAAAAAAAAGCCAAAGAACTCTCCAACTTTATTATATTATATTATATTATATTATGAACTCTAAAATGAACTCAAAAACTACATTTAGACAAACTATAGTCAGACTGTTCAAAGACAATGAGAGAGTTGAAAAAACAAGAAGGAAATAATTGTTTGTATACAAGAGGTGCCAAATGAGGTTAATAGTTGTTACGTCATCAGAAACTATGAAGAACAGGAGACATATTCCAACTGCTAAAAGACAAAACTCAACCAAAAATTAAATGTCCAGCAAAATTACCCACTACAAGTGAAGAAGCAAGCAAGATTTTTTTGGTGGCGGGGGTACCGGGGATTGAACTCAGGACTTTGCACTTTCCAGGTAAGCACTTATACTACTGAGCTAAATTCTCAGCCCCAAGCAAGATATTTTAAATAAGAGCATATTTCAGTAGAAAAAGGAGTGTGGTACTGGTAAAGTAATACATATAGAGTGTTGAATTTAATAGAATTATAGAGTCTAGAAATTGATGGACTCTTGATTTTTAGCACAGATAGCAAGAGAACTCTATGAGTAAAGAAGAGTTTTTCAGGAAGTGCTTTTGTGTGAGCTGAAAAATCACATCCCAATGAATTGTTTGTATTCCACAACAGCAAAGTTAACTTAGAAAACATCATAGACCTCAGTGTAAAAGCTAAGACTTCAAGGTTCTCAGAGAAAAACTTTTGTTTTATTTTGGCTTAGGCATTTTTTTCTAAGTGCTTATACTAAAACAAGAAGGGAGCCAAGAAATATTGATAACAAGTATAAAAAACTATAACATTTGAAAAGACTTGAAAGTTTGAGGCAAGCCTCAGTGAAGCAGAGAGATCAAGGCCAACCTGAACTACTCTAAAAAAAGAAAATCAGAAACAGAAAAATAATGCAATGATAGGAATAAATCAATACTTTTCAATAATAACAGTCCATGTGTATGGTCTCAGTTCCTCACTCAAAAGAAACATATTCCCACAATGGATTTGGAAACAAAACTCAATGATATATGGCCTACAAAAAACACATTTAATTAAGAAAGAAATTCATGGATTAAACATCAAACACGGAAAATGGTATTCCATGCGATAAGAACCCAGAAAAAAAGGAGAAGTAGCAATCCTAATTTCAGACAAAATGGATTTCAAGCTAAAATTGATTGGAAGAGACCAAGAATTTTACTACATATATGTTAAGGGAAGAATTCAATAGTAATAAATAACAAACAAATATATTCACACCAAATACCCAACATCATACAATACATACTAATGGACATGAAAAATCAGACAAACAGCAAAGCAACTATAGTGGGGGACCCCAATTCCCTACTGCCACAAAAAGATCAACTAGAGAAAAATAAAAATAGTGTATATGAATCAAGTCTTTGAACAAATGGACCCAGTAGATTTCTATAGAGTATTCTATCCAACAACAGAATGCACATTCTTCTCAGAATCACACAGTGATTTCTCCAAAATAGACCACATACTAGCCCATCCAGCATGCTTAAGTAAAGACAAAACAATTGAAATTATCTCATGCATATTATCAGATCATAATGAAATAAAATTAGAAATAAATGGCAAAAGAAACCACAGAAATTATGCAGATGCTTGGAAATTAAACCATATCCTCTTAAATAATCAGGGCACCCTGAAGAAATTAAGGAAGACCTTAGACTATTCTTATAATCAATTGATAATGCCAGTAGAACATACCAGAACCTATGAGACACAATATAAGCAGTCCTAAGAGGAAATTTTACCACAATGAATGCCCACATCAGAAAAGCAAAGCAAGCTCAAATAAATACTTTAATGATGCACCTCATAGTCCTAGAAAATCAAGAACAACTCAGATCCAAACCAAGTATGAGGAAGAAAATAATAAATATCATAGCAGAAATTAATGGAAAGGAGCGGAAACAAGCAATACAAAGAATCCATTAATTGAAAAGTTTGTTCTTTGAAAGAATAAACACAATGGACAAACCCTTAGCCAATCTTAACAAAATAAGAAAAGGCCCAAGTCCATGAAATTACAAATAAAAAATGTGAAATCACAATAGTTTCTACCAAAACTAGTAATATCATTGGTAACTACTTTTAGAAGCTGTACTCTAACAAAATGGAAATTCAGAAGAAAGATTCAGATACACTACCAAAGCTCAGTCAAGAAGATACAAAAAAAATTCTGGCATTTTAATACCAGTCAGTACAATTGAAGAAGTAATGAACAATGAACTAAGAAAAACCCAGATTCTGATAGCATCACTGCTAAGTTTTATAAGAACTTGAGAGAAGATCTAATGCTAGTACTCTTCAAAATCTTTAATGAAATTGAGAGGGAAGTAGCATTGCTAAAGCCATTCCTGAAAGCAAGTATTTCCCTGATTCCCAAACCAGAAAAAGACCTAATCAAAAAAATAGAACTATAGGCCAAGTATTTTAATGGAGATTGATGCAAATCTTCAAAGAGATACTAGCAAACGTAATACAAGCAAATCTTCAAAAAATCATATATCATGACCAAGTGGAATTCAGCCCAGTGGTGCAGGGATGGCTCAAGATATGCAAATCAATAAATGTAATGTAAACCGAAGCAAGGAAGAATCATATGGTCTCCTCAATAGATTCAGAGAAAGCATTTGACAAAATCCAACATTCCTAAACACTTAAGAAAATAGGTGTAGAAAAGATCTTTATCTCAATCTGAAAAGGCCATCAATGATAAACTCATAACTCATATCCAGTTAAATGGAAAGAAGATCAAATTTACCCCCTAAAATCAATAATAACACAAGGATATCCACTATCATCACTCCTATTCAATATAGTGTTTGAAACATTAGCCAGAGCAAGTGGGCCAGAAATAAAAATAAAATAGATGTAGACAGGAAAAAAAGAAGCTAAATTATCACTATTGATACTGATGTAATCAACTATGTAGAAGATTCCAGAAGCTCCTCCAAAAGACTACTACAATTAATGACCATAGTTAGTAGCATAGCCGGAAAGAAGTCATTAGTCAAATATCAATAGTATTTCTGTACACTAATAACAAACTCACCAAAAGAAAATTAGAGAAACAATGAAAATAAAATCTAAGGAATTAAATTAACCAAAGTGAAAGACACCTACAGTGAAAAAGGAGATTGGCAAGAATATCAGAAAATGGAAAGAGAACCCCTATTCCTCCACAGGTAGAACAAATATAGTCAAAATAATCACACTTCCCAAACTGTTTTACACATTTTTACATTAACCAAAATACCCACAGAATTTCTCCCAGAACTAGAGAAAACAATCCTAAAAATCAAATGAAACCAAAAGCAATCATCAGCAACAAGGCCAAAGCAGACACACTACAACCCTGGACTTCTAGTTACAATAGAAAGACAGTGGTTAAAAATGGCATAGTGGGGCCCTGGGATATAGCTCAGTGGCACAGTGCCTGCCTGGTAAGCACAAGGATGCAAGTTTGATTCCCAGTACCACCAAAAACGTCCAAAAACAAAAACAAAAAAACCTGCATAATAGTGGCAAAAAAGAGACTTGGGGATCAATGGAACAGAATAAAAGATGGAAAGAGCTATGATATATTTGACAAATATTTTCACTAGAGGAAATGTAGCCTCCCTAATGAATGATACTGGGAAAACTGATTATCCACATAGGCAGAATTGAGTTAGAAAATTCTGAATGAACTATTTATTTATTTATTTTGCAGTAAAAGATATCTTTTTTAAAAAAATTTTACAGGGAATAAAACATATCAATAAAATGAATCAGTAATAAGACAGTAGGAAATCTACAATAATTACTGTGTTGCATATTGTCCTCTAAATAGTTACTTGGCTTTAGACTTGCAAAGTCAATCAACCAAGACAATTCCTCCAAATCAGCTGGTAGCTCATGGAGGTAAAGGCACCTGTTCTCTTCTCCCCAAGAGTGGTCTAATTTTAAATGCACACTTTTTCCTCTTATTTACTAGGTCAAAAAACTATGCTAAACCAGAAGCGGATTTTCAAAGAAATTGGGCTTTATTTGTGGAATATTTGGCTTCACCATGCTTTTGTACAACTTTGGTGAGAATGAATGAATTCTAGAAAGACTTGCCACCCTGAATTCTTGTTAGCAGAGGTCTCTTCAGTGAGGACCTCACTGGCTTTCAGAACATAGTCTTGCTTCTTCTAAATTTTGTCCACGTAGTACATAAGTATACAGGTAAGTGACAGGGAGGCTTTATATTTTATGATTTCTATACAAAAGAAAGTAGTGTTGAGTCATAATTACAAGTCATGATGAGAGACTATGCAGAGAAGGGAATCTAGACTTTCTACAGGTTTTGGTTTCAAAATTTTAACTATAACCCTGTGGGCCGATGGCAGATCTCATTAGGTGCCTGTTAATGGACCTTGTAGCTTGGCATAGCTAGCCAAGCAAGATATCCTTCCTAGCATGGAATCTTTTTTCCTTTTTTGGCTAAGTTTTATTTTGTTTCATTTTGTTATACAACTAATGTTATATGAAAACACAGTGAGTATAGCAATAACACTTGCCATGGTGTAACTAACAGAAGTACAGAATGAATTCTATTACACAAAACTTTTCCTTCCAATTCAATTGGTACAGATATAAAGCATGTCTGACCCCAAAAAATCTTATTTATGAAGGAGATATATTTTCCCCACAATTTCAAATTCTAAACTTACTATTACTGGAAACATGGAAGAAAGTATATAATAGTAAATTTGAAAATTATGTTATCAGTTCTTACTCAGCTGAGACGAAAAACATGTATGTCCTATACATGTGTATGCCGCTTCCCCCAAAGTATCATAATGTATATTAAGTGTAAAAATTATGTGCATTACCTAGAGCAATGCTTGCTGTTTAGTATGTGTACATGCACATCTTAATAGCATGACTCCATAGCGTTCTGTTTGAATGCACCCGGTGATTTAGGAAGTTTATTCCATACTCAGAAAACTGCTTGTGTAATTCAGGCACCTAAGTTTCTTCTCTTTGTGACTTCACCATCAAAGCTTTCTAGAAAGTAAAAAGACCTAGAGAAAACAAGAGAGAACTTCCCTTCAAAAAGCTTAAGGCCTAAAGTGAAAAACACAGTTATATGTCACCTTTAGCAAGAACAGTGATACAGTCCCATTTCAGGTGTGGCCAGAGGACCTGGGAATGTTGATTGCTATGTGAGCTTCTCTGTAGGAGAATCACAGAACTGGGTATTCCTCCGCACCTCTTCACATGTTACCAGACAGAGCAAATGCCAGATATTATAAACAAATTTTCACTTCTTATTTTGGAAATATAATAGGTGATTTGAATTGACTATATTTAAAGATTGCATATAGTATACTTCTAATTTTTGTAAGCTCTAATTTTATAAAAACTAACTTTGGATTTGTTGAATTTTATTCAACTCTAGGATACTGTAGAAAAAACCAAAATGACAAAGTAGAATGCAATTAAACTCATTATCTTATTTCCAAATCTTCGCTATTATTATTACATGCTTCTATCACTGCTTGGAATTTAGAAACACTTCCTCAGATATTTTTACTAAGTCAAGTACAAAAAAGTCTTAAATAAACAAGATACCATTAATTAAAAAGGGAAATGTCTTTACAATTGAGCAGGTTCATTCAGTAAAAACCATTGAAGGAACTTTTTAATATGATGTCCAACTGCATTTCTGGTATCACAAAACTTAAGAATTTACTTTGCACTGCCAGCTGGCCTGCTTACTCTTGTACTGAGGCCTTTGTTCCTAGAGATTACTGAGTCAGTAAGTCTCCCGAGTAGTGCCATGTTAGAAAATATTTACTTACTCAAGCATACTTGGGAAGGCACAAATTGATCATGCCCAGCAAAGCACTTTACTATGGATGTCCCACCTTGCTTCTGGTGGAGAGCTAAGCTCAAAGGTTCTGGGTCTTTTCTTCTTCTGCATTAACTGATCAATCCACTCTGCCATTTTTTTTTAACTCAAAAGTTACATCATCATTCAATCCTTGGTCTGTATTGTAATAATATTTAATTTTATGGACATAATTTTACTTATTTACTGCAAGTATATACTCATTGTATGCTTATTACTCAAAATTAAATTACTACAGAAAGTTATTAAATACAAATAAAGCTTAATTTTCCCATCATTAACTCCCAATCTTCTTTGATTCTTGACTGATACTTTGATTCTTGACTGATTTAATTTTTTTCTTTTTGGTAAGTCTCACTGATAAAAAAAATTTAATGTACTAGTGAATATAAATGGTTTTACTAAAAACATTGCAGCTTGTATGAAAAATATTTTTCACTATGCATCTTTTCACTATCATTAAGTAAATATAGATACATACCATTCTTTTTGAATACCATATATCTTTCTGTTGAATGGATTTATAATCTGTGCGGTCTTATGTAATGCAAAGGTAGAATTTATGTGTACTTTTATTAGCTTAGTGTGTTAGAACAACCATATAGAATACCACTAGATGAAGATTATGTTCTTGCCAAAACAAAGATAGCACAGAACCTTTATTAAGACAAACTTCTGCAATAGACATCAAAAAGAAATGTGTATTAATAAAATTTTAATATGAATCTGATCTATGAAAAGTCACTTGAATTTCTGTAGCATTTTGTCTCTAGAATCATCACTATATTTTATTCACCATATTCTCATGAGTTACTTAGGTACAAGTTTGTTTATGAAGGCAAAATGCATAATTTAGATATCATACTATATTGTATTCTATTAGAGAATACATATAAATGTTTGCTAATTTAATATTAATTGAATTTATTTTAAATAATTTCCATACTTGGAATCAAAATTAAAAATGTTTGCCTATAACATTAAATTTTTTATTGCTTTTCTAGGAACTTTGTCTTTTATTGCATGGAGAAACTTAATGAAGTTAAAAGTTGCAAGAAAACTTTTTCTAGAGATTATAGAATACATGCTTCACATATTAATTTAAATGTTTTTGGAAATTTATAGTGAAAGAAAGATCTACTGTGTTGATTTCTAAAGAGATCAACTTTGGCTTTACATATTTACATAATATTATCATTATATATGGCTGTATTTTGAAATTTGAATAAATATTGCTGTAATTTCCCTAAGAATTATTAATCTAAAACACAATAATGAGAAAAATGTCAAACATTCAGTGTGGATTCAGTTACATAACTAATAAGTGCTCATAAATTAATAAAAGTCATAAAAATTAATTGAAGTTTTGGATGTTTTTTTCCCAAATTAATTTCATGAAATTAAAGGACTCTATTTTATGATGAAAGTCAAAAAGCAGATTTCAAATAAAGGTCCAGATGAAAAATTCAGATTCTTAGAACACTTAACATGCACTGTAAGATGCACTTCCTAGCAGCATTGTGAGAGGCCGAACAGTTGTCCTGAAATTTGAAAATGTGTTTTATAGATATTTGTCTTTTAAGGCACAGCTTTTAAGGGAGTATTTCGAGTCACTGGGCATCTTTCTCTCTTTTGAGAGCAGACAGGGATCCAACTCTCCCTTCTGTTTATCCTTTTGGTAACTTTCCTGCAGTAGTTTTTCTTACTTTAATTACTACATTATTTGGGATGCATATCTTCTTTACACTACTTGGCAATTACACTAGTGGCACAACACACAAATTTGCACATTATTTTTGCTACTGATGAAGATCTGCCCTCGTGATAGACTACAAGTATAACTTCCAGGTCAAAGGGTAAACAGGGAAATAGTTTCAGAAGTCGCGTCAATTCTCCCTACTGAAAATGTACCTGACCCCTTCTCACCAGCAATGGATCATAAGAGTCTTTCCCCATACCCTACCAAAGGAACTGTTCTCATATACCTCAACTGATAGCTATTAAAATTATTGTTCTGGATTACAAAATTGGTATAAAATGTTGAACCAGCGTTATATTTGTGGGAAAAAATTTGCTGTGATAATTTACTTGTTTTGCATTTTTTTGAAGTCAATTTGTTACTATTTTGATGAGAATTATTGAATTTTTGTGTCTATTTCATGAGTAATACTGGCCTGTAAGAGTTTTTTTTTTTTTACTACAAGACATTATAATAGCTAGTGCTAATTTAATATCAGCTTGTTTTGAAGTCCCATCAAGTTTTTGTTCTTCTGTCTCCAAAGGCTTTATCATGTTATATCTTATTGAATATCATTATATGTGACAGTATAAACAAAATTTTTTATAGACAAGGAAATAATATGGAAACCATTGTTCGTTTTCTGTTAGTTGGTCCTAAATACCCTGTAATGCTTTTACCCTCTTGAATGGTTTTACACTGTCTTGTTATGTTTGATACTACAGTATATGAAGTTATACTCAAATATTTCAAGGAAAGAGATACTATGGTAACTACTGTTATGTCAGATTATCCTGTGGTGAAACACTATATTGCTTAAATTGTTCTATTCTGACCTTGTTAGGTGCTCTTTCATTTTAATCTCCCCCTTTTTCATATGTATATTTTTAAATTAAAAATATAAATAAATAAATAATAAATAAGAGGGGTTTTTTTACTAAGTCTTTATTTGGTTTGATATTAAAATAATATAATATAAGCATCATAAAATAATTTAGGATGTATTCCCTCTATTCTTATTTTGGGGAAGATATTATTTATTTCATAATTATTGGATAGAATTCACCTGTGAAAGCATCTAACTTGTTATTTTCTTTTGAAAGTTTTTAAGTATTTATTAATTTAACTTCTTTAATATGCACTGATATTGAAGTTATTCTTCACTCTTTAAATGAGTTTTGGTAGTTTTTGTATTCCAAAAATTGATTCATTTCACTTAGATATCAAATTATAAATTAAATTTGTACCAATAAAAAATGAGGAACACTATAAATGACTATTCCTTTTATCTTTTGAATGTATAAGAGTTCAGTGCAAATTATTTATCTTGTGTTTATGATATAATAATTCATATCTTCCTCTATTTTTATGTTTCTTTTTTGTCTTGGTAGTCAACCTAACAGCTTACTCATTTTATCTAGGTCTTCAAACCATTTGCTTTTGTTTGTTTCACATTGTGTTGCCATTTTCAATTTTTAAAATTCATCCTCTTGTTTCTATTATTTCCCTGTAGCAAACTTAACAATGATAGATTCTAAACAAAATGTTATCTAACTACACAGAATTAAGGTAGAATTAATAACTAAAAAATAACTGGAAAAATTCTCAAACATTTAGAGATTAAATGGTAAATTTCTAAGTAATGTGAGAGTCAAATAAGAAATTTCTGAATAAAATATATGTTGACTTAAAATGATCGATAATACAGTTAACAAACATTGCTAAGATACAGAAAAAGTGGCACTGCAATTGAAATAGGTATCGTTAGACGCTTGGAGAAGAAGGTATTGAAGAAGACCTAAGGCAAAAGGAGCAAATTGAGACTGACTGCTTTATCTCTGAGGTTGTTTCTGATGTCAAAGGTTAGTTGTTGTCAAATCTGATTACTCAAAGAAACTGAGGCACATAAACAATTCTAGTCATTTTCTGAGATATAAAGGTTTTTTCAGACCAGCTTCTACAAGCGCAGCCTTTTAAAAATTCTTTCTCTGATTTTGTGTTACTTCTCCAACCCCTGGCCCTTCTGGTTACATGCAGAATAAAGAGGAAGGTGTTTCTGTGGTCCAATCACGTCAGACCTCATCTGAAACCTGAAACCTGAGGCTGGGAAATGTGGCTTACACAGTGTATCACCACCCTAAGGAATTCCTTTTCTCTTCTCTTCTCTTCTCTTCTCTTCTCTTCTCTTCTCTTCTCTTCTCTTCTTTCTCTTCTCTTTTCTTAGTAGAGGTTGCTATTTTAACTTTGAACCCCTAGGTGGAGATAAATTACATGAAGAAAAATAAAACATCTCTGGGTAGGACTTCGTGTCCTAGCAGTCATGATAGGAAGCAACTTGCGTCAATCCTTCCCAAACCTCCAGTGGGTCAAGATAGCTATAAGCAGTTCCATCCCAGCGTCTTGGCTTGCAAGCATGGTGTCCTGTGTGAGCAGGCGATCTGTAGGATGAGCTGGACATAGTTGTGGCTGCACAGAAGAATCATTTCTAAGGAAGGGGTGTATTGTCCACCTATGCAGAAGCTGTGCTGCTGAAACTTTCTGCTAGCAGAAGGCACACATCTGCCTTCTCAAAAAAGAAAAGTTTTAAGAAGTTAAAATTAGTAAATTTAGTCTGTGCCACAGAAGATTATTTGTCTTGGAACTTTGTAGAATTCAGATGTTTAATTACTTCAATTTGAAAATCGTTGAAATAGGAGATACCATTTGTACACTTCTTGGAAAAAAAATTGTAATAACTCCTTATACAATAGCTTAATCATCTTTGAAAGTACCAGATAGAAATCTAAGAAGATTGGCAGGAAGCATCCAATGCTCGCCCACTTTCCTATGAGGCAGAGTCTGAAGACCTGGAGAGCTGCTGCTTATCCACAGGTAACTGTAAAATGCTGAAATTCAATAGCAGACAGACAGACTTGGAGAATCCCTGGGACTTCAGGTAGTGGAGCCGAGGGAGGCACAGCACTCCAGAACTAATCACAATCAGCCAAGCAGAGAAGAGCTGTAGGTGAGAAGCAGGGAGGATCCCAGTAAGCACCACTTGCACAGAGGTGCAGTTTGAACAGACAGGAGACCAGGGACTCACATAGCAAACTGGCCCTGGCCGTCGCTTCCCAGCCTAAACTGTGTGCACTCACAGGGAGCCATCTTGATAAGGTCTTTTCTGAGCTTCCTGTTCTTGGAATCAAGGGAAAATGCACTTTACTGACTCCAGGACCCCACAGAAATATTTACTAACCTGACTGGGCAGGCATCTGCCTTGAGACCCAGTAGGCTCCCTCCCAGTGCGCAGCCTCTGAAATGAATCCACTGAGAACTGTAAATACTGAGAAGCTGCCCTGTGACACATAAAGGAAGGAAAGATATCCCTCCTTTAAACCAGCAGCTCTGGAAGCAGCTATTTGGAGATAGGAGTGGGAATGTGTGATTTCACATGGCCAAATCATTCCTGTGGCCGCAGAGTTTCTGACTGCCAGAGCCTTGGCTCTTTCTCACCAGCTACCTGTTGTATAACAACTACTCCATGGCCTCTGTCTGCTCTTGAAGTGGGCAGCAAAGTCAGGTGCCAGATTAAGCCCTGTTCATGGGTTAGACAGAGTAAATAACTCTGACGTATGTCTGTGCTGGGAAAGCTTCTGTTAAACAGCAGGACCAGGTCAGGAGAGGCGGGTTACTGAGGCAGGCTCTGGAGTGGTGTGTTCCTGCTCAGGGATCCTGCCTCTCTTTCCCTGCTTTCCACTTGATCTGATTTAAGAGCTTTCCATCAGCAGGAACTTCCATCATGCCATTTCTGTCTTGAAGCCAGCAGCCATAGAAAAAATAAAGCTCTCCATCTTTAAGATGCTGGGTGTCAGCTATTCTATCTCAGCAATGAGAAAGTAACTAACACCAAAAAAATAGGATCAGAGAAATTGGATTTATTCTATATAAAGTTAACAAAAAGATACAACTTTCCTTCTTTCACAAAATGCTCAGTTGATGGATCCAGTTACATAAATAATAATCCTTTTCTCATAGTTCTAAAGTATTGCATATATAATATACTACTTTTTACAAACACAGATTTATCTATGAATTATTTGATTCGTTTGTAAGCCATTCTGATGGCTCACCCTAACGAGGTAATTATCTGCTCACTTTGTATATATCCCCTGGGATTCATATCTCCAAAACCTATGCCATCTATTAAACACTAATTGCTGACTGGACAAGGCCTACACTACTTTTTCCATTTAAAAAAACTTTCTGGCTGCTCTTACAAGCTTAATTCCTGCATTATCAGTCACTTTTTTCTATAGGGACCAAATAATAAATATTATAAGCTGTTCAGGCAATTATGTCTGTATCACAATGTTGATTTGCATCAAACATGCCCCCCCCCAAAAAGATCGCATAATCCAAGGTGGGGCTTTGGGTATTAATCCATTAACGAGTTCACAGATGAATGTGTTGTCAGGAGGAGGTGGGTCACGGGAGCAGGGCTTTGAAGGGTGCGTCTCTCCTGAGGCTTCTCCCCTCTTTCTCTGCTTGCGTAGGTGAACAGCCCTCCTCTGCCATGCTGCTCTACCATGGAGTTTGTGCCTTCCAGCCAAGCAACCCCTGACAGCAACCATGAGCCAAAGTAAATCTCTCTTCCTTTAAGCAGTAGGTGCCAGGTATTTTTTTTCCCCGTTATATAAAACCCTGTTATGACCAATTCAAACAGGTGCTGAATTCTACTCTCATATGGGAAAAGAACAACTATAAAAAATGTGCATGTTATGTTCCAGTAAAATTTTACAGATTTAGCCCTGCTATGGTTTATATCTAGAGATTTCCCCCAAAGCCTCATGTGCTCATAGGTGAGGCCTTTGATGGGCGACTGCAGTGCATGGTACCCAACCACAGATTCGTCCACTGAAGAGTTCATAGCAAAGAGTGATGGGGGGTGAAGCTGGTCAGAGAAGGTGTGCCCTGCCGGAGTCCATCTCCCTCCCTTCCCGTTGTTCTTACTCTCTCTGCTCCCTGCCTGCAGCGCCCTAAGCTGTTTCCCCTCTGCCATGCCGCTTTGCCTTGGAGCCAGCTACCTATGGATTGAAATGTCTACAAATTTGATACAAAATAAATCTTCCTTTCTTACAGTGGTGGGTATCAGGTATCTCCTCTCAGTAATAAAAATACAACTGAGAGAAGCCCCAAGCGACAGATTTCCATCCATTGATCTAGATGAAATTTACAATATAACGGCTAGCAGTATGTATTGGTTCACATCAATCTCATCCTTAGAACTCTTAAATCTTTTTTTTCTTAATTTCATTAGGCTATACATCACTTGTCAAGCAAAGCAACTACATCTTAAGGTTAAGGTTGTCAACTCTAAGGGAAGTTGTGGGACAAATTATTTACAAACCAGTGGAATTCATTTTGGCTGATCAGTGCTGCAATCAGGAAGTCCAGAGATATAGACAGCCTGAGCACATGCTTCATGGACTTAGAGATTTCAAACACACTTTAAAGACAAAAATTACAATGGAAAAGGTGGATTGCATCTGCTATCTGTTAAGAATTTAGCTTGGTACACACTGGGTAACGAGCTGCCTTGTAAGAAAAGAGTTACGTAACTTAAAGACTCTATAAAACAGTTCCCAGAAATGAGGAGAGAAGAGGACAAGAGCAAAGAAGTTCATGGAGAGGGACGGGAGATGGCGGTCAGGTGACCACACCGGCTGTAAGACCAGAATGCTCCCCTCTGGTGAAAACTCTGACTCTCAGCTTGGACACTGCAGGATGGGGCAGGGTTTGCCCTGCTGGGTTTCAAGGTGCACTGGGAAGAGGACTTAGAGGGCGCAGAAGGCCCAAGGTTTGTTTTGAGGTCGCTGTGTGTGGGAAGCCTGGTGTCTCATGCGCTCTCTGACCAGCAGTTATGGTATCTGAGGCTGCCCTTTAGGGTTTTATCTTAATATTTCAACAACAATCTTATTTGCAACAATTTCTGCACATATATTCAATGCATTCAAATATTTCTTGGGCCTTATTGTACTGTTTTGTATTTCCACAGTTTTGCGCAAAAGGTTTGTCCTCTGGAAAAGCCACCTTCTGTTCATTATTTCTGTGTGAAACACCACCTTATTCTTCCACTTCACACAAAGCATCCATTGTTAATAAATTTTCCTACATCTAATCCCCGTTCCTGTGCACACAGCACGTCACCTTCTAAGTGCCATCACTGGCGTCACTGGCTTTGAACACTTGGTTTGCAGATGAGGAAGAAAACAGTGAATTTGTCCTCACGTAACCGTGCATGGCTCAGGTTTGGCATGGTGTAGGTCCTATACAGCACCGCTCACCAACTTCATGAGATCCCAGGAGTCCATGAAGTACCATAAATATGCTGAATATTTTATGTCTACCTGGATAAACATGTTGTTCTTCCAGAGAAGGCAAAGCAGTAGTTCTGGGCTGTTTGCTTTGAGAGGAAATCACAAAGCGAGAACCCAACCTGTCATTCTAAGGAGAAGCCACTTTTGAGGTGGCCGGTGGTGCTTCTGTGTTTCTCTTGTGTGGTTTCTGCAGTAAGTTCTGTTCGGGTACTTCACTCTCTCCCTCCTTCTCCTCACTCCCTCCATCCTCTCTGCCTCTCTCAAATGACTACATCTACATTTCAGTATAGAAAATATTTTCTACGTGCTCTAGTGGTTAGCTTTGTAAACTATCTCTTGTAAAAAGCCTTTAATAACCCTTTTTTTCTAATTGAAATACAAATACTTAATTTTCCATGTTACATCACATCATTCAGCTCCTAGTTATGGGAATCAGTGAGGATTTTCCTACGTCTCTATTCAAGTTTGCTCCTCTGTATTTTTACTGGCTGCACAGGTGAAAACATATCAGACTGTGGCGAATTTAAAATTACCCTTCGTGTTTGCTCTCGCAGGCAGTATTTTCACATACATACTTTAAATATTTGGTGCTACTGTAAGTTCTTCTCCCAATTTATGTAGTGGTTTCTTGAGGTTGTAAAGTAGTGAATGCCTCAGGAAAATGCTGCTAAAAGTTGAAAGTGAGAGACTCTTCCCTCATGTCTGACATCTGGTCTACAAAACAGTAGCCTGAGGGGCTGGGAATTTAGCTCAGTGGCATAAGTGCCTGCCTGGCAAGCGCAAGGTTGTGAGTTTGATCCCCAGTACCAGAAAAAAAGAAAAGTGGAAAAATAGTAGCCTGTAAACATTTCTCTTGATAATGGGACAAGAGGTGGCAATCGATTTAGGAGACTGTTTTCACAGTTTTCTATCATCTCCTGAAGGACCGCAGCTCTGACAAACTCGACCTTAGCACATGCACTATCAGCTATGGGTTAAAGAGGGGAACCCTACCAAGGAACCACTATAAACTTGGGGTCATCACAAACACAGAAAAGTCATAAATTGGTATATTCTTTTGGACAATTTATTTTTATAAGCTTTAAATGTTTAAATTACCTATCAGTGTTTTATTTCAAAATATTCCATATTTGGCTATAAATTAGCAAGATAAAATTCTCTAATCTTCATAAAATGATATTATGTAGGATAATATGAAAAAAGGCATGTGAGTTTAATATGTTTATTAATTCCTTAGTGATTTTTGATACTTTCACACAATCATAAAGCATGAGTATGGCTCAATTCAAAAATACAGAATTTTGACTTGAGCAGAATAATTGTAGTATTATTTTGAATTTACTTTTAGAAATATGTGGGAAATTTTCTAACAAATAAGCATCAGTGCAAAACTACAAAAACTGCATGATTATAGTTATACTATTTTTTAAATGACTGTTGATAAACAGAGTTGTTGAAAACTTTTAAGGAAAAGATGCAAACATCGTTTCAAAGAACTTCAGAAACTGCTCTCTCGCGGCCTGTGTCACCATCAAAACCTTCCATGTAGCCAAAGCCAAGGAACCTGGAAAACATGCAAGGACTGTACACAACGCCTGAGAACATTTTTAATTTCATCAGACAATATATGATTCGTTGATTTTCTTTCATTTACTTTCTACCACTTACTGATAAAATCATAAATTACACCAAGAAAAATAAACATGGTGTGTCTTTATTACAGTACTAACAACATCACTTGGCAATATCACTCAGCACCTTTATTTCCTCCTATGATTTTAGTCCTGAAATCATAAATTCTGCAGGATAAGCATACCTAGAATGTCAGCACTAGGTTTCATAAACTGTTACAAACTGTAACAACCAATGTCCTTAACTACGCTACATTTATTCAGTGAAACTGCACATCTGTTAGACAAACTGAATTTTGTCTACTCATTTTCTGGGATAATCCTCAGAGGAAGATTTCCACAGACAGAAGGAGACTGGCTCTTCCACTCTGTGTGGAAGAAAGACAGCTGCCTTCTGACTGATTTGTGCCTTTCACAGCCAAGATTCCAGTAATGAGAACCTTCACACACCGAGTGTCAAACACGAGAGGATTTTGACTGCTTTTGCTACTCAAAGCAATATCAAGGACTTTTTAAATGTATTTAATTTGTTCATGTCAATTTGCTTCATTTATATCTTTAAGAGGATTTTCATTGAGAAAACACTAATAATATAATTACGCTTTTAGTGTGGCTTGAAGTTTCAATGCATGGGTGGAAAATGGGAATGACACGGTAATTTTCAAACTTGTAATCAAAGAATTACGCTAATTTTTACCCTGCTAGGAAACTTGGTATGAGAAGTGATACAGCAAGAGACTCTTGACTAATAGGGTTTCAGCTAAAGATTGTGATAAATCCAATTGATGGGAATTACATTAATCATGGTAAGAATTTTTTAAAATTCCTTTGTTTCCTTTTAAATGGATAGCAAAGTTTTAAAGTTCTTTAAAAGGCAGAGCTAATGAACAAATGAAGCATGCATGTGGGGCTGAGGAAGCAAAGTATACTCTATTTGACGTTACACTCCTAAGTTCAATAGAGTCCAGATGAAAGATCAGCTCATGGGCATGAGGACCATGATTGTTTGATGTCCTGCCATATCGCCAGATGATTACTGCTTTAAAAATGTAAGAGACTGTCAGAAATCAAGGATTTCCTTTTGGAGTCTGTATTGTGAATTTATGCCTCTGACTGAACTAATCTTTTGGCAATACTTCAGTGCAGCCTTAATAATTCAAATCTTTAGATTCATTTCTTACCTGTGACTGTACTCATGTCACCAATCTTGTTCAGAGCCACCAGGACGGTGTTCTGGAGCTGAGTGAAATTGCTGATGGAAGGTGCTATGTCAGCGCTGGTAAGAATTCTCGGTGGGAGACCCTTCTGGAAGATGTGTGATCTAATCAAGGTGGTAGGAAATCGGGAGGCAGCTAAGTAATGTACAGCCTCGGCCCAGTTCTTCCCGAAGTTTGCTTCTTCTTTAGAATAGTACCCATACCTAACACAAAATGGAAAGTATTCAATTATGATTAGTCACCTTGTTGAGCTAGTTAGAAATATTATAGGCAGTGAGATAGGGCTAGGTCCTCAATAGAGCCAGTGCAAACACCTGGCAGGTGACTGGGACGCTGACGCCTCCTGCTGTGGATCAGGCCTGGAGACCAAAGACCATACAAATGCACCCACAGCCTGAGATTGATACCCAAAATAATTCCCATCCCCCTAGGAGTCACTGCTCTGTAAGAATGCCTGCTTTTTACTGACTCACTTCCCTATTTGTTCCTAGTGTAATCAATTTTACCTGAACTATTGATCTTATTGGCTAACTATAGTTTTGTCCCACCTTATTTCCATCTGCCTTGTGAGTTCCCAGTCTCCTCCCACCTTGAACTGATGGTTTCACTCTACAAAAGACCCTGGAAAAGACCCATTTCTTGGCAACCCGCTGGGGACCCCTTCTGTCTCTCTTCAGACAGAAGCTTCCTTTCTCTCAAATATATTCTAGTCTTACCTCCGTTGTTCCTAAAATTCATTCTTTGATTTTAGAGAACACAAACTCACGGACATAATAGATTGGGCATTTCATTCCCCTATATCAACCTCAGAATTTCAAACTCGCTTTCTTTAGAAATATCATCTTTCCTAATAAGCATAGTTAATTCTTTTGCTATTAACAGTGGTTTTATGATGTGATGACTTTAGCCTAGTAATCAGTCAGATGTGAAGGTACATAATTAAAAATGAAATTCTGGGATAAATCATTCCATCTCTTGTTAATATTTTAGCTTGCATTTTATATTTTTGAACTAGACTATTTGTATTTGAAAACCATATAATTAGATGTAGAAATATGTTCAAATAAATATTATATTTAGCAATACAGAGATAAATATCAAAGGTCTATGTCAAACTTTTTGCTGGACTCAGACATCATCTTTAAAACTTGATTTCCTGAAGCAGGAAAGTTCCCAAAACATTGAACTTTCTGGTGAAACAGAATACTTTTCTGGTTAATTTTCAAATTACTTAGAATTTTTCTACTAGAAAAAATGTCTATAAGGCTGATGTTTCAACATGTTTTTTCTAACTCATTTTTGTGGGAAAAATTATGCCAGTGGAAAGTACTAAATAGATTTTTTTGTCTGCTAGTTCCACTGATGATTAAACCCAGGCTAATCTACCACTAAGTTACATCTCCAGATCTCTTTTGTTTTTATTTGAGATGATTTTGCAACATTCCCCAATCTGGCCCCCAATCTGCAATCTTTCTGCCATAGCTTGGAGAGTAGCTGGGATTACAGGCATCTGCCACCACATCTTGTAGTGGTTTTACAATGATGTACTCCATGGTTATGTAATTTACAGCATGGTGATAACTAGAAGTTTTCCAACCATTTTTCTGTTCCAGGACATGTTGCACATCACACAGGTGGCTCACCAATAGCATTCTCTTTCAAATCTCATTTTAGATGTCCTTCGCTACATTTCCCAGAACCTGGAGTTGAAACAAACCACTTCCCACTCTTCCGTGTTCATAGGGTGCAGTCTCCATAGTTAAAGATTTGTTATATTCTTTATAATTCTAATATCATAAGTGACATCATTGGTTTTAACTTGCCAGCAATAGACACATGATGTCTGCATTTTATCAGTGTAAGGTAAAGCATAACATAGGTGAGAGAACACATCCTTTCTGTTTGACCCCCTTGTGGGCGGGATTCTCCCTGCCAGAGATGGTAAAGTGGGCAGAGTTGGATCCTCATGACCTATGTCTGGTGTGGGTTGAGTCCTACTGGTACATCACAGGTGTCTATTAAATAATGATGACAGGAAGCATCAGTTCAGGAAGATGATGAGCACAGGCCACATAGCCCTAAAAATACTACCCCTGTTCCAGACAACCAGAAAGATGTGTGAAAGTCCCCTGCCATAGTAAAGCACTTTTTAAGATTAACAGGGAAATCATGGCCAGGAGATTGTCAACCTCTAGTTTTTACGATAACCTGTTCCGTGCTCATGAGTCTCCTGTTGTTATAAACCTGAAGGGGGACCCAATCTCCACCCCAATAACTCTGTATTTTTCTCTACTGGCTTCTTTCTTTGTGTCACTGTCTCCCCTGGTTACCTCAGGTTCCAGGAGAGAAAACCTTACCAGTAAACAAGAAGTAGAGAAAACCCTTGGTGGAACTGCTCTTTGGCACCTAGTGAGAGCCTCATCCATCGCAGGCAGCATAGCACCCAGTGAGAGGACACAGCGGGCCACAGAGTCAGGGAAAATTTGAATGCCAGCCCTGCCACTCACCTGCTGCTGGATTTTAATCACCTTACAGAAAAAATCAGGAATGCACTCAGGATTCGCCAAAAGGAGTGTTTTTGAAATAAGTCCTATTACATGAAAATACTTTCTATTCCTTCCTGTGCTTACCCCTAATATTTAAGGATACTTAATTATTATTTTACTTAATAATTGCAGTATTTTTAATTTCATTTTGTAAAGATTTACTGATGCCTACAGGGAAATATCAAGTTAAAATAGAAATTCAGGAAATCAAGCATGTTAATAAAAAGTATTTTTGTTATAATTTGTGCAGATGACACCCTACTAATTACTAATGAAATGGATGCCTTTTAATTAATATGCTTGTGATGGGAAAAGTTTTCATTTTTACACTGTATTTCAGTATAAAGTTATACTAAAATTTTTATTTTGTATTATTTTAGAGCAATTTTTAAATCACACTGCCCAATGAAAGTATATTTTCATCAAATGCAATTCAATTGCCCAAAAGGGAGTAAATCCAAGGTGTTTGAAGGTCTAAACCTATAAAAGAAAGGAAATATCTAAAAAGAAAAAAATCTCTAAATCTAAGAATTTTCAATATTTAAAATACTCTTGTTTCCAAAGTTGTATTTTTGTATTATATTTTATGAAAAATGGAATGACCTGTAAATAAGGAGTATACCCTATAAATATCTTTTGCTGTTAATCAGAATGTTAAGGCGACCATCTCTACTCACCTTCCAGAGCCTTGCCAGATGACAGCCACCTTTGTGTTCCAGGCATTCACTTAGAAAGCACCCTGGAGTCCAACCTGTCCTGAGGGCAGCCCTAAGTTACATCACTGCCAGGGCAGCGTCAGACACTGCCAAGGGACTAAGCTTTTACACTGTCCAATTTATTAATAAGTTGCTGAAGACATATCAACAGGAAGAGGAGGATATCCCTGTAAGTCAACTAACCACCAAGTTGTTTACCTTGAAAAATGATGAAATAGGTGGGAAAAAACAAACCTGAGTGGACTCTGAATGAATCAAACCTTTCTGCCTGGATTCACCCACTGATGCATGCAGGGCCACTGAGCTCTGCTTTCACTGTGTCTGCTATTTTCCTTACCTGTGTTTCTACCCTGTACCTCACTCTAGGAGGTAGATTTCACACTCTAGAGAATGCTTTTTACTTGCAAATCAAAATTGCTTCTAGAGCTGCACTTCCAGGTGTTACAGTAAATGGAGTCCCTCGCTAATTATCTGGGCTATTTTCTCTGTTAATCCTGACACCGGCTGATACTTTATCATGTATGACTATATATAATATATATTTAAAGTAATAAAAATAATAAAAATTATCCACCTTTGTATATTCTACTTGTTTTCTACAGCCAGAAAATTCCTTTCATGCTATTTGTTTTTTCAAAGCAATATCCTTATCTCACACTTTTTGGGTCCTCTTCACCCAGCACTTTCTAAATCACACTCTGCTAAAATACTTCAGCTCACCACTCTAACCCCCAGTGACTGGACTTTTTACTTAACACCAAGTTTTGAAATCACTCTATCAGAGGAAAAAGGCATGAATAAAACAAAGGTAGCATTATTAAGGACCGATATTCACTCTTACCTATCTTCAAACATTTTAATAGACTCTCTCAAGGATGTCGTGTGTGCATCCCACAGGTGTTTCAACAGATCTTCAAAGGTGCTAGAAGGAGTCTGCACATACTGAAGCAAACAAGAGAAACGCCTTAGCATCTCAACTCCAGAATTCTAAGCTTGCTAGTCATACGGTTGAGCCATATTCCTTAGGACTGGAGAGTTTCACTTCTAACAATTAGTGCATATAAGGCATATTGGTGTCTAATCCTTTATAAAGGATAAAAATATGCAATAATTTTAGCAAAACACATCACTCAGAAGCAATGAATTTCAAGTGTTTTCAAAAGCTCATATTTTATACTGACCAGGAGTCATTTTTGTCATTTTTTCCCATAAACATAGTATCATCATAAAAATCTTAAGAAAATAAAACAAACATATGTTCAAATGTTAAGATTCATGTTTAAAGTGATGACCTGATGTTAAATATATCTCTTTATCAATGATTTTAGTCCATTCCTAAGTTTAACCAATCTATTTTATTGTCATCCTAAAATATTTAGTTCAGAACAACATATAATTATTTAGTTCTACCTACATGCTATCATTTAGTTAGTTAAAATACATTGATTCACTGGGATAAAACCAATGGTATATTTACATTTCTTTTTAGTTCTCATAGTTGACCTGAAGTTCCAACTAACCATGCCAGCTGGCTAATCTTACAGGAATATATTCCATATGCTTACAATTTGTGATACAATTTATATGAAGTGAAAAGAATGAACAAAATTTGTTTTAATATTATACTGGGGGATAGTGGATATTACAGTTTATTTCTAAAATATCTCCCAAAAGTCTCTCATGTTCAGGAATAGGACTTTCAGAGGGTGATTGTGTCACAGGAACTTTATCTTCATCAATGGATGAATCGATTGATCAGACCATAATTCCACAGAATTGGAGGCGACAGAATCCGAAGGTGGGATGTGTTGAAGGGAGTAGACCGCAGGCTCTGGCCTTGGGGGCTGCATCTGGCCCGTGGCCTCTCCCTCTCCGGATCTTTTCTTCTCTCTCTGTTTCCAGATTGCCGTGAGGCGAGCAGCTTTCCTCACACTTACCCTTCTGCCATGATGTGTCTGCTTTGCCACAGCCTCACAGCAATGAAACCAGCCAGCTATGGACTAAACTGGACCCATGTGTCCAAATACGTCCACTACATTGATATTTCTCAGATATTTGGTCACAGTGACAAAAAGCTAACAATACAGTGTGTTGCAATGATATGTAATATTCTACCATATCACATATTATTAATATATTTAGTACAATGGTTTACATTTTCATTTTAAGGAAAAATACTAAGAAAATCTAGGACAAAAATGTTATACATCTGAAAGAACTTTCTTGCCATGTTTTAAGAATATAAATTATAAAATTTGAAGAAAGAACCTGGAAAAATGCTCTCCACTTGTTTATTATCTGCGGGAAGGAGGAACGACAGGCAGACACATCATAGCAAAACTGTATCTGGTCTGTGGAGGGTTGCAGAAGTGTGACTTCGTCAGGTGATATCTCCAGTATGCCAGAATCAAGGGCAGCAAGAAAAGGTAGGACACTCAGAAAATAATTCATATCTGAAGGAACAAAAGGCTTATTATTATCACCACCAGTGATAAATGTCAAACCCCAGAATGTATTAAGGAAAAACACACAGGTCTAGAAACATGTGATAAAAGTTAGGCACTGAAAAAATAATCCTGAACAAAATCCACTTAAAATTTTAACTTCCCCTACAAATTCTGTAACCACTTATATGTACTGCTGATAGTTCTTGATATAATATTTTCAAACAAAAATTAATTTCAATAGATTTGGTAATAACCTTTCTTCAGTGCATTAAGTTAACAAGGAAGAAAACTGTGTATTACTTCACAGCTAATCCACAGGATGATAGAAAAACTTTACCTAAGGTTGTACTGCACATTGTGGATTTTTTTTGTAAAATATTCTAACTTGACTGTGTCTTTAGTAAATAAATATTTTCTATTTCACAGATGCAAGTTGAATTTGTAAGCATAATATCACTAAGCTTTTGCTTTGTGCCATTTTCCAAAGGAAATTCTTTTGTTTTCTGGTGATAGCTCATTAGAACAATAGTTAATTGAATTGACAACATTCTCTTTCTACCTCATTAGAACAATAATTAATCAGATTAGTCATTCAGTAAGATTCCTTTTCTATCTATAAAATATTTATTCCAGCAACTTTAGACATCTTAACCTAGTTGCAACCTAGATTTATATTGATTTCACTGGAATTAAGTGATATGAAATATTTTTCCCCACAGACACACACTTGTGAGTACAGACCCATGCCCCAGCATGACAGGTTCACTCTTCAATCTCCAGTAGCATCTGAGAAAAAGTCAAGCTCTGTGAGCCTGAGTATTGGAGAATTTCTGAAAATATGGTTCAGCATAGCGTAAGGAAACACAGCAGCAGACACACTGCATGTATCACTCGAAAGGTGAGCTTTAACATGACCTTGTTTCTAATTATTCCAATAAGTTGCTGTGTAAATTAGTCTCATTATTCAAACACCAGTCTAAAGAATTAGGAGACGCTTTCTGGTTATTTTAGCTTTTAGTCTATGAGTGAAACCCTATATTATTGATTGACTGATGAAGTATAGTAGGTTACTCTCTGATATACTTATGAGTTACACTTTTAATTTTTAACTTTTGATCTGAGAAAAACGATAAAGCATTGATTTCTTGGTCCCTTACTTCTTACCCTTCCACATTCCAAAGAATCCCTGTGGCCTTTGGGGCCTGTCATTTAACCGCCCATATTGGTCCTTTAGAAGCCGGGCCCTTTGCAGTTCCTTGTTCCAGTTGTTCTGTGAAAATCTGACTATTTTCTAAAAATTACACCAGGCCCTGTGGCTATTAAATCCCATAAAATGACACAGAGATCACCAGGTATGGTGTGAGATGGACTCAGTTTTTACAGGGAACATTATTAAGATGGATATTTACTAAGTAAGACGGATGGATTACTGATATGTATATATATCAACACCCCACAATGAATATATTCATTGTGTGTCCCAAACATATATTATTATAATTTTTGAAGAAATAAAATTTGAGAAACACATGCACACAAAAATAAATAAAAAGGAATGGTAGTGTTTTTGACTTGTCTGTTTCTATAAGATTTTGGGTGGAAATACTATATTTCATTTAGCTATTTCGTTGAACTTACCAGCCCACCAACTGTCCATAGAAATGCAGAGAGGGTCAGATTCATAGCCACAGCTTGTCCTTCTCCTGGGGTCAGCTAATCTACCTAGAAATCAGAAACACACAGTTGCATTCATTAGATACATTTCAAAATGAGTCATGAGCCTCACACAGGTGGCTGTTATTATCTACAGATGTACAAATGTGTATTTATGAATTACTGGGTTTATATTTCCATTGTTCTTTACTGCTTTTTGTTTCTTATCTCTCAATCATTTTCTTTTCCTGATTCAAGCACAAAACTTTTTACTTTTAAATTACAGGTCTTAAATTTTTGCTTTCACTACCTTCTGTACCTACTATCCAAAATTATGGAAGAAAAAGAAGTGACCAAGAGTCAGAAAAAACCTTGCCCCATGATTCTCTACCGTAGTCTTGTCTAAATGTGCTCATGGCACATGCCTCGGTTTCCTCATCTGTAAAACTGGGATAACAAACACATTAGGCCAATGAGTTTTGGTGTAAGGTGATAAAATCATCAAAAATGTTTCACCTGTAACTATGTATTGTGTAAGCATTAGAAAACAATCTTTCTTGTGTTTGACAAATGAGATGGCTCTTTTGCTTCCCTTCCTCAACTATTTTATAATTAGCTATGTTATCCATCTGGGGTGAGCAACAAGTATAACTCTTTCTTGGGTGCCTTCTGTTAACCAAAGGAAAATTATCTTTCGAGTCATGAATATTTCGTACTGCATTCTATCTTCTTTACATACATTGTACTGGAAGTTATCTCCAAAAAGAGAAATTGCAAGGAAAGATCTGCATGCACACAGTGCTGCTGATGTATAACTAACTGTATGGACACGATCAGATAATCAGTTACAGCTCCAAGAAATTCAAACTAATTTGTCATAACCTGTTTTTACTTTGTTTCTACTCGGTAATTCTGTTTAACCACATGCTAAGAAAAAAGTCTACTTTCACACCTAGTGGGACTTCAGTTAGTAGTTGTAAAATGCTAATTAGGTTAGACCTGATGTCTTTCCGTAGCTGGTCACTATGCTTTCAGGGTCACTAACGTCTCCAGCAGAAACAGACAACTCTGGAAGGAAGAATTTGTGAAAGAAGGAAAAGGAAAAGAAAACTTAGAAAAGTAATGATTATAATGAGACAAAGGAGAAAAACAATTTTTAAAAACATGTCCAAATATAAAGAGTCAATACTTCAGTTATTCTGAGAGATCATTAAAATGAAAACAGTGGTCTTTCTTACCTGAACTATATTGCCAGCCATGCTGAAGAGGCAGCCCCCATAAAATGTTTTGTTCATTTTCTGGGGCAAATTTTGCAAAATAGACAGCTGTCTGCTTCAGCAGGATTTTATACATCCCCATTCTGTCAGTGTATACCCAGGGATCAATGATGTATTTTCCATTCTGTGCCTTGTAGAGAGGGAACTGACCAGGACTCTCCTTCCACAGAGGAGGATACAGATCTGAGAGATTGGAATCTGCTGCTAAAGCAACAGAAATGCAACCAACCAGGACCCAGGCCGAGGAAAGCAGGAAACCCATGATGCCAAGAATGGGGTTGAAATCGTGGCAGGGTTTTTATTAACGAGTGTAGGAGGAAGTCTCGGACCTGTCTTGTATTACACCTTATCACTATTTTCTTTGCTCTACTAGGAGTTGTGATATTCTTTGAGGGCGTACAAAAAATGCATGTGATTTCATTATAATACAAATTTCTTCGAAAACTTTGAAGCATAGCCAAATAACACAATCAAGTAGACAAAACCACTTTGTTGGAGACAAAAGGTAATTAAGTCCCAATAACCATTTTTTTCAGTAAAAAAAAAATCTTAGAATTATAACTAAAGACATAGCTTCACCAAATCAAAGCTAAACTTTAAGTGTCTCCTGCATAGGCAAGCGTACAACTGTATGTTGACCACTGAAAAGTAACCGATAGGATGTCCACAGCATGCAGTACTCAGTAGTCCTCAAGAGTCCCCCTTGCCATGCAGTGTCCCTTCAACTGGAGTCAGGCTGGGTGGTAGGACCCTGTGTCTGGGACCCTCAGAGCTTTCGGTCAAGTGCCAGTAACAGTTTCATTGTTTTGTGTCTCACCCTTTGGGTATTTAATCCATTATAGGCTGCCTTTTGTGAGAAGAGTCTAGGGTTTTTTTTTTTTTTTTCCCCACACATGGATTCCAGTTGTCTCAACAATGTTTATTAAACAGACTGTTCTTTCTCTAATTCATGGTTTTAGTACCTTAATCAAATACAAGTAGGATGTACGTATATGTTACTTTTTGGTACTCAATCATATCCCACCTTTCTCTATGTGTTTTTATACTAAAACCATGCTATTTGGGTTACTACAGCTTTATAGTGTACTTTGAAGACAAGTAGTATAATTCCTCTGGAGGGTTTTGTTTTTTTTTCTCCTTTGTTTGTTTTGTTTTTTGCCTCAAGACTGCTTTGGATATGCAAAGTCTTTTGTGCTTACATATGATTTTTCCCTTACTAGGGATTTTTCCTAATCTGGGAATTGAATAAAGGAAATTATAACAGATAGAAAAGAGACAAGGAAAATCACAATCTTAAAATTGTTCTTTCAAGTAAACTGAGACTACAGGACATGAACAAAGTGGCCCAAGGTGACCCACATCTGTGCTCCCTATCTTTACTTATAGACTTGTTGTACTCCCAGTGCTGGCTTACGCTCTGCAGGCTGGCCTGTGCTTGTCTTTCATTCCCAAACTCCTTAAGGATACTGTAAGTCTGCAGATTAACTTGGTTGCTAAGGTAAGGGGCAATGCCCTGACTTTAAGGTGAAAAAATAAATTCAGTGTTCAAAGAGCATTTTAGGGCAAAATATCTTAGATATTTTTAAATACTTTCAAGAACACATACGTATTCCCAAACCCAACCCCCTGTCTCTCTCAAGAGCCTACACTCTATTTTCTGTGAGTATAAACTTCTTTAATGTTGCATAATGAAATCTGGCTATACCGCTCTCTAAGGCTTTCCAAAATTCCTTTTTTGTGCCAAGAATCAAGTACCAATTCTGTGGGTGAAGATGGGGTCACTGTATCTTCCTTGGATGAGCTCCTTGAATCTACTGACAGTTCTTAACTGAAGTTTTAGAAGTAAAACACCTGAGGCACAAGTTTATCTAAAAATCTAAATGATTAAGGAGAGGTAAAACTCAAATAGCAATGAATAATCATGATGAAAGCAAACTTTCTCTAACAGATATGCAAACTTTTTATAAATCCTCAAAAAAACAGAATAATACTCTGTGCTCATTAATCTATTAATGTGACCAGATATAGAAAAATAAAGATCACTGGACTATTAGAAATACTTTGTAAAAAGCTCAAACACAGATGCGAATTTAATGAGGAAGTGTAATGGCACTAGATGTAGACATTGCTTATACGTCCACAGGTAGAATAGTTATAATGGAAACAGAATTGTATTCTTCATAGAAACATATTTGTTAAAGATATTAAAATGTCAAATGTCAACAGTATAATCTCGATCTTCTACTTCAAAGATTATTAATAGAAGAAAAAACAAATTACAAAAGTAACAACTCTCAAGTAAATGTCAGACATGTGGCAAAGGCTTTCAATTATATATAACCCAATACTTATCCATCTTAGGTCAAAAGAGCAGCCCCAATATTTAGTGGGGCAGACTTCCTGGAATACAGGTTGTATTGGTGAGCTTTGGCTAGACAGAGCTGTGCAGTGTGCTGTGACCAAATTCTTAGATTGCGGCTTTCAAGAAACTTCCTTTGAAAACAACTTTCCCTTTGTTCTTCCTCTTCTGGCCAGAGCACAAAGATATCTGCATTTCGATGCTGATCTGGGTCATGAGAAAGTAGGAAATGTTAGGGCATTAAAAGAGAGGGTTCTGAGTCCATGATCTTCATGGAATTCTACACTCTCTTCTTCTAGGTCTTCCCATTTCTTATCTATAAGAAAAAAAGGCTTTGACTTAAGAAAATATTTTTTCTTCAGGATTTTCTACTTAGAGAATCTGATTGAATGGACATTCTGGTTATGCTTTTTAACATTAAGTCTGTCTCATTTCCCATAAGAGATATTGCAGAAGTGGTGTTACATACTCCTAAATCCACTACAATAAGTAGTTTGAAGCTTGGGACATTTGCGTAGGAAATTTATATTTGATACTTCATACAGAAGATATATTTAAAGCTCATATATACAAGTAATTACTGAAGCTTCAGAAGAGCACTATGCACTATGAAATGACGCTAACATTCTGATCTATAAATAAGAAAGCAGACCTACTAGAGTTAGGGGACTGGCTCAACATCAGGAGGACAGTGAATATGGGGTTTGTCCCCGGTTTTACCTGACGTTAAGCTCTGGGCTTCTATAGGAAGTGCTGTTTGTGCCACAAAATAATGATGTAAATGATACTGTGAGGAAATTTGCAACTTATTTAAGGTTTAAAAATTGTTTTAAAATACAGCATTTTTTGTGTCAGGGATTGAACTCACAACCTCATGTCTTGCCAAGCAAGCACTTGTACCACTGAGCTAAACCTTCAACCCTAAAATACAGCATTTTACTTACCTCACTCACTGGTTGAAAATATGTAAAATCAGATGGCCATATGTCACAGAAATGGCCAGGAAATTGAAACTGCAAGGTCTGAAATTTTATCTTCACCTTATTTTTAGCAGTATCAACCTGAGGACTCTCTAAGGTTGTTGCTTTTGGGTAACAAAACAATTCTTTCCTCTCACACAAAGTAATTAGGAAATTTAAAGGAGATCATGCAGACAAGTGAAAAAAAATTCAAAGATTTAAAAAAATTCCTTAAAATCAAACTTCTTTGAGAGTCTTCATGTATTTCTACATTATTTTAAATTTATTCCTTCACTAATAAATGATTTCATTATATGTTTAACTATCCTCAATATACTCATTCTCCTTTTCGTTCCACCCTTGGTAAGAGTAGAAAAGTTTAGATCCTTTAGTATGTAAAACACAACAAGTATGTGTACTATGTATAAAACTAAGTATAAAAACATCACACATCAAGATTAGTAGTGCACAGACATGCAACACGACTTTACTGATCTCTGTATTTATTTTCCATTTAATGTCACCGCACTTTTACACTTATTACATATTTTTCTTGCTTTCTTTACATTTTTCGTATTTTATATAAGCTAATCATGGGAAAGGGGCAAAGTCCTAGGTAAAGCTTCTGATTCAAGTGTGCAGTGTTTCAGTTTGGAAAGCTGTGCCCTGGATGCTTGCGCAACAGTATAAATGTGTTTAATGTCATTGCACTGTACACATAAAGTTATACACACTGGTGATGTTTATTCCATTTATAGTTTATGTTAATAAAATATATGATAAAGCACTTGTTAATAACAGTTGAGTTTTAAGGGGCTGGAGATTTAGCTCAGCGGCATAAGCGCCTGCCTTGCAAGCAGGCAGTCGTGAGTTCGATCCCCGGTACTGATAAAAATGAAAAAGACAAAATAATAATAATAATTATTATTATAGTTGAGTTTTGGGCCAGGGATTTAGCTCAATGGCATAAACACTTGCCTTTTGGGTAACAAAACAATTCTTTCCTCTCGTGAGAGGAAAGAGGTCGTGAGATCAATCCCTGGTACAAATAATAATAATGATAATAATAGTAGATGAGTTTTTTACTCCCTTGAAAGATAGATTTTCTTTAAGCACTCTTGATGCTTTTTTTCACTGGCTTTTTAATTTTTATCTTTATTAATATACATTTGCAGTGTATAGTGATCACATTTTCCATGAGGAATTGATACATATCAACAATGCATATCACTTCTTTTGTTTTTCATCCTCTACTCCCCTTCACTCCTTCTGACTCATTGACCTTAATCTTTTCATTGTCATTTAGTTCAAACCTCTTTCTTTATTTTCAACAATTTCTCATGTAGTCCACGAGTAATTTGACCGTTGAAATTTCTCAATAAATTGAGATTTTTATGTATACATTTTTCACAATTGAAGTCCAAAGCAAATACTTTTTGTTGTTTATGACCTGAATAATACCTATTCTTTGAAATTTTCTGAGGATTTCTTTATATCATGTTAGTATCAATTTTTGTAAATTTTTCATGCATCCTTATAAAAATATGCATTGTCTATATGTTGAATAAAGTGCCTTATATTTGATTAGTCAAAGTGCATTGCATTTATTTTTCAGATTTTTTACTAATCTTTATTTTTGTTATTTGTTTAAGCTATCAAGAATCAGATGGTTGTATTAAAATCTGCCACTGTGATGTCTGTATGAATTCATACACTGACATAATTGTAGCTATCTTGAGTTATAACCTATCCATGTGTAAACTTAGTTTTTTCTACAGTTTCCTAGAAAGGTATAGACCGAACAACTAGAGTAGTATGGCGACTTTTACACATGGACATTTGCACCAGGAAAGTTCTTGACTAATTAGTACTAAGATAAAAGGTTAAGATTAGTTAGATATATTCTAACTTGGAGGAAATCATCCTAGTCCTCATGCTTCTTCTTCTGCCCCCCATTGTGGTGATCCACTTGGTCTCACTGCTTCTCTGCATCACGCCTCTCTTTGCACTCTGTGCAGTTCTAGATAACAGTGTATCTCTTTCTCTGGTATCATGGTAACTTCAGATCATATACAGGGAACAAGTTACTTTTCATTTAAATCTTCCCATTCTGATTAAATCTGTGATGCAATATGCCATTTTTTCCTTTGATATCTGTCTGTTTCTTATATTTTGACCAGCTCCCCTTGTTAGAGCTAAAATGTTCTGCAAAAATCTCAGGTATGGAGGGGAGCTTTTGGGAATGATTAGAATATACGAGCATTGCATTCATCATCAGATTAATCCATTCATAAAATCATTGCTGAGTGTGCTGCTAGAAGGTGGGGCCTGGCTGGAAGGTGTCCTGGCCCCAGCCCCTCCCTTCTCACTGTTTTCTGTTTGCTGTAGGTTGAGTGGCTTTCCTCTGCCATGCTCTTTTGCTGCACAGTTTTTGCCTTGTGACCACAAACTACAACCACAAACTACAAACTGAACTTTCTAAAACCATGAGCTAAAATAAACTTCACTCCATTTAAGTTTGAAGTTTGGATATTTTGTCCTGGTGATAGAAAAATGAATATATCAGAAGAGGAGTGGGGTGAGACTAGAAAGGCTAAAGATGTGAGCTAGAGAATCCTTAGGATATTTTGGGCAGAGGCTCTTAGGTGATTCTTGTGGGAGTTCAGAAGAAAAGAATGCTGATAAGAATGTATACAGTAAGGGCCTAACTAATGAAGTTTTAGTTGGGGAAAATGTATCTCTCACAGTTTTAATTTTCACTCTTTTTACAGTACTGGGTATTGAATTCAGGACCCTCACAGTGAGCTACATTCTTGGCTCTTTTTAATTTCTTTTTATTTTGAAACTATCTCTAGCTAATCACTGTTTCCCAGATTGAATTCAAGCTTGTAATTCTCCAATTGCAGACTCCTAAAGTGCTTTGCTTATACACACGTGCCATGCCACATTCAAATTTGATTTTCACTTTCTTCTTGCTTGCATTAATAAATTTTTGGTAAATTTATTAGCCACTTAAATTTCTTTGTTATTATATTTCTTTTCCACCATAGTTACTATATCGCATATTGTTATCCTCCGAATAGTTACTCAGACTACAGGCTTTAGGATTGCGAAGTCAGTCAAACAATGCAAGCATTAGTTTGTTTCTTTCCTTCAGTTGCTATCATGTCAGTGTCTGTTCTTCTGAATCAGGCAGTCGCTTATGGTGGTGGTGGGGGGAGTTCCTTTTCTTTCCTGGATCACAAGAGGAGGGACGTGGTTTCCTGCCTGATTCACCCCCTGCTGGCCTGGCCTCTGTCTGCTCCTGTTGTTACATTTCAGACCATCTTTTGTCCAATGTTTTATGGAAATATTTAGCTTTTTCTTATTAATTTTGTGCATAAGAAAGACAAAATCACTTAAAATATTTATAATAATGCTCTGCTTCTTCCAATTGTCTTATGATTTTCTGGCTTTTTAAAAAAATTTTATTTAGAATGTAATAAAAATAGAACCATATAAAACAAAACCAATCGAGACAATGCAGTGACATGGGTACAGAACTTCAAAGCAGGATACCGGGGGCAGTAGTAATAGGTACTATAGCATATCTCATTATCTTCACAATAGTTGTCTAGTCAATTAGTTATAGCGAATTCAAACCAATAACAGACCATTGTAAAACCAATTGAAGGAGACTATAAATAGATCATAACAATCATTACAACACATAACAGTGAAAATAACCTTTGGCTTCAAACAGAACATAGAAGGAAATCCCCTATTTGCTATATTGCATCCTCCCAAGAGATGCTCAGAAGTCTGACCCCAGTTGCTGGCAGGGTTGGGGGAGAAGTTTGATTCTCAGCCCACGCGCCAGTAGGCTCACAGAAACAGCTGACTGGTTCTCCTCCCAGGTGGCACCAGAGGCACTTACCAAGAGGGCAGGCAAATTGCCTTCGTGTGCAGCCGCCTAAGTCCCAACCAAATTGTCTTATGATATTTTTTACCCACAAAATAACTATTGTAACTTTGAGAGGCTACTTTCAAATATATTAATTGTACATATGTTAAATAACAAATTATATATGTACACATGAATGTATGCATATATATGTATATATTCATTTTTTAGACACATGCATGTATTTATGTTTTACAAATAGCATAAAAATGCATACATTGATATTATTCTATTGACCCATTTTTTATAAAATATGGATGAATTAACATATTAGAAAGGTTTTATTCTTATGTTTTAGAGTTGAAAGTAGAATTTTTTCTCTTGCTTAAGTTTAATGTAACTTTATCTTACATTATTACATCCTAGCTCTTGTGTACATTCTCCTATGAGGTCTCTAAGGCACATGTCTGTAATCAGAGCACCCTAGAGGCTGAGATTAGAAAACTGCAATCTTGAGTCCAACCTGGGAAACTTGAGGACTTAGCTAGAAGCAGTCACAAAATAAAAATATAATGTAAGGACCCAGGAATACAACTTAGAAAACTTATGGCTTCTATCTATGTAACACAAACATTTACAAGAGAATAATCCTAGGAAACATATTTAAACAAATATTATGTGATGCCAGAGCCTTCACAAGTGGCAGAACCCCTCCAAAAGTCAGGGTGCTAGGACATGCTTTCAAGTGAAGTGAGTCAGATCATTCTTCGATAGCCAGTTTGCACACAGAGAGGTATGGGAATGTCAGAGTGTCCATTCTTTCTGCAGTTTTTTTCAGGAGCCAGTGAGCCACATTTGGGGGCATTGTTCTCTGAGTCTGAAGCTCCAGGCAATAGTACTCCATTGTACTTGCTTTGATTTATCTTTGTTTTATAGGAAGTGCCTTTCCAGGATTTTATAGCCTGCACTTCCTGAAATATCCGGTAGACAAGAGTCAGTGTTATATACAGAACAATATATCTTTCTTTTTACCAGCACTGCAAGGATGTGGTAATGAGTGATCCATTTTCAGACAGAGATTGTTTAAACGCCATGGTAAACTATTTGGGTCACTCACCAATCACACCTAAGCTGTGGCTGCTCTTTTTATGTGCTCAATCTTTTTTGATATCAGTAGCTCTTGTCAGTTATATTGCTTCTGTTACTTTTATACTCTGTGTACTTATACTCAACTATATCTTTACACAAAACTCTCACTTTGAACTCTGTTATTCTACGTTTGCTCCACTTTTGTGCAGATAGTGATTTTTACACGCCAGCTGCTCCTAAGCTTCAGAGGACCTCAGTTTTCTATACATCACTAACAAGGAAGACCATATTTGTTTCTGATTCACTGGCTTCTTTACAATCTCTGTTTTATTCTACTACTATCATTAATGCTTGAAACCATTAGATTATATTATATATAATGAATAACATTGAAAACTGACTGTAATTGATATCTAGCAGAGTTTTGAATATGTACAGAACATTGTTTTAGAAGTGATTGTTTTAAGTTTATACATTGATGGTATAAGCTAATTTGTTTTGAGTTATCCAATATCTCAAATTATGCTCAGATCACTATATCTGTACATTGTACCTACTTCAGCTAAGTCCTTCACACATTGGCTTTTCCTATAAGTGAAACAATATATGTATGCTAATATAAGGCTAATACCATATGTAAAATATCTCTGAATATTACTGCACCCACTCATGTGGTTCAGAAAATAAATTATTTGATAGAGACATAAGCTTTACTATTTACTTGTAATTGAACTTTTCTTGCTTATAGGAAGTGTGGTGGCAACAATTTCTCACCTCTATACTTCCTTCTGGGTAATCACTGATTCTCTAAATCAGTGAGTGCCAAGAACTTGTCTGACCTTTAGAGTTATGTACTTTTAAGAGATGGTTGATTTATTATAGATGAATGACTGCATCTCCATTTATGACAATTGCTGGTTCATCAGTATCCAATAATAAGCAAAAGTGCTACCATGTACTCCTCTCTTCAGCTTATCTCCCAACAAAGATGTTGAAAGGGCTTCTTTGGAGATTTCCTCCAGATCTTTCCATCAGTTTTCTTGTATATTTGAGGGGCTACTCCCAGAGGTGTTGGGGATGCTCAGATTTACCAGTACCTCTACATATTACACACATAAAATTCGGGAGATAGGGAACTATGGCATCTGACTATTGTTATTCATGCCTCTTCTTAGCTTCCATATACACTGGTATTGTAAAGAAAAGGTCTTATTCTTTCCCCTGTTTTCTACATAATGTCCTATTAATATCCTAGTTAATACATGTTCCTCCCCCAATTTGGCAGATAGATAAGCAGCAGAATACAGAGGCTTCCTGAGGCAGACAACTCAGATGCTGGAATAAAACATTCTGGGGAGGTCCAGACAGGGACAGAGGGAAATGGATCCTCTCAACTCAAGGAAAAACTAAAAGGAAAAGAACTGGTCAAACATGTAGTCCCTGGGCTAGCATTGGAGCTAAGATTAGCAGCCACAGGGCCCTCGCTGCAGTGCCTGAACTCCCCGGCCGCATCTCACCAAGGCACCCAAACTACAGCTGCTTCAACAGAGCTGCCTGAACTCCTGCCACTGCGACTCACTGGAGCTGTGAATGTGCTGAAAAGTTGGAGGTAGGCAAGCCCAACAGAGAACAGAGCTGGCAAGGGACCTGATTTACCCTCCGGTGAGTGCACAGATAAGACCCTCTCACAGGAGAGAGGTGACCAACTGGATGATATGTTAGAATCGGGCAGGAAGGGCAGGAACAAAGAACAACAGTGACTTCGGTCAGTTGTTCCCTTCCCAAACCAGATTGGTGGGATCTGCTGGGTCACACCTCTGACCAGGAGCCAATAAGTCACCCCAAACCAATTCCTTATGTGCTGAGCACACTAACACAGTGAACGCTCCCATAGGTTGAGTGACCTGGAGGAGGGGCCAGCATATGTTGCCCCTGTTTGCACCTCAGTGACCAAAGCAATTTGGAAAGGGCAGAAAACCCTACCCAGCTCAATTTAGAACCATAACCAACAAGGAAAGGGGCTGGGACCTCCTCTATACACCTGTTTAGAAGAAACCAAAAACATGACAAGAGAAAGAAACAAGAAAAAGTGCCCCACCCAGGCCCTGAGAACATTGATCCAGGAGAGGTAAATACAAAAGAGACTAAGAGCAGCAAACATGCAATGTCAGACATGGCATCAGTGGACACAAAGAGATATTTTTGGGACCTTACAGACAAGCTCAAAAGTGAAATATTTAATCAAGTAAATCAAGATATAAGTAGATTAATAAAAAATGCTAAGCACCTCTGAAGAAGACACAGATGGAAGAATGGAGGAATATTAAAAAAGGAGAGAAATGTTTGATGAAGAATATAAAAAAAAACATAGAATACATGAAGCAAGTTCAAAGAGATTACCAGGAAATAAAAAACTCCATTGAAAACTGGCAAAACTGCTTGAAAGAAACTAAGAAATTTTGAACACAGGTTTGCAATGTGTGAGCATGAAAGGAAAAATTTCTTTAAAATAACAAGGAAACAGGCAGTAACAATACAAAGGCTAGAAGATGACAAGAGGATCTACAACTTTAGAATAAAAAATGTGAATGAAGAATCAGGGATACAAACAAAGGAAATACAAGGACTATTCACAGAAATAATTAAGGAAAACTTCCCAAACATAGGAAAAGAAAATGATATTCAGATGTATGAGGCATATAGAACTCCAGCCACCTACACCCAAAACAGAGCTACACCAGACTATAATAAGAGCCCAGAAATTCAATATAAGAACAGAATGTTAAAAGCCATCAGAGAAAATAAACACATCACCTATAAAGGAAAACACATCAAAATCATGGCAGACTTCTCAACACAGACCATCAAATCAAGAAGAGCTTCCAAGCCTTGAAAGAAAATAACCTCTAGACCAGTTTGATGTACCCTGCAAAACTGTCTCTAGAAATTAGTGGAGAAACAAGATGCTTCCAAGACAGAGAGGAACTGGGGGAATTCGCAACCACCAATCCAAACATACAGAGAATACTGAAGGACATTCTAGAGAGAGAAAAAAGTATCAGGATTTCAGGAACAATGACAGAAAGGCCTCAATGAATGGAGCAGAAAGTGGAATGAAGAAGAAAAGCAGAAAACTAATGGCAGAAAAAGAGCACAGCAGACATGAGGCAGAGAAGGTTGGCTATAATCTCTAATATAGATGGCCTTAATACACTAAAAATGAAAAGAAAAGAAAGAAACACAGGCAGAGACCAGGAGGCAGGGTCCACTGAGATGCTCTATATAGGAAATATAATTAACCCGAAAAAGAGATTACAGGCCAAAAATCAAATATGAGAAAACAATGCTCTATGTGACAGGGAACCAGAGAGTAAATAGGGGCAACTTGACCAGCACCTGCAGATAGGTTAGAAAGACAGGTTTTGTAGGTAAAGGAATGCAACTTGAGATCAAGTCCAGGAGGGAGAAGATTCAGAACCACTTAGCAGGTTGCCCCCTCAATCTAAAACCTGAGGGAATTGGTGGGACCCAAAAATGCACAGTGCACCCTGTGGGAGTGAAAGGGGAGGAATAACCTTAAAAAAGAAGGCAGAGCACATTGTTAATAGTGTATCAGGATTTAAAACCCACAGTACTCACACTGCTCTATTTAGATAGATTATATTCTGTCCCAGTGTGTCTACTTGCACTAGATCTGTGGGCACAGACAGCTATCCCCAAAATAGCAGGGATATAGTATGGTAATCATTCTTAACTTCCTATTAACTTAAGCTGAAGCCCTGAATAACTTATACTGTTTTATCATGACTGATGTTAGTTAAATCTGGTTTGTTAGATTGCTGTTTGCTATCAATGGATTTTGTTCAAAGTTGTTATGATTGTATCAAGTCTGAGAGTATAGGCAACTACACTGAAGATGACAAAGATTCACTACAATACCCATTCTGGTTTGATTATATCTGCTTTTGAAGTTTTACACTATCGACAATGTTTTGTTTTTATTAATATTGTTATGCACTGCTATATTCAATTATACTATGTCTGATGATATACACAATTCTATTGAAGATAACAAGAGACAACACAGTAACCTTTGTAGAACACCTTGTACTGTGGTTTTATATGACTTTTTCATTTCATGTGTTTATAGGAATGTTTTGTTTTGTCTTGTTTTTTTTTTGTTTCTCCCTCTAATATAAAAAGGATAGAAATAAATGTAGAGACTCATGCATATCTAGAATCTATAAACAGTTTATGAGAACTGATCTTATAATGCATGATAGAATCAACAACTACTTTGAAGAAAAAGAGACACTACAGTACCCAGTGCTGATCCCGTAGTGCCATGATGTGAAATCCAGCAATACTATTATTCTTTGTTCAGAGTGATTTTAGCCTGCTTTGGTTTGTTTAATCTTAACATACATATATGGATAACTGCATGTATGTTTAAATGTATAGGATTGATAACCATATTACTAAGTTTTTGTTGGATAGTTGAACAGAACTGTTTGCAGTCTCGCTATTTGAATGTTCACTTTGTATGCTTCACTTTTGTAACTTGAAACTATTTGTAAGAGGACAATATGTAATTATCAACTAGCAATTTCTTACTGTTTATTTTTCTTTGAAATTATATATTATTTCCACCCTTTTTCTGTTTTGTTTATTCTTTCTTTAAATAAAATTTTTAAAATTATAGTTAATACAGCAAAACAGGTGTTTTTGCTACAGTACTTAAGATTTCCATGTACAAATATGACCAAACACTCCTTAATATATAAAAATCCAGGAGTTTGGTTTCAGTTTATGTTCAAATCATGTAAAAATAACATTTTCATGCCAAGAATAAAATTCAAATTATCTGCAAAATAATAACTCTGCTTGAACCCAGAAGAAGGTGCAACAGCCACTAACTGAACTAAATACTAGAGGGCATCAAAACCCCCCAAGGAGATAGGAGATTAGCAAAGAATTCTTCATTAGGCACAGCACAGGGGAAGACTGGCAGTGATTATGTGGGTTAGGGAAAAAGAGCTGAAAATTTTGACAAATTTTTAAAAGCTTATTGTAAGCTAAAGAGACAGTTTTAAATCCTTGGAAGTCATCCAATGAAGGCAATTCTTTTTAAGGAAGCAAGAGGCATTATGGAAACCATTGTTGATAACCTTGTACTCTGTTTTTACATCATGTGCTATGTCTATCCTTGGTTTTGACTGACAGCTTTGTTTTGTCATATTTGACTCTTCATCCAATGAAGAGTCCAGATTCACTTAGCAGTTCTTGTCCTTTAACTCCCTCATGTAGTCCATGAGGGCCTTTAGAGCTGATTTATAAGAAAAAGCTCAGAAAGGCTTAGAGAAGCCAAGAATGCTGTGAACAGAGATTGGGGAATGATTTCATTATTCTCTTCTGAAATGGGAATGTTTCTCCTGTACCACTGTACCTCGGGATTATGCAAAAAAAATTTTTTTTTCTTTTACCTTTACAGAATTCCAGAACTAATCACTTCCATTGCATCTCAGATAAGTCTGAGACTCAAGATTTTAAAAATATTGGAAATTTTCAGATTTGCAGAATGGCCTATGTACTTAAGATAGTTGCATTATGCTAGGTGCAATTATAAACTGGCCACCGTATTTATTTTGGAGATTAAATATTTTTAAAATGTGTTTGTAAAACTGACAGTGATGGATTTGTGACTATTAATCCTAACATGTCAGCTATCTTGGTCACTCTCCTCACTGCTGAGACAATATTCCACTCCCATGACTCCAAAAAGAAAGATTTATTTTGGCTCGCAGTTTGTAGAGGTTTCAAACCACGGGCCACTGGCTCCAAGGCAGGGTGGCACAGGGGAGGGGAAACAGCTCATGATGTGGCAGTGGGAAGCATAGAGACATCCAGGGACAGGGAAGGGAGGCCAACCACTGGAGGCCACAGCCCAGTGACCCACCTTCTCTGACAAGGCTTCACCCCCCAACACCACAATTAGCTGTAAATTTGTCAGTGGACCCATTCAGTATCACACGCTCATAATCTAATCATCTCCTGGTAGCCCCAACCATGACCACATGAGTCTTTGGGGAGGATTTCTAGATATAAAGCATAGCATTGAATTCAGTGGAATTAAGAAATGCCTAGCACTGTGGGGAAAAAGGAACTCTCCTGCACTGTTGGTGGGAGTGTAGACTGGTACAACCTTTGTGGAGGTCAGTCTGGAGATTTCTCAAAAAGCTGGGATTGGAAGTCCCATTTGTTCCAGCTATTCCACTTCTAGGCATATTCCCAGAAGAACTGAAAGCATCATACCACAGTGATATACGCACACCTATGTTTATAGCAGCACAATTTGTAATTGCCAGATCTTGGAAACAACTCATGTCCATCAACTGAGGAGTGGATTAAAAAAGTTGTGGTATTTCTATACAATGGAGTACTACTCAGCTATAAAGAAGGGTCACGTTGAGATATTTATCAATAAATGGGCTCAGCTTGAAACCATACTCATAAGTGAAATAAATCAAACTCACATGTGTGAATACCGAATAGTTTTCCTAGTGTAGGAAATGATTCAAATATATAAAAGTATGTGGTAATCATGATTCCCCACTATGTGGCCTTGAAGCCCTATAAAGTTTTCACCTATTAATTGGAATGGTTTTATTCTGGGCTGCTTGATATTATTGCCTGTGATGAAATGAACAGCTATTTTGAAGAAAACAAGGCATCATAATAGCTGTCCTGATTTAATACTATCTTGTTTTGAAGCCCCACCAAACTATGGCTCTTCTGTCTCCATTGGTTTTATCATGTTGTATCTTGCTGGATTTTATTATATGTGATAGTATAAACAAAAATTATTATAGGCAAAGAGAACCATTGTTCGTTTTCTGTTAGCTGGTTCTAAATACCCTACAATGCTTTCATCCACTTGAATGGTTTTACACTGTTTTGATATGTTTGATGTTATAGTTATATTCAAAGTTATATTCAAATATTTCAAGGGAAAAGACACTATGGTAACTACTATTGAGTCGGGTTATTTGGTGGTGAAGCACTTGGTTGCTGAAACTGTCATGCTTTGACCTGTATTGTTATGGTGTTATGTTCTTTTTTATCTCAATCTCTCCCTTATTCATTAAAAAATTATTTAATTATTTTTGTTACTTTTTTAATTAAGGGGAAAAAATTTTAAAAATTAGCAGGATATATTAATTTTTTTGATTTCCTATTAACTTGATCTGAAGTCCTGTAATACTCCCACTATCTTGTTTTGACTGATTAGACTCTGTTCCGTTCTGTATGATAGTATTAAGTTTGAGGGTATAGGCAACTACTTTGAAAGCAATAAGATTCACTAAGATGCCCATTCTGGTTTGACTATTATCTCCTTTGGAAGTCCTGTAATGTTTACAATGTTTAAGTTATATTGGTCTTGTTCTCTACTGTTTTGTTCAACTTTATAATACCTAATGAGATAGACAATTCTTTTTAAGGAAGCAAGAGGCATTATGGAAACCATTGTTGATAACCTTGTACTCTGTTTTTACATCATGTGCTATGTCTATCCTTGGTTTTGACTGACAGCTTTGTTTTGTCATATTTGATTTTATTCTCTTCCAAAGAAAAAAAGTAGTAAGAATTATGGGAGTAATAAAACCCAAAATGTGTAAATTTTGTTGTAATAAAGAGAGGAAAAAAAAGTGCTCTAAAGGATACAACTGCAAGTGTGTTTAGGTGTGTTAAATGGATGACCATATTAATGTTTTGGATTGGATCATTGAACACAACTGTTTGCAGTCTCACTGTTTGAATGTCCACTTTGTATGCTTTGATCCTGTGACTTGAGCAACTATCTCTAAGAGGATAATGTGTAATCTATTAACTGGTGATTTCTTACTTTTTTTTTTTTTTTTTGTAGTTCTGTATTACTTGTATCCTTACACTGTTTTGTTTTGTTTTGTTTTGCTTTTTCTCCTTTTCCTTTTAAATTAAAAAAAGAAAGAAATGCCTAGCAGATTTGAAGAGCATGCGCATATTTTTGCCTGGCGGGCCCGGGAGGCACACCATTGCTACTATCCACAGCCCCGTTGGTTGCCCATTGTTCCCTGCTGTTCCTCTTGCCTGCTTCCCACCCTCAATTAACTAAGCAGCTTTGCTCCAAGACACCCTTCGGCCATGATGTTTCTACCTTAAATCACCCTAAATTCAGCTGACCATCGTCTGAAACCCTCTAAACCATGATTTAAATTAATCCTTTCCTTTTCTAAATTGTGAGAGCAGCATATTATGTCAAGCAAAACTAAATATGACTAAAAAGAGCTTTTCCTTCTCCCTGGACTACATAAGGGGCTCTGAAATCAAACAAAAGATAAATAGCCCTAGAGGGTATGGATAGAAAATCAGACAGTGAAATAAAAACCCATATTCCCTGACATCCCACCTTTACCTATGAACAATCAATAGAAATCCCCAGATTTTCTCTTGGCGTTTTTCATATGCAGAAAAACTCTAAACTAGCTGATGAGAGGAAATTTATTCATGAAGCTATGGATAAGGGGTGAGTTGAGGTACAAGAAAAATTGGGAAACATCTCATCCTGCACCATTACCAGGAATTTCTTTTAGGGTGGAATTAAGAGTAATTTGAAAAAGTTTCTTCACCTTGGTTAAGAAGCCAAATTGCTCTGAGGGCGATTCATCCTGCCTGCCCATCAGTTGTTCAACAAAGAGAATTTCAGTAGAGTGCTGCTAGTGGTAATGTTGGTGAAACCCTGGAGGAGACTCAGTCCCTTCCTTATAGGGAATCTGTGTAAGACAAACACTGGACTCGCATCAACATCAAAAACAGAAGTGAGAGTTCATTTGAATAGGGTTGATTCACATAAAAAATTACTTCTACCTGGAGCAGCACTGACAGGGACATGGACCCCAAAGTTTCTGAAGTATGGATTGAACTTGGAGAACCCAGAAGAAATTTTGAGAAGAACTGTTTAATCGACATATACATGAGCTGGATAGAAATGACTGAATAAGGCAAAATAAAGCGTTGAATTGAGGAGATCAACTACTTCGTTCTCAGCGGTATGACAGCTCAAAATCATGTCTCCTAGTTTGTTAAGTTTATTATTTACAACGTAAATAATTTTTCCAGGTGCTCCTCCCTGAAACACGCCATGCCACTGATTCTCTTATCTCCTCTCCATCTGCCTTGTTTCTGTCAGTCATCAGACTGCACAGCCTGGGCTCTGGGAGGGAAGACATCGCATCAGTCCTGCTCATTGTTCCAATTTTGCTTTCGATTTTTATTTTTGTTAGTGTACCTTGGCAGAACACGGTTCCATCCCTCGTGGGGAGCTGGCAGATGGATGAGCATGACACATTTTAGTTCTGTTTCATCCCCTTCTCCTCTCCCTCCCACCTTCCTCCATTTGCAGAAGATCTATCTCCCTATAATCTATCTTTTCTCTTGCTCTTTATTTATGTGCTGTTTCCCACATAAGGGAAACCATGTGCTATTTAAGTCTGTGTGTCTGATTTACTTCACTTAACATTATGGTCTGCAGTGCACCCATTTTCCTAAAAAAGACTTAAATTTATCTTTCTGTATAGCACAGTAACATTGTGTATAAACACATTTTCTTCATCACCAAAGCAGTCCTTGATTGGACATATGCATTGCTTCTAAGATTTAGCTATTGTGATTATGCTGCTATAAACAGGGATGTGCATACATCACTGCAATATCATGTCTAACGATTTGGGAAGAAACTTGAGGGAAAAATAGCTTGGACTAATGAAGCTCCTCCTTTCATGTTTTTGTGTTTGAGGACTCTAAGCTGATTCCTACGGTATCTATACTAGCTTACACCCCACCAGCAGTGTGGAAGGTCCCTCTCCCCCACAGCCTAGCCATCTTTGTTATCATTGTGTCTCTTGGTGACATCCATTTTTAATGGAATGAGATGGAATCTTAGTGTTGCTGCAATCTGCATTTCTCTCATGACCAGAGATATTGAGCATTTTTTCATGTGTTTTCTGGCCATTTGTATTTCTGTGAAATTCTGTGTATTTCTACTCACTTAACTTGTCCCTTTTTTTGATCGGACATTTTATTTGAGAAAGTCTAATTTTTTAAGTTCTTTTCTGTTGCATTTTAAGCACCCAAATAATCTCAAATCATAGCAAGTATTCAATGCATGTTTTCTGAATTAATGAACGAGCAAAGTAGTATTCCTGCCACACACAGAGGATACTTCCAAGACCTAAAATGAAACCCAATGTGTTTTTCCCCATATATACACAATTATAGTGAACTCAAATTGATAAATTAGACGTAGGCTGAAATAACAACCTTGTTCAATAATAGAACAACTAAAACAAAGTGCTGTATAAAGCTTATTTAAAGCAAGTGCATTGTTTATTTCTGTAATTTCCCATTTAACCTTTAGAACAACAGTGGACCATCAGTAACTGAAACCATAGATAGCAAAACTGTAATTCAGAAGAGACAATGGAAGCATTTTCAAATAAAGCACATTAAGAAACAGTGTAAGACTGGGGATTTGGCTCAGCAGCATAAGCACCTGCCTTGCAAATGCAAAGTCATGAGTTCAATCCCAGGTACCCCCCCCCAAAAAAAAGAAAGAAAGAAACAGTATAAAGATGTCATATTTCAGTTAATATAATAGACAAGTACAATGTATGCATTATTTTTCTGTTACCATAAAATAATTCCAAATATATTTGTAAACCAGAAAAGCAAATGTTTCTAATGCACAAAATTTTGCATCCCATAATATTTAAAATATTTGTATGTTACTGTATTGTCTGATAAAATGTTATTGCAGAAAATATGTGTAGACATGCAATTAACAAACCATTCATTTTATTCTTTAAAATAAAACTAAATCATTTTTTCAAGCTACAATTAACTGATGTAAGTAGCAGAATGATTCTGTCTTTAAAATCTATTGATATTTTCTCCATCCCCTCAGAGTCTGTCTGCCCAAGGTAAATTAAATATTGTTACCAATTCAGAAGTTATACTGAAATGCTGAGGCAGGTATTTTTCTATTCCGTATCCTCTCTTTCTTATTTTATGAAATAGCAGCTTCTCTTTAAATGTTTATTTTGATGTTAGTTTTTCTGATGTTCCTTCTAAAAGTAAGCTCAGCTTTTACAATGATAATCATGTCAATTTGTAAGAGATGAATTTTTGCCTTCATTTTATGCATGAGTAATCTGAGCTTTAGAGAATTTAAGTAACTTTTTTTAAATAAATGTAGTTGAGTTTGCTGCTGTAGTGAAATCTGAGAATGCAGAGCAATCTCAGAGTTTTCTTAACTATAATTAATGCGATGCTATTTTAAACGACTCAATGCAGAGAAGCAACCATTTAACACAATGTCCTCCCTCGCAGCCACAAGACGAACAGGCGCTACAAAAACCGCATGCCTTTCAAAACCACATTCACATACTGCAAAACGCATGAGAGTGTCAAATGTTTGTAAACCAGTGTGAAATACATGTGCTCTGGATATGGAACACAAATGAAAGCCCACTGTAGGAGTGATTTATGGAAATTTTTCAGGAAAAAATTCTATGATAACGCTAAGGATTCATCAATAAAACAGATTCATAAAAGCTGAATCATCGAGATGGTGACTGAAAGATAATTGTTAATTTTATTCACTCATGCTAGGCTAGATGCCAGGCATCTAGAAAGGTGAGCGTGTAAATGATGGACCATCCCAGCAGTCACTAATCCCCTAAGCTAAAATAATACTCTCACAGAGGTTCCTCCTCCTCTTCCTACGCATGGACCCCACAAAGCACTGAATATTATACTTTCAATTATAATAAAAGATTAAATATAAAGGCAAAACTATACAAAGTATTCCTAGCGTTGAAATTTACTACTAGTTTGGAAGATAATTTTTTGATGCCTTTATGAGAAGGTTTTTCTAAACAGTTCACTGTTCTGAAATACACAGAGATGTCATGAATGACAAGGGAACATTAGTTAGCTTCTCTTTCGGTGGAGCGTTTTCATAGCAAATCGGTGGTGGCGCCGTGGGAGTCTCGCGGCCTAGAACAGCACTAACTCAGCTTCTGCCTAACAGCGCTAAGAGCCAAGGGAAGAAGTCAGGCATTGTGCCGGTGCTGCCACCGTGTGGTGACATGGGAAAGCACAGAGCACCAAGGAAAAAGAAGCTGGACAGCGGGACTGTAATTTTAAGGAAGATTTGTATATAAAGTTTACTCTTTTAAAACGAATCTTAATGATTTTAAGTGCTCAAATGTTTCCATTAATAATTCTACTTAATACAATTTTTGTTCCCAAGTTGGGAAAATAAAATAATGAGGTAGTTATATATTTGATGTAATCTTTTTATGGAAAAAAGTAAAATAAAATTTCATAATAAAATAATAAAAGAATAATACTAGTTAATACATTACATGTTGCTATCTTTAAGGTAGTAGCTCAGGGTACAAGATATGGGCATAAACATTCCTCCAGTCCACATTAGCACGAACCCCCCTTCTTAATGAACTAAGAGACACTAACAGCATAACTGACTTGCATTTTTCCCTTTTCCCTTCCATCCTTTCCCCCTTCACCCATCCTGGTTCCTTTTTCCTTCTGAACAATTTCTTCCAATTTCACAGTATTTATTGCACATTTGGGATCTTATTTACTCTTTCAGTTTCTCACACCAGGGAGACAACACAATGTTTGTACGTACGAGTCTGATTTATTTCACTTAGGAGTATGGTCTCGAGGTGCATGGTAATCTAGTTTTAACATTTCCTTATCCATTTAAGCATTCATGTAGGCCAGTAGCCCAGTAATAAAACAAAATAATTTGCTACCAAATAAATTATTTCTGAAATAATCTTCTGTCTGGTTGTATACATATACTAAAACTTTTTCCACCAAAATGAATTATATCACAGTTTTCAACTTACAGTTTTATACATAATTTAATCCTGTATAGTTCTCCTAAGAGATGGACAAGTTAAAAAGAAATGCCAATAGTTACAGACTTACTTTGTTCTTTCTAAGACTGTGATCATATTACACATATGGTCAACTTCCTAGTTGCTTGCAAATTGTTTCCTACAGATAATTTTTAGTGAATATATTAATTTTGTTCTTGTGATCTCCCATGGTGTCTGTCACGTAACAGATTACAAAGAATGCTTGCTAAATTGAAATACTTAAAATAGTATTGCACCAAAAGCAACCAGGAACAACTTCCCTGATGAATTTCGGCAAGTGTCTCGAGCTGTGGCAGTCTCGGGATGCTGAAAGCAGGGGAAGGAACCCAGGAGCCAACATGTGGAAAAGATGCAGCGAAGCCCAGGCTAACGGCCTCGTTTGTCACGTAGCTGAAGAAGCATCTAAAGCTTTCCCCAGTGAAAAGTTACCCTGCTTCCCGCCCACTGCCGTCCTCGCAGACCCGGTACCTGCAGTCACACGTGTCATGTCATGTTATTATTCAGTCATTTATAACAGTACGGAATGATCGCCATTTGTTTTGTATTCTGTGTTTACTCCAGTAGTATCCTAAGTGGCTCCTGTCATTGTTTATTGTATTATGTACAAAGTGAAAATATTGTTATAATTTTTAAATTAATTTTATTGATATTCTATTTATATACATGTTAAAATTCACCACTGGGAATTTGTGCCCATATGTGCTATATCTTGATTCTTCTTTTTCCTCATTTCTGCTCCTTTCAACACTGTTTCTCCTCCTTATTTACAAAAGCTTTGTTTCCATTCTTTTCCTTCTTCTTTTTCCCCTCTTTTTCCATTCCTTCCCTCCCCTCTTCCCCACTATTGTTCGCCTTTTTTTTTTAAACATTTTCTTCCTGCTTCCCACCATCTATCATCAATTTTGGCCCTTATTTATGCTTTTGATTTTTCACACAAGAAAAACTGCAATATTTAAACATGTGTGTATCCATTTATCTAAATATATTTTAAGCCTATCCTTCTTTATGGCAGAGTAGCACTCCATTGTGTATATAAAAACATTGTCCTTCTCCACTCACCTAGTGATAAGCATAAGTGCTATTTCCAAGATTTAACTATTACAAATTATGCTGCTATAAACACAGTTGTGTATATAATGCAATACTTTTATCTCTTTGGGGAAGGTATCAAAAAGGGGACATAAATGACTTTAAATCAGCTCTAGGTACTGTATTGGTTCCAATTTTCTTTTCTCTTTTTAATTTTATTTAAAGAAAGACAAAACAAAACAGAAAACGGGTCAAATTAATACATACTTTCAAAGATAAAACAGTAATAAATCACTAGTTGATGTTAACATATTGTCCTCTTACAAATAATTGTTCAAGATACAAAAGTGAAACATATAAATGGGAATTCAAACAGTGAGACTGCAAATAGTTCTGTTCAACTATCTAATAAAAATTAGTAATATGGTTATCAATCCTATACACTAAAACATACACACATTTATATATATCTTCATTTATGTTGAGATTAAACAAACCAAAGCAGGCTAAAATCACTGTGAACAAAGAATAATAGTATTTTGGGATTTCCCATCATGACACTCCAGAATCAGCATTGTGTACTGTAGTGCCTTTTTTCCTTTGAAGTATTTGTTCATTTCATCATGTGTCATAAGATCAGTTCTCATAAACTGTTTATAGATTTTACGCAAGCATGAATCTTAACATGTATTTCTATCCTTTCTATATCAGAGGGAGAAACAGAACAAAGCAGGACAGAACAAAACATATTCCTATAGACAAATAAAACTAAAAAGACATATACAACTGCTATACAAGGATTTCTACCACGGTTACTGTGATGTCTCTTGTTATCATCAATAGAATTGGCTATGTCATCAGCTATATTACAATTGAATATATCAGTACATAACAGTATTAATAGAAATACAACTTTGTAGATAGTGTAGAACTACAAAAACAGGTAGTAATCAAACCAGAATGGGTATCATAGTGAATATTGTCATTTTCAGTATAGTTGTCTATACTCTCAGACTTGATACTATCAACTTTAACAGTTTTGAATAAAATCTGTCCACAAATAGCAATCAAACAAGTCAGATTCAACTAAGATCAGTCATGATATAACAGTATCAGTTATACACGGATCCCAATTAAGTTAATAGGAAATTAAAGATGATTACTGTGCTATATCCTGCTATTTTGGGGATAGCTGTCTGTGCCCTCAGAGCTAGTGCTTGTATACAAACTGGGATGGAATAAGTCTATCTAAGCAGAGTAGTGCGAGTAGCTATCTTTTTTAAGACTCTTCCTCCCCCTTCACCCCCCAGGGTGTACTGTGCATTTTTGGGGTCTCCCCAACACCCTTGGTTTTATATTGGGGAGGCAACTTGCTTTTTACCTAAGTGTTTCTGAACCTGCTCACTCCTGGGCTTGATCTTTAGTTGTATTTCTTTACCTACTAAAGCCTGTCTTTCCAACCTATCCATAAATACTGGTCCAGTTGCTCCTATTACTCTCTGGTTCCCTACCACATAGAGTACTGTTTTCTCATGTTTGATTTTTAGTCCATATATCCTTCTTCAGGTTAATTATATTTCCTATAAAGAGTATATTGGTGTCCCCTACTTCTTGATCCACTCTGCCTGCGATTCTCTCTTTTTTCCCTTAAGTTAGTGTATCTAGGCCATCTATATTAGAAATCATATCCAACCTTCTCTGCCTCATTTCTGTTGTGCTCTTTTCCCATCATTAGTTGTCTGTTTGTCTTCTTCATTTCTCTTTCTGCTCTATTCATTGAGGCCTCTCTGCCACCATTCCTGAAATCCTGGTACTTTTCTCTCTCTTTAGAATGTCCTGCAGTATTCTCTGTAGAGTTGGATTGGTGGTTGCAAATTCCCCATGTTCCTCTTTATCTTGGAAGCATCTTGTTTCTCCATTAATTTCTAGAGATAATTTTTCAGGGTACATCAATCTGAGATGGAGGTTATTTTCTTTCAAGGCTTGGAGTACTTCACTCCATGCTCTTCTTGATTTGACAGTTTGTGCCAAGAAGTCTGCCGTAATTCTGATGGGCTTTCCCTTGTAAGTAATCTGTTTCTTGTCTATGACAGCTTTTAATATTCTGTTCTTATATTAGATTTCTGGAATCTTGAGTATTATATTCCTGGGTGTAGTTCTGTTTTGGTTGTAGGTGGCTGGAGTTCTGTATGCCTCATACATATGAATATAATTTCCTTTTCCTATGTTTGGGAAGTTTTCTTTAATTATTTCTGTGAGTAGCCTTTGTATTTCCTTTTTTTTTTACTCCTGCTTCTTCATTCACATTCTTTATTCTTAAGTTATAGATCCTCTTGTCATCTTATAGCCTTTGTGTTGTTATTTTTAAGAAATTTTTCCTTTCATGATCCCACACTGCAAACCTGTCCTTCAGTTTGGATAATCTATCCTTAGTTTTTTCAAACAGTTTTGCCAGCTTTCAATGGAGTTTTTAATTTCCTGGTAATCTCTTTAAACCTGCTTCATGTATTCTATGTTTTCTTTATATTCTTTATCAAACAATTCTCCTCTTTTTTTGTTTTCCTCCATTCTTTCATCTGTTTTTTCTTGAGAGGTTCTTAGTATTTCTTTTATTATTCTATTTATATCTTGCTTTACTTGGTTAAATATTTCACTTTTGAACTCGTCTATGAGGTCCCAAAGATATTGCTTTATGTCCCCTGGTGCCATGTCTGATATTGCATGTTTTCTGTCCTCAGTCTCCTTTGTATTTACCTTTCCAATATCAATGTTCTCAAAGTTGGGGGCTGGGGACCCTTTCTTCTTGCTTCCTCTTTTCATATTTTTTGTTCCTTTCTTACAAGTGTATATAGGAGGCCCAGCTTATTTCTTTGTTGGTTACAGTTTGTCTGAAGTGCGCTGACTAAGTGTTCCTGCATACTGCAGTGTACTACAGAGGTAAAGACCGGGACAGCCTATGCTGGGCCCGCCCCTCTGGGTCAGTCAAACTGCTGATGTCTTCACTGCATTAGGATGCGCTGCCAGGCATAGGGACTTGGTTTGGGCTAACCTATTGGGTCTCAGTTCAGGGCATGACCCAGGTCAAGCACACCCCACCAATCCCAATTGTGAAGGGAGCAGCTGACTAAAGTCACCGCTGCTCCTTGTCCTTGCCAGTCTGCTCAGCCCCAGAATGTCATCTGTTGGAGCCCCTCTTTCTATGGATTGGTTTTGTTCCCATCACTCACTGCAGATCGATGCAGGTTCCCTGCCAGCTCAGCTCAGCTCTCCATTAGGGTCGCCGACCCCTGACTTCAGTGTGAATGCATCTCCAGTGAGTTGAAGTGTCAGGCTTTCAGGTAGCTTGGTAAGTCTCAGCTGCATGAGTTCAAGTGCTGCAGCAGGAGCACCGAGCCTTTAGCAGTTCCAATAGTAGCACCAGGACTGTATGCTTAATTGGTTTCTCTCAGTTTAGTTTGTTCCTGGGTCAGGAGGATCCATCTCCCTCTGTATCTTTCCACCATCTTTACCGGAACCTCTTAGCTATAATTTTTAACAAACTTAATGGTTGCTGTTGAACTTGAAACACAGAAATATAGGAAAATGACAAAACAAAAGATCAAATTTCAACCTCAAACCTCCAGCCCATATCAAGAAACCCTAGGAGCGAAGTATATAGAAGAAAATATATGCCATTCACCTCAAATATCAGACATAATAGCTAGTGAAATTAATAAGCAACTTCAGGAAGCTTTAAAGGAATTCAAACTCGAAATAATCTCCCAGGTAAAAGAAGAAATGATAAAAGAAATGAAAGAGATTCGGAATATATCTAAAGAAAACACAGTTTAAAAATTGGAGGAACTAAACAAAAAGATAGAATCCTTAGATGAGCAATATAAGAAACAAACAGAATACATAATGCAGATGCACAGAGATATACAGGAAATAAAAGACTCCACTGAAAGTTGTAAAAACCACCTCAATGAAAGTGAAGATAGAATTTCGGACCTTGAAGACAGGATTGCAGCTAGTGAACAGGAAAGAAAAGATCTTTTAAAAATAACAAGGAATCAGGAAACAATTCAACAACTGCAAGATAATGCAAAGAAAAATAACATAAGAATGATCGGGATTAATGAAAAAGGAGAAGACAACATAAAGGATGTCAAGAGGATATTAGAGAAGTAATAGCTGAAAATTTCCCGAGCATGAGATCAGAAACCAACATCAGGATCAGTGAAGCATATAGAACTCTAAATAGTCATAACCAAAATAAAACTACACCCAGACATATAATAATCACCATCCCAGAAATCCAACACAAGAATAGATTATTAAAAGCTGTCAGAGAGAAAAGACAGGTCACTTATAAAGGAAAACCTATCAGAATCACAGCAAACTTCTCAGCACAAACAATAAAGTCAAGAAGAACATGGAGTGAAGTATTCCAGATCCTAAAGCAAAATGATTTCCAACCTAGACTGATGTATCCTGCAAAACTATCATTCAAATTTGATGGTGAAATACAATACTTCCATGACAAAGAACAGCTGAAGAACTTCATGAACACCAAACCAACCCTGCAAAAAATATTGAAAGACAGTTTAGATACACAAAGAAAAAAAAACCACAAAGCAAAGCAAATAATTAAACAGAACAGAAAGATAAAGATGCAACAGCAGAGAGATAACACGTCAACAATAAACCAGCATTTAACAGTAATAACAATTAATGTAAATGGTCTCAATGCACCAATCAAAAGAAACAGACTAGCAGAATGGATAAAGAAACAAAATCCAACCGTATGCTGTTTACAGGAAACCCATCTAACCCAGAAGGATACTCACAGACTGAAAGTCAAAGGATGGAAAACAATACTTGGTACTGGAATCAAAACAGAGCCGAAGATCAATGGAATAGATTAGAAGATACAACCACAACTACAAACACACTCAACCACCTTATCTTTGATAAAGGAGCCAAGCAGGTTCATTGGAAGAACGACAGTCTCTTTAATAAATGGTGCTGGAAAAACTGGCTCTCCATTTGCCGAAAACTAAAGCTAGACCCATGTCTATCACCATGTACTAAATTAAAATCTAAATGGGTCAAAGATCTGAATATTAAAACAGAAACACTAAATCTATTGGGAGACAAATTGGGTAGAAACCTTGAAGACCTAGGAGTAGGTAGAGAATTCATGAACAGGACTCAAACCGCACGGGAAATACTTCCCAGAATCAATAACTGTGACCACCTCTTATTAAAAAGTTTCTGCATGTCAAAAGAAATTTCCAGCATAGTGAAAAGAAAACCCACAAACTGGGAAAAGATTTTAATGAACTCTCTCTCTAAGACAAGGGATTCTTGTCTAAAACATATAAAGAATTAAAAAAAAAAAAACTCATACCCCTAAATTCAAAGATCCAGTCCAAAAATGGGCATCTGAGATGAATATGCACTTCTCAGATGAAGAAATACAAATGGCAAATAAATACATGAAAAAATGTTCATCATCATTGGTCATTAGAGATATGCAAATTAAAACCACACTGAGATACCATCTCACTCCTGAAAGAATGGCCAGGATCAAGAAAACCAACAACAACAAATGCTGGAGAGGCTGTGGGGAAAAAGGAACTTTCCTACACTGTTGGTGGGAGTGTAAACTGGTACAACCTTTGTGGAGGTCAGTCTGGAGACTTCTCAAAAAGCTGGGATTGGAAGTCCCAGTTATTCTAGTTATTCCACTTCTAGGCATATTCTCCGAAGAACTGAAAGCATCATACCACAGTGATATATGTGCACCTATGTTTATAGCAGCACAATTTGTAATCGCCAGATCTTGGAAACAACCCAAGTGTCCATCAACTGAGGAATGGATATAAAAGTTATGGTATTTCTATACAATGGAGTATTACTCAGCTATAAAGAAGGATCACATTGAGATATTTATCAATAAATGGGTGCAGCTTGAAACCATACTCATAAGTGAAATAAATCAATCTCGCATGTGTGAATACCAAACAGTTTCCCTAATGTAAGTAATGATTCAAATATATAAAAGTATGTGGTAATCATGATTCCCCACTATGTGGCCTTGAAGCCTTATAAAGTTTTCACTTATTAATTGGAAAGGCTTTATTCTTGGCTTCTTGATATGGAAATATTTGAAGCTATAGTATATGAAGTTATATTCAAGTATTTCAAGGAAAAAGACAGACACTATGGTAACTACTATTAAGTTGGGTTATTTGGTTCTGAAGCACTAGGTTGCTGAAACAGTCATGCTTTGACCTGTATTGTTATGTTATTATGTCCTCTTTTATCTCAATCTCTCCCTTATTCATTAAAAAAATTATCTAGTTATTTTTTATGTTTTTTTCTTAATTAATGGGAAAAATTAAAAAGATTAGCAGGATATATTATAGTAACTTTTTGATTTCCTATTAACTTGTTTTGAAGTCCTGTAATACTCCCACAATCTTGTTTTGACTGATTAGACTCTGTTCTATTCTGTATGATAGTATCAAGTTTGGGGGTATAAGCAACAACTTTGAAGGCAATAAGATTCACTAAGATGCCCATTCTGGTTTGACTATTGTCTCCTTTGGAAGTCCTGTAATGTTTACAATGTTTAAGTTTTATTGGTCTTGTTCTCTACTGTTTTGTTCAACTTTATAATACCTAATGAGATAGACAATTCTTTTTAAGGAAACAAGAGACATTATGGTAACCATTGTTGATAAACTTGTACTCTGTTTTTACATCATGTGCTATGTCTATCCTTGGTTTTGACTGACAGATTTGTTGTGCCATATTTGACTTTATTCTCTTCCAAGAAAAAGTAATAAGAACTAAGGAGTAATAAAACCCAAAATGTGTAAATTTTGTTGTAAAAAAAAGAGGGAAAAAAGTGCTCTAAAGGATACAACTGCAAGTGCGTTTAGGGGTGTTAAATAGCTGACCATATTAATGTTTTTGATTGGATCATTGAACACAACTGTTTGCAGTCTCTCTGTTTGATTGTTCACTTTGTATGCTTTAATATTGTGACTTGAGTAACTATCTCTAAGACAATAATGTGTAATCTATTAACTGGTGATTTCTTACTGGCTTTTTTTTGTGTGTGTAGTTCTGTATTACTTGTACCCTTACACTGCTTTGTTTTGTTTTGTTTTTTTCTCTTTTTCCTTTTAAATAAAATAAAAAAAAGACATCAGAAGCAGGTACATTTGTAACTTCCGGGGTCATTCCATCTGGGGCACCTCACTGAGAGATCAAGGGTCTGTGTGAATACTAACCCATGTTTCCACAAATGTTTCTCTAAATGTCTGTCTGTGCCTATTCTAAATAAGTATGAGTCCACAGTGACGTCTGTGGCACCAACCTGTGACAGAATAACCTGTTATACTCCTCAACCCAATCAGCTCTGCAAAGCCCCGCCCAGGCCCATGTCTCCACTTCTCCCTTTGCCTGTCTGCAACCTCCCACCAAAACAGGAAGCAGCAGGTCCCCACTATCCACTCTCCATTTCCTTAACTGCACAGTGGTAGCGCAGGTGTCCTGATTTCAGATCTGTTAGCCAACACCTCCCTGTACCCACGTGGGGTCCAGCACTCATCTGCAGTTCTCTTTGTCTTTAGTCTTGCACTGCACTGAGTTCTATGGTCATTTTGGTCAGCACCAAATTTCTTTGAACATTAATGAGGCTGTTGCATAACACTGTAATGTTACATTTTGCATTTATCCTCGGATCCTCAAACTCATAAGTGATTTTTGAAAATGTGAACACATTAGGGTTTGCACTGTGTTGTAATATGCATTGCACTGTGTGATGTGCCCACAATAATATTACCATATTCACCAACCCACCGTCCTCCCTGATCCATGCATCCAGTCCTCCCCAGCTAACAAGCCCATGCAACTATTGGTCTGTTTATGGTCCTTAAAATGTTCATTTTGGAGGATATCATCTAAATGGAACCATACACTATCTCACCTTTTTATAGGATTCTTCTGTTTGATCATAGTCATTTGAATTCATTCATGTTTTTGTGCCACTTGATAACTTAGTATTCTACCATTTGGACATACAATTTGAAAATGAAAATACACCTAATGAACATTGTCAAGAGTAAAAGTGGTGCTTCAAAAGAAATCTATACTTTTTAAATGCTTATGCTAGAGAAGTGGTTGGAATAGCTCTAAAATTTATAATGATCCTACTTCAAAGGAATAAAGAAAATTGAACAAATTATATTTAACTGTTTTTCATCTCTGAGATTTTCTATGGTATTAACAGGTAAAAGATATCTTCAAATCTCATTACTCAAAGAAACTATAAGAACTGAGCATAAACACACACACAAAAAAAATTCCTGGTGATCCTTATCTGAGAGAAAATAGCTTTCACACCAGCTTTGTAGAAGCATGGTTTTGTTCGATTCCTTTCAGAGCATCTGACCCTTGTGGGTTTCTGGAAACCTTCCTTTGCAGTTATGATGCAGTGTGGATAGAGAATCATCAATGGACCATTGCACCAGCCATCATTTGAAACTCAGAGCTGAGTTCTATGTGAGGTCCCCAGAGTAGAGTGAGGGATTCCACAGGTGCTGGGGCTCCCATCAGAGGATTCCCCTTGGAGTTTACTCACGTGGGAGGTGCTACATGGAAGGGCTAAAAACACCACGTGGAACCAGAGACCTGATTCATAAAGCAGATGAAAGCGCACCTCACACAGCCCATTCATCTTCTTTACATTATTCTAGACTGATGTGAGGGAAAGAGACTGCTCTAAGTTTACCTGCTTCCCATGTGAATGTGCCCTAGCTAAGGAGCAGGGTGATGTGCACAGCGAGAGTCTCTTTCCCTTTGTATGTTACCCTGAAATGAAGGCTTCCTTGACTCCTGTAAATCTCCAGCCCTGACGAAAAGACGGGAACCAGTTGGCCGAGGCTGGGCCAACTGCACTCCACTAGACCTTAGAGAAGGAAGAACCCCAATAACAGGAAAACCCTAGCTGTGAACACGCCCTGTTACCCTGAACTTCCCACACCTGGGCTCACTCCTGGTGTCCATTTTTAGAACTGCTGCTGGTCACTAGCAGTGGTGGGCTTTTGCTCTGTGCTTCCACTATGTCTTATGGTAAAGAATGGGTGACCCATACTTCTCCTTCCACAGTAATGCGCAGCCCAGGGAAGAGGCCCTGGAAACCCTCATCTCTCCCCATGCAAATGAATCTGCCAGGGTACTGTCCTCGGTCAAGGGGAACAAAGGCTTTGGTTTTAGGATCTTCATAGTTTTAGGATCTCAGAGACCTTGAGCCCTTGTGACAGGTGACTGCGAACGCTCAATGAATCCCACCTCTAGATTTCTCTAAAGGGAAACACGAGATCCAGGGGAGATACTGAGATTTATTCTGTATCCCAAGCAAACATGTTATAATCATGATCCACAGGATACAGTTACAAATGGTTATAAGGAAGCCAGATGGTTTGAATAAATATTCTAGATATCCTTAAAATACCCACACATGTGTAATAGCAAAGAAAATGATTGTATGTACACATTTTATACTGTAAGATTCTATTAAAAGCCCTTTTATTCGCATACAAATGTGATTTATATTCAACACATGAGTAATTTAAATGTTACCACTCAATCATGCCCACCGGCCCTTAACCTGTGTCACTAACAACTGCTCACCTAGCAGCATTTGATGCAGGAATTGAAAAATAGACTAATTTTTAACAAGCTGGAGTAGCAGCTTGTTCTCTCTGGGGAAAAGAATAATAACTTCTCCACATGGAATGGAATATTGTTGCCTCAAAAGAAAATACTGTGTGTACTCTATCTCCCCTCTCATGGTCTTACTTCCTTGTTCATCGTATCAAGATCTGGAAAACCTCATCACAGCCCTGCAGATGTCTGAATATTAGCCAGGCACCCATTCAAAAGACCTTGAATCCTCATATCTTTCAAGGATTCGTGGAAGTTCTTGATAATATCTAAGTCTCCAAGAAAAAGCTTATATTCCACATATACGACAAGATATTCTTTCCACAAGGTAAATATAAATGTATACTAAAAATCATTAAACAATATTCTTATGAATATTCAAAGTTAGTTGCCTGTTGTTTTTATATGTAAAACCATCGTCTCTCACTTGGAAATTGTGCCACACTTTATAGAAACAATAACTGCTAGTATACTGAGATGGTAAATCACACCTAGATAAAAGGGCCTGGCGGGGCTGCTCTATATCAAAGTGTTTGTTGGGCCAGCGCAGGTATGTGATTTCAGGGCCAAGAAATCTGGCCAGCAAAGGCTCTGTGGCTCCCTGCCTTCAATACTAGAGCAACATGGCGAACAGAGCACTTTCGGAGCTGGACTGATTATGCGCATCAGGCCACAAGGCCAATTCAGTCAGGTAACTGTGTTTTATTTCATTCTTTGTCTCTTTATTTTTTTACATTTATTAGTGCATATCTTTGGTGCACTACCGAAGTTTCTAATTACATCCCTATTGGGGATTGGTGCATACACACAACACATTTCAGTGCCCTTCTCCTCCCCACTCCTCCCACCTCCCTTTTATTTTTCTAGCATCAGATTCATATATTTATCTTAGAAGATCTTGTAAGGTTAATTAGCACATAAACATACTGAAAACCAGACTGAGATCAAAGAACATATAAAACAATTGTACTACGTCAAGGTACACTTTCAGATACATTGTCCATGCTGGATTAAAATACATTTCTCTTTTTTCTGATATTATGTCTTTTATTTCTTACAGAATATTGAGTTTTTCATATAAGAGAAACCACGCAGTATTTAAGCTTGTGTGTCTGTGATGCTTCATTTAACACCATGGTTTCAAGTGGCACTGTTTGTTTTGTTGCTTGTTTTTTGTTTGAGACACGGTCTCACTATGTTGTTCAGGCTGGCCCTGACTGGCCTCAAACTCTGAGTGATCCTCCTGTCTCAGCTTCCCAAATGCTTGGATTGCAGGCATGTACTACCACATCTGGGATCAAACTCATAGCTTTGCGCTTGCCAGGCAGGTGCTTATGCTGCTGAGCTAAATCCCTGACCCTCAAAATACATTCTTAAAACCACCTATTTGTATCTACAGACTCACATATCAGAATATCTGCTGAAAACTTTGACATCTGGTTCATTTTATATCTGACAGCAAATACCTATTTTCTGCAAGAAAATTTATATCATTCTTTTAGATTTATAAAGTGATTTTGGGCAGGGGATACAGCTCAGCTGCACAATGCTTGTCTCATTGTTACAATATGATTGTAACATCAGCACAAAGATGCTTGGTTTCAAAAATATTAATTGGGATCCTCTTTAAAGGAGTACTGTTCTCTTGTGGCCCACAAAATATGTAAATATGTGATCACAAATATACTTCCTGCTTATATATCTTTTTAAAGATTAAAAAAAGCTGTCTCTAAGTAGAATGGAATATATATATATATATATATATATATATATATATATATATATAAATTCCAAATTTCTTTAGATCATCACTAGATGATACTATGTTGGGGTCTGTACCTACATCCCCAATCCCCCAAATCGGTGACGGCTCAAGGGGATGAGACACATGGCGTGATTTTTAGAGCTGCAGAGAAGTCAGATCCTCAGCAGAACTCATAACTCTGCTAGCTGGCTGAGCGAATGATACTAGGCCACCTGTATTTAATCAGAAGAAGCAAGGAGTTGAGTAGACAATGGAGGAAACCTGAACAGGACCTTGGGAGGGGTTCAAAGACCCCCCAGATGATGCTGACGATGCTAATTAAGGAAGACTATCCAGAAAGTCTCCAGGTGTCCTCATCTGTGGCCTATCTTTCCCCCTGAAGTGTCTCCTCCTTCTCAATTCAGTTATGCCCAGGCCATACCATAGCCCTGCATGTGTATTCAGCTTCAATGCTCTCCAACAGTACTATACAATTTATTTACTGTAAATTAATCCCACTAGTTTTGCTATTTTCTCCTTCAAGTTCACTCTAATTTCTTAATGACTATAAGTATAATTATGAGTCACAGACTTGTACAGACACCGATCAAATAGCACTGTCCTGGTTGAGTGACCTTGGTGAAGGTCACTCACCCCCTACATCCCTGTTTCTTCAGCTACAAAGTGAGCAGAATGCACGTTATTCTGCTCCAGAATCCGACAACAGAGCCAGAGATCTCAGCGGAACACAAGGAATCTGAGGCTATGACCTCAGAAATGTGATTCAATGTCCCTTCCAGGGTGGTTTCAGCTGGACTTAGGAAAAGCTAAGGAAAAGTTCCTCCCTGGTAGAGGGAGAAGCCAGAAGCAGCAAGGCAGGAAGCTTGTTTGCAGTCAGGAAAAAAAAGGAAGTCGCAAAGCAGAGAGGGATGGAGTTGGCCAGCTGGGTGGATCCCGGCCATATCGCATCCCATCTGGCTACCCTGGAAGCCCAAAGTCACACTGGCTTCCATGGACTTGATCGTTCCTTACCTCTTCCATCACATTTGATACTATGGCACCCTTCCAACAAGCATCTCTTGTTTAGCTGGTTTGATTTGGGTTACAGTGATTTTCACAAAAGAAATTCTCACTGTAACTGTTCATCAGGATAGATCAACAGGACGAGATTAAGAACCACGCAGGTTGGTAAGGCACACTTCTGGGTGTATCTACAAGTGTTCCAGACACCACGGGGCGTGCAGACCAGCAAAGTGAGGCAGGAAGACCCAAGCAGAAGGCCTGTGGCCTGGGTGGGACAGAGGGAAAAGAGGAAGGGAGCTGCCCCGCACTTTGAAGCCCTCATTTCTCCGCTCTACCTCAGCTGGGAGAATCTTCTGCTGCCCTCCCTGTGGACAGTGGACTCCAGTTTCTTCAGCCATGCGAGGCGGACTCAGACCCGTGACTCTCCGGGGAGGTCTGCAGCTGTGCTGCGTCCTGGGTCCCTTTCATTTCATGGATTCTTCTTGTACTGAGGACCTACAGGATCCTTCTAGTTCTCCAGCATGTGGAGTGCCAGTGGGATTAGTACTGCTGGGACACCCTGACCAGCAGTCTCTTACTCCGCCTGCTCAAAGAGAAAAAGAGCAATGTACGTCCTTCCCACTGTAGGCTGGACAAGCTCAGTGCCCACTGTATTTAATACCGAAGGAGGACAAAGGCAAAACGGGAAAGACAAAGAGAATGTGTGCAAGGCTTGAGGCTGGTTTAGGACCAGGCATCAAACACAACTTCATGCTTGCCAGGCAGCTGCTTCTTATACTGCTGTGCTAAATCTGCAGCTCTATTTGGGAAATCTTGAACACACTCAGGATGCCAAGCACATTCCAAGTGGGTTTTAATCCTTGGAAAAGCATCACTTCCAACCTGCCAGTCTGACAGCTCAGCCCTCAAAGGTATTTTACCCCTGAGGATTTCAGGAGTCTGTGGGGGGAGTGCTTTGCTTTATTTCATTAATTTGTGAAATTCCTAATTTGAACATTTTAAACTAATGTGGTAAACATACATCTTTAAATTATGTAAATCTTCAGAAAATCAAGATTAAATGTCAAAATCTACTAGGGGTTTCAGTCCAGTGCAAAATATCAATGCAGTAAACCAACTTAGACTTTTTCTTCCTCCACCCCCTGTCTGTCTGTCTCTGTCTCTCTCTGTCTCTGTCTCTCTCTGTGTCTATCTCTCTCTGTGTCTCTGTCTCCCCCACCCCATCTTGAGAAACCATTATGCCAATGTACTGTCCATGAAAGCAGAGTCCTAACATGAGGCCATAGCTCAAGCAGTAGGGCTGAAGAGTATGTGCTGACTTGTTTATTAGTCTTATGACAAAGACTCTACACCCTGACTATGTCCCATACCTCTAGGTTATAATGATGTGTTTTTTAAGTGTCTGGAAACATTAAATGTTTTAAAATATTCTATCAGTGTAGCATATTTTATTTACTGCAAAAACCTGCTTTTATGTTCATTCAGTCTCCTGGTAAGACACTCTTGTTCAAAAAGACTCTCCCATGTCCGACTTTAGTATGTTGCCTTCCTAATTCTGGTTTTCACATTTCTGAAGGACGTGTGTACATCTGTGTTTGTCCTCATACATGTGTGCATGTGTGTGTCTCAAACCAAATATTCTGTGACATTTTGATGTCTTGCGTCATCTGTGACCTTCAGAATTTTACCTGTTAGAGATGGGGAAGTTGCTGGAATTTGATAAACAACGGCTGCACAGTGTAGACATCTCACTTTCAGCTGGGCACTTTGTAGTCACTGAAACAACGCTGAGCTTATCACAGTACTGTAAATTGATGTAGATCTTTATTATACTTTATAATGCAAAAAGAAAAGAAAATCCAAAAATAACCCCAAAACAGTTATTCAGTTGAAGGAAATTAATTCACATACATACCAAGTAGCTCAAAAACATAAAGTTTGGTTAATGTGATAGAAGATACAGGAAACATTCAGTGGCCTTTTCTTTGCCCTTTATTAATTTTTTATTTAGTTCCACAACAATTTTATATCTCTCTTTTTGTAAGAAGTTTAAAAGATTTTCCATATTCTTCATTTCTAGAAGATGTTTAAAATAAGAAACAATGGGTTAGTTTTCCATTACTATAGCAAAATTTCTGAGATAACTGAAAAGGAGAAAAGTTTTACTTTGTTTCATGTTTCCAGAGATTTCAGTTCCTGTTCGCTTGGTCCTGTTATTTTGGAGGACAGACAAGATCTAAATAATAGCTAGCAAACAAATAAATAATAGCTAGCAAACAGAATTAGAACCAACAAGGGCATTCAGCTAACATGATACAAACAAAAAACAACTAATTGTAGTTTTTCTTCATAGCAATAAACAATTAGAAAATAAATTTTAAAAATATACTTTTATAATTGAAGCATATTTTAGAACACCTCCCTGGAAAGAAAAGTGAAAGAACAATGCAACATGAGCCTCACAGCAAATACAACACTTTGAAGGAAAATTTCTGAAATATTAGAATGCAACACTTTATAAAAGTACAGCCAATAGATTCTTGTTCCTCAGGAAAATTTCTCTAGCATCATAAAGACACTGTTTTCCAAATAAGTGCAAAAAAATCAGATAATCACACAGGATTTTCATGAATCTAGAAAAGCTAACTGTAAATTTACCTAAAAAAGAAGTGGAAATAAATGGACAAGAATTTAAATAAATACAAAAAGATAATTATACCCTGCTAGAGATCAACATGGGATGACATGGTAATCTAAAAAGCATAGGTTTAGCATATAAATAGAGCAGGAAAGTAGATAGTAGCAAAGAGATTCATGTTAATATGGAAATTCAGACTCAAAAAAATCCACATAATTGTTCAGGGCATGCATTTTGGAGTCAGGATGTCTGAGTTCAGGTTTCACTCTGCTACTAATTGGCTGTGTCACCTTGGGAAAATTACTTATGTATCCTAAATTTCTACATGTATAACAATAGTACAGATCATTAATTTTTATTTAAAATGAACTAAGTTAGATGCAAGACCTAATGGATATAAATATAACAAATTAAAATTTGTCCACGTAGAAACTTAAAATTTGTTCACAACGTCATAAAAAAACCAAAAATAAAAAGTATTGTGGAGAAAACATTTATGAAAAGAATGTAGCAAAATAAATTTTTCAAGGTATCTGAAAACTTCAAATATCAATAAGTAAAACAATCTGTTAGAAAAATAAGGAACATTGAGAGATATTCTAAAATAAATGATATATTACAAGATGTTTAGTATAACTAATAATCAGAAAAATATATACCAAACAAAATTGCATTATTTTTAATCTAATATAGTAGTTGCAATTTAAAAGGTACCTAGTCAGGGATATAGCTTCGCAGCACAGTGTCTGCCTGGCAAGTGAAAGCTCGTGAGTTCGATTCTCAGTACAAAAAAAAGGTATCTATTCAGACTAAAAAGGAAAAAAATCAAGAAATCAAGCTCCTTTGTACGGGTAATAGGAAAATGATTTAATAATGACATTTTAGAAAGTGAAAGGGAATATCTTTACAAAATTAAAGCAGAATATACTTCAATCAAGAATTCACTTTTGAATATTTCACAGAAAAACAGAACCACACAAAGAGGTAGGCAAAAATCTGGTTTTTATATTGTTATTTGTAATAAAAACGTATAAACAAAATAAACATCTTAAATACGTTGGCATATTCATAATGTGGCATATGAAGCAGCAATTAAAAAAAATGGCAGAGATCTGTATGACCCGTAAGGATAAATATACAATATTTTTAAGGTTAGACACATAGAACAGTATAATCACATCTCATTTTAAATCCAGATATTTATAATACAAATTCATAAGAGCTGCCCCCCAAGGAGTTCAAAAATGATCATGTTTGTGTTCAACAGTGCCAGAAGGAGGAAATGTGAAAGTAGGTCGCCAGTCTAAACACTTCTGTATTTTCAAGTTATTTCATAATAACATTCATCGGCACTATTTATGTAAATAAGACAAATAAATAATTGAGAGTAGCCATTCCTATTCCTCAAGGCTCCTTTGCAGCCAGTTATATAAATTTTTCTGTTCTCTCACACCAAGGCAAGTCTTGCTGGTTTCTTCAATATTTTCCAATGCTAAAGAATGCTAGCCTAACGGCACCACTGTCCACAGCACAAAACAGGTCAGTGCTGTCCCCTTTTTCACTCCAAGTCTAATGTGTGGACTGACTTTAAATGCATATAGTTATGAAGCTTTGTAACTGCTGGGGAAATCTTGGTACCATTAAAATCATGACAAGTTTATAATAAAAGTAGCCAAGACAAAAATCATGCTACTGTAAGTGGCAAAACAAAACAAAAAAGCAAAAAAATCTAAATCTTCACATTGTTGAGTTATAAAACCAATCATTTCTGGGATTTTTCTAACTCTGGAAATCCACAGGTAAATGTATTCTTAATAATACATATAGAGCCACACCTAAAATAAATCAATGTCCTGCAAAGTCTAACATTGTGGGTAAAATGTAGATGAATTTTCTGCCAAGGTGTGAAAGGGTGGCACACATAGCCCCTAGTCCGGATGCCAGTGGAGCCCTTGTGCCCAGCTGAAACCTTTAGTGCCTGGCCTTCACTGTTCACATTCTATCAGCATTCTTGTCTCCTGAGCTCTGAACAGAACGACTGTATCATCTCTGCTTTCTACTTTCTAAGGCTTCTCTCATCCACATCTCTAAAGTCCACCAGTAAACAAAGCCCAAAGGCTTCTAACTACAAGGTCAGATAGTGTCATAACAACAAACTCGCATCTGTACCAATTTTCAGTGTAGGCCAGGTTTCCCATTGCTGAGACCAAATACACAACTGAAAGGAGAGGTTTCCTTTCCTCGCAGCTCGAGTCTGTGAGCCACTGGCTCCAAGCAGAAACTTGGCAGAAGGTGTGAAGCACCAAAGCTGCCAAAGCTCATGGCAGCCAGGAAGCAGAGCAGGGGCACAGCGTCAGAATGGAAGCGGCCAGGTCACCAGCCCACCCCCTAAAGCCCCACCCCATGACCTTCCCAGAGGCACCCAGGAGTGTGCTCTACAATCTCCAGGACCCATCCCAAAGCGAATCGAGCTGAAACCTTAACTATCACACTGGGTAGTGAAGCTTTTCATTGGAAGGCTTGGAACTTACCTTGGGAAGACCTGTGCACATGGACTGCTGAGACTTTTCCTGACACTTGAACAACTAACACATGGTCTACATTTAGTAGTGAAATTGTTTGTGCCCACGACCACCATAGGGGTGGACTCAACACCTGTAAAACGGCGAGAGTTGCGCCTAGAGCTTCATCCAGGCTACCAGGAAACAGATTTCTTTGTTTTCCTGGGCATATTGATACTTCCTTGCAAATGATGAGCCTGCCTTAGACCGAAGCTGTCACAAAGTAGAGGAAAAATTTAGCAAAATAAAGCAAATTCTTCACGAGCTTTGTGCCCTGCAATCCAGTTATAATACTTGTTCCCGAAGCCACTTCTACTGATGAATTACTTTTTCCTTGCATTCAGAAGGAACTGCTAATGTGAATTTTGTAGTCAAATTTCCTTGCTTTTTAAAAGTCATTTCTATGCATACAACCCTAATAATATATTGCTTAACTTTACATGTTATAGTCTTACATATATAAATTCTGTAGTCATATACTATGTTAGTTACCTCTTTTGCTTAGCATTATACTCTTGAGAAGCACGCATGTGTTTATAGCTCTAGTTTATTATTTTAACTGTTCTACAGTTATACTTTGAATAAATATATTTCATTTGTATTGTTCATGTAACTTTGAGACTTTTGATATTACATGTGTTTCTAGGAACACACAGCCTGGTGAACATATGATAAATAATACTTATAAGCTCCACACTGCAGCAACTGATGCCTTCAACATTTCTTCATATGGCTACACTGTTTCTCAAAGTGACTGCATTAATTTAAAATCCTACCAGCCATATAAAATTTCATGTCACTCTGTATCAATATTTAGTTTTATCAGAATGTTTGTCATTTTTAAAGTATAGTGAAAGTGACATTAAAAAAGTATTCTCCTAGTATTTCTTCTAAGTTTTATAGTTTTACCTTTCACCTTACTTTGTGCCACAAATCCTTTGTCAAATGATTTTTATGATATTATGCAGTGATCCAGTTCCCTTTTTGTACAACCATTTGTCTTAGCACAGTTTATTGAATCATCCATCATTTCATGGTCATTTTTAATGCTATTTCTATTACAAGATCTGTTTCTTTAGTTTCTCTATCCCTGGGCAAATAAAGCACTAAATACAAAATTTAGTGTAGTCCAGCCACATCGGTCAGAGTAAGCCAACCCACTTTCATCACTTTATGATTATGTTTGGTCCTTGACATTTACATTCAAAACTAAAAATCAAATACTAAATTTTATAAAATAAATCTGTAGGACTTTTATTAGCATTCTTTAAATCTAAAAACCAATTAGGAAAAAAACAACAGGTTTAGAATACTGAGTTCAACATGGCATCTAAAATCAACAATTTTGGCTTTATTTCATTTCTTAAACTTTTTTCACTTTTTCCCCAAATAATCTTCAGTCCAGTATTAAACAAAAACAGTGTTGGTAAGTTTCCATATCTTGGTTCTCATTTTGTTTTTTTCCATTGGTTCTCATTTTAAATCGAACCTTTATAATTAATAACCAAATATACTGCTAGCTATGGATAATTTTTATAAATATAATAAATCAATAGAAAGTTCTCATTTATTTCTAGTATAGCAATTGCCAACTATCATTTTTATTCATTATTGTGCCAGAAGTCATAACTATGAAACCAGAAAAAAATAAATGTCAGACAAAAGAATTGAAAAGATGAAATTAGTATCATTTTTTCTCATGATGTGATTACCTATTTTGAAACAAATTATTCTGCCGAAAAATATTGGAAATATTTTTAAAAATCAACATATACAAATTTAAATTCATTACCTAGAATTCTATTTTGATTCTATATATTAGCAAAACTTACAAGCAAATATCCATAAAAAGAAAGCATCTCTGAAACTAACATTAAAAAATATCAAATACCTAGGAACAAATCAGGCAAAAATGTGCAAGATTTCTTGAGTGTTATTTTCTTGAGACCCATGAATGCAATCTAATTAAATAACCATCTATTTCATACTAATTTATTGGTAAATTTAATGTTATACAAATGATAGTTTCTCTAACTCATTAATACACAATTTCATAGAAAATAGTGGTAAAGTCATTAACAATGTTGGAAGAGATAACTGAAAATGCATGCATTTAGGGTGACCATGGTGGTGAAGGGTGCAAGTCTGGAGCTGGGCAGTGTGGTACAGATCTGTGTTGCAAGCACTCTGGGGAGCAGAAAGAGGATGGAAAGTCAGGGCCCAGCCTGGGCCACGAGGAAGGTAGTGAGACTCTGTCTCAAAATTTTAAATTTTAAAAAGACTGGGGATGTAGTTCAGTGCAAAGGCCCTGGGTTCAATCCCCAGGAAAGAAGGAAAAGTGTGACGGAAGGAAGGAGAGAAGGAGGAAAGGAGGAAAGGAAAGGTAGAGAGAAATGACTTGGTAAGGAGAATACTGTTGCTTATTGTGCTAGATATCTTGCATTTGATTCCCTATTAATTGAACATTCTTAGTTTCTTCTTTATTAGGATATTTTATAATGCATAATAATTGCATTCATCTTAGGGACTATGCATATCATATTATCTATGGTCATACACATATATTTGATTTTTAGATGCACTTCTCAAGCCAATGGGATGGCCTGCCTGGGTGGGCCCCATGGGATGGGTCCACTATGCTGTAGATTTCACTGAACCAGTCAATGGAGAGTCCAAGGAAGACCACAAGTAATGGTGACTGTGGTGAATCCCTCCCCGTAAGGTCTTTTTGGGCTGGCCTTGTAACCCAAAGGAAATCATGGTTTCTCTCAAAGTATAAGTACACTGTGCTCTGAACTCATCTATTTCTAGGTGGCAGTGATAGCATAACCCCCTCATTGTTTTAAAGTTATTCTCAGTGGTGGCATCTTTTCTGACCAAAAGTGGTAGTCAGATGCAGCTCATCTATGTGTTATTTAACCCAAGTATACTTAAGTACTCATTAGGCTGTTTCCTGAATCTGACCCACATCTTGTGAACAGTCTCTTTACAAGTAAACCCTTTCCAAATTATGTTAAGTGTCCTATTTCCTTCAAGGACCCTGAGTAATCACTTGAATACAATAAATATCACTGCAAGAAGAATAAATTAAGCCAAGTAATCCAGCACGCTGTCAGATTAAGAGTACCTTGACTGATACAAGAAAAGCAAGATATTCAAATAATAAGTTGGCTTAATTTTCTATAACTAGATCTCTGCAGTTTTCTTAATACTGAGTATATAATATAGTTTGTTGTATCCATTGGTGATGGGATCTTGCTAGATTATGGCAACACAGAAGACCCTTAGACATTAGTTTCCAGACAAGAAATGAGATAAAAAATAGAAATGCAAAGCTACTAAAATTTCATGACATAGTGAGTACCTTGGTATGCTGTCCTTATTTATCTGATGAAAATAATCACTGTGTAGTGGTCATTTTAAGACACAGTAACTTGATAAATACTGAGTGCTGCAAGCGAATCCATAGGAGTGAGATAGTTACTAAAATGCTTAGCCAGAAAGTCTGAAGACTCTGAGGTATTAAATTAGCGGCATTAGTAGAAAATTTAAGGGTGAGCCTAAATTTTTGCAGCCTTTATGTAAGTCCCATACTTGCTAAAAGTTTCCACTAGGATTAAGAGAAGATCGAAAATGAGAACAAACAGAAGCCAGGCATTCAATGATATTTTGGCTGCAACGAATGGTCAGGTATAGACTTGAATAATAAATATTGAGTATTTATGAGCATAATGTAAAGTAATGCAATAGAAGTCTTGACTATGCTAGAATCAACTGAAAATGTGCACAGCCACCCAGTCATGAGTAATTAAAGTGTCAGTATTAGAGTGGCAGCCTCTCTCATTCACAGCCTTAATCCAATATGAATTTAACCAAAAATTTTCAATCATAATGTTAAGTTATAACATGTGTACATATTTATTCTAAGATATCTTGTCATAGTCTTTATTAAAATGCTCAAAAGTAGGTTAAGCCTTAAGTGTAATATGGTTTGTATAGCGTGCTTGGAGATAAAAACATGAACCATGGTGTTTACCACCCAAGGAGTCTATGATTCATTACCAAAAGTGTAAGCCAGGGAACGAATGTGGGGGTGACCAGTGAAGGTCGGGGCAATGGCATGTTGCCAAGATACATTACTCTTGAATAACAGGAAGTGGCTCCAGACACATCAGCTTTTTTCTGCTGTAACTGCACCAATCAATCTGTATATGTATGGATCAGGCTCTATGGATCTGACCCTCTCCTGGAAATGAAGGACAGAGGAATTTTATCTTAAGATATTTACTGTCCGAATAGACAATTATAAACAAATTCAATACAAACCAAGTGTTTCTTGCAGAGTGACATTAATCTTGCATAAATAAAGGAATGGGATAATTTGATTACATTAATCAAATAATATTAATAAAATACTCATAGTAAAAATCATAGCTAATGTTTATGGGCAGCTCATGCCCATTATAACCACCATTTATCCGCAGTCACGTTACTGTGCTCTCTGTACTAGGATAAGAACTACCTTCATCATTTTGTAATAATAATCACATGAATTAGATTCTGTTAATAACATGAATTTAGTAATATATGCTGTGTAAACACAGAAAGAAATCAATGGGGGCCAGGAATATAGCTCAGTGGTCTAAGCACCTGCCTAGCAAGCACAAAGTCCTGAGTTTTGATTCCCAGTACCAAAAGAAAAAATCAATAGCTTAGTTAAAACAGATATTTCAGGAAGTTTAACATATTGGCCTAAGCTCACTTGAAAAGTAATGGAACATAAACTGAACTTAGGAACAAATTCTGAATAGAAGAAATATGGGAAGATTCTTTTTTTTTTTTTTTTTTGGTACTGGAAATCGAACTCAGAACCTCATTCTTGCCAAGCAGGTGCTGCACCACTGACCTAAATCCCCTGCCCCAGGATAGATTATTAAAAAGAGAGAAAAAGAATGTGCCAAGTACTAGGAATGCCATGCAGGAAGATATAGAAGCAAATAAGTCTGTACGTTTAGGAACAAAGGGTACAAAAGTCTGGGTAGGAGAGGGAACTCAGTAGGAAGGTACCAGAGAGAAGTATGTTTTTATAGAAGGGGAAGAAGAAGAGTTTAAACTAAGTTTATCCTATAAACAGCATGACCAGAGGAGAGTATTGTTTAGTGCATATGTAAACCAGCAGCAGTAGGAAGTATGGATTTGGTGGCAGGAATCTATTACTTCATGTGAGAAGCATTTGCAGCAGTTTAAACAGAATCATGAAGATCTGGATTCTAACTGTGTATGCAAAGAAGATAGAGAATATCAGGTAAGTATAAAATAGTTCCAAAGAGACCCTGGGGGTTAGCTCTCTGCTAGAGCACTTGCATACTGTACAAAAGATCCTGAGTTCAATCTCAGATGAGCTTAATCCCTGGTACCTCTTTAAACGTAGGCCATACCTATGTCACTCATTTCCTTTGCAATCAAATGGCTACAGAAGCAAAGGTAAAAATTAAAGCAGTGAAGATTGATAGGAAAGTGAAACAAATTATGATCTCATTAAAAGAAAGATAGATGTGGAATATATTGGTTTTTCCACAAGAATGCAAAATAAAAACATACAAAAGCTGCAGGAAAGAGAAAAACTTCACATGTAATGTTAAGTGATAGGGTTTCCTCAAAATGTGGGTAATATATGACTTTTTAAAAATATTGAAGTATGGTGCAAGTGTAAAATCAGCCTCAGAAATATAGATTTTTAAATTGTAGCATTTTTACAGAAGTACTTGGCACAAATATGAAGCAAGTTTGATGAAAGAGAAAATCTAGGTTCAAGTCATGACCATGAATTTGAAATTGAGCAAGAAGCTTAACATCTTGTAATTTGGGTACTCTGCATTTTAAATGGGGAAGATAATAGCCACCCCGAAGTTCTTGGGTTGTACAAAGGGAAAGGGCCTTGCAATCTGTAAAGCTACATAGACTGAAAGTACTGTGATACTTGTGAAATGGGAAGAAACTGCTCAAAAGAAAGGAACCACCGGGATGGGGGAAAGCAGGAATGACAGAAGGCAGAAGCATATAGGTAAGATAATTATACAACTAATTAGTTCTATTAGTTCATTGGAGATAAAGGTTTGTGTTTATATTGTTTGATCACTTTTTAATGCCTGTATCTTATAATCTGAGCATCTACTTTGAAGATAACAATATGTAAGGCAGTAACATTGTTATTCTCCTATTATCTTGTTTTGAAATTGTGTTTCACTATCTTTAAGGTTTTTGCTCTTTTAAAAAAACACTGTGACATGTTTAAAGCCATACTAACTGAAAGACAGACACTTAAAGCTATGTACTATTAAGCTTCAAAGTTGAGACTTTAGTCTTCTTGTCTTGAATGAAGGTTCATATCTTACTGTGCTACAGGGCAGGTGATTCATTACTGCAAACAAACACTAAATGGTCCACTGGCAAGCCTGCCTCTGAAACAGCAAAAATAATGTCAAATCTGTGTTAGTCACTTTCTGGTCACATATCTAAAACTTAAAGGAAGAAAAGAGTAATATTTTAGTTCTAGTTCAAGCTTGGCTCCAAGATAGGACAGTATGGCAGAGGAAAGGTGAGAAATCCATAACAGCAACACCTGCAGAGAAAAAGTAGTATTTAAAGGAAAAAAAAAAAAAAAAACGCCTTTCTAGGTCAAGGCACTCATGATGACCCAGCTCCAACCAGGCTCCACCTCCTAGGAGCACACCCAGGTACTGACCAATACGGCATCCCACCACCAAGCCACCTTCCAAACCTGGGAGACTTTTGCGGGGTACATTAGGTCTAAACCATGAAAAAAGCCTTTCTAGATCCTGGAAAAGATATCTTTGAATAATTGCCTTTGGGGTTTGTAGATTGAAGAAATATCATTTAAAGCAACAAGTAAGGGGGGAAAGCAGACACATTTCTTCAAAAGCTCATGTAATTGTGCCATCTGCATATGGGTAGAGCACACCTTAAATGGTTTATTCTTTAATTGCTGGTACCCTTAAAATGACATATTGCAAAGTTATAAACTGAAGCATTTAGGCATATTGTTTGATTTAAGCATGTGTGACAATCCATTCTGGATTTTATTAGACTCTTTTAAAATAGCAGCTGCATTGTAATAAGTATTATTACCTTTGGAAAAGCTCTAAAGGGAACGCCCGAATCAGGCACGTGCTCTTAGAGAAGCGAGGCTAGCTGTTTTCTGCGTCCTTACCTATTTTTATAGTATCGGTGTTTCATGTGCAAAGATTGATCTGAAACACATTTTACCCGTTATACTAACTTTGATTGAATGAGCCCTGGGCATCTTGCTGCTTCCCAAGTGGGTTACAGCTCGAGTGTGAGTAGATAATAAAAAGTGCCCAATATAAATTCAAAGTAACCTGTGATTACATTTTCACGTGGCTTCCTCCCTGCCCGTCCTTTTTGGTATGTTTGTCACTGTTTGAGCTCTCGTTTTAAATTCCACAAATGCCACTTTTCCACCTCCTAAAAGTGTTTGAAAAGCAACAAGGGAATTATGTTATTGTTTCAGTTTTCATCAGTGCTTTGAGCCTCCCCAGGAGACAATTTCTTGATTTTTCTGTATGGTCCCAGGACCTTGGACAGTGCCAGCCATAGAGCGTTTCTGAATCTACATTGGAACGTGAAGGGTTTTGTCATGTTTGTGTCTTGCTTCGCTGGAGATGCCAATTTAACACGCTTTATTTTGCTATGATGATTTCCTGTATGCAAACTACCCACAAGTTATCTTTGTTATTTTTAATGCAAAAGTTGAAAAATAGAATATTTTACAGTGACATTCATATATCAGCATACACATTTATTATTGTTTAAAGATATTTCTCTCCAGTTCCTTACAAAGTCACCATACTGAAGTAAAAGAAGTTTTATTGCAAAAAAAAAGTGCCTTCCAAAACTCACTCACTCTCTTTTCTTTCTCTCTTTCATCTTCAAGTACACAAAGGAATTCTTATAGATAGGAGGGAAGCTCCCACGCCCTCCTCTGGATAAAGAAAAACAGGAAACTGAAAAACAGGGGAAAAAATCACTCGCAGTTTTAAAATGCTATTATGCAATGGAGTGGCTCATGGCACACTGTAAGCTCATACATTCTGACCTCTCAGTCTTTCAAGCTGATATTAATAAATGCATTGTTCCTGGCTCCTGTTACTCACGTGCCTTGCGATAAAGACTGTGCATCCCAGCCACTGCCTCTTATTTCCACAGAAAACACTGGCACTTAATAAAGGAGCGAAACAAGTTAGCCAGGCTAAGGGTTGTGAAAAAGGTCTTTGGAAGCGGGACTCGCTGCCCTTGCACTGAACGAGTCGCGCTTTCCCGGGAGGCCTTTGTCTGCGGGCCAGGGCCCGGAGTTCCCTCCTCGCGGCAGCTACGTCGGAAGACTCCGCCCGGGCTGGGGGCGGGGAGGCGGCGCCGCGTGCGGAGCTCCGCGGCCGCAAAGGGAGCGAACAAAGAGAACTCCGGAGCCGCCTGGCGCATCTGGAGACGCGGATCACGTCCCTGAGGCTGCTGCACTCCGCCTTCCCAGGAAAAAGAGCTCCAGTCAATAATTGATGGAGATTAATCCTACCTGAGACAAAGCTTTGCAGAAAACCAATGCATCCGACTGGAAGCGCCGAGCTCAGGGTGCGACAAAGGAGTGAGGACTGTGAGCGCGGCCGCGGCGCCCGGGTCTCGGGCGTGGCTCCGGCCTCCTGCACCCCTGTCCAGCACCCCTACCTCTTCCTCCATCCTCCATCAACTTCCCTTTCTCTGGCTACTTCCACCCCGCTCGCCTGTGCACGCCCGCGCCCCAGCCCGGCGGGCGAGATCAGCTCCGCAGCGCGCTGCCCGCCCAGAGGGGGCGTCTGGCACCGCTTGGCACCCGGGTGCGCCCCGGCCCCGCCGAGTCTCCGACTTCGCCATTGTTCCGAGAGCCCGAGTGGGTGTGGAACCCGGCCCTGGAGTCCTGCTCGACCACAAAGTCTGGTCTTTAGTATTACGAAACTGAATTTTCCCGGGGTCTGACAGGCGTGGACGCAAATCTCTTGGTCTCCGGAGAATCGGAAGGAAAACGCTTTGGATTCGCGTTCGCTTGTTGGAGACACCGCCTCTGCTGAGAAGTGAGCGGGTCTGGATTCCTAAAGGGGATGAGAGACAGGGTGGGTTGGCCTGTAGATAAAACTTGTGCGGTGTTGATTTGGGCTGTCCTGGTTTGCTTGGGTGGCTGCTTCCACAGGGGAAGCCTCGGAGAGCTCTGACACTTGGAGGGCGTCACGTGACAGCACCCAGGCGCCTTGGACGGTGGAGCCCAGGTCCTGCAGCTGCCTGAGCTTTCTTCTGGGTGACGGCTTCCTGGGACAGAGTGGAAGCGTGATCTGATGCTTCTCACTCCTGGAATGGCTCAGTCTAATTAAAAACAAACTATAGTCACATTGGCACTATAGGATAGTTGGGTCTGACTCGTGCTGATGGACTGGCACACTTTCCAGGTAGTATGCTGTCCCCAGGAAAGGTAGAAAGTTGATGGGTAACTTCTCCCCTGTGACGTCTGTCTTCGTCTTTCTGTCCCAAAGTGAGATGGGAGAAAATCCCAGAACAAGGTGGAGACTTTCAGTCAGTTATGATGATGATGATGATGACGATGATGATGAGGAGGAGTATTACAAAATGGAAAATGGTTGTATGTTTAAAATATCTGAACTAACCCAAGTAAAGCAACCAGCATCTAAATCTCTGGTGAGGGTTCCCCCCACCCAGCTTTATGCCTACTGTGCCTTTTTAGTGCTTTAAAGAGAAATGTTTCCATGAAGAGACACCAAATTGTCTAGCTGACTAAGTGGATCACTAGGGGGAAAAAACCCAGGCCACCAGAAGCTTGCTGTTTTGCATACTAAAGAAGTCAGCGATGGATTTATTTTGGAAAGCTGCACAATAGAAACTGATCTTAACCACCAGGGTGGGTGGAAGATGCAACATCATCAGATCACCGAGGAGGGGCGGGCTCCTTAAAAGCAGGACAGCCTGCTACTCATCGCCTAAGGGCCTTAAGAATGAATCTATACGTCCTAGCTTGAGATCACATTAACAGTAAACGGACCTCCAAAAACTACAAAAACAGATTAGGAGTAGAAAAATTCATCCCCTGGAACTTAAGAACCACCCCTAGACTTTTCTTTTCTTTTTGCTTTTTTCCCCAGAAACCAGTCTGTCTGAGGTTGTGAATGACTACATCATACAGAGAGTTTCAATGGCCATTTTCTTGAAACTGAAGTTGATTTAAAGGCATTCATTATTTATATTTGCTTTTAGGCCTAGTATAAAGAAAACTGGGCACATTGCTCTAGAAACATTAGAGATGGGATCTGCTTGCGGGAAAAATGATGTCATGTATCCATGACAAACTTGCCTTACAAACCTGCTTTATGATGCTTTTTCTCTACGTGACGCATGCGAATACTAATTACATAAAACTTTTTGCACTAATCCGGCCTTTAAATATAGATTCAATGGCAAGGAAAGCAGAAGTTGAAAAACTGCAGGTTTGACAAATCAGAAGGTGCACAAGGTCCTTTGTTTATCGCCACCTCTTTTGTGTTCTGTCTCCTTTCCCAGCATTTCCTTTCTGAGGCTGCCTCTCGAAGTCCCTTTCCCAAACCTGCTGTCTCCAGAAGGTTCAGCTACTTTTCAGATCAGTCATTGTGCTGATTTAGAGACCGTGTCAGCGCCCCCTTGGGCAACATGAGAATCCACAGCTTTGCCTCGCGTTCCTAAAGTCAAAGCGCCTGGCAACGCTCCTTATTGGGGTGGGGTGTGGGGGATTCTGGCGCAAAGCTACTAGCAATGCAGACAGCGCGCGTCTCTTCTCTTTTGTTTCGGTCCCAGCTTGGAAAGGAAGGTTGGTGGCGGTGAGGAAGGAAGAGGATGATCTAGAGATGGACGGTTCCAGAGGCATCCGGTAGGTTCTTCCAGGACATCCATGAGTCAGCCACCGGCCGGGGGCGCAGCTCCCGAGGCTCGCCTGCACCCGGAGGGCAGCAGCCGGAAGCAGCCGCGAGCGCAGTCACCCGCCAGACCCAGAGACAATTCTCTCCGGCAGACGGCCGCGGCCACCAGGTCCCCCGTGGGGGCCAGTACCAAACTCAACTCGGCCCGGCCGCAGCCACCACCGCCGCAGCCGGGGAGCAAGACCAGCAGCCGCGGGGCGCCCACCGCCGGGGCCCGGGGAGGGGGCGGGGCGGAGAGGGCGGCGCCCCCGGCGCCCAAAGGCGCTGTCCAGCCCGCGCCAGGTGCTGAAGCTGCGCCCTGCGCACCCCCGGCCCCCGGGGGCCCTAGGAGGTCCGCGCCGCCGCCGGAGGAGCCTGCGCGGGAGCTAGAGCCAGCGCCCCCGAAAGTCGGGGAGGCCCTTCCGCCCGCGGAAGGAGGTGGCGGGGACCGTGAAGGAGGAGGAGCCGGCGGCGGCCCCGGGGAGCGCGAGGGGGGCGCAGCGCAGGCGGCGCCGCCCAGGGGCTGGCGAGGGCGAGGCGGGCGCTCGGCGCCGAGGGGCGGCGTTGGCGGCGGGGAGGGGGCGTCCGCGTCCGTGTCGTCGCCTCCGGGCTCTGCGAGCGGCCGAGCCCCGGGCCCGGGCAGCGGCAGGAGTTCCGGAAGCGGCGTGGCGGGGGGCGGCGGCGCGGGCTTCTGGAAGGAAGGATGTCTGCAGTCTGAGCTCATCCAGTTCCACCTGAAGAAGGAGCGAGCGGCGGCCGCCGCGGCTCAGATGCACACGAAGAACGGCGGCGGCGGAGGCAGCCGGGGGTCCCCGGTGGCCGCCGGCGCCCCAGGCCTGTGCGAGCCCCTCGCGGGCTCCGCCGCGTCCCCCATGGCGGCGGCGACCGAGGGCCCCCAGCCGGGCGCGGAGGCCAGCGCGGGCGCAGGGGGCCTGCAGCCGGCAGCGCCGCCCGCCTCGCAGTCGCAGCGGCTCCAGGAGCAGGAGGAGATGCAGGAGGAGATGGAGAAGCTGCGGGAGGAAAACGAGACGCTCAAGGTGAGGACGCCCGGGCGCGGAGCACCAGGGCGTGTCCGGGGGTGCGGGGCTGCTGACCTGTGAGGGGCCTGGATTGCAGATGGGGGAGGGGGGCTCCTAGGCCTGGAGGGGGCGGGAAGCAGCCTGCTCTCCCTGGAAACCCAATCTGGGCCTTCCATTCTCTAATCAGGGCCTGTCCTGCTTTTGCATGGAACGAGCCCAAGCGAGGCAGCAAGTGAAGGCCGAAAGAGGCCCGTTTTCTAGTTTCTTCCTTCCACTGCTTGGCACTCCTGTCTCATGCAAAAAGCCCCCTCCCCCACCGAGAAAATAAGATTCCAAGTTGGGATGGATGGGACGCCCAGGGGCTGGAAGCTACGCTTATGGTCGACCTTTCCAACTGTCACCGCCCCAGAACGAGATTGATGAGCTGAGAACCGAGATGGACGAGATGAGGGACACTTTCTTCGAGGAGGACGCTTGTCAGCTGCAGGAAATGCGCCACGAGTTGGAGCGGGCCAACAAGAACTGCCGGATCCTGCAGTACCGCCTCCGCAAGGCCGAGCGCAAGCGGCTGCGATACGCGCAGACCGGAGAAATCGACGGGGAGCTGCTGCGCAGCCTGGAGCAGGACCTCAAGGTGGGCGCTTTGGGTCAGGGCTCTTCCGACAGGGGTGACGCCCACAGCTTGAGGGACGCGGGTTTTCGCAGTGCCGGTCACAAAATGTCAGAAACCTGGAGAGGATTGACAGGTGGGTGGGAAGAGTGCATTGTAAGCGGAGAGAACAGTGCCTGGCAGAGCACGAGAGTAGGCGTGGGCCCTGAAGGTGGGGTGGTGGCTGCTGCTGACCTGCCCTGGCTCTTCTGGAAGCGGTGGGAAGGGGGTGCCTGCTCCAGGACAGACCCATGGGCGTGGCCCAGGCAGGATCCAACCTCCAGTGTCAGCCTTTCCAGGGCGGCCAAGTGGAATCAGGCACAGGAGCAGAGGACGTGACCCCTATAATAGGAGCAGCACTGTAATAGCAGAGTAAAAATTCCTTCCTGCCTCCCCTGCCCACCCAAACTCTGTGCGTTCTAGATGTAAGCCCTGCAGTAACTCCCAGAAAGGAAAAATCTGCCCAGGTTGTAGCTTATCTGGAGAAAGAGTTAAACGAAGGTTGATCTCTCCCGAGGGAGAGACCTCGACATGCAGTTTCAGATGGGGTAGATGTGTTCTCTAAGTTCAGTTTGACTATGGGCAGATTCGCTGACAGTGCCAACCAGATAGTAATTTCACCACCAGAGACAGACAGTCAAATGTACTTCATTTGTGTCAACTTCCTTAAAATACAAAGAGGAGATAGAATTACAGAGAGCTGGAGCATTCTGTGAAATCACTGTTGCCTTATTTTTCCTGCTTTCCAACACTTGCTGAATGTTGCATACTCAGGTATTAAGCACTATGGTCAGCGTTGGTGCGTGTATTATTATTTCCCAAAACTTGAAAGAAGACCCTAAGATCTGGCGGGTGCAGAAGCTGTGTTTTTTACACGGGTTGTAGGTCCACTGCTAGGAGGCAGCTAGACTCACAGCCTCTCAGTTTATAGACATGGTCAGCATGCTGACCTTCTGTCCCAGAATGGTTACTTCTCTTCCAAACCATCAGATTTCCAAGATAATCTCAAAATTTGGGGTAAAAATGCACAGCTATTAAAACTAATGTCAGAGCTAAACTATTTTCTAAATGTAACTAGAATTTCCTAAATTTCAACTAAAATTCTAGTTGTCCAATCAAAATTTAAGCCACACCCTCACATTCTTTAATGCAAACAATGGAAGTCTCTACCTCATAGCTTTCTTGTAGAGTTAGAAGATAGTTGTGATTTCTCCCAGTGTGGTGTAATGCAGTAGAATGTTTATTGCCATGTGTAGCAAAAAAGTTGAGAGAGCAAAGACCCGTCCGATGTGTGACCCTGAGTGCAGTGCTTTACCACCCAGAGCTCTCTTCCTGTGTAACACAGAAGTAATTACAGTGCCTGGCTCCTGGAACTGCTGTGGGTCCTAAGTGGTTGATACATATGAATGGTTTGTATGTAAAGCACTGGGAACCCTGGCTGGACCTGATAAGGACTTTGTAAGTGCTGGTTCTTAATACTTGCTGAGAGTGCTTCATTGTTGCAAACACTTTATTGTAGGTTGCTAAGGATGTGTCTGTGAGACTTCACCATGAATTGGAAAATGTGGAAGAAAAGAGAACCACCACAGAGGATGAAAATGAGAAACTGAGGCAACAGCTGATAGAAGTTGAAATTGCAAAGCAAGCATTACAGAATGAACTGGAAAAAATGAAAGAGGTTAGTATTTGATGGTGCTATGAGGTACTACCTTTTCTTTAGGTCTTTGGAAAAGAATTCTGTGGACTAATATGACTCCTAAAATAATTCTGTCTTTATTTTATGATCACAAGACCATTCTGGGTCTTACCTCATGTAGTAACAGGTATTTCATACTAACAAGGAATAGCAAAGAAAACGGTTTCACTTGAGCCTTGCCTCTGGTTTGGCGTACTGTGAACTGTGGCTTATGTTTTATTATTGGTTTTTCTAAATATCAGCCAGTTAAGTAAGTTACACGCACACCAGATGCAAGATTGTCAAGAACGTAAGAGAACAAGGCTTGTGCTGGGAGTTTTTATGGGATTAATACTGAGTTCATAGCACCGTGAACTTGTAGAATGGACAAGGCTAGAAGGGCCATCTGTCTACTTGGTCACTGCTTGAAGTTTCTCTGTCACAAGGTCCCTCTGGTGACCTGTGCTTAGCATGGCGCTGGTGGCTCTCCCTGAAGACCTTCCCCAAATTCCGTCACATCATAGCTCTATTGAAAGGCTTTGTTCTGAGTTGAAATCTGTTTAGTTTTAAGTTAAACCAATTCATCTTAGTCCTGTCCTTTTGGATGGAGCGTGAAAGTTCCTTCCTTTTGTGTGAGCAGGAAGTGGTTGATACACATGAATGGTTTACATGTACAGTACTTAGAACCCTTAGAACCCTGGTATGATAAGCACCATAACTCCTACTGTATTTACTCTGAGTCTTCTCAAAGAATAAACTGAAGGTCACAGAAAATAACTAGCAAAGAAAGAAGAAAAGATTTAATATTTATAATAAAGTAATTGAACGTGGATTGAAATAATACTTTTTGTTTGAAAACTACTTGAGTATGTACAGTGCAACTTCTAAAACCTTCTGTCAAGAATAGACAAACGTACATATGGCCTTCTGAACTGTTTCCTCTGGCTGGATGTGCAAAACTAAAGAAAATTCTTATGTTCCCATGGGCTGAGATATTGAGCCACCTGTGATTTCTGTGCTTATCTCAGAATGATGCAGAATGTTTACCATAAAGCAGTGGAAATTTCTATAGTTGGATTGAGAATGTGTAACTGTAAGGACTTTGTAGAATATGGTTTCATAAACTATTTTTTATCTGAGTGTCTGTTTATATTATCCTGACTTTGAATACCTTTTTAACAGGAAAATAGGGAAAATCCTTTTAGTGATCCACGATCATTGGATGCTAACTAAGGGAGGTTCTGAGGTCCAGTAGAAAAGTAAGGAGACTGAGAAGGTGTGACCATCTTTATCGACAAGTGTGCAGCCCTAAAAGCCTTCCAACTTCTATTTACCTCTGTGTATTTGATTGGAAACAGTAAAGCCTGTCTCAAATGATTCTCCACCTATTCAGCTAGTATGCCCTGTGTCATGAAATCCAACACATTGCCATTTAAGAGAAGCATGAATTTTTAAAGAAATCAAATATGAAATGGATATAAGTATAAGATCTCTTTGGCAGTAAGGTACAGTTTGAAGAGTGTGCAAAATGGAATGTTTTGTTTCTAGAAGGAAATCATGAAAAGTAGATAGCTATATTAGTTAACTGGGGTTGCTTTAACCAAGCACCAAAGACCCAGGTGCCTAAGTAATGGTTAATTTTCTCATCATTCTGGAGGCTGTGGGTCTGAAATTAAGGTCTCTACAGGGGTTTTCTTCTGTGGGCTTTCAGAGGCCTCTTCTTGGTTTGTATGTGGCTGTTTCTGTGTGCATCTGGCATCCCAGTAGGGTTGTCTGCTTCCAGATTTAGCTTCTTGTGAGAATACCAGTAGCATTAGATGAGCCCACACTGATGGATTCACTGTAACCTAATCACCTGTGTAAAGAACCAGTCTCCAACTCAGGTCTCATTCCAAAATATTAAAAGTTGGGAAACCATATGGGAATTTGGTAAGAAAGGTGGGAAGGGAAAATGTGATTCAGCCCACAAAAGTAGCTGTTGAACAATTTCTGTTTTTAGCTTCACTTATTTGTTAGTAAGTGTTAAAACTACATAATAATTACAAACATCATGGGAGTACGGGTACGTATACATGTTGCATGTTAATCGTTTTTACTCCCCCTTCCTTCCCTACCCTGGACAAAGGAAGAGAAAGTTCAGTGTGAGACTCATCGGGCTCCATTCCCTATTCCTGTCCCCTTGTATGCTCACACACTGTTTGCTTATATAATTACATTATTGACAAAAGGGCTTTCACTTGATTACCAAAGATAAAGTAGGAGGGGCTGGGGATTTAGCTCAGCGACATAAGCGCCTGCCTTGCAAGCAGGCAGTCACGAGTTCAATCCCCAGTACCGATAAAAGGGAAAAAGGCAAAAAAAAAAAAAAAAAAAAAAAAAAAAATAGGAATCCATAGTAATTCGGTGTCTTATAGATATTTTTCAGGTGAGTATCTGGAAAGGTGTGTTTAAGAATGGCATAAGAGTTTTCTAACTGTCAACCTATGTCTTGGGAAACAGAAAATGTTCAGATGGATGGGACCTTGCCCATCTTAAAATAAAACCCAGAATACTGTGTCAGTTAGGAGGAAGGGCAGGATTCTGGAACTGTCACCAGGAGAGTCACTGTAAAGATGAGTTTTAATTCTGTTCCCTATACACTTCCCTGTGACTGCTTAGAAGTTCTAGCTCAGTGTTGGGAAAATGCTATTTCAGCACCAGGTGGTATGAACAGTGTTCAAGCCAGACAAGCCGTTCCCCTCCCTTAGAGTTTCACTTGCTGAACTCTGGAGCCTGGTCGCAGAATATAATCACAAACAAATAGAACGTTTAGGAGCATAAATACCCTAAGGAGTACATCAGCTTTTAAAGTAGCTTTTTTATTTTAAAACGATAGCAATATAAAACAAGTGCCAGTGTAGATGCAAATAGGAAGGGAGAGAAAGAGTGGAATATAAAGATCTGAAGATGACTAAATGTAAACAGAAAAAAATTAAAAAAGCTCTGGCACCCATTTGATGTTTACCTTCATAGTGCTTAGGAAATTATCAGAAGAATGAAAGGTAATTTAAAATGTGCAGAAATCAGAAATGGTTCCTTCAAATAAGATATGTTTTGTAATGATAACTTTGTTATTCTCCTGAGGATAAATATTAAAACAGCTGCAATGGTAACTGCCATGGTAACTTGACTGGTATTTGATGGAGTGGACATTAACTCTATGCTTCCTTGCTTGTAAATTAAAAATTCATTCTTCTTGAGTGTAAACAACATGAACTCCAAATCCTTTCTGTCATTCCACCAGTGGAGAAAAAATAGAAAAGGCTAAGTTCTCTGTTATGAAGGAAAGATGCTAGTTAGACACTAAAATTGTGAAGTATTAAGTAGAAAATACTAAAGAGAAACAGTCTTCTGATTCCAAGATTTTTGTTCCTAGTATGGAGTCGTATAGATGTTGAACAGCCCCCCTGGGATCAGCAGGCCATCTGCTAGAGTTTGGAACATTTACTGAGACTTTAACTAGCTTCCAGGGTATTGACCAATTGCTCTCAGCACTAGTGGCTGCATAGAGTTCTGTGCACCTGTTCATAACCGTCTGCTCATCTTCTTCCTCTGAGAAAGTGGAGTAGGCACCCGGGAGCAGAAGAATTGAGCAGAGGCAGAGTAGAGGTAATTAGTTTCACTCTTTGCAATCCATTGCTTGTATTGAAACAGCTGATATTCTGTCAGCTTCAAACAAGAGGGACCTTTTAGGATGCTGCCTTCAAACTGAATAGCGTTCTCCTAGCAACTATAAAGCACTGGTTGCTACTAGAACTATGCTTTCCTGGTGCAGAAAAATGCATTTACCTCCTGTAACCTGGGAGAAATGGTCGTCTGTCTTTCAACGTCAGAAATGATTAGTGCGATAAAGGTTTCCCTACAGGTTATTTCATGGAAACAGCAAATGGCTCTTTGAGTGCCAGGATGGGTTTATGAGCCAGTATGATAAAGGGAGATGCAGAGGAGGCTCTCTACAAGGAGGCGCACATGTTCTGGGTTGAGTGAACTAGGTTGAGGGTCACCACCCTTCTCAGTTCTGCTGGGGTAGGAGGGAATTTTATTTTCAAAGCTTTAAAACCCCCTGGATCTTCAGGAGGGTGGGATCTTCTCCTGTCACTTTCAAAGCCTGATGCTTGTAGAGGAGTTGATGACAGACACTTGAAAAAAGAAGTCACCAACAGAGGACTAGAGAAAAGAAAAGGTGAGGTGAAGAGGAGAACTGCGTATCAGAGTTTCATTTCAGAATCTTTCTTTGTTTTTCTGCATTCTTGGTTTTGCCTCATCCTTCACACTTACATAAGAGAACTAAATGAAAATATTTTCTGAACTTTTTCCAGTCTTTACTCCAGGGGACTCTTAACTGGTTACTGCAATAGCATCATTTATCTTGGGACTTTCATTTTCTGGGACTTGGTTAATATAGCATGTCTAGGACAATGCACTTTCCTTCTAGAACACAAAAATAATTAAGGCAATAAATTTTAATGGTAGTGTCTCTATTTTTAATGGACTGAAAATCTGTACATGTGATTTTCTTTACAGATAGGATATTAGGCAAAGTCTTGCTCTTCATGTTTATAATATCTATTTATTTCCTTATATAAAGTCAAGTACTGATCATAACTACAGTTGATTTTGATAGAACTTGTTTATCAAAGCTATTAGGTACAGAAAAGAAATGCTTGAGTGATAAATCCATTTAAAAAGCAGCTCAAGAGACAGTTTCAGTGGGGAATTCTTTGTTGTGCAATATTTTCTCTTGGTTCTAGTAGTTTATTAAAATTTGAAAGGGAACAGTAGTCATTGTCATTTTAAAATTAAATGACTATTATTTTTAAATGTATCAATTAAACATTATTACTTTGGTAAGAGTAGGTAGAAGTCCTAGAGTCTAAATTAAAAATGAACTGTGTGCCAGGAGAGCATTGGAAAGCTTGTCTTCTAAGAAGTTATCCTGTATTCTGAATGAGTCTTTAAAGATGAATTTATTTGAGAGTTATAAACTTTACTAAGTTTTGCTAATGAGTTTACATATGTAACTGCATACATCCTGAAGTGATTCCCAAAATTCAGTCTTAGTCAAGGGGTCTTTTTCCTAGATGACAAATCCCCCTACTGAAGCAAAGTAATATAGATCAAAATTTGGTGATTTACTTTGTGATACACATTCAATCTTTACTATAAACTTCAAATTTCAGATTATTTATATAAAAATATAGGTCAGCATTATACAACCCCACATAGTTGACTTGATTCCAGCTCTTCTCTTGGCTAGAATTCTGAGCTGTATATTTGTAAAACTCTAAAGCATTATAAAGTTATAGATTTTACTTGATTAAACACATGCTTGTGAGTACATTTCCACTTCCTACCTAAAGTATCTGTTCATTTTGATGTTTGTCATATAATGGGCTTCATTTTTCATTGAGTGCATATTTACTTTTTTGTTGTATTTGCTGATATATTCTATTTATCAGAGCTGTTTCTAACCCAGTTTGATGTGTTCCGAGGACTCTAGGCTGAAATTTGAGGGACCCACTGCTGAGAGGTTAGCAGTTTTAAGTATCTCCATGGCAGGCACTTAGGGTTATTTATTTCCTTGACTTCTGTATCCAGTTTCCCTTCAAATGTCATTTAAAATGGTTCGTGATAAAATTATAAAACAATTGACCGAAGGGATTAGACATTAGGTCAAATAAAAGTTCAGAAAAGGTCAAGGAAAAAGGGTCTGAAGGATATCCATTGTTCTGAAGCCTCGATGAATGTAGGAACAGTCAAAATATTGAGGGAATTTATTTCCCAGATACAACCCAGCAGACACAGTGCTGTGCTGTGGCGCCCCTGAATGAAGCAGCCCTGAGGATGGCTCTAGGACATGGGATGTTGACAGCTCTAAATGGATTTTACCTGGAAACCAGCACAGACAGATAGCACTTCTGGTTGTCAGTTCTTCTCTAAATAATCAACGAGCTAGGAAATAGGTGTTTTACAGAAAATGAAATGAAGGCATTTTTTTCATAAGCCAAGAATTCCACTGATTTATGAGAAAGTGCTTATGGCACAGATCTGAGACTTCACCTGTCATCTTGAGCAAACAACTTGAAATTTACAGGCCTGGATTTTTTTATTTTATAGATGGAGAAATTAAACTCAACATCTTCCAAAATCCTAAGAAAATTTCATCTTCTGTCTCATCAGTTGTCCCTCTGTCTTGCCTACAGCTGCATAGTCAGATGAAATTGTTTTGTTTCCATAGTTATCTTGTGTATTTTGTTAGCAGATATTTACTGCACTGTAATTTCATGGCTGCTTTAGTGTGGCTGCATAGATGTACAGAGGACAGAAGGATGTAGATACCCAGCTTTGCTTTGAACTCCAAATCTGCACCCACTGCAGACCCTGTCCAAAGGCTTTTAAAACAGTGAGACCCACATTAGCCTCTCTGCACACTGCTATTCAGCATTCGAAGCCTGCTTTCATGCTATAGAAATCAGAACAGGAGACCTGATGTGTGGGGCTGAGGATGAGTCCCTAACCTGAGCCACAGTTTTTGGTGTACCCTTGGCTCTGCTCTCTAGAAAGCTGCAAAGCCCACATGGTAACTGAAGAATCCATCTTCTTTTCCACCACACAAACCAGTAGGGTTAAATGATGGCACCGTGGTAGTCTAAGTAAGCTGGGTCCTAACCATCAGTTCTCTGGGATGAAATCTACTGCTGCTCTCTGCCCTGGAAGTCTGCAGTCCTTCACAATGAAGGTGTGCTGCCTGAATTCATGAGTGCCAGTCCTGGGTTAGACATCAGCATTTGGATCCTGCTGTTACTGAAATGGATTTCCATCCCCTACAGTTTTGATGGTTTTGAACTTTCAAGTCTTCACCTTTCTGAAGGCATCATAAAGTTCTCTTTAAGGTGACTTGGTCTGTATATGCATATGTCCTTCGTTAAGGGGCTCTGAGGGTGGAACTGGGACCTAAGTAGTCCACGGGGTGCTTTTAGGCATCTGCTGGTAATTATCGCTGTCCTCTGTCACCCCCTTGCTATCCGTCCTTGGCTGCCTGAGAAGGGCCTTGCCCTCAGCAGTGACAGAAAATAGCATCTTGTCTCTGATTCTGCCTTTTACATAAATCTAAAAGCGTATACCCTTTGACTAAATATGTATCATGTATAATGGACAGCAGGTAGGATCACCAGGTAGGGTCACCATGGGAGTTACCTTATTGTCCCTTATGTTAATTATTTTCTGATCGAAAAAGCAGACTGTAAATGTCATGCTTTGAAAACTGTCACCCTCATGCATTACTAGTAGCACCCAACTTTGATTCATTCTGGAAGTCCTGTAGACTGTCAGCATCTTCAGCATTCAGTTCCATGACTAGCAGGTAGGCCATTAGACCATCTCTTCTGGAGTATGATAACTGGTATTTACACTTAATTTATGTGTACACAATGCACACAACACACACATACTTCCTTTCCTCCACTCGACTAATGAGGATCCCAGTCATATTCATCCTGCTGTCCCCAGCCACCAGAGCAGAACCTGGCCCAAAACTGATAAGCTGTAAATGATTCTGAGTGGAAAATGCGTGATAATTAGGTGACATGTTTTGCCTGAGAGAAAAAAGAGCAAGTGACTCAGAATCAGGACTCTAGGTGCACGGTGTCTGGTTTGGCAGACAGAAGGAGAATGAGGCAGGTGGGCAGTGTTTGCACCACCCACTTCTGGAAGCGGAAGGCCCCCAGGACCCTAAAACCTGTAGAAATTGTGCACCATCCACCCTGTTTCTGTCAAATCCCTGTTGCCCAGCAGAACCATAAGCCTTCTGAAGCAGGCTCCCATAAATAAGGTTCTTGGGAAGAGCGAGGAGGACAGGAATTCCAGAGCAAGAAGACAGCCTGATCACTGGGTGTCAGTTGGCTCTGTGGCCAGAAGCCTGGTGTGTTTTGCTGAGAAAGTGTGGAGTGCAGACCGTGCCTTTCCCAGAGACTGTCTGACTGACCGAGCTTTCGCTCTGTCTTGTTGGGACAGGAGACTCAGCAGTTAATATGGCTCAGGGCCACAATTGCTCAGCTGTCCCAGGGTCGCGGGCTTATGTACTGATCGCTGCACCATCATTTATGAACAGTTGTCTGGTAGTCATTTCACTTCTGAGATGAAGGCTTCAGGAGCCAGAAAGAGCATTCTCAGGTCAGCTATGCAGCCCAGCCCGTCCTCTTCTGGCAAACGTTCACCACTGGCTGATATCACAGGGGCCCAGTGCAGGGACTTCAGCTGCTCCTCCATGCCCACGCCCATCTTCCTCCTGAGCTGCGATGACCTCTTCTTTGGGAGCCTTCATGCACCACAGATTTTTAAGACCTGAAGTTCCAGGCTCTGAGGGAACCTTTGAGCAAGCACTGAAAGAACACTTCCAAGTGGAACACAGCAGAAGAAATCTGCTAGGAGTAGACTAGTGTCCTCAGACCATTTGTTCTTTCTCCTCTCCTTACAAATGTCCCAGGTGCAGTTTCATCCCTTACTTGTGGACTCTCAATCACCTCCTAAAGGAGGATGTTTTCTGATCCAGTCTTCTCACGGTGTAACATGAAACCATGTGTGGGAAAGCACTTTGTAAACAGTAAAGGTGCTGAATCTGGAGGTGCTGGGTAATCCCACAATCCTGGCTTGGCTGAGTCTGGCTTGACTCCTGGCAGAATTTTTAAATCTGCTAGAGTGAGCTTGTAGACATAGCTAGGACTACCGCTGTTTTATATAAGCCTTTGGGATGCCTTTCCTTTCTCTTTCCTTATGAAGGTCAATGACTCTCTAAAGTCTTTTTTTACATCTTTTTTCCTCATAAAGTTGTTCTCTCTTCTTCCATCTTTCAGTCCTTCTCCCGCTATGTCTAATCCAATAATCAGAGGGGTAAGTGGTTAATAAAATGAACTACATTATGTTTTCTTTCTTTCACACAGTATCGGTGTCTGGTGTCTTATTGTTGGTTTCACCATCCTTTAGCTCACAATTGTATTTGGGGGGACACGTAGACAGCCCAGCCGTACTGTCTGCCACTAAACTCATCAACACAGTTGACAGCGTTGAATTGTTTGTGATAAATTGTCTTTCTCCTACATTGCTGCTCTATGAAAGTTCTTCATGAAGAATAGAGAGAAGCATGTTCTCCTTAGATCAAATGTATTAACACACAAGATACTTCAGATTTTGTCTCTACTGACTTCACACATAAGTTCTAAACTTCCTGGATTTTAAGAACCATGTTTCTATTTAATTCACACATATACAACGATAGATACACAAAAAACCAATAAATGTATACTTTTTAGGAGATGCGTTTGTTTTCAAAGAATCTCATCCTTGGCTTTCTCCAATTAGAATTTACTTGACTCAGTTGTTGTCTAATATTTGTGTTACTTTCACACAGCAGGCAATTTTGTGAAGTATTTTCCAAATCCAGTTATGTCATGATGATTTTAGACTCCGCTGAATTTTAATGGAAAGTAATTATTTATTTAATGTTTCTGCTCTAGTTTCATTTTTACATTTCAGGGTCAGCTAAACTGATCTTTTCCAAACGGTAAATGACATTTGAAGACGTCTTTTACTTTCTCTGCTGACATTTTTCATTTTGTACTTTCATATTTCACTTAAGGGGGTCATTTATATTCAGCACAGTTCATCTTAGAAGCACTTAAAATTAAAAATTCAAAATTTTCTATATTCTTTCGTGCCTTGCTCAGTTATTTCAGTTTGTCTAGTCAGTTGATCAGAGACTAAGTAATTAATAAAATTAACTATGCTGCTTTTTCTTTCCTTCACAAAGTAACAGTTTCTTGCCATTATACTGTACAAAAACCTGAACGTATAGTAAAAATAACTAAACAATTCTGTTGTTTATTGTATTCAGACAGATAATGAACAACAAGTACTTTGGTTGTATAGTTGTATCTCTGTCTCCTTGCATATGGAAGAAAAGTTTTCAGAGGACTTTAAAACATGAGTCCACTTATGTATATATAGGAAGGTCTGTTATATGGAAAGTATTATCTTTCAAGGTTAAAATACAGTTATTGCATTCCCTTATTTAAATGTATAACTAAATTTAGATTAGAATTGTTCTGTCCTGTAATGATTCTGAAGGTTGTTACCCTTCTTTTCATTCTACTATTGTTAACTTAAAGGTGTTTATTTATAGAAAATTTGTGATTTTCTTTTTACTAAAGTAAAAAAAGAAGCAAAGAAATTCTGTTTCAGTTAGTCCCACCCTTTACACTCGATCCTGATGTTGGTTAATTTAATATTGTATTATAGACTGTTAGTATTTAATTATTTATTGTTCTAATGTATAGTTTCAATTTTAAAAGTAATTTTTAAGCTTTCATATGCAATGAGGTAGTCATAGAAACAATTTCATAAACTCAGTTTCTATTTTTTGAACTATAGTTTTAAATATTCTTTGATTAGAGAATGCTGTTGACTTTTTCAGGGAAGTTTTATGGACATTATATTTTCTGAGCTGACATCCTTTAAAAATAGCCTTCAGTTAACTACACAGAGTAATATGATAAAGGAACTATACATGCAGAAGTTTTCCCCCTGTATTATGTATTTTGTTATCTTCACTTTGGCTTTCGTTTTGCAGTGGGCAGCGTGTCATCAGCCTAGCTTGGGTTCATTTGTAGGTTAAATGATTTAATCCGTATTTATGAGCCTTTTTCTTTATGCTTTGTGTCAGTCAGGGTCCCCCAATTGGAAAGAGAATTCTCCCAGAATGGTTCCAGGGAAGAGCGATTACTTTCAGTGATGTGGACAAGATGAAGGTGTCTTAGTTACTTTTCTCCCATTGCTGGAACAAAATACCCAGCACAGAGTTAAGGAGGGAAAAGTTTATTTAGCACACAGTTTTTGTAGGGATTTCAATCCTTCATTGTCTGGCTCAAGGCAGAGTGCCACATGGCAGAAGGGCAACAGTTCTTGGTGGCTGGGGTAGTCCAAAGCAGCAAAAGCAGCAAGAGCAAAAGAGTGAAACAAGTCTCTTTTTGCCCCTTTTATCTTACCCAGCCTGCTGGGATTAGAACCGTGCCCGTCTAATCAGTGTATTGATCCAGCCATCACCCAGCCTGAATCCCAGCACCCTTAAATCCCAGCACTGCACTATGAATCAGTCATAAACTCTAGATTCAGCCACTTTCAAAAACCCCACCCCCATGACTGCATGAGGCTTTGGGGGGACATCTAGACACAAGCCATAATGTGTGGTGATAAAGAAGGGGTAGGGAGGCAGTCGGAGAAGACTGGCTGCCCTGGGGAGCTGTCACCACTTTTAGACACAGAAAGCAGAAAAGGTGCTGTAGGGGGCTCAAGATCTGCCTCTGCGGACAAGGGTCTATCAGGGGGATCTGTTCCCTGAAAGGGACTTACTTGTGGCCTTGCGGGTGACGTTGAAAACTGAGGAAGTGAGAGCTACCCACCTGTCTGTCCTCTGCCTCCCATCCTTTCCAGGGCCTTCTGTTGGCTAAATCCTGACCCAGGGTGAAGAGTAGAGCAGGTGAAGGAATGCATGCGTGATCAGCTTCCCAGGGCACAGAAGGATGCTGACAAGGGCTAAGAATGGAGTGGGGGACTCGAGGAGAAGGCCCAGTTAAGAAAACCTGTCTGTACATATCTGAGAGGCAATATTTCCTTCTAATATGTCCAGCATGCATAAACCTTTCAACCTGAAAAATAACATTTATTCCATTGTGTGGTCTTGTAAAAACTTCCTGGTAAGGTAGAACTAATTATCACTTGTGGTCTTCGTCCAGCACGTCCTTCACTTCCTATTTCCTACTGCTAGTTTCTCATCCTGTCACTTTTGTTGCATTTTTCTCTTTGTCTTTGGTTCTCAGCATCATTAAATCAGTTTTCTGCTGTGTCAGTTGTGCTTTTCAAAGACAGTTGAAAACAACTCTTGCATTGGATTTGTGACTTTCCTTATTCCTGGCAGTGCTTCTCATGACCTTGTTACTTCTTAGAGGTCATCATTGTTACCTTATTAAAACGAAATTTCTCTAAAGCTATCTTCTGTGTTACTGACTAAATAGTTCATAGGAAATTTTTGATGGTTTATTTGTTTTTTCTTCCCTCTAGCTGATTTTTTTTAAATCGACCTAATGCATTTTATGTTAATAGTTTTATTGTAGTATAATTCAAGTACTGTAAATTCTTACGTTTTCAGTGCACAATTTAATGGTTTTTAGTAAATACATAGAATTATGTAGTCATCATAACTCAATTTTAGAACATTTCTGTCACCCCAACCCTAACCTGATGAAACTAGTAATCTATTTTCTAAGGCTTTCTACATATCTTCTACATACTTCTTATTGTAATCACCTAATTAGTGGCCTTTTCCATCTAGCATCTTTCACTTGGAGCAAAGTTTTTGAGGTCCATCCCTGTGCTGTATCAGTCATCTGTTTCTCTTGGTTTCTAGATAATGTTCGATTGTATGAAAATGCCACTTTTCATTTACTCCCAGTTGGTAAGCTATACACGTTTTCCTGTGTTCTGAGTAAGCCTGCTATGGACTGTGTCCTGCAAATTGGGGGTGAATATATGGTTTCATTTCTCCTGGATGAATGCTGAGCATGGGTTTCCATGTTATTAAAATTAGCATTTAATATGTTTAAAAAACTTGTCAGCTGTTTTCTAGAGTGACTGTAACATTTTATATTCCCACCGAGATAAGCATTAATAATACTGATATTTGTTATTGCTGCTCTCTTAGATGTTAAAACAGTGTTTCTCTAACGATTTTGAACATCTTTATATGCTTATTGCCTATGTACTTAATGTTGTGCAAAGTCTACTTTTTTTGTTGTTTTTAGTTGTATGTTTATCTATGTAGACTTGTGTTGTACTTCAGGCTTTTTATACATTCTGGGTGCAAGTCTTTTATCATACATATGATATGAAAATATTTTCTTCTATGATTTTTTACTTTTTAAAAAAATTTTTATTGACAGAGTATACTTATTTACAGAATATTGCATTTTAATACAGGTATACAATGTATAATGATCAAATCTGAGTAATTGGTATTTCCATATCATCAAATGTCAATTCTATGTGTGGGGAACCTTAAAAATCTCTACTTATTTTGAAAGATATAATAAAGTGTTGTAAACCATAGCTATCCTATGGAACTATAGAGTATTATAACTAGTTCCCCAACTGTATTTCAATACCCATTGTCTAAATCTTTCCTCATCCTTTCTAGCTTCTACTGTGTTCTACTCTACTCTTTATTTATATAAGATTAATTTTTTAATTTCCACAAAGGAGTGAGAATATGTGGTATTTGTCTTTCTGTGCCTGTGTGACTTCCTTACCATAATGTCCTTCAGTTTCATCTATTTTTCATCTAGTTTACATTTTATTACACTTTTATCAGTTGATTGATGGTTTTAAGATCGATTCCACACCATAGCTATTATGAATAGTGTTGCAATAGAAACTTGTATATGGATATCACTTTGATATAGTGATTTAATTTCCTTTGGAGTGGGATTGCTGGAACATATGGTAGTTTTATTTTCCTTTTTTGATGAAACTCCATCATTTCATTTTGATGAACTATCATTTTTCATAATCAGTCTTTTTTATTTAAAGAGAAAAAAGTAGAAATAATACAGAATTTCAAAAAATAAACAGTAAGAAATCACTAGTTGATAAGTTACATATTGTCATCTTAGAAATGGTTGTTCAAGTTACAAATTAAAGCTTGCAAAGTGGCTTTCAAATAATGACACGGCAAACAGTTCTGCTCAATGATCCAACAAAAACTTAGTAATATAGTTATCAATCCTACATAGTTGTTTTTTATCTTAAAGAGGGTAAGATTAAACGTGACAAAACAAAACAGTTCATAAGGAAAGAGTTTAAAGAAACACAGATTTCAAAGCGAGTACACTGGAGATCTTCACTGTCTGTCTTATTGTCTCTAGTTTTCTTCCAAATAGTTGTCCTCATCTTTACACACATTGAATATATACTGAACATTATAGAACTAATCAAATCATTATAGGATTATGAAGGCTTTTTAGGTCTTAGAGACCTGATTTTTGGGGAAGTCAATAATGACTACCATAATGTCTTCATTCTCTTCGTAGTAGCTGTCCTTATCTTTATGTATGCTGAAATTGAACATAAGAAACTAGACTAATATCACTCTGAACAGTGAATGATAGTATTGCTAGATTTTATATCATAATGCTACAGAATAGCATTGGATTTCTTACTGTTTCTTCTTCTTCAGAGTATCTGTTTATTACATTGTGTATTATATAATCTGTTCCTGTAAATAGTTTAGAAATTCTTTCCATGTGTGAATCTCTACATGCATATCTATCCTTTCTGTGTTATAGGGAAAAACAGATCAAAACAAGACAACAAAACAAATTCCTAGAAAAGCATGAAATGAAAAAGACATATAAGACCACAATATTAGGTGATCTACAGTAGTTACTATGCTTTCTCTTGTTACTTTCAATAGAATTGTCCACATCATCAGGCATTATACAGTTAACCATAGCATTACATAGCTATTTTTATAAAAACATAACTTTGAAGACATTGTAGGACTTGAAAGCAGTTAATACTCAAAACCGGAATGGATATCTTTTACATCTTGTCATCTTCGGAGTAGTTGCTCTACTTTTAGACTTGATATTATCAAGCATACCAAATTCAAATAAAATCAGTCAAGGCAAAACAGCAGTCTAACAAACCAACTTCAAATAAGATCAGTCATAGTAAGACAATGTAAGTAATATAGGGTTTCAGTTTAAGTTAATAGGAAATTAAGGATAGTTACTATGGTATAAACTGCTATTTTGGGGTTAGCTGTCTGTGCCCTCAAATCTAATATGAGTAGACAGACCAGAACAAAATATAATCAAACTAAACAGAGTGATAAGACTACTGTGACTTTTAAATCCTGATACACTATTAACAATGTTCTCTGCCTTCCTTTTTTAGACAATACCTCCCTTTTCTCAGGGTGCTTTGTATATTTTGGGTCCCACTAGCTCCTTTAGTTTTTAGATTAAGGGGCCAACCTGTTATCTATCTGACTGTTGCTGAACCTTTTTACCCCTGAGCTTGATTCTTGAGCTGTACTCCTTTACTTGCTAAAGTCACAAGGTTTTCCTTCCTTCCAGCTGTGTAGTTCTACAAAAGTGTCATAGCTTTCTAATCTATCTGCTGCTGGACAAGTTGTCCCTATTTCTCTCTGGTTTCCTGTCACACATAGCATTGTTTTCTCATCTTTGACTTTCAGTTTATTAACCCTCTTTCAGGTTGAGTGTGTTTCCTATTCAGAGCATCTCGATGGATCCTGCCTGTGTTTCTTTTTTGTTAGTGTATCAAGTCTATCTATATTAAAGATTATAGCTTACCATCTCTGCCTCATCTCTGCTATTCTATTCTTCTGTTATTATTTGTCCACTTTACTCCTTCATTCCATTGTCTGTCCCATTCATTGAGGCCTCTCTGCCACTGTTGCTGGAATCCTGGTATTTTGTCCTCTCTCTCTCTCTCTGGAGTGTCCTTCAGTATTTTTTGTAGGGTTGGGTTGGTGGCCATGAACTCCCACAGTTCTTCCTTGTTTTGGAAATATCTTGCTTCTCCATTAATTTTGAGAGAGCTTTGGGGGGGTACATCAGTCTTGGTTGGAGGTTATTTTCTATCAGGGCTTGGACTATTTCCCCCCAGGCTCTTCTCAATTTGAGAGTTTGTGTTGATAAGTCTGTCATTATTTTGATAATTTTTCTTTTGTAGGTAATCTGTTTCTTTTCTCTGGCTGCTTTTAATATTCTGTTCTTGTGGTGGATTTCTGGAATCTTGATTATTATATGTTTGGGTGTAGATCTGTTTTGGTTGTAGTTGGCTGGAGTTCTGTATGCCTCATTTATCTGGATATCATTTCTTTTTCCTATGCTTGAGAAGTTTTCCTTAATTATATCTGTGAATAGTCTTTGAGGTTCATTTGTGGTTACTCCTGCTTCTTCGCTCACATTTTTTATTCTTAAGTTATAAATCCTCTTGTCTTCTTCTAGCCTTTGAATTGTTTCTTCCTGGTGCCTTGTTATTTTTAAAGATCTTTTCTTTCACAATCACACATCATAAATCTCTTTTCAAGTTTCAAAAGGTTAACTTTAGTTTCTGCCAGTGTTCAATGGAGTTTTTAGTTTCCTGGTAATCTCTTTGGATCTGTTTCATGTATTCTGGGTTTTGTTTATATTCTTCATCAAAGGTTTCTCTTCCTTTTCTGAGTTCCTCCGTTCTTCCATCTGTGTTCTCTTGGGAGGGGCTTATCATTTCTTTAATTATCTTTTTATATCTTGCCTTATTTCGATGAGAAGTACAGTTTTAAATTCGTCTATGAGTTCATGAAGGTATTTCTTTATGTCCACTGATGCTGTGACTAATATTGCAGGATTACTGCACTGGTTCTCTTCTGTATTTACCTCTCCTGGGCTTATTTTCCCAGGATTGGCAGCTGGAGGGTTTTTTTTTTATTTGTATCTCTTGTCATGTTTCTGGTTTCTTTCAGACAAGTGTGTCCTGGAGGTCTCTGGCCCTCTCCATGTTGCTTAGGATCTTTCCAAAGCGTGCTGACTGGGGTTTTGCTGCCCTCCCCAATTTGCTGTTATATGAGGTACATGCAGGGATGCAGGGACAGTGCAGGCTAGCCTTGAGCCTCTGAGCCAGGTGACCTGAAAGTTCCTTTAGCAACTTAGGCTGTACCTTGTGGACATCACAGAGTTGTGAGAGTTTTGTCCCTGGCTACTGGGTCCCAACCAGAGGCATAGCTCAGCTCAGCAGATCCGACCAGTCCTCTCTGCACAAGGGGCGGCTGACTCACACCACCATGGCACCGTGCTCTGCCCAACTGCAAGATGTCCTCCAGCCAGCAACAGCAGCCACAAGACACAATCCCCAGAACTCGCTGGGAATCAATGCAGTTCTCCATCTTGGCTCCACTCCACACTGTGCTGCATCCTCCCATCAAGGGCCCGGGACTCATCGACTTGGGACTCAACAATTCCTGTTAGCAGTGGCCATGGCTTTACCTTGACCTTGAATCTCCTGACTCCACAGCACTCCCAGCACAGCATGGACCAGTCTCAGTGAGCGCATAGGGCTCCTGATCTCCACTCACATTTTTCCTTCCTCCGCAGACATAGATTCTAGCTTGATGTGGTTTTTCCATGTCTAGATCAGCATCCTGCCTCTTCGGAAAACTGTGAGGCACCCAACTTTGGTGCCCAGGTGCATGGTCCTATCCGCAGCCTCCTCCAGCACGGCCAGGTGGCTCCGGCTGTTCTGCGGGGCCTTGGGACCCAATTTCCAGTACGCACCGAGAGCCAAAAAGCTCTCCACCTTGGCTCCACTCCACACTGCACTGCGTCTTCCCATCAAGGGCCCGGAACTCATCGACTCTCGTTATGGGCAACTGTGGCTTCAGCACCCATAATCAGTCTTCTAAGTTACATTCTCACCAACAGTGTTTAAAAGTTCTTTTTTCTCCTCAGCCTCATCAATATTCATTACCGTTTGTCTTTTTTATAATAGCATTTCTTACTGGGGTAGAATAATATCTCATAATGATTTGTTGTCTTTTTGCCTTTGTAATTGTGTCCTTTAAGCACAGAACTTTTTGGTCCAGTTTGTACATGCATTTCCTTTATCACTTAGGCTGTTGGTTTCATTGCTAAACAATCTTCGCTTAATCTCGAAGGTAGATTCACTTCAGTTTCTTATTGTCAGATTTTTATGGTTTTGCTCATATATTCAGATCCATTTTGTGTCTCATGTCAGGTAAGGGTCTAAATGTATCCTTTTGTGGGTGGATTTCTAGTGTGGCTGCACCCCACCCTGACCCCAACATTTGTAGAAAGAACTTTTTTCTCACTGGATTGCCTTGGCCTAAGGTACCTTCATATTCTTTTTTTTTAGAAGTATTATCATTTAACGTCAGAATTTCTTTACAGAATTAACACGGACTCCAGTAACTCACTGTGCAAGTTTTTGCTCAGTCCCTCCCCGTCTGTCTATTGCAGATGCAGAAGTGTACAAGAGTTTGATCTGAGCAGCACCTGCTCAATCTCAGATGACTGATAGGCACCGTTCTGTCGCTGCCTTGTTTGTCTGTGGTAGAGGAGTCTGTTCCTGAGAGAGATTTGTATCCCAGAAGAATTTGAAGCAGCTTGTTCTTTGTCTAACTTCAGTATATATAAAACAATAAACTGCAACCTGAGTTCTCCCAAAGCTTTTCTACCAGTGAAGTTGTGGAGAAGGAAAAGTAGTCATAGTAGAATTAATCACCGGGCTCCTTCCTGTGTAGTTCCCACTTGCCTTGGAATTTCAGTAGCCAGAAACCTGCTGGTTATGAATGGGCCAGGCATTTACATGGTAATGTGGCATCTATGCAATATCTAGTCAAGTGAAAATGTTGACTTCCTAGTTTTTGTTCCTTAATAACCTCATTGAGTTGTGTTTTACATGTAATTAATACAGGGCAACTATACAGTTAGGTGATTTTTGGTATTGAATTTTCCATGACCATAAATCAGTTTTAGTACCTTTACATTGCCCCCTTAATATTGATTTGTTGGGCTCATTCACTGTTAATCTTCATTTCTTCCCTCCTTCCTATTACTCCTGGCCAACTCTAATCTGTTTCTCTGTCTATAAATTTATCTTTTGTAGATATTTCACACAAATGGAATCACAGTATATGTGGTCTTTTGGATCTGGTTCTTTCACTTAGCAGAGTGTTTCTGAGACTCATCTGTATCCTCCCATTTATGTCCTGTCTTTTTACTGTCTATAACATTCCATTGTGGGGATTCTATAGTTTATCTGTCATTCAACAGTAGATTTGAGTTGCTTCCAGTTTCTAACTACTATGTATGTTTCTAAGAATATTCTTGTAGAGGACCTGTGGTATGTATCATTTGTATTTCTCTTGATATATAACTGAGTAGAATTTCTATCTCATGTGGCAGAGGTTTAACCTATCAAGAAATAAGAGTGTCTAGATCTAATTAGCCTACACATCTGATTTTTCAAAAGGTTAAAATCTGTATTTTAAATTATGTTTCTTGCTTGAGTTCCACAGATGCTACTGTTAATTTTTTTTCCAATTATAACAAATTCTTAATGATTAACTTTAGTTTCCAGTATTATATATTGATATCTTTGCTTTCAAGTATGCTTTAAGAGGAGGTAGATGATAGTTTTATGCTGTTAACCAAGAGTTCTGTCAGTTTGAGAAATAATATAAATAGTCAGTTTTCTTTAGGAAGAAAACCAATACTTTAGGAAAGCTAATCTGATGCATTTGTGGTTTCTTTCCATAACTTCTTTACCATATGAAATATTTTATGCATAGCCCAGTGAAGCATACTCTTGCTTCATGGATGTATTTCCTGGGGACTCATTTATGGTTTATTTAGGCTTTAATATATATGTACTTCTCAGATTGATGCTTTACTTAAAGATGTACATTCATGACTGTGTATCCTTAAGCACTGTATCAACAATCTAATGATTTACTTAATGTAGGCAATGGTACTTAATTTTGTACAAATTAGATTTTCAGAAATGTAACAACTGCCCATTTATTTCAAAATAAGTGAGCTGATTTGATCAAATAAAATATACTTCCATTGGCTATCAAGATGCCCTTTAATGGAAATTTAAACCAAATTAAAATTGATTTCATTGACCATGTGGTATATCTGTAATAGATTTTGGAATTATCTATTTGGTCTGTGGAGACTAGTTAGAGATTTTGTTTGTCCATGTCTTTTAGAAGTTGTTAAAGTATGCCAAAATCCCTCCTAGTAGCCAAACACATAAATAGATGTGTGCATATACCCATGTGTGCACATATACACACAGACTTGCACACACAGATTTGTTCTAGGCACATGTACACAGGAGAACACCATGGATTGGTATTTGATTTTAAGATTTTCTCAGTTCTTTTCCTTTTAAATATACTCTGAATTTTGTTTTATGAAACCAATGACTTCTGCCTCTACTTCTCTTATCTTTGAAAATGGGAAAAGTCAATTCCCTAGGATTAATTATCATCGAATCAAGGCATCAAAATAATCTAGTTAAGATTTCTGAGGAAATAATCTATAATTGTGTTCCACTCACAATTTGATTGACTCAGAACACAGAAATGTGTAATTATCACATTTGATTCATGATATTCTCAACATTTGTCACAGGCACTCACCCCAGTCTCTCTGCCTAGGCCATTTATATTCAAGTCCCTCCATTTATGTCAGTTCTAGCCTAATAAGAGACTATCTGGCCAAAGCCATGTTATTAGGAAATAAAAATGTTACAGACAAGGGCAGAATGGAAACATTAATTGTCAACAAACTAGACTGATACACTTCTATTAATCAGATAAAATAATATAAATAAATGTAATGTCATATAACTTGATTTTTAGTTTTTAAACACAAAAGGATAAATATATTTGAAGCTGTTTTATGAAAGTGCTTATGAAGGTTAGTTGATCATAAACTAGATGGGAAACTGTGTCAGACGAATGCTTGAAAGAACCGGGGAATGGACGTAGTGTGGAGAGAGCAAAAAGTTCTTGTAGTGTGACCGTCCTCACCCAGTGTTTGAAGGGATGCAGACCCAGAAGATAGAGTAAGTGGGGTGTGGCCTGTGCCTGTAACTCCACCACTTTGGTGAGAAGTAGGAGAATCCTAAGTTGAAGCCCAGCTTGGGCAAGTTAACCACAACCCTGCTCAGAATTTAAACAGCAGGGGAGGGGAGAGCTGGAATGCAGCTCAGTGCCAAGGCCCTGGGTTCTATCCGCAGAAAGACAATCACATGGACTGATCCTTTGAATCACTTTCTGCTTTTTTAAACTTCCAATAGAGTTGAGATCAAAGTAAAGACTTTCAGCCCATCTGGGAAGGGAAATGCGTTGACTGTGGCACCAAACTTAACATCACCAAGCACAGGCATGGACTGGGCTGGGGCCCTAAGAATTCTTGGATGAGGCCCAAGAGTCTGGATTTCTCAGGCTCTTTCCATATCCGTGACCTGAGCATCCAGGGCAGCATCAGCAGGGGCGGCCGCATTAGCGTAGGAGTGGTGAAGCTGTCTGCTTAGGACAGTGGTCAGTGGTTGTCCGTCTCCATTCAGGTTCATCCCACATTGCCATACTGTCATCGGAGCTCCACGTGACCAGGGCTTCCCAGTGTTCAGGTGAAATGGAAACTTGACATCTTCCCATGTAAACTGTTCATGTTGTAAAATTTGACAGTTAATTCCAACAATCTAAGGGCACAAAGATAGGTTACCACTTCTTAGCCTGGTCCTGGACTTGCTCCCCAGAAACTTGCTTCTACAACTTTTTCAGTGCCGTTTAGGAAGCATTGAATACAGTGACTTGTAAGAATGTATTACTAAACGTCTTAAATGTGTGGTTGTATGAAGAATGATTTAGAAGCGCCCATGTGATACCCATTCCATTAATCACTGCCTTTTTGTTACCAGCCCCTGCGAGCGTATTTCTTACAAGATTCTGACACAGCAGTGATGTCACCATGGCTATGACAGTGAGTTAGAAGCTGGTTGGGACCAGACAGAAAAAGTCGGGCTGCCCATCCTTTTAGGTGTAAATGCTGGCTGGTGCTTTTCTTTGCTGTGTTATGGAGAAAGTCCAGAAGGAAGTGCTGTCACTACCCAGAAATAATTTTATAAATGTGTTTTTATTACTTAAGTGCAATGAAGCCTAGAACTCAATTCATTAGCAAGAGCAAATTAGAAAAAGGGGGTAAATCCCTATATTATTAGCTCACATTGATCAAGTCTTACTGAGCATATGTTTACTACAGATGAAGTATCTAAGGCATGAAATAATTTTTAATGATTATTTCATGTCATTAGCTAGGTTCTCAGATTAAATAAAAATTCAGCTCATAAAGCTCCCCCTCCTGAGTGCATTTTCTTCTGCAGAGTTTTCTGAGGCCATCTTTACCAGGAATAAAAGTTACTACCTTCGAGGAAAACATTGCAGATTTGCATTTCCATTTCCATTTCCTTCTCCCTGTTTTCTTAGGTTATTCTTGGAGAAGATGAATTAAGGCTGACTTGCTTTTCCTTTCTTCTCCATTCTGTTTCTTTCTCAATCCTGGCCTTCGTAGCTTTCTGGAGAAACTTAGAAAACCTAATCCTTTAGTAACAATCGAGAATTTTCTGGGTACAGCTTCCTTTTAATTTGTCTTTATGTTTCAAATTTGACTTAGAGTCTTGTGACAGTTACAGTTACTTTTCTTCTGCTGCCTAGGAAAACAACAGAAAAAGGAGAACAATCAAAATGTATTAAAATTAAGGGTATAATTCACAGATTTAAGTTAAAAGCTTTGATGCAGGGGAACATTGTGAAGATGCACATATCACCTGGTCCCAAAAATGAAGAATAAAAGCTAAGGTGAGATAGAAGTAATACTTTTTAAATGTCTGATTGAGGTTGAATAATAAGCTTGAATGTTAATAAAGTTTATTAGCTTTTAACTCATATCACACCTTTGGTGCTAAGTGAACTCTCACTTTTATTAAAAGAAGGATCTGCAATTTAGAACTGAAATGTGAGCTTTTAAAATAATTATTTAAAATTCCATTTCATTAAAAAATCTTTTCTGCAGTCAAAATATTGGCAAAGGCAGGGAAAAAAAATAAAGACAAAAAAATACATTTATTTTTATTTTTTTCTGTTAGATAACACTCTTTAACTCTTTCGAGTGGATTTTTATGTCTTGATTTTTTCCCTTTTTTCTAGAATTAGAACAAGGAATAGTTTTCATAACTATGGACCAAGTCCATGAGCCTACTATCTTTTTTAACATCAACAGTGGAAGATATTTGACACCTATATCTGTTAGCTTATGCTGCATAACAAATCCTTCTAAGATTTAGTGACTTATGCAGCAGTCAAGCATTTATTTCATAATTCTGTGGTGCACTATTTGGGTAATTCTCTTCAAAGGTGAGTTCATTCGTACCTGGGGCCAGCTGTCAATCCCCTGTGAGGGTCTATTTCTGCAGATTGGTTGGTACTCAGCTAGAGTGATAGGAGCAACTGTACCACATGACTCACTAGGGAAGAAGGCTGCCTTTTACTTGCCATCTAAGGACAGGAGGTCTCCCAGAGACAGCGAACAGAAGCATGTCATGCGTCTTGACCACACCAGAACTAGCCTGCCATCTCTACCACATTTTATTGGTCAGAGCAGGTCACAAGGCAGCCCAGTTCAAAAATGATATAAAACAGATAATGCTTCTTAATGAAGTATATTATAAATGCTTCTGCACACTAGAAAAGGAAAGATGCAACTGGCTGGGTGAACAGTTTACCATGAAAGCCTTACTCACTAATAAAATCTTCAGTCTAATACAGTAGAGACACTGACGAGGCTAAAGAGTAGATGTCTTTATACCTGTGACTTCCAGGGTATCTTTTGGAAGATCTTGGTGGGTTATATCACATGGGAGATGACTTGGGGCTCAGGGGGATGATCACATTTTCCCAGGGAAAGTCAAAGTGTCAAGGGTGCCACAGACCTACCTGGTTGCTGTGTAGGTGTCGCATGACTGAAAGGAGAACCCCACAGGTGGTAACTTAGAGAAGAATACCCCGTTATCTTAAACTTCAGAGCGGGAAGAGAGAGAGACATGAGCCTCTGCAGGGCCAGTGACAGGTGAGACAACAGGAGACAGGAACTTGTGAGCAGGAGACAGGCTATCAAAAATGCTGGTGCCAGGTGCCTTTATAAAACACTTTAGAAATTCAGAATATTAATTGATGTCACTGGTAAAAACAGATGCACAAAAGTCAAGTAAAGTATGGAATGTACTTTATTGTCATACATCTTGGCTCATACATTTTTGCTCTTTAGCTTTTTTTGTTTGAAAAGTTAAGGCATTTTTATTTCCTTAGCTTTAAATGAACATTTAAAGTGAAATTTTTAAGGCAGGCTTTCGTTCATTTAATTTGTAATCGTGTGTCGACTTCTTGTAATGCCTGCAAAACAAATCCCATGAAATAAGGCTGGATTAAGGTTTTCCTCCTTGAACTGATCCTGAGGGAGCGCTGGCCTCAGGCCAAGAGTATTTCTAAGAACAGAGGTTGTAACAGACCAATCCTGAGACGCTGGTCTAGTGACACTCACCTTCCCAGCTTGAGGAGACAAACCTAAAACAAATATATGGGTCAAAGATGAGAGGAGCTAGAGTACAAGGCAGGGTTAGGAGGACAGGCATGTGGAGGAAGGGCACGGGAAATGCTGTTATGGCCTGGCACAGTCTCTCTGATTAGGCTCCTGGAGGTGCTTACAAATGAGTCCTGAGAGCGTGCGAGGGAATGCACTGTAAGTGATGGAAACTGTAGCCTGAGACCCCAAATCTTGAGCATGCTCGACCTGGTGATAGTTCCACGCTATACTGACTCTCGGAGCGTTCGAAAAAGACACCTGACCCAAGCCTCAGAATCTTTCCAAAAGCCTGGCCAGGTCTTTGATAAAATGTAAGAAGGATCCTCGCAGTGTGGAGTCCAGGTCTTGTGTCAGCAAAGCATGGCTCCAACTCTGAGCAAGGCAGGAAAACACGGAGATTTTGTGCAGAAGAGCAGCAGAGACTGATCATGCAAGTGTCTGCCTTTCTCACACCCACACTCCCCTCCAGCCCACAGCTCAAGCCTTAGCATATAGCTTGGGATCCCATCTCCCTGCTGCCCCACCTCAGGGTGAGATGCTTTGTGTTCCTGAGTCAGGTCTCCCCACCCTCCCCTGTCCATCCTCTGCGGTACATAGCAAGGATATCACTGAAGGGAGAAAGATCACCCAGGGACAAGGGCCCCCCACTGCACCCTCCAAGACTCAGTAGAGACAGAGCTCCTGTGTCTTCAGTTTCCCTCCAGTCTGCAGAGAGACATCTCGGGACCTCTCTCCCAGTGTTGCCTTGAAGTCACAAGGGCAGGTTGACAGAACCAGCAAGCATGTATGTCACTTCGCTGTCCATGTGTTGAAAGATGCATGCATCTAATATGTGAGACTGTACTTTCTTTCCTTGGGAGTTACAGTGTAACCTAGTCATTGGGAGCAAAAGCTTTGAAATGGGTAGCAGGTATCCTATTTCTAAAACTTATTAGCTGGGTGGTTTATTTTATACTTTGTGTGATTTGGATAATGCTGTCAAACTCCTAAGGCTGTTGGCAGATTGAGTGCATGCATTTAAAGTGCTTAGAAAATTGCACGCCCCATATTTAATACTCAGATTAGAAATCCTAGGTATTAATGTAGCTATAGTTGGTGGATCTGTCTTTAATTTTATCAACAGAGGAGACTTTGATAAAAGTAGCATTTTAGGTGGGTTCTCTGTTGTTTATGGATGAAAACATAAAGATACTACCTGCTAAGAAAAGAACCAAATTAAAATGGAGAAAGAAAGGCAATCTCAAACATTCTGAGAACACAGCCAACCTATTTTATATACTCACTGAGCAAACAATTATTGGCAAAATTCCCTAACTGCTGGCCTTTACTTGGCTAAAGAGAACAGCAGCCTCTTTTGAACAAGCTAAGACTGAGGAATTCAAAGAATTAAGGATTGGACAAGCAATGTTTCCAAAGTATTTATCTGGATAGCCATCTGAAGTGTCAACTATGCCAATAAAGACCACAATCTGTGATTTTGTTTCTACCTCCCGAAGAGCTCGTAGTGGATAAAAGCCAACAACAGGAGCAGATTGGCAGCGTAAACATTAGAGGAAGGGCCTGGCATCCTTCTCTACCATTATAAATCTTTTATCTTTACTTCATTAGAAATCTGAACATTTAATAAAAACCTCCTGGAATATGAAAAAATGATTAAATATGTATCAAAAATTTAAAGGTGATAGTTCAAGGTTCTCGAAGTCTTCAAGGACCTTGAAGTCAACTGAAATCAAAAACTTTTTTCAGAGCTTCGTTTGAGTTTAACAAAATGAGATTTAAATAAAAGTAAAGTAGAAAAGGTCTCTGAGGAGAGAAGGCCCTAGGTTCGGCCTTTGTTCCGCACTCACTCGGAGGTCTCATTCCAGCGTGGCCTGGGGGGTGAACTCAGAGTTTCTCAGGACCTGTGCTGGTCCCCAGCTTTTCACATCTCCACAGCTGCTTGCCGCTCCCCTGCAGAAGCTAGTCTCCAGCCCGAACGCTGGCTCCTCTGATCTTCCCTCCTGCTGATTTTTCAGTTTCCTTTCTGTTGAAATTTTGCATATCTTTTTTTAAAAATTTTTTTTATTTAAGGAGAAAAAGAGGAAAAAAAGCAGAAAAAGGGTACAAGTTATACAGAATTTCAGAAAAAAAAATAAACAGTAGGAAATCACTAGTTACTGGATTACATATTGTCATCTTAGAAATATTTGTTAAAGTTCAAAATTAAAGCATACAAAATGGACAAACAGTGAGACTGCAAACAGTTCTGTTCAATGATGCAACAAAACTCAGTAATATCATTGTCTATTTTATACACTTAAATATACATGCAGTTACATCATTTAGAGCACTCTTTTGTACAATGACTATTACACATTTTGGGTTTTATTGCTCTCACAGTTCTTATTACTTTTTTTGGAAGAGAGTAAAACCAAATGTGACACAACAGAACAGAGTCGGTTAAATCAAAAGGATGGACATAATAGATAATGTAAAAACATAATACAAGGTGATCAACAATGGTTACCATAATGCCTCCCGCTATCTAAAATAGAATTACCTATATCATCAGTTATAATAAAATTGAACAAAACAGTAAAAAACGAAACCAACAAAACCAAAACATGGGAAACATTACAGGCCTTCAAAAGTAGATAATAGTCAAGCAGAACGGGCGTCATAATGAATCCCAATATCTTCACAGCTGTTGCCTAAACTTTTGAACCTGGTACTATCAAGCAAAACAGAATAGAGGAACATCAGTCAAAACAAGATGGTGAGAGCAATACAGGGCTTCAAATCAAGTTAATAGAAAATCAAGGGGGGGTTACTATAATATATCCTGCTATTTTTTATTTATTTTTCCCTTAATTAAAAGGATAAAAATAAAAAAGTAAATAATAAAATGGAGATTGAGATAAAAGAGGGCATAACAACAAAACAGCGCAGATCAAAACATAACCATTTAAGCAAAATAGTGTTTCATCACAAGATAATCCTGACATAAAAGTAGTTACCATATTGTCTCTTTCCTTGAAATCTTTGAGTATAACTTCGTATACTATACCATCAAATATATCAAAACAGTGTAAAGCCATTCAAGAGAATGACAGTATTACAGGGTATTTAGAATCAACTAACAGAAAATACACAATGGTTTCTGTATAATCTCCTTGTCTATAAAAGGTTTTGTTTATACTATCACATATAATAAAATCCAATAAGATACAACATGTTAAGACCTATGGAGACAGAAGAACGAAAGCTTGATGGGACTTCAAAACAAGATGATATTAAATCAGCATTACCTATTATGACGTCGTTTTCTCCAAAATAGCTGTTCCTATCATCCAATCTATTCTGCCTCATTTCTGTTGAGCTCTTTTTCTGTCATTAGTTGTCAGTTTGTCTTCTTCATTTTGTTTTCTGCTCCATTCTTTGTGGCCTCTCTGCCACTATTTCTGGAATCTTCGTATTTTTCTTTTTTAGAATATCCTGCATTATTCTCTGTAGAGTTGAATTGGTGGTTGCATATTCCCCTAGTTCCTCTTTATCCTGGAAGCACCTTGTTTTTCCATCAATTTCCAGGGATAGTTGTGCAGGATATATCAATCTTGGCTGGAAGTTATTATCTTTCAAAGCTTGAATTATTTCCCCTCATGCTCTTTGTGATTTGATGGTTTGTGCCGAGAAGTCTGCTGTAATTCTGATGGGTATTCCCTTGTAAGTGATCTGTTTCTTGTCTCTGATAGCTTTTAATATTCTGTTCTTATATTGTATTTCTGGTATTTTGATTATCATATGCCTGAGTGTAGCTCTGTTTGGGTTGTAGGTGGCTGGGGTCCTGTATGCCTCATAGAGCTGAGTATCTTTACCTTTTCCCATTTTAGGAAAGTTCTCCTTGATTATTTCTGTGAATAGCCTTTGCAGTTCATTTGTTTGTATCCCTGCTTTTTCTTTTACATTCTTAATTCTTAAGTTATAGATCCTTTTATCATCTTCTAGTCTTTGTATTATTGCTATTTGTTTCTTTGTTATTTTTAAGAATTTTTTATTTCATGCTCCCATATTACGAATCTGCCCTCCAGTTCAGATAATCTATCCTTAGTTTCTTTCAAGCTGTTATGCCAGTTTTCAATAGAATTTTTAGTTTCTTGGTAATCTCTTTGAACCTGCTTCACTTATTCTATGTTTTCTCTATTTTCTCCATCAAACAATTCTCCCCTTTTTTTTTTTTGTTCTTCCATTCCACCGTCTGTTTTTTCTTGGGTGGTGCTTAGCATTTCTCTGACTATTCTGCTTATGTCTTGCTTTAGGTCATTAATAACTTCAGTCCTGAACTCCTCTATGAGGCTCTGGAGATAGTGCTTTATGTCTATTGGTGCCATGTCTGCTATTGCCTGTTTCTCAGAATTGGGGGCCGAGGAGCCTTTCTTGTTGCTCCCTCTTCCCATATTCTTTGTTTCTTATATACAAGCATATATAGGAGGCCCAGCTTCCTTCCCTGTTGGCCACAGTCTGTTTGAATTGTGCTGGCTAGGTGTTCCTGCCCACCGCAGCGCACCAGGGAGTTACAGACTGGGCAGCCTATGCGGGGCCCGCCCCTCCAGGTCAACCTACCAAAGACTTCACCGCTAGCGTACACCTCCAGGCGCTGGGACCTGGGTTGTGCTAGCCTACTGGGTCTCAGCCAGCAGTGTCACATAGGCTAGGCACTGCTCACCAATCCTGCTTGAGAGGGGGATACGTGACTGAAGTCATACAGCGCCCTGTTCTGGCAAGTCTGCCCTGTTCTGGCAAGTCTGCCCGGTCCCAGAATGTCATCTGTTCCTCCTAGATCGTGGAAGAGTCCCAGTTTCCCTCACTCACCGCAGGTCGATGCACTGCTCCCTGCCAGTCCTGCTCTCAACTCCGTTCACCGATTCCCATTCTCAGAGCTTTTGCACGTCTCTCTCCCTGCCAAGCAGATTCAGATGCTGCAGCCGCAGCAGAAAACCCAAATCACGGCTTCCAATGGTGCGGGCTCCAGCTTCCATGCTAAGGCTTTATCTGTTCCTGTTATAGCACCAGGATTGCATTCCCGGTTGGTTTCTCTCAGCTCAGTTCGTTCTTGGGTCAGCAGGGTATATCTCCTCTTTCATAGGATTCCTCACTCCGCACCATTCCTGGATTCTAAGCTGGGTCTCTCAGAGAGCTGCTGCTATCTGTCCGCCATGTTCTCCCAGAAGTTTTGCATATCTTTAAAAGGTGGATTATTTTCTCTAATTCTCCAAATCAAGAATCACCTTTCTATTCTCTCAGTCCTTCATTTCTTCATTGATTGCTCTGAGTTATTTAGATAATGCATCCTTTTCATTATCATAAGCAGTTCTTAAGGAGAGGGGTTAGTCATGTTTTAATCACATTTGTTTACATATAGTAATATGTATGTGCAAGAAACTCACCAAATCTAACACACAAGGACCAGAAAATGTTTTTAGAACTACACCATAGCAGTCCTTTATCTCATGGCAATTTAGACAGCCACCTGTATGTGTGTTTCTGAACTACGATGGTCTGATTATGACACTCTTTCCTTAATACCCATCGCTACTTTTAATTTGAACTGAGTGAGACAGACACAAACTTTATTCATTGCCCTCAGGCTCTGACTTAGGATGCCAGCAAATCTCATGTCACTCCCCTCCTCTGATCTGTTAATCTGGGATGCTTTTTAACCCCTCTCCCTTCCGTTGTCTTCCATCGGGGACTACACATCCACCAACTGCAGATGTCCCTCCATCTAGGAATTAATCCCTAGCTACACCCCTCTCTCAAACCCTGGACTGGATTAAGCCTATATGCTTTGTGATCTGATTCACAGCAGCCATAGAGAGCAGAGAAACGTAGATCAAAGCGTGATTCAGTTATGCACAGACCCTGCAAACCTCAGTTTAGGAATCACCTACTGAACTCTTTAATAAGCAGACAGCTGGGCCGCATCCCTCAGAGATTCTGACTCAGTGGGCCTGGGATGGGTCTTGAAGATTTGCTTTTCTAACAGCTTTCCAGGTAACGCTGATGATGCCATTCTGGCGATCACACTGGGAGAAACACTGCTTCAGATAATTTATTTATCTAACTTTCTAAGCTTTAAGGTAAGCACCAACAAAGTGATGCTGAAAAGGATGTTTTAAAAAATTAGCTGAGATAACGTCTAGAGAGTTTGCCCTAAAGTAGTGCTCAGTCAGTGCCAGTTAATACTGTTTTTACATTATCAGTGCTTTTATCCTGTAGGCAGAATACACCATGCTGAATAAACGAGGACCTCCTTAAAGAACAGAATTGGTTCTGGTATCATTATGACTTACATACCTCACACAGCACATTAGCACTGACCAAACATGCATATAATTGAATGAATTCAATATGAAATCCATTAATAAATTCATTCAATGAATATTGAGCAAAATGAATTTAGTGTTTCCCATAGGAGGCCCCTACCTAGAATATTCTGGGTTCTCTAATACAGCTCTCTATGTTCTTAATATTTTTGGAATCATTTTTGCTGACTGATTCCCAAATCCCTTTTGGTTATGCTGAGTCAGTCCGCATAGTTTTCATTCCTAAGATTATGCCAGCAATGTAGAGCATTTCTTTCTGAAAAAAACTAGAAATGAATGACCATGAATGTGGTCTGCTCACTGGTCTCTGTGATTTCAATTTCACACCAAGTGAAAGCAGTTACAACAGTGCATTCTGCCGCCTCCTGTGAGCATGCACCTTCCTTTAACACTGGATGTGGGTTTGAAATTAACATGTGAAGTATTCAGTTTTCTGCTCCTTGCAAATTCATGAAACCCTGTCTTTCCAGAAGCCATACCTGCCTTTACTGTTAGTCTCTGTCCTGTCTTTCGCTTTAGAACATCCTATTTTCTGTACTAACCAGTTCAGATATTTTTCCCACCATCTGCCAAATGGCTGGCAACCATGAATCTCATTTAGAGTCCTCTTTTGCAGAACACAAAGTCTGGTATTTACCAGCGCGGGCTGTAGTTGTTTGGTTCGCTGGCTCTCCCGCTCAGTTTGAGTCTCTAGATGGTAGGTGTGGGGTCTAATTGAATGTTGAGTCTCCAAGTCAGTATCTGGCATATAGTAGAGAGTCAGACACTTGGATAATTAGTGTTTACATAGACACCATTCTTACTATATTGGTGTGGGAAATAGAACTGAGGTAATGATTATATACCGCTGGTCCATGAAACAGTTGGCACTAGTTAGAATTCTGCGAATGACAAAGTGAATGTTTGAATTTTAATTAGGACCAGCCACTAAAATGCAGGAGACTGTGTAACAATCCTGAGCCCCTGGTCCTGTCTCACACCAGTGGGTTGGTGCTGCTCCTGATGCACCTGCGCCTTGAACCTTCTCATCTCTCGACATCCCTGACACTCCTTTCGCATTGCAAGTGTGTGAGATGTAACCAAAATATATGACGTGCAAATTTTTAAAAATCTTCTACCATAAAAGGTGCATTGTCATGAGTGCCTGTCACACGAGTGCCTCTCACTTCAGGCACTTTTATTTGCAGTGTTCATGCCCCTTTCTGACACAGACTGGAAGTTCTCTTTCATGTGTTCACAAAGTATAATCAAAATATAGTGCATCTTACTGTGGCATTCAGTGGAAAGGCAGGCTTGTAAAAACAGAGCTCTGTGTCCTCACCCACCTTACTCACCAGCCTGAAACCATTCGGCTTTTGTCTCTTCTCCAACATCACCATGGAAGGTAAATGTGTTTTGTTTTGTTTTGTTTTAATGGATTCAGGGTAGTGGGGAAGCCAGGACAGTACAACTGACGTCATAAAAGTATTCAGAAACCAGCCAGAACAGTAGATAAATGTGTTTAAAATGAGCAGGAGTATTTTGAGGCGGTTGAACGGCAGTGTGTCTTTTACTGCAATAAAGTTTTTAAAATTTAGACATTCACCACAGTTTTCACTCATACTTTAAGTACATCGAGTTTGTGAGATTCCTTAAATTCTACATAAATTCAGTGAAAATTGATCTTTACAAGCTTTTAGCAGCCTAACTCCAATACACACAATTCTTTAGTGATGTAAAATTCTACCCACCATTTGCCTTGCTCTGAACTGCAGAGCACTTGATTGCATCGACCTGTATTTTGTCTGAGTTGTTTTGCATTTGCACAGATTTCCTATATTTCAAATTAATCAGATAGTCACCAGCTACATTCCCAGTTTAAGGTAAAAATATATCTGAACCTATTTGGTTTGAGAAATTTTCCTCCTTTATGATTACTGAAGTAACTCTTTTGTCTTGATTTTGTCTTACGAGATTAGGATACTTAAAAAATATAAAATTGGATTAAAGTTGTCATCTACCAAACTAAACATTTTCACCTTCTGTTTCAGCTGTCATTAAAAAGAAGAGGAAGCAAAGATTTGCCAAAATCAGAAAAAAAGGCTCAACAGACTCCCACAGAGGTATGAGGAAAGAATTTAACTCATACACCAAGTACCTCTAAAGTATTATAATTAACTACTTCTATTTATTTATTGTTGTTGATGTTATTCTGCTCCTTTTTTATTTTAAAGAGAAAAAATTAAAATAACGATAGAGTTTCAAAGCAGTTTAATAGAAGAGTTACAATAATACACTGCATATTGTTGTCTTCCTAGTAGTTAGTCAGAGTGCAAGATACAGGCATGCTATCTTGTCCAAACCATCTACTTTCATAAGTAAAAATAACATCCTAATAGACTTACGCAAGACAGTCAAGTTATGGATGCAGCTGTAGATACAGGAGTTATGAGGTATTTAATATACTTGCTTTAAAGCCAGCCCTGCCTTCTCTGTTAAAACTGCTTTTATGCTGTAAGCACATAGCAACAGGTCATTAGTACATGATGTTCTGCTGTATTTGAGAACCATACCCATGGAGCTAATCTTGTTCTTTCCTAATTAATAAGGTCCATAGACTGGCTGCTTCTATAGCACAAGGAGAGTAAAGAAAGGAATGTTGTAGAAAGTCCACAGAGACTTATGATGTTTTTAGAAAACCATACAATTAAAAAAAAAAAACTCCATACAAGTGCAAGGCATGTGAATCTTGGCATCAAAGCTGAATGAATATAGATTGTACCCTGTCACTCACCAACACTTGCTTTGCGTGTCAAGGAACGACTCATATCCAGAATGGGTAGAAGTGTCACCTACTCAAAAAATGGCTATAGAGGTTTAATGAGAAGAGGATTAGGGCGTTGCTGGGGGCAGCTATCCACCACTTCTGCTGTCTACCAACAGCTGGGGGACATGACCTCTGTGTATCTTTGGTGGCCCTCTGGGTCTCAGAGGCTCTGGGCCACATCTGCTTATATCTCTGGCAGAAGCTCATTTTCCTTCTTAGCTCCTCCTGCTTCCTTCCAGGAATGCAGGTGACTGAGTCCTGAATGAGAAAGGAATTTTTATTACCATTTTTTCAAAGTGAGGAGGGCTGTGGGTGCAGCTTGCTGGTAGACCCTTTCCCTAGCATGTGTAAGACCCTGGATTCTGTCACCCGCACCATGAAAGTAAAAAATAAAACGAAGAAACCACAGTCCACAAAAGCTAGACAATTAGCCCAAATTACATACTCAGAATTTGGAGAAACGGTCCTGGGGAAATACCATTCTTAAACGTGATCATGTGCTTCTCTAACAACTCTCAGGGGGAAAACGGCTGTCTGATTCTCCTTTAGGTTTGCAGGGCTGACCCGGTGAGAGGTCTACTCTGTGATGTGTTCAGCAGGAGGAACCAACTCTCTCCTTTGCAAACTGATGACACTACATTCCATGTTAAAGTCAATGCAGACAGAGTAGCTACTAAGATTTTACTGCAGGGACCATTCTGCTGCCGAACTTACCCTACTCACCAGACTTTAAAATAACAACCCTTTGCATAAAGATGGGGAAGATCTTTTTCTAAACAGCAGAATGATGATCAGCTTTCGTTTAAGACTGAACCCAGTTCAAATTTCACCCTTTTCTTTCCCCGCTGCCTCACTGGGTAACCCTGGATAAGTCACTGAACATCTGTAAACTGAGCATTTTGATAACGACTTTTAAATTGGCTCACACTTAGGAAGAACATCAGGGCTTCTGCCTTATAGTATATGCCCAGCCAGCAGCAGTGAGTGCATGTGAGCCATTTTCCCCAGGATGAAGAGGGCTCACTAATACTAGTAGAGTTAAGGGGATTCAGACCGCAGAAAGAAGGAAACAAAAAACACACCCTAAAAATGGCCACCAAACCGTTGTGTGCGGTTGCAATGTACAATCATCTTTGCATCCCTGGATGGACGTGTTCTCTGCTTGTCTCTCCGTTTTTTGTTTTCAGGACATAATGTTCTCATCTTTAAGAATGTAGGAGACTTAAAGAAAACACATTATATCTACTTCTGTGCGCCATTGCACCCTAATTTAAAAAAGCAAGAGGAAGAAATTATTTCCACAGTGATGGCCTCCCTCATTTCCGTAACAATGATCTGTCTTTTTCCCTTTCTCCCCGCCCCCATGAGGAGGACAACGAAGATCTGAAATGCCAGCTGCAGTTTGTCAAGGAAGAAGCCGCTCTGATGAGGAAGAAGATGGCCAAGATTGACAAAGAGAAGGACCGATTTGAACACGAGCTGCAGAAGTACAGATCCTTCTACGGGGATCTGGACAGCCCGCTGCCCAAGGGGGAAGCCGGGGGCCCTCCCAGCACCAGGGAGGCCGAGCTCAAGCTGCGGCTGCGGCTGGTGGAAGAGGAAGCCAACATCCTGGGCCGGAAGATTGTGGAGCTGGAGGTGGAGAACCGCGGGCTGAAGGCGGAGCTCGACGACCTGCGGGGAGATGACTTCAGCAACGGCGCCGCCAACCCGCTGATGCGCGAGCAGAGCGAGTCCCTGTCGGAGCTGCGGCAGCACCTGCAGCTGGTGGAGGACGAGACGGAGCTGCTGCGCAGGAACGTGGCCGACCTGGAGGAGCAGAACAAGCGCATCACGGCGGAGCTCAACAAGTACAAGTACAAGTCGTCGGCGGCCGGGGGCCACGACAGCAGCGCGCGGCACCACGACAGCGCCAAGAGCGAGGCGCTGCAGGAGGAGCTCAAGGCGGCGCGCCTGCAGATCAACGAGCTGAGCGGCAAGGTCATGCAGCTGCAGTACGAGAACCGCGTGCTCATGTCCAACATGCAGCGCTACGACCTGGCCTCGCACCTGGGCATCCGCGGCAGCCCGCGCGACAGCGACGCCGAGAGCGACACGGGCAAGAGGGAGAGCGACGACGACGCGCGGCCGCCGCACCGCAAGCGCGAGGGCCCGATCGGCGGCGAGAGCGAGCCCGAGGAGGCGCGGCACGCGCGCTGCCTGACCCCCACGCGCGGCCTGCACCCCGCGCCCGCGCCCTGGCCGCGGGGCCTGTGCGAGCGCCAGCACCTCAAAGACATTCGCTCGGAGGCCGAGCGCCTGGGCAAGACCATCGACCGGCTCATCGCCGACACCAGCACCATCATCACCGAGGCACGCATCTACGTGGCCAACGGGGACCTGTTCGGACTCATGGATGAGGAGGACGACGGCAGCCGCATCCGCGAGCACGAGCTGCTCTACCGCATCAACGCGCAGATGAAGGCCTTCCGCAAGGAGCTGCAGACCTTCATCGACCGCCTGGAGGTGCCCAAGTCCAGCGACGACCGGGGCGCCGAGGAGCCCATATCCGTGAGTCAGGTACAGCTCTGCCTAGTGCGCGCCCTGGCCGTGCGTGGCTAGGCTGGAGCTGCGGTGCCCCGTGGGGAGTCTCCGATCCCGACCACTGCGCCCTGGCCCTGCTGCAGGGCGAGCCCAGGTCACTGCCCCTCAGCTGGCCTCCTGCAGGCCTCAGGTTTCTGTGACCCAACCCTGCAGTCACCACCTCTCCTCTTCTGAAAGGGGAGAAGTGACCCCAGCACTATCAGTGTTCATGTGCAAGTGAGAGGATTCGAAGGTACCGTTTTTAGAAGGTCAGTACTCCTCAGCGTGACTCAGTGGTGCAGTATAGGTCAGTACCACATCTCGCTGCGAAAAGGCCCTAAGTAGGAATCTTGGCTTACAAATCACAAATCCACATTCGAAGATTCCTAATCAAAATGTCGATCAGAGGCTTGTAAGTCATTGAGTTTAAGACCTTAAAAAAAAAAAGCTGTATAATCAGGATTGCTGGATAGCTAGTGATCAGCCTGGAAATCAGTGGTAGAGGATCCCCTCCTACCCAGAGCCCCACTTAAAGGCGCAGCGCTGCAGGGGTCTCCCTTTCCCTAAACTGAGATTACACGTTATTTCTAGAGTCAGTCAGGCTTCTCTACAGTGAAGAGCCCAGGAGTGGTGGAGGACTGTGCTGTGGTAGCTTTAAGGCAACACTAACCCAGGGACATGGAAATAACAAAGATTCCATAACAGGGAAAACCAGTATTTTTCGTCCATCCTGATTTGTAGAGGCACCGGATGAATGGGACTGAGCTGCTTTGGCCAGGTATGGTGGCCACGGAGAGATGAGTGCATTTTGTCAGAGTTAACCACGTAGAATATAATTTATGAAGCAGAGCGGGCAGCGCTGACCCCTCTGGCCAGCCTGGTGTCCTGTATCCATTGGAGAACCCACGGAAGTACAGCAGCATGCATGGCTTTTAAGGCACGCCAGATGTGGACGTTTGAAAACCAGCTTATGCAGAAGCATGACCTTAGATTCATTTGCCTGTCTGTCACGACCAGCAAAATCGCAGCCCCACAGCTTAACAAAATTTTGCACGTCGCTATGCTTTGCTGCGATGGGGGGAAGAAGTTTTATGAACCTTGTTGAGCTTTGAAATATTAGTTTCCTTTTTTCTATTTGTTGTATCAGATATTTAGTTTTTCATTTCCTTGTTCCATATTTTTTAATACTACAAGCATGTGGTTTTTCAGTTATATTCTAAGGGGGAAAAATTGAAGTGAGGAAAGCATCGTATATAAATAATAATCTCAGGTTTGGTAAATACAGGTTTGGGGAGGGATTCTTTTGTCTTGAGCGAATATTTCAGTTGGTTGATTTGGATGTAGGTTTTAGAAACTGTTATTAATTAACTCTCTTTTTGTCTTTGCATTTACCTCCCCAGATGTTCCAGCCCATCATTTTACTGATTCTCATCCTTGTATTATTTTCCTCACTTTCCTATACAACAATATTTAAACTTGTCTTCCTTTTTACACTGTTTTTTGTACTGTAAGTCTTTCATCGTTTACCATTCATTGTAGTATTTTCAGTTTGTTTGTTTTGTTCACCCTTCAAGACAAGAAGTAGAAGACGTATAATTTCTATAATAACCAACGCTGTAAAAACACTGAAGACTGCTTCTTTCTGTATAAAGACAAAACACATCTTACCACTACCAAATTTAATAAGAAGCCCAAGCACGAAAATATTTCAGGTAAGAAAATGTGCTTTTTTAATAAATCATTCTAAATCTTGCCTTTTCTTTTACAACTTGATCTGTGCTCTTCCTCTTAGATAATTAAATGGGCGGCTGGTCTGTAAACATGGACCAAAGCTCTCCTAATTATTTCTTGGTGGTTAACTGGCATGATCCTTCAAAGCTGACTACCCATGAGTTGGCCATGTTTTCAGAAATCACATAGATTCGTTAAGCACCTTGGCTTTATAAATCTATATATGGATTTTTAAAAAATGATGCATTAGCAGTGTACCAGGACAAGGAGGTAATTTTGATACCCAAAACATACCCATGGAAAAATACGGGGAATCCATGAAGCATGCTCTCCTGAGAACTAAGTGATATATTTAAGGCCTACATGTCTGTCCGCATCAAAGAGTTTGAAACCATGAGCGTGGATTAAGCCTTAATCCACTGAGAGAAGAATTGTCCCCACCCTACTGTGTTTGACCAGCCTCCCACAAAACAAGTATTTCTACATTTTCTTACTTGGTACTCGGAGCCTCATATTGCTAATAAAGCTTGTTGCCTGCAGTTCCCTCCCTGAAAATAGACTGCCACACAGAACTGCCTTCCAAGCAAGATGTGGTAGAAAAATGGTATGTATGTGTTTCAAGTGGGGAAAAAGTACATTCTGTGGGGTTTTGTTATGTCAGAATCTAAGGCAGAAGCGTAGTTCCAGAGGGAGTCACTCTCTAGACAGAACTTACATTGGGGAACCCTTCCCCACATGCCCGTAGGGCCCGGACAAACTCCAAGGGCCCAGATAGCCTCTTCTGCTCATCCTGTTGGTAGTTTACTCAGTGGAGACCTGGAAGGCAATGGTACCTCCCCAAACTCAGCAAGACCGGCACTGAACTTGGAAGTATTGCAGGGTGGCCGGGAGGGCATGAATCTGGGTGCTCTGAACTGTGTGGGTCTCAGCAATGGTAATAACAGGCTCTCCACAGAAGTGGGCACCAAGGATTCAGAAACTGCCAAGGACAGTTTATCTAGAACTTCATCCCCCTGCAGATCCATTTTGCTTGCCTATTCCTGGCATTCATTTTTAAATCGACCATAGTCATAATGCTAATAGTTACTCTTACTCTGCCTGGCAGGTGTCTGGAGTTGGGGGAATTTTTTTGCTTTTTGTTTTCCTTTTGTTGTCTTTTTTGTTTGGTTTCTTTGGAATTTTGCAAGAGCAGGAAACAAAGACCCATATAGAGAGCAGTTAGCGAGCAGTTGGAATCTGTTGATGTTATACTTTCAACTCGTGCTGGGGATTTGAGAAACTGTCACTGAGGTAGAACTTCATGACAGAAAGAAATGAGGTAAAAAGTCTGTGTGTGATCCATTGTTATTACACAGGAGTCCACATGTTTAACAGTTGCATCTTCAAGATAATGACTACCTTAAGACCCAGAATTTGGCTGGTCCATCTCCAGCCACCATCTCAAAAAAATCCAGAACAAATATGTGGGGCTAATGTGTCACTAAAGTGCCTCTGACATTTGGTAGTCGGTGCCCTTGGCCAAGCAGTGGTTCTCAGTCATGTCCAGAGCTCTGGGAATGTTGGAAAAGATGCAGTGCATCACGATGGCAAGTTCTGTGGCCCTGGGAAGGGAGGCGTCAGAGCTTCCGTGTCACAGAGAACTCTGGTTTTGAACAGGGCGTACTCATTCACTTTCGAGGCACTGTGTCCATTCACTGCTGTGTGGGACTTCAAAAAGCAGGCTGTTGGAGCTTAGATTCCTTTATCATGAGATTAACTGAGAACTAAGCAGCTAGTAGTGTTCTACCCTTCCTGCACATCAAACCTCCTAGGATGTGTTAGAGCTCCACTTCAAGCTATTCGGAATCGAATGGATGGACTTAGATATTTATAATGTTTAAAGATTTGCAGAATCACTACAGTAGATGTCTGAGTTATCCAAAATGTATACACATATTCCGTGGGGGTGTGACAGAGGTTTCAGTAAACTGTGTGACGCTAAGGTGTAGGAATATCAGATGTTTTAGTCTGAGCTGACCTTAAAGGCTGGTGTCTAATCCCCAGTGAGGCATTTCCACTACATGCAGTCTTTCCCAGAAGATCTGCAATGCAAAGCAGTTTTATTTCTACCTTGGTAATGTTAGAATATAGTCCTTTCCTTAATATGGGTTTTCAGAATCAACAAAACTGGAGGAAACAAATAGGAATAGTATATACCAGAAAGGACAACAAGACGAATAGTGTGCGGAGTTGTGTGCGTTCAGAGACACAAGCACGTAGGCACCCTCATGAGGATGCCAGGGCAATCTAATAAAATCACTACTCAATAAAACTCCTAGGAATTCTTGGGAGACACCATAGATACGTGCAGGGTGGTACAGACCCCCCAGCAATGACCTGCCATCTGGGTAAGGAAGGGAGGGTGTCTGTGATAACCGACCACCGGCTTTATCTTTATATTTCCTTTTAGCACCTATGTTGTCTTGGCAACAGGAGTACTGTACTTACCTGTGAACTCCTCAAACAGGAGGAGGAATTTTGTGATAATCCTGAAACTAGTGCAGCCCTCCACATAGGGGGAGGTCAAAGTAGGCTAAAATAAGGCTGGCCTGCCTGCGACTCACAGACTCAAGCCTCTGGGATCCCTCTGACAGCTCCTCAGAATTTAACAAGGCAAATGTGCTGTCTCTCTGGGTTCCAGGAAGGGAGCTCTTTCCAGCTCTGCACCACCCACTTCAGAGCTAGCTTTCTGGGTGCCCTGGAACTGGCACACACACACCCGCGTCCTGCCGTGGTCAGGGTCAGGGCAGAGACTGCCCTCAGGGATGAAGTGGCCTTTGTCTGACCAGTTCCTCCCTGCAGTTCCAGGCTGTTCTGTAACCCTTCCTGCACATCAAACCACACATCTCCCTCCCACACCACAGAGCCTAGACTTGACAAGTCAGCAAAATGGTACCCAAGACCTCTACAGGAGTGTCTCTAGTGTCTCCCCTTGCTCCCCTTTGATCCTGCTGCTTGCATTAGTTTTGTTGTATGAAGCTACTTCTGAATGAAAAACACGAAGATGTCTTTGTTCATCAAAATAGCAAAGCCCTCCCCACAAAGGCATGACAAGGGACCTTCTATTCGTCCCTTTGATGCTGTGCTATTTAAACATCACACTGAAAATAAACTCAACAAAGCAAAACTTATTATAAAACATTCCCTTACATGGCACATTCTTGGGCATAAGAAGTGCCTTTGTTAATTTGGCCTAGATTTAAGGAGAAAAAAAAAGAATTCAGTTGGCAGTTTTTAAGCATAAATAACTCAAATGCATAAAACAAAGGAAAATACAGTAAAGCGCCTGGGATGTGTTACTGGCTGCCTTTCCCAACCTTCGAGTTAATTTCTGTGGCAAGTGGGATACAGTGATTTAATCAGCTGCCAGCAGTTTGAAATGTCAGCTGTGTCACTTAGCTTCCACTTGAAACATTCATGCAGTGTTTGTGACTGTGTTCTCATTACATTACAGCCTGGTCTCATGGGGTACAGTCATGCTGTGGGTCAGATGCCCTCGTTGAATGTTGAGGTTGAACAGAAAGCAGGGCTAATGTTAAAATGTGAGAAAAATGAATGGCTAATTAGATGTAGGAATTGCAAAAGCTACGCAGGAAGACAGCTGCTTAGACTCCAGCTGTACAACAACTGGGTTTAATGAAAACAAGCTTTGATTCCGGTTGTAGTTTTTACCTGGTTTCTGGTGGATGAAAGGATTTCATATAAGTTTTAATGAAATAGTACTTCATGAACAGATCTGTATATCCTCAGCAGCCAACTGGTGCTATTTCATTGGGAAGCTCTTAGAAAGCAAAAACGCTTTGTCGCTGGATATGGAACCTCTGTAGTCACAGTAACAAGCGTGGTAACACGCTACATCCTCTTGTGATGGTTTGCATCGCTCCTGCGGGCGAGGGGTCAGCGGTGGTGGCTGTTCATGCTGGCTACTCTGAAAATGAGCAGAATGACAGTGTCCCAGAGGTTCTTTCCCTGAAACTAGCATCACGTCGTGGTCCATGCCTTGGAAATTGTGCATTCTCTACTCACTGGTGCTTTGAAACCATAGCTTAACTAGGAAAAGTGTGGATAATTTTGAGGCATTTCTAGGAATTCCTTGGCAGCCCAGTATGGGTACAGCCCACTTGAACAAAGAAAGTATCAGCACACATAATACTTTCTTCTTTGGAAAGAAGGAGACGAGATGCCTCAGAAAGCTCCGCCTTACTTTGCCCATTTTTTAAGCCAAGGCTTTGTCCTGAAGAGCCCATCTTGCCTCATATTGCAGGTGTTTATATTTAGTAAACTTTAATTATTGACATGTCCCAGCTGAACAAGTTCTTTGTTAAAAAAATAATCTTAAAACTAGTAAGTTCAAAGTTGTTTATGTTTTTCTGTATTTACTTTTTTGGGTACCACCTAAATCCATCACCAGAAAATAGAGTCAAGAGCAATTTTAGTAAATGATCCACATCTTGGCTAACATGTGCTATGACTTAAGAACATACAGTCAGTTCATTTTGGCAGTTATTCAGCCTTTTTTAAAAAACAGTCCTGGGACTTTATTGATTTACTTTAGAATTTTTAAATAATTTTGTCTAACCCAAATTCCCATATAAGGGCATTTCAAACTCAGATCTAAATTGTTACTTTTGTTTTAATTTCTCTCAAACTATTAAAACAGTTTTAAACCTATTAAATAACTATAAATGGTTCTGAATCTTTTTGCCAAAAATAAGTAATAAATTAAAGTGAAATAATATACTAAAAATGTAGAAGCTTTCAGGAAAATTTAGGGCACTTTCTTTTTCAGCACTGTAGGAAACCACCCCAGATTATTATCCAGGATTGCTACAATGGCTTGACTGTTTGAAGACCTGTAATATCCTACATTCTCCAGAGAAAAGATCTGGACATGATTCCGGAAAAAGTGCTTCACGTTTATTTTCTGTGTGTGTGCTTAGAGTCGAGTGCCTGTGCAGTCTGCTCACAAATGAATAAGACGGATAAATGAACACCACTCCAGAAGCACCTGCCCTAACCTCTCCTTCGGAAATTAACAGGGCTCATAGAGGCCAAACCAGCCATGTTTTCCTGCTTGCTGCAAATAATCGTTTAAAGTCCTTTAAAAATGGTTTATAATGTCATTTATTTCTTAAAGTCATAAAACTCGGTTTAATTGATAGTATATAATTTTCCCCTTCTTTTTCATGAATGCTTATAGTTTTTTTCTTTTTAATTCCTTCTGTGTCATTCCTTTTGCATCATTAACTCCTGGACAGACAAAATAGGTTTTCTTAAACAGAAAATGAGCCTCACGTCAGTTATCTATTACTTCAGGTTAACGTGTATATGCATGGACCAACTCTCCATAGGGAGTGTAAGCCTTGTGTACTGCCCCCGAAAAGGGGCCAACATGACAGACCCAAAGTAATTTATTCTGGGGTGCCTGGGGGCCTGAGCACCTTCACCTGGAGAGGAACAGCTGCCTCCAGAGGCTGTGCATGGAGGTGGGGAGTGTTACCCCCAAATCCCACCTGAGGCCCTGGCTAGTGGAAGAACCACAGAGAAGCCTCCCACCCCTCAAAGGAGAAAGGTGAAAGTGAAGCTCCCCCAGCCACAGACCTCATAAATCTTGCAAGTAACTGTCCAGGAGAAGAAACTCATGTCTCTGATAGGCCTCACTTTAGAAGGAATGCAGTTGATTTAGAAGTACAGTTGCTGTTTGTTCAAAGCTACTGATACGTTCAGAAAGTGAACAGATTCAAAATAATACAGTGGACTCAAGCAGTGGAATAAGAAAAAAGTGCCATCATTGGAACATTCGCATGCAGATTATGTCAGTGACATCAGCACCAAGAGAATGTGACCACTTGGGAAGATGTGCTCAATACCTACTGTTTCTTCCTTGTGCTTTATTATAATCGTTCCCATTACGTGATACCATCCTTTTGTACTCTCTTCTCTACCCCTCTTTGCTTGATGGATTTTTAAGCTGTTCCTGGTTAAAATTCCCAATAAGGTGTGTGTTCACAGGCCCCGTGTGGACTTCCTGAGAGACCCTGGCCATGAGGCTGGCTGGTCTGTAGAAGTACTCTGATGGGAGTGGAACTGGAGACTACAGGGAAGGGTAACTGGGTCAGTTATTTCTGCACCCTCAGTGGCAGACCCTTTATTGTCGCCTCCTCACAAGGGCTGCCCCAGTTCTTCTCAGCTGAGCACCCAGCCATGCTGGCTGACCCCATGATTCCTGTGTCCTTCATCTTGCTCTAGTGAGATGGCCTCAGTTGGGCTTCAGAGAAGTGACTTGGGGTGGCCTCTTGTGGTGGACTGCCAATCCCGAGGCCATTTTCACTACAGAAGAGGTAAACCCAGAACACACTCATTATCATTTTGATTTTGTCAATATTATCAACAGCTTCCCACTCATGAAGCTGCAAATAATATAATAAAGTGCTATAAAAATTGCAAGAAATGTTAGTGAATTCAGTCTCATTTTAAATAGCCCACATTTTTTAAATGTGTTACTGTTTTGTTCCGAATGTGAGCCAGTACTTTAAAAGAACAGAGAGTTCAGAACTGTTTCTTTGGAATATTTCTGTCATCTGGAAATGCCTGTGCAGAAGCCCCATGACCGATCTGCTTGGCTGGGATACCTGTTGACATGCTACCAGCTCTTGGAATAGAAGGCAGAGCCAGCATCCCACGAGTCCAGGGGAAAATAGCCAGCATTGCCTGCAGAAACCGTGCAGTAGTTGAAAAATGTTCTAAATATGTAATTTCCAAAGATGATAAATATTCTGGGTGTAACTTTATAATTGTGTCTCTCAAAACAGAGGCTCTCCCAATTGATAAATTTATTTCAAGATGGAAGGCTATGCAGTATATGTGAATAACCACGCCGCAGGTCATGTTTTGGGAATGCTTTAGAACTGTCTCAGCTTTGTAAGGACAAGGACTTGTCTTTCTCCTTCTAATCCTGTAGTCCAGCCTGGCACAGAGCCGGCGCCTACAACGTATGTTAAATGGAATGCTAATGAAAGTGCCCAAGACTCCTCGGGAACTGAAGATCGCTTAAGATTCTGCTCAGCAACTGAGATCATGGTCTTAAAGTACCTTGAGCATTGCGTAGGACAGACATTGGTCTAGACGCCAAAACAGTGATTGTGTAATATACACTGCTAATAGCTTCTCATCTTTCAATGTTTATTTCTCTAAAAGCCATCTTTTTCATCCTTCCAGTGAAAGTAGAAATACCACACCCCTCTTACTGTTAAATATATTTATAATATTAAGGGAAAAACAGTTGCGAAACCATCTAAGCAAGAAGTCAGAAGCTGCTTAGGCTCATAACAACCAGAATCGTGATGGTAGTAAGAAATTAGATAAATGCTTATGTGCTTTGTGAATCTTTGGGGTCATTGGAGTGACAGAAAACTGCAGACTACGTGTGTGCTGGCATGCTGAAGGCCGCACTGCTCTGTGTATCCCCAGAGATTTTCAAATACTAAGTTAAATCCTTTGGTCTCTGTGTTTGATCCAGCATCTGTCTTAGCTAAGGGTACAGCCTCCTTAAGGGCAGCAGGACAAACACTCCGCTGTGTGACTTGAAAGCCTGTCAGCTCCCTCGTCTAAGCCCGGAAGAAAACTAAATTTAAATTTGACAAAGCCAGAAAGCAGCCTCTCACAGCCAACGCTTATTCCCGGGCTTCACTCCCCTGCCTTGAGCTGCTTGGAATTTTAAGATTCAAGGCACTCCACCAGGAATGAGAAGACCTGGATTCTATTCTTGGCGATGCTGGTGAGCGGCTCTGTGACCTTGGGCAGATGACTTCACCTCGGGGCCTCTTGGTGCCTGCACAGTGAGAAGGTGAGCTGGGCGATTTCAGGGACTCTCTGCTCCAACTTCTGTAAGTCTGGCAACACCCACCAGTAACAGTTACTCACGCCGTGCCCCTCTTTACTCTTTCCAGACTGTTCTAGTGTGTGGCTTAATATTATCATTAAAGTGGATCTTTCCAGATCTTTTTTATAACATTGTGTTTCTTGACAGCTCCTGGTGTTTCTACATTTCTTTTCTATTAAGTATTGTTATATGTGTTTCTTTACATATGTGTTACTCATTGAAATAGGACCAGTGGGTCCTCAGGTATGACGCTGTAATACTTTCTGACACATGGTACAGTCATTTGGGTAAATACTTGTATTCAAAAGTCCAAGTTTTCAAATGGCTTAAAAGAAACTTGGATTCTACAACAAATTCCATATTTTTCCCTGTAAGATTTTTTTGCCCTTCTGACACCTGCTTCAGAGACTTAGGCCTGTCTCTGTAAGTACCCCTCCATATGTGTTTTCAGCCCATTTGTTTTCCATATATGGTTTTGGGAACTTTTCTGAAACAAACTTTAGGGAGAAAAGATTTGAAATCTGTGAATAGCTGTGGCCTTCATATGCTGTCATCTAGTTGACTTACCTATGAGATGGGATCAGAATACATGGTGAATATTTAAATTTAAAGAAATGCATTACAGTAAAATGACACATGCCCATTAATCTCACTAAAAATATTCCCCTCTCTTTGAACACACTTATCCCATCATCTTTCTTCCCACTTTGTGAAACAGTTTTGGAAGTTCTTTCTTTTTTTAAAAAAAGGCTCTTGTAAGGAATGGTCAAAAGATATGGTGAACATTAGCACAGACTCCTGCTCTAAGCAAAGGCAGTTTCCTCTTCCACCTGATTCACCCAACTGGGTAGCACTGTGTGACTTCAGACTCTTCCCCAAAGGGAAAACAAGCATGAAGGGGAAACATTTGGAATCAGTTCAGGACACCAGTACACAACGGAAGACCCTCTGAAAAGAGGACTTCCAGAACTGCGCCAGAAAATGGCAGAGCAGTGAGCTGAGGAGAAATATTTTGAGAGGGGTTAATGGAAGTGTGTCTTTTCCTATCATATTTTCTTGTAATTCAAGCATTCATTGCAGTGTTTGTTATATTTTGTGCTTTTTAAGTTTGGCTTTATCAGGACAGGAAGCTAATGAAGCATCTATAGTAAACAGTTCCTGAAGAATCTCAGGAAAAAGGCCACTGAGCTCCATATTGTTAAGTGACCATCGGGAATGTTTAACCTGATGTAATTTCTCCCATGCCTTAGCCACACACTCTATGAATTTTTGTAGGACATAGGAAGAAGTCTCTTTCTTCTGGGAGGCTGGTGGGAAAAACGCCTTAACCTGATTTACAAAGAACACAAAACAGAGAGGTCCGAGTAGCAGGAAGTGTGGAGAAACCATGTCATTTTCTAAGTGTCCACCACTGCTTTTGCATGGCTCCCGTCATCTTTCCACCAAGAGTCCTCTTTGCATTTTACAGCGGACTGAGGCAGACAAGAGCTAACCTGACTGTGTGCCTGTCACTGTATGTAGTCCCTCATGGTCTTACAACTGTGAGTAACAGCCTCTCAGTTAAGTTGGAGCAGTAGAATGGAAACCTAGGTCTCTGACACAGTTCCAAAGTCTTCAATGAGGGAAACCAATTCCAAGCCCTATTCCTACTGCACATAGGTGTGTTTCTGTATGCTTTGGTAAGATACATTATCTCTCTAAGGCAAGGTTGTAAGATGAACTCAATATTTCAGGCACAGTTGCTAAGAGGATGTCCTAAACTAGCAGTTTCTCCAAAGTCCTTGTCATGGAGCCCTACAGAGCGCTGCCTCCCCGTGTCTGGTCACCATTGTTACCATAATTGTGGTGGTTGTTATCACTCCTGAGATTATGATGTCAGACTCTCCAATCAGGGAGATAGACAGGGCAGGATTTCTCTCAGTTGTCCTAAATGTATTAAACTATGGACAGATTGTCATTATTAAGCATTTTAGACACTCATGAAATAGTATCAGGAAGCCAACAAAAAGTAGAAGAAAGTGAATATGCAATACATGAAAGACCATACAGGAGGAGATCTCAACTGAAAATAAGATCTCATTATTTAAACTTTAAGCTAGCCTGTTTGCTGGATGATACACAGTCACTTGTGATTTTTTTCAGCACATCGAACCTATCATCATTAGATATATGTCAGTACAAGACCATCAGAAGAAGAAAAGAATGAATGAATGGATGTGTGCTGCTGGGGAGGCCAAGTCTCCTTGCATTTCCATAAGAGGTCAATTTGGTTATCGTTTACAGAGCATTTCTATACCCTTGAGCTACTTTCCTGCAGGACGCCTCAGTTGAAAACAAGTACAAGACTGTCTCACCATTGCTTTTCTTGACTTCCCCTAAGAAACAGTACCATCTTCAGCTCTGGCTCCACTTTCCTGGAATGCAAAGACATCGCTGTCAGTGTAGAGGCAGGCAGCATACTATCATTGAATCGTGCAGGCTGCAAGACTGCTCTGCACATGGTCCTCTTTCCATTTTTTTAAAGGCAAAATTCAAGTGAGTTTTCACACCTGAGGTTATAATGTTAGACAGATGAATTAAAAGCAGTTGTATGTGTAGTCTGGTCATACAAGTATAGCATAGTGTACACATGTAATACAACCACCACCTGCACTGCTCAGCTACATTCAGGTGGAAACATGCAAGTCCAGCCCGATAAGCTGGGGAAGGGGAGAGAGAAGAAGTGCAAGGAGAAAGACAGTTTCTACCACCCATAAGAGATGCATTTACTTTTCCTAGTAAAAGAAACCTAAAATTGACCATTGTCATCCTGTAGCATAAATCACTCTCTCTTTTGGCAAATTTGAAAACACTGGGCTCTGTTATAACAGTTAAAAATGTCCTGGGCCTGGAGTTGTTTACCCAGTAGTTGCTGCTCTAAAGTTACAGAGCTGTGGTTGGAAGCAGAAGCTTGAAGGCTGGCTCCAAGTCAGTGACGTCACAGGAGGCTCAGCAGCTGCTGGGACACTGAGCTCAGCCCTTGGACTTTTGAACGTGGTGAAAGACTCCAAGGGCCTTGTCAGTACTGCTCTGCGGAATGGTTTGACTGGGGCTGCAGCCCCCTCCCCTTACTTCTGTGTACAAGATTTACAGAGCTTTGCTTGGCTCTGAAGACGGATAGCTCGCCACTGCTCTTTGCATTGCTAGACTGACGGGTAGTCAAGCTGCTGCAGGATCAACCCTCTAGTGCAAAAAGGTACGTTACTTTCTGGCAAATTTGGAAGCAAGTGATTCATTCTGGCAGGGTACAGAGGGGCTGCTGCTGAGGCATTGTAAACCGTGGGTGCTGTGAAGCACTGCGTGATTTCAGCATCTGCCTGTGCTGGTGTCTGGGCTAGGCTGAAGGACTGTGGGCGGGGTGCATAACGGATTGTGCTCCCTGGGAAAGAGGCCTTTCAGCTGCTGAGGGTGGATTTGCAAGTGTGGACTGACAGTGCCACCCGCTCCTGGGACTGTTTCTCACACAATGCTTCTCAGTCATTGAAAAAGTTCTCTGCCCATCGTTCCGTGGACTATTCTTATTAGAACATAGTCTGCGTTAGGATGTAGGCTTTTGATATTTGAAGGTTAACATTCACAACCCTTGAGACTGTTGGTATTTGAAAGTTGCAGTGAAAAATAATGTGGTTTCATTGAAGGTGATGGGGTGGGTGCTTGCAGGATGTGTTTCTGTAATTTGAGCTGAAATCTGAGCCATCTAGAGTGGGTTAATCTACAGTGAGGAGAAACTCTCACCACTGTTATCTTCTGTCCGGCATTTGGGACATGTGCTTACCCAAGCCAAAAGCTTTTATCAATGCTTATATTGTATTGTTAAGAAAAGTAAAACGGGGATGCCTCTAGCTTGGACACTTTGTACTTTGAGTAAATAACTGGAGAGACAACAAGGAAAGAAATGATAATTATGGAGAAACTCAGTTGCTTGCTTTCCACTTGCAAGTGATTGTGTCTCTTTGACCTTGTTGGAATTGGAAGAATGTGCTGAAATAGCAATAAAAAGCAATCCTTTTTTTTTAAAAATCCATTTTTCCCTGTAACTGAATCAAATCTGGATGGTCTCTGAAAAAATATGCTTACTGAACAACAGAGGGAGGAGATCTGTTAATCAGTGGAAATGAGGCAAAGGATTTATAATAGCTTGGAAAGAGAGGTAGAGAATTTCGGAAGCCAGTGATGCAATTCTCAGCTAGGTGTAGGTGTGGGAATTCCTAATCTCTCAAAGTTCCCAAGAAGCAAAGCATCTTCAGGCCAAATGGTTTCTTTAGAAATTTTGAGACTGGCAGTACCTGCTGTGCATCATGTTCCTACTGAGATGTACAACCTGTGATAAATGACAAACCTTCAGTTGTATGAAAAGTGGAATGGTTAGGAAAAAAGAAATAGAAAATCAAAAAAACAAGCATCAAACCTGAACACAATCTCCAAAGAGAGAAGCAGCGGTGGAGTGACCTCTCTGAAGACCATTTGGTTTGGCTGGAATCCTGCCTTCCTCAGTGAATGAGATGTGCTGAAATGGTGATCACCAAGCATGTCAGGAAGGGAGGGCAGAGGTGCAGGGGCAGCCGAACGGAGGCAGATCAGGGGATGAAAATTACTACATGAAATCCCTGTTGCCCTTAGATCCAGCCTCCGGGGTAGGACTAAGAGGCTTGCAAAGCCATTCACTCCAGCACCACACTTACAAAATCACTCTCAATTTCTTGGTGTAGAGCCCTGGAGAGCAGAAGTTGGTTCAAAGGGATTATGTAATGTTAGTTTGGCAAGATGAGGGGAAGAGCCTGTGCTGCTCACTCTGTCCTTTTACATTTGCTCTAATAAATTTTAATTCTGAATGAAATTCTGGAAAGATTAAAATGGAGTGGAGAGCAGATAGATATTTGCGGGAGGGACACAATGAGCCTTCTCTCCCACGTAGATGCCAGGATCTGTGGGAAGAAACAAGAGGACTAGGAACAAAGAGAACTTTTGTATTTTCCTCAGTGGGGACACTAAAACTTCATTTTTAAATCTGCAGATCCATTTTACCCCATAAATTCTCATCACAGGACATTCTGTCCCTAACAAAGTTTGCAGTTTTTAAAACGACTTAATTTAGAATTACAACCAAAGCAACTTTATATAAGATTTACATTTAATATTTTACTAACAAAAATTTCTCCCTAAATATGTAACATTACGTGTCTCTAAAAATACTTGAAAAATACTAAGGCAAAAGAAAACTACAGAGACCAGAGGGGCCTTTACACTATGAGACTTACTTCGTTCCATCTTCCAATTTAAAAAAATTAAAGTAGTATGACACCAGACAAATACAAAAGGATACAGAAGAAGAGAAGAGGGGAGAGAAAAAGAAGGACTAAACAAAGGACCAGGCATTTATAAAGCATTCATTTTGATCCATGCAGTTTAGACACTTTTTTAAAGCATTCTGTCTCACAGAAACTTCTAGACAATCCTCTGCTCCCCTTTAATCTTACAAGAGGAAGTGGTCATATATTCAGCTTTATTACACTTGATCTTTACATTTATGACAAGACTGAAATGCTTAGAAAGGCAAACCAAATCCTCTGCCCCCGAATTGCCAGATACTGCTCTACAGAAGTTTTCTTGCAAAGCCTTCCTTTGATCCTGAACCACTGCATTTTCTGGCAGCAGGAATGGCTCTGGCCCTGGAGAGGGGAAGCTCTGCACCTTGGCCCTTCTCCAAAGTGAGTGAAGAGTTTGGCTTTGCAGATCCGCGCGGGATTCAAGGAATGCTACCTGGGCTCCGCGGAGCTCTCTCACCAAAAGCAAGACTTAGTGTATTTTTGGATGATCCTGTGGTAGACAAAAAAGAGAGGTTCCGGCACTTTTTAAACTAGTAGAGAAGTGGTTCAAGAAGAGTTGAATAGAAAACAAAATTGGAATCATTTGTTCCATTATAATTATACGAAAACTATGATTTCTAAACCTTTCCTTTTTGGCCTAAGACATGGAATATCATAGCATCTTTTATCCGGAACTCTCATAATTAGTGTGCACTGTTTTTATGACTTCTTTGGTTAAATCTGAGGCTGTCTCTTGATATTTCAAGCGACTTCAATCTTCCTAAGAAATTCCATTGCCTGGTGACTTTGAGTCAGCAAAGCAGCTTCGGTTCACAATTGATAGAGTTTTAAAGTAGTCGGCCAACCTCAAAATAAGCACAGACAGAACACCCTGGGAATGGATGTTAGACAAACGTAAAAGATTACTAGGTAATGGGGCTCAGTGAACACTGGAGTAACCAAAACAAAGAAAAAACAAGGTTCTGTAAATTCTTTATTATCTTCATTTGATTAGGCCTTTGTTTCCATTTATTATGCCAAGTGCTATGGCTATCAAATGTAAGGGTGGAGGGGAACAGAAGAAAGAATGGCACAGGAGAGAGACTGAAGTTAGAAATAAGCATGGCTAAGAGAATAAGACACGATAGCATCTTTGTAGCTGTGTGGAATTACTTAGTTTCTTGAATTAATCATGATATTGGGTGAAAAAGGTGGTGAAAAGTACCAGTGTCCCTAGGGAATAGTTTGGGAACATAGAGAGCTCTGTGCTTGTCTGCTAAGAGTGAAGTTCATTTTATGGTGATCTCAGTATTATTAGGGTACACTTTTTAATGCTCATAAGGCTTGTAATTCATTGATAGTGTGCAGTTTAAAAATAGATGTCTGTGTTCAAAACCATTTCTCTTTCCAATGTGTGTGTTCAGAACAGTTTGACAAAAGTAAGATTAGGTTTTGATGATGTATATCTAATTTTGAGGATATGAATATGCCTCTCTATTCTATGAATACAAAACTGCTCACTGCCTGTTTTTGCAGAGGTAATGTTACAGTATTAGCATCCATGGTATGTATATTACTTGTTGGAAACTTTACCCATAATTTGCATGAGTGGATGTAAGTAAGTTACGGTATTTTGGTAACCTGTTAGCTACTGAAGAGTTGTAATTTTTTTCTGTACTAGAAATTGAACACAGGATCTTGTACACACTAAGCACACATGCTACCACTGAGCTGCTCCCCCAGTCCTCAATTTCTTACAGTCACAATTATTTTAAACAGGTTTATGCATTTTAAAATTTGCTTTTATAGCCACTGAAAAGATACATGATTTAATAAAAATTATCTTCAGTTTAAATCAAAGCAAGACTTTTCAAAAAAAGAAAAATGGAAGGGAAGAGAAAAAAAAGGAAGGAAGGAAGGAAGATAGATCAGCTGGGGATGGTAGCACATGGCTGAATCCCAGCACTTGGACAGCTGAGGCAGGATTGTGAGTGTGAGGCCAACCTGGGCTGTGTAGTGAGCTCAAAGCCAGCCTGAAATGCAGAATGGGACTCTATCTCACAAAGCCAAAACAATTTTTTTTAAATGTCTAACACTTCTTTGCATTTAGTATGTCACTTAATGTTATTAACTATTCTGTGGATTCTTTGGTGTTTTATTTTTTATTTTAAAGAGAATAAAACTGAACAAAATAAAACAGATTGAAGCCAGTGAAAACAACAATGAGAGTGATACAGGAATTCAATCAAGATGATGGGAGATCAACAATGGCTATCATAATATCTTCTTTTCTTCAAAATAGCTGCGCATACCATCGGCTATAATAAAATCAAACAAAAGCAATAAAACCGATCAAAATAACGGAAGTGTTACAGGCCTTCAAAACCTGGTAATACGAAATCGGCAATGGATACTATAATATCTGTTATCTTCAAAAGAGTTTCCCATAGCATCAGATATAATAAAATCAAATAAAACATAACAGGATAAAACCATATCTAACAAAACAATGAAAATGATACAAGAACTCAAAACAAGATCATAGAAAATTAACAATGGTTACCACCTTCCTTTTTTAGATGTTTCTTCCCCTATCACTTTCACAATATCTACTGTACATTTTGGGACCCACTAACTTCTTCAATTTTTGATGATAGGAAGATAACATGATGTTTACCCAAATGAGTCCAAACCATTTCACCCATAAGCATGACCTCCAGTTGCATCCATTTACTGCAAGAGCCTCAAGATTACCCTACTTTATAGCTGAGTAGCTCTCCATTGTATGAAAATGCCATATATTTCTTAGCCATTCAGTGGTGATAAGCAAGCTTTTTTCTGGTTTCCTGTCACACGGAGCATTGTTTCCTCTCCATTGTCTTTCAGTCTATGAATTTCCTTTCATGTTAAATGTGTTTCTTGTATACAGTGTATTGATGGGTCCTGTCTCTTGATCCACTCTGCCTGTGTTTCTTATTATTGGCATCTGCATTAATGCTTATGACCAACATGCTCTGGCTTGTCTCTGCCATGATTTTTTTACTGCTGTTGCCTCCCTTGTTTTCCTCTCCATTCAATTGTCTGCCCCATTCAGTGATCCCCCTCTGCTGCTGTTCTTGCAAGTGTGATTATCTTTATGCCTCTCTAGAACATCCTTCCATGCTCTTTGTAGGTTGGTTTGGTGGTCATGAATTCCTTCAGTTGTACTTTGTCATGGAAGTATTAATTCTGAAAGATAGTTTTGCAGAGTACATCAATCTGGATTTGAAGTTGTTTTCTTTCAGAACTTCTTTCAGAAGTTTCTTTCAGAAACTTCACTTTAAGCTCGTCTTGACTTAAGGGTTTGTGCTGAGAAGTCTGTCATGATTCTGATGGGTTTGCCCTTGTAGGCAATCTGCTTTTTTCTAACAGCCTTAATATTCTGTTCTTGTGCTGAATTTCTGGGAGTTTGATTATTGTATGTATGAGTGTAGATTTATCTTGGTTATGGTTAATTGGAGTTGAGATGCCTTGTAATCTGTATACCAGGTCCTTTTCCCATGTTTGGGAAGTTTTCTACTATTACTTCTGTAAATAGTCTTTTTAGGTCATTTATGTTGACCTCTGCTTCTTTGCTGACACCTATCATTCTTAAATTATTTTTCATTGCATTGCCTTGCAGCCATTGAATTGTTATTTGCTGGTTCCTTATTATTTTTAAGAGATCATTTCTTCCACAGTCTAGCTGCAATCCTGTCTTTAAGGTCTGAAAGCCTATCTTCAGTCTCTTCCAACTGTTTTTTCCAGCTTTCAGTGGAGTTTTAAATTTCCTAAATATCTCTTTGAATCTGTTTCATGCCTTGTAATTCCTTCCTCTATTGTTCATTCTATGTTTCCATCATTTTCCTATGCTTCTCTGTCTTACCTATGTCTTCTTTAGATGTGCTCAGCAATTCTATCATTATGTTTGTGGTTTCTTATTTTACCTGAGACATTATTTCTGATCCAATAACTTTTACAGCCTTATGCAGTTCTTTACTTCGGTTGCTATCCTCTTAAGAGATTGCAGATGTGTGACTTCCATTTTTTCCCCCATGTCTTGTTTCTCCCAGGCTTGTTTTGTATGGGCTGGAGGTCAGAGGTTGCCTTTTGCTCCTTCACCTTGACATTCTCCTGAGTTCCTCCTGACAAGCTGGTTGGGCCGCACTTCCCATGTTGGCTGCCTCTCCTCAGTGTCAGGGAATGGGCAGGCACCTGGGTTTCGGAGAACCCATGTTTCCGAGGAGGAAGTGGGGGATGGGGTAGGCTTCTCCAGACCCATGCAGTACAATGAGGCTTCTCCAATGGCCATGATTATGTAATGGTGGGGCTGCTGCTCCTCTTGGCCTGCATGGCTACACCAAGACTCCCCAGATGGCAGCAGGCACACGAGGCCATGTTTAATTCTCCTAGCCAGCCCACTTTGGATGCCCACAGGAAGCTCCATCTCCAGTGGCAGCCTGCAGGTGCATGGGGCATATCTGGCTGTTTGTCCCTCCTGAGGAAAGCAAGCATCCCATGGCGGCGGGCATGCAGGGGTGGGTCTGGCTATTTCTGCCTGCCTTTGCTGGCTGCCTGCAGGAAGCAAGCATCCTGATGATTGACATTGGTGTTTTAAATTGTATTTTCAGACCCTAATTGTACATACCCCAAAGGTTAGCAACCTAATTATTTTAGTCACCACAATAAGAAGATTCTCTGGCAACTAAACAAAATTTTTCATTTATTCTTTCTATTCAATGTCCAACACAGATTATCATTCATATATTATCATTGGAAGGAAAATAGAACACTACTTAATTTTAATATATGTCTCACAGGGCAGTTTTGATGAATTTAGATTTTATTCATTGAAATAAAATAATGATTTTTGATGATGTGGATTGGTTTCTTGCCCATGCATTGATTTCCTGAGTTGACCCCCAGCTTAGAGTCCTGGCTGGTGTAGGAATAACATTTGCCATCGATTTGCACCCTGAAGACAAAGCTGAGACTCTAGGCCAGCCCTGCCTCAGAACAGCAGGAGTTATTCAGTCACATATCTATGAGTGTACAGTCAAACTTCCTGTTTAAACTCTTACATATCCATAACGTATTCCATCTTTTGATTAGATCAGTAAAGGAATGTTAACATGCACATGTACATTGAAGCATCTTATCTGTTATAATTTTTGCAGCGTTCTCTCCAAACAGGGAAAAAAATCTTAAGAGAATAGTGATTATTAACTGTATTCATTTCTTCTTAAGCAGATTGTTGTCATCTCCTCTTTTGAATCCAGTTTTCCTATAGTTTATGTCAGCAGCTCGTGACGAAATGACCAAATATGTTTTTGGAAAGCACACAAAGTGGGGCTTTCTCTTATGTTTTTTTTTTCTTATGTTTACATTAGGCTTTACTTTAAAGGCAAGTGACTGCTTCAAATAAAACAACTCCAAGCTTCAGGAACTGGTGGAGAGAAAGCAGAGACCAGCAGAAACACTTCTCCACTGACCCTCGCACAGTTACCATGGACCTGCAAAAGCAGTGGGAGAACACAGAGCCTAACTGGCATAAGGAAAAGATGGAATTACTGGACCAGTTTGACAGTGAAAGGAAGGAATGGGAAAGTCAATGGAAAATCATGCAGAAGAAGATAGAAGAGGTACGTGTTGATTTATTATGAATGTATTGTAAAGTTCAAACTCAGAATGAAAATTCTGTTGGTGTTTGTTTTGTTTTGGAAACCACTTTTATGCCCTTTATTCCACTGAAGAGACACATGTGTCAGTGACATTTACCAGACCAAAAATAACATAGCCTTGCCCGGTGGCATCTTAGGGACCATGCTCATCCTGTAGCATTGCCTGAAAGTCAAGACCTTGGCACATCGCTCTAGAATGCAGTGGTGTATTATTTTCAGGATGGAGAAGTTTGGTATCAAATGTTCTATGCAGTCTGCATATGCTCATTAATACCAGGGCATCTGAGTAGAAATGCAGGAAATACATAATTTGTGGTAAATATACTAGAAAAATTATAATTGGGCATTAGAATACAGATTTCCTGAGCAGATTTACGAGTAAAATGTAGCAAAGGAAATTATACATTATATATCTCAGTATAATCAAAAAGTGTGATATATCAAACAAAATGGCAGTAGATATTTTTTCTGACAAGGTATGCTACATTTATTAGAAAAGAGTTTGTCAAAAATGACATGTCATGACTGATTCCACCATTATATTCCCTTATATTATCTCTTAGTCTGTCAGGCATAGACTCTTTCATTCAAGCATTTGCATAGTCATGTATTCAAACTCGCTGGGGAATATTTATACTTACCTCACTTTATTCTGGTAAATCCACAACATTGACTCATGTGGTTTTATGTCCCTTTCCTTGGCCTTTATTTGCAGGCAGTAAAAATGAATGTTTTCAATATTTATAATGGAAACATTTTTTTCTTACTGACAACCAGCTGCTTATGAATAAAATAAAGATAGACAAATTTTGCCAGCCAAAACAAAAGAAGAAAGAAAAGGCAGACCTTTTGTGTGTGATCAGAGATTAAATGACATATCCACTTCTTGTCCCTTCATAATTTGGAAAATGTGTTCCACTTGTCCCTTTTTGGTTTTTTGTTTTTGTTTTTTGATACTGAGGATCGAACTCATGACCTCACACTTGCCAGGCAGGCTCTTACACTACTGAGCTAAATCCCCATCCCCAGTATTTGGATTTTTGTTTGTTTGTTTGTCTGTCTACTTGTCCCTTTAATGCCCCTCTGCATCCAGAGACGGAGACAGAATCATAAGGAGATGTCTGGATCAATAATTCAGACTCTAACACTTTAACTCAGTCAGATACTGACTTAGTCCTGGATTGTTGGTCCCCAAAGGTTTGGAAGGTCCAGTTGGTAACAATGTTGGATCATTTTAACATCCAGTGAATGAATTACCTGATGCAGGATTGGTTTAGTTCATTTCTTAAGTCATGTAGCTAAAATAATCTGCTGATGGGTTAAATTTGCAGTTGTTCAATAATTATTCTGCTAACTATAGACACAATATGTGGTAAATACTAATCTTATCAATTAGCTTTAGTTAGGTCATAACTTATACTGTCTCTTCCTACTTCAGGGCAACAGAAAGGGCTGCAATGCTTTTCACTGTATGAGAAAGTAGCTGTTATGTTGTTATGTTTTTCTGCCTGTGATAGACAGCTGCATAGCTGGAAATATGTATAGATAATGTGCTTACATGAAATATCCATGGATTTTTTTCAGTACATAAGTACTGGCAATGTGCATGTGCACGTGTGTAGGTGTGTTTGTGTGTGTGTGTGTGTGTATGTGTCTAAAAGATACCTTTTTACAGGCTGCAGTACAAAAATAGAAAGATGAGTTGGAGACCACAGCAATGATTTATGTTAAATGCAGCCAGTGATACTGTCTTTCTAGTAATTAACACCAAAATTGTGCCGTGCATATTTCTCTATATTCAGAAGACAATAGCCAACTATTTCCCAGGAATAGCACTTTTCCCTCTTGTTCTAAAACCAAAACCATTTGTTTTCACCCATGCTTTCTCCAAAAAAGGGCAGCAGCATCAACTTTACCCTTAGATCTAACATGCCATGTTGTAGAGTTTCTTTTTAAAATATCCCTCAAGGTGAGCCGAAGCCACATCACACATGGCAGCTTGGTATAAATAATGCTACAGAAACTGTTGATTCACAGCTGTTGTTTGATGCTGTCTTGACCCACCTTATGCAGTGACCACTTACAAATTCAAAAGTACTAAGAAAATAAATCACTGTGTAACTTTCAGGCATCAACTATGTTTAATGCTTTTCTCCACTGAGTCTCAGGTACATATCAAGTGCCAATATATTTTTCCTTATAGTCTTTGAATAACAGTACATGTTATGTAGATGCTGACTGGCTGTGAAGTGCAGAGTCGTTTGTGTTAACATATACCTGAAAGCCTTTTTGGAAATTAACAAGCTTTCCCAAAACTGAAGTCTAAAGAGAAAATTACTTTCCTCCCTCTGGGAGAGAGCTGAGTCTGCAACATGACAATCTCACCAAGAAATAATTTAGGATCCCCTTTAACTCAGGTAAATAGATAATCAAAGCTTTAAGACTCTGTTGTCACATTTGCTTTAACCTGAGTGAGAAACTTTCTTTAGATGTGTATATCCTTGGCATCAAAAACATCTCAGTAATCTGTCGACCTCCCCAGTGTAATCGACCAACCAAAGGACACATTTTCTGATGACCAATTGCATATTTAGGGAGCAGAATAAATTGGCTTATTACGTGAGCTTATCTGCTATTTAGGCACTTAAATGTTGGCATAGAAAGAAGGCCATATGTTTTAAAAACATGAATTTAGTGTAAGTTAAGCACTTGACTCTTTCTGAAGCGATTAGAGAGCATGCCCATGAATTGATTCAGGTCTTTCTGATTTTGTGACAGTGCTTCTGCACCTCCATATAGAGATACAGGTTTCTTTTACTTTTATTGAGTTGACTTTCTGTCCACAATACAGAATTCAGCATCAGTGCACTGCCCTACCAAAAGTAGTCTTTGTGGTTCGCCAAGGTGGCTACAGCTGATCCATAGGTACAAAGTACTATTTGGAGTCAGGACAGCATAAGGTAATGTGGCACAGAGATCCCAAGAGTGGTGTGCGTGGTTATAAAAAGCACGGGCAAAGTCAACTATGGCAAACGAGTTTTCATTTTGTTTTCATGCAGCTTTGCCATGAAGTAAAGCTTCGGAGGAAAATCAACAGGGGTGAAGGTGCTAAAGTCCTCGGTCTCGATCATGAGACGGGCATTGGGAGTGAAATGTTGGCGCCTCCTCCAAATGAGCCCAGCTCAGGACAGTGTGAACTCACAGAGATGGACCACAGCAGTGCCTGGGAAGGGAAACACGGGACAGGGCAGAGCTTACTGGATGAAGAAAACGCACTGTGTAAAGGACAAAAGCTGCCAAAGAAATCAAAAGTAGGATTCATAGACCTGTTGGCTACAGGCAAACAAAAGGGCCATGAGGCTCTACCTGGTCTTGGGACTTCAGAAGAGGAGAGGAAGAGCTGCTCTGGGGCCCTCCACACAGTGAGTAGACGACATGGCTGTGAACTGTTTCTCAGACGCTTGCGTTTCAGGGTGCTAACCCGCTCTTGCCTCTCTGTATAAAGGCTCTTGAAGAACTTGCCAGAGTTAGCGAAGAGCTGTGCAGCTTTCAAGAGGAAATCCGAAAGCGGTCTAGCCACAGAAGGTAAGATGGGCCTCTACACTTATTTTAGGGAAATCCAAACAGTATTACTTGCTTCTTCCTTCCATTTTGTGAGTGATAATTAATGAGTTATTAAAATATATATGTAAATAAATATAAATAAATAAAATGTATGTGTCGGGTAGAGGTAGACACTTCAATGGTGCACTTTGCTGTTCACTGATTTTTAAATCTTCAATTCACTGTACAATTTTATGACCAAGAGGACTTTATTCTCATGGTAATCAGTTTAGTAAACCTTCCTTTAAAAATTAAGATATGTCCTCTTGTATCATTCTCTTAACTTTATTTTATTTTTTAAAGGAAAAAACTTTGCTTTATGTTTCATAGTAGTGTTTGCACACCTGACTCTCTGGAAGATTTGGAATTATTACTAAAAATATTGGCACATTAGCTAGATGAATTAACCGTATGTGCTGTGATGTTCCCATCCACATCTGCATCCTGCCTTGATCATCTGCATGCACTCTTCTCCCTCCTCCTCCTCCTCCTCCTCTTCTCCTCTCTGCACCCCTCCCAGCACCTGGTGATTCTTCCACTTTCAGTCATCTTTCTGTTTCTTTCAACATGTAAGAGAGAAGGTGTGATACTTGTCAGGTGATACTTTTCTTTCTGTTGTCTCATTTATGCTACTTCATAGGATGTCCATCAGGTCCATTCACTTTGCTACAGATGACAGTATTTTATTCTTCTTTGGTGCTAGGTAATATTCCATTCTGTATGTATATATCATATCTAACATAGTTCTCTTTCATCTTGAGTAATTGGCCAGTGGAAGAGTATACAAGGCAGCTTACCCTGTTAAGTATGACTTTAACCTATGTCAGAAATTAAGAGTGTAGTATTATAATTATATTTGATGTTCTACTGAAACAGTTTATACCCAATTTATTTCTCTACAATTAGTATTTACAGAGAAAGACATATTTAATGTAATTTTCAGAATAAAATAAATACGTTCACACATACACATTGACACAATATTATTTCAATTCAGAAACAGTATGTAATTGTGAGCATAAGTTGTAACCAAATTATAAATTAATTTTGAAGTCTTCACATGATCAATATGGGTTATTCTGATGTCAGTTTCTCTCCTCAAGAAGCCTTATGTTTCTCTTAGAAGCACTGATGGTATGCACCTTCATTTTTCCTTAGCTCCTAGGAAGCTTAGAATTTTTGTACAGACTTGCAATGGGTCTTTCTAAGCCAGCAATATTTTATACATAATATTGCCCTGCACTGGCCCATTTAGCTTTCCCTACTGTTTTGGTAGTAGGTATTTCTCTGCACTTAGTTAATCATTTATAAGTTGAATAGATATAAATGGCTTATATTTATCAATACAATTAAGCTTGATTTGTGAATCCATATTCATGTGATATTTGAGATTTTTACTTGGAGACTGAGAAAAAGACTTACTTTCCAGTTTTTGTTCACAAGTAACACCTAGTTCAAAACTCACATTGTCACATGATGGCTTTTAGAAAAAAGTTGAAAATCTCTCCTGTATAATTCAGAGACACTGCAGTCTTTTCCCGAGGACATTACACATGGACACGACTTCTCCCACTTTTCATTGTCCAACCCACTCTGCTTTAAATCCACCCATACTGAAGTACTCATTGTTTCTTGAACGGGTTCACTGTTTTTATCACAGTTCATGCTGTCTGTATGCCTTTTACGGGACTTATTAAAAAAAAACTTTTTTTAAGCTCAGGTGACACCTTCCATTCGATTATGTCTTATTGTACTTTTATTCAGATTTCTGTCTTAATACTTATTTGTTGTTTCAAATTCAAGAAGAGGAAGTTGTGCTCGCTTAACCCAATGAGTAAGAATTCTAAAGGCAAAGAGGAGGTAAGGAAATGGCAAGAGAAAAGTTACAGAAATAGGAATTCAGTAGCAGAAATGCAAGAGAGTCAGAATTTACTCTGAAGTTTCAAATAAGATCAAGAATGATAAAGATTGGAAAGCATAGGTCAGGCAAGGTGGGCAGAGCCTTGATGTAACACTGAGTATTGACTTTGACCTGTGATACGATAAAGGGAACTTGAAGATTTTGACTAGGACATTTACCTAAAGATTGTGTTTGAGGAAATTGTGGCTCCCTTTCCTGTAGCAGACATCCATGGTTTTTTTTAGGAACTAATCTTAAATAAAGCTATCCCTAAGCTATCACATCTTACAATTATCTAGGATGAAGTCAGACTCTTTTCTCCAGGAAACGCCGAAAGCAGTCAGTGCACCTCAGGGGAACCACTTGATCAACAATGGCCAGTGCATTTTTCCAATCAGTTTCGAAAAAGAAAAACAGACGCGGGGAAAGAATCTGAGCTGTACCAGTGTGTCCCAAAACAACTCTGTAAAAAGTTGCGGAATTGGTGCAGTTGATTTGCAAACACATGAAACCCCACCGGTTCCTCCTCCGAGGAGCACATCTCGAAATTTCCCCAGCTCATATTCCGGACAAGCCCAAGAGCAACTGAAGGGAAGTGTAGACCACAAGAGCTGGGCAGCCTGTGGGAGTCCAGGTGGAAGGAGCTGCAGTCCTCCTTTTCTTTCGAGGCAGCGTGAGATACCTACATTGGGTCCAGATGAAGGGAAGACTTTGGAAGATAGTGTCGTGTTTTCCTCTTTGACACCAGAAATCCAAATAGATAGCAGGGCTCCCGGTAGCGTTAGACTTGGCGTAAGCCCATGCACTTTTGAGGTAGATGCCAAAAGGAGCCCCTCTGCTTTGCGGTTTCAGAATACCTGCTCTCTCCCAACCAAGCCACAGTTAGAAAACGTGCTTGCAGATCACTCTGAAAAATCTCCTGTTCTCCCCGTAAATAATGACAGTAGTTCCTTGGTGGCACAGAGCAGTGGTCCACTTGGAAGTTTCACCTGTGGCTTTGAAAGGACTACAAGGAATGAGAAGCTGGCCACAAAGACTGATGAGTTTAACAGAACTGTGTTTAGAACAGACACACACTGTCATGCAGCATGGCAAAATGAAAGCTACTCACAATCATCTGAAGATAGTAAGCCTTCTGATACCCCACCTGCCCCTGTAGGTGGCCTATCCGTCAGTGACAACGTGACCGATATTCTGAAAACCAGCACCTACGTGCCTGAGCCCACAGAAAATGTACCTGTTAATCATACCGGGAAGTCCACAGCTGGCCTGGCTAGACAAATGCAGGAACAGATGCCTTCCGGCGGTTACCGGACTGTGCTTCAGGAGCGTGACTGGAGACCAAGCAGTTTATCTGGCAGACCAAGATCCGCTGACCCAAGATCCAACTACGGCGTCGTGGAAAAGTTGCTGAAAACGTATGAAACGTCCGCGGGCCCTGCATTTTGGAGCTCTAAATGCGTGCGGGAAAATTGGACCAAGTGGGACACGGATGTCAGTGACAGTTCCACGTCAAGTCGATGCTTACAAGGGATTCAAATGGAGCAGGAGTTTCAGCCAAGGACAGTTTGGGGCGGGGGACAGCAAGTGAAGCCAGGAGTAGATCGCAGAAAGGTGACGGAGGTAAGAAAGCAAGCTACACCGTGCGGTGGGACTGCGTCTGTGTTTCGCACAGGCTCTGGTTCAGTTCAGTGGCCCGGGCATTCACATCAATAGAAGGCAGACACATGTTTTGGCATCTTCTTGGCTCCTAGATCTTTTGCAAATAAATACACCTCAACATGAACTTAACATGTAGCTTTTAAGAATGGGACCAGCACCTTATAACTTTTTTAAACAAATGAATAAATGACATTAATATAGTAAGTGGATTTAAGAACTTTGGAAAGATCAAAGACCTGCTGTCTATTTTTTTAGTTGAGAATGTAAATTTGTAGATTTACGTAACTTTACTCCTTAAAAAGTTGTTTTTAAGGATCTAGAAAATATTTGTCAAAATAACTTTGACTTTGTAGTTATTAAATATGTGTCCAGTTCAGTCATATTTAGTATATGATTATATTCCATAGGGTTGGTCACATAACATGAATATTGGTAACATACAAATTTTAAACAGTACCAAATAAAGTTCTCTTATCTGTAGAACTAAATGATAGTATATAGAAAAAGGTTATTCTTATTTGCATATATTCCTAGCTTGACAATTGCCAAAAAGTGAATATTTAAATTGTCCTTTTAAAAAATCCTGTCCAATTAAGAAAATACAGTCTGCATTAAGTATAGGAGGAAAAGAGATCAAAGAAATTGATATTTAAAACAAAAAACTATAAACTAATTCATTTTCGTGCATGTAAGTTTTTAAGAACAAAACATACAGAAGATTACAAGAACTTACATTTCCAGTGTTGCTAAAATTTATATAGTCTGTATTTTAAACCTTGCAGATTGCCTTCTGGTATAAAAAAAATGTGTCTTTTAAATTCTTTACAAATATGTGTTTCATCCGTCTTATCAAAAACTTTGTTTTCAGAGGGTAAAATTAATTAGCCTCCATTTATATTTCTTTATTTTTCAATTGAGCCTTTAGCTAGGAATATAGCTGGAGACAGAGAGATGAAAACTTGTCTACATTGAGCAACAAAAATTCTCACTAACTAATAAGAATTGCAAAATGTATCCTTTTTTATTTTTATTTTTTCCGTTTAGGATTTGGAGCAGGAAATCTATAGATTCTTGGGAGTATTTTTCCTTTGTTCTTTGTTTAGTTTTCCCTTGAGAATAAATTTTAAAAATAAATCTCCAAATAGAAAAAGGATCCAGGTTATTATCAGATTGTGACTGAAATAATAGAAACTGAGTCCATCCATTCACACTGTCCATCTCAAATCAAAGAGCACAGATGTGTTAAGAAAGTCAGTCAGATGCAAGTGACATGGAAGCTTCTTGATTGCTTAATTGTTAGTGTCAAATGATGTTCTTCCTTAAAAATAAAAAGAAAGAGAGAGTAAAATGAAAGAAAGAAAAAAGAAAGATTTTCACTTGTCAGAAGATGGCCAATATAGAGAGCACCTTTTATGAATAATTAGAATGAAATTGTATTAAAATGTTTTAGGGATTTTGGTGTAGGTTAGTGGTAGTATACCTGCCTAGTATAAATGAGGTCCTGATTTTCATCCTCAGCACTAAACACACGAAATAATTTGAATGATAATTTGACCAAGCTATTCCCCTTCTATGTGTATTCCCAAAACAGTTAAAGACATCACAGTACTATGATTGTTGCATACTGTGTTTATAACAGCACAATTCATAATAGCTAAGTCGTGGAAGCAGGCTATAAACAAATAAGTGGATAAAGAAAATGTGGTGCTTATCCACAGTGGAGACTACTCTGCCATAAAGAAAAACAAGTGAGTCATGTCATTTGTAGGAAAATGGAGGCACCTTGAGACCTAATTCATAAATCAGACATATAAGCTTAAATATCACATGGTTTTATTCTATGAGAAACCCAAAATATAAATAAAGAGCAAAATAAAAGACAGCAGGAAGCAGAGAGATAAATATTTCTTAAGTAGAAAGGACATTAAGAAATGGAAGGAAGGAAAAGGAGAGAAAGAATTTTTTAAAGGAATTAAGATATTTTGTGTATGTGTACCAACTCCTCACAGGGAATGTAGACTGCACACATGGACTAATAAAAATCAGCCAATCAATCAATGAAACTCTTGTGAAATACTTGCATGATCAGTGATCCTTGTTTTAAAAAAATAGGGTCAAATGAGTCATTTGGTTTGTCTGCTTTTGATTTATGATCTCTAAAAGTCAATGAGTCAATAACCTGAGATGAGTAGGAAGTTCTTCCATAAATTTCCCATTAATAAACATCCTACTTCCATCATGTTGAGGTTATTTTACTTCATTTTTCTCTTGCATTCATACTTCTACAAAGAGATAATATCCATATTAAAATTGGAATTTGTGTTTGGTGGTGTAAGCTCAGTGGTGTAAGCACCTTGCTGGCAAGGTGGTCATGAGTTCAATCCCTGGCACACACACACAAAAAAATGGAATTTATTAAAACATGATGCGTTAGGTTACACATATTAGGCAGATAACCTTGTTTAGTTTTTAGTTCATAAGTTTCTTGTTCATAGTTTTCTTGTTCATAAATGTCGTAAGGCATCGATCCCATGCTTGGGATCTGTAGTACATGACGCCCTTTGTTGGTGCTGTGTAGTGAGATTAATGCCTTCTTTTATGTCCCAGGAATCCATGGCTGTGAAAGCCACACATGGAAAAGGATTTTTACGTCCTGCAAGGCCAGCAAATCGCCGCCTCCCATCCAGATGGGCATCCAGATCTCCATCAGCACCCCCTGCCTTGCGGAGGACTGCCCCCAGCCACACCATTTCCCTCCTGTCTGAAACACCAGTGGTTTAAGTCTGTAGTCTGCATTGCTAGATTACAAAAGTTCTATTCCTGATTGCCAAACCAAACATTCTGAGTGTTTACAGCTAAGTCCTGTTCTCTCCTCTGTCTTTCAAGATCACTGGGACAAGCAATGTAAATTTTAACTTCCCATCAGTCTTCAGTGTTTTTAACCTATAGATTAATGATTTCCTTGTATTTTTATTTCGTAGATCAGAATTTTTAATGTCATGGTCATTACCTCCCCCGTGTGATTTAAGTTGAAACAGTGTATAATACTGTATATTCTAACTTTCTTGCAAGTGGTAGAAAGCAAGGTTATATGCATGGCCATGTGTTTGTAGGTGCATGTCTTTCAATAGGAAGTACTCCTATGTATTTAGATAAGAAAAACGTATGTGCTAGTGTCGACTTTGAAATTATAATATGTGCACCTATATATTCTTTGTGTTTATTTAAAAGTTTTGAAAATATACATTACTATTTATATTTTATATACCTTTTAATAGGTATCTGCCTAAAAGCATTTGAAGTTCATATATCAATGAACCACTTACTTGGCTCACAAGTACATTGAAAAATAAGAATTATACACGTATCTAACATCAGGAGTTTTCTAAACACACCTTATAAATGACTTCTTAACCTATTTATAAGGATAAACTAATACTGTTGACTTTTCCTGTTTATTCTTTTAAATAGAAGTCACAAGTTTAACAGATCATTCTTCTAAAGCAAGCTAAAGTGTTGATAAGTGCTTTTATACATCACATGGTGGTCTCAAATGGCTTTAACTGTATACTTGATTTTCTGAGCCAGTGTCATGAGACTACCTTACGAACAACATGACTAAGTAATGAATTTATTTTATCAGCATCAGTAAAGGGCATTCCTTAAATGGGATGCAGAAACTTTACATCATATTGAATATTCCCTTTCTGTTAAAATCGTGGTAAGCTTTTAGTTTTGCTTTATCTGGAGTTATACATATTTAAAGGTAAGTTGTTCTTTCTTCCCTTTCTTAACCTTTTCCCTAAACTTGTAGACAGCCTAAAATTCAGGTTTTTATTATTATTAACAAGAAAGATCAGGAATAATATTTCATTGAAAGCTCTAGGTTACAGTATATTTCCTATGGTGTGCTATCAAAATAAAAAAAGCCTTAAACTAAACTTTGGCACCCATAGTAGCATATGGAACAGAAATGTGTATCTTGGCTACAATTTCCATACACAGAATGAATAAAATCTTGAAAATTGATATAAAAAAGAATGTTTAAGACCTTAGAATTTCACACGAAGGATCGATCTTACAAGCAACTTTTTCTCTTTTGTGTCCATTTAAAACGAACTTTGTTATGGTGTTATTTACACATTAACTACATTTAGGCTTTTCCTTTACACCAAAAGATAGTAAGAAATTCTTACATCAATCATAATGAAGGGCCTTCTCCTCATGATGCTCCGACGACTTAGAGGAATTCATTTTATTATATACTGCCTAGGGGTAAAGTAAACAATTTGAAAATTTCAGACAGCCTTAACAGGCTCAAGACTGTAGCATGGCTATGGCTTGAATCGTGCTTTACAAGAAGGAGAACTCCAAGGGATAAAGTGAGTTCTAGGATGTGAGTTGTGATTGATCCAATGGTAAATAAGGGTTACAGGCCTGTTCTTCTAACTCTCATTTCCTGGAGTTAGCTTTTTCTGCAAGAAATCCGTGAAAGAAAAGTAACGTTGCCCTGAAGTGTTAGTCCTCTAACTATGTGCTTTATCTGCCAGAGGGGAGAAAGTCATGAAAAAGTGACACCGCAGGGCATGAGAAGCAGGCCAGGTAGCAGGGTGGGGCTTTGCGTGGTGATGCCCAAGAACTGTGCAGTGCCTCTTCCTCTCCGTCTTGTGTCTCAGGCAGTCTGACACCATCTATAGTCCCTGCCTTTAACCGACATATCTGAATCCTCAGGATCTCATCTTCACAAAATGAAATTCCTCAGTTCTTTTCCATAATTGCTAAAGCAACAGTCGTGGGAGTCAGGACTAAGATTATGGGTATCCTTATAAAAAGAAAGTAATGCAAAATACTTGATGAGCGGCCCGATTTGTAAGCAGTGACATGAGCAGATACCTGAACAGCTATGGGTCGTCATTCTTGGTCATTTTCTTCCCTGAGACTTACCTTTGTGATCTGTAAACCGACTCCTTTGCCAGACTTCACAAAAAGCCTCTTTCCCTTTATGGTCTGAATGAACCACTAGACTCATTTTAACTCCTTGTTATGTTGACTGAAATGGTAGAACTTTGGATCTGAAAAATAATTATTATCTAGTCTAAGCCCTAGAATTTAAAATGGAAGAAACAAATTTTGTGTTCTCCTTTTAAATATTTTATCATGTTTTCATGAAAAAACCTATCAGGTAACATTTGAAAACATTTTGGCTGTGTCGTGATTTTTAACTCATAAATTTTCTACTTTAGATCGGCATTTTCTTCCCCCCAAGTATATCTTTCATGTTCCAAGCATTGCAGGACTTAAGGAATTTATTGATATTTATAAAAATTATTTAAATACACCTATTTGTAAATGTTTTCCCTAAATAATTTGGGAAGGATGGTCCTGCATTATTTCATGAAGAATGACTGATAGTATCAGCTGAACTGAGGAAAAGAGTAAGAATGAAACAGAAGAAAGTGCTGGGTGTGTGTGTGTGTGTATGTGAGCGTATGTGTGCGCACGTGTGAGTGTGTGTGTGTGTGTGTGTGTGTGTTGCCCCCTGCTCTCACAGAAATTCTAGATCTTGCCTTGCGTCTGACAGCCCAGTGTAAAACTATAGAGGATGCTCTGTATAATCCACTGTTTAAACACTTATGTGTAAATCTTCACTTGTGTTCTTACAGAGATAGTGAAGATGATATTTCATTTGGTTTATTTTACCCTAAAACATGATTGATTTCAATAGCAGTGATTTAGCCAGGGTCCATATCACCTGGACCAAAAAAAAAAAAAAAAAAAGTACCTGCTTCCCTAAAAAGATCTCTAAAATTATCTCTAGGCATACTTGCTGATAAACGGTTACTTGATATTGAAATCTCCTTTGATTCTTGGACGTTAATAAATAAAATAAGCTTGGAAACACCCTTGTGGTATTTGTATACATCTAGAATATTTCTGTTTTCCTCTTGTACAGTGTATTCTAGTAAAACCCAGTCTTAAGTCTCAATTCAAGTATTTCAATATAGCTCCTCCCCAGATTCCTTTAAATGATGGAATTTAAGGCAAACGTGCTGCTAACCATACACAAGCCTATGTAGTTTCTCACACAGTGACAACCACTCTGTGTCCATTTAGCTGCTCAGTGAATTTGATGGAAGTCTTCTTTGTCTGAGACAAGTATTCACTCTGCAGTTCAGGTTGGCTTTAAATTTACTTTGTAGCCCAGGCTGGCCTCGAACTCAGCAGTCCTCCTGGCTCAGCCTCCTAAGTGCTAGGATTAGCATGGACCACAAAGCCTGGCTAACAGTCTTCTTTTAAAAGAGCAGTGACTTCTGAAATTTGCATTTATGTGATAAAGTTGGTTACATGTTTTAGACAGACTCAAATTACTAATGTTATACTATTTTGCTTTGAATTCTTATGTTTTTCTCAAGTGGCAAGTCCTTTTATCAGAATTGAAAACTGTCATTCTTCTCACCTAGAAAATGTGCTTCTTCCACATAAATGGGCTTTGTCAGCAAAAAAAAAAGTTTTTAAACATTGGAGAGAAGGTCCTGAGGCAAGTACCAAAGGTGATGGCTAGTCAATTAATTTGATATATAAATTCTTATCATAGGCAATAATATCACAACTTAAAATAGAACCTATATTTCAATGATCTAAAGAATCCAATGGGTTGGATTGGCAAATTTAAAAGAATAAGAAAAATCTAGAACCTCGTATGAAGCTTTGAGGCGCAGAGCCTAGGGAAGCGTCCAGTTATAAGTCACTTGGAACAGCCTGGCTGTTTGTTTTTGCAGTACTGGGGGATTGAATCCAGGGCCACTCTTAACTGAGCTTCAGTCTCAGCCTTTTTTTAAAAATTGATCTGAGAAAATGTCACCCTAAATCCCCAGACTGGCCTTGATCTTAGGCTCCTCCTGCCTCAGCCTCCTGAGTGGCTGAGGTTACAGGTGTGTGCTGCTATGCCCAGCTAACAATCGCTTTTAAAGGCAAAGCACCTGATAGCGTCAGGCAGTCAGCGTTTGCTTGGCTGCCAGTGCTACCAGGAGCGCCTGATACCCTGTCCTCCTTCCCTGCATAGATGCTCCAAAAATGATCATTACAATAAATTTTTTGAAATGATAGATAAAAATAAGTGGCTCTTCAGACTCCTGGTCTAGGCTCATTTTCTGATGTTCTTTCCTATAAAAAGAGTGAACACTTATTTTTTCATTTTTGTTCTGTTATGTTTTATAAAGTGACGAATTAATTTATTCTTTTGTTTAATTCTGTGACCTTTGTCAAAACTCATCACTCATCATTTATATGGTTTTTACAAACTGAAGAAGTGCACAAAGCTGATTTTGAAAATCTTTCCTACTTTGGGTGCCTGTCCCGATTTTATATAAGCTTGGCACATAGGCCATGATGTCAAAGGTGAAACCAGTAAGTGTTCACTAAATTCTGACCACCTCAGTCCCTAAGGGCCACAGAATGTTCCACACTGTGGAACGTATGTGCACTGCAGGAGAGATGAGAGTCTTCCTCTGGAGGCACCATCTGTGCTGCTATAAGAATAGACCTGGACTTGGGTAACTTACAAAGAGCGGAAATGGGTCTTTTACTGTTCTGCAGGCTGGCAGGTCTAAAATCAAGATCCTGGCAAATTCAGTGTCTGCGGAGGACCCGTCTTCACATTGAGGATGGTCCCTTATGGCCACACCCTCACGTGGAAGAGGACAAATGCTGTGCCCCTGAATGGCCAAAAGGGCTGGCCTTTTCTGCAAGGGCCTCAGATCTCACTATGAGGGAGGAGCCCTCCTGATTTAATCATGGCCTAAGCTCTTGATACTACTGCGGTGGAGACTCGGTTTCCATGTGACTTCTACAGGCGCACATTCTAACCTTAGCAAGCAAGCCGTTATCTCCAGCTTTACCCTCACTCTGATTTAACTGTACTCTGCCATCAGTTCCTTTCTGAAGCTTTGTATTCCAATTAAATTATTCATGTGCCACTGTTTAAGAATCATTAAGTGAGTTTAATCCAGCTATTTGAGATCTGCACATTTTTTTCCTGCCTAATGCTGATCAGTTTTAAAATAATACCCAATGATCAATCCTGAGTGGTACATTTTTATTTCAATCTTTGCTTGAAAGTGTGGGTTTAAAATTAACCCAGTGACAGATTGTCTGAGTTAATGTTATCTGGAGTGAAATGGTTCATTGGTAATGAAAACCAGAGAGGTAGCCACAGTATTTTTTAAGGAAAAGTATGTGTAGGAATAATAAGGAACAATTATTAAAATTTGGGAGGTACATCATTGGGAATAAAGACTTTTTCTGGGAAATCTCAGGCTAACAGAGAGGAGGTGAGACCAGAGAGGTGGAGTAATCACCTGTTCAGAAGTGAGACAGCCCTGTCGCCCAGAAAGCCCTATCACCTCAGCGAATTGATGAGGTGTCGTACTTAGCAAAAGCAAGAGTAAGCTTCCAGCCAGACCTAGGGTCTGCACCACAGCAAAGACTCAAGGGGGATAGCAGTCACACGGGTGACATCCTCGAGGAGCTTTCAGGAAGCAGCGCTGGACCCTGCACCCAGGACCTGGGTGGAAATGAAGTGTCCAGGAAAGGGAACTGGGAAAAAGCAAGGTCTGAGATCAAGGAACTCAGTGCACAGGAATCCAGGAAGCCAGGACCCACCTGCGGGCAGCTAGAGGAGCAAGCACCACCAACCTGACCCACCAAACAGCAGGCTGAGCGCTCGCCTCAGGTATTTTCAGAACTACAGGGGACAAGGGCACCAACACAGGACCTCGCTGTGAGGGACGGGGAAAGGTGCGAAGATGACCCTCTCTTCCCACATTTATTGTTATTTTCTTCTGACTCTATCCCCAGAACCTAGAACTTCATTAATGTAACTGAAACAATAAGCCACTCATAACTTCATATGATAGATGATACAAGCGACATTAGATGCTCAGAAATTAAAAATTATATTTCCCTGTAACACATATTGAAAATAGACACAGTGAAATAGGGAGATCATTTTTACAATTTAAGATATGGTACGAGGTAGCTGCACACTGGGAACACTGTATTGTTTTGGTGAGAGCTGAATGCAGTCAAGGCACATAGATACAATCTGATGAAAGGTAACTTCTGTGACTGAGCCCTGTCTGACTGGAAGGCAGCTGGTCTGCACAGACCCTTGGAAAAGAGATTCCAAGAGCAAGCATTTCCTGGGTGGATTGCTTACTGTTCAGCAGGAAAGGCCAGGGTCTGAAAATAGGAACTTCCTGGCTCCAGGACGCCTCTGCTCTGTGAGGCCCCCACGCTCCCTTAGCCGGGTCTGTGTCACACGGGTGTCACAGGAGGTCACCATCTCTGTCAACTCACCTGTTTCCCACTCCTCCCTAACAGCTGCCTGCTCCTCAGTTAACCATGTTGGGTACTCAGAGAAGTCAGAGAGTTGCTACAGTGTTTCTTGAACGTTTCTACCAAGTCCCTTCTAATGGAGAAGAGGAAACAGCCACCCACGAGTCTCTAACTACAGACCTTTGTAAGGGAAATATTTTAAATTGAAAGGATTTAACTGGAAAAACTTATTCCATGAGCAAACAGGAATTTTGTCTATTTTGTTCACTGACTATAGGAAGCACTTGGGAAAACAACAGCAGATACAATGTTGCATGAATTAATGAATCATTGCTATCAGGAAAAGAAATGGTTTTCCTCTCTGTGTCCTTATTTAATCACTGCTGAGCAGAATTGAGTTACTTCAGAAATTTGAGCTCATTTGAATTTATATCATGGTAATTTCTCATCTTGTGTCACCGTATTCTGAGAGTCTGAACCCAGTGAAAAATGGGCACTCAAATGAAATTGGTTTTCTCTTTGTTTTGCAAAATTTCTAAAGGCAATCACTGAGGTAAAATGAACAGAACATTGCTAGAGAGGTGGTTTAATGGTTTCAGATGATGGATGGTAGCAATTTTGTTAAATATCTTTCAACTAAAAGATCCAAAGACTTGTGTCATAGAAGTGGCTTTCTCTTTTGTTTCTTGGAAAAATATAGCTGAAAGATTTCTTCTCTGGTGGAGAGGGGAGATTGAGCCCAGGGCCCCAGGCATGTTAGGCAGGTGCTTTACCACTGTGCTGCATTCCCAGTTCTTCAAGGACCTCTGTGAAGGAGAAAAACAACAGATCACTTCTGTTTTTGTCACATGAAATTAAATTAAGTTTTCAAGATTTACTTGTCAATAAACTCTTCTCGACTCTCACATTTTTAGTTCTGCTACACAATCTGATCACACCACTGAAAGTTTCTCTATTTCATGCTTAGAAAGAAGCTACACTTATGTTCTCTGTAAATAAGCCAGCTTTCAAAATCCCTGTTGACCACTGGGCAAGGATTCATCTTGTGATCTACACTTTAACCACTGCCATAAGTTTTTTCATTCTCCAGGTTTAAAAAAGTCACTCCAAGGGGCAGGGGATATAGCTCAGCGGCACAAAAGCCTGCCTGGCAAGTATGAGGTGATGAGTTTGATCCTCTGATACCAAAGGGGAGAGACAGAGAGAGAGAGAGAGACAGAGACAGAGACAGAGACAGAGACAGAGAGAGACAGACAGAGACAGAGACAGAGACAGAGAGAAGGAAGTAAGTCATTCCTAAGCAGCATTTCCTTTGCCTGTGCCAGCACACTCACCTGTCAAAGAACAAGTTTTCAAACTCAGTTCACATTTCTTTTCAAATTAATTTTTAAAGATAAGCACTGAAGTATTTTTCTGTTCATTTTAAGTAAAAGCGAGCAATTTTTTTCCAGCCCAGTCATACACAAAGAAAACCAAGAGAGGTTCTTGTAGAAGGAGGCGTGATTGGTAGAGGACCCCACAGCTGCTGAGGTGCACAGGGTGCAAAAGGACCCTCTTCCCACAGAATCACCAGCATGGATTCATTTCCATGGACACACCCACCCAGTGTGGTTTTGCAAACATTAAGGAGAAGTCTCATTTTTAAAAAATTAAGTTACTTGTCCCCTATACATTACCTTTATAAAATTAGTAAAGAAATACCAGTGCTTAATCAAATTGCTAACTTAACTTCCATGATTTCTGACTTAAAAAGCAAAGTTAACATTCATGCCTTAGTCGGTCCTTCCAGAATGTCCTTTTTGTCTGTTGGAACTATTTGGATGAACATCAGTCAGTAAGTGTGATTTTTTTTTCACCTCTCCAGTTTCTTTCAATTCTTCACACAGATATAACTACAATGTGAAACTTCCCTGAGTTTCTTTGTCTTCTTTTGTAAATTTTAACTTAATCATTATGTGGCACAGTATTTTTTTTCAGTCAGGCTTTTTACCCCTAGTCATTCTCATTTTTCTTCGTTAGTACAATACTTTCTGATTGTTCAGTTTCCCTTTACCACACAAGCTGTGATAGTTCATCCAATTATTCTCAGGATCCCCCCCCCCCCGGAAGCTATAAAGAATTAGATCTTTGGCATTTAACACAATATTAAAACTATTTTTAAAATCCCTCTAAAGATTTCTACTATTATTAAATGACATCCACCTACACCTAATTCAATCATAAAAAATATAATCTGTGATTTTTTTACCCTGAACTGTACAGAGAAATCCTCATTTTATAGCCATTGCAGTATTTTTGGCTTTACTAAAAATTTTGAATCATCTTTTGTATTTTATATAGTCTCAAGTTTATGAACCAGCTATTCAGACTGCTCCTTTGTGTTTATTCTGCTTGAGTTTCACTCAGTTTCTTGAGTCAGTAGCTTTGCATCTTTCACCAATTTAGCAACACTTTCTGCAATTTTTTTGAAGTCTTTAGTATGCACTCTTCATTTTTCAGGGCTCCAGTGATATAAAAGTTGAATCTTTTGTTAGCTCACAAATGACACTGAAAAAGTTTGAATAATGAATCAGTCTTATGTTTCCAGAATGCATGTCACTTGTTCACTGCTTGTGAGGGTGTGTGTGTGTGTGTGTGTGTGTGTGTGTCTCAATTCAGCTTTCAAGTATTTCACTAAGGATGTTTATGTGTGAACTCACAAGAGATTTCGATCAGTTCTTTTCGCTTGTGCTACCTGTGTCACTATGACATCAGGATCCTAACCTCTTCATGAGTTAGAGTGTTTTCTCAGAGTCTGTAATATGGGTGATAATATTAATTATTCTTTAAGTATTTGGTAGAATTCTACAAAATATGTAAATCTTGAGGTTTTTTTTTCCAACTATGGATTCTGTTTCTCTTGGAGTTGTTGAGAAAATCAGACCATTTGGTTGATTACTATATGAATAAGGACCTAATGGCTTGTGAGTTCCAGGGTAAATTTCTAAATGGAAAGAATAGTAAGTCTTTGCATCTACAAGGGTGCACACTTTTATGCCATATTTGGAGGGGGTTTTGGAGTATACTGCCTGAAGCTACAGTGACCATGAAATGCTGCAAGATGTTCATCAGTAGCCATGTACCTAGGTAGTGTATACACCGCTTGACAATTATCCACAAATCTCTCCAACCACGAGCAGAGAAAGCAGCCAGATTACCAGTTCTTTTCCTTTCTTGGCAGGTGGTTTTGTCATCAAACTTTCAGGCAATTTTGAAAGAAACCATATCTCTTCGGTGTCATCATTATTCTACAAACCTCAAATTCATACTCATCCGCTTTTGCATGTCTTTTGTATTTCTGGGATTACCAATGGAAATCCCTTTTTTATGAGTGATTTCAGCTCAGTTAGTGAGGTGTCACAATAAACACATTCTTGAGTATAGCCATTACTGCATACAGAATGCCTAACTTGTACTTTAGCATTTGTGTATTTCACAGGGAATGTAGACTCCTGGCCAAGATCCTTACGATGTTGTTGGGCCTAGTTTTAACATCAGATCATTCCACTTGGTTGCATGACCATTTCATACCATTTCTATTAGCCAAATGTGCACCCACGTTTGTTTTCTTCATCATCTGGATCAAAGGAGTCCAAATCCCCTGTGTCCCTTGATTCTTACTCCAATTCACGGTCACAGGAACTTTGGCTTCAATGGCCAATGTCAAAGTTACTACCGTCTTCTTTATAATGCATGAATGATCTGATAATTCACTTTCGACCTCCTCTAAAACTTGCTTCTCTGGCTTTTCATATGCCATCATACTGAACTGAGCTACTTCTACGAAAAAAAAAAAATCAAAAGAAAACTTTTTAAGAAAACAAATCCTAAACGCACAGAAATTTAGTAATGAGCATTACATGGGTAAAACTCGCCTGTTGCTGCTTTGGACCTCCTCTTCACACTTTGCCATTTGTCTGCCCAGTGAATGCACAAGTAGATTTCTGCTTCCCCTAAGTACAGCTACTGTGAGTCATACCCACATTCCACCTATGGTAAAATGCACATTTATAGAATGGAAAAGTGGTGTGGATTTGTTTTATCCCATGTGAAGCTCAGATAAATATATGCAAAACCTGTTCAATAGTGTTACATCAGTAAAAATCCCAATTTGACACTTTTGCACACATGCACACACCTTGACATTCATCTTACTTAGTGGGCAATCACGAAGATTGCCTCTTGTATCCCCCAGGTGCGGTTCTGAGATGTACAGCCAGCTACTATTATGCTGAAGTACAATTTTGTAGTAGAAAACTATGGGATGGATAGTTGTAACCCAGTGGTATGTCCTGGGTATGTCCCAGCGGTGTAACATCTAAAAGTAGGAAATCGGTAACAAAGATGCTGGAATATCTGGAAGAACAAGGTGGTGTTGGGGGACTGGAAGAAAGGGAAGAAAATAAGACCGCGAGATTAGAAACTGCTAATATTCCTGGCTTAGGACTCACACTTGATACTTCTCTGTTGCCTGATTCCCAAACATTGAGAACGTACACTTTTCAAACGTCAAGAAAAGCTGTGCTTCCATCTGGACTGTAGAGTTAGGAATGACCTGACCTCCCACACCATGACCACAACCACCAACAACTACCACTGAGAATCATCCAGAAGTGTGAAGCCTCTCTTTTTTGTCTTTCTAATTTTTTTGTCAGTATCAACTAAACCTAAAAATATAATTTGTTGTCTCCCATAACTGGGTACACAGCAAAACATACGACTACAAATGGGGAAAATCCATCCAATGATGCCTCATTGGATGAGCCATCCATCCAAAATGGCTCTGTAGAACTTATTCTAAGATTAAACATTTGATTAAATGCCTTAAACAACAGAAAACAATGAAATAGCTGTTATTTTTTTTTGTCTTTTTATCAGTACCAGGTATCAAACTCATGACTGCCTGCTTGCAAGGCAGGTGCTTATGCCACTGAGCTAAATCCCCAGCCCCTGAAATAGATGTTATTTATTGGGTCATTTTCTGTTTATGCCAATATTTTATGTTAAAAAAAAGCATTTCCTAAATGTAGCGGGATCATTTATTTATAGCTCTCTGTTAAATCAACAAAGAGAATTTATAGCTTATCTTGGCAGAAGGCAATACATATAAATGTAAAACTGTCAGAAAAAGAATATTTTCAGTTTTTTATATTGTACCCAGAATATTAAGTTATTCATGTAAAAGAAGCACAAGGAAAAAGATTTTCACTGTAAAAACAATGAATCTATTCCAAAGGCAGGCAGGAAAGAAGATTTATAAACCACTGAGGATTATTCTTTAAACTATGTTTCACATCTCACTTTAAACAAGGATTGTAGCTCAGATTCTTTAAAAATACTTAATACAACCTAAGTTTCTTTTCTATCTATAACATACTTTAAAATGTTCTTAGCTTGCTAGGCAAAGCTTCAAAACGTATTTCAATCTAAACTTCATTTTAAGAGGAAAAAATATGTTAGGAGCAAAATCTAAATGAAATCATATCTTTTAAAATGTTTGTTTTTCTTGAGTTCCATTTTCTGTTTATAATGCATGAACAGTGACTTACAAGTGATTATAATGCAGTGACTGGATTTCCTAGGTTTAGTCTAGAACTTATGGATAAAAACCCATGGGTCTTATAAAAGTAAACAAAAAGGTAGGTCTGGTCCAAGGACACGAGCATCATCTTCCCAAAATGAGACACTCATGTCATGTACTCACACACACACATGCACACACACGTAACGATATGCACAATATTAACCCCCAGAGGAAAATGACATGAGTGTCTTGGAGAAGTACTAGCATGAACAAGAGCAGCCTATTAGCCTGTGCTAGCTTTCAGGGACCTGTTGGGGAAGGGAGGAAGGCAGGATGTGCCATGCAAAGGGAGACACTGCTACGCTCTGCTTTGTGTAAAAGTATGCCACTCCACACTGTGTATCAGTGAACAAAGTGGGTAGGGGACAACAATTTGGTTTGACGAAGTAACAAGGGAAGTCTCCTTTTTTAATTCCTGGGGCAAAGAAGAAACCCCAGAGTTCAGTCAGTTTGCTTTTGTTACCTTTCTCGAGATCAGAGATTGCTAAGCAACAGAAAGGAAGGAAAGGTCAGCCAACCTCAAGTAATCTGTCCTTAAAGTAGTTCTCAACTCTAATAGCCATGTTTCCTGAAAGGAGAAAGGAAATTCATAGGAGAATTGTAGGAGACCTACTAGCAAATAAAAACCTACTTTTTGACTATAAGAGAAAAATGTATATCTAGAATGTCAAAACAGAGAGAGAGAGAAGAAAAAGAAAAGCAGTAAGATCACTTCCATACAGCAGAGTAGTTTCAGCTTTTTCACCAAAGTGTTTGTGGAAACAAATGTGAAAAAAAATTTTATATACTTAAACAATTTTTGTTTTATTTTATTTAATTTTCAAATAAATTTTGCCTTTAGTGTAACATTTCCAACTGAAAAGTTAACTTAAATTTCCCTTAAAAATAAGGAACTAGACTAGGCCTGAAATCTCAGCACTCCAGAGGCTGAGATAGGAGGATTAGAGAGAGTTCCGAGGGCAGCCTGGTTCACATAGTGAGACTCTGTCACAAAAAAGGAAATATCTTTTTATCTTATCAATAAATGTATTGTTATTTATCTAAGTTACACAGGCACTGTTTGCTAGTATCACTGTATTTAACTATCTTATCTTAATTACTGTACTGCAAATGGTGAGTGGTTCATTCAACTCATGAAGAAATTATCATCTTGAGGAAAATAGTTCTAAATAATAATAATTCTGATGACTACACATCTAAGATTGCCACAGTTTTTTTTTACACAATGTCCAGTAAAATTTGAGATATCACTGATAACTAATTTAAAACTTTTAGTATAAGTATATCCAGGTTTCGTGTTTATATAGCTATATACTTACCTACCTACTTATTTTTGTGCTAACAATCAGTAAGTCAATTGTTTATTAACCAATAATCCTCTATTCTATGCCACAGACATTCCGCAAGCCAGATACTCTTGTCTTGGGCACAGTATATATTTTTTTTCCCTCATAGCTGCTGACAATAAGATTGCCATGGTAAAACCATGCCTTGAAAACATCCTTTTTTAAAATTCCGAAACTCTAACGTGAGGTATTCTGTATTCTACCTGGTAATCGCACATGCATCCAGTTTTACCTAAAAGAGTCCCAGTTGGATCATGACTTCCCAGTAATTATTCACCCCACATTTCACTCTCAAGTGTTCTAGTTTGAATGTTAAGTTATACGATGACTCCTATACAAAATGCAGCTTGAAATCTGCACAACAATATCAGAGGACAAAGTAAAAAAAGATTTTAAAGCCAGAAGCAGAAGCCAAAGGAAGAGCCGGCCTGAGCCAGTGATAAAATTTGAAAATCAGGAATGGCCTAGTCTGAGTTCTGGGGGAGATTTGTGGAACTTCTGCTTGTAGCAGGATGGCCCTAACCTATGTTCCAGGCTCAAAATCCTATCACACACCCACTCAAAAGAAAACTGTAAGTGGGAAGTCAAAAAGAATTTGGAGCAGAACGGAGCATACTGAATAAGACAAAACAATAAAGTAATTATTAACTGCTAACAAGAAGATAAAAAAATTAGGAAAATATATACTAATAGTAAGATAGAGTATATTTTCCATAATAAGCAAAACAAAGGTTATTATATAATTTTTTAACAAAGTCATATATTTATTTCTGGATTTAAAAGTTTTAAACAATCATTTACTAAGTCATTCTGCTTTACCTTGAAGAATTATAGACTTTGTTTAGTTATATAAATCAGTAAGATCTTTTGTTTTGTTTTAATTTTTAATTTTTTTCAAATCCATTTTATTCAAACACATGAAAGAAGAAGAAGAAACCTACAACAAAATTGTAAAGCACACATCAATCAGGGGCAGCAACAGTACATACATTGCGCATTATCATCCCCAAATCATTCTCCCAGAGCACAAAAGAGCTGCATTCAAGGGTCTGAACAATAGCAGCACAAATAAATTCAGCGAATACAGAGCAATCAGTAGTATAACTGTTTTACTATATTTTATATACATATACATACATATATATGTTTTTTCAGCTTGTCACACTAATGAAACAATACGTTTATACATGCATGTCGCATTTATTTAACTAATAAGTATGTTCCCAAGGTGCATCCGTGTACCTATCTATAAAACTGTCCAGTTTATCACTTTATAGCTGAGTAGTACTCCATTGTGTACTCCACATCTTTTTTATTCATTCCACAGTTGATGGGCATTTAGATTATTTCCAAGATCTGGCTGCTATAAACTGTGCCACTGTAAACATGGGTGCACACATATCACTGTGGTACAATATTTTTAACTCTTTTGGAAAGACACCCAGATGGGGAATAGATGGGTCAAGTGGGTTCTCCAATCCTAGTTTTGTGAGGAATCTCCACACTGATTTCCACAATGCTTGCACCAGTCTGTATTACCACCAAAAGTGGAGAAGGGTTCCTGTTTCCCCAGCCCCTTCAGCTTTGGTTACTGGTTGATTTCTTAATACTAGCCATTCTTTCTGGGCAGTGTTGTTTTAATTTGCATCTCTCATATGACAAGTGCTGCTGAACATTCTTTTGTGTGTTTATTTTCTGTTTGTACTTTTTCATCTGAGAAGTGTGTTCATCTCAGATGCCCATTTTTGGATTGGGTCTTTAAATCCTTGGGAGGACTGCTTTTTTTGAGTTCTTTATATGTTCTCCATAGTAACCCTCTATCTGAGGAACAGATGGCAAACATTTTCTCCCACACTTTGGGTTGTCTCTTGAGTCTGTTGGTGGTGTGAGCCAAAGTGGGAGGAGTGGGTCAAACTCATTCATTCACCAGCAATTGCTCCTGAGATCACTAACCCACAAACACAGATGTGGCATTTACCCACTGACAGAGGCAGAGCCCTCATGGCCTCATCAGCCCATGAAGGTCCCACTCTCCAAACATTAAGTTTCCAATACACAGAATTCAGGGGTTCACTCACATCACAGTGTCAGGGATTATGACTGCAGTTTCGGTAGCAGCAATACACTCCCATGATTCAACAACAGTCATCAGAGCACCAAGTCAGGCTACAATTACTGAGGCACTATGGATACCACAATCAAGTATCGAAACAGGGTACAAACAAACAGGTTACAACAGGCACAAACAGTGCTTTGCTCCCCAGTCCTCACGTGCTGGGTCTTACTCTCCATTGCAACAGTTTGTAGAGGTGAGGCTCGTAGGAAGTGATTGGATCAGGAGAGTACTAACTTTATCAGTGGATTAATCCACATATGTGTTCAGAATTCCAAAAACTTATTAAGATATAGGTCCTCAGTGGATGAAGCAGGTGTCTGAGAATGTGGCTTTGAGGGTGTGTTTTGTCCCTAACCTTGTCCTTTGGGGCTCTTTCCCTTTCCTTTTCTCTTTCTCCCTGCTTCTCAGCCATCACAAGGTGAGTAGCTTTGCTCTGCCACACACTCCCTCACCAACATCAGAAACAGAGCCAAGTGACAACGCATTGCACTCTCTGAAACCATGATCAAAGCTGAATCTCTCTTCTCTAAGTTGCTTTTCCCAGATTTTGCACTACAACAGTAAAAAGCTGCCTTGCAAAGAACCATTTCAGAAATTAGCAGGCCAATAAGCATAAAACAATATTGTCATATCACAGATTAAATACATAGAATCTAAAATTTAAAGTGGTTTGACTTGCGAATTCGTGTCTTTATGAGGGTTTAAATGTTAGCCCATCAGTGATTCTTTTTTACTTTCAATGCTGTATACGGTAAACAAACAAACATTCAATACTTTGTTATCAAACAGATGCATCGGTTGATTTTGTCCTTCTGTAGGCTAATGTAAGTATCTGAACATATTTAAGCTAGACTAGGCTAAAGTATGATTGAGGTTTGGTAAGTTGAGCACATTATACTAACGTTTAACTTGTGATATTTTAAACGTGCAATACATTTGTTGGGATGTATTCCAGATAACTCTGCAGGTATCTGCAGAAAGAGTGTGCTAAACAGAGAGAACAGCAAGTGAGAATGTCCTGAGGTAGCAGTGGGCCTTGTGTGCTATAGGAACAGCACAGATGCTCATGTAGTGAGAGAAGAGTGAGCAAAAGACACCAAAACAGAAGACAGCCTGAAAGGGCAACAGGAAGCCAGGTTGTGTCATGGCTTCTAGGGTGCCTTTAGAACTTAGCTGTCACACTGAGCAAAACAAAACACATGGGCGGGCTCTCAACAAAGAAATGGCATGATCTTACACTTGTTTCAAGGAGAACTTAAAACAGTAATCTCCAAGTATAATTCTAATTTGTTTCTAAAAAGTGGAGTCTATCAAAGTAGTGTATGCTGATTGTAAAAATAGATGCCTTAAGCCCTTAGTGTACAGACGGACTCATCCACCCTCCGTGGGGCTTGGGGCTGAAAAGTGGTAGTGGGGTCGGAACTCATCCTCCCACCCTGAGAGACCATGGCAGCTTAGCACACACCCTGGGGTCAGACAGCTGCAACTATGTGCCGCCCTCTCACCCTGGCAAGGGAGAGGAAGGAGTGGGCAGCAGAGCTTATTGTTGGCAGGTGAAGGTTGTTTTGTTTGTCTTCCTACTTCTCCTCAGGTGGAGATTAGCTCCCGTGCAAGAGCAAACTGATAGCATCTTCATTAATGTCAAAGAAGGTTTTCTTGATTCAGACACATTCTCTAAATAATACAGCACTCAGTTGTCAGAATAAGGTGCAGAATCCCCAAACTGCAGCCCAAGACTTCCACAGCACAGCCTCAGAACACAGCATGTTCCCTGCACTCTGCACCGTGGGCGCTGGCCACACGGAGCTGCTCTCCACTGCTCCTTTGTTCACACCACCTAAATCATGGCCAGCGAGAAGCATCCAAACAAAGCTAAAAACAAGGACTGGAAATGAGGCGCCCTACATGGCTTTAGCCACATCTCTTTGTCTGTTTCCTGGTTGCTACTATTCACTTCACAGAATGTGTCTGACATCAAATCGATGACATGTGAAAGCCCTTCAGATAACAAGAAAACAACCTCCTATATAGCTGTTTGTTTGGCTGAAAGGGAGAATCATGGAGAGAATGTGAGAGGGTGTTCAGGAAAAAGAAAGCCCAGAGTAAGGCTGTCGTGGGTGGATGGGTTCCATGGATCCCAAGAACTGCCCTCTCTGAATATTATTGGTCATGTGGGTGGGGAGAAAGTGAACAGTCTAACGTGGAACTGCAGCGAGCATACAGATGGGGACCTATCTTCCTTGTGTCATCTACCTTCACAGCAGCAAAATGACAAAATACATATAAAACTGTAGCTTATGTATCATTTTGCCTCCAATACCAATAGAGTACTGACATAACTAGGCAAGAATAATCCATGGGTGCCAGACACAAAAGTAGGGCGGGGGATGATTTCAATAAATAGTAGAACATTTTCATAGATTCAAAGTGCTTCCTCATCTTTGCTTGCTTATTAATAGCCAGGGAAGATTAATAACTATGTAATAAAGAACTGAGACAATGCACTGACCAATGATTAAAATTAACATCAGCAAATCCAGATGGTCACTGTGTGGCTCTGGACATGATACTCTGAGAGGTACATAGCATAATTTTTATAGCAATCTGGGTAGGATGGTACCTCCTATCTTAAAATTCAGTAATATTTGGAAGAATTACTTGCATGTATCCTTCAAAATAGCAATGCAGTTGATGGAGAACTGTCTCCAAGGATGAATATGGAGGCACAAAACTTCTTGCAATGGATGATTCTACATTGATCTTGCCCTCATTAGAAAATGTTACATGGCACATCCTAGGAGAATTGTCAAAGACATAAAACATAGACTTAACAATTAAAACTGTTAGATCAATCTTTAATTTCATGAAATTGGTTATATTAAGTGAATATTCTTGTTGGTAAATACCTAAGAATGTACAGTATACGCTTTTATGTGAGTACTCACTATGATTTGGGAAGAGGGGTCTTGGTTCCATTGAACCGGGTTCTCCTATAGCTTCAAATTCTGTCTTCATGTCCAACTTCACAGCCATAGTAGTGTTATAGGCAGCTGAGTTAGGTAGAAGTATTATAGGCAGACAGATAGGACTGAGCCCTTGGAGAAACAAGTGCAGAAGACCGACTCTAGGGGAGACAGACATCTCCCACTGTGGGCCAGACTTCAGGAAAAAAAATCAAACAAATGCACCCATATCCTAAGTATAAATCATCAGGGATTGATATTCTAAGTAGGTCTCTCTCACCCTGAGGAAACCAAAAGTAACCACTAATCTAACCCCTTACAGGAAGAACCTCTGCTCTATATTCATGCCTGCCTGCTATGTGACTATGCCTGCTATGTGTTCCTGACTTAATCAGTCTTACCTGAGCAATTATAATTTTACTGGCTGGCCGTAGTTCTGCCTCACCTCATGTCCACTTTGCCAGTTCCCATGATTTCCTCACGTTGGACCTGCCTTACCTCATACTTTTGTTCTATAAATGACCCTAGAAAAGGCAGAGGCTTTGGCAATCCACTCGGTACCCCCTCTATCTCTCAGACAGCTTTCTTTCTCTCAATGTATATATTTTGCTCTTAGCCTCCATTGTTCCTAAAATTCACTCTTTGATTTCAGAGAACACGAACTTGTACCAGACCTCTAGTAGGCTGGAGTCTCTTTCCCCTGTATCAGTGGGAGCACCCTGGCCACTGTCCTGTGGTTGTTGTGGGCTTGCTGGCTCTAACTTACCTGCATGTGCCTGCCTGATGCACTGGCCTGAGAAGCCATAAAGAAATGTAGATTTTTTAACTGGCTATGTCTGTGATTCTAGAACCGGACATTTGCCTCCATGAAACAGACATGCTCAAAGGAGTTGAAGAAAGGGAGCTGGCTTTCTAAACAAAACAAAACCCAAAGAAAAGTGGAGGGGCAATGGATTGGTCTTTTTGATTTTATTTTCTTGTGAGGAAGGAAGAATAGATGGTTCATATCAGGGTACCATCAGGATATATATATTCAAGGATTAAAACAGAGGAGATTTCACCATCACCTTCATTAAAACTGATCTGTTTGGAAAATTTGGCTGTTACTTCTCTCCTGTGATTTCTCAGAAGATAAAACAACAACGCTGTTTCACTTTGGTTTGAAATATTCACATGAGTGACTCCACTGATTTGTTTGTTTGATCTGCTTCAGCTGGGCCTAGTACAGCACCTGAGGCCCAAACAATAGCTTGACCTAATTTTTATTTACCAATCTGAATATTTACTAGGTCTTGCAGAAGCATCTTCCTATCAGGGATAACCTGCCCCTTGTACTAGCTTTGAGTCTGTGAGATTGCTTTCTCAGGCCCCAGGGGCCAAGCAGTACTTTCCAAGTTCTTACTTAGCCCAACAGGACAAAGGTGAATGTGAAAGATTATCATTTATTTTATGACAGAAATAAGGAAAGAAAAAAGGGGAGCTTAAAAGGAGTGCTCAGGGAGATAAAGGTGCTTTGAAGGAAAATGCTTTATCCCACAAGTAGAAGGGACCACTGAAGGAGTAAGAAAGCAATGGCCACAAAGTCAACCGCTGTCTTCCTCCACCTTCCCTGGTAGTTGATCCAGGCAGGCCCACTTGATCTTGTGCCAGAAAGTTGATCTCTGGTGGCAGGAACAGTGTGTTTTCATACTGGGAGATTGGTGCTGGTGCAGTGGTCTGATCTTGTCAGGCTCAGGTACTGCTGTCCTGCCCGCTGGTTGATAAATCTCTCTATTTACATAATGCCTAACTGCTCCAGATACACTGTCCAGACCTAGTCTCCTACTACATAAATCCACATAAGTATGGGACAGGATGTGGAGGGAGTGAAGGTCTCTGCCTTCATAAGCTACTTCGTGCTGCAAGGGCCTGGAAGCCCTGCCACTGGGGATTAGCTACTTGCCAACTAGCTTTGGATGAGGTGGCTCACTGGCCAGACTGAGAAGCTGTTAGAAAGCTGTAAGAAGTTAGTTATCATCTACACATGGAGCTTGCTGAGCTCTCAACTTAACGAAATAGAGCTTGGTGGACTTGAAGAGAGACATTGGATAGGCAACCAGAGACCATTCAAGCTGTGACAGAGAAGGGACCTTTTTTTTTTTTTTTTTTTTTTTTTTTTTTTGAGGAGGGGTCATTTTGACTCTCTGTGTCCTTGAAGTAGAATTGGGTCCTGTTTTTCAAATAGGAGCCTCCAGTCTTCCAGAGTTTCTCAGGAACAGCCCTCCTGTGGTCAGAAGGTCTTCTTCAGCTATTTCGGGTGGAGTGAGCTTTATGCAGGGTTATTGTGGGTGCAGACAAGGCTAGCTCACCAGATCTTTCTGGTGGAAACCACTAATGCCAATCTTGTGAAAATTCAAGTGACCATTTCCCATGTCACATCTCTTCCCACATGCAAGGAACCATGAAAGGTTTTTGTTGTATTCCACTGTCTTGCCTGAGGAAGGACCAATTTGTTTTCTAAATACCACCTTTCTAACTGTCAATGTTAAGGCCCATTTACTTTCTTGGGGATATAGACAGGTTTTAATGGTTCCTCAAGGATAGAGAACAAGGTAGGATCTGAGAGCCTGAAAAACAGCCTTTGAATTCCCCAAAAGACTGTATACTTTCACAGATAACATCCACAGGTTTTAGTTACCTTCCAATGAAGCACAAGAACCCTTAATATATCAGGAGAGTAATACAGTTTTTCTCATTCAAGTTTTAAATTCTACAGTGCATGCAAGTTCTTAATAGCTTCACCATCAGACTGGAATAACAAGCATAACATCTTACAAATAAAAGCACATTCAACATAGCTTTAAATGCAGTTTTCATCAGTAGATTAGATCATACGCAGTTATGATTAAGAATAAAAGCAGGTCTATTGCTTTGATGGAGACGTTGAAATCTCTCATTCGTGTACTTCAGGGCATAGATGCATTATTACTTAATCAGAAGGATCTGTTTATCTACAGCTGATGAACAATACTGATGGCATATCCATGAATTTTTATTTTTGAAATAATTATAAAGGAGTTAAATTCTGAAGTTTGAAAATACCTGAATTAAATACATGTTCTCCTGTCTCTAGATTTTTAGGTAAAATCATTTCTTGGTTTAGGTTTGTCAGCATTGTATGTCTTTCTTACACAAACAATCGAAGCAGCCAACACTTCACAGAGGTAGATCAGGTATTTCCAATTCAAGATTTTGTAGCAGAAGAGCACCCCCCGCCCCGCCCCAACGAGTCCAGCCCATTAATTGCTCGGGTAACCATTCTTGTTACAAGATCCTGTTATTTCTGTCTCTTAGAAATGCACAGTCACTGTGATGTAGAGTTGGTCACTGTGATGCATATTGGAAGAATCAATCAAACACAGCCAAGTGTTCTTCTTCTATGCCTCCCATTCAATTCCATAAAAACCTCCTCTCTGGGTCTTCAGGGCCTGCTATCTTGGGAGTGATCCTGATCAGTGCTCATTCATGTAAAATAAATCTGCCTCCAAATCCAGTGGGGGGGGGGTCATTTGGGTGTTACTGCTTGTGACTGCAGTCTTACAGACTCTGTGGAAAGTGAATAAACTGACTTAGTTGAAAGGGTTTCACTTTTAAACAAGTGCCTTATTTGAAAGACAACAGTTTCAAAGGAGGAAGATCAGTAGAAAGTGACAGAGCTATCCTGCTCTATAGTTCTCATATCTGTGCCTTTAAACAGGCCATGCTGTTTTATACAGGCTGCAGCCACCTTTGCTGCTTTTACATAAGTGGGGGAAACTTTTAAAGTAGCAAGAGCTGCCCTGGGAGTTAACAATCTCTAGGTGTGCCTGTCAGCAGTGTCCATGGCTCCAGGACCAGCTCAGGTACAAAGGTTACCCTCGTTGTCTACATAACAGCCCTGTCCATTCCCCAAGAGAAACAGAAGCCCTAAGCATGGTGATACCCCTTTCTCAAAGGTCATCCCTTGGGTACAAAACTGCAGCCTAGCATCTCTACCCTACCTGAGGGCACCAGTTCTCTGCTACTGCATCAAGTGGCCAGGATGTAAAGGGTTCATGATTTTATCTAGCGGGCTCTGTGGTACTGAGCCCTGAGCTCAGCCTGCAGCTGCACAGGCTTTCTGCTTTGTGCTCTATCTGCCTGCCTCTTGTAGCCATTGGAAGGATCAAGGAGCCCTCAGCTGCCACTAATTTTTATCACACTGTGCTTTCTTCTTAGTCCTTGCCCGTACCAGGAAAAGAGGCTTTCCTAGAGACAGAAAAGAAACAAAAAAGCAATCCAGTCTTCAAATTTGTCCTTCTTAACTTGAGTCTCTAGGTTTCAAAGAGAGAAAAACATAACCATCTGCAACAGCCTTGCTTTCTAACTTTCCTGTTACCTGCTTGTTAACTCCTGACTGGCTCGCCAAATGTGTTATTAGATGAAGTCAGAACCAGCAGTGTTTCTCAGGTTCTAATTTGTTTTGATCAATGGATTGGTCAGGACAATTGGTGATTGTAAAAATTTAGCAGGTATTTTAGGGTAGAAATAAGAAATAGAAAACAAAAAGGATAGGAAGCTCAAAGGAAGTGCTCAGGCAGAAAAGGGTGCTTGGAAGAAAAGAGATATCCTGCAAACAGAACAGACCATTTCAAGAACAAGAGCACAGTGGTTCCAAAATAAATCACTGCTGATGTTTTATGTCTTCTTTGATATTTGATAAAGGTGGTATCACTTGATGTTGTGCTAGGAGATTAACTATTAGTTGCCAAGTTCAGCATGCTTTCATGTCAGAAGTTTGGTACCTGGTGCAGGGCTCAGGCATTGAGCAGGTATTGATCAGGTACTGATGAATGTCAGGCATTCTGCACCTGTTGTTAACAAGTTTCCTCAACTGGTAGATCATGCCCAGCTTCTCCAGACACATTGCCATGCTTTAGCCTCCTACTATACTATTAATATTTTGTCTTCATTCATGCTTATAGGGCAGACATTCATGGGTATCTTCTATTAAGCCTCGAGCACTACCCTGAATCATGTACTTACGAATTAATGCCTGGCATTTTCCATAGAATTCTTTACCTCGCATTTTCCCAGTTTTCAGGCTTTCTGAAGTTAACATTGCTTCATTTGGACACCGTAGCATCTTGTTTAGTGGGAGAAACTGTACCTCTACTAACATCTGACCTCTTTTTTTATCTGAAGAAGGGGAAATGAACTTTGACATTCCAGAAAGATTCTTGTCACACAGATTTTGCAGTGGATCTCATGAGTTTCCAGCTACAATCTTGAATTTACACCATGCCTGAAGGTCCCTGTATCGAATTCTGACCTAGATTCTCAGTCTCCCAAATGAGTGTACTGCAAAGGCTTAAATAAATGAGGCAAGTGGTATAATTTTGGGGTGGATCAAAACCCGTAGCCAACTTTGAGATGCTAAGGGCTAAGACCAAGCCATCTATGGACTGTCTATATTTATTAGGTCCAAACAAACAAAGAGTGGGAAAACTGAGGAAAGTGCATGACATGCAGACCTTGTGAGTCACTTTGAAGACTTCTTGAAGTAGTAAATTATGCCAGTTAAGAGAACTGTCTCATGTCCATGATGAGAGCTATGATAGGAGTGAGGCTGCAGAAGTGAGATCCCTGTAGCTGTAGTCTCCATCTGCTTAATTGGTGTTTGAGCCAGGTGTTCTCAGCTGTGGCCTTATCTTGCCTTTTACGGTATTTCTGGCCGCACAGGCTACTACAGACCTCACCCAGGTTCAGTGATTCATAGAGGTTAACTTACTATGAATCAGCTCTCATCAGCAGAAAAGGGACCTAGGCATAGGACAGACTCACAGACAAACATAGGAAGTCAATTAGTTAATTTTAAATCCTGCTCAGAGCTGCTTCATAGTGGTCTCCAACACCTGCAGTGGAAAGTGACTGATAATTCAAGGTAAATTTGTGGTGGTTAAGCTCAGCAAAACCACACAGTCCTACCGAGCCACTAGCTTTAGTTGCAACTGTGCCTGTGGGGCTAGACTTTACTGCCTAACAATGATCTTCCCAGATGTCCTGAGTCAAAGTTGTAGGCAGAGCTGAAATATCCTCAATAACTCTTCCATCTCCTAGTCTTGGTTCTTACGGATGTAATTATGGAAGAACATCGCGGATCAAATATTTTATAAACCGTAAACTGAAATTAACCAAAACATGAGATTCCTCCAATGAGAAAGGGTAGGAGTTTGCCTTCCCCTTTGGGTCAGCAAGGCAGCGAGATCACTGATATGCAGATTATTTATAGCTGAGTGGTGATATCATGCAGGTCACATGAACGACCAAGGGACACTTGTATTTCTTAGTAAGTTCTGGATCACATGTTAATGGTACAAAGCATCTAAATGCCAGGTATCGAAACCGAATAAACACAATGGATATAAACAGTATATGTCACAAGCATGAGTGAAGTATAACAACAAAAATAACAAAGAAAACTTAGAGATGGAGAGAGGGAAGTGAGTAGGAAGAGGAAGTGGATTTAAAACAGAAACAAGAGATTCAGGGATCCAGAGGGTGGTGAAAGTAGCTGGGATGTTTTGTGTACACATAAGGACTCTACACAAAGAATGTAAACATTTGGTACTGCAACCACACATTAAAAAGGCAGAGGATCAAGAGATGGGTGGAGCAGGAAAAGAGAGATAGGAAAGAATATGAAAAAGGAATTGAGATGTGTTATGGAAAAGTACCAACTTCCCACAAGCAGTGTGAACATTACATACTACACATGTACCAATAGACAGAACTAAAATAAGTAACTAGAAGTGGAAAAAGAAGCAAGCTGTGTTATACACATGTACCTGTTCTCCCAGATGAACATAAACTGCATGTAGACTAAGTATGTGCTGATAAAATTTAAAAAACAGAAAAGCAACACTTTATTTGATAAACAAATGAGAAGGAATCTGTAGGACTGACATAACATAGGCAGAATTACCATGTACTGGACTAAAGTTACATACCCATACTCACATGCACACACACACACACACACACACACACACACACACATACACACACACTCACACACACACTCCGGACATTACATAGATGAAGCTTCTGGCTTTTCCAGGGTGGCAGTGCTTCTGGGCATCAAGATGTTTCACAGGCAGGAAAGTAGATGGCTTTTCTGTGGGCTGGGTTGTGTCAGCCTTGGACTATGGCTGTAACACCTGTTAGAAGGCCATTGCTGCAATGTGCTGTACACATGTCCTGCCAAAGGTGAGGGCTGCTGAGAAATCATCTTACCCATGGGAATGGTGCCAGCATTTCAAAAAGTTGTGATTGTCTCTCCCCATTTCTCTAGTTAGGGCCTTATCAGATTTCTCCTGGGATGATCTGACCTGATAACATGTGAGATCTCATTCAGTGACAATGTCTGGCTTCTTTCAGTTCTCATTTCACAAAATCTGCTTGAGGTGGTAAAACTCAAGGGGAGGTGCTGTACTAAGGATTGTTTTAGACAACAGGAACATTGAATAAATTCTATATATATTCAACATTTTCCTTAAAGTATGAATTCAAGCTTGCCTCCACTTCTAATAATTTATGTCATGAATGACTTCATGGATGAAATGCTTACAAATACTTGTTTTGTTTTTAAATTTTTTAATTTTATTGGAAATAAAATAAGACACAACAACAACAAACACCAGAATAAATCCAATCAAAACAAAACAGTGAAACTGGTAGAGAACTTCAGAGCAAGATACTAGGAAAACAACAATGGCCACATAGGATATCTTGTTACCTTCACAAAAAAACTAGATTAGATTTAAATTTTTCCTTCTTCCTTTTTATTCCACATCAGCTAGAATAATTCTTTAGACAGTCTTTTCCATCATTTTTTTCATTTCAAAGCCTCACAATAGAGGCCAGTTTAGAGCTCCAAGACTAAGCTTTGAAGACACTGGGGTACTGTTTCATGGAGACCCTAGCCTGTTCCACTTCACAAATGAGCAGAAGCTGCAGAGCTCTCATTTTGCACAGTCCTCAGTGTAATGGGACAAGACACAGAGTGACAGTCGTGTGGATTCTCTTCTGGGAAAAATCTCATGGGCTTTCACTGAAAAGCTGGTATTGCTTCTGACCAAAGGTTCATCAAAGCCAATTTCTTACTACTGTAATTGCTTTATTAAGTGAGAATATCTTTTGAATTCTATTCATTCAGTTTTCCTAACACTGTGTTCTTTTTTTTATAATTTTGTCCTGAATCCAGCTTTGATGAGAAAAAGGTAAATTATGAAGGGCATGCCGCTCTGGTCCAAACTGATACCCTCAGTCCCACAGAGAAAGATTAGTTGCACAACCTCTAGTGATGCCAGATTCCTGCTGTTGTCACTGTTTGTCATGCAATTTAGAGAGCCTGACAGGTCCAAGGCCTGTTGATAAGATAATTCATCAAATAAACTCATAATCTAACACTGTTTCAGCAACGAATAATTGGTGTTTTACAAAATGCCAACATTTTCATGATGCTTATATAGAATACATTAGATCTCAACGGTCAAACTAACACACAGGTCTGTGTTCTTAATGCAAAGGAGCTTTGGTTTCAGAATTTTGCCCTCTGTTTTAGATAGGCAAGATTCCCAGCCTGAGGACTTGCATAAACTGAGGGAAATATTCAGTGCTGATGACCAATCACAGAGGTTCAGTGTTAACTCAGTATAAAAGTCAAGAGAAGAAGATTTTCAAGGCAAGATAAAGTTTCATCTGCAAATGTTGATTTTTAAGTTTTAGGAGAAAACATCAGGGAAACATTTGATAGCTTCTTTGGAGTTAAGGGGAGAAGTTTGATTTACAACTATTAAAGTAAATACATAATAAACAACATAAGTTTCACACAGAAAACTACCTAAGATTGTAATGATTTTTCCATATTATCTAGTAATCCCATTACTTGTACATAAAACAGGAAATAAAACTAACATGTTATAGAGATACTTGCACTCACATTGCAGAATATTTTAGGTGCCACAAATAAGAAAAATATGACACTTGTTCTTAGGTATTTGACTTATTTTTCTTAGCATAAGGTCTTCCAGTTGGATCTATTTTGCATCTGCAAATGATGAGACTTTTATTTATACCATAACATTTCTTTATCTATCTACGTATACATGTACACCTAGGCTGATTCCTTATCTTACCTACTTCGAAAAGAACCGGGTGTGGCTGAGTGGTAGAACACTTATCTAGGCATACATGAGGTCCTGGTTCTGATTTGGAGCACTGCAAAAACAAAAACAAAAATCAATATACTCTTCAAAGTTACTATATGATACTTAAGTGTTCACACCACAAAAAGTCCTGATTACCGGGTGAATTACAGGTTAACTAGCTCAAGGTATTCATTCTACAACTTCTAATATTTCAAAACTTAGCCTTGTATATGATAAAAGTATGCATTTTTTGTCAGTGTAAAAGCTAAACTTAAAAACTGCATTGCAAAAAAACAAAACTGAACGTGATTTTTTTTTTTTTAAACTTTTTATCGGTACCGGGGATTGAACTCACAACCGCCTGCTTGCAAGGCAGGTGCTTATGCCGCTGAGCTAAATCTCCAGCCCTGAACATGATTTTTAAAAGGAGTTCCTTTTTTTAATCTTTTTTTTTTATTTAAAGAAAAGGAAACAAAAAAATACATGGAGATAAGGACCCTTTCTGAATACTTTTAAGAAACAAGTAATGGGAGAGGAAATCCCAAAGGAAACTTAGCAATTAGCAAGGACTGTCTTAATGAAGATGTAAAAACAGAAACCAATTTCTTTTGGAAGGATAGAGGCACTATCAAGAGGTAAGGATTTCTAAAAGAAGAGATAAAGATTTATGCTTATTGATGATTTTTCTCTGACCAACAGAAAGACAGAATAGGGAGCCCATGAATCAAGTAAGCTACAATCTTTAAATGACAGCGATTGTTTGGACAGAAGGGTTCACAAAACCCTGTCACAGGTTTCGATGTTTTCTTCTCTGAAGTTCCATGAATGCTCTTACAATTGATGTGACTTGAAATTGAGAAAGATAAATCTCCTAGAAGTTACATGACAGAACTGGCATCTTCTGGGTTTTGGCAGAAGATGCTGGTTTGAAAAAGAAATATTGTCCTGTTCCTTTGGAATACTTGTTTGACTGACAGACACCCCATGACTACAGGCTCCATGAAGGAAGGCAACATTAGCAACTTTTTACAGCAATGGATTTTATGTATTTAGTACAGAGCCTGGCATTTAGTAGGTTTGACAACACAGTCAAATGAATTAATGACATAGTCACCTGGCCATAATTGCAACACTGGCAAACCTCATATTTGATTATCACAATATACCTACAATTTTCTTCATATTTTAGGATTCTCATTTGCATTGCCTTATAACTTTCTTCTTATATTGAATCTTGGATCTAACTTTTTTTTTTTGCTTTTTTTTTGAAAGTTAAAGTTCATGCTAGATCTACTTTATGAGAATAAGATCATGTCTTTACTCAGGAACTGAAATTCAGATATGAAAAATGGAGAACGTGAAGTACAGGCTGACAAAATATCACTCTTACTGGATGGAATTACAAATAACTGGCCCACCAGATAATACCCTCTGGTTTTTTCTTCCAGGTAAGGAAGGGGAACAAATGTGGAGCCAGTGCTCGTCAGTAAGGCACCCAGTATAGATAACTCAGTTTACAGAGCATTAGAGTCTCTAGGCTCAGTGCCTGCATTTGTCTGCATGGAGAGAGAGCTTGTTATATGGTAAATGACCTGCATCTGCATTAAAACAGCTGTGGTGCAGCTGGATCTTTTTCCTTATTTCAAACCAAAATTTGTACCAACATCTGACCTAAGACAAAGGTTCTGACCATGGGGTGCTGGAAATGTTTTATAACTGGATTCTTGGAAAAGAAAAAACAAAACAAAACAGTAGCAAAAGCAAAATCTGATTGTAGCATTTGCCAATTTCCAGGGTCTGTTGTTTTTATCATGTCCAGTTTCCATTCAGCAATGTGATATCAACCAGCTCACAAAATTCCTGAAATCTTATCAGTAGGCTGCATAAGATGGCATATGTAAACACTGATTCTTTATCCTGGACAGTGTTTATCACATATCTCAGCCCATTATAGAGTTTGCTTTCATTGATAACACATGCATACTTATATTGATTTATTCAAGCATAATATTGATGAAATATCTTGGGATAGGAATGAAAGATAAAAAGAAGACCCTACCCTGTGTTAACAGTCAACAAAAGACAAACTTTTAAACAAGCAAAGGTTGTCTTAGAGGTATATGCAGGTTTTATGGAAGCACAAATATGAAATCAGGTAAATTAGAAGGCCAAGGATCCTCAGAGTAAGAACTTGAATAATTAATGAGCATGCTTCTGATAAGAAACTACTAAGTATTCAATAATACAAAAGCAAATTAGATTCTTCTATTGATAGCCACGGAGTCTAAAACAAAAGATAGTAGGCAAGCAGTTGCAATCTGTTGTGAGTACAGTCACAGAATGGATATCAGAAACAGGGATGACTTATAAACAATCATGAGTAAAACCTGCATTGCACAGTATTGATCACAGCCCTCCAGACTGCTGCATAACTCTGTAGTAGGCCATGCAATATCTAGTCTAACCCAAGTAGCATCTTCAACTTCCCTAACATGCCTGGGCTCCTTTTTGGGGAATCAAGTGGTACTAGAAATCTCTGTGTTAAATTGAAGATGTGAACACTGTAGCAGTCTTTGCTCATCAGTATGCCTGACTTGTTTTCTGTGCCTTTTTGAAAAACACTGAGATGGAAGTTAAGATTCTATTGGGTGGTAAGAACAGCAGCACCAAATGGAGTCAGGAAGCCCAGAATGGAGTTTACTGCACCACCACCCTCCCCACCAGGGATCTTACAAACACATAGCCAGGCGCCCTGTAGCAGTCAGGAAGGCCCACAAGGCATGATAAGGCCATTGGCTCAACAATGTGTGGTCCATTCATGGGCAGTACATAGATGAGACGCTGAAAAGTGAGTAGTGTCCAATAGGGTAGAGATGATATAGCTTGGGAAACAGCCCAAGCTCCCTTTTAATCCCTTTAAACACTCCTAGACAGAGAGCCTTCATGGGTAACCTGCTCAGGAACCCCCTCCTGGCTGGTGGGAGCTCTACCCCCTTGCTTTTAAATTAAGTGTTCTGTTTCCTTGCCTTTGCATCTTTGAAATCAATTTGTTTGCACCCTACCTCCTCTACCTTGTTTCATTCTTCCATCACCCTGCATTCTGGTTTCAGTATTGTGTTAACTACATAGTACAGTAAAATCTACTATCTTATTTGCTTAAGTCCTACATCTTGGACCAGTTTGATATCATTTTGTATGCCTTAAACTGCTGCTTATGTTGGGCTCATTAATAAAATCAGTTTTTTGTTTGTAACTTATTTTTTTCTCTCTTTCTTAAAAATTTATCAGATCCTGTTTTATTTTGTGTTTGTTGAAATAATCTAAAATGTTGCAACAGCCAAAGGGGAAAACGGAGGTTTCTATTTTTAGGCCACAGTTATTCTTCTTACAACCTTCTACCTCATTTGTATCTTTCTATCCTATTTGTAACATTTCAATTTTTCATTATTGCAAAATATGCATCTTTTACCATGCAATAAACTTACTTGTGTTTAGTTGGGGAATGCGTTATCCAGCTTTCTGTCAGTAGTTTTAAAAAACTGAAAAAATTAACCAATAAAGAGAAAAGATTTGCATATATGGTTTTAGAGGTTCTAGTCTAAGATAGGTCAGACCATTTCTTTCAGGCCTCTGCTGCAGTGCTGGATGGCAAAGGCAAGGAGTGTAGGGAAAGCGAACTGCTTACCTCCTGAGTCAAACATAAAAGTAAAAGATGCAGAGATTAATGCCCCACAATCCCCTGAGGCAGGAACAGGCTTCCCACAATCCCCTGAGGGACGGACTAGTGTATCACCGTTTCCTGAGGAAGGAACCAGGACCCCATAATTCCCCAAAGGAGGGACCAGTGTCCAAAAATCCCCTGAGGAAGGAACAGGGGTCACATAATGAGAGAGGAACTAAGGTCCAACAGTTTCGTGAGGAAGGAATAGACATCCCATAACCCCCTGAGGGAGAACCAGTGTCCCACAGTTCCCTGAAGACTAGACCAATGTCCCACAGTTTCCTGAGGAGGAAGGAACTAGGGCCCCATAATCCCCTGAAGGAGGGACCGGTGTCCCACAATCCCCTGAGGAACAGGGATCCCGTAATCACTTCAGGGATGGACTAGTATCCCACAGTTTCCTCAGGGAGGAACAGGGGTCCCATAATCCCCTGAGAGAGGGATCAGTGTCCCATAATTCCCTGAGGCAGGGACAACTGTCCCACAGTTCCCTGAGGAATGACCAGTGTCCCATAGTTTCCTGAGGGAGGAAGGAGTGTCTCATAACTCCCTGAGCGAGGGACCAGGATCCCACAATCCCCTTTGAGAACTTTCTCTCAAAGTGAGAATCTGAAGAGTTCACACTCACTGTCACCTCCAAAAGTTCCACAGCCTCCGCAAAGTGCCATTCAGGGAATCACACTGGTAACACATGGACTTTGGGGGTAAAATTTAAAATTCAAATTATATCAACAAGTATTTGCTAAAGGCCTATGATATACGTGTAATAGTACTGGTTGTGCTTGTACTAGTTGTTATAAAATGTAACAAACAACTAATGATATAAGTTCAGAATAACAAAGATAAAACATAAACAAAAACAATCCAAATACTACTCTAAGGGCCCACTAATATACATGCAATAGGTATTAATATACATGTATAATATATGTGTCCTAATCATTTACTTCATCACTGAAACACAATGCCCGAAACGTGCAGCTTAAGGGAGGACAGGTTTACTCTGGCTCACAGTTTCGAAAGTTCCCCTTCCATATTCAAAGATTCAAACACAGAAAGGCTCTGCAGGGGAAAGCTGCTCAAGGAAAGCAGAAAGGAAGGGGAGAGCCAGGAAGGGTGATGCACTCTTCCAGGTCTCACTGCATCTCCTAAGAGATAGTAAGTACCTCTTCCAACCACCCCCTCGGAGCACATAGGCTCTGAGAAGAGCCTTGATTTAAACAACAAAACCTACCAGCTAGAAAAGTGCATTTCTGTACAAATCTGTAAGCTCAGCTATCCAGCAGGTACAGCATCTTACATGATAGAGTGAGCGTTGGAGGTTACCCAGGGTGGGATAATAGCAGTGGCAGGGAATGTGCAGGGAGAGTGGAGGAGAACGCTCTCCCTGAGCAGGGACCAGGGAACAGAACCACCCTGAACCAGGCATGGGATGGAGCAAGCACAGCAGCACAGTGCAGTGGTCAGCAGCATCAGCTCTGCACGTCTGCAGTCCAGTAACGAAGTCTTGGAGGCTGCTTGAACAGAGGCCTTGAAACTCTAGGCCGACACTTCTGATCAATCACAAAGGCTTTCATTCTAAGAAGATAAGATTTTATAGGAGAAGAAATAGAAAATGGGTTTACTTTTAGATTCTATGTCTGTTGCTACAAAAAGCAGTTATAGTTGTCACCTAAAGCAGCACAGCTTTCAAACAGATTGCAGATGAAGCCATGAGTATGAATTCTCTGGCAAAAGAAACAAGCAGAAAGCTAAATGGAAGCACCATGAGAATATGACAGGTTATCATAACAACACTTGAAGGGCCAACAATTTGGTGACTCCTTACACCTCCGACTTTGTAAGATAAATGTAGTGCGTATTTTAGGAGCAACACCTATAGTTTATTTAAGTAATACAGATTATGAACACAAATTTATGCTTTTAAAACTATCAGAAATAAAACCAAAATAGAAATTATAAGATCAAGACAATCGTGATATGCATGGCCAGTAAAAAAGAGTCTAGCTTTTCCAGAAAGCAAGTTGAAAAGAAACATCAGAAACCTTGTAAACTTATTCATGTGCGGGGTATGGTGGCTCATACCTGCATTTGGGAGGCTGAGGCATCTCAAATTCAAACCCAGCCTAGGCAATCCAGTGACTTCACGAGATCTGTCTCAAAATTTAAAAACATGAACAAATAAAATAAAAAGATGTATCTCGGTATGAAGGCTCTAGGTTCAATCCTTAGTACTGAAAAAAAATCACAAATGTTTGGCAATTCTATTAATCCATTAGTGCAATGTAGCAGATTTTTTTGTTCCGTGTATGGCTAGTAGTAGCAGTAGTAGCAGTAGTGAGGATCAAACCCGAAGGGCTCAATCAAGGGGCTGCATACCCAACACTTTTGTTTATTTTAATTTTTGAAACAAGGTTTCATTCAGTTGCCCAAATTGGCCTTAAACTGTTGATCCTGCTTCAGCTTCCCAGTAGCTGGGATTAGAGGCTGTGGCACCTTGGCCAAGAGTGAAGCCTTCTTTAAAATATCATGTTGACTTTTTATCATTCATAAGATCTAGAATTTACTCTCCAAAAGAGGAATGGTTAAATAAATCTCACTACTTCTGTATTATGAAATCACATGAATAAAATAGAATTATTTTAGAAACTTTATGATGCTGGTTTTGAAGACTGGATAAAAATTGACATACAGGAGATCATCAAAGTTTGTAAAGAAGAAAAGAAGGAAGGAAGGGAGACAGTAAGAGAAGGAAAGAGAGAGAGGAAGAAAAGGTCCACCAGATGATGACATTTTCATTCTTGATGCTTTCCATAATCACAACAATGGCTGCTGTACTTACTAAATGACTTAACTGTAATCCTGCTAAGTGAGCCCATGCACAGCAAATCTATTTCTACTTCTTGTCAAATATTTGGAAACTGAGCGTAGGGAGCCCTTAAAGGTGGAGATTGATCACATGCCTGGGGCCAAAGCACAAGCAGCCCAGAAAAAACAGAGAGACCAAAATAAGCTATGTAAACAAGTCATTGCAGCACCAAGAAGGCAAGGGGCCCAGGCATGCCAGGCAAACAAGTTTCTGGGAAGTGGTGTTGAAATTGACATTGTTTTTCAGAAGTGTATGGAGTATATAAATAAAGGTACTATAGTGGTTGAGCAGTTCCTTTCCTCCCATAAGGAGGATAAGGGCTCTACCCCACCCCAACTTTTGTCTTTTCTTATTTTCTGGGGATCTTTCATCCCTGCATGGGTTGCTACAACTGAGTAAACAAGTCTACCTAGTGTTCTTTTGCTCATTCCAACAAAATGTCAACAAAATGTCATTCATTTCTCTAGGTAAAAATGGCCCTGTTCTTCATTGCTTACTTTGTGTGCCATTTTCTATATATTTATTTAACAAGCATTTTCATTTCATGGATTTTGTGTGCCAGTCACAGGTCTATGTGCCGTACACAGTGAATTCAACCAGCCTTCAGAACATTGGTTGGTCTGGGCACTTTGGCCCTTTGTGTTTTGAGACTAGAAAAGCAAAGAAGAAAAGACTTTGGAGCACTGAGGTAGAGAATCCTGCTCCCTCACTTTGCCAACTGGTGCTCCTTGGAGGACAGTGTCAATAAAATGATACATGAAGCAATATCCAAATACCAGAAAATGGTCATCTGTGAATGAGGAAAATGTATCCTGTGGGAATGTAGATATAGGCACGATCCAGGCAGTTTGAGGACTTTACTTTGAGGCACTGGCTTGTTGGTGCCAAACTGAGAAGTACTTTTGCAATGTCCCTCACTTTGGCAGAAATGTGGGAATCTGCCAGCACATTTCGCAGAAAGGAGTTTGCACAGTTCTCAACAGCTCGAGAGTCAAGTAGAAAAAGTCAGAACACAGGATCTTTACCTTGGAATCACAAAAACCACAAAGTAATCAGGTAAGTATTCTTCCAAGTGTGAGTACAACTGTAACTAAAGGCATGTAAGTCACACAAAGAAAAAATATATAATTATTGAAATTAAACATTTGATATAGTTTAAATAGCACACTACAAATAGCTTATAAGGAAAATGGATTAGCTGGGAGGCAAATGCATACCAATTTTCTAAAAAGTATCCTACATAAATAAGTAATAAATATGAGAGAAACAAAGAGATAAAGACTAGAAAACACAAAATAAAAAAATATGTGTATGTATATATGTATGAGTGTGTGTATGTACATAGATATGCTGTGTGTTTGTGTATACTATTGATAATTCCAGAAGGAAGAATAAAATAAAAAAGAGGAAATTTTAAATAATTTTTATAACTGACAAGATAAATTTTTATAATCTGAAAAAAAAAAGGTAAACTATAGCATATTGTGTGCAAGTTTTAAAAAATCAAAGACAGACCACCGCTGCGGACTGGAAGGTGAGCGCCCAGCCGAGCGGAGGCGACTCCAGTCCGGCCCTGCCTGCCGCCTCTACTGCCTGGGGACCACACTAGGACTGCTGCCAGCCTGGACGAGAGGGCCCAGCCCAGAGGAGGGGACTCAGGTCAGCCCACCACCTCCTCTGGCCAAGGAGCACACCACAGCTGCTGGCTGGAAGGAAGGAGCTGGGCTGAGCTGCTGAAACTTGCTTTGACCTCGCCTGTGACCTTCTTATGATCTGGAGAGCACCAGCACTACTGCCACTGCCTGGAGGAAGGAGCAGTCCTGCTGAGGAGGTTTGAGGCCTACTTAGGCCATAAAGGAACCTTGATAAGCCTGGGGAGCTTTGCCATCCAAGGAGCTGGATTGTTACAAAACATCCAATCCCTGGGAGAGTATGAGATCCTTGCTCTAGGGGGTTGGGGGCCTAATGGGCTTGCAGCCACACTATACTGGGCTTAACAGGATTTGGGATTGCCTGGACCACACCAGGTGGTCTTCTATCCCTCAGGGGAGCTTTGCTACCAGAAGGGGAAACTGTGTAAATTGAGGAGGCTTTAGGTCTAGTGAGAGGAGCCTGGCAAGCCTCTTTTAATCCAAGGGCTCCACTGCCCAAGGAGGGAGCTACTACCAGAGGAGTCCCAAGAGCCCAGGACATAAGAGTCAATTTACAACACGACCAGGGGAAACTCTGGAACAACACTTGAAACACAGTAATATAGGAAAATGACAAAATGAAAGACCAAAATGCAATCTCAAGCATCCAACCCATCCCAAGAAAGCCTAGGAGCCATGTACATAGAAGTAAATACATTCCATATACCTGAAATACCTGAAACAATAGTAACAGAAATAAAGAAGCAGCTCCGGGAAGCTTTGAAGGAATTCAAACTAGAAATAATCTATCAGGTAAAAGCAGAAATAATAAAAGAAATGAAGGAGATGCTGAACATATCTAAAGAAGACACAGCTAACAAACTGGAGGAACTAAACAAAAGGATAGAATCTCTGGATGAACAATATAAGAAACAAACAGAATATATAAAACAGATGCAAAGACATATACAGGAAATCAAAACCTCCGCTGAAAGTTGTAAAAACCACCTGAATGAATGCGAAGATAGAATTTCGGACCTCAAAGACAAGATTGCAGCCAGTGAACAGGAAAGAAAAGATCTTTTAAAAATGACAAGAAATCAAGAAATAACAATTCAACACCTGCAAGATGATGCAAAGAAAAACAACATACGGTTGATAGGGATAAATGAAAAAGAAGGAGACAATACAAAGGATGTCAAGAGGATATTTAGAGAAGTAATCGCTGAAAACTTCCCAAACATGAAATTGGAAACTGATATCAGGATCAATGATGCATATAGAACTCGAAATAGCCATAACCAAAATAAAACTACACCCAGACATATAATAATCACCATTCCAGAAATCGAACAAAAGAATAGAATATTAAAAGCTGTCAGAGGCAAAAGACAGATCACCTATAAAGGAAAACCTATCAGAATCACAGCAGACTTCTCAATACAAACAATAAAGGCAAGAAGAGCATGGAGTGAAGTATTTCAGACCCCAAAGGAAAATGATTTCCAACCTAGACTGATGTAACCTGCATAACTGTCCTTTAAAATCGATGGAGAAATAAGATACTTCCACGACAAAGAACAGCTGAAGAAATTCATGATCACCAAGCCAATCCTGCAAAGAATATTGAAAGACAGTGTAGATATACTTAAGAAAAAACCACTTAACAAAGCAGACAACTAAATAGAACAGAAAGATAAAGATGCAACAGCAGAAATATAACATGTCACCAATAAACCAATATATAACAGTTATAACCATTAACGTAAATGGTCTCAATGCACTAATTAAAAGAAATAGACTGGCAGAATGGATCAAGAAACAAAATCCAACCATATGCTGTCTATAAGAAACCCATCTAACCCAAAAGGATACTCATAGACTGAAAGTCAAAGGATGGAAAACAATACTTCATGCAACAGGAACCAAAAAAAAAAAAAGTGGGGGTAGCTATTCTGTTTGCAGACAATGTGAACTTCAAACCAATAATGATCAGAAGAGACAAAGCAGGTCACTACATATTGGTTACGGGAAAACTTCAAGAGGAAGAGATAACTATCTTAAATATATATGCACCAAATTCTAAAGCACCCAGTTATATAAAACAAGTAATATCAGAAATGAAAAACCAAATTAGTAGTAATACAATTATAACAGGAGATTTTAACACACCATTGACACCAATGGACAGATCAACAAGGCAGAAAATCAGCGAAGAGATAAAAGAACTGAATCACACCTGTGAACAAATGGAATTGATAGACATATACAGAGTATTCTGCCCAACAACAACAGAATACACATTTTTCTCAGCAGTACATGGGTCATTCTCTAAAATACACCATATATTAACCCTCAGAACATATTTAAAGAAATGCAAAAGAGTTGAAGTCATCTCCTGCATGTTATCAGATCATAGCGCTATGAATTTAGTAATTTATGATAAAATATACTGCAAAAATCCCATAAACACATGGAAACTGAATAACACACTCTTGAGTAATCAGTGGGTCACAGAGGAAATTAAAGAAGAAATTAAACAATACCTACAAACAAATGAAAACACAAATACAACTTACTGGAATCTGTGGGATGCAATGAAAGCTGTCCTCAGAGGGAAATTTATTGCACTGAGTTCCCACATCAGGAAAACAGAACAAATACAAATAAATAACTTGATGCTACACCTCAAACATCTAGAAAAAGAAGAGCAAGTCAAGCCCAAAGCCAAAAAAAGAGAGGAAATAATAAAAATCAGAGCAGAAATCAATGCAATAGAGACTAAGAAAACAATACAAAAAAATCAATTAATCAGAGTTGGTTCTTTGAAAGAATAAATAAAATCAATAAGCCCCTAGCCAACCTTATTTTAAAAAGGAAAGAAAAAGCTCAAATTCATGCAATAAGGAATGAAAAAGGTGAAATCACTACAGACCCAACAGAAATACAGAAGATCATCAATACCTATATAAAAAACCTCTACTCTCAAAGGTTTGATAACAGAGAAGAAATAGACAGATTTCTAGAAGCATATGAAGTACCAAAGCTAGGTCAAGAAGAAGTAAAACTGCTGAATAACCCAGTTTCTATTAATGAAGTCGAAAATGTAATTAAGTCATTACCTACAAAGAAGAGCCCAGGCCCAGATGGATTCACTGCAGAACTACAAAGAGGACCTAATGCTGACACTCCTCAAACTCTTCAATGAAATTGAAAGGGAAGCAATCCTTCCTAAGTCATTCCTGGAAGCAAATATTACTCTAGTACCAAAAGCTGAAAAGACCTAACTAAAAAAAGAGAGCTACAGACCAATTTCCCTAATGAACACAGATGCAAAAATCCTCAATAAAATATTGGCAAATAGGATGCAGCAAGTCATCAAGAAGATTATACACCATGACCAAGTGGGATTCATCCCGGGCATGCAGGAATGTTCAACATATGTAAATCAATAAATGTAACCCACCATACCAATAAAGCCAAAAGTAAGAATCACATGATCATTTCTATAGATGCATAAAAAGCTTTGGATAAGGTCCAACATTCATTTATGGTAAGAACTTTACAGAAAATTGGAATAGAGGGTCTTTATCTCAATATAATAAAAAGCCATCTATGACAAACCAACAGCCAGTATCAAACTAAATGGTCAAAAACTGAAGGCCTTTACTTTAAAATCAGGCACAAGACAAGGATGTCCCTTATCACCGCTCCTATTTAATATAGTACTGGAAATACTAGCCAGAGCAATTAGATAAGAGAGAGAAATAAAAGGAGTAAAGATAGGAAAAGAAGTTAAATTATCATTGTTTGCAGATGACATGGTACTCTACATAGAAGACCCCCTAAACTCCATTGAAAGACTGCTACATATAATAAATAAATTCAGCAATGTAGCTGGATACAAAATCAATACTCAAAAATCAATAGCATTCCTGTAAACTAACAACAAAATCATTGACAGAGAAATAAGAGAAGCCACACCCTTCACATTAGCAACCAAAAAAATGAAATATTTAGGAATCACTCTCATGAAAGACGTGAAAGACCTATACAAAGAAAATTATAATACACTGAAAAAACAAATTGAAGAGGATCTCGGAAAATGGAAAGACATCCCTTGCTCATGGATAGGAAGAATAAATATTGTGAAAATGGCCATTCTCCCAAAAGTGTTATACAGATTCAATGCAATCCCAATGAAAATACCATCAACATACCTCATAGATCTCAATAAATCACTCCTAAAATTCATCTGGAGCAAGAGAAGAGACCTAGAATAGCAAAGACAATTCTAAGCAGCAAAGGCAAGGCAGGAGGCATCACAATCCGCGACTTGATGTTATACTACAAAGCAACTGTAGTAAAATCAACATGATACTGGAATCAAAACAGAGCTAAAGATCAATGGAAAAGATTAGAAAATACAGCCACAAAGATCTGAATATTAAAACAGAAACATTAAATCTATTGGGAGACAAATTGGGTAAAAACCTTGAAGACATAGGGGTAGGTAGAGAATTCATGAACAGGATTCAAACCACATGGGAAATAATTCCCAGAATCTATAACTGGAATCACTTCTTATTAAAACGTTTCTACATGTCAAAAGAAATCTCCAGTATAGTGAAAAGAAAACCCACAAACTGGAAAAAAAAATCTTAGTGAACTGTCCCTCAGACAAAGGACTTCTGTCTAAAACATATAAAGAATTTTAAAAAATCAGGCACCCAAAATTCAAAAATCCAATCCAAAAATGGGCATCTGAAATGAATACACAATTCTCAGATGAAGAAATACAAATGGTAAATAAATACATGAAAAAATGTTCACTAGAGAAATACAAATTAAAACTACACTGAGATTCCATCTCAGTCCTGAAAGAATGGCCAGAATCAAGAAAACCATCAACAACAAATGCTGGAGAGGCTGTGGGGAAAAAGAAACTCTCCTGCACTGTTGGTGGGAGTGTAGACTGGTACAACCATTGTGGAGGTCAGTCTGGACATTTCTCAGAAAGCTGGGACTGGAAGCACCATTTGACCCAGCTATTTCACTTCTAGGCATATTCCCAGAAGAACTGAAAGCATCATACCACAGTGATATATGTGCACCCATGTTTATAGCAGCACAATTTGTAATAGCCAAATCTTAGAAACAACCTAAGTGTCCATCAACTGAGAAATGGATAAAAAAGTTGTGGTATTTTTATACAATGGAGTACTACTCAGCTATAAAGAAAGGTCACACTGAGATATTTATAAATAAATGGGCACAGGTTGAGACCATACTCATAAGTGAAATAAATCAAACTCAGATGTATGAATACCAAATAGTTTCCCTAGTGTGAGAAATGATATAAATACATAAAAGTATATGGTAATCATGATTCCCCATTATATTGCTTTGAAGCCTTATAAAGTTTTCACTGATTAGTTGGAATGGTTTTATTCTGGGCTGTTTGGTTTTGTTGTCTGTGATGGGATGAACAGCTGTTTTGGAGAGGGAAGGATATCATGGTAGCTAGTGCTGATTTGGTGTCATCTTCTTTTGGAGTCCCATCAAAATGTTGTTCTTCTGTCTCCATTGGTTTTATCATGTTGTGTCTTGCTGGATTTTGCTGTGATAGTGTAGGCAAAATTTTTTATAGGCAGAGAGATGGTGTAGAGACCATTGTTCATTTTCTGTTGGCTGGTTCTGGATATCCTGTGGTACTTTCATCCTCTTGGATGGTTTCACACTGTCTTGGTGTGTCTGATGCTGTACTGTACCAAGTTATACTCAGGTGTTTTGGGGAAAAAGACACTATGGTAACTACTGTTGGGTCAGGTTGTCTTGTGGAGGAACACTGTGTTGCTTGGATTGTTCTGTTCTGAGCTGTGTTGTTGTGTCCTCTTTTGTCTCAATCTCCCCATGCCCTTTTTAAAAATTTGTTTATTTTTTTAATTATGGGAAAATAAATTTAAAAATTAACAGGATATATTATAGTAACTTTTTGATTTCCTATAGGCCTGTAGTGCTCTCACCATCTTGTTTCGACTGATTTTACTCTATTCTGTTTTGTTTGATAGTATCAAGTTTGAGGGTATAGGCAACTACTTTGAAGGCAATATGATTCACTATGATGCCCATTCCGGTTTGACTATTATCTTCTTTTGAAGTCCTGTCATGCCTCCAATGTTTTGGTTTTATTGGTTTTGTTCTGTACCGTTTTGTTCAATTTTATTGTACCTGATGATATAGGCAATTCAAGGTAGCAAGAGGCATTATGGTAACCACTGTTGATTATCTTGCATTCTGTTTCTACATCATGTACGATGTCCATCCTTTCTTTTGATTGACTCTGCTTTGTTTTGTCACATTTGGTTTTATTCTTCCAAAAAAAGTAATAACTGTAGGAGTAATAAAATCCAAAATGTGTAATTGTTATTGTAAAAAAGAGAGGAAAAGAAAGTGCTCTAAAGGATACAACTGCAAGTGTGTTTAGGTATGTAAGATAGATGACCATATTACTAAGTTTTTGTTGGATCATTGAACACAACTGTTTTCAGTCTCACTGTTTGAATTGTCCACTTTGTATGCTTTAATTTTGTAATTTGAACAACTATTTCTAAGATGACAATATGTAATCTATTAACAAGTGATTTCTTACTGTTCATTTTTTTGAAATTCTGTATTACTTGTACCCTTTTACTGTTTTGTTTTCTCTTTAAATAAAATTTTAAAAAAAGACTATGGCCTTGAGGTGCATGTGTGTTCCTACAAATTACTTAAGTTTATAGTCCTTTATGGCTAAGTAGTACTCTATTGTAAATAAATAGAATATTTTCTTTATCCATTCATTTGTTGGTGGGCATATGGGCTGTTTCAAAGATTTAGCTATTATAAACTTTGCTGGTATAAACATGGGTATGCACATAACGCTGTGGTACAATGCTCTTAACTCTTTCAGGAAGATACCAAGAAGAGGTTCAAAAACTGGGTCAAATGGAACCTCCATATTCATTTTATGAGAAATTTCCATAACAATTTCCCTAATGACTGTATCAGTTTACACTCACACCAGCAATAGAGGAGGGTGCTTTTCCTCCCAGTCTTACCAGGTGTCATTATTGGTTGAGTTCTTGATTATGGACATTCTTTCTAAACTAAGATGGAATCTCAATATTGCTTCAATTTACTTTTCTCAAGGGACCATTGATGTTTAGCATTGTTTAAAAGTTATTTGCTGAATACTTCATCTGAGAAATGTCTATTCATTGCAAATGCCCAGTTTTGGACTGCGCTTTAACTTGGGGTCTGCTTTTCTGTTTGTTTGTTTGTTGTTTTTAGTTCTTTATATATTCTAGATGTTAATCTTTTGTTTGAAGACTGGATGGTAAAAGTTTTTTCCCATTGTGGAGTGATCTCCACTCTGTTGACAGTTTCTTCTGTTGTGCAAAAGCTTCTTAATTTGATGTGATCTCAGATTCTTTGTAATATTTCCTGTAATACTTCCTGAGGATTTGGTGATGAAGTCTTTGCTTACATTATATCTCCTAGAGTTTTACCTACTCTATCTTCCAAAAGATTAAGAGTTTCTGTTCTAATATTTAGATATTTGATTGACTTCAATTTTAGTTTACTGTATGATGGAAGATGTGGGTCTACGTTCAGTTTTTAGGATGTACAAAACTAGTTTTCCAGCATCATTTATTTAAAAAGTTATTGTTCTTATAGAGAAAGTGTTTGATTTCTTTGTCAAAGATAAATACCTGAGTGTCCTTGGAATTTTTTCTCCATATTCTATTACGACCCATTGATCTGAATCTGGTTTTGTGTCTTTGTTTATTTGTTTTGGTTTTTACCAGTATTACACTGTTATGATCATATTAGCTTTGCAGTATAATATCAGGTCAGGGATTGTGATGCCCCCTAACTAGCCTTTGTTGCTGAGAATTGCTTTTGCTATTATAGGTATCTTCTGCTTCCAAATGAATTTTAGGAAAGTTTTCTATAGGTCTCTGAGGTATTTGAATGCTATTTTGATGAGTAGTGCATTAAATCTGTGCAAGAGCTTTGGAAACTAGTTTCAAAACAGTTCATTTCCAAATTGGTCAAAAGTGTTGTATTCTATTTTAGCTAGGAGGCAAAAGTTAATCGTGAAAGAAAGCAAAATTAACTGGTCTTAAATTATCTTTTAAAAGTTTTATGTACTTTTTCAGTATTTGATCAAAATTACCAAGTCTTTGAAGAGGTATTACTAAATGATTAAAAAAAAAGAAAAAATTGGAGAAAACATCTACATAGGGTTTTAGAACATGGAATTATTGTGTCCAGATTGTAAAATATCTTTAATTAGTATATCAAAAATTTTGCCACAGAACTAAATTGTGTTTCTTAAATATGGAAACCTTGGAATGTGCAGTGGAATATTTAAAAGTATGAACTCAACAGATGGCTTTAACAGTAGTATAGAGAAGGCATTGTAAAATATAAAATAAATAAATAAGGGGGGAAAATTAAGTAACATAAGGGAGAGGCAACACAGTATTAAAAATTGCCCAATTTACATGAAATCTGATTCCCAAACAGTATGCTATTCTCATAAAGCATCTGATTTCATGCTTCCAGGGCCAACATCATACCAGTAAAGAGAAAAAACAAAAGACTCCCACTGACAACATTTGCTCAGAATATGCAAGAATCACCAGCTCCAGTGGAAGAATCTCTCCTAGGGAAGATGCTGGAGACAGGCTGCAACACTGAGAATCAAAAGGTATTGCAGATAGGTCAGACCCTACAGCCTCCTAAACAAGTGGACAGGTAAGGTTTTAAAAAAAAACAAAAACAAAAACAGAGAAGTGGTATGATTTTAGGGCTCCAGGAGAATCAGAATTCTCCAGGAGCATTCATGATTCTCTGGGGCCTGAGACCAAGAACTTCTTTGTGCGGCCCATATTTATTTGGTTTTCAGACAAAGGAAGGGAATACTAAAGAAAGTGTGGGGAAATGAACAGGACCTTGGGAGTCAGTACAAAGACTTCCCCAAGTAGTAAATTATGCTAATTAGGAGAATTATCCTATTTCCCAGTTGACATTCATGGCAGGAGTGAGATGCCTGCAGCTAGTCTCAATCTAGTTAAGTGATGTTGGAACTAGGTATTCTCAGGGGTGGCACTGTCTTGTCTTTGAGACATCATGGTGTCACAGGCTAATACAGACCTCAGCTAGCACCAGTGATTCACAGAGGTTCACTTAATGTTAATACACTGCGCATCTCCAGATGAGGGGCCTAAGACTCATAAGAAAACATAGAAAGCCAATTGACTGATTTTAAATTCTGCCAGAGCTGCTTCACAGTAGTCTCCATCAAGTGGGTTCTTGAATGCTTTCAGCACACAGTCTTTATTGAGAAGGAGATCATGTATCCTCTTTAGAGCATGACAAAGGTGGACATTCCCAATATTCTGAAACAGAGGAAACAGCTTGCTAAATTGGTGGTGGACGGGGTTTTGGTCATAGCCAAGTAGAACTAAGCTCATATATCTTTCAGAGGCTTTGCAGTCACCAACTTTCAAAAGCTTCCATAAAAAATAGAACCCCTAGGTGTGAGCCAGCAGCAGTCATGGGCCAAGTCAAACCCTTCCTGTGAGCCAGAAGCAGCTATGCATCCCAGGAAGAGAACCAAGAAGAAGCCATCCCTTTTCTTTGAGCTAGTGGTGGTCATGGGTCAGGCCAACCCCTTCCTGTGAGCCAGCAGAAGTCATGGGTCCTAAGAGAATCATGAAAAACCCAACCCCTTCCTGTGAGCCACTGGTGGTCCTGGGTGAGGTCAATCCCTTCCTGTAAGCCAACTACCCTGCAGGCTGGGAAACAAGAAGTGCCAAGCCCCCTTGCCACCTCACCATAAGCAACCAGCTGATTCAGAGAAACATAGGCTGAGATTAAAAAAAAAACACTGAAGAAAAAAAAAAACCTTACTGCCTGTATTATTTTATTGACTTTGCTCACCTAAATCTGTAGGTGAGCTTCTATTTGGAGGATAACAATATGCAATATAGAACTACAGGTGATTTCCTAATAAAGGTGATAGCCATTATTAATTCCCTATTATCTTGTTTTAAAGTCCTGTATAATTTTGTTTGATTTGGTTTGGTTTAGTTTTATTCTGCTTTGTTTTGTTTGATTTCATTATATCTGATGTTATGGGTAGCTATTTCGATGATAAGATATATTATGGTAGCCATTGTTGATTTCCTATTGCCTTGTGTTGAATTTCTGTGTCACTTTCACTGTTTTGTTTCAGTTCTGCTTTATTTTCTTTGCTTTCTCTTTAAAATAAAAAAAGACAAAAAACAGATCTCCTAAAGGAGTAGATGGATGAAGCTAGAAATAAAGTAGAGCAGGGCAAGATCACTTCAGAGCAGACATGTGCAGAAGGGGAGTATAGCAAACGTTTTTGTGTTATTAGAAGCCCAAGCAGATTACACTGACTATTGTAGGAAAGGACGTTCCAGCAGTCCATCAGGATAAATTGGCAGATAATCCAACCTTCAGGACACCTTCGGGCAAAAAAATGAGTACAGCAGGAGATGGAGGCCTAGGTCATGATGTTCTCAGAAACTGGATGGAGGAGAAAGGCCTCTTCCAAATTCAGGTGGGCACCTCCAGGTTAGAGAACTCATAACTGCTTTGGACTCTTCTACTTCTCACTTGGATGGGTTTTATTCCCAATCCCACATTGTGCCAGATGTTTCAAAGCTGTATTTACAAGAGCTGCTCCATGGTTGATGACTTTGAATTGGTTCAGTGAATGGATACAAAGTTGAAAGCATGCAAGATCCAGACATAATCTTCAAGATTAATGGAGTACACATTAGAAGTTGCCTCACACAATTTTGCTCACTTAAGATATTAAGTTCCTAAGGTTAAGTTTCGCTATAAGGTATCAAGATCCTGATAGACCAAACAGGGCCCAGGAAAAATGAAGCCAGTTCAATTTTCCCACGAGTCAGTAGAGGCCATACTGGGCCTGGAATGAGCACACAAGAAGCTAATTTGTGCTTCCTATAAGCCGCACAAACAAGGCAGGGCCTATGAAGAAAGAAGCCAGGTCTCCTTTCTCGTGTGCCAACTGGCAAGCATGCTAAGTATGAAAAATATCAACACCCAACTTTAAGCAACAGGCTGATTTGGAGGACAGGATGAGTTGATAGTAACTGAGGTACAAAAACAACTAAATGTTTGTATTGTTTAACTGACTTTACAGGACTAAGGCCAGTGGTAGTCTGAGCATCTATTGGCACGATATGGTATGCAATGTAGCAAATAATGGGGCTTTCTTTTGGTCTTGTTTGTAAAGTCCAATATTATTATATTTTGTTTTGTTCCAATTTATTGTTTTGCTTTATTCAGTATTCTGTTTTGATTGGTTTTATTCTTTTTTATTTTGGGATAATTTTACTATATCTGCAGTAAGGGACAAGTTTTGCGAAGATAACAGATATACTATGGTAGCCATTGTTGTTTTCCTAGTATTTTTCTCTGAAGTTCTGTACCAGTTTCACTGCTTTGTTTTGATTGGATTTATTCTGTTACGTTTTGTTGGGTTTTATTCTCTTTACAGTAAAAAAAAAATCTTCTTGTAAAGTTTGCTCAGACAAATGACATTCATAAGAGCACTCCCATCAATATCATATATTAGGCCTTAACTTACAATGGGCCAAAAGCAGAAGAAGGTCTGCTGACATGGCAGCAGCCAGGTCCATCCATGTGGTTGCAATGATACAACCCGTTTTTTAGCAACCAACTGATTCTTCCCTCAAGAGTGGGGATATAAGGCACTAGATGAATTTGTATCTCATGCCACCCCAAAGTCTAATCACTCATCCTACTCTGGAAATGTCTCAAACTCAGTAACACAGAAGAGTAAGCAGCAGCTAGTGTGGAGGCTGTGATGAAAGGAGCCCTGGTGGAGGAGGAGAGCTTTGGTGTGAAGCTCAGGGACTTTGGGACCCCGCAGCAAGCACAAATCCTTGCTGTCCAGCCACCACTCAGATGGCAGTGCCTCAGTCCCATAGGCCTAAAGTCCTCCTCCCAGGGCTCTCAGACTGAAAGCACCTCAGAGAATGCAACCATCCCCTCCTCCACAGGCATAATGGAGCAAAGGCCAAATCTGCATGATAGCAGACCTCTAAAACCCAAGGACTCCATGTCTTCAGCTGTCACTACTTGAAGAAGAAACAGCAGTGACGTGATCATAGGCCAGAATGAGGCCCAGTCAGGGGCTGGCTCCCATCAGCTCTGGCTTGGCTCAGCCAACAGTGTCACTGGCCCTGGCCCCCACACTGTGCACCCTGCTGTTAAAAATCCTACCTCAGAACCCCCTAAACCAGGAAACACACCTTCTGGCCATCCTGTGGCTCAGAGTTCTCCTACAACATCTCAGCTTCCACTAAATGTGTCACCAAAGCCACTTCCTTGAAGTCCTTCTCCCTTCACTCCCACCCCAGCACACAGGCCAGGCACCAGGCCAACCCTCAGCCACCTCTCACCCAGCGTGGCATCCCTTCTAACCTTCGGCAACCTTTGATCTCTGCAGACCACACAGTGAGAAGCTTCCAGTAGAGGAGAAGGAAAGCCTCCCCATGTAGGACTTGGCTTTGTGCATACACTAAAGAGAATATGGAGACCAATACTTAAAGCTGAGTGACCTGCATTTTGAGGAAGCTGGCTTTACTTAGCAAAGAAATCATGCCTGAAGAAACAAATAACAAACACCTAAGATCAGACTACTACTGTTGAGAAGTGTGAAGGGGACTTTTCTCATTGCTTCTGATCAACAACAGCTGGGAATGAATAATCAGCAATGTGCTTATTCTCTATTTAATAAAGCACAGAAGTTATGCAAGTAATCTACTTCCTGCTACTCAGAATTCATTAGCTCCTTCATGGGAGAAGTTTCTCTCCTTCAGACCTGCTGAAAAATACTTTTGTGTTGAGTCTGACCTTTGTCTCCCTCATGCACCCTAAAGTTTTTATTTGCTTTCTTCCAGAAGCTTGAATTTCCTTTGCATTGCACCTAGATACTCTACATGATGGCTATAAAACCTCCTTCATACACAAGAGGAAATGAAGCACATGTACTTTATCAAAATAAAGCTGGCACAACTCATTCCATCTGCTCAAGATAAGGCAAAAAGACATGTTCACTTCATAATTGCAAGCCAGTCAAGAATACCAGGATAAAACTTTGCCATCCAGGACAGAGACAGATCAACTCACAAGTCTTATATAATGGAAATTAACTTTTGCTATAGCCGAGAGCAGATTAAGAATATCTATATACCATCTAAATATTTCACATAAAAAATGTGGAAAAGTTTCACTGATTCATGTTCTCTCCAAAATTTATCTCATTTCCACCGTTAGCCATTGCTGCATAAACCTGCCAGTGTTATTAATGAATTTCTCTCTGTTATTTTGTGGCTTTACTAAACATGGGAAGGTCAGACAAACAGGCCTTTGAAAGAAGCTGACTTTATTGCTGTTGGGGGATCAGTTCTGTCTTTCTCTATTCTCCAGTTTAACATGCTACAGGCCTTCATAGAGAAGTGTGTGCAGAAAGCCAGCTTCATTGAATCCTTTAAAAACTAAGGTATAGAACAAAAATACACTTTCTTAAAAATGTTAGGAAATGATCACTTGTGGAGGATGAAGAGTTACTTTGAGGCTCTGGCCCTCTCGTGACCTGCAATAAACAATAGCCCCCGGTATGCAGCACAGAGACCAGACAGGAAGGCCGGACCCCAGTGAGGGAACATGTTCCCCACTCTGAGCCCATACTGTACTTGGCTTTGTTTGCAGAGTCATGAGGAGGTGGCCGACCTTCAGGTGGCTAGAAAGAACAAACATAATTAAAAGCATTCTTGGGCTAATGGGATTCCTCCTGGGTTAGTGTGGCTAGAAGAACTGTTTTTGTTTGTTTAACTTAGAGAGAAACATTGTAGTTGGTCACAAATCTTGTTACAAAGAATGTTTTTCAAGATAATTGCCTGTGCTCTGTGAGTTGACCTGGTTTACTATATAGGAGCCCTGGAATAAAGACTTGGTGTGCAGTTGCAACTGCTGTTTCTCTCTGCTGCTTCTTTTCTGCGCACTGCCCCCCCCCCCCCCCCCCGTGTGTGTGTGCCTCTTCCCGGGGTTCAGAGTGCACTAGACACTCGCAACAATCACTCTAGTAAATAACTCCTGTAGTACACAATGATGAGCAACTGAAATTTTCAGTTTTAACTACTACTGTGATTTTGTCATCCTAAGCCATATTGTGTAATTATTGCATAACAACATTTTAAAGTTATTTGTCTTTATTCTTTACATGATTGTATTTTGTGCCCAAAAGCTATGGTTAGAAGTAACATGTGTAAATGGATTCAGAAGTTGTATATTTATCACATAAAGACTAAAATTTAATCTGTGAATCCACAAGTTATTTATGTCTCATGTCTCAAAAGAGGGTGGAACACTGAGGATGTAGCTCCAACCTCCAGTACTGGGGAAAACAAAACAAAACAAGAGTCTCACCTCTCAACACTACAAAATTATGGATCAAGATTATAACATGGGAATTCGTGTGGAAATATTCTAGCCTAGCACACAGTTTTATTCTTTCTGATGCCATCAAATATATTTTTTAAAAGAAAGAAGGGGGAAATCATATACATATATACACACAAAAAAGATAGATAATTATACTATTAACCTCCATTAGCTCACCAAACACAACAGCTTGTGCTTTCATTGTTTGATCACTTCTCATGCCTATATCTGGTAATCTGAGCAAATGCTTTGCGAATAACCATATGTAATATATTAACCATTGTTAATCTCCTATTATATTGTTTTGAAATTGTGTATCATTGTTTTTGTTCTTTTTTCATTTTAAAATTAAAAATATGCTGAAGTTTCAATCATTTCTCAAAGATTCCTTATCTGTATCATAAGTTTAAATATTATAATAAACTCCCATTTATAGAACTGGACTGGCAATGAACTGAGAACTGACTGCTCACCCATTTGAATACTCTGTTTTGATGAAACATTTCTCCCATATAGAAACAAGTACGTTTTATCTAAGAGAGGTGTTGGGACACTTTAGGCAATACTAAGATGGATGACATCTCTGAGTTGAATGTCAAAGTAACTTTAACATGTGACACAAAATTTTGAAAATCTTCCTCTTTCACACACTACCTCCCAGTTTCAAATATCCCATATCGTTTTTGCTTTATAACTTTTATGCTAAAGTCAGAATGTTATTCTTCCTTTTGTTATCAACTATTACAAGTCAGTGACAAGCTCCGTATTTCTAAATCATTTATTTCATTTCAATCAGTTCGTAAGCTCTATGCTACTCCACTTTGAAGATTACATCTCACTGATATGCTTGCTCTAATCTTCCTCTTATCAAGGGCCACTAATCCTAACCATTTAACCTCTGGTTTCCATATGAACATATTCTGTATTATTTTTGTATATCAGTCCTCATCTACCTTATTCACCAGAACTGGTACCGTTAGACTTCTGTTTCTTCCCAACTCAGGGCATTGAGGCCACGACTCTGTAACAATGAAACACTCAGGAAAGGGAATTGTCAGAACTGCTTCAGAAATTGGCAAAAACATGAGGTGTGAGAGTTGACCCCCCTGCTATAACCCCCTCCCCGAGTTATAAAAAGCAGCAAAGAATGTTTCACTCCCTAACTCCCCAGAGCGGGGAATGAAAGGGTTAACTCCCTAACTCCCCAGAGCGGGGAATGAAAGGGTTAACTCCCTAACTCCCCAGAGCGGGGGAATAAAAGGGTTAACTCCCTAACTCCCCAGAGCTATCAGAGCAGAGCAGAAAAAAATGCCTAACTCCCCAGAGCTATCAGAGCAGAGAAAAAAAAAAAAGAAAGAATGCACCTGCAAGGTTGTTCTGTCTCAACGAGATAAGTAAGACAAGTAACTGTTCTGTTCTGGGCACATAGTGACTGGGCTAGGACCCCCAGTCTCCATGGTTACTCAACCCCAAACCCCTCCAATCAATTTCTGCCAAATCCTATGCTGCTCAAAATTAACCAATGCAATCTGCTTCTGTAAACTCGCTTGCCTCCCGTTTGCGCCCTTAAAAACCCTACACAATTCCCCCTCGGGGCCCTCCGCACTTGTTTGCCTGGAGGACCCCATGCGCATGGAAATAAACTTTTTTCCCTCACCAAGAGTTGAGTCCTTGGGGTCTCTTTCCCTGCGGCGTCGGCCCTAACATCTTGGAGGCCCTAGCGAGATAGCACGTCTCACGGGAGGTGACCTCAACGGCTCTGAGGTGGGTGAGTACGACCGGTCGCTTCTTATTTTTACTCTGAGGATCAATCTACCGGTATTTTACGCCCGGAGCCAACCGGGCAATTTTTGTTACCTGTTTTTGTTATCTGTTCTCTGTTCTCTGGTGACCGGGGGACGCCCCACATGGTTTTCCGTGACTCACCGTCTGCGATAGGATTTTCCTATCGGTCTGGGGAATTTCATTCCCAATCTGTGGTCCTTCTGGGCCAATCTGGGGAATTTCATTCCCAATCTGTGGTCCGTCCGGGCCAATTCGGAGACACCCTCTGAGGTGACTCGTTCGGGGAATTTCATTCCCAATCTGTGGTCCGTCCGGGCCAATTCGGAGACACCCTCTGAGGTGACTCGTTCGGGGAATTTCATTCCCAATCTGTGGTCCGTCTGGGCCAATCTGGGGAATCTCATTCCCAATCTGTGGTCCTTCTGGGCCAATCTGGGGAATTTCATTCCCAATCTGTGGTCCATCCGGGCCAATCTGGAGGCACCCCCTAAGGTGACTCGTTTGGTGTGAAACTAATGCGTGAGAGTGAGGTGGCCGGCCTGTTTTTCCTGTGTGTTGTGACTGTTGTGAACGGTTATTTGTTGTGTCGCGTGTACGCTAACCACTCTTTGTCTTCAGAACATCATGGGCCAGACAACATCGTCCCCATTGTCCCTCAGCCTCAACCATTGGTCGGAGGTTCGAGAGAGGGCTCACAATCTCTCCTTACAGGTTAAAAAAGTAAATAACAGGATTTCTGCTCGACTGAGTGGCCTACCTTTTCTGTGGGATGGCCACCAGAGGGGACTTTCCACCTTCCCCTCATCTTAGCAGTTAAGAACATCATCTTTTGCCCCAGATGAGAGGACAGGTCACCTACATCTTGGTATGGCAGGACCTCAGGGAGGAGCCCCCACCGTGGGTAAAACCCTTCCTTCCTCCGCCTTCTCCTTGGTTGCCTGTTTAAACTTGTTACTAACTTAGGGGCTTGTTGCCCATTTCTGTTGTAGGATCCATATGGCTTATTAGATTAAAGGTTCATGATAAAAAAAATTATTTCCTTTAGCTGACCAAACTGTACAAGAAGCTCCCTTTGTTTGTGTCTTTAATGTTGTGGCGCCTTGTTTAATATGTAAGACTTCAATTGATTGCTTGCAACCTCAGCATACCTTTTAAAAGGAGTATTTTTTCCTCTCTGGTAAAAATGTAAACATGTACACATATATATGTATATCTATGGTTATTAAAAATCATATCAACTTTAAACATGTTTTAGACTACTAAAAGGTGACTTCAAGGGTTTTGTTAAGAGCTTTGATGTTGTCTGAGAAGTAAAAAAAAAAGTTAATTGACTGGTAATAGTAAAAAGAGGGACAAAGAGAGTGGTCTTCAAGTAAAGGTGTCTGGCTATGCCAAAATGTAAAAAAAAGATTAAAGCTTAGTTTGAGAGATATTATTGTAAGTTGTAAAAGGCTCAAGAGGATGTGAATTTTATTTGTCTTGATTTATAGTACTGCAAATAACAGGTTTGACAAGAAGTAAATGTATTTAAAATTTGACAGTATTAGATCAGTTTTGGTAAAAGTATACATAAGATTGTACTTTGCTGCAAAATGTTTCCATTAAAATGAGATTATAGGTGATACTAAAAATAAGATACAAGTTCTTACATGTACTGTGAACATCTGGGAGATTATGCAGCACAATTTTGTTACTTATAAAAAAGCCCTTTTTGTTAAAAATATAATTTTAGTAAAATGATGGCCTGTCACGTGACACCCTTGGACAAAAAACAGTGTGCCATCCAGATGAAGCCGGCTCTCTGATCCGGAATGCCAAAACCATGTTCTCCTTTTGTGCCACCCTGACTGAGCATCCAGAGGTAAGAAGGTTTCCCAATATTGCCAGTTGTTCTCTTTGTAACTCAGTCGGCCCCACATGTTAGACAAAAATTACAAAGGTTTGAGAGGTTTAAGAAAATGCCCCTCAGCCAGTTAATAGAGATAGCACAAAAAGGTCTTTGAGAACTAAAAATTTACAAAAAGATAGCCAAGATGTTAAAATTGCTCTATAAAAAAAAAACTTTTAAAAACCAGACGAGAGTTTCTGGGGGCAATTGGGTACTGTAGGCTAAATTTTACTGGAAAGCTTGCCTCTGTATGACTCCCATAAGGGAGAAACCCAAAATTCGCTAAACTGGACTGATAAATGTAAACAGGCCTTCCAACAGCTCAAGCGGGCCTTGACAGAGGCCCCAGCCCTGGGACTCCCTGACGTTACCAAGCCTTTCATCTTGTTCATAGATAAACTCAGGGACATTGCCAAAAGAGTCCTAACTCAGGACATTGGCCCTTGAAAGAGGCCTATAGCCTACCTCTCCAAAAGACTTGATCTAGTAACAGGAGTATGGCCCCCTGCCTTAAAATACTAGCTACTGTGACAATGCTACTTAAGGAAGCAAAGAAACATGCTTTGGGCAAGCGATTTCTGTGGTAACTTCTCACAGTTTAGAGACTCTTATCAAAACCCCTCCTGAAAAAAAAGGCTCTCAAACACCAGAATTCTACTGTCAAGCCCTGCTTCTAGACCCAGAGTCAATGATATTCAAGACTTCTTCAGCTTTAAACCCAGCCACCCTTATGCCTGATGATGACCCGGAGGAACAAAGGACACCTCTCTCCATGAGTGCGCTGACATCCTCGAACTGCAGCAAAACCTACAGGCTGATCTTACTGACCAGCTTTTGGAAAATGCCGACAACTGTTCGATGAAAACAGCTTCATCCAAAACGACAAACGAGTGGCCGGGGCAGCAGTGACCACCAAAAAGGAGGTACTCTGGGTTAAGCGGGTAGAGCCTGGCACTTCTGCCCAAAAGGCGTAGCTTGTTGCTTCGACTGAGAGGCTAAAACTAGCCACGGAAAAGAGGGTAAACATTTTTTACTGAAGATGTCCCTTTGCTACTGTACATATACGTGAAAGCCATCTAAAAATGCTCCACAGATTCTAGATTTGCTGGCAGCTGTCTGGCTGCCTCAATGGGTTGCTATTCCTTACAAGGCTCACCCAACCGGAGATGAAAAATAGCAACCACATCAGAGGGGTCAACCAAGAAAGTAACTGCTCTGATACTAGTCCTCCGACCTTGTCAGAACCGGTCTACACAAAGAAAGACCTACAGTTGGCATCTCAACTTAGAGTAAAGTCTCCCACCCCAAGGGGCTAATACCAGTTACCTGATATACAAGTACGGTTACTGGAGACACTAGGGCAGGAGCTGTTATACCGGGCTCGCCAGACTACTCGTTTAAAAAAAACTAAACTTGTGGATTTGTCCAGAACTCAGTATTTTATTCCAAAACTCTACAAACTGACCACCTCTTCGAGCTCCAGATGCCCACAGTGCTTGTTAGTCAACTCAGCCAAGAGCTCTGCGTTGGAGACCACCCGACATCAAGAAATTGTTCCAGGAGAACATTAAAAAATAGACTTCATGGACATGGTAAAACTTAATTTACAGGGACACTGCTATCTCTTGGTATTAATAAACATTTTTACTGGCTGGGTAGAGGCTTTCCCTACTAAGTCTGAGTCAGCCTTAGTGGTAGTTAAAAGGCTATCGCATGAGATCATACCTTAATTTGGCCTCCCACTATCAATGGGGTCCGATAATGGCCTGGCTTTCATAGCCCGAGTCACCCAAAAGTTAGCCCAGGCATTAAAGATTAATTAAAACTCCACTGTGCCTATCAGCCACATAACTCAGGGCAAGTAAAACATATGAACCAAAGTCTCAAGGACATTTTAGCTAAGCTGTTTTCAAAAACTGGCGATAATTGGATGAGCCTTCTTCCCTTTGCACTGTTAAGAGCTAGATATACCCCATATGTTTCTAGAATTTCCCCCTTTAAAGCCATGTTTGGGAGGCCCCCACCATTGGTTCCAAGATTGTCAAAAGACAAATTAGCTAAAATTACTAATCGAGATCTTAAGTCCCTGCAGACACTCCAACCTGTGTTGGCCTGGATCCACCAGCTGTTTAGACAAAAACACTTGGACCCACCTTCAGAGACCAAGGCCCCAGGGACTCCAGTCTTGGTTCGATGTCACCACCATGACTCCCTCAAATCCTGCTGGGAAGGACCTTTCACCGTGGTGCTCAGTACCCCCACTGCCATCAAGGTAACAGGAAAAACTGCGCGGATTCACTACACTCATGTAAAGCCACGGGAAACAACAGACAACGAGGGACATACTCAGTGGACTACACAACAGACTGGTAACCCTTAAAGTTAAAAATTGACTAAAACATAGTTAGATTATGCTGGTCATGAACTGTTTTAGCTTGCTTGTTTTGATTTTAATAACATTGATGCCGACCTTACATGGCGGCTTTGGTCCCCCTGTAAACAAAAAAAAAAAAACCAATTGTTAAAGATCTTTTGTTTTTAAAAAAAGGGGGTCTCTGCGCCGCACTTAAAAAAAAATGTTGTTTTTACACTGATCATACTGGGATTGTAACAGATACAATAAAAAAGTTGAGAAAAAAAATTCAGATCTCAAGAGCCCCCTTCAAATAAAGCCAAAATGTTCTCTTTCCGGGAATCAATCCTGCCCTATATTCTCCCTTTATTGGGACCCCTGGCCAGATTCATTATAGTCATAACTATAGCCCCTTGCCTCATTAACCGAGTAACCCGGTTTGTGAGGGCCCAGATTTCTCAAGTAAAAGTTATGGTGTTACGTCAACAATATGATCCCTTACCCATACAGGACCTTTAAGATTAAAAGTCATCGAAAAAAAAAAGGGGGGAATGTGAGAGTTGACCCCCCTGCTATAACCCCCTCCCCGAGTTATAAAAAGCAGCAAAGAATGTTTCACTCCCTAACTCCCCAGAGCGGGGAATGAAAGGGTTAACTCCCTAACTCCCCAGAGTGGGGAATGAAAGGGTTAACTCCCTAACTCCCCAGAGCGGGGGAATAAAAGGGTTAACTCCCTAACTCCCCAGAGCTATCAGAGCAGAGCAGAAAAAAAATGCCTAACTCCCCAGAGCTATCAGAGCAGAGAAAAAAAAAAAGAAAGAATGCACCTGCAAGGTTGTTCTGTCTCAACGAGATAAGTAAGACAAATAACTGTTCTGTTCTGGGCACATAGTGACTGGGCTAGGACCCCCAGTCTCCATGGTTACTCAACCCCAAACCCCTCCAATCAATTTCTGCCAAATCCTATGCTGCTCAAAATTAACCAATGCAATCTGCTTCTGTAAACTCGCTTGCCTCCCGTTTGCGCCCTTAAAAACCCTACACAATTCCCCCTCGGGGCCCTCCGCACTTGTTTGCCTGGAGGACCCCATGCGCATGGAAATAAACTTTTTTCCCTCACCAAGAGTTGAGTCCTTGGGGTCTCTTTCCCTGCGGCGTCGGCCCTAACAGAGGTAAGTGTGTTTTGAAGCAAAGAGAAGTATCTTGAGAAATGTTAATGGCAATGTGTTCTTTATTATAATCATTTTTTAAAAAGTGAAACATTTACCATATTGTTCAGTAATACGGCGTGTATCCAAGTTACCATCATTCCCTGGATGAAATTGTTTTATCTGTATTTTTACACAGATTTCTAGAGTTGCCAAAGAGAATAGGCTTTTTTGGCCAATTAGGGAAGCTCACTTAGAACTTTCTTCACATTCCTGTATTGCCTCAGCTTTGACTTTCAATTAACTGCCTGTAGGTCAGTTTCTAGGGGAGGCAAAGAATAACATTAGGAAATTCTACTATATAATTTCAGTTCTTTTCATTGATCTGGTTATCTCTGACTCTGTTTTTTTAACCTTAAAGCACATTATGTGACATCTGTCTCTTCCAAAATGGCACAATAACTCCTTCAATTTTCCCATACTTCATGTCTTAGTTACTTTTTACTTGTTGAGGCAAAACACCTGAAGCCCAAAGTTGGGAAAGGAAAGGTTTATTTCTTACAGTTTTTGGAGGTTTCCATCCACACTTAGTTGGCTCCAAGGCAGGTGGGCATGGCTGGGCCGTAGGTTGAGTTTTTTTGTAGTAATCTAGAAAAAATAGTGCTGGTGTCCTAGCCAGGTAATATCAGTGGGATGGAAAGAAATGGATAGACCCGAGAGTTATGAAGAACAACCACCAGGACTAGTTGCAGATTAGAGGAAGTGACTGGGGAGGAGAAGAGTTAAGTGTGCTGTGTAAGTTTCATTTTTCCTCAGGCAACTGTGTAACTGATGATACTATTTACTGAGATAAGAATCATAGGAAAGAGAAGGCTTGGGAAACATAGATGGTGAATTCAATGGAGCATCAGCACAGTTGAAGGAATCCAAAGATTCTCAGATGTAAAAATAGAATAGGGAGAATGTGAAATTTCCCACCCAAAATAATTCCTCCTCACTTTCAGTAGGACCCCGCCTCATCTTGGAAGGCTTACTATCCTGCTGATGGCAGACCAGACCAATGTTGAGAACTGCAGTGGAACTTGAGAAGTTCTTGAAAGACTGAAAGGGAAATAGGGCCTTACATCACTTGTTTTGTCAAAAGAATCAACTTTGTCAATGAAGAAATAGATCTTATCCTGGAAGGGAAATGAAAATTTTAAATAAACCTGTCAAGGAAGCCCGCCAAGACAGGGCAGATGTGTCCTGTTCAGACAAGTCTGATGACAGAACATACTTTTCTTTGTGAAAGCTTGATTAACACATGGTTTTAAAATGTAACTTAAGGAGACTCTGGAGAACATGGCGGACAGACAACAGCAACTACTGAACGCTCTCTAAAGGCTCGGCTCAGAGGCCAGGAATGATGCGGACTAAGGAGATACGAACCAGTAGAGATATGCTCTGCTGACTCAGGAACGAACTGGGCTGAGAGAATCCAACTTGGAATACAGTCCTGGCGCTAAAATAGGAACAGAAAAATCTCGGTGTGGAGGCTCGACTCCGCGCCATTGGAAACCGCGGCTTGGATTTCCCGCCGCACGGCGGCCGGCCACCTCCACAGCGGCTCAGCAAGGAGAGACGCGACCCCCAAGCTCTGGGAACGGGCGTCTGGGAACGGTCTCGGAAACGCGACGGGCAGGAAGGAAGGCTGACTGGTGGCGAGGTGAGCGAGGAACTGACTCCCTACCGCAGTCTGACTCCAGCGGAGGATTTTCTGGGCGCGGGCAGTCCTGTAAGAGCAGGGCGCGGTGGCAACTGCAGCCGCGCATTTCCCTCTCGGACGGGATTGGTGAAAGGTGCCTGGCCGGAGGGACGCTGCTCGCGGACTCCCTAGGCTGGCCTAGCCCAGATCCCAGAGCCTGACGGTGGCCCGGAGGAGCAACCGACTTCTGCGTAGGCTGCCTCCTCCGCAACTCCCTGGGGCGCAGCGGTGAGCTGGAACAACTAGCCAGTGCAATTCGATCAAGCTGTAGCTGACAGGCAGGGAAGCCGGGCCTCCTGTGTAAGATTACATTTTATAAGGAACAGAAAATATGGGGAAGGGAAGCAACAAAAAAAGGCTCCTCGACCCCCAATCCTGAGAATCAGGCAATAGTGGACACTGTACCAATATACATTAAGCGCCATTTAGAGAGCCTCATAGACCAATTCAGGCATGAAGTTATCAATGACCTGAAGCTAGAAGTATGCAGAATAGTTAGAGAAATGCTAAGCACCACCCAGGAAAAAGCAGATGGTGGAGTGGAAGAACAGAAAAAGAGGGGAGAATTGCTTGATGGAGAAAACAGAGAAAGCATTGAGTATGTGAAGCAGGTGCAAAGGGACTATCAAGAAATCAAGAAGTATACCCAAGACTGGCATAACAGCTTGAAAGAAACTAAGGACAGACTATCTGAATTGGAGGGCAGACTTGAAACATGGGAGAATGAAATGAAAAACTTCTTAAAAATAACAAAGAAACACACAGCAATAATACAAAGACAAGAAGATGATAAGAGGAGCCATAACTTAAGGATTAAGAACATAAAAGAAGAAGTAGGGACACAAACAAGTGAACTACAAAAGCTACTCACAGAAATAATCCAGGAGAATTTTCCTAATTTAGCAAAAGGTAAAGATACTCAAATGTATGAGGCATACAGGACCCCAGCTACCTACAACCCTAACAGAGAAACACCCAGGCATATAATAATAAAAATTCCAGAAATTCAATACAAGAACAGAATATTAAAAGCTGTAAGAGACAAGAAACAGATCACTTACAAGGGAAGACCCATCAAAATTACAGCAGATTTCTCTTCACAAACCATCAAATCACGAAGAGCATGGGGAGAAATAATTCAAGCTTTGAAAGATAATAATCTACAGCCAAGATTGAGATATCCTGCACAACTGTCCCTGGAAATTGATGGAAAAACGAGGTGCTTCCAGGATAAAGAGGAACTGGGGGAATTTGCAACCACCAATCCAACCCTACAGAAAGTATTGCAGGATATTCTAAAAAAAGAAAAATACAAAGAACCCAGAAATAGGGGCGGGGAGACCACAACGAATAGAGCAGAGACCAAAACGAAGAAGACAAACTGACAGCTACTGACAGAAAAAGAGCTCAACAGAAATGAGACAGAGAAGATTGGATGATAGGAACAGCTTTTTTTGGAGAAAATTACATCTTAATAGGTAATGCTGATTTAGTACCATCTTGTTTTGAAGTCTCATCTAGCTTTTGTTCTTCTGTCTCCAATGGTCTAAACAGGTTGTATCTTATTGGATTTTACTATGTACGATAGTATAAGAAAAAACCTTTTAAAGACAAGGAGATTATACAGAGACCATTGTTCATTTTCTGTTAGTCGATTCTAAATACTCTATAATGCTGTTATTCTCTTAAATGGATTTACATTGTTTTGATATACTTAATGCTACAGTATATGAAGTTGTACTCAAGGACTTCAGGGAGGGAGTCAATATGGTAACTATCTTTGGGTCAGGATTAGCTGGTGGTGAAACACTATTCTGCTTAAATGGTTATGTTTTGATCTGCCCTGTTTCGCTGTTATGCCCTCTTTTTTTTCTCAATCTCCACTCCATTATTTACTTTTTTATTTTTACCCATTTAATTACAGGGAAAAATATAGCAGGATATAATATAGTAACCCACTTTGACCTTCTATTATCTCGATTTGAAGCCCTGTATTACTCTCACCATCTTGTTTTTGACTGAGGTTCCTATATTCTGTTTTGCTGGATAGTATCAGGTTCGAAAGTTTAGGCATCAGCTGAGAAGATAATGAGATTCATTATAACGCCCATTCTCGTTGACTTTTATCTACTTTTGAAGACCTACAATGTCTCCAATGTTTTGGTTTTGTCGGTTTTATTCTTTACGGTTTTGTTCAATTGTATTACAACTAATGATATAGGCAATTCTATTAGAAATAGCGGGAGGCATTAGGGTAACCATTGTTGATCACCTTGTATGTTTTTATATTATCTATTATGTCCACCCTTTTGACTTGACCGATTCTGTTCTGTTATGTCACATTTGGTTTTACTCTCTTCCAAAAAAGCAACAAGAACCGTGGGAGCAATGAAACCCAAAATGTGTAATAGTCACTGTACAAAAGAGAGGAAAAGAAAGTGCTCTAAACTATATAACTGCATGTATATTTAAAAGTATAAGATAGAAAATGATATCATAGAGTTTTATTGGATCATTGAACAGAACTGTTTGCAGTATCATTGGTGGAATGTCCACTCTACAAGCTTTAATTTTGTGACTTGAACAATTATTTCTAAGATGGCAATATGTAATCCATTAACTAGTGATTTCCTACTGCGCATTTTTTTATTCTGTAAATCTGTATAACTTGTACCCCTTCACTGTTTTTTTTCTTTCTTTTCTTTTCTCCTTAAATAAAAATTAAAAATAAAATAAAATAAAATAAAATGTAACTTAAAATGTTCCTTTGTGTAACCCCCATCTTTACTGCCTTTGCATAACTGATAGCCTTGCAATGTAACTTAAAATACAACAGGACATGTCTTCCTTTGTATAATCCATGCTTTGTATAATGGATGACCTTATAATGTAACCTGAAATGCTTAAACTCCCTTAGCAACACAAGATGTCACCCAATCTGCCAATCATAATGCACTAAATCATACTCTGTACCCTTGCTTTCCCCATTAAAGCCTGGAAATTCCACCTGGTGGGGCTCTGACTCTTTGAAAGAGATCCCAGTCAAGCCCACCAATGTAATAAACTGCCTAAGCCTCAAAAAAAAAAAAAAAAAAAAGAACCAGCACAGAGCAAGACATACCTTCTTCCTGCCATTACAACACATCCTGGCTCCACCCCTATGTGGGTGGAGCACTGACACTGTCAATCCAAGCACTAGACAATGAAGCATCACAAATGCACAATGCAAACTTATGAGGCCTGGGGGCCACAGACATAAACTATGTCACTTCATTACTTGAAAAATCTTTATAGTATATCTATAATATATTTAAATTTTTTATCTATCAAGATCTTTATCTTTTGATAAGTAGCCATTGAGATCTATCACTGCCACTATAAGCTCTTTCAGTGGTCTATTCTGCACTCTGCAGAGTGTATCTTTCCCTACTTTTACTGCCCTTAATAACTGTATAACTTCTCTATCTTTTGTGTACTTCTTATCCCAAAGAAGAGATCTTTCATTTTCCACTTTGAGTATTAAAATTCAAAAACTATTAAGAGATGCTGTTATAATTTGTATCTAGATGTCCCGCAAGCCTCTTGTACTCACGGGGTGGGGGTCTTTTGGGAGGTGACTGGATCATGGGACTGTGATATTCATCAGTGGATTAGGGCACTGAGTTTATAGGCAAATGTGATGTCAAGAGGTAAAGCTTGGTGGAGGGCAAGACCTAGAAGGGTCTATTCCCCTCCTCCCTTGATTGCTCTTTGCTTCCCTCTGCCATGCTATAAACTATTTCTCCTCTACCAGGCTGCCATATCCTGGAGTTAGGTCACTGTGAACTGAAACCTCTACAAACCAAATCAAAATAAACCTATATATCCTTAAATTGTGGGTACTGGGTACTGTGTTTCTGGGAGGAGACAGTAACTAAGATGATTTTATTTAAAATACTCTCTTAGAGGTGGAGCCAGGATGGTTAATTGGGATAAGGAGTCAGACAAGGAAAACTATGGTTAACAACAGTTAATTTAATATTTTAAAATAATATTTTGAATGCTGCCAACAAAAAATTATATATGACAACATATGATTACACATTGTTTAAATGCATAAAAATGTCATACTGTGGGGGCTGGGGATTTAGCTCAGCGGCATAAGCACCTGCCTTGCAAGCAGGCGGTCGTGAGTTCGATCCCCAGTACCGATAAAAATGAAAAAGATTAAAAAAAAAAGTCATACTGTACCCTATAAATACATTATGGTTTGGACCTGAACTTTTTCCCTAAAATCTCATGTGTCTAAATTGGATCATGGCAATGGATCTGTGGGGGTGCTATACTCATCAGTGGATTAATCCACTGATGAGTTTAGGGTTAATTGTACTATAAGGAGGTGGGACATGGTTGGAAGCGAGTTCCTGGGACATACCTGAAAAGGATACAGCTTTTTCCTGAGCTCCTCCCTTCTCTCATAGCTTCCTGGCCATGACATAAGCAGGTTTCTCCCATAGTAGGCACATATGGCACTTATGCCATGCCATTTTCTTCATCTGAATCTCCTTAACATGGAATAAAATTTCATAAACTAAAATAAACCTCTCCACCTTTAAGTTGCAAAAGTCATTCATTTACCCCAGCAATGACTGAATCTTTATTATGTGAAATTTTTTTAGTTGGTAACATACTTTAATTTTTGTATATTCAAAAATTTTGCAGTTGTATTTAGAAAAAATTTCTGTCACTAGACTTTAATTTTTGGTATAGGCATAAATAAATGATATACTTTCTCATAAAAGGTAGTTTATATTGGCTTATAGAAACGTTTCACATTGAATTGATTTTCTTTAGTTAATTTGTCACAATTTTCTAGTTCAAATCTCCTATGCAAACTGTATTTTTTTGTTTGTTTTCTTAGTTTTTTGGGTTTATAGTTTGTTCTGGTTTTTGAGACAGTCTTGGTATGTAGACCTGGGTAGTCCTAAACTCACTATGTATCCCAAGCTGGCCTCAAAGTAGAAGAGATCCTCCTATTTCAGCCTATTGAAAGCTGGGATTATAGGCATGAACCACCATGCACAGCTGCTTGTATTACATCTGCTTGTAAGCTTTTAACTGTTGTCAAAGTTCTAATGTTTTTTATTAGAACTTTTACCTAAAGAGATGACAGATTAGACTGCATTATGAACTCTAAATGCATTTAGCCTGAAAGTCACTCTTTTCTAATCTCTGATATCGCTCAATTTGATGAGAATTGTTTCATGACACTGAGCCCTCTTCCCTGTGGAAGTTAAGCTGGACCTGTTATGACCGAAAGCTACTTAAGCATTGAGGGACACAACCCAAAATGGTTAAGCATTGCCTTCATAAATTTTGTAAAAAATACTGGAGAAAACTTTGTATCCAGATGGTTTTTTGCTCTTTTCCCATTCCCTAGTGTTGTTTAAAAAGTTAAATGGTGCTTTGCACTCAAGAATAAAAGCCCCTTAAAAAAGTTCATTGCAGGTTCGTAAATAGCATTCATGAAAATCAAATGTTAATAATGAAATTTTAATAAGATCTTATCATTAGGGTTCAAGTATGTAAATTAGTAGAAGCATCTTTTGTTCAGAAGGGGACACTTGAGGTGTAAGAACTATCATTATTCATTGTTTTTCAGAGTATGACATAAACATCATGTGCTTGCTATAAAGTATTTGCAAGTAGGGACCGAAATTTGTGTCCTTACCCAATGACTGAGGACCTTATGAAAGACACTACAGCTCAGGAAAAGCACATACATACACATGTTCACAGGAGGCAAACAGCAGGAAGGATACTTAAAAGGGTTCAATCTCAAACTCCAAACTGGAGTACACATGGAATTTTACTTTTTTTCTCTTTGGTTCAATTTAGTCCCCAGTCTCTCAGTTTTGCCTGTACAGGGGCCAGTCTTAATTTCACATTTTAAGAATTGCTACTCTTTGTACAAATGTTGCTGCAGTGTTCTAAGAGTTTTACATAATTGTGCAGTTTGGTGAGATCACTTCATAATTCAAAAACCCCAGGATAGTGACAAGCCCTGCCTGCAAGGCTGGGAGTGTAGGTCAGAGGCAAAGTGCATGAGTCTCTGGGGTTTGTTTTCCCTCAGTACAGTTAAAAAATAAAATACAATAAAATAAGATTCCTGAGTGGAGAACAGGATATAGAGGAAAGAGAGAAAAGAAATTTAACAGTGAGTCCAGTAAGAGAGGATAAGAAAAAGCATAATTTCATATGCAATTACAAAAGTGCAATTAAAAAAGTACAGTCTACATTTATCCAGCAGTTACAAGAGTTACTAGATACTGACATGTTAACACTACAGTACATTAGCCTTTGTTCTGTCGGTTAGCAATAATGCTATTACACTGAATGAAAGAAACACAGGTCTTGGCTGAGCTCTTACAGTCTTCATATGCCTGTCTTTTCAGGATATTTAAATATTCTTTCTGTGGTTTATTCTCAAAGTCCACTCCAATTAAGCAGATCTAATCATTGGTGCATACATATATGTATGAAGGGTACTTTATAACAAGAAATAAGGAATAAAAATGGTCATTATTTTAGACCACTAACACCACTGAAAACTTTCTGCAAATACCTGGCTACCTCCAGTTAAACTCAGATAGCTATGGATCCAGGCACTACTTAAATAGGAGCAGAAAAAAGGGCGGGGTTTTTCTTTCAAGTTAAGTGTCAGCACTAAAAACATGTCTCCTTTTGTGCCATCTTCCTAACAGTTCTACCAGCCATAAAACTTCTCTCTCTTCCAAATTAGTTATGTACTTTGGTCTCTTTTGATAGTTTTCAATCTCTTTTCAAACATTTTTCCCAACTTATTGGTAAATTATCTGAGAACAGGCAATTAATAAAACACTTGGAAAAAATGAAAAAAGATGAGACGGTATCATCCCCACACTTTATTCTGTATTTATTTTAAAGCCAGTATCAGGCAGCTACACACACACAAGAGAACAAAGGTTACAAATGCTGTTTGTGCTGGCCACAGCTGCCAAGCTTGGAAGGCTGAAGCACAATACAATGGTGGATAAGGTCATCAGCTTTCTGTTTTTGGAACACAATTCTTGCCATAAACAACTCAAAGGATAAAAAGCCTTGATTAAGGTTTATGGCTCCTGGTTTTAGAGTTTTCACCCTCAGGTGGGTCAGGTTGGGGCATAAACTTCACAGCTAAAGGGTCTGGTGGAGGGTGGAGGAAAGCTGCTCACGTCATGGTGGCCTGGAAACAGAGACAGCTGGAAAGGCCAGGAGAGATACTGCAATCCTTGTTTAATGACTGAGTTTTCTCCCATGGAGTAGGTCATTAAATGAATTGGTTGCTCAGTAAGAAATCGTGTATAGCATGTTCTTTACAACATTCAGAACAAAGAATTAGTGAAAGGAAACTCCAGCCTGATGACTTTGCTTTTATTTGTGTAACAGCTGCCCATGGTATGGTAATGTATAATAGACCATCAAACCACAGCACTGTACAGTAATCAGCAAAAATTATAGTACTGCATAAACATGGCGTACTGTACCATGAAGACATTTAGGCTCTATAAACAAGGTGTACAGAACTGTACAAAAAAAAGTGGAGTCATAAATTCGAATACTCATTAGACAGGTGTGTTGTTAAATAAGGCATGTCTGTACTCTTTGAAGCTATTCCCCAGTGACCTGGCTCTTTCACCTTAACCCACTTCCTAATACCCCATCAGCTACAAACTCACCAGTGTGCTGACCTATTGAAGAGTTAGTTTCCTAAGGATTAAATCACCTTCAGAAAGTCCTACCTCTTAAGATACCTGGGAGACATTTTAAAGAGTTCGATCACAATAATAAACAAACCTAAGGATGCAGACCACACATCTAGGCTCTCCATCACTCTGAAAACCTAACAGATTATTTTCTCAGAATCACTGTTTATCAAATGAGCTTCCTTTTTGAGTATAGTGGGTTAATTCAAGTATTTCATAGTAAGCTGGAAATACTTCTAATGACTTTTTCCTACCAGTACTACCAAACTAGGTTCCTCCTTCTGCATCATATGCAATGCCTTGCTAATTCCATACCTCTCATTAGAAATAGAGATTATGCCTTGTTTATTGACCTGGACAGCTGTTTGAACTTACAATTCAGGTACACTCTTTAGACATGACAACTCATCTTTTTTTTTTTTTTTTTTTTGGTACAGTTCTCAATATCCTGCTTATAAAGCCTCAATGTCTTTTTGGTATACTATGCCTTGTTTATACAGTACTATAGTTTTTGCTAACTACACTGCACAGTCCATACTATAGCTTTATGTTGTTACACGTTACAGTACTTCATGTAAAAGTTATACAAATAAAAACAAAGACATCGAGTTTCCTGACCATTTCTTTGTTCTGCATACTTACAGATAATATGCAATTCCTCATTTAGTGACCAATTCATTTAATTACCTAGTCACTCAGGAAAGGCACTCAGTCATAAAATGAGCAGTCCCTACAGCCTATTGTATTTAGGCACATTCACTAAGCATGCTGTACAAATAAACACTATTTATTGAAAAGAGAAATGTTTTCAATATATGTATTATTTTTGTAATGTCTGACACTGAGGAAAAATTACCTATCTGACAAATTTTGGATATCCAGGCAAAACAAGCAACGTCATGCTTGTTTCGCCTGGATATCCAAAAATATGTATGATTTGCCTATTTTGATGCAGAAGGGAGTGATTTGGCATAGGTCTTATGAGACTTGTTGTCAAAGGGCAAGAAAAATTTCTCAGTGCATTCTTTTTGGGGGGCCCACTTTTAAGGACTACTTGCTTCCAACAATTCCTCTGGTGATGATAAAACTGATGCATGTGGAGGAATGGAACGCGGTCCCTAAAGGAGGCAAATCTGTAGAGTTCTCATTCATACTTTATCTACGTCAACCACTGACTTCGGGGGACACGACGACCCCAGTGCAATCCCTGCACTCTGACCACACTCCAGCACGCCTCCCGCGGGGTGAAGCCAGGCGCCTAGCATGACCCCGCCACCCTCCCAAGGGCTGCCTCAGCAAGCTCAACTCACTGCTTTAACCAACACTAAAGGGACTAAAGGGCTCAAAGAGGATGCTTTTCTATGTCCCTTGCTAAATTAGGATCCGAGAGCTAAACCCTTTACCTGCAGTCAACTAGACCCTGGTTTGGCTTCAGGTTTCTGAGGCAGAACAAACACTGCGGGTCACCACCTGTAACCTACGCATCCCTTTCTCCTTTTTACTTGTCAGAATACTGAGCACCTACATTTCTCCTTTTCCTATTAAAAAAAAAAAAAAGTTCCCTCTGCGGAACCGAAATAAATTCGGCTTTTTCTCCCGACTATCGGGAGTGGCCGGCTAAGGTCTGTCTGCACCTCAGCTACATGACTGATGGCGACTCCCTGGAACCCTAATCTCAGCTCCTGTGCCAAGAGGGTTCCAATTATAAAGTCCTACCTTACATTCAGGATCTACACAGAATATTGCATTTTTGAAAAAAACCACAAAATACCCATTCTCTCGTCAATACCGACGATATCCAAAATGAGTTTGGGTCTCGCCCTAAATTGTCTTCCCTGCTTCCGGTTTACCGTAGAAGGGAAAGCAGGACTCAACAGCCCCTACCTCACCGCGAAACCCCAAGACAAGCAGAGATTAGGCTTGGCAAGGCCGGCGAGCGCCTTCACCTCAGAATCCTTAGGAGCCGGCTCCTGTCTCAGCCTGGAAAGGCGCGCAGGGTTGGGGGCGGGACTTCCCAACACCTCTGGAAGCCAGGGTACCGCGCGAGCCTGAAGCCAGGAGGGGGCGGGACCGAGAAGCGGCCTGGGAAGGTCGGGAAGCGGAAGTGGATGCAGCGGGGTGGAAGAGGATCTTCGGAAAGCGGAAGTGACCCCGGAAGCGCCACAGCTGCGCGCTGGCGGATTCGGACTGCGGGATGTGCTAGGTACTTAGCAACGCAGGCCTGGAATGTCAAGCTGCAGTCGATGCTAGCATCTTTCCCGACGAATTTCCAGCGCTGAGCCGCCCGTCGGAGCCCCAGGTTCGTCTTGAAGCCCTGGCGCAGGCGCAGTACTGTCCGCTTGTGAGGCCCTAAGCGCCGCGCGCAATCGCCCTGTGCTTTGGGGGGCGGGCGAGGACCCAGTCTGCCAGGCAAACGCTCCGTCCTGGAGCACTGTGAGCTCACCGTACTGACTCAGGCAGCGCTACCCGTGGTCTATAGGCTCCTTCACCTCTGCGTGTCCTGCTTGACTGAAACATCCCCAGTATCAATTGTGTGACGCTGCCAACTTCTCAGAAAGTGAGCCACACTGTCGCGGTATGGGCGCTTTCTTTCTGCGTGCGTTACTATTTTTCTGTGCTGCAGTCCATCTATGACTACGCACATAGGCGAGGCTGTAGATTATTAGAGCCAGAGGTTGAAAAGGCTGAGGACCAGGAGGTACCCCCATTGCCACTGCTGTCCTTCCTGACTTCCACGTCTTAGAACTTAAAGTGCAGCTCTTTTGTTGCCCTAGGCGCTGCGGAAACACAGAGGAACTGACAAGGCCAGAAATACCTGCAGAACCATCAGATGAAGACCTAGCACTTGTGGGACAGATACGTGTGGAGGTGGAAGTGTCATTAAGAAACCTGGAGGAGGAGCATCGACGTAAAACATCCCATCTTGAGAGTGATTTGCCAGATGAGTTCTTAAGGAATCAGTTCGGGCACGGAAAGAGCATTTCAGGGAGGGAAAGCAGCTGTGGACAGCGCCTGGCTTGAACTGGGTGAGTGGTGGGACCCATAGTCAATGAGGGGCTTGGTTTCCGTTCTGATTCTTAAGTCATTGTGGGACATTTAGTCTTTAGGAAAGTCATTATTGGCAAGTAGTATTCATCAGGCCAGGTTGTAGGTACTGCAAATGTCATCTTGCAGCTAAAACTGGACAATTCCGTTAAAGAAGTAATTAGGGCAGTGAGTGCGCTCAGTAACGGTGTTTAGAGGAAATAACTTGAAATTACTCTGAGGAAGAACAAAATGAGGTAGGTAGAAAGACTGTGTATCCTAAGGCTTAGCAAGAAATGTGTAGGATTTGAAGATCTGTCAGGGAATAGAGTGCAGGTGGCCTATAACAACTTGAAAGATAATTTATGCTGTGCCAGCCTGAAATCAAATTGAAGCTTGAGAATCAGACTTTATATTGGCAGTCTGAAGTGAAGCACTTTTGACTTTTTTCCTTGTTTCCTATCTGCCTTGGCCTATTGTTTCCTTATTAAGTATGGATTCTGAATTTAATGATTCCAAAATAATGGATAAATAGGAAACGACTTTTAGTGGAGCAGTTAGCTTATTTTCTGTTTACTGAGGGAAGCTGTTATTTTATCACCTTTGTAGAACTTGAACACAAACTGGAGAGTGAAAACTGGTCTCAGATGGTCAGGCAAGTTCTCCTTTCCTCCCAGTTTCCAGCCACTTGGCAGAGAGTTTGCTCAGCTGCACTGAAACTGCTTTGTAGTGAGGCAGCAAGGCAGCTTGCCTGACACATTTGAACATTTTTGCTCTTAAGAAAATTATAAAATTTTAAATACCTCAGGACCTTGCAAAATTGTAATTCTTGGAATAACCCAAATATATATTGTTTATCTAGTTGCACTTATGGGTTCTGAATCTTAGGCTTGCTTACTTGAATTTTCAGATGCTACTACAATTGAATAATGGCTAACACCTTTTTTCTGCAGCACTGAATTCTTGTGTACCTTATTCTCTGAATTGGGATTTAAGATGAGCACCTGTATAGTAGGTATCATCAAATTAAACCTTTAGAATTGCACTTCTTAACTGTCAGCCTGCACATCTAGCACGACTAAGTACTGTGTGTGAGTTTTTCTGGTGCTGGTACAAACAAGAAAACTTGAGAGAAGGGGAGAAAAGAAGAAAGATAGAGGAGATAGAATGAGAAGAAAAAAAGAAGAAAATATGTAATTAGTAGAAAAGAATACACCAGGTAATGTACTTGCTTTAGAGAAATCCACATTTGAGAGATAGGTCAAAGATTATAATGGAAGATAAATTAGAATTTGTTAAAAAATGAATATACCGGGCCTGGGAGTTAGCTGAGCAGCATAAGCACCTGCCTGGAATGTGCCACATCATGAGTTCGATCCCCGGTACAAAAAAAAAGGAAAACAGATACACATTGAGAACATAATATTAAGTGAAATAAATAAGTCATCACACAAGCTTAACTATCCATAGTTTCCCTCATTGAGTAATGAGAAGTACACATAAAGAGTAAAATAAAAGATTGATGAATTAGGGATATAGATTTTTTGCATAATGAGAAAGGGTCCAAGAAACTGAGGTTGAGGGGTCTAACTGGATTCAAGATGCATGATGCACCAAATACCCACAGTGAATTTAATCATTACGTGGTGCAAACATGAACTAAGAAAAAAATAATAATAATGAAAATCAGGAAAGGGAATCCAGAGGTAGAGGGAGGGAGTTCGGTGGGAAAGGGAAGGGAAAGAATAAAAAGAATCAAGATATATGAGGTACATAAAGAAAAAAGATAGGTACATGAAACTACTCCTAAGGTGAATGTAAACTTCATGTACTGCAGGCATGTACTCATAACACTTTTAAAAAGGTGTCTAATGGGGGCTGAGGATTTAGCTCAGCGGCATAAGCACCTGCCTTGCAAGCAAGTAGTTGTGAATTCGATCCCCGGTACCGATAAAAAGGAAAAAAGACCAAAAAAAAAAAAAAAAACAAAGATGTCTAATGTGGCAAAAGATTATTATTATGTTGATAAGTGTTTAATGATTTAATAAGTAGATGAAAAGCTGATAACGTTCATCCTAATTGCTATAGTATAGACAGATCCTGTACAAATGAGACCAGAAATAAGTTGTTCATTGTTATTCCACAGTGATAATTAAAATACTGATGAGTTTATAAGGCGTTCCTCTTTATTTTCTTGTTCAATTCTTTGTTCTGTTCCCTAAACAGAGCATTATGACACACAGGCAAATTTAGTTTTCTAAGTAGCCAGCTAGGCCTTTATCAGGTTTCTTTTCCATTTTTGTTTGAAGTCATGATCAGTGTGGAGAAGAGCAGCAACTCTGCCCTGATTACTTTTCTCCATTTAGTTGGCTCTCCGTGTCTGATTATCCCCTGAGTAAAACATGTAGAGCATAGCATCCACATTAAAAACAAGCTGCTGGGGAGTCTGTGTTTGGCTCTTTATGTAGGCCTTCCAGCTTTGTGAACTGAGCTGGTGAGTAACCTTGAGAACAGATTTTCCCCTAGGCTAGAAGGACACCTGAGGAGTGGAAAACTGGAGGGCGAGGGGAAAGAGGCCATGTTGGATACATCGAGTGTGTTAGCGTTAAAAAAACCATACAGGAAATCTTTGTCCTCCTTTCTGAAAGGGAGCAGAAACCCAGGAACCTAGGACCAGCAGTGGCCCTGTGGCAGGCAGACAGAGGCCTGGTTATAAGGATAACTATCTTTGGCCAACAACTGTGACACCTGAGACACACAGTCACACTTCTTAGACTTGCATTTCTTAGAAGCCTGACAGTGAAGTAATTTTTTTCCGTGTTGTAAATGTAAATCTCATCATTAAGCAATGATGCCATGATACCAGTACAATGATAATCACATTCTGTATCATTTAGTTTTACAGATTTAATTGTAAAAGTTTTAATCAATTCTGTAATGGAGTTAAGGGACTCACTTAGTCTGTCCTATGTTCTTACAATATCAGAACAATATTGGGTAGTTTATAAAAAACAGAAATTGCCCCAGCATGTAACATACACTTGTAATCCCAGCCATTTAATCAGCTGAGGCAGGAAGCTCATTTGAGTCTAGGAGTTGAGGGCAAAATACAGCGGCTTTGTCTTAAAAACAAACAAAAACTGCAGAACTTGTTCTGGAGGCTGAGGAATCCAAGATCATCTGCCAGCATCTGCTGAGGGCTGTCTTGTGCTTCTGAGATGGTGCCTCCCTTGCTTCTGCTTCATGGATGAGGAACACTGTGCTGTCACATGATAGAGGACAGAAGGGCATGAGGGACAGACTCCACCAAGTCCCCTTGTAAGGACACCTAACCCTAAGGGATGAATGCAGAGCCCACAGGACTCAGTTTTCTCCCAAAAGCCACACTTCTCATCTGTTCCACTGAAGTATTTATCAGTGAATTTTTGAAAGTACAAACATATTCCAATCATCATGTGGCCTCATGTCTGTTTGTTTTCTAAATTTGTTTCTGGGTAGGGGTTTAGGACTATGTAATTTTAATGCTGTAGTACGTTAATTCCAACATCATCTTTTGAAGAAGTGATACTCTGAAAACTGCAGAGCTAGAGTATCTTAAAGTTTCCATCTACTACTAGCTTAGCCAAATGGAAATAACCAAAACAATTTTTAAAAAGATGATTTGAATTGGTTTTCCTTATGTTATTCCTCTGTAGACCCAGTAGAGCTGGTATGTTGCTTGATTTTATTTTTGTATTATTTGAACTCCAAAATTTAGAAACAAAAAAGTAGCATAGTCTATGAAGTTACTGATATTTCAGGTTACTCATACCTGTAGAATGTTAGACTACATAATAAAAATTTTACTGGTAGGGAAAAAAGACCCTTTTTAATGCAAATCTCTGATGGAGCTTAATAAAAGGAGAAACTATTTTCAATTAGAAAGTAGTTCCTCAAATTGATTGTAAAGGGGCTGGGGATTTAGCTCAGCGGCATGAGCACCTGCCTTGCAAGCAGGCAGTCGTGAGTTCAATCTCCGGTACCGATAAAAAGGAAAAAGACAAAAAAAAAAAAAATTGTAAAAATTGTAAAACTCTTATGGATACCACAGTCCCTTGTGTAAAATGGTACAGTATTTGCATATAATCTATGCATAGCCTAGGTGTAAGCCTATATTACTTATAATGCCTAATACTATGTAAATGTTGTATAAATAGTTAAACTGTATTGTTTAGGGAATGACCACAAAAAAACCCCACATGTTCAGTCCAGATATAATTTTCTTTTCCATCTGGTGTTGACTCGACTGCAAAACCTGTGAGTATGAAGGACCAGTTGTATTTGAATTGTTTTGCTTTATGTTATACGTATTTTTTCCTTGATGATACTGAAGGTTTTATTTAGTGTAAAGATGATGTATTTCTCTCCAAAATAGGAATTCATCCCTTTGAATTGCTATAAAATAATCCCTTAGCAACTACATGTGTCTATATTCTTAGATTCCATTATATGAATTTCTTAGCCAAAAAACCCTATTCAGAAGTATGGTTTCCTTCCTGTCCCATGTGCTTAGCAACTAATTAGGTCTTTATTTTTTTAAATGTAGGTAAACTTATAGCCATTATGTGCTTGAAATAACTTAATAAACAATACTATCCATTTTTCAAATATTTCAATATTAGTCTAGTTTATCTATCTTCAGAGTTTGTCTTTAAAAAAGCACAGAAAGCTTCAGAACTTCCTTTCAATGATGTGGTTTGACATAATTTCCTATTTTTCCCGTGACCTTGACTATAGAACTGGGTCTAGGTAGAGTAAAAGTAGAACTGAAAAAGAAACCAACAATGGATGGGAATGGGAGTTATGATCACAACAGAGCTTATAAGCAAACTTTAGATAAATCCTGTTGTGAGAATATAGGTCTGGTTAGCTAAGTTGTTGCAAGAACTCATTGCTTTCATTTCTACATAGCTCTGAAATGTTTAGTTTACATTTCTTCCACAGAGAAACCCAAAGTATAGGAGATCTTGGGACTACTTATTATTTACATGTAGATAATTACTGAAGAAGCCTTCAGAAACCTTGGGGATTTTTTTTCAGAGGAACTTCATACTGCTAATTGGTAATTATGTTTCTCATAGACTTGAATATTCTGCCTTTATTAATTTATTTTTCTTCATGTTCATTCTTTGGGTGGTGCTCAAGCATGACAGGGCCGTTATTTTAAATATGCTCATTTTCTATCAGATTGGATGCAAAGATTCATGCTTCAATGGTGTGAATAAAGAGACTTGGTTACTATGCAGCATCTAAGAATAAACTGAAGTATCTTAAAAATGATCTGAAATATTTAACAGCACTGTTCTATGTGCTTGAACACAACAGAGCTCTGAACAAAGGACTTGTCTTTGCATTTAACTAGTGTAGCGATTTTCTAACTGTGTTCACTAAGTCTTGACCATAATTTCTGAAGTGCCTCCTTTTCATAGTCAGACATTTTACTTCCCCTGGAAAATCAAGAAAATAGCTCTTTGAACTAGGCTGTAATTTGGGGAATGGAACTGTCCTGGTTAAAGAGATTTTTTTTCAATGAATGAAAAAAATACTTGCAGAAAAATCAAGTGAGTCATTTGTTTACTTATTAATTTATTATTAAGTATGCAATGTAGTAATTGATTATTTTTGGCATTCTATCTAGGGCGATACAGAGAAAGTGAGACAGAAGACAACGATTAGAGAGGCCTTTAATGTAGGCACAGCAGAGGCTGCAGAAAGGCGGGTGTCGGGGTGCTCTCAGTGGGAACGAAGAAGTGGAACTACTATTATCAGTTTTGGTTGAGAGAAGAGTTTGGGACTTGGGAAGAATGACATATTAGAAGCTGATTTGAAGGAGCATCTGCCTGTGCAAAAGAGCAGACAGATTTATTAGAGGGTGAGGGTAGAGGCTTGAGTGGTTGTGGAGTCTTGCGATTGGAGAAGGCTTGCACTTGCCAAAAGGGAGTGGGAGGTTTATCTCTGGAGTGAGAAGAAGAATATAGAAGTTACTCTTGAGAGATAAGTTTTTCTCTGGGTCCAGTACCAAGTAGAGCAAATGTCATGTTACAGATAGCTAAGCCCCAGGCCAGCAGAATCTGTGGGTAATATTGAATAGTGTTGGATGGCCACCTTTGATGGTCATTCCTTGTAGCCTCCTGGGTCTTCAAGAGGCTTTAGGCACCTTAAAGTCAGGTTGTACCGACAGAATCAGTAAATGCCTTGTCTGTCACTTTTCAGATTTTGTAGCTAAAACTGATGATGGGATGGGAAGATTTATACAGGTGAGGTACTCCATGGATTTTGAAAAGGAGTCTAGAATTGGCAAAGGTTAAGATACTCAAAATAACTAAATATTTAGATGTTTTACAATTTTAGGCTTTAACTACTTTCCTTGGTTGGTCAGCAGTTCTGTTTACCATGTTGATTCACTCATAAACAGAATTTGAAATGGGCCACATAGTACTTTCAGTATTTTTGACTCCATACCACAGCCACAGATAGCTAGTGATTTTTTTGAAGGGAGAGTACAGAGTAAATCTGTAAAGATTGTGTCATTGCAGGAAAGAATAAAATTATGTACGTTGAAAGCAGATTCCATCATAGGATTTAGGGTGGCAAGTTAGAGCACTTCCTTTTTCTTGGAAAAGTAACATCAAGTACTCACTTTTGGCTGTTGGCCCATCATAAGACAGGGTGGCAAGTTAAAAATGCTGATTTTTTTTGAAAAGTAACACCAATCAAGTGTTTTACTACTACGCTTATTCTTGGATATTGTTCTCTAAGAATATAGTGACTTTGTCTTTAAACTATCTAAAATACATTATAGAATATACTATCTAATATTGTATATATTTATTAAGTCATCTTGAGATTTAAGAAATACTTTGATCTCATCAATATCGTGTTCAGAAATCACCTTAGAAGATAATACTTGTAAGTGCATCTGTTGGAGAGATTGCGTCCTACTTTGTATTCTTAGTTCCTTAAATAGGACTGAGTGTTGTGCTGAGACACTTTGCCAAAAATGTCACTTGAAGGTAAAGCAATTTAAAATAAAGAATAGTGTATTGAACCTTCTTTCTAATACTGTTTTATATTTTCATAGCTTTACAGCAAGTTCATGTGTTTCCATTTGGCTATACTTTCTCCATATTTTCCTCCATTAACCTGTTGGTAAATAACTTTTATACATGGAATACTTTACTAGGGTCTGGTAAAACAGTGTGTGTATCTCAAGAGAATTTGCAGAAAATGTGCTTCTACTGAGAAAAAAAAATGAACAATAAAATTAAACTGATATATGGAATGTGTTAAATGGGCCACAACAATATCATGGGCTAGGATAAATAAAGGCTGAGTGTTTCTATGGAGGAAATCATTTTTAGGTGGAAACTTAGGAATTCAGTTTTTAAAGATGATTGGGAGTTTTGCAGGTCAGTGGGGGAGGAAAGGATTTTCTAGGAAAAATGAAATGATACAAAATACAATGGTAAATCTGTGGGACCTGGTTAATTGAACCCCATGTACATTGCATAAAAATGTCATGAGAAAAAGAGAGGCAAGATTTAAATACCAGCAAAATCAAAGATAGCTTTAGACTTGCTCGCTGGAAACCTTAAAATTGTAATATCCTATTTGGATTATAAGGATATCCAGGAGTACATTTTGAATTGGAGATAAAAATGTGATAAAAGTTACACTTTTTAGGAAAGCTATGGGCAGAAGAGTGAAAGATCTCCCAATAGGTCAGTAATAAAAAGGGAAATAGAAAAAATAAACAAAATGTTTGAACAGATACTTTTACCTAAAAATTATATGCAGGTGACCCATGAACGTATAAAAATGGGTGTTATCTTCACTGTGTATCATAGAAATATAAAATAGGACCATAATGTTACCTTACAGTAGAATGAAATAGAAAACACAATGAGAAGTGATAAGGTTGTAAAGGAACAGTGACATTCACTGTGGGGATGCACACTGGTCTGACTATTCTGGAAAACTTTTTACCCAGATCTTCTATGACTGAGGGTGTTTGGTCATTTGGCTCTGCGCATGTATAAGTGAGAGAAAAAACGAATAAGAATTTTCACACTGACCAGTTTGAAAATACCATTGGTTTTAAAAAAACCAACTTGCAGAATTCTTCACTATTTAACCATTTGTGCATGCCAGACTGCAGCATACCTAATCAGCTGTTCGAGTGCTAGATATATATGAACCAAAATGCATCCATATTGCCCAAAAGACACATGCCAAAAGTATTATAGAAACTCTATTTGTAAGGCCAAAAATTGAAAATAACCTGAATGTTGTTAGCATTAGAATAGATTGTTGTGTATTACTGTAAATGAATACGGGAATGAGAAATAGTGGACTATTCAGACTCTTTTTTCACATGTGATCACAATAATGCATGTTAAAACAAACTAACGAAAAAAAAAAAAACATAGCCGGGCTTGGTGACACACTCCTGTATCCCAGCACTTGGGAGGCTGAGGCAGAAAAAGCATTTGCAAGTTTGAGACCATCCTGGACCACAAAGTGAGCCCAAGGCTAGCCTGAACTGCATAGTGAGACCTTGTCTCAAAAAGACTAAAACAAAAAACAGCACACACAAAAAAAAACCCTAGAGGTGAAACCAGACATAAAAGAATATATTATTAAATTGGTGTACATTTCTAAAGCAGGCAAACTAGTCTTGAGTGTTAGAATTCAAGGTAGTCATTTCCCCTGACATGTTGCAACCAAAAGGTGGCTTGAGAGATCTCTGGAAATTCAGATTATACTCTGTCTCTTGATTTGGAGGTAACTTACTAAAATGTTTTCTTCTTGTCAGAATTCATTGAACATAAAATGCAAATCTGTTACATTTTATATGCTTTGTGAATGTAACTTTCATCTCAACAAAAATATTCACATAGGGCAAAAAAAACTAATGGGCAGAAATAAGGTTATTCAGCTTGTGAACATAAAGAAAGGAGAGTAACAGAACTTTGAAGAAGATGAAATCCAAACACATTCTTATCTTTTTCCCCATTTTTCTAAGACTCTTTCCAGCTTTTTGCATGTGAGTATTGCAGAAGGCAAGGACAATGCTGAGCATCAAATCTGATTGTGAGATTGTTCTTGTGGCATTCTGCCTAAAAACTGTCACCAGGGGACATCTGGGCTAACTGGGCTAAATTACAGTGAGTCTTTGAAAAAGCAAAGGTTGCCAGGTAGAGGAGTACTGTCATGAGAAAGAGTGTCGGGTTGTGAGGCAGCCTGCCTACTTTGTGCAGTGCTGTGAGGGCTGGGGCAGCAGCACATGCTCTAGCAGCCTTCCTGGCTGTTCATTCCCGGTATGTGCACCATCGTTTTTTCATTCTCTCTCAGTGATGTCCTGAAATGATATACTTTGTGAATTATTTGGTTTAAGAGAGTGTGCAAGACAAGCAACTCCTCATTGATTGTATTCTGAAAGGATAGTTTTGTTTCATTTTCATTTTCTTTTTTGTCCACGCTCTTCCCATACTCTTGGGCTCACATGGCTTTCTTTCCTCGGCATCTGGAGTAGCTGGGACTGTGGATAAAGGCCATGATTCTCTGTGCCTAGTAACACAGGTCTACTACCCTGAACAACTGTGTGCTTCTCTTTTCCAGAAATGGCAAACAGTCTTTTAAAAACATCTCCGTCTTCAAGGACAAAAGTACTCCATCAAGTAGGCTTATCTCTGTATAATACCTTTCATGGCTTCCATGAGGAGGAGGTGAAGAAAACACTCCAGCAGTTTCCTGGTGGGTCGGTCGATCTTCAGAAAGATGACAGTGGCATTGGCATCCTTACTCTGAACAACCCCAGTAAGATGAACGCCTTCTCAGGTAGGCGAGATCTTTCTTTTCCTAGATAAAGAATGACACTGAATTTTACCTGCTGTCTCGTGGATTTAGTCCTTGCCCTGGTGACGGAATCCTGCCCAGTCTTGGCAGTGCTCACAGAATTCACACCAAACAGTACTCTGTAATGTGAACCGGAAACACTTTTACTAGTTAGTACTATTTTAATGCTTTTAAAAATTCATGAATTTGGATGTTGATAAAAAGGATGCACTTAAATCAATCTTAACTGTGTTTGCCTTGAAATTTATTCACAGCATAAAAACTTTGTTTTCAGCTAATGCTATTTGGAAACAAAAGGAGGTTTCAGACATTTCTCTGAAACTAAAGAGAAAAACCTGTACATAAAAATTATTCAACATTTTTTCTACGAATTGACTTAAGGCTGTCATTGTTAGTTGTCCTCTTTTTGCCCCTAAAATTTCTTTTACTAAAAAGAAAGATTCTCTTTCTATTTTTTAGCTTTCTTTGTCAGTTTTAATTGGCATATGTAATCATATATTTATACTTTGATACATGTGCACCATGAATACTGATCACATCATGAGATGTTAATATTTCTTTGTCTTGAAAGGCTTCAAACGTGTCTCTTCCATGTACTTTTCAAGATATAATGATTATAACCTATAGTCAAATATAGTGCTGTAGAAACTAGAACTCATTCCTGGGATAGGAACATGGCGCTTAGTATTTGTTGACTCGTTCCCAATAGCAAATACCTTGGATTTGCTAGTCAAGTCTCTTAGCATGGAAAGAATTTTATCCTTAAAGAACCTGAAGAGCCAGGGTCTATCGTCATTTGTCACTTTTGCTGAGGCTCAAATTTGAATCATGCTACCGTTTTACACAAGAGTTATGAGTAGCTTTCCAACCCTCATCCTTCATACCTGAAGCAATGCTGATAATTTCTACTTGCCTGTTACATGCTTCATGGCAAGGGTACATTATTTTCTTTGGTAACATTTGAAATGCTGGACTCAGATATTGCAGTAAATTTTAGGTGTCTAACTTAAGTGTACTGGTACCTACAGACATAATTCATTAAACTGTTAACTTCGTAAATTGCCAGAAGTATTTATATCAAAGACAATTTTTCTTCTTAATCAGATTTCAGAGATATTTCTCTATATGAGTGCTGAGCAATAAAATTATAATGTGAGACACAAATGTGATCCACACATGTAATTTTAGATATTCTAGTGGCCACCATTTAAAAAGAAGAAACAGTTAATTTTAACTGTGCATTTTAATTTAATTTAATTTAATTTAACACAGCACATCCAAAATATTACTCAAGAAGTGACTGCTGTAAACTATTATAAATGAGATTTTTTCATTTTATTTTCATACTAAGTCTTGAAACCTGTTATTCAGCTCATTGCACATCTGCATGTTAGGCACCCTTCATTTGCTCAGTAGCTGCATCTGATTAGTGACTACTTTAGTAGACAGGGTTGCTCATACCTTTGATTAGTTTAGGGAATAAACTCCAATTTTACCATTATCCCCGATAAAATAAATTTCAAAAGGTAAGAGTGGGAAGACTATCCTAGATGCTTAAATTAGATCAGTTGTAATTTACTTCTGAATAGTTACTAGTAATACTTTTTCTTTTTGGTACCAGGAGCCAAACTCAGGGCCTCTACTTGCCAGGCAGGCGCTGTGCTGCTGAGCTGTGTCCCCAGCCCAGAAATAACCTTTTATTCAAATGAAAACCAATAGTAACCCCTAAAATTAGTAAAATCAGAGTTGCTGGGCTGTGGGTAAACACACTTGGTTAGACTGAGTGGGGACAAGAGGAGTGAGCCCCAAAACTCTTATTTAAAGAATACCCCATCAGATTCTCTGTAAGATTTCCTCCAGCTGTCAAGGTTGACTGTACAAATTGAAAAAATGAGTTTAAGATTAACTACTAGTACAGACTTTCTAGTGCCCAAACCCACCTTTACTTTTTAGAAACTAAAATGTACATAATTAAAGGTCCATATTTCTTTAAATGTATGTCTTTTGGTTTCCCTGCTAAACTGAAAATCGCTTCAGAACAAGATCTATATTTCTGTCGGGCTTGGTGGCTCACGCCTGTAATCCCATTACTCCGGAGACTCATGCAGGAGAATCATTGTGAGTTCGAGACCAGCCTAGGCTACAGGGTGAGCTCGAGGCGAGCCTGAACTGCATAGAGAGACCCTGTCTTAAAAAGACAAAAAAGAAAAAGAAAAAGAAAGAAAAGACCTATATTTCTAAATTATGTAAGACATCTTTGGAGAAGTTTTAAGACATTTTGATTACAGTCATAATTAGCAGTTGGGAAGGTTAACTGGCTGTATTAGTCATTGTCTAGCCAATGACCATTTATTGTAGAACCGTATACCTACTGGTTATTTTTAAAAGGCAAAGAAAATAAAAGTTCTTGACTTTGTGGGATTTGTTTTCCAACATTTAGTTTACGTAGTTTAATTGGGCATAAGAGTAAGTTTTAGAAACTAACACTGCAAATTTCATTCCCCCCTATGCTTGTTATATTGGCTTCTGAAGCATTTCCTAACAGTGGAAAATAAACCACATTGAAAATGTTATGAACCGTGGGAACTTGGAAGAGATACTGACAGCAATTTAAAAATCATAGTCCCTACTGTTCCTGTTTTAAATTTGTCTGCTTATAAGGAAGCTTGAATAGAATTTGAGGTGATCTCAAGGTAACAATCTGATATATAAATTGTATACTTACTAGTAGTCTGATGAATCACTTCTGTAATGGCCCTTTGGGCTTGCTAGAGCCACTTGATATCTTGGAACAGGGTGTTTACTGCCCCTTTTGTGAACTGACATGCTGTCATTGTACTTCCAGTACGAACAAGCTAGGAATGTCACTTTATTCTGTGCACTCTATTGTAAGATCCCATAAGCATTATAAGATCCATAAAGTTAGTAGTTGAACAAATTCATGTTGACTGAGACATCGAGTGTATCTTACTGTAAAGTTTGATTTGTGTTTTTTCTTTACCCTAAGAAATAATTTTTCCTTATCACCATATCCCATGTGGTCCAGTCCAGTTTCCCTACCCCTAAGATATGTAAGATATGTACGGTGCATTTTTATATTTCTGTGTAAGCATAAATTTACGTGCATCTTTAAGGTAAGTAGAGAAATGCAGACACTGACAAGCTTAAACTTTTAAAGCAGGGACTGTCATAGGTTCCTCTTGTGTACCCCATTGGGCCAGCACAGCAGGCATTTTTCTGAAAAGCATTAGTAACTATTTGTAAAAGACTTGACCTGAGACTTGACTGATTATAGTGTCTGTGTGATTTCTGCTTTTCAATCTCAGACTTTTTTGAGTTTGTGATTTTGCCCTTCGTTCCCTGGTAGGTGTCATGATGCTACAACTTTTGGAAAAAGTGATTGAACTGGAAAATTGGACAGCAGGGAAAGGAGTCATTGTCCGTGGAGCCAAAAACACTTTCTCTTCAGGGTCTGACCTGAATGCCGTGAAAGCACTGGCCACTCCAGAGGTGAGGCCTTGTGGGTTACACTGCCTTAAGGTGCGCAGGCCAAGCAGGAGTCTGGACTGCAGGGTTTCTGTTCTGCCTATGTAATTATTAGCATGACTGAATCTTTGGCCTCTGAAGCAGCAGGGCTGTGGTCCTTGGTGTCTGGAGGAAGTGTAAAGAGCCTTAAGGAGAGGGATGTAGGGGAACAAATGATGCTTTAGGCCTGTGCCGTAGGCCGCCTGTGAGGATCACTGCTGTGAGTGCTTGGACACAGCTCCTCCTCGGCTTAGCAGTGCTCTCTCAGCTGGGTTGCTGCTTTTGCAGAATGGGATTCATTCTCTTTCTCTCTCTCTCTCTCTCTCTCTCTCTCTCTCTCTCTCTCTCTCTCTCTGTCTTTCTCTTTCTGTCTGCCTCTATCTCTCCCTCTCTGTCTCTGTCTCATGCTGTGAGTGTTGATCCTGTTAGTTCTCCTCAGCTCCCACTGTCTCTTCTCTGTGTCTGTTAAATTTTTTAAAATGAATTTTTAAATTTTCGAGTAGTGTTGGTTGGATTTACAAGAAAACTACACCCATAGCAGAGAGCTCCATATACCTACCCCACACCCAGTGCCGTGTATCACTGTGCTGCCTTAGGTCTGTCACAGGTGATGAACTGGCAATGATGCTTTACTGTGGCTAAGAGAAGGATTTACCTCACAGCTAGATGAGGAGGAAGAGGGAGACACTCTCCCGTGCACATGGCGTTAGGAAGTGTGTGCCATTCTGGATAATTAGATGTCTAGTTTCATATTCTGAATAGAGACAGTGTAGAATTGTGAACACTTAGGAAATTCATATTTATTAAACATACTTAATAATTGGTCATCACTGTATGTTAATATTCATGATCGTATCTGAGAGTGTGAAAGGACAATAAAATCAGAGCCTTACTACACTGAAATACATAGTCCTATGTACAGAGGATACATTTATCTCAAGGTGACTTTTAAATTAGCACGAAGCAGAAAGGGTACGGTGCATGCATGCAGAGCCTACAAGCCAGGCTTCATGCAGACTACAGTTGGCCATAACTGGGTGAGAATCGTGGATGGCCTTGGAGTCAGGGGACCCAGTCCCCCTGAGCTGTCCCTCCCCGCCACACATTCCGCGCTCCCCACTGTCGCCTCCCTGCAGATTTCCTCTCCCGTGGCTCCTCTTTACTCCACATGTGGACTCTCTAGTCACAGATGCCTCACCGGCCTCTGCTCTTGGGAGAATTTGCTTTGTTTTCAGAAGGCTGCTGTACTTGGTCTGCATGATGATTTTAGTAATTCAATTACATTCCCCTCCAGCTGTGGCAAAATGCTTGAAATTGATGATTACATGGATTTTTAAAAAAATAATTATGTCAGTGTTTTTGCCACTGTGATTTTTCAGATATTGGAAAATGCTTATTAATGATAGTTACCAAAGATCAACAAGACGGAGCCTAACACAGTGAGAGCCCTGTGTGCCAGAGCAGCATCTGCACTGCTCCACGTCCTGTGGTGGTCGCTTGGCTTTCACTGCAGGTCTGTTTCTTTGCAACTGGTCTCCTAAGCAGTTGGCTTCTTTCTGGTGTTTTTAGTCCTGATGAGCAAGAACAGAACTGACCCTGCTTCTGTGACACAATTCTTGGTTGAGAAGGCAGAGTCCAGGAGGCGACTAGCAAAACTCTCAATTCACCCTGAAAATATACAGGGAGTGGAAAAGAATGCAGTGTTTAAAAGTGTGATTATAATTCAGTTATAAAATTAGGATTTCAGCTGGAAGTGGTGGTGCATGTGAGTAATCCCAGCGCTCAGGAGGCTGAGGCAAGAGGATAGTTGCAAGTTCAGGACCAGTCTTAAAGAAAGAAAGAAAGAAAAAAAAAAAAAGAAAGAAAGAAGAAAGAAAAAATTGGATATGATGCCACAGGTGTTCTGTATGCTGTAACAGTTCTCCTTTTAGAGGGAGGAAGCAGAGACCACCTACAGGATACAGGGAGATGAAAACTGCTGATTTCCAGCGAGTGGGCATGAGGCCTCAGGAACAGTCTGGCGGGTTAGACACCTTCAAGAGTCTTACTCTAGCTTCAGGACAATACCCTCCTTTGTCCCTTGACCTCCTATCTCCTCCATTCCCCTCTTGGGGGCACATTTATATCTTTCTCTTTTTTTCTCCCATTTTTTGAGACAAGGTTTTGCTGTGTAGTTCAGGCTGGCCCTGAACTCACTATGTAGCCCTGGCTGGCCTGGAACTTGAAGTGATCCTCCCATCTTAGCCTCCTGAGTGCTGGGATTACAGGCATGCACCACCACACCTGGCCTATAATTGTATCTTTCTAATTTAGATTTAAATCAGCAGTCATTCCTCACTCTATGAATTCAGAGCCAGTGCTACTTACATGTTCTCCTTCATGCTGCTAGTAAGCGATAACACTGCCATTTGCACTCAGCCTCTTTCTGGCCAGCTGGCTTTGCTGAGCTGAGTTGGAGGTGCTGGCAGGGTGTGAAAATTGAGGAAGGTTTTAGTGCTTCACAGGAAAGGCACAGTCAAAGGGGAACAGTGGGTGACACTTGCAAGGAAGTGCCTCTTCCAGCGCAGCTCTGGAAATTCTTGGGGCGAAGTGGTGGAGAATGAAGGGAAGAGTCAGGGAGCAGAAAGCTGAAGTCAGGTGGTGCCCTCTGTCCAGATTGGAGCAAAGAAACTGCTCAAAGACCACAGCGCATTTATTTATACTTTGGCAGTTGGATGTCATGTGGTACCACCTGCCTACCAGCCTGTGTGCTTGGTGTGCCTTGGGTGCCTGGTGTTCTCTGGACTGGAGCAGCTTGTTCATGGAGTTTACCTTGGCACACTGTGTGGATGACCGATCTCCAGCTTCATCCGCTCACTACAGGGAAGGAGCTGTGCTTGGGACAACGAGAAGCATGGATTCGCTTGTTAACAGTAAATGCATTAGGGGATTCACTAAATAAGAGAAACCAAGGAGGAAACCTAGAAAGGAAAACTCAGTAAGAGAATCAAGGGTTTAAAATCTCATTACAAACTAAGCTAGAGGAACAGAATGAAGAAACTGTCAAAGGCACTGCCTGTTAGAGCGAGCAAGAACAAGATGGGGAAAATAGAGAAATGGTTTAATTTGCAAGCTTAATATTAGAAATATTCGAGGGAAATCGATTTAATATGCAATCTTAATATTAGAAATGTTCAAGGGAAATCTTTTGGAAGAAGGCTGAAGGCCAAATTACACGCGTTTCAGAAAACCTGAGTTGAAAAGAGTAGGCAGTGTGTTCGGGTTCCTTTTAAGAAGAAATGCGTTCATTTGTAGAGATGCGTAGATGCATAGGAAGTACAGAAATTCAAAGCTTGTTACAACACACCTTCTCTCCTCCTGCCTTCCTTCCTTCTTTCGTGTGTCTGTCTGTGTGGCAGTAACTCAGCACCCTTCTCCCCACTATTTCTCCAGTGCAGCTCCACTCTATCCTCACCCTGCAATCGACTGTCCTGCCTGCCTCTCTGCTGCACCTCATGCCTAGCTGAGCCAGGGAGCCTTTGTATATGCAAGCAGAGTCAAATGCAGTGTCCTTTGTGTTTCACACAGCATCAGACACTTGTAAATGAACTTGTAAAACTAGATACATGTTTTTGTCTTCATTACTTTCTGAAATCTCAACTTAAAAATGTTATTTTGTACAAGTGCATTATATCTTTGTATTTATGCCTATTTTTATTTAAAGGATGGAATGGCTTTATGTATGTTCATGCAGAACACCTTAACAAGATTTACAAGGTAATGTATCTTTTTAAAAGATGTATGATTTCTAAAAGACCAAAAGTAGTTCTGTATCACTTTATTATTTACACTAACTAGAAAATGACAGTTGATTTTTAAGTTACATACATATATTCCAATGCTGCACTATTTTTTTTTGCTATAGAGAACAGTCATTTAATTGAATTTTAGCAAAGGATACACAAGTATTTCATTCACAATAGAAAGGAGGGAGGAAAAGAATTTCCTCAAGGAGTTCCTGGGACTGTCTTCAGGGGCAATCACCAGGCAGTCACACTTCGATGTCACACATTAGAGCAGAATAAGGACACCAGCCAGGAAGTTCGGGACAGAGTGACTTGGTAGTGAGAATTCCAGGACCATGTGTTGTAGTGGACTGTGTCCAGAGGCGGTGGGAAACCAGCAATGGATTGAAGAGTCTCTTACGGCTTTCTAAGAAAGGTGGATTTATTTTGCATTGAGATAAGAAAAAAATGAGAAAATTTTTTCTTTACAATTCCAAGATTTCAAACTGCTGCAGGTTTTGGTTAGTTTCTAATTTCTTATTCTGCATGTAGACACTCTACAATTATAAGAACTAAAGAAATTTAGATGACTGTATTTTGGGACTTATACCTGTTAGTCTAGAAAGAGCAGTAGAATCATAACATTTCAGTGTAAAATACTATTTTGTTATTCTAGTACATGTTCATTTGCGTCCTCTATTAAGACTTAACTTCTTAGGTAAATCTGAGTAGCTGTTCTATTTTTTGTTTGCTTGTTTATTTGATTTTGTGTGTCACTAGAGACTGAATCTGGAGATGCTATACCACTGAGCTACATCTCCAGCCCCTTTATTTTTAAGTGCACACCTGGAATCTTGGCTCTTCAGGGGCTGAGGCAAGAGGTTCCCACGTTATTTTTTAGATTGTCCCTTCTATATGCAGCCAGTGTGTATTAAATATTCATCTGTATTAGACTTGCAACTTTATATTTGGATTAGAAGAAGCGTCCTTTTAAAACACTGTATATTTACCCTTTAGTATTTGCATATGCTCACAAATTGGGTCTTTCCAAATAAAATGAAGAAATTTATTTTTAAAATAATGCCTGAACATAGGATTGCTCTATTCATAGGACCCTTCAATTCATAGCTTTGGGGTTCTGCCATTAGGACCACATCTTCCTTTGGGTCTATCCTTAATTTTCCTACCCTTAGCCAAAGATGAATAAAAACAGATGAAGACAATATTACATTCAGTTCTTCTGGATTGTTACTTGCTAACAGGCTCCAGGATTTATGTTATTTAAAAGCATGTGTCTTGGGAATGAAGTTTGAATATGCGTTCAGTGTAAACATTGCTGGGTCTAGTGCTGGTGACACCTGTACCCCAAGCAGTATGTGAGGCAGAGGCAGTATTGCACCTTCAGGCCCAGCCTAGCAACTTCGCAATGTGCCAAGACTCTGTCTCATAATAAAACACAGCAGGAAATGCGGAGGCGTAGCTCACGAGGAAGGCCTTGGGGTCTATTCTCAGTACCAAGAAAAAAAGCAATAAAACCTCACTCAAACTTACATGGCATTTAGTATGAATTAGTGTATTTTTAGTACTGTGCTGTTTTTCAGCTTAGGGTTTTTTACAGCTTCAGGCTCCACTATGGTTTGATACATGTTACTTACGAACACCGTATAATAGTTGTATTTGCACTGTAATTCAAGACTTTCAAAATTACATTTGTAAATCAGTATTGAAGCCAAAACTGTTAACAGCCCTTTCCTCCCACACGCAGGCTTCCTTTAATAAGCGTGGCCCTGGTGCAGGGCCGAGCCCTGGGTGGAGGCGCAGAGTTAACCACAGCCTGTGACTTCAGGTAGGATTAGAGTCCTTGTGTCTCCCGTGAATAAATTGCTATCTGCTCAGATTTCTTTTTGTGCCAGGATGTCGCTGTTTTATATATTCCTAAACAGAATAAATAATGAGTGAGTGTTTTCTTTTGGTCAGTTGTTAAAATAGATCATTTGTGGCTAGGGTAAAAACTGTGGCTCTCACCATCCACTGAAGAAAAAGTTGAGAGCACAGTGATCTTGAGTAACTCAAGTCCACATGAGCAGAGCCCTTGGGGAGGAAAATTAAGGAAATGTATGGAACTTGAAAATACAGAAGGATTATACCAAAGGTGCATATTGGGGGAAAAAGAGAATGGAGAAAAAGAGGCTGCTGTACTGCCCTTTGGCCAAGAGAAGAGCCTTCCTGAGTTTGTTTCACATCTCCCTGTGTGAGTCATAGCTACTTTCTTAAGCTTTAGGGCAGATTTAGGACATAAAGTTAGATGGGTGGGTTGCACACCACTGAGGTCCCTACGCTGGGGAGCCTGAGGCAGGAGGATTGCCGTCAGTTAGTCAGAGGACAGGCTGAGCTGCAAAGGGAATTACAGGATGAAAGACAACACACAAGCAAATCCAGTGAGAGAAGTTCTTTGGGACCAGCAGCTCTTTGGTCTCTAAAATTACTTTCCCTATTTAAAGCTGAGCTACATAGGAATGAAAGCATCTAAAATCTAAAGGTATTCCTGTTCTTGAGACTTCTTTGGCATTAGCATTTTAGAGAACTCCAGTGCCCCACCTCACAACCTTCAGCCTTTGGGAGGCAGAAGGGGTGAGGCCCCAGGATGGGAGGAAGAACACTAGAACCCTGCTAAGCTGGAGCAGCTGCACAGGACACAGGCAAACTCTAGCACTGTTGGTCATGTTCTGCCCTGAGCAGTAACTGTTTTATCTCCTTGCTGTTTCCCCTATTAATAGATAAGTTTCAGTGATACTGTGGATACATACACAGTGAATTGGCATAGTGCTTAACTTGAAATACACACAGCAGTATGGACTTGCTAATATTACTTTCTGTCTTAAAATGAGTTTACACTATGCTGTTGTACAGAAACGCCATGACAGCAGCATTCTGCTGTACTTCGTTCACTGTTTTCTTTTCATTCACAATCTTTTTTAAATTTTTATTTCGTTAGTATGTGTTTGCAGTACACATTAAAAGGCATCATCCTTTAATATAATTAGAGAAAAGATTCTGTAAAAGCCATAGATTCTCTTTTCATAATTTATGAATCAAGCTTCATTTTATCAGTTAAAATATGTCCTTTTGTACCCTCAGAGATTTGAGCATAGTTCTGGTGCATAAGACAGTCTCCCAAGTTCCTGGCCTCTTTTAAAGTAGTAATTCCTGGTTGAGCAGATAGATGCAGGAGGAGGAGTAAGGTGGGCGCTTTGTATGGCAGCGCCCTCTGCTGTCTGCAGGCTGGATTCCAGCAGGATGCAGCTGTCTCCTGTTTGTGAGGCTAGGTAGGAAATGCTGTGTGTGAAAGAGTGAAATACTTTACTGTCTTTACTCTGAAATGCAGTATGTGATAAAGATTTTGAAAGAATACAAAAGTGTGCATTATTACACCTTTAAAATCCTCTACATACAAGTAAGGGCAAATTAAGATTTTATGGGTGCCTTTTGGAGAAAGAGATAACCCTTCAACATAGTCTGGGGTCCACCTTCACGTGTTCATTAGGCTTCTGTGCCATCTTTCATGTCCACCCCTGGGATTTCTCCTGTAGTGGCAGAGCTTTCTAGCCCAACTTACCTGCAGCATTCAATAGGGAAGAAAACTGGGCAGTAAGAGGCCTCAGAAAAATTATGTCTCCTAGGCTGATCTCACAGGCATAGAAGTGGAGGAGGTTTGAGGCAAAGAACTAGAAAACCAAATGGGAAAAATGCTTAAAGATCCTCTCAGACTAAGAGCCAATAGTTATGTGCTGTGTTCAGAGATTACTTGTTTTTTAATTCTTTCATGTCATTTTATTTGAAATAATTTCGTTCATTTAGATTTTGCATTTATGCTTTCTATCCATATTAATTTAATTTTGTTTTTAATATGTAGAATGTTGTAATAAATAATTTTGTGTGTATTTTTGCTATGACTAATGGTATTTCACATGAATAAATTCTAGAAGTGAAGATTACCAAATTAAAGATAACAAATATTTGTGGCTGCCAACTTTTCCTTCATAGGAAGTGGGTAACAGACCTGTCTTTCATTCCCTCTGTCCTGTTTCACGTAGACTTGTCAACACAGCTTACTCTTATACTTGTCAGTTTTTGCCTGTCTGATGGGTGAAGAATAGTATTTTAGCACAGTTTCAGTGAGCATTTCCCTAGAGTAAAATAGTTGTTTTCCTGTGTCTAAGGATCACTTTATCAATCCTTTTATGAACTACCTATTCATATTTTGCTTATTTCTCAATAGAATACTTGACCTTTTATACTCATTTTTAAAAGTTTTTTCATATATTGTGGACATTTGTTATTATCTGTGATATACTTTGTAAATATTTGCCTAATTTGCTACATGTCTTTTTGAGTCTATTTGTATGATGTTGTTTTCTCAAAGCAAGCTATTTTAGAGAATATACTGTCAGTCTTTTTTATTATTTTTTATTATTGACTTTGAATTTTGAGTGGCAAAAAGGCTTGCCCTACCTGTAAGTTAGAAAGATTTCATGGTTTGATTGGTTTTTAGTAAATAGTTTGTGTTTTACTATGCCTGTCTAAACCATTTGAGCTTATTTTTATTATGTAACAACTAATGGATCACATCTCTTTTTCTAGGTAGCCATTTTCCAAATTTTTGTTTATGTTCTAAGGATATAAATTAGTACCTCTTACATATTAGCATGATTTTGACTTGTAGTTAGATTTGTCAATAGGTTCTCTAATCTGTTCCATCATTCCCAGTTTTTCTGTATCATTAATGCTGTGATAACTACTTGTGTCTAAGACCTTATCCACTCAGGGTTATTTCCTGAAAATAAATCCTGTAAGTAGCTATTAAAAAAAAACTTAGTATACTATAGCTTTCTGAATATCCAGCATACTAAATAATCCTTACAGAATTCTACTTAGTTTGGGAGTATTCCTACCAAATTTAAAGTCTGATAAATCACATGCAAGTATGAACACTTACAGTAGTCCTTCAGTATCTGCAAGGGGCTCGTTCTAGGACCTCTTCTGGATGACAAAATCTGTAATTGTTCCAAGACCCTTATTGGATATGGCATAGTATTTACACACATCTTCCTCTATATTTTGAATCAGCTCTAAATTATGTATTATACTAATACAACATAAATGCTATGTAGTTGTTATACTGTACTGTTTAGAGAATAAAGAGGAGCTAAAAATATAAAGAACCTTTGAAACACATTGTCAAACTCACCTCTGGGAAAGATTATACCAGTTTATCCTACCAGCAGAAGATAAGTATCTGAGAACATCCTTTCTTAAAATGAACACAGTCTTTCAAAAAATATTTTCTAATTTTGATAATAAATGCTTATTTCAATTTAATTTACATTTTTAGGTTTTAAAGCATATAGATGTTCATTGATCTGTTTTTGTTTGCGTGTAAGTTGTCTGCATTTCCCTCTTCCATTTGTTTTCTTTGGGAGTGTTGGGCTGTCTTTGGGATAGATGAAATACACATTTTAATTCCACCATGTCCCTATGAAATAAAATTCTCAACCTGCAGTTCAGAGCATACCTATTTCATTTGCTTCTAATCTTCAACATGTTTTTCTTGAATATAAATAACCTTTAGCCAGATGTTAGCATTTCCAGCAACTGCTTTTCCAGGTCTGTCACAAAGAAAGGAGGCTATAAACATGCATATTCCGAGAGAACTGCTATATGTAGCCCTTTTCTTAAAATATTTGTTTCACAAATAAAATGCAAAATATACATGTAATACATACTGTAAATATATAAATAGATGTGCACATATATGCACATAGACACACACACTCAAAAGACCTAATTCCAGGTGGAAGTGCCGGGACTTTGAATATGACGCGCATACTCCAGGAAGCAGTCGCACGGCCCTCATTGTTCTGTTTTGTAGTTACCATGGCATTACTTGGAAGTTCCTGTGTATAATATCACAAAAATCTGTCTCTGCTCATGCTAGGGTTACTAATTGGATTAAAATCATGCTTGACTGTCACAAAGCATTTTCTAGCCGTTCCCCACCCTTACTACTATGACTGCACACAAATAAGCATTTTCTCTTCACCCACATCCCTTTTTACTGAAACTGTCTTGTATAAAGTGCAGGGCGCCTCAAGAGGCAGTCACCTGAGAGTTGAGAAACAGGGGTGAGATCATAAGGAAAACCCTTGGGTTCTTTCCTTGCATTTTCCATAATTTGTCTTGTGAGGTGATGGCAGGCAGGAAAAAAAGAAGGTAAAAACGAAATACATGTGCAAGCAAGCATTTATGTTCAAAATGTGATACTAAAGTGTGATTTGTGATTGGAGATGCTGCAAGTTATGTAACCTATATCAGTGGTGGCAAACCTATGGCATGTTGCTTGCTGTGGTATTGGTTTTTGGTTTGGGGTTTTTAAAAAAAATTTTGTAATTTTTATTTTAAAGAATAAAATCAAACAATAAATCAGAATGAAGCCAATCAAAACAAAACAGTGTGACACAGGATTTCAAAACAAGATAATAAATCAACAATGATCACCATAATGCCTCTTGTTGTCTTCAAAATAGCCTCCCAGAACGAGGCATTTATCTCAGTAGGCCAAGTGCTTGCCTGGTAAGCGCAAGGTTATGAGGTCCATCTGTGGTACCACCCCCCCCCCAATTCTGAAAATGTAGTCGCCCATGGCCATAAGACAATAAAATCAATCAAAACAGAACAGAATAGAAGCAATAAAGGACTTAAAAACAACAGTAAATCCAAAATGGCTCCCATTATATATCTTGTTATCTTTGAAATAGCTGCCCTAATAAAATCAAACAAGACAAAACAGAATAAAACCCAACCAAATAAAAAATGATAATGATGCAGAACTTCAAAACAAGGTAATGGGGACTTAAAAATGGCTACCACCTCCAGAAGGCATTCCCCAGTAGATGCTGCACTGTGTACCGCTATCTGAGTAGGTGATCAGACTACAATCTTTAGGCCTGCAAAGTCAGTGAAACACTAACCACTACAAGCATGAAGTTGTATTCTGCATCATTAGCTATGGTCATGTTGTACTGCAAAAATGAGACCCTAAGATGATGTCCAAAAATGGGGCAAGAAGCATTTTATTTTAGCTGATACCTAGTGACACAACCTGTATTGGAATCTGCAGAGCTGAGTAACCAGGTTAAGTTTCAGGGTGTTTTTAAGAGGAAAAACAGCAAAGAACAGAAAAGGGGAGGGAGCTTATACAAAAAGGGAGTTAATCTTTGCAAAATGTTTTACAACCAGGGCCAGTTGGTCCCGGGATGAGTGTTTTATAATTAGTGATCAGCAAATGTTTTACAATCAAGGCCCAGTTGGTTCAGGAACCAAATTGCTGTTCTGGAAGGGGATAATTCACAAGAAACAAGAGTTGAAACACAGGTCAGGGTAATGATGCTTACAGAATAGGATAGCAGTGCCTTAGCCAGGTTACAAAAGGTCACAGCCTATGTTTCTCCAGACCAGTTAGTTGGGTAAGTGGGGTGGGGAGAAGGGAATGTTGACTGTCTTTGTCTCTCAGCCTGCACCCCAAAGGGTTAGGGTTAGCATCTAGTTCTTCATGAATGGTGGCCCATGAATGGCACCAACTCACAGGAAAGGGCTCAATAAATAGTTACTGTATTGAGCAAAAGACTGAGGACTTTGAGGATCTTCATTTATGTAGGTTTATGGTATATACGTAATAATTTTTAATGAGAAAATTTGGAAATTTAGAAATACGAAGCCTAGGTTATTTGCAAAGTTAAGCATAAGCAAGCACAACAAACTTGTTTTCAAAGAGGTATTGAGTACCACATGGTACGTTAATCCTAGATGGAACAGCCACATTTTTCTGTCCTTCACTTTTTAGTGTTACGTATCAACTAAAAGGCTCAGTGGCTGTTTTCTAGATTATGGAAAGGTAATGCTTCATTATTGTACATATTTTATATGTAGTTAAGAATTGTTTCCTCTTTTCTTTTGCAGATTAATGACTCCGGAGAGTGAGATCAGATTTGTCCACAAGGAGATGGGAATAATCCCAAGCTGGGGTGGTGCCAGCCGGCTGGTTGAAATCATAGGCAGTCGAGCAGCTCTCAAAGTGTTAGGTGGGGCCCTCAAACTGGATCCCACAAAAGCTTTAAGCATAGGAATGGCTGATGAGATCTTGCAGTCTTCAGATGAAACAAAATCTGTAGAAGAGGCCCAAGCATGGCTCGCACAGTTTGTCAATGGGCCACCAGAAGTCATTAGAGCTTTGAAAAAATCTGTTTGTTCAGGCAAGGAACTATATTTAGAGGACGCATTACAGAACGAAAGAGATCTTTTAGGAACAGTATGGGGTGGAGCTGCTAATTTACAGGCTATTGCTAGAAAAGGAAAATTTAATAAATAACATCTAAAAATGTGGGTTTACTACAAGTTCCAATTAATAATATATACTGAAGTTAAATGAAAATATGAACAGCAGAATTAATCTGAAAGTACTATTAGTATTCAGATTTGTTTTGGGTTAGGGTTAGGGTTAGCTAAAGTCATTAGCCAACATTTTCTTAATATTTGGGCAACACGTTTTGTGTAAGTTATTCCTATCACTTCTTTTATGGTAATAATGGTTCTTAGCTATGAACAAAGGATGCCTGTTTTGCTTTTTGGGTTTTTTTTTTTTTTTTTTTTTTTTTTTTTTTTTTAGATATAAGTGTGCTTATCACCGTGTCTGCCACCAACAAAGATTAGTTTCTAAAAGGAAAAGGTTCTATTGACAGAAAATCAATTTTTTTGTTTCTCTTACCCATAATATTTTCACTCTGTAAGAATTTACAAAACAATCTAATAAACTTTTCAGTTAAAGAACATGGGGCAAGATCATAGGACAAGAAAAGATATGATTAGTCATTTTCTTCTGTACCAAATGAGGAAAAAAGAAAAGATGCATCCCGTTACCCCTTTCAAGTCTGGAGCCTTGATCTTTTCAATAACTAGGGAACCTCAGCTGAACGTACAGGCTGCCATTCACTGTCCTGGGAAATACCAAGCTAGAAACAGTGCTGTTGATAGTTTTAAAACAGAAAGTCTTGATTCATGAAACAAGCATTCTACAAAAAAAGTTACCACTTTACGACAGGTTTCTATTTTTCTGAAAAACCTCAACTTTTATAAGTACTTTTATAATCAATTTACTAAAAATGTGTAATTCATATTTTTATGATCATTCCAGTAATTCTGCATACAGTACATGGAATAAATATCGAAATGAACTTGGACAGCCTGTAAGTCTTATGTTGATCAAGTAGTTGATACTATAAGTTTTTCTTTCCAGTGTTCATGAGTGGCCTTACACTCTGGGTAAAAGCAGATTTACTTAAGAGTTCATAGACATGAATTCACTTTACCCATACTCCTGCAGATGAAAAAACTCACTTTTATTAAGATGTTTTTATATCTGGGTAAGGAAGGAAGTATTGGGTTAACATGGTAATCTAGAATTTGTGAAAGACAGTCTGTTCTTAAAGCAGAATGATGTTGATAAAAGCAAATCCAAGCTATTTTTACTCTGATTTTCAAATGAAATAAAATGAATGCTACAGTAGCAGTTGTTACACAGTTAAGCCAATGCCAGATGAAAAATCAAAAAGCCTAAGTCCTAGTCTTCCTTATTAATGACATTTTTAAAATCACACAAGTAAGCCTTTAATCTAAAGTTCCTTCCCTGTAAGAATTTATGAAACTCTAGAAAGAATGAGAAAAAATAGCTCACAAAAAAATTCTGCAATCATTAAAGCTCCATAAAAGCTACATTCATACAAAACCAATATGAATACAATGTCGATCAGGAAAGGCAAGGTTTGTCACACTAGTTGTACTGAAAGTACATCAAATTTGGACATCTGTCATCAATTCAGGTAAACATTTAGCATACACCAAAGTCCACATACAGTGCAGAGTACAGACACACCTAGTCTGTTAAATAAGGAAACACACATGAAAGCATACAGTCAAAATACTCCATACTCGAGAGGTGTTCAAATACTCAGTACAAGGAGAGACACATGAATGGACATGGGTTTGATAAAGTTTAGGGTGCAAGAAGTGCTGTGTAGAGAAGATTCTAGGCAGAGACAGAAGGGTTTGATTAGAAGGTAGTATGAGTAACTTAGAAACATGATTACAATAAAACATCATCAACTCCTCTAAAAATACTCCCCACTACTTCAAGCAGACATTTCTCCTTGTTCTTGCCACATTTTATGCAGTTTTGTGAGTCCTCTTTAATAAGTGCTTTTTTAATGAGATGTAACCAAAAAGTACAGCAAATGCTTCTGTTGCATTCTATCCAACAACAAAAAAGACGGCTTCACAACACATCATCTGCCTCATTCCCTGGATCTGGGGCTTTGCAGCTCCTGGCACTTCCCTAGTCAAAATGATGATGAAAGGTAAACATCTGCACCGACTCGGGACACTGAGGCAGCCACGACAACACTAAAACAACAGAGGACTTCAGAACTGCTTCAAAAAGTGGCAAGAATTACACGGTGTGTTTAAAGTGGAGTATTTAGAGGCAGGTTAATCGGTATGTGTTTTTACTGTGAACTATTCTAGCTTAAACGTTCATTGTATCACTTCATATGCAAGGAACTGAGTCACATAAGCAATGGAATCAGAAAAGGTAATCACAAAGATAATCATAAATCACACAAGCCTTATTGTGCCCGCCCTAAAGAAACATGACTTGATTTTTATTCCACAGTAATGGGAAACCACAGACACTATGAAAAGGGGAAAATGACAGGAGCAGAACAGTGGTAAACAGTATGGTAAAAATCTCAAAAGATCTGCACTCTGTTGTTTAACATGAATGACAATGTCTGTACTAATTAATTCTGCCATTTTAAACACAGAACATCTAGAATCTAATTACTGTAAGACCTTTACATTTGGTGCAAGAACAAGCCTTAAAAAGTAACTCTAGAGTTTAAAAATGAGATAGTCAATAAAAATGTTTATGCTAATCAAACTGAAAAACACTGTTCTTAGGCTTTCATCGTGGCATATCCAATCTTACAACAATCTCGCACTTTTACTATGTTTGTGTCTTTGGCTCCTCAATAAACAAAAGCTTAAAATGGTAAGGTTTTAAAGTTTTCAATTACCTGACGTCAGGCCCAGGCACCCCCTGAAGAGCCACGGCCACCAGGGAGCATTGGTGCGCCACCACCCCACACCCTGTCACAAGCCTGGGAACCTCCCATCAGGGGAACCCAGGTGTCCAGGCCAATTCCCTGCTGGACAGGCAGACAGTGCAGGGAGCGCCCAGGACTTGGCAACCAGCTGATTCGGATGAAGACAGGAAAACATCAAGACAAAGAATCAGTGTGCTATGTCAGATCCCACTCGGTCACAGACATAACATAAATTAAAATCACATGCCTAGCATTTCTGAAATGATGGCAACTGAAGTAAAGAAACAACTTAGTGCGCATACTGTTTGACTACCTACCTATGCGTGCCTGTGTCTGGTGGGCTGAGCAACTGTTTAGTGGACAGTGATGTGCAATATAGTAACTACTGCTGATTTCCTATTGTCTTGTTTTTGAAACTCCTCGCTTATTGTTTTGTTTCATTTTATTGTTTTGTTTTATTCTCTTTAAAAGAAAAGCATTTCAATTAAATGAAAAAGGACACAATGATTCAACAGAAACAGTTTAAGCAGTTTAGATCACAGAAAAAATTTAATTTCCAAATTGTTTTGCAATCCTTAATCGAAGTGCCAATCAGCATATTTAGTAGCACCTCTATGCTATAAAAATTAGCCAAGTATCTTTTCCTAAACCATGAAAAGTTCTAGATCAAGAAATACATCTTTTTAATATGAGAAAGGCACTATTGAAGCTTCAAAGTATTTTTTCTTGCCTTTACAAACCTTTTAAAGTAACATGAGGTACAAGTGAGAACATCTGCTTTTCACTAGTCAACAACTCTGGATCCTGTCCTTCTCACCCTGAAACAAAGGATTATGTGAAATTCTCAAAATGCTCTTTCAGACTGATATGTATTTAAATGATGAAGGAAAAAAAAAACAGAAATTAACTATAGGTAATAACTGAGAATAGAAAAATGGGCTGATGTTCACTACTACTTTGGAAAAAACAATAGCAGTGTCTTATGTATAAAAGTCTACATCTCAAATTAGGGACCTTATAAGCAAAAGGCAAATTAAAAATATGATCAATTTAAAATTAAAGAAATAGGAGTCAAGTAAAATGTAAAGTATCCAATATATGACTTTGAGGAATGTTATACTTTTAAATACAGAATTCTAACTACTTCCTGTTGTGCTTAAGTAAAATTAATACAAAACATCAGTTTTCCACCTGATGCAGCTATAAAAAGTTTCAACCAAAACCACTACTTTCTACGCTGCTTAATATGATCAATATTTTGTTTTAACTCTTACTCTTGCATTCATGAATAAAGCTAAGCATGTAATGTTAAAATGTAAAAAGCAACTATGACTATGTCAGGGAAGCTATATACTGTAAAAATAATACACTTGGAAAGGCAAAATGATTCTGTTTGAGCCATTATTCTGGTTCCCTCCTCACAATAAATAAGTTGGATAAATTTCATCAGAAAATAAACAAGCTACATTTTTTCATATGAAGCACTCTCAACTATCCATATGCCAGAGCAGATTACCAGTTCAGAGCCCCTAAAATCCACCAAGTATTGTGTCAGTCTATCATGCACTAAGAGATGAGAAAAAATGCTTAGTAACAGTTCTTGTAATTATACATGAAACAAGTACAGAAGGTAAGTACAGAGATTGTGTATAACACGATAAAGATAGATGTATGTTAATCCACTAACCCACATGCAAGACCTTCTTCAAAGATGTTTTTATTACCTTTTCAGTCAACCCTACACAGTCCTGAAGTCATTTTTCAATGACCTTAAAAAAGGTAGAAAGTCAAATGTATGCAGAGGGATAAGACCAATATGTAAATAACTGCATCTTCATACTGCTTTTCATAAGAGTTAAGAATTTCAAAGAATTAATGCTAATCCAAAAAGTGGTTATTACTCTAATAAAGGTTTTAAGAAACTCCAGAAATTATTCTGGAAACAAAAGGCATTTATTTTTACATTACTGACTTCAGAACAATTTAAAACAAAATTAGAAACATACTTAAGTTAATCCAACTCTGGTAAGGGACAGGATTAAATATAGCAATCACTTTAAACACTTTTACTACATTTTTCATGTGACATAACTTTGCAGCACAGTATCATATTTATTCCCATATAGCTTACACTCCCATAAGATAAATATGTGTCTGTAATACTTGGACATCTCCTTGCCCATGAGGAATATAGACACAGTTAAGGAAAACCTTCAATGATTCAGATTTTGTTGAACCTTCTTAAAAGACCTCTAGTTAATTGTAAAATTACTATAAATACAAAAAGTCTTCAACTGCGTATATAGTACTGAAAAACTTTTTAGCCAGCAGTCAAAGTTTTAAAATCTGGTTAAGAATCAAGAGTTTTATACACACTTTCCTGAATAACACACTACCCTTCCAACTGACTTCACGTCCATCTTCCTTTGACTCTTCCTCAGTTTCATCATGCATAATTTTTAGTCCTCTTTCAATCTTCAATACTCTCTGCTGCATATATAACCTAATCCAAATTCCTAAGCAACAGTTTCCAATACCATTGACACAGCCTTTATAATAAAGCAGACTCGTTTCCAATAATGGCTCTGACTTGCTCTTATCATGCTCACCTGGTCATCATGTCCCAAATGTTCCTAAAGGTAGGAATTAGCTATTCTGAATTTTCCTGGACATTTATACCCAGGAGTGTGGTTCAGATCTAAGAAGCTGTTTTAAGTCAGTCCCCCAAGGGATTCCTCTCAGAGAATTCCAGTGAATGCGGACCTGGGCAAGTGACTTATCCCTGTTTCTCCCTCAGTAAGTGAGACATTCCTGTGATATGCAGGGATGAAATTAGTGACTTGTGGAAAATGTCCAGTAACCACCTGGCAGTACAGCAGGTGCTGAATAAATGCTCGTTCACCTTATAACACAGTCAACAGTTTTCAAACACAGTTATTCCCTCACCTCATTAAAGCATGCTTTCCTAATGTCTAGTTGTTAAAATCCAATTCATTCTTTAAGGCTAAATTTTTCATTCCCTCTTTACCATTCAAACAGAACTAATTTCTACTCTCTCTCAGTTTCAGTAGCATTTTGTTACCAAAATATGGAATCTGTCCTGCCTTGTGGCTGACTATATATTTTTCTCGCATACCAGATATTATGGTTTAGCTAGATTTAGCAGAACAACAAAAACAAACACAAACGTAGCCTGCAGATGTGGCTCAGTGATACAGCACTTACCTAGCATTGTGAAGTTCTGGGTTCAATTCCCACAAAAGAGGGTGGGAAGCAGATAAATAATATCCAAGAGTAAATGGAAGATGTATTTGCCCAGATTCGGGTTGCAGTGAGCTAGAAGAAGACCACTCTTCCCTTGGCCTGTGTAACACTGGGCAGGACCTCATGACAGCCATCACACTCCTCCCCCTTGCAGCTCCTGCTTGGCCTAGAGGGGACCACAGACAACTTTCTAGAAGCAGCTACTCTCAGTCACCTCTCACTTCCGCAGCCCTAGAGAAGCCACAACTCAAACAAGAGCCTCCACTGTCACTTGCCTGCTCTGAGGCACCCAGGTTCTATTCTGCCTTGAGGAGTATGATGCTTGACAAGATAAAGATTGCAGACAGACCACGACCCATGGCTGTCATCCCTGATCTTCCAAAACTGTACAGGGCTCTGATCAACACTGCCACCCTCCTCAAAACTCCTTGGCAGTGGCAACAGTAAGGACTGAACCTGAGGTGACCACTTCTGCTGCAGCAAGTCTGCTGTCACCAGGACAGCCAAGGCTACGCTAGGAGCACCACGGCCACTGCAGCAGATATGGACGTAGGCTACTGCAGGTTGCAGACACGGCCCTATCCCAGATCGGTCCATCCTGCACACACTGTGGATGGCCCACCGCTCTGCCACTACTTCAAAGTGCCAGAATAGTCTGCACATGGCCACGCTGCTCCTTCTCTACTTAAGCAGTACCCTTCATACTTCTTGGGTCAGTACAGGTGAGCTCCTCTCTGTGCTCTGTCCCTCTGTGCAACAGAGGCCCCAAGAAAGCCCTGTTAGTGATTTTACTACACGGGTGGATTCCCCTAAGAGCTGGTAAGATTAAGAACTATTAGCCTCAACAGTCACCAACAGCTTGAGGGTGTTAGTGACAGAGCAGCTGAGCCAAGAAGAGGGGCCAAGAGAGAAACCTGCAGAGAGGGCACCAGAAAGCTCCCAATGGAGTACAAACTGAGGACCTCACAGGGGCAGTTGGAAGCCTCCAGATACAGTGACACCAAGAGAGGCACTAGCACTTGGAGCTCAGAGCTCTAACAGTAACGACTGAGAGTCGCTGACACCCGAAATCCCAGAGCTCATCAAGGGAGGTTCCTGCCAATTCATGATTTTCATATGAATTGAGCAAAAGAACTTCCAACTAAATGGTGACACGAAAATAAGGCCGATATGGTCATACTTTTATCATACCAAAAATTAGAGTCATATATCAAACTCAGAGAAACCGAAACATATCTATACAGGTGATGCTGGTCCAATAATGCGATGCCTAAACCCCACAATTAAACTGTTTGTTACATGCTTTATGAGTAACAAGCTGGATAATGTTCAACAAATTGGAAGACAGAAATATAATGTTCATTGTGGATAATATTTCATCTATAATAGGATGAAGTTCAGTACAAGGAAGCTCATGGTACATCTAACACTTTAAAGCACATTACACAAAGACTAAATGATAAGAAAATACAACTAGTCATACTGAATCAGAGTGAATCAAAAATGAAAACAAAGGATTGTTTTGAGAAATCAATTTTTAAAAAATCAGTTATAATAGATATTTTCTAAATTTAATGAAACAAGTTTCTAGTAACAATAATTTTATAGGTCAGAAATCTCTATTTTAAAAAGTGATACTACTGTATCTAACTTGATTAGTTAATTACTGTGCAAAGAAAAAACAGAATCCAGAGGTACCATAGATCACTCCGTGTTGTAGCCTACAATAAGTGAACGCCTGTCTTCAGTTTCACTTCTTGTAGAGGTTCTTCCTTTTGAGACTTTTTTGGGAAATCTTACAATGATAATTTAATGTGAATAAAATTGCTAACTTGATAATGCAAGCAGAAGTCATTACAAAATACTTTTCGTAATTACAACTAAAGGTGACAGGCACTGGATTTACTGCATTTTATACAAATCCACTATAGCTTTGGAGAATCCACACTGTACTTACATTTCTGTTGCAGATCCCACAGACACTCGCCACAAAGACAAAGCATCTTCTTCAACAGTACTCAGCTAGCTGGCAGCATTTTTCTTCCTCTACTGGTTCATTTTCTGTGCTGAAAATGAAAGGAATTTCAACATCAACTTCTCTACAGACTAATCAGAATCAACATAAGTAGTCAATTACCTATAATCTTTGACAAAATTCAGGGGAAAATTTTATCTTGAGAGTAAAAAATGAATAATGTAAGACAAGGATCTTAATTTACCACTGCTATTCAACACGACAGAAAATTCTAGCAGAGCAATACCATGAAAAAGGAAATAAAAGTGCACAAACTGACAAGGAAGAAGTAAATAATCTAATTAACTATCTCTACTCATACAGTGTCTCTATTCTCTATGTAAAGAAAATTCCAAAGAACACCAAAGAAAGCTACTAATATCAGCAATTTTCAGATTATAAATTTCACACATAGTACAAACCACATCAAAACAATGATGAAAAACCTTGCTTGTAATTTTATATCCTGCTAATAGTCAATAATTTAAAAAGGAAAATCAAGGAAACTATTCCATTCATAACAACATCTAAAAGAAAACAGGAATCAACTAAGGAAAATGTTTACACTGAAAATTATAAAATATTACTGAAAAGAAACAAAAGCTAAATAACTGAAGAGATAGCCAGTGTTTATGAGATGGAAGACTTAACATGTTTAGACAATCAATGCTACACAAAGTAATCTATAGATTTGATTAATTCCTATTGAAATCTCAACAACCTTTTTTGCAGAAATTGACACATCAATTCTCAAATCGTACACACTCTGAAAGGGACCCCAAAAGTCAAAAAAAAAAAAAAACCTTAAAAAAGAAGAAAAACATACTTTCCTCACTTCAAACTGTCCTACACAGCTGCCACAAGCACACACTATGCTATTGCCCTGAAGACAAACATGTGAAGCAAAGGAATGGAACTGAGAATCCAGAAATAAACTCACAGATCTGGAACCAACTGGGTTTTCAAAACAGGTCAGGTCCATTCAATACTCTCTTCAATAAATGATGGGACAACTAGGTTTCCACATGCAAAACAATGAAGCCAGACTCCCATTTATACCATGAGCAAAGCTGAAGTGGATCAATGATATAAGTACCATAAAACTCTTAAGGGAAAATCTTCACGACCTTGAAATTGGAAAAAGGTTCTTAGACATGAGAATGAAAGAAACCAACAGACAAATTGGACTTATCAAAATTAAAAATCTTATCACCACCTTGAGACTATAATCCTAAGTGAAGGAAACCAGACACACACAAGCTTAACTAGCACATGGCTGCTCTTCGATAAAAAGTCTAATATACAAACTTCAAAATAAATGATAGAGAATAGGGAATAGTCTTGTCCATAAATACTCCATTTCTGAAACAAACAGTGGTGTTTAACAGGAGATAAAGTAACTGAGGCAAAGTTGAGGAGAAGCAGCTTCAAACAAACTTACAGGAATCTTCTAAATATAGTATATTCTACCACTTTAAAAGTTGTCATTTTCCTTTAGAACTACTACAGAGTTTAAATACAGCTAAAGCCACAGGTTACTGAAGTAAAAGCTTTGCTACACATATATCAGCACAGAAGTGATTTAAACCATTGTAACTGGTTGAAGGGGATGTAGTTTCATCGTTCTGTTTCTGTTAAATGAAGACTTTAGCGGATTCAAACAAGTTTTCAACAACATAACATTATTTTTAAAAGTCCTTTATAGATAAAAAAAAAACCCCACAAGAATGGGGGTCTATTCACTCAACAAATAACAGCAAAGCATCTTATATGAAGAAGACATACAATCACTACCCTCCTTGTTAGTGTATTCTTAAAATTACTTCACTTTGAATTATGCATTATCCTTCCAAAAACACAAATGGAAATCATGTAACCCAGCTCTTCTCACCTGCGATTCAGGAACACTACTCCACAATGTGTCCCTAAAAGTTCACAGGACATATAATTTTTTAAAGTCTTGCACGCTATGGTGACTTTTTACATTTATATATTCTATGGATGATTTTTAAAGTTGAAATTAAATGGATGAAAAAAAGTCTGGAGAAACAAATGAACTGAGATATTTGCAGTAATCTAGATCTTCACCATATAAACCACGCTCTTGAAGCAGCAGGTCAGACCTCTGCCTTACACATGACAACTCAGAACCCCCACATGGGCACCTGTGAGTACTGCACACGCATCACACCATCCTCCAAACAATCTGTGGAATGGAACTGCATCATTTTACAAAGGAGGAACTCCAACCTCAAAAGGCTAGCAGGTTACCCAAAGTCACAAAGCTCTTGCTACTCTGAGGTATTCTAACTCAAGTACACTGTATCTTCAGAAAATCCTTTCTACAATGTACTGTTTCTCAAGGAAATAGTCTAGCATACTATTATCTAACAGAAATGTTGCAAACCACATATGTATGTTCAAACCTCTATGTTACATTAAGACTAATAAAAAATAAAATTATATTTAAGATATCTCTACAATTTTAATATGCATTGAACATAAAAGTTAGTATTATTTTACATTAGTAAGGTTGTATAATCTAAAATCCAGTGCTTATTTTACACAACACTTAGCACAACTCATACTAGCCACATATCAAGTCTCAATAGCACATAGCTGTGTAATTTCCTTTGATTTGATACTCTCAGGATGCAACCTAGCACCCATGCAGGGAAGCCTGTGACCACTGACACCCCAGCTGTAGTACAGATCCAGCATGTCTCTAAACTGGCAAATTATCACAGGAATCAGTAGAGAGAAAAAAATGAACTCCATGTTAAGGTACCTCCATCTCTGCTGAACCTGTACAGCTCTAAAGTAACTGTATACCTGTTCTAGTCAAAGATGAGAGGTTTTATTGGGTCTAATTCTGCCAAACTGACCCATCAACTACAAATGCTATACATTATAATGTTAACTGGGTATGAAACAGCACCTATAACAGTGATGTAAACAAACCCTCACAAAGCTCACATCATCTGAAGCCAGAACTCTTTTAAAAGTGTTGATACAGTGATATTTTTCTTTTAACCAAAGGAGGAAGACAGAACAAAGTAGTTCTTAAAAAGGCAGGAAATAATTTTGCCAGCATAAATAATTCATATGCATATAACTGTTCCTGCAGTGATTCGTAAATTATACACCAAATTAAATACAATGATCTGCTAAGAAAATTACATAACACTTGAAATTATACTACTTTGTCCCTTAACAACTGGAGAAGAAAAAAAAGTGAGATTAATTTATAACTATGTAAAGGGGCTCAGTGATCATTTATGAATTTAAATCTTAATCCATTCAGTCAATTAAATAAATATAACTGAAACTAAAAATAAACTATTTAAAACATGTAACACTCAAGAAATTCATATTCTTATATACTGTACTGTTATTTCCTATGAAAATGTTTAGGATTAATTACAATTACACTTTTCAAGGCAGTCACAAGCTTAAAAAGTCATTTTCCTTCCAGATAACACATTCAAATATCATCTTAAAAGAACTAATATCACAAAGATGAACATATAACATCAACAAAAATAAAAATAAAAATACTGACTTCAATTCCACTTTGCAAGTTAGTCATAAGCTTAAAGTCATTTTTCTTCCAGATAACAGATTCAAATACCATTTTAAAAGAATTACAAAGATGAGCATATACAATTAACAAATTAAAAATAAAATCACAGATATTTCAAGACTTTCTGTACTCAATTATTAACACCTAAAATGTAATAAAACTTTTAACCTTTTATTTATTCACTATACACAAGCAAATTCTATATGAAAGCTCTTAATGAAAGCAAAAACATGTCAAACCTTCCAAAGTCTGGCATACAACTAAGAAAATAAAAATAACTACAGAAAAAGGAGTAGAGATGATATGTGATTCAGCAGGCATATCGTAAAACTTGCCAAATGCAGCTAAATGACATAATGTATCCCTTTTTAGCCTTCATCACCCTTGATGAAAATCAGCTTGCAAACTGGGGACAGTGATGCACCCTGTAATTCCAGTTACTCAGGAGGACTGCAAGTTAAAGGCCAGCCCAGGCAATTTTGTGAAGAGCTTTCTGGAAAACATAAAATTAGAAAAAAGAAAAAACCTGGAAGTGTCAAGTCAAAAAGAATTTGGAGCAGAATGGAGCATACTAAATAAGACAAAACAATAAAGTAATTATTAACTGCTAACAAGAAGATAAAAAATTATGAAAATAAATACATAGTAATATAAAGTATATTTTCCATTATAAGCAAGATAAAGATTGTTATATAATTTTCTAACAAAGTCATATGTTTATTTCTGGATTTAAAAGTTTTAAACAATCATTTACTAAGTCATTCTGCTTTACTGTAAAGCACTGTAAATTTAGTTCAGTTTTGTTTTGTTTTTATTTTTTTTCAAATCCATTTTATTCAAACATAAAAAGAAAGAAGAGAAAAACTGCAACAAAATCTTAAAGCACATCAATCAGGGGGCAGCAATAGTACATACTTGCACATTTTCATCCCCAAACATTCTCCCAGAGCACAAGACATCTGCCTTCAAATGTCTGAACAATACCAGCACAGATCTTTCTCTTCAGCAAACAGAGAAATCAGTATCATCCTAACTATGTTCTGTGTACCTATACATACACATAGACATACATTTTTTTCTTTAAGCTTGTCACACTAATGAAACAATACAATATTTACATGTGTGTCTTACTTATTTTACTTATGAATTGTTTTCAAGGTGTATCCATTTACCTATAAAAGTGTCCAGTTTATCTTTCTTTATGGCTGAGTAGTACTCCACTGATAAAAATACCACATCTTTTTTATCCATCCTCAGTCAATGGGCATTTAGGGAGTTTCCAAGATTTGTCTATTATAAACTGTGCTGCTATAAACATGGGTAAGCACATATCACTGTTGCATGATGTTTTTAATTCTTTTGGGAATATATCCAGAAGGGGAATAGCTGAGTCAAACAGGACCTCCAATCCTAGTTTTTCTAGACAGAAGTCCTCTGTCTGAGGGACAGTGGACTAAGATTTTTTCCTAATTCATGGATTTTCTTAGTAGATATCTACAGAGTATTCCACCCCACAACATCAGAATACACAGTCTTCTTAGCTGCATATGGGACATTCTCCAAATTAAACCGTATACTGGCTCAGAGAACATGCTTAAGTAAATAAAGGAATTGAAATTATCCTGTGTGAACTCCCAAGATCCAGCCATGGTGGGACTCAGGCAGCTTATTCACCCAACGTCTTGGTAAGCACCTGCAGCGATGGCCAGGAGGAGAACCAGAATTCCCGAGATCCAGCCATGGTGGGACTCAGGCAGCTTATTCATCCTCCCTCTTGGTAAACGCCATGACGAGGGCCAGGAGAAGAACTAGTGCTTCCGAGATCCGGACAGACATGGTGGGACTCGGGCAGCTTATTCACCAACCCTCTTGGTAAGCACCTGCGATGTGGGCCTGGAGGAGAACCATTTCCTGTGAGCCTACTGCCATGTGGGCTGAAAATCAAGCACCCTCCCCCCCATAGCTACTGGGGATAGATGTCTCAGCATCTCTTGGGAGGATGACCATGTGCAGTACAGCAAATATGGGGGGTTTTCTTCTGTCTTCTGTTTGAAGGCAAAGGTTGTTTTCACTGTTTTGTTTTGTTATGTTTCTTTTGCTCTATTCAGTATAACATTCTATTTTTGGTTTGATTTGGCTATACCTAATTGACTGGATAACTATTGTGAAGTTAAGGAAATATACCATAATACGTATTACTACTATCCCAGTATCCTATTGTGAAATCCTGTGCCAATTTCACTGCATTGTCTCGATTGGCTTTGTTCTGTCTTGTGCTGTTGCATTTTTACTGCTTTCAAAATAAAATTTAAAAAAAAAGAAAGAAAAGAAATTATCCTGTACATATTATGAGACTGCAGCACAATGAAGTTGAAAATCCATGGCAAAAGAAACCACAAGAACTTCATAAACAAATGTAAATTAAATAACACCCTATTGAACAACCATGGATCTCAGATGAAATTAAAGAAGAAATTAGCTCTTATAGTTGAATGATGATGACAGTACAACATACCAGAACTTGTGGGACACAGTGAAAGCAGTCTTCATAGAGAAATGTATAGCAGGAAATGCTCATATCAGGAAAACAGAGCACGTACACATAGACAACTTAATGTTGAACCTCAAACGTCTAGAAAAAAAGCAGGCTAAACCAAAAGCTCACACAAGAGAGGAAATTATAAAGATCAGAGTAGAAATTAGCACACTGGAGATTAAAATCAATACAAAGAATCAATGAATCAAAGAGTTGGTTCTTTGAAAGATTAAGTAAAATTGACAAACCCTCAGCCAAACTTATCAAAATAAAAAGGAAAGAAAAGACTCAAATCCATGCAATTAGGAATGAAAAGGGCAAAATCACAGCAGACCCTGCAGAAATCATCTATACCTACTTTGCAAACTTGTATTCTAATAAAATGGAAAATACAGAATAAATGGACAGGTTCCTAGGTACATATGAATTACCAAAGCTGAGTCAAGAAGACATGAAACTCTTAAATAACCCAATATCAATAAGTGAAATTGAACATGTAATTAAAAATCTATCAATAAAGAAAAGCCCAGACCCTGACGGATTCACTGCTGAATTTTACAAGAAATTTAGTGAAGATCTAGCACCACTACTTCTCAAAGTCTGTAATGAAACTGAAAGGGAAGCAATACTTCCAAATTCATTCTGGAAGCAAACATTATTCTGTGTCCAGTTAGGAGCTACTGGAAGCCAGCAGCAGTTCTGGTTCCGGTTTTGGGCTTATCCAGCCTGACTCCAAAATAGCTCCCAGCCAATCAGTGTCTGCCATGGGAGGACTGGTCCTCTGCACTCACTGCCAGGCAGTGCATTGCTCCATGCCCGCAGCTCCCCTCCACTGCTGCATCTCTTTGCAAAGGCCTCCGGAGTTGGCAGCCACCATTGTCACCATGACTGTGCATCCCCAGGTTCCAGCAGCTCCTCTCCTGCAGTTAGTCCGGCTCTGGGCAAAGGCACTGCCAGCTATCGCCTTCTTCTTTGTTGAAGTTTTTGTATCTACTTTTCACTGTCTCTGTGGGCTTCAGTTCACACTTCAGATTCTTTTTGGGTCCACGGAACCCACTGCCTTCCTTCTCGTCTTCCTCACAGAGCTCTTGGATGATGACTGTCAGAGAGCCTGTTTTCTCTGCTGCTTACTGCTCTGCCATCTTGCCAGAAGTCTCCTGTCGTATAATTTGGAAGTAGTTGAATTATGATTATAATGAAAATCAAAATGTCCTAACCCAAAAACCTCCTTCGTACAGGCAGAAATAGATAATGCTCTTATTACTGAATACACATTAACCCTGAATGTGACACACACAGGTAATCTGCTAAGTGATAACATGGGAGAAATAAATCTTACCCCCTGAATGCTCCGCATGAAACCAATCAGAGAGCAGTAGTTTCTGTTTTGTTTTTCTAATTTTTATTTTAAAGAGAATAAAACCAAGCAAAATAAATCACAGTAAAGCCAATCAAAACAAAACAGAACAACTATTGCTACCATAATGCCTCTTGTTATCTTCAAAATAGCTGTCCATATCACTGGGCAAAATACAATCAAACAAAACAAAACAGAATAAAAGCCAACCAAACAACTAATGAAAATGATACAGGTATTCAAAACAAAATAGGGAATCAACAATGGCTATCACCTCAGAAGGAGATCCCCCATAGATACTATACTGAGTATTGTTATCCTCTGAATAGATGATCAAACCATTGACTTTAGACTTGCAACGTCAGTGAAACACCAAATACCACAAGCATCAAATTGCATTTCACTTCAAGAGCTAGGATCTCAGCCTGTGTTTCTCTGGATCAGTCAGTCACTTATCAGGGAGAGGGACCTTGGCTCCTCTTGTCTCCCAGCCAGAAGGGGCTGGCATCTGGTTCTTCCCACAGTGGCATGCACATGACACCAACTCACAGGGAAGATTTGGCATTTTGTGGCTTCTTGTTCTCTCCCATAGTCTGTAAACAGAAATATGGAATCAAAGACTAAAAAGAAAGAACTGACAGAGCCTCTTTCTAACACAGTGCTCCAATGTTCAGCTCTTACTCTTTAACATACTTAGAGTGCTTTTTACTTTGATCCTTCCTGGCTTGTCTTCTCTCTGTACATTGTTATAAAGATAATGGACAAAGTGTGCACAAGAGCAGTTTACCAATTCTTTCATATACAGGGTCTCTCAATGGTTAAGTGACAGAATTCCAGAAGATGGGCCAAAGTCCTTTGAAAAAAACACTTGTAGTGCAGGCCTTTATTATGTCACCTCATAAAGACAGAACATGACTATTTCAACTCTGATCTAGAAAAGAAAGCCAGCTAGGGAATGCCCACTAGCCCAAGATTTGACCACTATAACTTGGAAAAACTCCAGATATAGCAGGGAGAAGAGAAAACTTTGCTTTAGGGACCTATTTTTTGTTGTTGTTTTACTCTAGCCATCTCTGGATTCAGGCCCTCAGTGGATGAAGCAGGTGTCTGAGAATGTGGCTTTGAGGGTGTGTTTTGTCCCTAACCTTGTCCTTTGGGGCTCTTTCCCTTTCCTTTTCTCTTTCTCCCTGCTTCTCAGCCATCACAAGGTGAGTAGCTTTCCTCTGCCACACACTCCCCTCACCAACATCAGAAACAGAGCCAAGTGCCAACGCATTGCACTCTCTGAAACCATGATCAAAGCTGAATCTCTCTTCTCTAAGTTGCTTGTCCCAGATTTTGCACTACAACAGTGAAAAGCTGCCTAGCAAACAACTATTTCAGAAATTAGCAGGCCAGTAAGCATAAAATAATATTATCATATCACAGATTAAATACATAGAATCTAAAATTTAAAGTGGTTTGACTTGTGAATTTGTGACTTTGAGTGTTCAAAAGTTAACCCATCAGCCATTCTCTTTTTTATTTTGAATGCTGTATACAGTAAATACAAACATTCAATACTTTGTTACCAAACAGATGCATTGGTTGATTTTGTCCTTCTGTAGGCTAATGTAAGTATCTGAACATATTTAAGCTAGACTAGGCTAAAGTATGATTGAGGTTTGGTAAGTTGACCACATTATACTAACGTTTAACTTGTGATACTTTAAACGTGCAATACATTTGTTGGGATGTATTCCAGATAACTCTGCAGGTATCTGCAGAAAGAGTGTGCTAAACAGAGAGAACAGCAAGTGAGAATGTCCTGAGGTAGCAGTGGGCCTTGTGTGCTATAGGAACAGCACAGATGCTCATGTAGAGAGAGAAGAGTGAGCAAAAGACACCAAAACAGAAGACAGCCTGAAAGGGCAACAGGAAGCCAGGTTGTGTCAGGCCTTCTAGGGTGCCTTTAGAACTTAGCTGGCACACTGAGCAAAACAAAACACATGGGCGGGCTCTCAACAAAGAAATGGCATGATCTTACACTTGTTTCAAGGAGAACTTAAAACAGTAATCTCCAAGTATAATTCTAATTTGTTTCTGAAAAGTGGAGTCTATCAAAGTAGTGTATGCTGATTGTAAAAATAGATGCCTTAAGCCCTTAGTGTACAGACGGACTCATCCGCCCTCCGTGGGGCTTGGGGCTGAAAAGTGGTAGTGGGGTCGGAACTCATCCTCCTCCTGGCAGTCAGGGCCAGTTTCCCAGGGGATTCTTAACAGGATAATTGCTGTCTACACAGCTGACTTATCCCTGGGCCTGACCCATTGGGAGCTGTGTATCTATCAACCTGCCAGAGGCACGGGAAAGCAGGTCTCCAGAGGAGACACTTGTCCATCCCTCTGCTTGCTCTCTAAGCCCTGATCTCATGATACCCGTTTGGCGCTTGAGGGAATAGATGCGGGAAAGGGGCTGAAAAACAAGAACTGGCCAGAGTCGCCCTACGCTACAAGTCTGAGCTCTGGTGCCATAATTGCTTTTCTAGTTTAATGAAGGGCAGAAGGGAGAGCAGAGGTTAGGGCTAAAGCAGAAGAGATGGAGTCTTTCCCTGATCAATACCCTCAGGCCATGCAGCCAGGGGAACTGGAGATGTAAATTCCAACATCCGGAGGGGGAGCTAGGAAAGAAGGGAAAGGAGTGAAGCTGTGTTACACCAACTCCACACCAGGAATAGACTGCAAACAGGTATGTTTTTTAAAAAATGAATCAAGAACTTTAAAAACAGTTTTATTCTTTTACCCTATAAAAAATGAAAATGTTACTTTCGGGTAAGGCTGTGCAGCGTTAGCATAGCTCCACTAGACGTGTTTATAATGTATTTCAGGAAATGAGAAACGTTTATAAGATAGTAAGTATGAAAAGCGAGGCACCGAATGATTTGCACAAAAGTGTCAAGTGCTAAAGAGACACACACACGGCGCAGCTGTAATCCCAGCTGAGGCTGAAGCAGGAGGATGGATCGCGGCATCTCTGAAGCCACCCTGGGCTCCATAGTTTAAAACCAGCCTGAAAAAATCAAAACACAAAAACAGAAAGACACACAGCAAAACTCAACTATTCCTAAACGAAAAGACTGGAATTGTGGGAGCCTTGGGGGATGGTGTAACTGGTCACACCCTTCCACCTTTGTGGGTTCCCGCACTGAGCTTTATTATGGGTTGACCAGCACACGAGAGGACAGCCTGATACCCCACTTCCTCCGCAGTTGTCCGAATCAGGCTCATTTCCTCCCAGGCCGGCTCCGAAGGATGCGTAGGGCCCGGGTGGGCGTGGCGGAGCCCGCGGAGGTCCCCACATCTCCCCTACCGCGCACCCCGGGGCGGCCAGCTGCAGGAGGCTCCTCTCTCCCCCGCAGCTCGGGCGGCGGCGCGGACGTGCAGGGCCCCACGGAGGCCACCGCGAGCCCAGAGCCGCCGCTGCCCACGCTCTGCCCGCTCCCCAGACAGCTGGCTTGGCCTTTTGCCCCAGAGTCTGCGCGGCCTGCGGGTCGGATCGCCTGGGCCCGGCTGCGGCTGTGCGCGGTGGCCTGGGTGTGGACCCCTAGGCAGCCCTGGATCCGGAGCCGCTCCGGGTGGCCGCTTTAGTGGCAAGGCCATGCTCTGGTTTCTTTGGGTTCCCACTTCCTCCTTGTCTTCTGCTCAGCTTTTTTCCTTCAGGGCCGGTTGTGGTGGATCCTGCAGTGTGCTCACGTTGTCTCAGCACTAGGAAAGCTGAGGCAGGAAGATCGCTGCATGTTTGAGGCCGGCCTGAGCTGATCCTATCAGTTCTGCTGAGAGAAACTCAGGTAATCTAGAAACACGTGCCTTGGGGCCTGGGTGGAACAAAGGGAGGGCTCCGAATGTCACCCCCTTGGTAAGCCTGTGGAAGTAGAGCTGCCATATTTTAGTCAGCAGATAACAGACCCAGGTTTGTACTTGGAACTTTCCAAGCATTTTTTTTAATGCTGAAAAAATAAGCTTCTACCTCTACTGCCTTAACAAACTGATCACCACAGTCTTTTATTATCAGGATAAATGGAAAGGATCCTGTTTCCACAAGCAGTGGACCCTTGACTTACAAACTCACTCATTCTGAGGGCTGGTTGTAACTCAAACTGTTTGTAAGTCAAGATTATTTTTCCCATGAGAAAGTATGGAAATACCCATAATGCATTCTGAACCTCACAAAGCACCCCTTAACTAACCCTTTCATAATAAAAATGGTTGTATAATGTCCGTAATGTACCAGAAAAAGCAATTCTTTTCCCAATGTGTTCGCCAGGAAGATATAAAATGTGCGTAGTTTACCAGAAACAACAGTTTCATACTGTACTCACTGAAAAATCTTTCCAAAAGATGAGAAGTATAAAACAAAAAGCGGCCTTTATTCTGAGAATATGGAGACAGATGACCGGCACCTCCCACCACTGGCGTCTGGCGATCTCTCCTGCGGAACACGTGCAGTGAGGCACATAAGCAGCCTCGGTGTGGGGTGGAACCTAAGGGGGGCATTAGGGATGCACAGGTAGCTCTTTGGTCCTAGGATTGGCACCATAGGTAAATTTCCAGGGTCGGAAGATGGCATCACAGGTAAATTCCTAGAGGTGGGGGAGATAGGGGCTCCTGCTTTAGGTTGAGGCTTTCCTGGCTACAGAGTCCTGTCTGGGCCACAACCCTTTCACTCACCTTCAAGTTGACATCTTTGGCTGGTGGAAAGGGAGGATGAAGTGGGAGGTGGGCATTGTTTGAAAGCAGAGTTCCTCCACAGCATCAGGAATCTGTTCTCGGGTGTCTTTTCTCTCTTGGGAGAGTCTGCAGCCCACTAGGCCTTGCTTCTGGCTCATTAGGTCTCAGCCTTTTCAGAGCTAAAAACTGGCCTGTGTCTTTCTTTCCTTTTTGGTCTGGAGTATGAAATGACCTTGTCATTAACAAGTAAATAAGCGATTGGCTTTTTCTCTGTCTGGTGGGCCTTCTCTACAAATGTTTAAAACTCTGTGCATTTTTTCAGGATTTCCCTTATTTTAGAAGAAGAACTTTGCCAAACTGGTTGTTGATGCCCCCCACCCACCCGTTCAGAAAGCTCCTCACTGCCATTCTCTGCTGGCAGCCAGAAGTTGGTGCAGTTCCTCCATAGGCAGTTCCCCAAGTGTTCCTCCACCAGTTCCTGGACGCGACCACTGTCCACCAGCAAGCCTGCGGGCTCTGCTGTCATGACAGTGTGATCTATCACAGGGTCACTGGAAGGCTCAGGCTCCTCTGTGTACCCTTCAGAGTCTCTCCTGTGTAATTTTAGGCTACATGTGGTTCCAGGCGGATGTCAGGGTCCTTAGATAAACAGTGGCCCAGGATTTCTCAACTAACCCCACGCCAGAAAGGATGTAATTTTCCTTCCAGAACTCTTTAAAGGTTACACCTGTATCTGAGACCACCTGCAAGCACTGCAGGCACAGCTTCTTGGTGAATCGATTCTGAAAGCTCACTATAACCTGCTGCTCCACAGGCTGCAGTGGAGGTGTTGTATTAGGTGGGAGGAACTTGACTGAGAGCCACGGGAATTCTTCAGCCAGTTCCTCTTCCAGATCTCATGGGTGAGCAGGAGCATTGTCATGATAAGGAGAGCCTGGAATGGTAAACCTCTGTCCTCTAGATATTGTTTAGCAGGACAGAAAGCCTCCCTGATCTGCTCAAGAGAATGTACTCCTGTTACCCAGGCTTTTGTGTTAGATCTCCACATGACCCCGAGCCAATTCCTCATGACTTTATGTTTTCTAAAGAGGCCTGGGGTCTCAGGGTAATCAACCAAGAGAGGCTTTATCCTGAGGCACCTGCATTGGCATCTAGCAATAAGGCTAGCCTGTCCTTCACACACTTATGGCCTGGCATTTTTCTTCTCTTCCCGAATAATGTGCTGTATGTTCTCCTGGGCAGTCGCTTCCAGAAGAGGCCAGTTTCATCACAGTTGAAAACTTGATGAGAGCAAAAGTCATTTTTCTGTGTTGTCCTTTTGAAGTGGTGAGTGTAGTTTTCAGCCGCCCTTGTATCAGCACTGGCCGCACAACCATGCCTAGACATGGTCTAGACCCCAGTTCTCGTTTTAAAATTGTGAAACCATGCCTTACTGAAACAAAAGGTTTCACCATTATCACTCATGAATGGATTATCCTTTGTGAAATCTGCATTTATAGCTAGCCCCAGCTTTTTCACAAATTATAGGCTCAGGCAATATAACTGGCCATCTGCCTTTCATTTATCCACACTGATAGCCTTCTGCCTTGTCTAACACTCTTGATTGTGACTTAATGTAACACCTTTTTGGGGGTGGGTTGGGGTGCGGGGAATTGAACTCAGGGCCTCACACTTGACAGGTAGGCGCTGCACCACTGAGCTAAGTCCCCAGCCGGAGTGACATTTTTAGCAACACTAGCTTCCTTATACAGATCTTTTCTCTGTAAGATGGTGGAGATGGCGAATTTTGACATTCTATGCATATTGGTGAAATTGTTTACACAAAACCCACTCATATTTCTCCATAATTTCCTTCTTCTTCTCAATTGTGATTGCTTTTTGCCCCTTCCCTTCCTTCCTTAGCTTCTTTTCTTTTGCGGGCTATTTGACAGCAGTACTTGTAGTGATTATACAAAGCACTGACTGAAATCAGCCCCAATGAGTCTCTGTCCTTCTGCAGAGCCACCCTCAGAAGGATCCCAGACCTGGTTAATCTCTTTCCGTAAGCCCCATGATGTGCCATGGGAAACTTCCAAAGATCCCAGAGACCTCACCATTAGCCTTAAGAAATGAAAACATTTGACCCGGAGGATCTGAGGAAAAAATAACTTACTTTCTATGGCAGTACTGTTTGGCTTCCACATTAACTCAGAAATGGCGAGAGATGAGCACAGAACGGCAGTCTATAAGTTATAATGCTCTTCTTCAGTTAGATCTTCCTCATAAAAGTCAAGGAAAGTGGACTAAAGTCCCGTCTGTCCAGGTTTTCATGGTTCTATCTGGAAGCATCCTCTGCAAAGGTGCAAGAGACCCCTGAAGAAGAGGCTGAGATGGCTGATGATTCCTTAGGTCCTGCCTGTCTCTCAGGGAGATGTGGGTCTCCTTTTCATGTTTCATGAAAACAGCCACACTGGAGGAGGGGTCTCCCGAGCCACCTCCTTCCATCCTCAGGCCAGTAAATCAGGGCCACCCTCTCAAGTGACTCAGAAACTCCACCATCTGCCACTCCCTAGAAAGACCCAGGACTCCTCAGACCCCTCCTCCTGCTCCTCAGATGGCTCCGAGCCCCACAGGACACATGCGGAATAGAGTTTCCTGCCCTTCCAGCTCACATCCTGCTCCTAAGAGACACCTGGGACTACTCAAGTCCACATTCCTCTTCCGTGGCAGGTTTCTAAAAATGCAAGGAAGAGTCAGGCCGATTTTCAGGAGATCCTAATAGATTTGGAGATGGGCTTCCATTTTTTTTAAAAACAAGCTATAGCAAGTTATATCAATGAAGAATTTTGCGTGGTTTATTTCTCCCCAATGTGTACTTGTATGCTTCAAGTGATATCGGAATGACCTGGATCAGTGATCGCCAGTGTGCGTGCTCTGTAGTACTTTCACATGCTGTGCCCAGATCAATATTATGGCACTGTAGTGATGGACGCCAGCTTTGGCCAACATGGCCTAGTACTCTTCAGAGTCTGCTTTTACCCCACTGTGCACTTTCCACTTTTCATGACAAGCTGGAGCCTGGAGCTGATGGACTCTAGAGGCTCTTTCATCTTCTCTGCAGCCACCATCTTGCTGCTTTAGGTGGGTGACTGTCCCAAACAAAGAGCAGCCACCAAGATGCCCGGGAAGCAAGAAAGTGGGGCTTCAGACTTCGACCCTTGTCTTTGACCTTGCATAGCAAGATGTCCAATTTGTCCACTTGATGCACCCTAAATAAAAACATGAGGACTCTTAGAGGCAGCTGGGAGATAGGCAGATGAGCAGTGTGCTGTGGAAAGAGCAGAGTCGCCCCAGAGAGGGCACTGTCCTCCCGGTAGAAGCAAACGGGAAGGACTGAAAATGAGGTCTAAAATAATTACTGCTCTTATGGGAATAAAAAGATGCATTAATAAACATGTTAATTATGAAAGGGTGAGAGAGGTCATGCAGGGCAAAGAGGACAGTCCAGCTGCCTCTCCTAGTCGATTAGTAGAAGCTTTCCATAAATCTATGAACTCAGTTCTGACTCCAGAGGAAGGTCAGGTACCAGTGGGACAGCGTTTCTCACTATCAGTCAGCCCCAGCCAGCTGTTTGGCACAAATTAAAAAACTTCAGATGAGTTCCTGGACCCTTGGGACCCCATTGTGAAACTCATCCTTGACCAAAATTGCACTGTCATAAGTGGCAGTACCTTAAGCACACCCAGGTTGTCCAAGGGAACCCCAGGGCCAATCAAGGAAAGAGTTCAGGTTTTAAACACAAGGAATCTGGACACTGGGCATGCAACTATATTAGGCAGCCACTGGGGCCCTGCTCCATGTAGCAGGTGGCTGGTGTGAATGAGTTATGGCACTGGAGGATTGACTGTGCCCACAGCTTACATGGGCACCGGTACTGGGACTCCTGCTTTTTACTGGGTAATCTTGCCAGGGCTGCATTCTCAGGCTCTTGGTAGCCTAATATCCCTTCGCAATGCTTTCCTGTCCACAGAAACGTGGAAATAAAACTGCTAGAAAATGTCTCAAATAATAGCAAGGAAAAACACTGTCTTTTTGCTGGCTCAGTCATAGTACTCTTTTCAAGAGACAGACCAAGAATTATTACGACCTGTTCCTTCTCATACTTGGCTGCTGGCTCTTAAACCTGGTAGTAAGATTTGTCCATTGAAGGCTTCAACAGATCCATCCTCAGATGATGACCCAGTCCATGACTCTCCTACAGCTTTCTCCCACTGGCCAGGCAGTTTGACAGTTCCTGACATGTGGGCACTAATTCTTCTCTCCTTGTCTCTCTCTCTCTCTCTCTCTCTCTCTCTCTCTCTCTCTCTCATTCTCTCACTTTGTGTGTGTGTGTGTGTGTGTGTGTGTGTGTGTGTGTGTGTGATTGAACTCACAACTTGCACTTGCCAGGCAAGCACTTATGCCACTGAGTTAAATCCTCAGCCCTTTCCTTGTCTTCTGGCAAATTCTTGTCAGCCCAGCCAGTGAGCCCAACATCCCAGGGTAGTCAGAGAGCACAGGTCCCCCAGCAGCAGGTAGGGCCTGCAGGCCTTTTCAGCAGGAAGCAGCTGTCAGAAGAGGCCAGTGCTGCCTCAGCATCCCATGAAGAACTGGAGATTCTGTCCCTCAGAGGGAACTGAGGTAGATTAGGGCTGGGGAAAACCTGCTGGGAGGAAGCTGTCAAAGTCTTGGAGACTCAGGGCACATGCACAGAACACAGGCTCCAGGATGACCCTGAAGCACCTGGGTCCTGCACACTGAACCAATCAGAAAAGCCCTCTTTGCAAGTCTTTATTAAGTCTTCCATAGGGCAGTTTAAACCTGGCTTCAGCCCCAGTGCATTTCTGATAGGACAATGTCCCAAAGGCTTATTTGCATGAGAAAGAAGTCAGTCCAGGAATTGCAGCTCCAAAAGCCCCCTTGCCCCTGTGCTGGAGCTGCTAGGAGTCTGACCCGAACTTTGCTGTCCCTGCAGAGCTTGGGTCACCACCCTTCAGTGAATGTGTACCTCGCTACCTTTTCTGTGTCTCACTCAGTTCTCTGTTCCGGACCCCAAGATCCTGGCGAGTTTCCCCCTGGACGCACCTCCGGTACCAGTCAAATTCTACCTGCAATTTCACCACTTCCCTGACAACTTGTTTTCTTTCTGTTTTTATTGATCAAGACGTCCTGATAGGTGATAGGCTGGTGACTTTTTGTAATTCATGTTCCTTCATTAAAATGAGTTTTTTAAAAACTGACAACGGATTTGTTTGATTTCAAAAAAATGAGAAGCCCAAACTGAATAAATAAGTGTTTCCCTAACAGGATTGGGATATAGAGTCAAAATTCCCCAAAGTCCCTGCTCCAGAGAGGTGAAAACTTGAGTTCCCAGCAACCTGGCTGTTGCTGGGTAGTGTGCCCCAGGAGGCCTGAATGGACTCAAAAGGCACATTGCCTGGGCTCAGAGGCGGGCAGGCGCGCCCTCTAGTGGCCATTCCTTGCTGGTGTCAGTGAATAAAAAAAGCCCGCCAAGGACACATTTCAGTATTGCAGTCACTGTTGAAGGCCAATCCAGTGCATTGGGGGCTTGGACTGGCTCCCGGCGCCGCTCTGTCCTTTGATGTCGGTATGCACTCTGCCTTCCTTCCTTCCCAATCATGCCATTTCCATAGCTGGCTTGCTGTTGTTCAACATTATTTTATTTATTTAAATTTTACATATTTATGGAGTACAGTATGTACTAATTCACAGTAAGAGCCTGGCATGGTGGTGTCTGTCTGTAACCTCATTTACTGAGGAGGCTGAGGCAGGAGGATCTTGAGTTCGAGGCCAGTACACATATACAATGTAGAGCCATCAAATTGAAATATTTAGCAGTTGTAGCCCCTTAGTCATTTGTTTGTGCAGGGAACCATCCAACTTCTCCCTTTTAGATGTTTATACAATATATGTGCTGTGAAAGACTAGAACTAGAACTTACTCTTCCTATCCGTGTTATATGTGTTTAAGTGGAGGTCTTGTATGTTGCCAGTCTGCTTTGCAGACTATACCGCAGTGCGTGCAGCTGCAGCTGTATAAACTCCCACCTGCCTGGCCCTTTGCTTCCTTGCCGTAGCTCCATGGAAAACGCAGCCCTTAGAGCAGCAGAGCTAAGTCATGAGACGCAGAGGTGTGCTCTGTATGTGGCTGGGGCTGCCGAGTTGAATTAAATCCACTGACTGTATAAAGTTAAATGCAAGTTCAGTTGAGATGTTTGTGCTCTGTATGGTATTTGGTGTTTCATTTTAGAGATACAAGAAGCTCATTGAACCCTTTTAGTGTGAATTTTTTCTCCTCTCAGAGTAAGAAAGAGAACGTGCCGTTTAATTGACTGTACTTGGTTTGGAACCATGCTGTCCTGGGCTGTAAGCCTCACTGGAAAAAAACTTGTAAAATTCTAGTCATTGAAAGTGCCATCAGGAGGGAGGGCAGGGAAGACTGAAGAGGAATCAGCTTGTTTGGTATTTGTGCCAGCTCCCACGATGAGTGTACTGTGTACAGCACTGACGTACCTGTAAACATTGAAAAACAGAACAGAAATGACATCGAACAGCAAGAGAACATGTAACCTTTAGCTTAATCATATAGAGGAAAGGATTCTTTGTTTCTCTGAGGGAGGACCCAGGGTTTCAGTGATGACTAAGCTGTGCCCACATTATTATGCAGTTTGGTTCTAGGATAATGAATTTTTATTGCCTGTATTACCATGAGTTTGAGGCCACCCTGGACTACACAGTGAGACCTTGTCTTAAAAAGCAACAAAACGAAACAAAACTTGCTAATAATGTTTAAGACTTAATTGAAGACTTTTTTTGCATCTGTTGACAAGATTACAAAAATTTTTCTCCTCGTCTGCTAATGTGAACTACCTTGATACATGTGCTAAGCTAACCACATGTTCTGGAAAGTAGTCCCTGGTTTGTGGAGATTTTCCTGATCCAGTCTGTAATGTTGCTGGCATCCCAATTCGCCCAGCCATCCGAAGATCTCAAACACGCAAACTGTTTTTGTGGTGTCGTGTGACATTCTCTGTGGCAGGAACCTCTGTGAGCTTTGTCAGACAGAACAGGACAAAGAGAAGAGAAATGGGACGGAAAAGGCCTAACTAAGTATAACTGGTAAACTTCAAATGACGTTCTTTATCACGGCAACTAAAGGATGTGTTGATCTGACTGAATCTCTGAGACTTCAGGACAGCAAACTATTTAAAAAGCATCTTCCTCACCCTACCGAATGCTGAGATGTAAACCTATGGCATGTCCCCAGGTACATGCAAGAGGACACCATAGCTATTCTGTGGTTATTTATAACTGGCTTCCTTGACCTACTGGAAGTTTTCACCTGACTTTTCCTCGATTGAACTTGAATTGATGTCTGCCTTAGGGTGATGAGATGTGGACGTGTACGTCACTGTTGTGTATAAAATACATCTGCAAAGAAGAGCAGCGTGCAGAAGGCTTGCAGGCCAGACTGCATCGTGCTTGCCTGGTTACGGGTCGAGAGCGGGTAGAATATTTCCGTGTTTGCTGACAGGATTTACTGTGAAACTGTTGGCAGAGCTGGCTTTTACTGGGGCTTCCTTGTTGCCAGGTACTTTAGTACCACGGCTGCCCTCAGAGCCGGGCACGACACTGTTCACCATCACAATCGAGAAGAGTGGCCTGAAGGATGCCGGGCAGTGCATGGATCCTTACATTACAGTCAGTGTAAAGGGTAACAAGTTGGGTTTTCCCTCTCTCACATTACTCCTAACTTACCGCACTGTTTTGAGGCATGTCTTGTATCTATGACAAGTCATTTTAATCCACTTTACAATGAGGCAGAATTTCTGCAAGAAATGTTGCTCCATCACTAACCATTTCTGATGAGTTCACTGAAAATAGTTTGCTTTTCCTTTTTTGTAACTTGCACCCTTGCTTGGGAGATTGTCTGTCTTTTATTCTCTTCAAATTTACTGTGACAGCCTTTTCTTTGGCATGCACGCTTTCATGAGCCCTGTGTGGGGTATGCGGCAGTTCCCTTCCTTGCCAGGAGTTGGTCTGTGTGTGTGTGTGTGTGTGTGTCTGTGTGTGACAAGGCCCTGTTCTCTCCCTGTCTCCCACCTGCTAGCCCCAACCTCTAGCTTGTCTTGCTGTTCTTCTGACTCTGGGGTGCTGACCAGAACCACACAGTCTCCCTGCCAAGGGCTCCTGCCCTGTGCAGGTTGTCAAGCCCTTACTTCCTTGGCTGAGCCCTGTGCTCTGTCTTCCCACCCTCTGTCCCTGAGGATGCTGGCCAGCCAGGTGGGCGCGAAGGGAGCCAGCAGAGGGCGCAAGGTCGGGGAGCCTATGGCGAGGGGAGGGGGAACGGAGGGCGCGGGGCGGGGCGGGAAGGACAGTGTCAGCTGCAGCCAGAGCCCAGCGCGGGGAAGTGAGCTGCGCTGGGGGCCCAGTGCTGCAGCCTGCTGGTAGGGGATGGCGGGGTTGCCGAGCACTTCCAGTGCCCTGGGTGCCCGCGGGGGCCGAAGGCCCAGGGCCGGGGGCGGGGCGCGGTGGGCACTGTGGCAGTGGCCGCGCAGGCCGGGTGGCCAAGGGGCGGCGACCGTGGTGTCCGCCTGTCCTCTCCTGCGCTGCCTTATCTCGCGGTCGCCTGCGCTCCAGACCCAGGACCCTCCCAACTTTGAGTGGGGGTTGGCAGAGCTTTGTGTATTAATGGAACTGATGCGGTCCCACACCTTGTTCCCCTTAATGAAAAACAGAGCTCTTTCCTTTAGGTGGACAGTTGAAAGGTAGCAGGAGGTTGTCAGCAATGACTCCAGAGCAGTGTCTTCCTTGGGCTGGACAAGTCACAGGGGGGCGCTATTGACATTTTAGACAGGGCCACTCTTTGCCCTTGGGGGCTGCCTTGTTTCCTAAGGAAGTTTAGTAGCATCCTAGGCTCTGTCAACCTAAATCCAGTAGGCGGCACTTCCTCCCAGTTGTGACAATCAAAAATGTCCCCAAACATTGCTAAGTGTCCCCTGAGAGCCAAATCAGCCCCAGTTGAAAACCCGCATCCTCTAGGAATTTTGGTTCTGGTAATTTTCTTATTTGGCACATTGTGGGCAACAGGGGAAGTACTGTTGGTGCTGATTTGCCAGGCAGCATCTCCGCACGAATGTATTTCATCTTCCACATAAAGAGGCTGATGTCCCAACTTCAAGGCCCTGCTGAAGGTCACGCAGCCAGGCTAGCAGTTCAAGCAGGTTTGCCTTTGCTGAAGAAGCAGCAGGCCTGAAATTGTCCTGTGGTTTCAAAACTCAGGTCGGAAAATATTTGTGAACTTTTTTTAGGTGGGGAGGTGTGGAGGATGAAGAGTTACTTTGAGGCTCTGGCCCCCTCGTGACCTGCAATAAACAATAGCCCCCGGTATGCAGGACAGAGATGGGGGGGAAGGCCCGACCCCAGCGAGGGAACATGTTCCCCCCTCTGAACCCATACTGTGTGACTTGGCTTTGTATGCAGAGTCATGAGGAGGTGGCCGACCTTCAGGTGGCTAGAAAGAACAAACATAATTAAAAGCATTCTTGGGCTAATGGGATTTCTCCTGGGTTAGTGTGGCTAGAAGAACTGTTTTTGCTTGTTTAACTTAGAGAGTAGAGATAAACATTGTAGTTGGTTACAAATTTTGTTGCAAAGAATGTTTTTTCAAGATAATTGCCTGTGCTCTGTGAGTTGACCTGGTTTACTATATAAGAGCCCTGCAATAAAGACCTGCTGTGCAGTTGCAATTGCTGTTTCTCTTGGCTGGTTCTTTTCTTCGCGCTGCACCCCCCCCCCCCCCCCCCCCGTGTCCCGACTTGGTTTGTGTGTGCCTCTTCCCGGGGTTCAGAGTGCACTAGACACTCGCAACAGGGAGGTATGATTCCTCTTGTATTCATTAAATTCACAATATAAATATTTACAGTGTGCCTCAAAATAGACACACTGGTCCCTGTACTACAGTTGAGGCTCTGGTCCTATCTAGAAGAAACACAGAGCAACACAATGGAAAGGCTTCAATTCTACTTGTTACAAATTATACAAAAGCCAGGGCCTGATGGTACCAAAAGCAGCCAGTATTGTTTACATGAGGGTTGAAGGCTAACAGTTAACTTTCTCCCATTGAATTCCAGAATCAGTAAATAACGCCTTGTCTTACAACTACAAACCAGGGAGATGTCATCAAGTGGGGAAGAGAACACTCAGAAGCAAATGGAAAGGTTGGTTTTCCTCCCTCCCGCCGCGCCATCCCATTCTGCTACTGCGGCCTTGGATCCCTGTGGGACGCTCCAAGCTCTGTTCCCCCCGCAGCCCACCTGCCCACCCTGCGGTTTTCAGGTTTCCTCTCTCGCCCTGGGGCAAGCTGGGCCTCTCTCAGAGAAGCCTGTCCCAGAGCCAGGCCTGGAAAAACAACAGCGAGAAACTTTGGCAGGGTTTGCAGCAGCTCGGTGAAAAAAGAAAAAAAAAAAAAAAAGAAATACACACCCTCAAGTTTGGTTAGGGAATGCAGCTGCGGGTTCTGATTTGGGGCGGAGGCGAGGTGGGGGGGTCACCACTCTGGCAGGTTCAAGTGCGCATGTGCAGGGAGGGGCCTGGGCACTTATTGAGCGCCAACTGTCTACCCGGGGTGCACTTCTCTGGCGCGCAGAGATAGGGTGTGGGGTCACGGTGGGCGGAAGCCTGGGGCGGTGGAAGGGAGGGAAGAGGTGGAAAGGGATGAAGGAGGGAGGGAGGGAGGAGGAAGAGAGGGAGGGGCCGTGTCCCCGATCAGGTGTGGCAGGCAAGCCACTCCATTCCCGGCCCTAGATCCAGGCCGGGTTGTGGCCGGGGTCCTGTATGTGAGTGCTGTGTTCTGGGTAGGGAGGGAGGCCGGCCAGGTGGGCGTGAATAGAGCAGGTGGAGGGCGCGAGGCCAGGAGCCAGCCGTGTCAGGGGCGGACAGCGCGGGGAGGATGGCGCGGGGCGGGACGGGGCGGGGCAGGACGGGCAGTGCCAGCTGCAGCCGGAGTGGAGCGCGGGGAGGTGAGCTGCGCAGGGCCGCAGCGCTGCAGCCACCCCGGGGGTGCCAAGCTCTTCAGTGCCCTGCACGCCCGCGGGGGGCCGGCGGCAGGGGGGCAGGGGCCGAGGCGCGGGGGGGCACTGTGGCAGTGGCCGCGCCATCCAGTGGCCGAGGGGTGGGGACCTTGGTGGCCGCCTGTCCTCTCCTGCGCCCCCTTATCTGGCAGGCACCAGTGCTCCAGACAAAGGATCCTCCCAAACTTTGGGGGGGGGGGGTTGGCAGTCACCTCTCTAGAGGACCCTGTATGGGGAGCCCGGCCCTTCCATTGCCCCTCCCTGACCCTTTCCGACCGAACGCCCCACTCACGCCTGTCCACTCCGTGACACACCCTCCTCCTGGCGGGTCTGCCTGGCACCCTGTCTCAGTCTGGCTTTGGCCACTATCCTCTCTAGCCCTGTGCCTTCGTCCTGGCTCCCCACACTCCATGTGCTAGGCCAGGCGGCCTTGCCAGGCGGTGGCATTTTGGGCATGGTGGGTTTCCAGGTGGGGGCCTGGACGGGGAGTTTGGCATGTGCAAACAATTTCAGAGGCAGCGTTTCCTTCCCTGCCTCGGAGTTTAGATCTGTGCCTTCCATTGTGGCTAGTGGAGAGAGATCTAAAGGAGCCCACCAGCCAGGTGGTGGGCACCGCCACGCCTCCTGTTTGTTGGCAGCCCTGCCTGCCAGTTGTGGGGCTCTGGAGACTCCCCAGGCTCTGGCAGTCCTGCAGTGCAGCTGGGCAGGCGCTGCTTTCTTCACACCCGCTGTGCAGGAAGGTGTGACTTGGGACAGTTTGCTTCAACAGGTATTGGAGGTCTTGGGACCCTTTCCCGGGGTGTTGTGTAAAAAGAGCCTGAGGAGCCTTGAGACAGAGTAGTTATGTTGGACTCCACAGGTCCTTCTGGGAGCTGCTGTGTTCTCAGCAGGACCCCCGGCTTCCTGGGAGATGTCAAGAGGTACCCAAGAAATCTAAGGCCCCATGAAGCCTATTCTGCTAGGTGGAAATGACTTTAAGAGCTCAACTTCAGATGCATGAGCCATGGCTTCCCGAGTTGGTGAAGGCCAGGAACCACAGCAGAGAGAGGAAAAGTCCGAGTTGGGGAAGGCTCACTTCTTTTGGAGGAAGGTGTGCCTATGGCAGAAGCCAGAGTCCCCAGGAGTAGCAGGTAGAAAGGGCCAAGAAAGGAGCATCACAGGAGCAGTTATGGAGGAGGGAGATACAGAAGATAATGAAGCTGGCATGTAGCACAGCAGTGGTGCCATACTTGCCTGGCATGTGCAAAACCTGGGTTTGATCCTTGGCCTTGGGACTTGTCATCTTGTGCGAAGCATGGGAAGACAGGTAGGTGGGAAGTAAGACCTCCAGATAGGACACATGAACGGTGTGGTGGGCAGGTGCAGACACAGGTGCTGTTGCAGGTCAGAGGAGGGCGCTCTCGGAGACCCTGGAGATGGCGACAGAGTGACCATGAGCATGGCCTTGGCCATCTTGCGTGTTTCCTGAAGATGGAGAGAACAGTGGTTGAGATTGTGCAAGTCCTAGAAAATCAAACTGGGGAATTGCTATTCTGTCTGTTTGTCCTGGCAGACATTAAAAGTTTTAGGGTCAGGGAGGACTGCAAGGAAGGGGTGTTTGGAAAGGATTTTGAAAGTAACGTTAGGAGACAGGTCAGCTAGTAAACTCCTGCACTCCAGGAGTGCCCAGGGTTTGCATTGGATTTAACTGGAAATGAAAAAAGTGTGATACATTACCTTGACAGGGCCAGGGTGAAGGGAAGAGATGAATGGAAATTAATTCTTTGTGGAAATTGATTATATGCCAGGGTCTTAGAGCCACTGTAGCTGGCAACTCGAGAAATCAGAAATGTGTGTTTTGCAGAGAAGTAATTGACACTCAGGCTGTGTGGAAGTTTCTGTGTTTGCCAGGATATCCGAGTATAAGTGGGCTGCCAGCAAGTGCTGCTCTGGGCTTGTTGGGAACCCCAGGGATAGAGTGTTCGAGAGAGCAGGCATTGGGTGGTCAGAGAGGTAGCTGAGGATGTCTGGCCCGGGAGGTCTGTTTGTGGGGGTTGGGATCCTGCAGTTCAGGCTGGCCTGGAACTCACTGTGTAGCCCAGGCTGGCCTTGAACTCATGGCAATCCTCCTGCCTCTGCCTTCCAAGTGCTGGGATTATAGGCATGTACCACCTGTCATTTTCACCTCTTTGTGCTGCTGCCATTTACATGACACTGCCTGGTCTTGACCTTGAATTTGGAGAAACAAGTCTAAAGACTCCGGGCTTTTGGGAAACTGGGGCCATTTATTCTTCTAGGCATGAAGGTGCATGCAGTTGGAGGTTGGAGAGAAGCAGCATAGGATTTGCTAAAGGTATATACTGTTGGACTTTGAAGTGTGTTGAACTTTGGACTCCACCAGGATCTTCAGCCTAGTCCCATGTTTTATTCCTGCAGGAGAGAGGGGGTGGGTGGAGGTTTGTCGATGGGGGTATTGACTTCTCTAGGGCTTGGCTCTTCCTAGCCCGTGCAGTCGCCCATTCCCAGGAGTCTGGGGACCTGCACACGGAAGGGATCGGTGCTTTTTTGCTGAGTACTGAATTCTGCTGTCTTGTTGCAGGGCTGACTTAGGGTGATTTGCTGAACAAATTCCCCAAGCCTCAACTTGCAACATCTGAATTTGGAGGATGGTTGCAGAAGGCTGCAGAATGAGCCGAGAATGTAACTAGTGACTTAGCCTCCTTGTTTCTCTGAGCTGCAGGATTGGTGCACTGGTAGGGGAGCAGAACTTAGGGGAGGAGACCTGCAAGTGTGTGGATCAGAATTTTTTTTTTTATGGCAAATACCTGACTGCGTGAATAATAATTGCATGTGAGTGAGCAGTGGTTGAGCTCACTCATTCTAGAACAATGTTTTCTGTAGTGTTCTGGCTGTGACCTACATTAAGAAATAAAATTTACATTATGACCCTGAACATACAGCATGTATGTTACAGTCTAATTTCAGTTCATGCAGGACTACGTCCCTTTGCGTGGTCCCATCTTCTTTAACATTTTTGGGGGGGTCTGTCTTACTGTTTTTCATTAGAAGAGCAGTTGTTAGCTGGGCATGGTAATACATGCTTGGGAGGGAGGTTGAGACAGGAGGATTGAAAGTTCAAGGCCATCCTGAGCAACTTCGGGAGACCCTGTCTAAAAATCAAAACAGCTGTTGTTCCTAAGTTCATGGAGTTATTCTCTGATGAAATAGTGGGTCACAATGCATGAACCATTTGAAAAGCGAGGAATGTTCACATTCAGTAAACACTGATTAAGTTGTGCGTGTGTGAACATACACTTCACAGTACTGAAGGCAGAAAGATACAAATGAGAGATAGAAACTGTTCAGTCTTTTTGGAGGTTTAAGGCGTGGCTTGGATTAAGGAGCAGGGCGAGATGATTACATGCCAGCAATGAAAAACAGATGCCTGCAGTGTATGAAAACGGGGTGGTAGCCAGGGATGTAGTTCAGTAGCATAAGTGCCTGCCTGGCAAGTGCGAGGTTGTGAGTTCAATCCCTGGTACCAAAAAAAAATAAAAATAAAAAATAAAGGAAAAAGGGATCATGATATGTGCAGTGTAGATAGACAAAACTCTTGGGATGAAGGAAGTCTGGGGTGAACAGTTTGGGTGTCTCAGATGTCACATGGGAGAAACTCCTGTGCAAGTTAGAGGAGTTAGGAGCGACATAGCATGTGCGTGTGGGTGTGAAGAACATGGGACTCTTGTGATAGAGCAGGGGAAAATTAGATTGGAGAGGTAGGAAGTATATAGGTCTGTATTAAGGAGGGATTTGTAGAAATTTTCAAGCCTATATGCTGTTACAGTTTGGATAGCATAAAGGTTTTTAAACATTAGAAATAATCCAGAAAACCTGTGGGCTTTTTGAAAAGAGTCAGATCTGACCATCATTTCCAGCAGAGGGGTGGTCATTGCCTATGGAAAGGGTCAGGCCTGCTGCTCCCAAGCATCATGATTCCAGCGTCCTCTCTTGCCTGCCTGGGTCCAGTTGCTTGGCATTTCTCACTGTGTCCCATCGGCATTTGGCTTAGTGACCTCAGTTTTCAAGTCTTGGATGCCATGCTGGAGAATGTGTGCTGCTGTCACAGGCCATGGGTGCCCCCCTCCCCGCCCCAAGGATTCTGGCAGGAGCCAGAGACTGTGGAATCCGAGGATTCCCGCGCCATGCTTTGCTTTAGGCCGGTGAGCAGCTCTTGCTGGGGAGCTGCTGGCTGGGCCTTGGAAATATTTTCATGACGAACAGCATGGGATTTACTAGAGAGGGCTTTGCCTTGTCATCTAGAAAGCGAGGCAGACTTCTAGTGATCTGAAGTTCTCTCCTGCCTCTACTTCTGGCTGGCGTGATTAGATCGTGGCTCCTGGCATGTCTCTCTGAAAGGGATGTTGGGGTTATGAGTTGGTGAGTTGTGAGTCACAGCTGTCACTTGCCTTGTGACATTAGATTCTGAGATGCTTTGGTTCTGTGGGCCCATAAAAGAAGACCAAGGAGAATCGGGAGCCCCAGTGGAGAAGGGTGCATAGTCTGGAGAGGTACATAGTGGCTGCAGAGTAGCTGGCTCAAGCCCAGGTATTAATGCATATGGCTACAGAAGAGTAGGTGTGTTTGGGGCAGCTGGTGTGGGAAATCTTTATGGCTGAGGACACTCTGGCTTTTCCAGGAGTCCTAACTACCCACCATTCAGAGCTCCTCCCAGGTGAGCTGCAGGTGACAGGGGCTGACCAATGGTTTCCCTGCTTTTTACAGGTAGGACAAAATTTACCTAAAAGTATTGCTTTTTTTTTTAAACACACAGATACAAGTTAGGAATTTTCTTTAAAGCATATGGCCATAGGATGCAAGGGTACCTAGAAGTCAGCTGAATTACATCAAGTTGAATCTATTTCCTGTTTTATGTGATGTTTTGCTTACTAAACCAGAAGGGAATGATGCAGCAGCTTTAGTAAAGTAGTTCACAGTTTCTTAAGATACACTTGTGTATTAAATCATAAGTAGTATGATTTAATAGTAGGGGCTGGGTGGTGGTATTGGTTTAATTTAGGGATCCGATGCAAACACTCTTAGTTACTGGTGCAGAGTCAGCCTGGGAGGAGGTCAGAAAGTGAGCACCACAGGGCTCTGATTTTGGCTTGGGTTGGGTTGAGTATAAGGAAGATGCGTTTGTCTGATTTGGAGGCCCAGAGCTGGGAAAGACTGCTTAGTCTGTAGATAAATCAGAGTCATTTAGAATAAAGACCTCAAATTAAAAAAAAAAAGAGCTTGTGTGGCGGTGCACGGGTGTGATTCCAGCTAATTGGGAGACTGAGGCAGGAGGATTGCAAGTTCCAGCCCTGCTTGGGTAACTGTGAGCATCTTTCTCTAAATAAATAAACAAATGGGGCTAACTAGGGTTGTAGCTCCCAGCCCCATCCCTCATTTCTGTAAAGAATAAATATAAAGCGTGGTTCAGTTTTACACATTTGAGCCGAAATCTCAAGATGGCCAAATAGTCTAATAAGATAATTATTCTTCTGGGGATGTAGCTGAGACAAAACATGAAATATAGATGATATTTTTATGCACCCATCATTCAGATTGTTTAAAAACTCTAGTAAAAAATTGGTAGCAACCTATATTTCCACTGGTGTGGGCTGGAGATAGTGGATAGGTCAATTCCAGTGGATGTGTCTTTAAAATGGAGGTTTATGAAGTTATGCAAAATAATATTTAGGAGCAAATTAAAAGATAATCAGGGACTATGTTTCTGGTAAAAGTTACAGTGTGCCTACCATCTAATTCCAAAGGTTTAAAAAAACATGCCTAGAAAATAACTGGAAGGAAGTGTCCTAGTAATACCAAACCTCCCTTGTTTCTAGATGGGTTGAGCTAAGTGAATTTCTCTTTTTCATGCTTTTAAAGTTATTATTTGCCAGTGGGGGAAAAAACCACTCCTTTAAACACCTCTTGTTGTTTGAGGACAGGATGGAGTAGATGATTCATGTGGAGATTATTGTTGAGTACCTACCTGCCCCGTGTCAAGTGTTGGCTTAGATACCACGCTCACAAAATAACACCCAGCACCTGACTCTGGCACAGGCCACTGTGGAAGGCCAGGCTGTCTGGTGGAAAGTCTTGTGTTTTTTTTCCCTGTCATTTATGAGTTCAGCATGGAGTCCTCAGTGGGTTGAGGCTTTCCAAATATCAAAGCCAGTGGAGAATCCCAGGATCCAGTTTTAATGACCTTGGTGATATGACCTTTGGACTCCTGGGGTGATTTTAAAGGAACCTGAGCATCAGGACTTGATCCACAAAGGGAGAATAGGGTGATGGAGACTCAGGAGTGACCTGTATGGGCTTTTGGAGGGGGTCTGCAGTAGTGCGTATAAAAGGCTTTCATGGTTGTCAGGGTGTTCATTTTTTTGTTTTTGGTACAGGGAATTGAACTCATGACCTTGTACTTGCCAGGCAAGTGCTTGAGCCGCTGAGCCAAATCCCTGGTCCTAGGTTTGGCGCCATAGGTAAATTCCCAGGAGTGGGGAAGATGACATCACGGTTAATTCCTAGGGGTGGGTGAGATAGGAGCTTCCTGGTTCCTGTTGAGGCTTTTCTGGCTAGAGTCCTGTCTGGGCCAAAACCCTTGCAAATTTAATTTGACATAATCTCTTTAAATGGTTGGCAGTGGTCATTTAGGGCTCTTGTCATTGCGTATAGCCAGGCACCTTGGGAGAGCACCCCACACCATCGCTCCCCAGTGCTGTTCAGTTCAGGGCTCTGGCCAGCCACCTTAGCAAGCTTTTGTGCAGTTAGGAGCCATGCAGCCGTGTTCCCGTGGCACAGCTACTTACACATCTTTTCTGAGCCTCACTAGCTTATTCTCCGTGTGTTTTGTTTCTGTAGGCAGGGGCTGAACAAGCGTTGTGTGTTTTCACTTCAGTTACATTTATTGGTACATTTGGGACATACCTAATGATCATCATAGAGGATTTGTACCTCTACATGGTACTGTTTACTTTCCCATTCCGCTACCCTCCCTTCAACGTTCCTCCCCTTATCCATTTACAAACTTTCCTTTCCACGTTTTCTTTCTGTTTTGCCTTAAGTAATCAGATTTACAGTCTTTTCCCTTTTTGCTTCTTGATTTTTGAGACATAATCAGGAAAGACCTGTTGAGTACATAGAAAAAATCACCCAACGCTTTATTGATACAGTCGTTTGTTTCTGCCATCAGTTGCTGATCCTTTTAATCCACACTGTGAATAACAAGGGGAGGCTCTGTCACCTACAATGCCAGCCACCTTGGACTCGGACCTGGCTCTGAGGTGACCAGCCGCACCAGGGGTCTGCACCCTGAACTTTGACGTGTGGCCCCGCCCCACCCGGGCAAAGGTGCCAGCCAGGCCAGCAGCCACGTAACGGCACTTGCAAGGCCTGGTGCCCAGGTCCAGCGGTGAAGGCGCCTGAGCTTGGTGCCCTAGCGCGGCTATTGGCTAGCCTTGCTCAGGGGCCATGGGACCCCGCCCCCGGCCGCCCTCCCGTTGGGCGCTCCACCCGCCGGCCTCCTTCACTGGACGCTCCCACCCCGCCCCTGCAGCTTTGTGGTGGTCCTGGAGACCCTCTGTTACCTATGTTTATGGTTCATAGAGCAGCAGAAAGCCGAAGGTATAGCTGTTCAGTTCCGCCCTCTGCTGCCACTGCCACTGGGAAAGACTTCTTTGCCACTGCTGGGTCCGGCCGGGTCTGCAGCGAGCGGTCCTTTGCTATGGACACGGTATCAGCCACTGTAGCCGGGGTCTTCGTGTCCCCGGGCACCCCCGAGCTGCTGAAGCCCCTGTCGAAGCTGTACTCGGCCTTTGTCGACCTGCTACTGAAGGTGAGGCGGGGGAACCAGGGTTGGGCAAGGGGCGCTGGTCGCCCGCTGGTGGGACGGTCCCTTCAGAAGGTACCTAATGGCAGGAGCGTGGTGTGGACTGCAGAGGGCCGGGCTGTCCTGAGGGAGCGGCATGGTCTGAAGCCAGCCATGGCCTTGGGAGCCACATTCACGCCCCACCTGTTTCCTTGCAAGGATTGTTTCCTGCGGGTGCACCGAATTGAGACGCAGCCTCCTGGAGGAGTGATGCCTGATTTGTGGAGATCATTGTCATAGTGCTTTTGTTTGCAGACGCAAAAACTGATGGCTTCTATCATGTATTTACAATGTGGGGTGTGTGTTTGTGTGTGTGTGTGTGTGTGTGTGTGTGTGTGCGCGCGCGTGTGCAGTAATAGAAAACAGCTCACTTAAGCGTGATCTGGGCCATGCGTGAGACACTGCGATGAAGAAGGGCTGTTGGCCAACTGGGAAATAGGCTCAACTCACTCCCTAAGTTTAGAGACTCCACATATGGGACAAGAAAGTGAGCCTGACTGTATCCCCTTTCCGGAAGTTTCTACAGGGCACCTGGAAGTTGGTTTAGACTATGGAGAGTAGATCGAGAGTATCTGTGATGATCCTTTGTGATTGCTCCGCCAGTTCTGTTAACGGGTTTCCGTTATTTGTGGCCTTCCTTTTCAGCTGGTTGCAGTGTTACCTGAGAATCTCCCGCCTGGGCCTGGAGACTTTTATGGGCTCCCCTGGGAGCCTGTATTGCTCACTACCTGTGTTGGAATCCTTATGCTTGCGATTTTCTTGTGGAGGAATGTTTTTCCAGTGAGTGAATTAACTTGTTCTTTGACTTCTGAATATATCTAGGATTCTATTATCATTGGCCCTTTCAGTTATTAACATAAACAAATCAGTGGTTATAATTCAAGTTAGTTTTCTGAAATAATTTAATCTTGGTACTGGCAAAGACTTAAGAGCAAGCTAACCATATCCACTTGTTAGTAGAGTTGGTGACTCGTACACCCATCCTGAAAACCAGTTCAATAATTCTATATATCATAAGCCTTTAAAATGGGATACAAAACCGGATAAGAAATATAAATTGCTTTTATATGGTATAATAACATCAGTAAGTGATCTTAAAGAAATAAATTACATGTTAAGATTTTATACAAAGGTATTAGATGTAGTATTTAATAGAGTTATAACTTGGTGAAACCTAAATGATCTATATTAGGGAATATCATGTTTCATCTTATTCATATCCACAGAACAGAATATTAGGCTGCTGTATGTATTTCAAAGGCAGGGGGCAAAGAAGGTGTTCACGATTTAATGTGAAGTGGGAAAAGGGGAAACAGACCATGAGGTACTGATGAACTGTGCTGTAGAAACATACAGGGCAAGAAATACAGTAAGATGGTAGAAACATCCAGGCAAGATCAGGCAGAGTGGTGTGAGCATTCCTGCAGCCCTGGAGGAGAGGGAGGCTGAGACAGGAGAAGTGCAAGTTTGAGCCCAGCCTGGGCAACTTGGTCACTTACCAAGAGCCTGTCTCAAGAAATATGGGAAGGCTGAGAATGTAGTTCATTGTGAAGGCCCTGTCCCAGGTACCACCAAAAAGAAGCCCAAAACAGCACCCTATGAAAGATTCCTGTGAGGACTTCTGGAATCTCACTGAACAGCTTCTTGGATGAAAGCACGCCTGGAAGGGTACGCAGAGTGTTTGGGGGTGAAAAGGTGCTGTTTCCCCTGCTCCTCTCCTTTGGTTCCCCTGCAGCTGCTACCCAGCAGGGCTCTCAGGCTCAGCCCTGCAGCTTCACACCCTGCCCCTGGGCTCACTTCCTCCCACTCCCTGAGGTCACATGGCTCTGAGGGGACACTCCTGATCCTGGAGAGCACAGTCGCCCTCCCCCCCACGCCCCTCAGCTGGCCACTGCGCTCTGCTGTCCTATACTGTTTATAGCACTTGGAAGGGGAAGACAGAGTCTGCATTACAGAGAAATGCAGTGATCGCTGCCGTGGTATTTAATTAGTTGCAGTTTAGGATTTATGACCCCAGAAGGCACCGGGAGGAAGAACTGGGTCTGTGCTCTTCCTGGAAGCCGTTAGCTGTCATTTCTCTGTGTTCTTCTGGTGTCTTCCCTTCTGCTTAGATTTATTACTGTTTTTGTGGTCTGGGGAAATCAGATGATGAGCTGTATTAGATTATTTCTTAATTGAGTCAATAGATCACTTGAAATAGGGTTTCTGAGGTATCTTCCAGTGGGTGAGAGAGGTGTATCTTAGTGCAAAGGTTATGCTGGTAATCTCACTCGCCAGTCTTCCATATGGTTACCCATTTCTAGACTGCATGCTTGCTTTTGGGATTGTCAAGTAATTTTAAGTAAGTAAATCAATAATGTGTGTATTATAAAAACAAGCATTTCACTATTGAAGCCAAATGCTCATCTCAGAAGCCTGGTGTTCACTTGGTCCTGGCACACAAGCCTGTGTGTAGCTGTGAAGTAAGACACGCTCCTTACTGTTCCTCTGTATCACAGGTTACTTATAATACATTTTTAATTGTATGGGTTTATTCTGAACTAAAGTTACTAAATTTTCACTTGGTTATGATCCTGACTTGTGTTAGGAACTATGCATTCCTTTTAATCAAATGTTTGACATCAAATTTCTCTCTTTCTCTTCTAAGTAAAGGAGACAATATACCAAGGTAAATCTCTTCCTGTTGGTGTTTGGGAGGACTTTTAGGCAGGCTAGGAGCGACAGTGACTTTGGTGTCTGATTTGACTCACTAACTGCTCCACATTTTACTGTTGCTACTAACCATGGTATAGTGGGGAGGGTGATGGTACCGGCTGAGCTAGGAGATGTGGGGGCAGGGGTGACTGCTTACTTGGAGCAGACAGAGCGTGGCTGGATCACACAGGTGTGGAGAGAGGACAGTGTGTCTGTGCTAGGGACACCTCAGCCCCTATAGGTTTATCGGCACAGGAGCTCGAGAGACAGCAGTGTAGATCTGTATCCTAAAGTTTCTTTTTCTCGTGGCAAATGACATTCATTTGAAGTGATCCAACTTAATGTCATGTGAAACCCTGTTGTCCTAGCAGCCCACTGTTGAGATTGTCTTGGGGCTTGGTGATCTCTGGGCTGAGGCAGCTTCTTCACATGGCAACCCCAGGGACTCTTTGTTCTTGGGCCAGCCATGCCCTGGCTCTGCACGTGTGGTCGGTTTCCAGCTTCAATGGCTCCCAACATCTGAATAATTCGTACTTATGTCTGGGTCACTGGGGTGCAGTCACAGCAGGCAAGCGGGGAAAGCTGCTTTTCCACCCCTGAGAACTGGATGTGTATGCTGGAGCCTTCGCCTTTGTGTCGGCCTCTGTGCCAGAGAGGAAAGTCACTCAGCTTTCTGGAGATGACACATGGGTCCGTACGCATGGCCTCTGCTGTTCTGTGGTTCTCAGGCACTTGGCCAGGGTCACCTAGTATGTGGGGATGGGGAGCCACAGCCCAGGCTGTGAGGGCAGAGGCTGGAGAGCAGCAGGGTCTGAGATGAGGAAAGTGGTCAGGGTGCCGCCCCAGCTGCAGAGGGTGCTCAGAGTGCGAGTCTGGACCCACGCCGGCCAGCTCCCCCTAGACCATGTGGCATGCTGTCTTGGCAGGAGCTCACAAAATCTAAGGGTGCAGTTGTCATGAAAGTCAGTGTGTCAGTTCTGTTGGTGAATTGTTTTTCTTTACAGTGTGTCATGAGCATTAGTTTAGTTTTGTGGAAGTCAAGAACACAGTGTTAGCAACGGCACAGGAAGACACAGCCACACTTGTTCTCTTTGTAGGTGGGGAAAATAAGAAGGCTCACATGCACCAGCTGATGGATGTCTCCCGGGTGAGTCCCTTCACAGAGACCCCCGGGGCCCCTGAGTCCTGACTGAGCCTTACATTCAAGCCTGTGCCCCTCCCTCACAATTTTCAGACACATCCCGCAATATCCGTATTTCAGAAAGATCTCCAACTCCTGCAGTCGAAGCTGAGAGCCTCCCTGTCTGACAGATGTGATCTGGAAGGTAGGTCCCTGACCGCATGGTGGTCAGGCTGAGTGCCGGCATGAATGAGGCAGGGATGCTGGGAGCCTGGTTCTGTGTCTTTGGCAGTGCCCTTGGTGACGTGTCTCACCTCCCAGACCAGATAGTGAAGCTAGGTGAGGACTGCGGCAGGCTGCAGGCGGACAAGGCCCGGCTGGAGGAGGAGTTTAGCATGCTGCAGCAGAAGGTGGAGGTCCTGAAGGAGCTGTCCCACCAGAAGGAGCTGGAGCTGCAGAAGTGAGTCCCAGAGATTTTGTCCAGTGTCTCATGCTGGCCATTCCTGTCACTTCTGATTGCCTAGCAGCTTAGATGTGCAGTGATCATAGGGGAAACTTGGGGCCCAGGGTGCTGCTGGTTTCCTGTGATGGCGACCTGAGGCTGCTCCTGCCTGTCCGCTGTCACCATCATCCAGCTAGCAGTTGGGCCCAGCGTCCCTGCCTCTGTAGCCTCAGCTCCACTGCTTGTTTCTTGAAGCCTAGGGATTTTTAGAGGGCTCAGGTCAGCATCTTTGGCATTGTCCTCCATGTGTGGGTTGAGGGAGGGCAGCACTGGCCTCTGGGGCCCACATTTCCCTTTCTGGCTGGGGCCAAGGCTCCCGTCCACCCATTCGGCCTATCTTGTGTGCTTATCATGGCCTAGGTCTAGAGGAACAGCTCTTCCCTGACAGTATGGGGGAAGCGGGGGAGGTGGACTCCGCCTATTGCTTTCCCAGCAGCTCTGCTGGACAATCCTGGCTTCCCTCGGGGTACACTCATCTCCCACACAGGCAGCTAGAGCCTGGCGCATGCTTGCTCTTAGCTTGTTCTGTTTGCCGATTAGACAATTACAACGAGAGGTGAGAGAATATAAGAACACAAGCAAATGGCCCAGAGCCTGGAGCTTGACTGCCCTCCTGAAACCCTGTGCCTGTTGCTGGGTGGGGAAGTGGCCTGTGGGCCGAGTTCAGCCCTGGCAGCTGCCTTTCTCCTAGGATACCGAGTCAGGCGGAATGTGCACAGCAGCAGCGAGAGCAGGCGCTGTCGGCTGTGGATGAGAAGGTGGTGCCGGCCACAGAGGCGGTGAAAATCTACAAGTGAGTGTGGCGTCCGAGACAGAGGAACTGGGCTGAGTTGCTTTGTTACATAGAAGAGATGGGCACAGAAGCACATGAGAAGTCCAAGAATGGAATGTATTTAACTCACACAGGGAGGGCTTCTACATTAACAGACCAAAGCTTAACAGTGTAGCTCCTTTGCAGATGTGTCCTGTGCCCATTTTTAGGAAATCGGCTTGCTTCTGTCACACATCTATACTCACCAGAGTCTCAGTGCTCCGACAGACTGGGGGCAGCATTTTGAGTCATTTCTTGTGGCTATAATTTGAGGGGAAAACCTTCTTTTTTTATCAGTACCGCGGATCAAAGTTAGGACCACCCACCCGCTTGCAAGGCAGGTGCTTATGCCTCTGAGCTAAATCCCCAGCCCCTGAGGGAAAAACCTTTATGGGGAAGGTAGCCTTAGCCAGATTATTTTGAGAATATAATTCAAGGACAGTTAAGGAAATTGACAAGTTGTCATCTCATAAGCTCTAGGCATTAAATGAAAAATCAGGAAACTGAGGTTCACACTGCACTCATCACGTTATGAAATGTTTCTGTATGATGAAGTCTTAAAAGGTCAGACATGGTCAGATTGTTTCAGAATTTATTTGATTCTAACTGCTAAGTATTATTTTTAGGCGGCGAATCGGTGAAGTGGAAGCAGAATTAGAGAAAATGGAGCGCTCATTTAAAAACCAGGCAAGGAATAGAGTGCACTGTGGTGACAGCATCCGTTAATCCCCCACACAGGAGTCATGGAGGGCTGCATCCCCGGTGACTGTTCCCTCAACCTGTGTCTTGCCGTGTTCTCTTGCAGCTTGCTACTGAGAAGAAAAAAGCCCATGAGAACTGGGTAAGAGCCTCCTCCTCGCCTTGTTTCGCCTTGCCCCGCCTTGACCTCTGCAGCTTCACTCAGCCACTGTGCTGAGCTGGCCTCTCTGTCTCCACAGTTCAAAGCCCGACATGCAGAGCGCCTGGTGGCAGATGAGAAGCAGCAGGCCGCCAACCTGCGGCAGAGGTTAGCAGCGCGTGGCGCAATGCAATGCGTGGCGCCCACGTTTTAGACCACTCAGGGTGGCTATGGTCACCCCCAGCCCTACTGTGTCTGTGTGCAGGCTGGTGGAAATTACCCAGAAGCTGGATATGCTTAAAGAGGAGCCGGGGATCATCAAGCGGATGCCGGACTGTCATGGAGTGCAGGACGCGCCCCACAGAGGTGGGCACTCTGTCCTTCTGAGTGGGACTCGGGGAACTTAGCCACTGCAGAGAACGGCTAACCAGCGCGTGTGTTGTCTCCTCAGGTCCCGAGCCAGAAGGGCTCCTTGGGCCGGTCCCCTGTGAGTGGTGGTGAGTGCTCCCTGCCCCCAGGTGCAGAGCCTCCTGGATGGCCGCCCTCTGGGAGCCTGAAATTTGCATGCTGCCACATTCCCAGAGCCAACTTCGGTGAGCCTCTCCGGGGCCTCGAGTCCTGGACTCTGGGACACCATGCTGCCTTGCCCCGGGCATGGTTCCCTGAGCTCTGGTACAGAGCCCGGGCACTCCCGGCTTGGGTTTCCACTTAGCCCTGGGCCCTGTGCAGGCCCACCACCACTGCAGTGCAGGAGCAAGGTCCTGGGATCAGTCGCCCACCCTGTCACTCCCAACCCTCTCTGGCTGTGGCATGGCAGAGGCTGCAGTGTCGCCCTCTCCCTCTCTGCACAGTGTTCAATGAGTGGGCGCACTTTCGTCACCACTCACCTCCGGGCCACCAGGAACGGCTCCTGAGCTAGGCAGGTCTGAATGTTACTGGTTCTGTGTGCTGCTCCCAAAGCATGTGGCCTCTGTGTGCAGGCTCAGTCTTCCAAGGCCCTGTTTTCCTCCTCCACAGCCTGAGACCTAAAGCAGCCTCCGCCTCTGGCTTGGGCTGCCACAGTGCAGCTTTCCCAGCTCCCCAGGTCCGCGAAGTGCTGACCAGGTGGAGCCCGCACAGGCTCAGAGGCCTCCTTCGACCCCCCCCCCCTCACTTGATGCCTGCTCAGTGAGCCTGGTACCTCTGGCTCCATGCAAGGGCTCCCTGGCCTCCTGCCTCCCACGGGCCTTGCAGCTGCCTGTCAGAGGCAGCCATACCTCTGCTCCCTCCAGGGACAGTCCTCGGGGCTCTGCAGTGTTCCCCAGGGCACTTCCGAGGGCGTGCCCATGGCCTCTTCCGGTCCTCGTCCTCATCCTCATCCTCATCCTCGTCCCCGTCCTCGTCCTCGTGCTGGGAAAGTCCTCTGAGTGTCTTCTCTGCCCCCAGATCCCAGCCCTGGCCACGTGGCCAACAGCAGCTCCTGCGGCTCCTTCCCCAGCGAAGGACATGGACAATGCCAAGGTGAGCCTGGAGCCCATGCCTGGGCCCAAGCCTCTCCATGTGCCTTCGGTTTCCACTCTGTTCTCCAGCTGGCCTGGCATGAGGACCCCGCTGACTAGGTCACCATCTGACTGGGCCTTCACTAAGGCTCGGGCCGCGTGCTGAGTGCTGGAGCACAGCACACCTCACGCCCCTGCCTTGAGTGTTTGGTCAAGCTGGACTTGACCTCACAGTACCCAGAGCCCACCTGCAGTTCCCTAGCAGTCCTCCCACCTCAGCCTCCCGAGTACGGGATGACCGGTGTGCATCGCCACACTCGCGTGCGCTTGAATTTTGGGAGCAGCTGTTGGGGTCCTCAGGGTCTGTGCTAGGCAGACCCCTTGCAATGATGGGGATGAGGTGGGCATGGGCTCTTGTGCGAGTGGGGAGCCGGTTCCAGGGCCCCCTGAATCCTACCCCGGGCGGCCCAGGCTGCTGTGCCTCCTGGGTCCTGAGGCTGCTGCTTTGGCAGCCTTCGCACCGCATGGGGCCGCCTGCAATGGTCAGAGCTCCATGGACTGCCTTCCAAGCTGCCCAGGCACATGAGCCTCCGCCAGCCCCTCCCTGTGCAGTGTCAACTGGCCGAGGCAGCTTCCTGTTCTCCCCAGCTACCCCGGGACCCTGGGAGCCCTTGTGTCGCCCCTGTCGTGCCCAGGGCCATGCTCATGCTGGCAAGAGTGCAGCGAGCTGGTGCAGCGCCCCGCTGGCACCTCTGGAGCTCCTCTCCACATGCAAGTGGGGACAGTGTGGTGACCATGCTCGCTGCCTGGCATGCTGCTCAAGAGGGGCCAGCAGGGTCTGGGGATCCCTTGACTCCTCTCGGGACGGGCACCCGGTGTCACTGCCGAGCTCTAAACTGGGCCTGCTTTTCTTCGCAGGTGAGCATGGCCGTGAAGGGGCCCCCGGCCCATCCAGGGCCCCCGTTCCTGGTAGGCCCCATGCTGCCCCACGTGGGCTATGGGTCACCGCCGCCACCATTGCTCTGCAGGCCCTTCGGGCCTCGGCCGATGCCTCCTAGGCCACCGCAACCATTCGGTACGGTAGGACACTTGGGCCAGTACCACCGCCTACCCTGTCCTCTCGCCTACCCTGTCCTCTCTCCGCTCCTGTCCTGATGAGCAGCTGCAGCCCGCCAGACTCGAAGCATGAGGCCCAGCACTCTGAGCCCAGTGCAGCCTCCACAGCTGCTTGGACCAGAAGGGCCCTTCCGGCAGAGCCCAAGTGCCAGTCTCACAGGAGTGGTCACCCGGGATGCCACAGGCGGCTGGCACTGGGAGAAGGGAGGGTCAGGCTGTGGTTGAGCCTTACTGAGCCTCAGTTTTCCTTATCTGTGAAGTCCAGTGCATCACTCCACTTCCTGGCGCAGGGGAAGGGAAACCCTTTCAGCAGACCTGGGCTGCTCCTCAGGACGTGTCCGCATGTCCCTCTTGCTTTCCAGTTGCACGCATGGGCCCACCACTGGGCTTAAGAGACTATGCGCCCGGCATGCTGCCCGGACGCCACGACCTGCCGCTACATCCCCGCGAGTTCTTGCCAGGACCTGTGCCATTCAGGCCTCCAGGCCCGCTCGGCGACCGAGCGCATTTCATTTCGGATCCGCGAATGCCACCACCACCCGCTGGACTCCAAGACTACCTACCACCGCCTGCCGGGCCCCAGGCCTACCCACCACCATGTGCCGGGCCTCAGGACTATGCACCGCCGCCTGCCAGGTCCCAGGAGTACCAACTGCCACGAGTTGGGCCCCAGGACAACCCACAACCCCGTTCCGGGCCCCAAGAATACCCACCACTACATGCCAGGCCCCAGAACTACCCACCACCACATGCCTGGCCCCAGGACTACCGAGCAACACGTGCTGGGCCCCAGGACTACAGACCACAACGTGCCGGGCCCCAGGACTACCCATCACCACCAGCTGGGCCGCAGGAATGCCAACCACCATGTGCCGGGCCCCAGGACTAACTGCCACCTCCTACCAGTCCCCAACATTAACCACCGCCACCTGCCGGGCCCCAGGACTACCCACCACCACCTGCTGGGCCCCAAACTACCCACCGACACCTGCCAGGCCCCAGGACTGCCTACCGCCACCTGCTGGGCCCCAGGACGACCCACAAGCACCTACCGGGCCCAAGGGCTACCCACCAGCACCTGCCGGGCCCAAGGGCTACCCATGATCATCTGCTGGGCCCAAGGGCTACCCATGACCATCTGCCGGGCCCAAGACAACCCACTGCCACCTGCCGGGGCCGAAAACTAGCCACCACCGCCTGCCAGGCCCTAGGACTAGCCACAGCCACCTGCCGAGCCCAACTGTCCAAAACTGCCTGCCCAGCCCCAGGACTACCCACCACCGCAAGCCGGGCCCCAGGAATACCCACCACCATCTGCCAGGCTCCAGGACTACCCACTGCTGCATGCTGAGCCCCAGCACTACCCACCACCAACTGCCGGGCCCCAGGACTACCCACCCGGGCCTGCCGGGCCTAAGGACAACTCACCGCCTACTGCCTGCCCCAGACTACCCACCAACACCTGCCGGGCCCCAAGACTACCCACCGCCACCTGCCAGGCACCTGGCCACCCACCACCACGATCCGAGCCCCAGGACTACACATTACCGCCTGCAGGGACCCAAGAGTACTCACTGCCACCTGCTGGTCTCCAGACTACCAACCACCACCTGCCGGGCCCCAGGACTACTGACCACTGACTGCAGGGCCCCAGGAGTACCCACAGCCCCCGCCGGGCCCCAGGAATACCCACCACCACCTGTCGGGCTCCAGGACAACCCACCGCCATCTGCAGGGCTCCCGGACTATCCACTGCCCCATGCTGGGCCCCAGGACTACCCACCAACGACTGCCGGTCCCCAGGACTATCCACCCATGCCTGCCGGGCCCCAGGATTACCCACCAACCTTGGTAGGGCCCGAGGACCACCCACTGCCACCTGCCTGGCTCCAAGACTGCCCACCACTGCCTGCCGGGCTCCAGGACTACCCACCGCTGCCTCCAGCTCCCAGGTCACCCACCACCATGATACGGGCCCCAGGACTACTCACCTCTGCCTGCCGGGCCCCAGGACTACCCACCGCCACCTGCGGGGGCTGAAGACTAACCACCACCACCTGCCAGGCCCTAGGATCCCTTCCAGAGAGGGAGTTGAATTTCATCAAGGAGGTGTTACATTTGCCATGAGCGTTACAGGAGGTGAAGGTTCTGGCCATAGGCACTGATAGAAGAGGCAAGCTCAGAGGACAACTAGTAATATTTGGAAAGCTAACTTGCACTAGGATGTCCTAGAATACTATTTTACTGTTTGTAGCTCATTGTTTGTATTCAAAATGGTTTGAATCTGCTATTTGTATTCATCAAAACCATCTCCATGCTTCCTCAGTACTGGAATCTTTTTTCTTCTCTGAATAACCCTGTGCTCAAAACCCTCTGAACACGTACTTAGATTGCATCCAAAGCTGTGGTCAAGAACAGATACACAGGCAGCAGAGATCCTGGTTTTAAAAATGGTCCTTCCTGATCTGTGTGACTTTATCATTTACTGCTTATGTAAACAATAAAAAGTGAAAGAAAATTTCCATGAAGTGGGTAATGTGAGAGAGAAAGCTGAGAAGAGAACCTGGAGGCCCCTGTGGACAAGAGGCATGTGATGGAGGGATGTGCTGTAGAAAGGAGAAGCCATGAGCAGAGAGGCTTGATGATACTGGAGGGCTTGATGAGGCTGGAAGAAGGCAGGGACTGGGCCAGAGTCTGGTTGGGAACACAGAGCCATATTGTGTAGCCTTCGATTGATTTTCCACCTGATCACTCAATTTTGCAAAATCTTCTGCCTTTCTATTCTCTGTTTCCTTCTATCTTTGATCCTTTAGAGAAATGAAGTTAACCATGTTAACCACATTAGTGGCCTGTTTAAAAGCCAAATAAAATCTGGCCCAAAAGTAATATACACAGGACTCTTCTTTCAATTTTTATTGTTTACATAAGCAGTAAATGATAAAGTCACACAGATCAGTAAGGACCATTTTTAAAACCAGGATCTCTGCTGCCTGTGTACCTGTTCTTGACCACAGCTTTGGATGCAATCTAAGTACGTGTTCAGAGGGTTTTGAGCACAGGGTTATTCAGAGAAGAAAAAAGATTCCAGTACTGAGGAAGCATGGAGATGGTTTTGATGAATACAAATAGCAGATTCAAACCATTTTGAATACAAACAATGAGCTACAAACAGTAAAATAGTATTCTAGGACATCCTAGTACAAGTTAGCTTTCCAAATATTACTAGTTGTCCTCTGAGCTTGCCTCTTCTGTCAGTGCCTATGGCCAGAACCTTCACCTCCTGTAACGCTCATGGCAAATGTAACACCTCCTTGATGAAATTCAACTCCCTCTCTGGAAGGGATCCTAGGGCCTGGCAGGTGGTGGTGTTTAGTCTTCAGCCCCCGCAGGTGGCGGTGGGTAGTGCTGGGGTCCAGCATGGGGCAGTGGGTAGGCCTGGAGCCCGGCAGAAGGCGGTGGGTAGTCCTGGGGCGAGGCAGGCGGTTGTGGACAATCCTGGGGTCTGGCAGGTGCCTGTGGCTAGTCCTGGGGCCCTGCAGGTGGCGGTGGCAGGCGGCAGTGGCTAGTCTTGGGGCCTGGCAGGCGACAGTTGGTAGTCCTTTGGACCCGCAGGTGACAGTGGCTAGTCCTGGGCCCCGGCAGGCGGTGGTGTGTAGTCCTGGGGCCCGGCAGGTGGTGGTGGGGAGTCCTGGTGCCCGGCAGGCGGCAGTGGGCGGTTCTGCAGCCTGGCAGGGGGCTGTGGCTAGTCCTAGGGCCTGGCAGGGGGTGGTGGTTAGTCTTCGGCCCCTGCAGGTGGCGGTGGGTTGTCGTATGAACTGGCAGGCGGTGGTGTGTTGTCCTGGGGCCTGGCAGTTGGCAGCGGGTAGTTCTGGGGTCCAGCATGGGGCAGTGGAAGGCAGAAGGCAGTGGGTAGTCCTGGAGCCCGGCAGATGGCGGTGGGTATTCCTGGGGCCCGGCATGCAGTGGTGGGTAGTCCTGGGGCCGGGCAGGCAGTTTTGGACAGTTGGGGCCCGGCAGGTGGCTGTGGCTAGTCCTAGGGCCTGGCAGGCGGTGGTGGCTAGTCTTTGGCCCCAGCAGGTGGCGGTGGGTTGTCTTGGGCCCCGGCAGATGGTCGTGGGTAGCCCTTGGGCCTGGCAGGTGGTGGTGGGTCGTCCTGGGGCCCAGCAGGTGGCAGTGGGCAGTCCTGGGGCCCTGCAGGTGTCGGTGGGTAGTTTGGGGCCCAGAAGGCAGTGGTGGGTAGTCCTGGGGCCCGGCAGGCGGCGGTGGTTAATGTTGGGGCCTGGTAGGAGGAGGCAGGTTGTCCTGGAGCCCGGCACATGGTGGTTGGCATTCCTGCGGCCCAGCTGGTGGTGATGGGTAGTCCTGGGGCCCGGCACGTGGTGGTCGGTAGTCCTGGGGCCAGGAATGTGGTGGTGGGTAGTCCTGGGGCCCGGCACGTGTTAGTGGGCAGTCCTGGGGCCTGGCACGTAGTGGTGGGTATTCTAGGGGCCCAGTACGGTGTTGTGGGTTGTCCTGGGGCCCAACTCGTGGCAGTTGGTACTCCTGGGACCTGGCAGGCGGCGGTGCATAGTCCTGAGGTCCGGCACGTGGTGGTGGGTAGACCTGGCACCCGGCAGGCGGAAGTGGGTAGTCCTGGGGCCTGGCAGGCGGCGGTGGGTATTCCTGGGGCCCGGCAGGCGGCGGTGGGTTGTCCTGGGGCCCAGCAGGCGTTGGTGAGTATTCCTGGGGCCCGGCAGGCGGTGGTAGGTAGTCTTGGAGTCCAGCGGGTGTGGTGGTGGCATTCGCGGATCCGAAATGAAATACGCTCGAGTGCCGAGCGGGCCTGCAGGCCTGAATGGCACAGGTCCCGGCAAGAACTCGCGGGGATGTAGCGGCAGGTCGTGGCGTCCGGGCAGCATGCCGGGCGCATAGTCTCTTAAGCCCAGTGGTGGGCCCATGCGTGCAACTGGAAAGCAAGAGGGACATGCGGACACGTCCTGAGGAGCAACCCAGGTCTGCTGAAAGGGTTTCCCTTCCCCTGCGCCAGGAAGTGGAGTGATGCACTGGACTTCACAGATAAGGAAAACTGAGGCTCAGTAAGGCTCAATCACAGCCTGACCCTCCCTTCTCCCAGTGCCAGCAGCCTGTGGTATCCCGGGTGACCACCCCTGTGAGACTGGCACTTGGGCTCTGCCGGAAGGGCCCTTCTGGTCCAAGCAGCTGTGGAGGCTGCACTGGGCTCAGAGTGCTGGACCTCGTGCTTCAAGTCAGGCGGGCTGCAGCTGCCAATCAGGACAGGTGAGGAGAGAGGACAGGGCAGGCGAGAGGACAGGGTAGGCGGTGGTGCCGGCCCAAGTGTCCTACGGTACCGAATGGTTGCGGTGGCCTAGGAGACATCGGCCGAGGCCCGAAGGGCCTGCAGAGCAATGGTGGCGGCGGTGACACATAGCCCACGTGGGACGGCATGGGGCCTCCCAGGAATGGGGGCCCTGGATGGGCTGGGGGCCTCTTCACGGCCATGCTCACCTGCGAACAAAGGCAGGCCCAGTTTCGAGCTCGGCAGTGACACCGGGTGCCCGTCCCGAGAGGAGTCAAGGGATCCCGGGACCCTGCTGGCCCCTCTTGAGTAGCAAGCCAGGCATTGAGCATGGTCACCACGCTGTCCCCACTTGTTTGCAGAGATGAACTCCAGAGGTGCCAGGGGGGCGCTGCACCAGCTCGCTGCACTCTTGCCAGCATGAGCATGGCCCTAGGCATGACAGGGGCGACACAAGGGCTCCCAGGGTCCCGGGGTAGCTGGGGAGAACAGGAAGCTGCCTCGGCCAGTTGACACTGCACAGGGAGGGGCTGGCGGAGGCGCCTGGGCCTGGGCTGCTTGGGAGGCAGTCCATGGAGCTCTGACCATTGCAGGCGGCCCCATGCGGTGCGAAGGCTGCCAAGGCAGCAGCCTCAGGACCAGGAGGCACAGCAGCCTGGGCCACCCGGGGTCGGATTCAGGGGGCCCTGGAACTGGCTCCCCACTCCCACAAGAGCCCACGCCCACCTCATCCCCATCATTGCAAGGGATCTGCCTAGCACAGACCCTGAGGACCCCAACAGCTGCTCCCAAAAATCAAGCGCACGCCAGTGTGGCGATGCACACTGGTCATCCCGCACGAGGGAGGCTGAGGTGGGAGGACTGCTAGGGAACTGCAGGTGGGCTCTGGGTACTGTGAGGTCAAGTCCTGCTTGACCAAACACTCAAGGCAGGGGCGTGAGGTGTGCTGTGCTCCAGCACTCAGCACGCGGCCTGAGCCTTAGTGAAGGCCCAGTCAGATGGTGACCTAGTCAGCGGGGTCATCACGCCAGGCCAGCTGGAGAGCAGAGTGGAAACCGAAGGCACATGGAGAGGCTTGGGCCCAGGCACGGGCTCCAGGCTCACCTTGGCGTTGTCCATGTCCTTCGCTGGGGAGGAGCCGCGGGAGCTGCTGTTGGCCACGGGGCCAGGGCCGGGATCTGGGGGCAGAGAAGGCACTCAGAGGACTTTCGCAGGACGAGGACGAGTATGGGGACGAGTACGAGGATGAGGACAAGGACCGGAAGAGGCCTCGGGCACGCCCTCAGATGTGCACTGGGGAACACTGCAGCGCCCCGAGGACTGTCCCTGGAGGGAGCAAAGGCATGGCTGCCTCTGACAGGCAGCTGCAAGGCCCGTGGGAGCAGGAGGCCAGGGAGCCCTCGAGTGGAGCCAGAGGTACCAGGCTCACTGAGCAGGCATCAAGTAAGGGTGGGGGGGTCGAAGGAGGCCTCAGCCTGTGCGGGCTCCACCTGGTCAGCACTTCGCGGACTTGGGGAGCTGGGAAAGCTGGGTTGTGGCAGCCCAAGCCAGAGGCGGAGGGTGCTTTAGGTCTCAGGCTGTGGAGGAGGAAGACAGGGCCAAGGAAGACTGAGTCCGCACACAGCGGCCACGTGCTTTGGGAGCAGGGCACAGTACCAGTAACACGCGGACCTGCCAGCTCAGGAGCCGTCCCTGGTGGCCCGCAGGTGAGTGGTGACGAAAGTGCGCCCACTCATTGAACACTGTGCAGAGAGGGAGAGGGCGACACTGTGGACTCTGCCATGCCACAGCCAGAGAGGGTTGGGAGTGACCGGGTGGGCGACTGCTCCCAGGACCCTGCTCCTGCACTGCAATGGAGGTGGGCCTGCACAGGACCCAGGGCTAAGTGGAAACCCGAGCCAGGAGTGCCCGGGCTCTGTACCAGAGTCCAGGGAACCATGCTCGGGGCAATGCAGCATGCTGTCATGGAGTCCCAGGACTCGAGGCCCTGGAGAGGCTCACCGAAGTCGGCTCTGGGAATGTCACAGCATGCGAAGTTTAGGCTCGCAGAGGGCGGCCATCCATGGTCCTGAGGCCCGGCACTTGGTGGTGGGTTTTCCTGGGACCCCCGCAGGCGGCGGTGGGTAGTCGTGGGGCCGGGCAGGCGGCGGTGGGTAGTCCTGGAGCCCGGCACTTGGTGGTTGGTAGTCCTGGGGCCTGGCAGGCGGTGGTGGGTAGTGCTGGTGCCCGGCACGTGGTGGTGGGTAGGCCTGGCGCCCAGCAGGCGGTGGTGGGTTGTCCTGGGGCCCGGCAGGCATCGGTGGGTTATCCTGGGGCCCGGCAGGTGGTGGTCGGTAGTCTTGGAGTCCAGCGGGTGGCATTCGCAGATCCGAAATGAAATATGCTCGGGCGCCGAGCGGGCCTGGAGGCCTGAATGGCACAGGTCCAGGCAAGAACTCGCGGGGATGTAGCGGCAGGTCGTGGCGTCCGGGCAGCATGCCGGGCGCATAGTCTCTTAAGCCCAGTGGTGGGCCCATGCGTGCAACTGGAAAGCAAGAGGGACATGCGGACACGTCCTGAGGAGCAGCCCAGGTCTGCTGAAAGGGTTTCCCTTCCCCTGTGCCAGGAAGTCGAGTGATGCACTGGACATCACAGATAAGGAAAACTGAGGCTCAGTAAGGCTCAACCACAGCCTGACCCTCCCTTCTCCCACTGCCAGCGGCCTGTGGCGTCCCAGGTGACCACCCCGCTGAGACTGGCTTTCGCTCTGCCGAAAGGGCCCTTCTGGTCCAAGCAGCTGTGGAGGCTGCACTGGGCTCAGAGTGCTGGGCCTCGTGCTTCAAGTCAGGCGGGCTGCAGCTGCCAATCAGGACAGGTGAGGAGAGAGGACAGGGCAGGCGAGAGGACAGGGTAGGCGGTGGTGCCGGCCCAAGTGTCCTACGGTACCGAATGGTTGCGGTGGCCTAGGAGACATCGGCCGAGGCCCGAAGGATCTGCAGAGCAGTGGTGGCGGCGGCGACCCATAGTCCACGTGGGACGGCATGGGGCCTCCCAGGAACGGGGGCCCTGGATGGGCTGGGGGCCCCTTCACGGCCATGCTCACCTGCGAACAGAAGCAGGCCCAGTTTAGAGCTCGGCAGTGAACCGGTTGCCCGTCCCAAGAGGAGTCAAGGGATCCCGGACCCTACTGGCCCCTCTTGAGTAGCAAGCCAAGCATCGAGCATGGTCACCACGCTGCCCCACTTGTGTGCAGAGATGAGCTCCAGAGGTGCCAGCGGGGCGCTGCACCAGCTCGCTGCACTCTTGCCAGCATGAGCGTGGCCCTGGGCACGACAGGGGCGGCACAAGGGCTCCCAGGGTCCCGGGGTATCTGGGGAGAACAGGAAGCTACCTCGGCCTGTTGACACTGCACAGGGAGGGGCTGGCGGAGGCGCCTGTGCCTGGGCTGCTTGGGAGGCAGTCCATGGAGCTCTGACCATTGCAGGCGGCCCCATGCGGTGTGAAGGCTGCCAAGGCATCAGCCTAAGGACCAGGAGGCACAGCAGCCTGGGCCGCCCGGGGTCGGATTCAGGGGGCCCTGGAACTGGCTCCCCACTCCCACAAGAGCCCACGCCCACCTCATCCCCATCATTGCAAGGGGTCTGCCTAGCACAGACCCTGAGGACCCCAACAGCTGCTCCCAAAATTCAAGCGCACGCGAGTGTGGCGATGCATACCGGTCATCCCGCACTCGGGAGGCTGAGGTGGGAGGACTGCTAGGGAACTGCAGGTGGGCTCTGGGTACTGTGAGGTCAAGTCCTGCTTGACCAAACACTCAAGGCAGGGGCGTGAGGTGTGCTGTGCTCCAGCACTCAGCACGCGGCCCGAGCCTTAGTGAAGGCCCAGTCAGATGGTGACCTAGTCAGCGGGGTCATCACGCCCAGGCCAGCTGGAGAACAGAGTGGAAACCGAAGGCACATGGAGCGGCTTGGGCCCATGCACGGGCTCCAGGCTCACCTTGGCGTTGTCCATGTCCTTCGCTGGGGAGGAGCCGCGGGAGCTGCTGTTGGCCACGGGGCCAGGGCCGGGATCTGGGGGCAGAGAAGGCACTCAGAGGACTTTCCCAGGACGAGGACGAGTATGGGGACGAGGATGAGGATGAAGACAAGGACCGGAAGAGGCCTCGGGCACGCCCTCAGATGTGCACTGGGGAACACTGCAGCGCCCCGAGGACTGTCCCTGGAGGGAGCAGAGGCATGGCTGCCTCTGACAGGCAGCTGCAAGGCCCGTGGGAGGCAGGAGGCCAGGGAGCCCTCGAGTGGAGCCAGAGGTACCAGGCTCACTGAGCAGGCATCAAGTGAGGGTGGGGGGGTCGAAGGAGGCCTCAGCCTGCGCGGGCTCCACCTGGTCAGCACTTCGCGGACCTGGGGAGCTGGGAAAGCTGTGTTGTGGCAGCCCAAGCCAGAGGCGGAGGCTGCTTTAGGTCTCAGGCTGTGGAGGAGGAAGACAGGGCCAAGGAAGACTGAGTCCGCACACAGCGGCCACGTGCTTTGGGAGCAGCGCACAGAACCAGTAACACGCGGACCTGCCAGCTCGGGAGCCGTCCCTGGTGGCCCGCAGGTGAGTGGTGACGAAAGTGCGCCCACTCATTGAACACTGTGCAGAGAGGGAGAGGGCGACACTGTGGCCTCTGCCATGCCACAGCCAGAGAGGGTTGGGAGTGACCGGGTGGGCGACTGCTCCCAGGACCCTGCTCCTGCACTGCAATGGAGTTGGGCCTGCACAGGACCCAGGGCTAAGTGGAAACCCGAGCCAGGAGTGCCCGGGCTCTGTACCAGAGTCCAGGGAACCATGCTCGGGGCAATGCAGCATGCTGTCATGGAGTCCCAGGACTCGAGGCCCTGGAGAGGCTCACCGAAGTCGGCTCTGGGAATGTCACAGCATGCGAAGTTTAGGCTCGCAGAGGGCGGCCATCCATGGTCCTGAGGCCCGGCACTTGGTGGTGGGTTTTCCTGGGACCCCCGCAGGCGGCGGTGGGTAGTCGTGGGGCCGGGCAGGCGGCGGTGGGTAGTCCTGGAGCCCGGCACTTGGTGGTTGGTAGTCCTGGGGCCTGGCAGGCGGTGGTGGGTAGTGCTGGTGCCCGGCACGTGGTGGTGGGTAGGCCTGGCGCCCAGCAGGCGGTGGTGGGTTGTCCTGGGGCCCGGCAGGCATCGGTGGGTTATCCTGGGGCCCGGCAGGTGGTGGTCGGTAGTCTTGGAGTCCAGCGGGTGGCATTCGCAGATCCGAAATGAAATATGCTCGGGCGCCGAGCGGGCCTGGAGGCCTGAATGGCACAGGTCCAGGCAAGAACTCGCGGGGATGTAGCGGCAGGTCGTGGCGTCCGGGCAGCATGCCGGGCGCATAGTCTCTTAAGCCCAGTGGTGGGCCCATGCGTGCAACTGGAAAGCAAGAGGGACATGCGGACACGTCCTGAGGAGCAGCCCAGGTCTGCTGAAAGGGTTTCCCTTCCCCTGTGCCAGGAAGTCGAGTGATGCACTGGACATCACAGATAAGGAAAACTGAGGCTCAGTAAGGCTCAACCACAGCCTGACCCTCCCTTCTCCCACTGCCAGCGGCCTGTGGCGTCCCAGGTGACCACCCCGCTGAGACTGGCTTTCGCTCTGCCGAAAGGGCCCTTCTGGTCCAAGCAGCTGTGGAGGCTGCACTGGGCTCAGAGTGCTGGGCCTCGTGCTTCAAGTCAGGCGGGCTGCAGCTGCCAATCAGGACAGGTGAGGAGAGAGGACAGGGCAGGCGAGAGGACAGGGTAGGCGGTGGTGCCGGCCCAAGTGTCCTACGGTACCGAATGGTTGCGGTGGCCTAGGAGACATCGGCCGAGGCCCGAAGGATCTGCAGAGCAGTGGTGGCGGCGGCGACCCATAGTCCACGTGGGACGGCATGGGGCCTCCCAGGAACGGGGGCCCTGGATGGGCTGGGGGCCCCTTCACGGCCATGCTCACCTGCGAACAGAAGCAGGCCCAGTTTAGAGCTCGGCAGTGAACCGGTTGCCCGTCCCAAGAGGAGTCAAGGGATCCCGGACCCTACTGGCCCCTCTTGAGTAGCAAGCCAAGCATCGAGCATGGTCACCACGCTGCCCCACTTGTGTGCAGAGATGAGCTCCAGAGGTGCCAGCGGGGCGCTGCACCAGCTCGCTGCACTCTTGCCAGCATGAGCGTGGCCCTGGGCACGACAGGGGCGGCACAAGGGCTCCCAGGGTCCCGGGGTATCTGGGGAGAACAGGAAGCTACCTCGGCCTGTTGACACTGCACAGGGAGGGGCTGGCGGAGGCGCCTGTGCCTGGGCTGCTTGGGAGGCAGTCCATGGAGCTCTGACCATTGCAGGCGGCCCCATGCGGTGTGAAGGCTGCCAAGGCATCAGCCTAAGGACCAGGAGGCACAGCAGCCTGGGCCGCCCGGGGTCGGATTCAGGGGGCCCTGGAACTGGCTCCCCACTCCCACAAGAGCCCACGCCCACCTCATCCCCATCATTGCAAGGGGTCTGCCTAGCACAGACCCTGAGGACCCCAACAGCTGCTCCCAAAATTCAAGCGCACGCGAGTGTGGCGATGCATACCGGTCATCCCGCACTCGGGAGGCTGAGGTGGGAGGACTGCTAGGGAACTGCAGGTGGGCTCTGGGTACTGTGAGGTCAAGTCCTGCTTGACCAAACACTCAAGGCAGGGGCGTGAGGTGTGCTGTGCTCCAGCACTCAGCACGCGGCCCGAGCCTTAGTGAAGGCCCAGTCAGATGGTGACCTAGTCAGCGGGGTCATCACGCCCAGGCCAGCTGGAGAACAGAGTGGAAACCGAAGGCACATGGAGCGGCTTGGGCCCATGCACGGGCTCCAGGCTCACCTTGGCGTTGTCCATGTCCTTCGCTGGGGAGGAGCCGCGGGAGCTGCTGTTGGCCACGGGGCCAGGGCCGGGATCTGGGGGCAGAGAAGGCACTCAGAGGACTTTCCCAGGACGAGGACGAGTATGGGGACGAGGATGAGGATGAAGACAAGGACCGGAAGAGGCCTCGGGCACGCCCTCAGATGTGCACTGGGGAACACTGCAGCGCCCCGAGGACTGTCCCTGGAGGGAGCAGAGGCATGGCTGCCTCTGACAGGCAGCTGCAAGGCCCGTGGGAGGCAGGAGGCCAGGGAGCCCTCGAGTGGAGCCAGAGGTACCAGGCTCACTGAGCAGGCATCAAGTGAGGGTGGGGGGGTCGAAGGAGGCCTCAGCCTGCGCGGGCTCCACCTGGTCAGCACTTCGCGGACCTGGGGAGCTGGGAAAGCTGTGTTGTGGCAGCCCAAGCCAGAGGCGGAGGCTGCTTTAGGTCTCAGGCTGTGGAGGAGGAAGACAGGGCCAAGGAAGACTGAGTCCGCACACAGCGGCCACGTGCTTTGGGAGCAGCGCACAGAACCAGTAACACGCGGACCTGCCAGCTCGGGAGCCGTCCCTGGTGGCCCGCAGGTGAGTGGTGACGAAAGTGCGCCCACTCATTGAACACTGTGCAGAGAGGGAGAGGGCGACACTGTGGCCTCTGCCATGCCACAGCCAGAGAGGGTTGGGAGTGACCGGGTGGGCGACTGCTCCCAGGACCCTGCTCCTGCACTGCAATGGAGTTGGGCCTGCACAGGACCCAGGGCTAAGTGGAAACCCGAGCCAGGAGTGCCCGGGCTCTGTACCAGAGTCCAGGGAACCATGCTCGGGGCAATGCAGCATGCTGTCATGGAGTCCCAGGACTCGAGGCCCTGGAGAGGCTCACCGAAGTCGGCTCTGGGAATGTCACAGCATGCGAAGTTTAGGCTCGCAGAGGGCGGCCATCCATGGTCCTGAGGCCCGGCACTTGGTGGTGGGTTTTCCTGGGACCCCCGCAGGCGGCGGTGGGTAGTCGTGGGGCCGGGCAGGCGGCGGTGGGTAGTCCTGGAGCCCGGCACTTGGTGGTTGGTAGTCCTGGGGCCTGGCAGGCGGTGGTGGGTAGTGCTGGTGCCCGGCACGTGGTGGTGGGTAGGCCTGGCGCCCAGCAGGCGGTGGTGGGTTGTCCTGGGGCCCGGCAGGCATCGGTGGGTTATCCTGGGGCCCGGCAGGTGGTGGTCGGTAGTCTTGGAGTCCAGCGGGTGGCATTCGCAGATCCGAAATGAAATATGCTCGGGCGCCGAGCGGGCCTGGAGGCCTGAATGGCACAGGTCCCGGCAAGAACTCGCGAGGATGTAGCGGCAGGTCGTGGCGTCCGGGCAGCATGCCGGGCGCATAGTCTCTTAAGCCCAGTGGTGGGCCCATGCGTGCAACTGGAAAGCAAGAGGGACATGCGGACACGTCCTGAGGAGCAGCCCAGGTCTGCTGAAAGCGTTTCCCTTCCCCTGTGCCAGGAAGTCGAGTGATGCACTGGACATCACAGATAAGGAAAACTGAGGCTCAGTAAGGCTCAACCACAGCCTGACCCTCCCTTCTCCCACTGCCAGCGGCCTGTGGCGTCCCAGGTGACCACCCCGCTGAGACTGGCTTTCGCTCTGCCGAAAGGGCCCTTCTGGTCCAAGCAGCTGTGGAGGCTGCACTGGGCTCAGAGTGCTGGGCCTCGTGCTTCAAGTCAGGCGGGCTGCAGCTGCCAATCAGGACAGGTGAGGTGAGAGGACAGGGTAGGCGGTGGTGCCGGCCCAAGTGTCCTACGGTACCGAATGGTTGCGGTGGCCTAGGAGACATCGGCCGAGGCCCGAAGGATCTGCAGAGCAGTGGTGGCGGCGGCGACCCATAGTCCACGTGGGACGGCATGGGGCCTCCCAGGAACGGGGGCCCTGGATGGGCTGGGGGCCCCTTCACGGCCATGCTCACCTGCGAACAGAAGCAGGCCCAGTTTAGAGCTCGGCAGTGAACCGGGTGCCCGTCCCAAGAGGAGTCAAGGGATCCCGGACCCTGCTGGCCCCTCTGGAGTAGCAAGCCAAGCATCGAGCATGGTCACCACGCTGCCCCACTTGTGTGCAGAGATGAGCTCCAGAGGTGCCAGCGGGGCGCTGCACCAGCTCGCTGCACTCTTGCCAGCATGAGCGTGGCCCTGGGCACGACAGGGGCGGCACAAGGGCTCCCAGGGTCCCGGGGTATCTGGGGAGAACAGGAAGCTGCCTCGGCCAGTTGACACTGCACAGGGAGGGGCTGGCGGAGGCGCCTGTGCCTGGGCTGCTTGGGAGGCAGTCCATGGAGCTCTGACCATTGCAGGCGGCCCCATGCGGTGTGAAGGCTGCCAAGGCATCAGCCTAAGGACCAGGAGGCACAGCAGCCTGGGCCGCCCGGGGTCGGATTCAGGGGGCCCTGGAACTGGCTCCCCACTCCCACAAGAGCCCACGCCCACCTCATCCCCATCATTGCAAGGGGTCTGCCTAGCACAGACCCTGAGGACCCCAACAGCTGCTCCCAAAATTCAAGCGCACGCGAGTGTGGCGATGCATACCGGTCATCCCGCACTCGGGAGGCTGAGGTGGGAGGACTGCTAGGGAACTGCAGGTGGGCTCTGGGTACTGTGAGGTCAAGTCCTGCTTGACCAAACACTCAAGGCAGGGGCGTGAGGTGTGCTGTGCTCCAGCACTCAGCACGCGGCCCGAGCCTTAGTGAAGGCCCAGTCAGATGGTGACCTAGTCAGCGGGGTCATCACGCCCAGGCCAGCTGGAGAACAGAGTGGAAACCGAAGGCACATGGAGCGGCTTGGGCCCAGGCACGGGCTCCAGGCTCACCTTGGCGTTGTCCATGTCCTTCGCTGGGGAGGAGCCGCGGGAGCTGCTGTTGGCCACGGGGCCAGGGCCGGGATCTGGGGGCACAGAAGTCACTCAGAGGACTTTCCCAGGACGAGGACAAGTATGGAGACAAGGATGAGGATGAAGACAAGGACCGGAAGAGGCCTCGGGCACGCCCTCAGATGTGCACTGGGGAACACTGCAGCGCCCCGAGGACTGTCCCTGGAGGGAGCAGAGGCATGGCTGCCTCTGACAGGCAGCTGCAAGGCCCGTGGGAGGCAGGAGGCCAGGGAGCCCTCGAGTGGAGCCAGAGGTACCAGGCTCACTGAGCAGGCATCAAGTGAGGGTGGGGGGGTCGAAGGAGGCCTCAGCCTGCGCGGGCTCCACCTGGTCAGCACTTCGCGGACCTGGGGAGCTGGGAAAGCTGTGTTGTGGCAGCCCAAGCCAGAGGCGGAGGCTGCTTTAGGTCTCAGGCTGTGGAGGAGGAAGACAGGGCCAAGGAAGACTGAGTCCGCACACAGCGGCCACGTGCTTTGGGAGCAGCGCACAGAACCAGTAACACGCGGACCTGCCAGCTCGGGAGCCGTCCCTGGTGGCCCGCAGGTGAGTGGTGACGAAAGTGCGCCCACTCATTGAACACTGTGCAGAGAGGGAGAGGGTGACACTGTGGACTCTGCCATGCCACAGCCAGAGAGGGTTGGGAGTGACCGGGTGGGCGACTGCTCCCAGGACCCTGCTCCTGCACTGCAATGGAGGTGGGCCTGCACAGGACCCAGGGCTAAGTGGAAACCCGAGCCAGGAGTGCCCGGGCTCTGTACCAGAGTCCAGGGAACCATGCTCGGGGCAATGCAGCATGCTGTCATGGAGTCCCAGGACTCGAGGCCCTGGAGAGGCTCACCGAAGTCGGCTCTGGGAATGTCACAGCATGCGAAGTTTAGGCTCGCAGAGGGCGGCCATCCATGGTCCTGAGGCCCGGCACTTGGTGGTGGGTTTTCCTGGGACCCCCGCAGGCGACGGTGGGTAGTCCTGGGGCCTGGCAGGCGGTGGTGGGTAGTGCTGGTGCCCGGCACGTGGTGGTGGGTAGGCCTGGCGCCCAGCAGGCGGTGGTGGGTTGTCCTGGGGCCCGGCAGGCATCGGTGGGTTATCCTGGGGCCCGGCAGGTGGTGGTCGGTAGTCTTGGAGTCCAGCGGGTGGCATTCGCAGATCCGAAATGAAATATGCTCGGGCGCCGAGCGGGCCTGGAGGCCTGAATGGCACAGGTCCAGGCAAGAACTCGCGGGGATGTAGCGGCAGGTCGTGGCGTCCGGGCAGCATGCCGGGCGCATAGTCTCTTAAGCCCAGTGGTGGGCCCATGCGTGCAACTGGAAAGCAAGAGGGACATGCGGACACGTCCTGAGGAGCAGCCCAGGTCTGCTGAAAGGGTTTCCCTTCCCCTGTGCCAGGAAGTCGAGTGATGCACTGGACATCACAGATAAGGAAAACTGAGGCTCAGTAAGGCTCAACCACAGCCTGACCCTCCCTTCTCCCACTGCCAGCGGCCTGTGGCGTCCCAGGTGACCACCCCGCTGAGACTGGCTTTCGCTCTGCCGAAAGGGCCCTTCTGGTCCAAGCAGCTGTGGAGGCTGCACTGGGCTCAGAGTGCTGGGCCTCGTGCTTCAAGTCAGGCGGGCTGCAGCTGCCAATCAGGACAGGTGAGGAGAGAGGACAGGGCAGGCGAGAGGACAGGGTAGGCGGTGGTGCCGGCCCAAGTGTCCTACGGTACCGAATGGTTGCGGTGGCCTAGGAGACATCGGCCGAGGCCCGAAGGATCTGCAGAGCAGTGGTGGCGGCGGCGACCCATAGTCCACGTGGGACGGCATGGGGCCTCCCAGGAACGGGGGCCCTGGATGGGCTGGGGGCCCCTTCACGGCCATGCTCACCTGCGAACAGAAGCAGGCCCAGTTTAGAGCTCGGCAGTGAACCGGTTGCCCGTCCCAAGAGGAGTCAAGGGATCCCGGACCCTACTGGCCCCTCTTGAGTAGCAAGCCAAGCATCGAGCATGGTCACCACGCTGCCCCACTTGTGTGCAGAGATGAGCTCCAGAGGTGCCAGCGGGGCGCTGCACCAGCTCGCTGCACTCTTGCCAGCATGAGCGTGGCCCTGGGCACGACAGGGGCGGCACAAGGGCTCCCAGGGTCCCGGGGTATCTGGGGAGAACAGGAAGCTACCTCGGCCTGTTGACACTGCACAGGGAGGGGCTGGCGGAGGCGCCTGTGCCTGGGCTGCTTGGGAGGCAGTCCATGGAGCTCTGACCATTGCAGGCGGCCCCATGCGGTGTGAAGGCTGCCAAGGCATCAGCCTAAGGACCAGGAGGCACAGCAGCCTGGGCCGCCCGGGGTCGGATTCAGGGGGCCCTGGAACTGGCTCCCCACTCCCACAAGAGCCCACGCCCACCTCATCCCCATCATTGCAAGGGGTCTGCCTAGCACAGACCCTGAGGACCCCAACAGCTGCTCCCAAAATTCAAGCGCACGCGAGTGTGGCGATGCATACCGGTCATCCCGCACTCGGGAGGCTGAGGTGGGAGGACTGCTAGGGAACTGCAGGTGGGCTCTGGGTACTGTGAGGTCAAGTCCTGCTTGACCAAACACTCAAGGCAGGGGCGTGAGGTGTGCTGTGCTCCAGCACTCAGCACGCGGCCCGAGCCTTAGTGAAGGCCCAGTCAGATGGTGACCTAGTCAGCGGGGTCATCACGCCCAGGCCAGCTGGAGAACAGAGTGGAAACCGAAGGCACATGGAGCGGCTTGGGCCCATGCACGGGCTCCAGGCTCACCTTGGCGTTGTCCATGTCCTTCGCTGGGGAGGAGCCGCGGGAGCTGCTGTTGGCCACGGGGCCAGGGCCGGGATCTGGGGGCAGAGAAGGCACTCAGAGGACTTTCCCAGGACGAGGACGAGTATGGGGACGAGGATGAGGATGAAGACAAGGACCGGAAGAGGCCTCGGGCACGCCCTCAGATGTGCACTGGGGAACACTGCAGCGCCCCGAGGACTGTCCCTGGAGGGAGCAGAGGCATGGCTGCCTCTGACAGGCAGCTGCAAGGCCCGTGGGAGGCAGGAGGCCAGGGAGCCCTCGAGTGGAGCCAGAGGTACCAGGCTCACTGAGCAGGCATCAAGTGAGGGTGGGGGGGTCGAAGGAGGCCTCAGCCTGCGCGGGCTCCACCTGGTCAGCACTTCGCGGACCTGGGGAGCTGGGAAAGCTGTGTTGTGGCAGCCCAAGCCAGAGGCGGAGGCTGCTTTAGGTCTCAGGCTGTGGAGGAGGAAGACAGGGCCAAGGAAGACTGAGTCCGCACACAGCGGCCACGTGCTTTGGGAGCAGCGCACAGAACCAGTAACACGCGGACCTGCCAGCTCGGGAGCCGTCCCTGGTGGCCCGCAGGTGAGTGGTGACGAAAGTGCGCCCACTCATTGAACACTGTGCAGAGAGGGAGAGGGCGACACTGTGGCCTCTGCCATGCCACAGCCAGAGAGGGTTGGGAGTGACCGGGTGGGCGACTGCTCCCAGGACCCTGCTCCTGCACTGCAATGGAGTTGGGCCTGCACAGGACCCAGGGCTAAGTGGAAACCCGAGCCAGGAGTGCCCGGGCTCTGTACCAGAGTCCAGGGAACCATGCTCGGGGCAATGCAGCATGCTGTCATGGAGTCCCAGGACTCGAGGCCCTGGAGAGGCTCACCGAAGTCGGCTCTGGGAATGTCACAGCATGCGAAGTTTAGGCTCGCAGAGGGCGGCCATCCATGGTCCTGAGGCCCGGCACTTGGTGGTGGGTTTTCCTGGGACCCCCGCAGGCGGCGGTGGGTAGTCGTGGGGCCGGGCAGGCGGCGGTGGGTAGTCCTGGAGCCCGGCACTTGGTGGTTGGTAGTCCTGGGGCCTGGCAGGCGGTGGTGGGTAGTGCTGGTGCCCGGCACGTGGTGGTGGGTAGGCCTGGCGCCCAGCAGGCGGTGGTGGGTTGTCCTGGGGCCCGGCAGGCATCGGTGGGTTATCCTGGGGCCCGGCAGGTGGTGGTCGGTAGTCTTGGAGTCCAGCGGGTGGCATTCGCAGATCCGAAATGAAATATGCTCGGGCGCCGAGCGGGCCTGGAGGCCTGAATGGCACAGGTCCCGGCAAGAACTCGCGAGGATGTAGCGGCAGGTCGTGGCGTCCGGGCAGCATGCCGGGCGCATAGTCTCTTAAGCCCAGTGGTGGGCCCATGCGTGCAACTGGAAAGCAAGAGGGACATGCGGACACGTCCTGAGGAGCAGCCCAGGTCTGCTGAAAGCGTTTCCCTTCCCCTGTGCCAGGAAGTCGAGTGATGCACTGGACATCACAGATAAGGAAAACTGAGGCTCAGTAAGGCTCAACCACAGCCTGACCCTCCCTTCTCCCACTGCCAGCGGCCTGTGGCGTCCCAGGTGACCACCCCGCTGAGACTGGCTTTCGCTCTGCCGAAAGGGCCCTTCTGGTCCAAGCAGCTGTGGAGGCTGCACTGGGCTCAGAGTGCTGGGCCTCGTGCTTCAAGTCAGGCGGGCTGCAGCTGCCAATCAGGACAGGTGAGGTGAGAGGACAGGGTAGGCGGTGGTGCCGGCCCAAGTGTCCTACGGTACCGAATGGTTGCGGTGGCCTAGGAGACATCGGCCGAGGCCCGAAGGATCTGCAGAGCAGTGGTGGCGGCGGCGACCCATAGTCCACGTGGGACGGCATGGGGCCTCCCAGGAACGGGGGCCCTGGATGGGCTGGGGGCCCCTTCACGGCCATGCTCACCTGCGAACAGAAGCAGGCCCAGTTTAGAGCTCGGCAGTGAACCGGGTGCCCGTCCCAAGAGGAGTCAAGGGATCCCGGACCCTGCTGGCCCCTCTGGAGTAGCAAGCCAAGCATCGAGCATGGTCACCACGCTGCCCCACTTGTGTGCAGAGATGAGCTCCAGAGGTGCCAGCGGGGCGCTGCACCAGCTCGCTGCACTCTTGCCAGCATGAGCGTGGCCCTGGGCACGACAGGGGCGGCACAAGGGCTCCCAGGGTCCCGGGGTATCTGGGGAGAACAGGAAGCTGCCTCGGCCAGTTGACACTGCACAGGGAGGGGCTGGCGGAGGCGCCTGTGCCTGGGCTGCTTGGGAGGCAGTCCATGGAGCTCTGACCATTGCAGGCGGCCCCATGCGGTGTGAAGGCTGCCAAGGCATCAGCCTAAGGACCAGGAGGCACAGCAGCCTGGGCCGCCCGGGGTCGGATTCAGGGGGCCCTGGAACTGGCTCCCCACTCCCACAAGAGCCCACGCCCACCTCATCCCCATCATTGCAAGGGGTCTGCCTAGCACAGACCCTGAGGACCCCAACAGCTGCTCCCAAAATTCAAGCGCACGCGAGTGTGGCGATGCATACCGGTCATCCCGCACTCGGGAGGCTGAGGTGGGAGGACTGCTAGGGAACTGCAGGTGGGCTCTGGGTACTGTGAGGTCAAGTCCTGCTTGACCAAACACTCAAGGCAGGGGCGTGAGGTGTGCTGTGCTCCAGCACTCAGCACGCGGCCCGAGCCTTAGTGAAGGCCCAGTCAGATGGTGACCTAGTCAGCGGGGTCATCACGCCCAGGCCAGCTGGAGAACAGAGTGGAAACCGAAGGCACATGGAGCGGCTTGGGCCCATGCACGGGCTCCAGGCTCACCTTGGCGTTGTCCATGTCCTTCGCTGGGGAGGAGCCGCGGGAGCTGCTGTTGGCCACGGGGCCAGGGCCGGGATCTGGGGGCAGAGAAGGCACTCAGAGGACTTTCCCAGGACGAGGACGAGTATGGGGACGAGGATGAGGATGAAGACAAGGACCGGAAGAGGCCTCGGGCACGCCCTCAGATGTGCACTGGGGAACACTGCAGCGCCCCGAGGACTGTCCCTGGAGGGAGCAGAGGCATGGCTGCCTCTGACAGGCAGCTGCAAGGCCCGTGGGAGGCAGGAGGCCAGGGAGCCCTCGAGTGGAGCCAGAGGTACCAGGCTCACTGAGCAGGCATCAAGTGAGGGTGGGGGGGTCGAAGGAGGCCTCAGCCTGCGCGGGCTCCACCTGGTCAGCACTTCGCGGACCTGGGGAGCTGGGAAAGCTGTGTTGTGGCAGCCCAAGCCAGAGGCGGAGGCTGCTTTAGGTCTCAGGCTGTGGAGGAGGAAGACAGGGCCAAGGAAGACTGAGTCCGCACACAGCGGCCACGTGCTTTGGGAGCAGCGCACAGAACCAGTAACACGCGGACCTGCCAGCTCGGGAGCCGTCCCTGGTGGCCCGCAGGTGAGTGGTGACGAAAGTGCGCCCACTCATTGAACACTGTGCAGAGAGGGAGAGGGCGACACTGTGGCCTCTGCCATGCCACAGCCAGAGAGGGTTGGGAGTGACCGGGTGGGCGACTGCTCCCAGGACCCTGCTCCTGCACTGCAATGGAGTTGGGCCTGCACAGGACCCAGGGCTAAGTGGAAACCCGAGCCAGGAGTGCCCGGGCTCTGTACCAGAGTCCAGGGAACCATGCTCGGGGCAATGCAGCATGCTGTCATGGAGTCCCAGGACTCGAGGCCCTGGAGAGGCTCACCGAAGTCGGCTCTGGGAATGTCACAGCATGCGAAGTTTAGGCTCGCAGAGGGCGGCCATCCATGGTCCTGAGGCCCGGCACTTGGTGGTGGGTTTTCCTGGGACCCCCGCAGGCGGCGGTGGGTAGTCGTGGGGCCGGGCAGGCGGCGGTGGGTAGTCCGGGAGCCCGGCACTTGGTGGTTGGTAGTCCTGGGGCCCGGCAGGCGGTGGTGGGTTGTCCTGGGGCCCGGCAGGCATCGGTGGGTTATCCTGGGGCCCGGCAGGTGGTGGTCGGTAGTCTTGGAGTCCAGCGGGTGGCATTCGCAGATCCGAAATGAAATATGCTCGGGCGCCGAGCGGGCCTGGAGGCCTGAATGGCACAGGTCCAGGCAAGAACTCGCGGGGATGTAGCGGCAGGTCGTGGCGTCCGGGCAGCATGCCGGGCGCATAGTCTCTTAAGCCCAGTGGTGGGCCCATGCGTGCAACTGGAAAGCAAGAGGGACATGCGGACACGTCCTGAGGAGCAGCCCAGGTCTGCTGAAAGGGTTTCCCTTCCCCTGTGCCAGGAAGTCGAGTGATGCACTGGACATCACAGATAAGGAAAACTGAGGCTCAGTAAGGCTCAACCACAGCCTGACCCTCCCTTCTCCCACTGCCAGCGGCCTGTGGCGTCCCAGGTGACCACCCCGCTGAGACTGGCTTTCGCTCTGCCGAAAGGGCCCTTCTGGTCCAAGCAGCTGTGGAGGCTGCACTGGGCTCAGAGTGCTGGGCCTCGTGCTTCAAGTCAGGCGGGCTGCAGCTGCCAATCAGGACAGGTGAGGAGAGAGGACAGGGCAGGCGAGAGGACAGGGTAGGCGGTGGTGCCGGCCCAAGTGTCCTACGGTACCGAATGGTTGCGGTGGCCTAGGAGACATCGGCCGAGGCCCGAAGGATCTGCAGAGCAGTGGTGGCGGCGGCGACCCATAGTCCACGTGGGACGGCATGGGGCCTCCCAGGAACGGGGGCCCTGGATGGGCTGGGGGCCCCTTCACGGCCATGCTCACCTGCGAACAGAAGCAGGCCCAGTTTAGAGCTCGGCAGTGAACCGGTTGCCCGTCCCAAGAGGAGTCAAGGGATCCCGGACCCTACTGGCCCCTCTTGAGTAGCAAGCCAAGCATCGAGCATGGTCACCACGCTGCCCCACTTGTGTGCAGAGATGAGCTCCAGAGGTGCCAGCGGGGCGCTGCACCAGCTCGCTGCACTCTTGCCAGCATGAGCGTGGCCCTGGGCACGACAGGGGCGGCACAAGGGCTCCCAGGGTCCCGGGGTATCTGGGGAGAACAGGAAGCTACCTCGGCCTGTTGACACTGCACAGGGAGGGGCTGGCGGAGGCGCCTGTGCCTGGGCTGCTTGGGAGGCAGTCCATGGAGCTCTGACCATTGCAGGCGGCCCCATGCGGTGTGAAGGCTGCCAAGGCATCAGCCTAAGGACCAGGAGGCACAGCAGCCTGGGCCGCCCGGGGTCGGATTCAGGGGGCCCTGGAACTGGCTCCCCACTCCCACAAGAGCCCACGCCCACCTCATCCCCATCATTGCAAGGGGTCTGCCTAGCACAGACCCTGAGGACCCCAACAGCTGCTCCCAAAATTCAAGCGCACGCGAGTGTGGCGATGCATACCGGTCATCCCGCACTCGGGAGGCTGAGGTGGGAGGACTGCTAGGGAACTGCAGGTGGGCTCTGGGTACTGTGAGGTCAAGTCCTGCTTGACCAAACACTCAAGGCAGGGGCGTGAGGTGTGCTGTGCTCCAGCACTCAGCACGCGGCCCGAGCCTTAGTGAAGGCCCAGTCAGATGGTGACCTAGTCAGCGGGGTCATCACGCCCAGGCCAGCTGGAGAACAGAGTGGAAACCGAAGGCACATGGAGCGGCTTGGGCCCATGCACGGGCTCCAGGCTCACCTTGGCGTTGTCCATGTCCTTCGCTGGGGAGGAGCCGCGGGAGCTGCTGTTGGCCACGGGGCCAGGGCCGGGATCTGGGGGCAGAGAAGGCACTCAGAGGACTTTCCCAGGACGAGGACGAGTATGGGGACGAGGATGAGGATGAAGACAAGGACCGGAAGAGGCCTCGGGCACGCCCTCAGATGTGCACTGGGGAACACTGCAGCGCCCCGAGGACTGTCCCTGGAGGGAGCAGAGGCATGGCTGCCTCTGACAGGCAGCTGCAAGGCCCGTGGGAGGCAGGAGGCCAGGGAGCCCTCGAGTGGAGCCAGAGGTACCAGGCTCACTGAGCAGGCATCAAGTGAGGGTGGGGGGGTCGAAGGAGGCCTCAGCCTGCGCGGGCTCCACCTGGTCAGCACTTCGCGGACCTGGGGAGCTGGGAAAGCTGTGTTGTGGCAGCCCAAGCCAGAGGCGGAGGCTGCTTTAGGTCTCAGGCTGTGGAGGAGGAAGACAGGGCCAAGGAAGACTGAGTCCGCACACAGCGGCCACGTGCTTTGGGAGCAGCGCACAGAACCAGTAACACGCGGACCTGCCAGCTCGGGAGCCGTCCCTGGTGGCCCGCAGGTGAGTGGTGACGAAAGTGCGCCCACTCATTGAACACTGTGCAGAGAGGGAGAGGGCGACACTGTGGCCTCTGCCATGCCACAGCCAGAGAGGGTTGGGAGTGACCGGGTGGGCGACTGCTCCCAGGACCCTGCTCCTGCACTGCAATGGAGTTGGGCCTGCACAGGACCCAGGGCTAAGTGGAAACCCGAGCCAGGAGTGCCCGGGCTCTGTACCAGAGTCCAGGGAACCATGCTCGGGGCAATGCAGCATGCTGTCATGGAGTCCCAGGACTCGAGGCCCTGGAGAGGCTCACCGAAGTCGGCTCTGGGAATGTCACAGCATGCGAAGTTTAGGCTCGCAGAGGGCGGCCATCCATGGTCCTGAGGCCCGGCACTTGGTGGTGGGTTTTCCTGGGACCCCCGCAGGCGGCGGTGGGTAGTCGTGGGGCCGGGCAGGCGGCGGTGGGTAGTCCGGGAGCCCGGCACTTGGTGGTTGGTAGTCCTGGGGCCCGGCAGGCGGTGGTGGGTTGTCCTGGGGCCCGGCAGGCATCGGTGGGTTATCCTGGGGCCCGGCAGGTGGTGGTCGGTAGTCTTGGAGTCCAGCGGGTGGCATTCGCAGATCCGAAATGAAATATGCTCGGGCGCCGAGCGGGCCTGGAGGCCTGAATGGCACAGGTCCAGGCAAGAACTCGCGGGGATGTAGCGGCAGGTCGTGGCGTCCGGGCAGCATGCCGGGCGCATAGTCTCTTAAGCCCAGTGGTGGGCCCATGCGTGCAACTGGAAAGCAAGAGGGACATGCGGACACGTCCTGAGGAGCAGCCCAGGTCTGCTGAAAGGGTTTCCCTTCCCCTGTGCCAGGAAGTCGAGTGATGCACTGGACATCACAGATAAGGAAAACTGAGGCTCAGTAAGGCTCAACCACAGCCTGACCCTCCCTTCTCCCACTGCCAGCGGCCTGTGGCGTCCCAGGTGACCACCCCGCTGAGACTGGCTTTCGCTCTGCCGAAAGGGCCCTTCTGGTCCAAGCAGCTGTGGAGGCTGCACTGGGCTCAGAGTGCTGGGCCTCGTGCTTCAAGTCAGGCGGGCTGCAGCTGCCAATCAGGACAGGTGAGGAGAGAGGACAGGGCAGGCGAGAGGACAGGGTAGGCGGTGGTGCCGGCCCAAGTGTCCTACGGTACCGAATGGTTGCGGTGGCCTAGGAGACATCGGCCGAGGCCCGAAGGATCTGCAGAGCAGTGGTGGCGGCGGCGACCCATAGTCCACGTGGGACGGCATGGGGCCTCCCAGGAACGGGGGCCCTGGATGGGCTGGGGGCCCCTTCACGGCCATGCTCACCTGCGAACAGAAGCAGGCCCAGTTTAGAGCTCGGCAGTGAACCGGTTGCCCGTCCCAAGAGGAGTCAAGGGATCCCGGACCCTACTGGCCCCTCTTGAGTAGCAAGCCAAGCATCGAGCATGGTCACCACGCTGCCCCACTTGTGTGCAGAGATGAGCTCCAGAGGTGCCAGCGGGGCGCTGCACCAGCTCGCTGCACTCTTGCCAGCATGAGCGTGGCCCTGGGCACGACAGGGGCGGCACAAGGGCTCCCAGGGTCCCGGGGTATCTGGGGAGAACAGGAAGCTACCTCGGCCTGTTGACACTGCACAGGGAGGGGCTGGCGGAGGCGCCTGTGCCTGGGCTGCTTGGGAGGCAGTCCATGGAGCTCTGACCATTGCAGGCGGCCCCATGCGGTGTGAAGGCTGCCAAGGCATCAGCCTAAGGACCAGGAGGCACAGCAGCCTGGGCCGCCCGGGGTCGGATTCAGGGGGCCCTGGAACTGGCTCCCCACTCCCACAAGAGCCCACGCCCACCTCATCCCCATCATTGCAAGGGGTCTGCCTAGCACAGACCCTGAGGACCCCAACAGCTGCTCCCAAAATTCAAGCGCACGCGAGTGTGGCGATGCATACCGGTCATCCCGCACTCGGGAGGCTGAGGTGGGAGGACTGCTAGGGAACTGCAGGTGGGCTCTGGGTACTGTGAGGTCAAGTCCTGCTTGACCAAACACTCAAGGCAGGGGCGTGAGGTGTGCTGTGCTCCAGCACTCAGCACGCGGCCCGAGCCTTAGTGAAGGCCCAGTCAGATGGTGACCTAGTCAGCGGGGTCATCACGCCCAGGCCAGCTGGAGAACAGAGTGGAAACCGAAGGCACATGGAGCGGCTTGGGCCCATGCACGGGCTCCAGGCTCACCTTGGCGTTGTCCATGTCCTTCGCTGGGGAGGAGCCGCGGGAGCTGCTGTTGGCCACGGGGCCAGGGCCGGGATCTGGGGGCAGAGAAGGCACTCAGAGGACTTTCCCAGGACGAGGACGAGTATGGGGACGAGGATGAGGATGAAGACAAGGACCGGAAGAGGCCTCGGGCACGCCCTCAGATGTGCACTGGGGAACACTGCAGCGCCCCGAGGACTGTCCCTGGAGGGAGCAGAGGCATGGCTGCCTCTGACAGGCAGCTGCAAGGCCCGTGGGAGGCAGGAGGCCAGGGAGCCCTCGAGTGGAGCCAGAGGTACCAGGCTCACTGAGCAGGCATCAAGTGAGGGTGGGGGGGTCGAAGGAGGCCTCAGCCTGCGCGGGCTCCACCTGGTCAGCACTTCGCGGACCTGGGGAGCTGGGAAAGCTGTGTTGTGGCAGCCCAAGCCAGAGGCGGAGGCTGCTTTAGGTCTCAGGCTGTGGAGGAGGAAGACAGGGCCAAGGAAGACTGAGTCCGCACACAGCGGCCACGTGCTTTGGGAGCAGCGCACAGAACCAGTAACACGCGGACCTGCCAGCTCGGGAGCCGTCCCTGGTGGCCCGCAGGTGAGTGGTGACGAAAGTGCGCCCACTCATTGAACACTGTGCAGAGAGGGAGAGGGCGACACTGTGGCCTCTGCCATGCCACAGCCAGAGAGGGTTGGGAGTGACCGGGTGGGCGACTGCTCCCAGGACCCTGCTCCTGCACTGCAATGGAGTTGGGCCTGCACAGGACCCAGGGCTAAGTGGAAACCCGAGCCAGGAGTGCCCGGGCTCTGTACCAGAGTCCAGGGAACCATGCTCGGGGCAATGCAGCATGCTGTCATGGAGTCCCAGGACTCGAGGCCCTGGAGAGGCTCACCGAAGTCGGCTCTGGGAATGTCACAGCATGCGAAGTTTAGGCTCGCAGAGGGCGGCCATCCATGGTCCTGAGGCCCGGCACTTGGTGGTGGGTTTTCCTGGGACCCCCGCAGGCGGCGGTGGGTAGTCGTGGGGCCGGGCAGGCGGCGGTGGGTAGTCCGGGAGCCCGGCACTTGGTGGTTGGTAGTCCTGGGGCCCGGCAGGCGGTGGTGGGTTGTCCTGGGGCCCGGCAGGCATCGGTGGGTTATCCTGGGGCCCGGCAGGTGGTGGTCGGTAGTCTTGGAGTCCAGCGGGTGGCATTCGCAGATCCGAAATGAAATATGCTCGGGCGCCGAGCGGGCCTGGAGGCCTGAATGGCACAGGTCCCGGCAAGAACTCGCGAGGATGTAGCGGCAGGTCGTGGCGTCCGGGCAGCATGCCGGGCGCATAGTCTCTTAAGCCCAGTGGTGGGCCCATGCGTGCAACTGGAAAGCAAGAGGGACATGCGGACACGTCCTGAGGAGCAGCCCAGGTCTGCTGAAAGCGTTTCCCTTCCCCTGTGCCAGGAAGTCGAGTGATGCACTGGACATCACAGATAAGGAAAACTGAGGCTCAGTAAGGCTCAACCACAGCCTGACCCTCCCTTCTCCCACTGCCAGCGGCCTGTGGCGTCCCAGGTGACCACCCCGCTGAGACTGGCTTTCGCTCTGCCGAAAGGGCCCTTCTGGTCCAAGCAGCTGTGGAGGCTGCACTGGGCTCAGAGTGCTGGGCCTCGTGCTTCAAGTCAGGCGGGCTGCAGCTGCCAATCAGGACAGGTGAGGTGAGAGGACAGGGTAGGCGGTGGTGCCGGCCCAAGTGTCCTACGGTACCGAATGGTTGCGGTGGCCTAGGAGACATCGGCCGAGGCCCGAAGGATCTGCAGAGCAGTGGTGGCGGCGGCGACCCATAGTCCACGTGGGACGGCATGGGGCCTCCCAGGAACGGGGGCCCTGGATGGGCTGGGGGCCCCTTCACGGCCATGCTCACCTGCGAACAGAAGCAGGCCCAGTTTAGAGCTCGGCAGTGAACCGGTTGCCCGTCCCAAGAGGAGTCAAGGGATCCCGGACCCTACTGGCCCCTCTTGAGTAGCAAGCCAAGCATCGAGCATGGTCACCACGCTGCCCCACTTGTGTGCAGAGATGAGCTCCAGAGGTGCCAGCGGGGCGCTGCACCAGCTCGCTGCACTCTTGCCAGCATGAGCGTGGCCCTGGGCACGACAGGGGCGGCACAAGGGCTCCCAGGGTCCCGGGGTATCTGGGGAGAACAGGAAGCTACCTCGGCCTGTTGACACTGCACAGGGAGGGGCTGGCGGAGGCGCCTGTGCCTGGGCTGCTTGGGAGGCAGTCCATGGAGCTCTGACCATTGCAGGCGGCCCCATGCGGTGTGAAGGCTGCCAAGGCATCAGCCTAAGGACCAGGAGGCACAGCAGCCTGGGCCGCCCGGGGTCGGATTCAGGGGGCCCTGGAACTGGCTCCCCACTCCCACAAGAGCCCACGCCCACCTCATCCCCATCATTGCAAGGGGTCTGCCTAGCACAGACCCTGAGGACCCCAACAGCTGCTCCCAAAATTCAAGCGCACGCGAGTGTGGCGATGCATACCGGTCATCCCGCACTCGGGAGGCTGAGGTGGGAGGACTGCTAGGGAACTGCAGGTGGGCTCTGGGTACTGTGAGGTCAAGTCCTGCTTGACCAAACACTCAAGGCAGGGGCGTGAGGTGTGCTGTGCTCCAGCACTCAGCACGCGGCCCGAGCCTTAGTGAAGGCCCAGTCAGATGGTGACCTAGTCAGCGGGGTCATCACGCCCAGGCCAGCTGGAGAACAGAGTGGAAACCGAAGGCACATGGAGCGGCTTGGGCCCAGGCACGGGCTCCAGGCTCACCTTGGCGTTGTCCATGTCCTTCGCTGGGGAGGAGCCGCGGGAGCTGCTGTTGGCCACGGGGCCAGGGCCGGGATCTGGGGGCACAGAAGTCACTCAGAGGACTTTCCCAGGACGAGGACAAGTATGGAGACAAGGATGAGGATGAAGACAAGGACCGGAAGAGGCCTCGGGCACGCCCTCAGATGTGCACTGGGGAACACTGCAGCGCCCCGAGGACTGTCCCTGGAGGGAGCAGAGGCATGGCTGCCTCTGACAGGCAGCTGCAAGGCCCGTGGGAGGCAGGAGGCCAGGGAGCCCTCGAGTGGAGCCAGAGGTACCAGGCTCACTGAGCAGGCATCAAGTGAGGGTGGGGGGGTCGAAGGAGGCCTCAGCCTGCGCGGGCTCCACCTGGTCAGCACTTCGCGGACCTGGGGAGCTGGGAAAGCTGTGTTGTGGCAGCCCAAGCCAGAGGCGGAGGCTGCTTTAGGTCTCAGGCTGTGGAGGAGGAAGACAGGGCCAAGGAAGACTGAGTCCGCACACAGCGGCCACGTGCTTTGGGAGCAGCGCACAGAACCAGTAACACGCGGACCTGCCAGCTCGGGAGCCGTCCCTGGTGGCCCGCAGGTGAGTGGTGACGAAAGTGCGCCCACTCATTGAACACTGTGCAGAGAGGGAGAGGGTGACACTGTGGACTCTGCCATGCCACAGCCAGAGAGGGTTGGGAGTGACCGGGTGGGCGACTGCTCCCAGGACCCTGCTCCTGCACTGCAATGGAGGTGGGCCTGCACAGGACCCAGGGCTAAGTGGAAACCCGAGCCAGGAGTGCCCGGGCTCTGTACCAGAGTCCAGGGAACCATGCTCGGGGCAATGCAGCATGCTGTCATGGAGTCCCAGGACTCGAGGCCCTGGAGAGGCTCACCGAAGTCGGCTCTGGGAATGTCACAGCATGCGAAGTTTAGGCTCGCAGAGGGCGGCCATCCATGGTCCTGAGGCCCGGCACTTGGTGGTGGGTTTTCCTGGGACCCCCGCAGGCGACGGTGGGTAGTCCTGGGGCCTGGCAGGCGGTGGTGGGTAGTGCTGGTGCCCGGCACGTGGTGGTGGGTAGG